>NC_071518.1:37900363-39150363 GCF_027887155.1 Malaclemys terrapin pileata
CCGTCCGTGTGAGCATGCTCAGTTCAAGCCAAGCAGCAAATCGGGGGGGGGACGGGGACACATGCCCCCGTATCCCCCCCCCCCACGTCACTCAGGGAGTGCTCTATAAAGGAGAGGGCAGAGAGCTTTACCAGGCAGCGCCCTCTACTGTGCGTGGTGCGCAATGGCTGCGCGTGAAGCCCCGCGTCAGAACAGCTGGGGAGAGATTTGGCATCTAAAAATACATCCCGTCTGCACTGGGTCCTCCCGTTTCCATGGATACAGCTGAGCCACAGACTGTGTGTGGTCAGGGGCTTGGATGGGACAGGAACGATCTGTCCCCAGTGCAGTCCAGGTGCGCTGACGCAGCCAGGTGCTTCTCCCTATAAATGACGTCGGGTTATTGAGCCGCATGCTGCCGGGAACACCCAGGAAACCAGCCGGCACCGGCTAGCAATCAGTGCGACTCTCCGGTACCCCCGCTCGCCTCCTGCATGGACCCAGGCGGGGATGGCGTGGGAATCAGTAGAGACCTACCAGCGCTTGCCTGGGAACCCAGGGTTGTCAAAAGAAATCGAAATAGAAAAGATTTCCACTGGGAAGAGGACATGAGGCCTAAGCCAGAGGGATCCATCAACCACTTCGCTGCTGCCTAGTGCACCAGATCCCTGGGGCCAAACATGCTTCTGGGATGGGTGGGTTTTGAGGGCTCTACACCTGACTCTCATCTCATGGCCGGGTGAGTAATGAATCCACTGATGTCCATGGAGGTACACCCATTTTGCAGCATTGAATCCCCATAGGTTACAATGGTGGTTACAGCTGATTGACGCTGGCATCAGTGAGATCAGAATGGACTCTAAGCCAGGGGGTTTCTAAGACGTCTGTCACCTTGGGATGCAAGTACCATCCCCCTGCTTCCTCTGCAACCTGGCACAATTTCCTGGGTCCTTCTTTCCCTGTGGGTGCATAACAGGGGCCTAAGTATTATTCTCCTCGAATCTCTGGTCCTGTCAGGCACAAGCGAATACGCCGGTGACGTACCACTGTCGTGTCAGGCACTTGGACGGGTCCTGTGAAAGAGGCCCACGCTACTTTGCCACTTTCAGAGCCACTCCGATCATACCAAGCTCATCAGGGTCCCTGGGCTCTGGCTCTCTTGACTGGTCCTTCCTTCCTCTATCTCCACTCAACACATCCCCACCTGGGGAAACTTCCCTGCCCCCCGTCAGGCTTTTGGCAGCTTGGGCCTGCACTTCTCCACTGGCCGAGGCTTCTAGCCCTTCTGTCCTCTTGGCTTCTAGGCTGGCTTCAGAATAGGGGGAAATCCTGGCCCCACTGAAGTCAGTGGTGGAACGGCCATGGTCTTCAGTGGGGCTAGTACTTCTCCCCTGAGATCGAGCCCTCCTTGGTAGGGGGATATTGAAATTCTGTTGTACTCCAGGTGAGCCGATTTGGCCCTCAGTTACTCCTCTGGAGCACCCATAACCTCAGTGGGGTTGCATAGATGTAGCTTAGGGCAGAATTTGGCCCTTGGTCTTACAGTTTGTCTCCCTTTTGTCCCTCAACTCAAAGGGCTTGGCTGTCCTCTGACTTGCACCAGTTCTGCACTGATGTGACTCCAGAGTCACTCCTGACATACAGCAGGGAATGGGAGAGGTGAATCAGGGTTCCTCTTACCCTCAGATGGCTGCCCCAGAAAAGGAGGAAGAAACAGAGATTCTCCCTTCACTTAATTCTATTTCAGAGATGCTGAGAGTTGGGATTTCATCTTTAGCTCTGCTCAGACTTGAGCCTCGGTCCTATCATTTTTAAGATAACCAGGATAATGACATTCAAAACCAGTGGGAGAACACTTCAACCTCTCTAATCACTCAGTGACAGACTTGAAGGTGTCAGTTTTGCAACAAAAAAACTTCAAAAACAGACTCCAAAGAGAGACTGCTGAACTCGAATTAATATGCACATTAGACACAATTAACTTAGGTCTAAACAGAGACTGGGAATGGTTGGGTCATTACACTACTTGAATTTCCCCCCCCCCATGTTAAGTTCTCCTCACACCTCCTATGGGTCATCTCGATTATCACTTCAAAGTTTTTTCTTCTGCTGCTACTGATAACTCATCTCGAAGAAGGCCATAGGAGATAGTGGGAGGGGGAGGAATAACTCATCTCGATTGGCCTCTTACAATTGGTATGCGTACTTCCACCTTTTCATGTTCTCTGTATGTAGCAATATCTTCTGTCTGTGTGTTTCACTCTATGCATCTGAAGAAGTGGGCTGTAGCCCACGAAAGCTTATGCTGAAATAAATTTGTTAGTGCCACAAGTACTCCTGTTCTTTTTTCAGGATAATGAAATCTCTCTCCCATGAGAAGCCTGGTACGGTCTTAAAGACGGGCGAATAGCACAAGACAGTTTGCACGGATTCTTTAGAGGAAACACCAGGAGTTTGCTTTGGTGGTATTCACAGCCTGTGTGATTTCCTCTCCTTCCCCGCTCCTGTGCCTGATGCTTTCATTTTTTGGTTTTCACATTGTGCAACTGAATACTCCAGGTGAACGTGTTCCTCCCTTAGCTCTCGCCTGGTAGGTCTGTGTGCCCAGCTTGGAGATCTTGGCCTCCTGTTTATAAGTTTCGGTTGTCCAATCAGGGAGCAGAAATGATAGCGTGTTCAATGAGCGTCCAATTGCACCCTACTAAAAAGGAACGATGAACGTCAAGCGGCTGACAAGCGATCTGAGGGTCATGGGGAAAGCGACAACTGAGACTGGTAGTGAGCAGCAGCGGGTGGGGACATGAACACAGACCCCTGATCTGAATAATTCAGCTCATCTCCTACCCCGCACGTTGCTATTTGCAGGCGTTTCGTGTTCTGGGGCTGGCTGTCAGTGGAGCTGTGGCCACTGACACGAGCAGAGGATCTGCCCCTCTCTCTGTCATCAGCATGTGCCCTCACGTCAGTACCCTCTATCCCTCAGGGGACATGCAGCAACAGGCTGCAGTTCCCTCCCCTGCTCACACGCTGTGCCACGGGGCATCTCCTGGGGTGCCAGCTTAGGGGTTTCCTAATTCCGCAGGGTAGCACACACACATCTGTCTAACGAGACTAGGGCTTCTAACTGGCTCAGAAAGTGACTCCACCAAAGTCAGTGTCGTTGCACTTACTTAAATTCTGAATTTTGGCCCGTGGGCCACGACTCCTCTGCTGTCACACCCATGGGCCTCCCTTGAGCAGAAGTTCCCAGTCCTGCCCAGTAGTGTGGCCTGTGGTATGCACCGCTGTCTTAGGGGCAGGATAAGACTCGGTAGCCCTGCTGACGTCCCCAAACCCCCTTAGGGCTTGTCTACACGGGCACGTGGTCCTGCTTTATGCTAAGGAGGTGGGACTACTGGCAGAACTCCCCATGTGGGTGCTTACTCCAGTCAAAAAGCAGCTTCGTTTTGGTTGAACTCAACCCCTTCCAAAGCAGAGTGAGTTAATCTGCCTAATGCCACTGCTGTGCTGGAAAAAGCGGGTCCATGTGGGTAGTCACACAAGCCTAACTATTGTGGTTTAGTTACACTGGTGTCACTGGGAACACTTTCCCGGTAGACAAGCCCTTACTTAGGACCCCAACCCTGCACTCTCCAGGGCAGTGGCTCTCATTGCTCACTGCAGAGCCCGGACCCCGGGACGGGACCCGAGTGCCAGCTGCTCCGGAGCGGGAGTGCCCCCTCCTGCGCAGCGCTGAGCTAAGGAGCCCAGTGCGGAAATGCAGTGGGAGGGTAATGAGCAAATGGCTTGTAATCGGCAATCGATGGCATCCTCCCACTGCTGCCCTGCCTTCTAACCCAGCGTTGTCTGCAAGGGAGTTAATTAATCTCAGCTGCCTGACACCTCTGGGGACGTGAGAGCGGGAGGATGTTTTGGCTCAGGCGATATATAGAGGGCGGAGAGAACAAAGCAGTGGAGGCATCGAGCAACCTCTGTGACAGTGCGGAGGGGCTGTGATGTCTCCTAGGCAGGCTCGCGAGTGTTTCAAGTCTGGGGATTAGCTCAGCAGATGGGGTAGCAGAAGTTCAGACCCCTGGGTATTACTGTTGTGTGGCTGGAGGGGCTCCATTCTCTCTTGGGGGGGCCCCAGACCAAGCGCTGCCCTCCGTATTCTTTGCAGCATTCAGGTGTGGGCGCTCCCCTTGAGGGCAGGCTTTTGTTCCAGCCCCCAGTCGTATCACTGCGTGTGCAGCCTCCTTGGGCTGCGGCAATCCTGACACGTGTCCCAAGCCGAGCGGGGCTGGCCCTGAGCTGAGGGTGGTGCTGCTGGGCTGGTGCCACGTTTCACGGTAGGTTGGCCACGTGTGGTCACAATCCTGTGGCTCTTTCTACAGATGTAGGAGAGTTAGCCTGAAATTCCAGCATGGACTCTACATGCTGAACGCCCCACTGCTCCGTCAGTTCGATGCAGTCTCCTTCAAGTCCATTGTAAACGGTTGTGCAGTGGAATATTGCACCCCAGAGGTAGCTGTGGTGGGTGAAACGACTGGTGTATAAACTGCTTTGGGAAGAGAAGTGCTATGTGCAGCTGAGAGATTAAACTTACCGGCAGCATCTCCCTACTGTGTCTCCCTCACCTCCAGGGTTTACATGGGAGGCTCTTTCCCCCCTTCCAAGATCTTTCGCACAGTTGAAATCTCTGTTTAAAGCCATCCAGCTTAGATTGGAAGCTCTCTGGGGGCAGGGATGGTCTTTTAGGTCTGTGATTGTACAGCCCCTAGCACGCCGGGGTCCTGGGTCGTGTCTAGGACTCCTAAGCGCTGTGGTAATACAAATAATAAATGAGAATTGAGGCCCTACCAAATTCCCGGCCATGAAAAACGCATCACGGACCGTGAAATCTGGTCTTCCCCTGTGAAACCTGGTCTTTTGTGTGTTTTTACCTTATGCTACACAGATTTCAGAGGGAGACCAGCCTTTCTCAAATTGGGGGTCCTGACCCAAAAGGGATTAGCAGGAGGGTCACAAGGTTATTTTAGGCGGGTTGCGGTATTGCCACCCTTACTTCTGCGCTGCCTTTGGAGCTGGGCGCCTGGAGAGCGGTGACTGCTGACTGAGGGCCCAGCTCTGAAGGCAGCAGTGCAGAAGTAAGGGTGACAATACCATACCAGGCCATCCTTACTTCTGCTCTGCTGCTGGCGGCGGCTCTGCCTTCAGAGCTGGGCTCCCAGCCTGCAGCCGCTGCTCTCCAGCTGCCCAGCTCTGAAGGCAGCACCACCACGAGCAGCAGCGCAGAAATAAGGTTCATAATCCCCTACAATAACCTTGTGACCCCCCCAACTCCTTTTTGGGTTGGGATCCCCACATTTACAACACTGTGAAATTTCAGATTTAAATAGCTGAAATCGTGACATTGACGATTTTTTCAATCCCATGACCGTGAAATTGACCAGAATGGACGGTGAATTTGGTAGGGCCCTAACGATAATGCTCTCGCAGATTTCTCGGCTATGGGGTGGAAGGTAACCGCTGCTCAGCACCAGCGATCTGCTCCCAGGATGGAGTTAAGCACGAACTTGGTGGAGCTGAGCAAAGAAAGTGAAACTCTCGTCTTGTGGCCAATCAGGAGCTTGGGCCTTGTTTCCTGAGGTCCCAAATCGTTCGAGCCACCTGAGCGCTGGCTTGCTCGGGTCCCATGTGTATCTGTTAAGAGTCAACAGGTCCCCACGGCTCAGATTCCAAACCAGCAAACCTGGGCCTTTCCAGCTGAGGTTTTCCCTCACCCCTGAGCAGGGCCACCCGGGGGGTCAAGTGGGGCCATTTGCCCCAGGCCCCCCAGGGGCCCCCACGAGAATATAGTATTCTACAGTGTTGCAACTTTTTTTTATGGAAGGGGCCCCTGAAATTGCTTTGCCCCAGGCCCCCTGAATCCTCTGCCCCTGAGACTCAGACAAGCTGGGGCTTTGTCCATGCACTCGTGGGCACTGATCTGGTTAATCTGGTGCAAACTCCTGCATGGACGCTTAGTTAAGAGCAGCTTCTTTCAATTTAGCTGAGCCCTGTTCCTAATCCGCGGGAGCTAAACCGAATCAGCCAGGTTTCTGTGGATTTAAGCGCATCCCCACCGCTTTTTGCATCAGTTCAACTGACTCCACTTTCAGTTCACCTTTCGTTGAAACTGGTGCAGCTTTGAGTGGACACAGAGCAGAAGGAAGGATTTTGGTGACACTCCCCACAGCCCGATCTGAGAGGCCTGAGGTTTATGCAGCTCTAACACTGTGCCCTGCAGTTCCATAGGTCATCTCGATATATTCCAGGGGCGTGGACGTCTTAAACTCCTGGCTATTAGGGGGCGACAGCTCCAAAGTCTGCAGGGCTGACGGCCCTGATTCTAGATTGAGCTGTCTGGGGTACTCACCTGACACCCCTCACAAGTGCTACGGCATTTCTCCTCACAACACCCCTGTTCTCCCCGGGGTACAGAGCGGGAGTGGAGGCACAGAGAGACCGAGGCCGAAGATGTCTTTAGGCACCGCTCTGCTCAGCGTTGCAAGGCCCAAGATTCAGCTCCACAAAGATCCTTAGGCTCCAAGCTTCAGTGGAAATAGGATCCTAAATACCTTTGCAGAGCTTGGCCTGAGTGACAAAGGAGCCTGGGCCCCTTTCAGTGAGATTTAGCTTTACAATGCTGAAGTGACTTAGGACAGGAGTGGTGCACTGCCTAAATACTTTTAAAAATCCGGGCCTAAGTGACTTGGCCACGGTCACCCAGGACACCTGTGGCAGAGCACAGATTTGAACCCAGCTCTCCCACGTCCCAGGCTGGCTCCCTGCCCTCGCTGACCACGTGGAGGATCCAGCCCTGCTGAGCCGGCCCGGGCAGATGCTGCTCACAAATTTGTCAGTGCTTGCGGGCTTCAGCCCAAAGGCTCCCCGGGGGCCAGCCAGCTCAGCGGGGTGTGTGAAGGCACTGAGGTTAAACTCCAGGGCTCCTGGAATGGGGAGGGACACGCCCCTCTTTCGGGGAACGGGCTCGTGGCTGAAGCAAGGAGCTGGGGTGCGATTCCTCCTCCCAGGGCGCGTCTGTCACCCAGCGACATGCAGGATCCTCCCTTCCCACGTGGGAGGGTTTCACAGGCTGCGCCCCAGGGTGCCCTCTCCTGGCAGAGCAGCTGGGTGAAGGCGTCATGCCCATGTGCCTCTCCCCCTCCCCGAACATGTATAGTGTGGGCAGCAATAGTGCCAGCTTTACCCACCCCACCAATGTCCTCCCCCGTCCCCCCCCCCCCGCCCCAGGCATGACTAGGGTCAGTCTCCACGGCCCAGTCAGTCCCTGGCCCCTCTGCCATGGCTGCCCATGGGGGGGACCAGCTACTGCCCGCTCTGATAGCCACCATGTACTGGGCACATCTGTCCCATCCTGATGCCACCCCAGATGGACCTATCTCGGAGAGCCGATCCTTGGGGCGCACACAGCAGAGATCTGGCTGCTCCCCTCGCCAGCTGCAGCCCAGAGCTCAGGCTGAAGGTCTGTGGGCAGTGCCAGGAGGCTGGCTGCCAGGCAGCTGACCTGTGTGCTGGTTTTATTTCCCCCTGCAGGGCTGCTGCTGCAGGAAGTGACCATGGCAGGGCTGCACGAGCTGCGATTCACCGAGGAGAAGCCACTGCTGCGAGGCCAGGATACCGAGCTTGTGAGTTGCCTTCCTTCCCCCCGTACATCCCACCTGTCAGCCTCCTTCATTCCCAACACGCAAGGAGGTGTTGGTTGTATGGAATGGCTGCCTGCCTTGCTTTGCCCTAGCCTCAGTTGGGGCTGTTCACCCAGCAGCAGCAGGTGTCTGTAATGTTCTGGTTTTGTGGGTGAGTTATGTTGCCCTCTAGTGGCTCAGCTGACAGGGTGGATAAGGGACCTACCATTGCCAGCAGCTAGGGGAGCTCTCCTTTAGCTCAAATGCAAGGGATCTAGTCCTGACTCTGTGTGTGTGTGTGTGTGTGTGTGTGTGTGTGTGTGTGTGTGTGTGATTGTTATCCTCTTCACACACCTTGTCCTATAACCGTGAATCTACCAGTGCATTCTGGGACAGGCATCTGTCCCAAAGAGGCGTTACTAGGAGCACGGGCTTTTGGATAACTTCCACATTAGGATGCAGCTAGGAGGAGCGTCCGTGCTGCAAGTAGCTGCAGTGTTTGTCCACGCTGAAGAGAAACCATTGTAGGCCGGACTCGTTCCGCTGGATTTCCGCTAACGGCGTAGCTGGCTTTGTGAGCAGCGAGGGTGCCACCATGTGGCCCAACTGAAGAATGGCAGCTTGCACCATGCAAGCATCTGAGTGTCTGGTAGCAGCTGGGTCCCTGTGGAGATGGCGGCCAAGGATCAAGCGCTTGACTGTTCCCAATGTCTCCACTGCTCCCCTCGGCTCGGCCAGGAGTGCAGGCTGGCTGCAGTGACGGGCAGCGCCCAGGTTCTGAAGCAGATGGGATGGTGGACCATGCAAAGG
The DNA here is from genome assembly GCF_027887155.1 of Malaclemys terrapin pileata. Taxonomy (NCBI): domain Eukaryota; kingdom Metazoa; phylum Chordata; order Testudines; family Emydidae; genus Malaclemys; species Malaclemys terrapin. The sequence goes on from NC_071518.1 coordinate 37,908,820, forward strand.
CAGGAGATGAGGGTGGTCTGGCTTGCCCCACCACTTCCTGTTCCTCAAAGGCTCCTTTCATGGCAGCCCATGTCCCATCTGGTGTCTTGCTCCTAGCTCAGCTGCAGGGGGTTATCTGACTGAATGCCCCTGCCAGGCCTGGGAGCCAGGGACGATTCACAGGGACTACCGCCCGCCCCCGTGATCAGACCTTAGTAGGTATCCATCTCTGGCTAAGCTCCCATTTGAGCCTATCGTGTGAGAGCGGAGTGGGAGGGAGGCTGCGTCTGGAAAGCAAGCGGGGAGGAGTTGATGAACATCAACAAGCTGACTTCTTCCTGCAGGCTAGAAAGTGTGGGGGAGACACAGCCAGCCCAAAGAGCAATGCCCCCAGCATAATCTCTGAGGCCTGGGGGGAGGGGAACCCACAGACATCTTTCTGAGGCCTCTCAGGGGTGGGTGGGTGCAAGAGACAGACCTGGTGGAGCTGGGTTGATGGTGGGGGTTGGAAGGATTCTCACTAGCTGGGTTTGGGTGGGCTTGTTCCTCCCCCTCCCACTATCTCCTATGGCCTTCTAATGTCCCTTCCCTGATCCACCATGAGGATGAGAGCTCCGGCGTGCCCTCCTCCCTTCTGAATGCTGACCTTGAAGGGCCCAGCTTGGTCTCTGCCGGTTTCCTGGGTTCCCCAAGCCACGTTCATGGAGGATCAGATTCCAGATGAGACCTGCAAGGAGCCAGCGGACTGCAGCGTTCACGGAGATGGTGCCTCCATCATTGCCCCATCCTACCTTGCTGTCCCCAGCTATGTCAGTGCACCTCCAGCCTGGCCTGCAGCACTCCCTGCTACTGCAGGCACATCAGACACTGTCCAGCCTGCTGAACCCTGGGTTGGCTCTCTCTGGTCGACAGGCGATCCCCAGTGGTGAGAGGGGGTTGGGCCCCCCTTGCTGAGCCGGTCTCCAGCATCCTACCTGATCCCAGGAGTTGAAAGGCTGCTTTGCAAAGCCAGCGTGTGAGCACGGAGCTGCCAAGCTGGGTGTGTCACCGCCCGCGTGTCTGTGCTCATCTCGCTGGCCTCGTAAATCCGAGAACGGGAGCCGGAGGACTGGGTATGTGGTGGGCAGGGCTGCCTGTCCTCGGAGCCTGGAAACGTTCATTTGCTTTGGAGCTGCACTGGGACGTGCCACTGGGCTCTGCAGTGGTGCCCAGGCGTGGTGTGTGGCCGGGTCAGGGATAACAAAGGGCTCCCAGAGAACCAGACGTGGTTTTGAACCGGAGACTGCATCTCTGGACGTGCCCTTGAAGCCCTGTCCTCCAGCACTGCTGCTTTGGGGACTGTCTTAGTATCCCAGCATCCTCTCTGATGCCAGGACTCTGGAGTCTGAAGAGGTTTGACTTGGCCCCTCCCACCTTTCGGAAGCGGATATTTGCTCTGTGGGGAGGCTGCAGAGGAGGTCACATCCTGCTCATTGGAAATCTCATAAGGGAAGGGGTTTGCCCACGTGTCCATGGTCAAAATCTTCCACTCCTAGTACTGCTGTGCTGGCGGCTGCCCCCAACCCCAGAGCTGGCTGCATTTCAGGGCCTCAGTGTGCGGCTTGTCAAGTGCTCTGGGACCCTTTTCAACTAGGGACCATCCTGTCAGCCTGAGGTTCGGATCCGGAATCTGATCTGATCCCAAACTCCCGCAAAGTCTGAGCTGGATTCTCCTCGGCCTTTCCCCTTGTGGAATTACTTACACCTGTGCAACGGGGCTCGGGTGCTGCCATTCTGATTGGTGCTAATTGCACTGGTAAAAACCAGTCACACACGGGGGAAGGCAGCGTTCTGGTCCAGCCTGTTCCAGACAGGCCTGAGACACAAGTCAGATCTGGATCAGAACTCCTGCCAGGGGCAGGGGGAGCTAGATCTGCTGTTCTGTCTCCAGCGAGAGGTGCTACGGCAGAGATGCACTCCGCTAGATTTTCCAATGTGGGCACTAGAGTTGCTTGGAGAATGGGATTTCTGTCCCGCAGGAAATCCCGACATCTTGAAACTTCGTTTCATTTCGAATCGGGACAGAGCTGAAATGATCTCTGAACAGAAATCCCCAAATATTTAAATTCAGAAACACTGAGCCGGCCTTCTCAAAACGTTTCATTTTGTCAAAGCATTCTTCTATAGACTTTTATTGTAATTGTATTTACTTTTAAAGGGAACAAAAGCCAGAAAGTCCAAACAACTTGTCTGGAAACGTTTCTGTTGAAATCGATACGTTCCTGTAAAACATTTTGATTTCAGCACACCAGCATTTTTCTGCTAGACTGTTGCCTCATACGCTTTTCACCCTGCTATATTAAGCCCCCAAATAATTATCCGGCGCGTCCCCCCCCCTGGATTTCCAAGCTAACAGGAGTTGTGTACTCAGCACTTCTGAAAAGTGGGCACCTAACTTTAGGCCAATACGTTCTAACCTTGGTGTCTGGGTGTCCGCTTCTGCACAGCCAAGGATTGGGCGCTGGGGCCCCCAGCCTGGGGGTGGTAGTGTTCCTCTATCAAAAATGGGACTCTTCCTTATCTTCCACTCCCCCCAGTATCCCATCTCTGTGCCTGGTCCCCCAGAGGAGCGGTAAAGCTAGGGCCACGTCACTGATGCCAGGAAGCCGAACCTGCTAGGAGAGCGAGAGCGTTAAGAGAGCTTTATTGATCTACTTGAATGATAGGCTGGGGAAAAGAAGACAGTGAGGGGTGGGGGGTGGCGAGGCCTGGCTCTATCAGCTGCAGGTGCCAGGCTGCTGGAGCTGGGCAGGTGGCCAGTGAAGACAGAGGCACTCTACCAACCCAGCCAGTTCACCCTGGCACGGAGGGGAGGGGAAGAACACAAGCTCCTTGGTGGTGATAGGGGAGGGCGCAGGGGTCAGCGATGGCAGGCTGGGGCCCTGGAACTGTGCAGGGGAGATAATCGCTGCAGAGATCAGAGCAGGAAGCGTGTGTCCAGGAAGAGGCGTCCCAGTTATCTGGTGCGTCTGGGTCTCAGGTGACTCCAGCCTCTGGGTCTCTGCAAACGCACTCTGAAGTCTGGATGGGGGAGAGGCACGTTCATGCTGAATTTTTGTTCCATCCTGGGCTCCCTAATACTGAGATCTCAAGGCTCTAGGAATCCAAATAGTGTGTCGTCCACCCCCCAGCCCTCCTCCCACTGATTCCTGGTTGCGGTGCTGGGGAAGGGACAGACAGGCGCTCCAAGCGCTTGCATGGGCGTGGGGGACTTGTGCCATGTCCAGGGACGGATGAATCTCGTTCCGGCCTGTCCCCCTCCTTGTGCTCCTGAGCGTTTCCAGACAGCCCGTTGTGGAGCTAGACAGGGCAGCTGTCTCCTCTCCTGCTGTTTGTCCGGATGACTTTCAGGGGGCCCCTGGGGCGGGCTGCCTGTCCTGACATTCCCAGCCAGGCTTGTCCTGCATGCCGGGTGGGCTGCCTGGAGTCCCCATTACGCTCTGATCCGTGTGTCAGCACCGAATGCCATCGCGTCGTAAGGACGCACGGTCCTACGGCCAAAACGCAACCCAGGCGGCATCTCTAATGCCCGTGTGCGGATGCTGATCCAGGGCACGGGCCCCGCACCCAGACAAGGGCTCGCCCGCCCGCAGAGGGCGGCCCAGCCGCTGCTGAACAGACACAAGCCCAGGTGCTGATGTGTGCTGGTGTAACCCCGGTGAGTGTGTCCCGCTCTGGGCCTGATCCATCGGCAATAGGAGTGTTACAGCCCCAGGTAGGGAGCTTTAGCTCAAGCCAGCGCAGATTATGCTTTTAGCTCTGAAGGTCCCCAGTTCGGTTCCCTGTGTGTTGGCCAAGATGGTGGCAGCTGGGCATGTCCAGAGGGTGGGCTCACAAACCCTGGCGGGCACAGCTGCCAGGGCTCAGTTCTGTAACCCCCAACAGCATTTCTAGAGCTGGTTGTGGCAGAGATCGCACCCTGAGGCCAGCGGCAGCGGCATGGGATGAGCCGCCCAGCACGGGGCTTTGCTCTCTTAACGCTTCTCGGGTCAGTTGTCCACTGGGACCAGCAAGTCTGCCTGGAGGGGGGGGCAGTTTGCCCCGGGCCCCACAGGGGCCCCCACCAGAGTTTTTCAGGGCCCCTGGAGTGGGGTCCTTCACTCGCTCCGGGGGCCCTGGAAAACTCTCGTGGTGCCCGGCCCCCTGGAGCTTCTTTCGCTCCAGGTCTTCGGCGGCAATTCGGCGGCGGGGGCCCCGCCGCCGAAGACCCCAGGCCCCCTCAATCCTCTGGGTGGCCCTGTGGACCAGCAGCCCCCTGCCTCTCTGATCTCAACGGCCTTCGGGCCGGCAGTCTTGACTAGGCTCTTTGCTGAGGTCCCTGAGATCCTTCCCAGCTTAGAGTGGGCGTGAATTCCTTCCTGGGGTATTAATGGAGGAGGAGGAGGCTGTGCAGAAGCTCATCAGCGCTCTCAGCGGGTGACTAGAGGGCAGGTGGCGGTGGCGAGGGGGTAGGGATGAGGCGATAGCCGGGTGTCTGTGTTACTGCTTCGCGGTAGCACCTGTATGAGCTCTGATGGTTCTTTCTGGTCTGTTTCCCCTCCAGGAGCATTCGGATACGTTCCATTCCGCAGTGGACACGGACTGGAAGGTAAGGCCCCTCCTCTGACTGTCCAGCCCCTCTGCCCGTTCTCTGGGACCTGGGTGGGGTGGTTGTGTTCTGCCGATTGGCCCCGCGGTTCCAGCAATGGACTCCCCTGCTCCCTGACCAGTGCTATTGGGCTCTCCTCAGCTGGCCGACGGAGAGGAAGGAATGCTGCCGAACAGCTGCCGTTCGGTCCTCCCTTGCTGGTGCGCTTGCCTGATCTTCAGGGGTGAGGGGGACAAAATGGCTTGTGGGCACATCCCCTGAGTGTGGGTGACAGATGTGGGGGATTCAGCCTGGTTCCCAGCCTGAGGGTCTGCGTCTCTCCAATGCTAAAGGTCTCTGTGCACCTAACCATCAACGGGACTGAAGCCATGAGCTTCACAGTGGCAGCTAGTTAGCACATTACAGTATTACAGCACAAATTTGTGTGTTTGCATTGCTGTCTTCTGGTGGAGGGAATTGGAACTGCTACACTGTGTGACATTGGCCCTATATTGCTAACCTCTAATGGAGATCCTCCATTAGCTCAAGTGGTGGAGTCTGAGCAGGTTTAGCCCCACTGTCACAGTGACATTGCAAGGGGCGGTGGCATGTGGTATAGGGACAGCCATGATGTTGTGGCTGGCCTTGGAATTGTTAAAATAGTTCAGCTTTGAAATCGCCCATCTTGATATATTCTAGTCACTACACCCACCACTGAAGTGCAGCCACCTCTGCAGTGTATCCTGGCAGCTGGTTAATGGCACTGCTACGGTTGGGGGCCGGAAGTTGAAAGAGAACACGCTATTGGAGTACAGAATATCCAGATCCGCAATAAAATCCCCCGTCCCAATGCAATTAAATGCCTGGGGCCAAATTCAGCCCTGGTGTAAGAGCATAACTGCTGCTGTCAGCATTGCCCCTGATGGTCACACTGCTATGGAGAGTGGCATGTGTGGGGTTTATGGGCCCTGTAGGGGACACATTGGCACATCTTCCGTCTCCTTTCCTCTTTCATGAGGCAGTGTGGGAGGCTGAATCTTATTAAATATCATTTTCCATTTATACCAAAACAAATCAAGGAAATCTCTCCTCATGCCTACGCCTCCCCAGTCCCCCGGCTTCTCCTGGCACATATGCTCCCTGGTGGTGGAAGAGGTGGAATCAGCAGGCTGGCCTTCTGGAAAACCGACTCCCCCCAGGAGTAGGGGTGGAATAGGAGCGCAGGCTGTGGAGCTCACAGCTACTTCAGTCTCTGCCTCCTCCAGCAGGAGGTGCTGTGGAATTAAGCAGGAACGCTGGGTCTGGTGGGGGATCATTACTGCAATCCCTCACGTCTCCCAGAAGGGGGCGCTGTGGGGAATGGCGTAGCTGCAAGCACTAGTGTTGTCAACTTTCTATTGACACAAAACCGAACACCCTAGCCCCGCCCCTTCTATGAGGCCCCACCCCCCACTCACTACATTCCCCCTCCCTCGGTGGCTCGCTCTCCCACACCCTCACTCACTTTCACTAGCCTGGGTGCGGGAGGGGGTGAGAGCTCTAAATGGGGGTGCGGGCTCCAGGATGGGGCCAGAAATGAGGGGTTCAGGGTTTGGGAGTGGGCTCCAGGCTGAGGCAGAAAGTTGGGGTGGGGGAGAGAGGGCTCTGGGCTGGGGGTTCTGGCTCTGGGGTGGGGCCGGGATGAGGTGTTTGGGAGGGGGCTGCAGGTTGAAGCAGGGGGTTGGTGGGTGGGAAGGATGAGGGCTCTGGGCTGGGGCAGGGGGTTGAGATGCTGGGGGTGTGGGCTCTGGGTTGGGGGGGGCTCAGTGCTGCGGGAGGAGTCTGGGGCACAGGGTTGGGGCACGGGCTTACCTCGGGCAGCTCCCGGTCAGTGGCGCAGCTGGGGGGCTAAGGCAGGCTGCCTGCCTGTCCTGGGACACCACACTGCACCCCGGAAGCTGCCAGCAGGTCCGGCTCCTGGGTGGGGGGGCAGGGCAGGAGGCTCCATGGCATGCACTGCTCTCACCCACAAGTACTGCCCCCCACCCAGCTCCCATTTGCTGGTTCCTGGCCAATGGGAGTGCGGAGCCGGTGCTTGGGGTGAGGGCAGCATGCGCCACAGAGCCTTCTGCCCTCCCCTCCTCTGCCCCTCGGTGAGGAGCCAGAACTGCTGGCTGCTTCTGGGGCGCAGCACAGTGCCAGGACAGGTTGGCACTAGCCTGCCTTAGCTCCGCAGCACCGCTGACAGGACACCTGGTCGAAAACCGGACGCCTGGTCACCCTCGCCAGCTCCCTTTTCCTAGTCTCTGGAGCACTGGCTGGTGCGGTGCCAGCATTGGCCTGAAGCGTGAGCCACACACACAACTGCTTGGGGATCTCGACAGCTCACAGGCTGGCCCGGTCTCTCCCTTCTTCAGTGAGAGCCGAGAGGGGCCCTCTGAACTGACAGCCCCAAGGGGAGCGCCCAGCGTGTTCCAGCAGGAGGCGCTGTAGGGGATGGAGTAGTAGCCCTGGCCATGTGCGGGGGGGGGTTCCTGTTTGCTTCACACTCCTCCCCCCACCCCTCCCAAATGTCTCTCAGGACTTGCTGTAGGGGGCGAGGCAGGAGCTCTGGCTGTGGGGCGCTCCCAGGAACTCCCACCGGGCGTCGCTGTGGGGCAGGTGTTGATGGACTGAAGGGGCGCTGAGGGAGGCTGTTAAAACTAGCAATTTCCTCCAATAAAAACTAAGCCGACTTTCAGAAATAGCTGCTGTTTCCATGGTGACAGTCGCCTGGGCAACTCCACCCTGGGTTTTGTGCAAAGCCTGCAACTCTCCCTCTTCCTTTGAGGGCTTTCGGCCCTAGGAAGTTGCTGTTTTGCTTTCGCTCAGAGATCCAGGAACCCCTCCTTGTGCTGCAGAGAGATTTCAGTGCATCTCCCGTACAGAGACCACAAAGAACAAGCCCATTTCCTCCAGCCCACGTCTCAGCAGGGTACTGCGTGGAGAGCTATTGTCGAATTGTGTTAGGCTGTCTGGGTCCTGCAGAGTCTGGCATGCGGAAGAGCAGTTCTCGCAGCTCACAACATCCACACAGCTAAACCGAACTGGAGCATGCAAAGGAATGACTGTAGAGGAGTGGCGTATGTGTGAATCTCATTATAATACAGACGCTGACAACTCTGTGATCTCTGTAGGACTTGTCACTCTGTTGCCCAAGTTGCTTCTGTGCCTCAGTTTCCCCATATGTAAAACGAGGATAATGATATTGACCTCTTTCTAAAAGTGCTTTGAGATCTACTGCTGAGACTGGCTGTGTAGAAGAGCAATGTATTCTCAATGGAGTCACTTGGAATTACATGCTGACGGTGCTCAGGGAACTCGGATCTTTCTGAAGGAGAAAGAGACAGTATCAGGGCTATGACACACACATCAGATTCTGGCAGCAGCGTGTCTCACTCCTCCTCCTGCCCCAAGCCCAGTTCATTACAATACTTTCTACCTCTGTCACCTCTCACCTGACAATGCCAAAGTTGTACAAACATAGCAATGAATTACTTCTCACATCCGCAGCCCCCCCGTCTCCCCCAGCCACTCTGTGCTGCTTGATTAGCCCAAGATCACACAGCACGTGGGTACCGGAGCTAGGGATAGAACCCAGGACTGCTGATCCACATTCTAAACCATGTTTGTGTATAGTAGGGTCCAGGCCCATGGATTGTGACTGTTGGGTGACTGACAGTTTCCACCCTCCCAGCAAGACACTGAAGAGCAATACCATGATGGCTGCAGACTGCAGTGATACCAAGTTAACAGGCACAGAGTGGGCTTGGGGATGTATTTAGTGCTGACTGGCTGTGGGTCCTGGCTTCAAACCCTGCTGCAGGGGGCAACCATTTTAAAATGTGTTTATTTACTATATAAAGGGGAAGAACAGGCCTGTGGTTGATGCACAGAACTCTTGACGTCCGTTCCCAGCTCTGTCACTGCCTCGCTGGGTGACCTTGGCCAACTTGCCTCAGTTTCCCCGATTTGTAAGATGGGGATGATTCTTGCCTATCCCACAGCGATGTTCTGAGGCTGGTAAAGAGATCAGAGCTTCTCAATACAAGGGCAAGGGGCTAACTGGTTTAAAGTCCGGAGACGTCACGTTCTGCAAAGACTAACTGTGAATGTAGCCTGGTGCTGGTAGGTAGGGGTGTGTGTGTGTGTACGCACACGTATTGAGCATGCATGTCGCAGGATCGCTGCACTGCACTATGTTGTTAGAACTTAAGGCCAAATTTTGCTCTCACCAGTCTTGCACCTGTGAAATTGTGACTTCAGGGGTGACTCTCACCTGTGTCTGTCTGATCTGAATCGGACTCCCGGGGCCTAACCCTGCTCGCACCGAACTCCGCAGGAGTGGGGTTGGCCTTGCTGAGCGATACTAGAGAAACAGGATGTGATTATAACTTGATTTCTAAACCAGCTCTGTTTCTACTCCTCAAAGGCCCCTGTCCTCTGCATGGACTCAGCCCGGGGCACGGTTTAAAAATAAGCCGCTCTGGTCCTCTAGAAGCAAAAACCTCTGCCACTGTTCTGCCCTAGAGACCTGGGTGCTCCTTGCCCCCGACACACACAATTAGGAGAGGTAGCTGCTGGTGTTGTCTTTCCAAATCTAGTTCCCATGAATCCATCACAGCAATGCCACTCCCTGATCCTAAAGCAGCGTTTCTCAATGAGCTGTCCGTGGACTGGCGCCAGTCCCTGAGATCTCCCTGGCGCAGTTTAGGAAGGCAGCAAGCCGGTCCCTGGTATCAACAAGGTTGAGGAAACAGTGTCCTAGAGGACTCTAGTCCCAGCTCCTAGTGAAGCTAGTGACACAGCTTCTATTGGCTTTAACAGAGACTGGGCTGGCTCTGGTGTTTACAGGGCTAAACCCTGTTAAAACTTGATTTCAACCCTGTGAGCCATTCTTTCAGTTTGGACCAAACCTAAGGGCTTGTCTACATGGGGAAATTGACCCAAATAGCTCCCTGGATTGACACTCTTCTAAACACTTCGGAAGTAGATTACGCTGAACCACACTGTTCTGGAATAAGAGTGTCCACATGTGGAGTTATCCTGAATGCCTACAGCACTTTCGGTTCAGGGCGTTGCTTATTCCAGACTGGTGCAGCCTAACCCCAGATTTAGCATCCTTGTGAAAACCTCTTTTCCCTCTTGTATGGCTCAAGGTGCTGCGCCGTTTTCTACCCTTCTGTGTAGATCTAGAACGTGGCAGCACAGCCAGACCACGGCACAGAGCAGCAGGCATCCAACAGTAACTAGCTTAGATTCTCCCCACCGGTTTGTTCTTTTTAGCAGCACATCTAAAGCTGAAACACGTTGGAAAACCACAGAGGTGACTTTTTCTGTCACCATCCCTGTCCCTCAAATTAGCATTTGCGTCTTCTTCACCTGCTCTTTAGAACCCTCTTCACATACCACCAGCCCCTCCCCACACCCAGATGACTGCCCCTTCTCCAGAGCCTGGGGCACCACTCCCTGCTGCTTAGAATACCCAACAGCTGGGTGGCTGAACTGTCCCTGGGTAGGGCGCTGGCTGCTCAGCATTGACCGTGAGTTGGGACGCGTCGCAGGGGGGCTGATGTCAGGAGTTGACAGTGTCGCTCTGCGTGCTTGTTTGCTGTCCACACTTGTAACACCCCTTTAGAATCGGGCTGCAGGTATAACCCACTGGTGTGTGCGTGTCAGGTCCCCCTCTGCCCCTGATCCGTGGGGGCGGTGAGTCTGCTACAGCCCTCTTAAGGAGAGCTGGCCCTGGAGTTCAGGCTGTGGCAGCTTATGCGTTAAGCTCTGGGGGTCCCCAATTCAGTCCTTGGTGCGTTGGCTAACACGGTGGCCATCACACAAGTGCCTTGAGGCAGAGAATGGGTCTGTCTCTTTGTGCTGTGTAGTGCTTTCCCCGGCTTGGATACTGTGAACAATCACTAATGGCAGGTAACCAGCAGAGGGCACTCAAACACTCTGATCCTGTGTGGGATGGAGTGGGGACACCGGCGGAGGAAAGTGGACTAGGGTGATGGGCTGAGGCCGGATGAGGAGAGACGTAATCAGCATATCCATTACTCAGCTGTGCTGTCCTCCCATCCTGGGCTCATTGTTAAGGTCCCTTCCATGCAGGCAAGCGCTCTCTGGGCCTGATTAGCCTCTCACTGACACTGGTGTAAATCAGGAGCAAGTCCACTAAGACACTAGTTTCACGAGGGTGAGAGGAGAATCTGCCCCTGTCTCGCTTTGCCCTCGAGCAGGGCGCTGTAGTCCAGATTCCCTGAGTGCAGACCTTGCTGTCTGGGGAATCGGGTGCTGCAGGGGATGAGATACGGTGCATAGAGCATTAATCAGCTGCGTCACATCATCCTCAGGAGAGTGAATGGATAACAAGGTAGTGACCTCAGAGGCTTTCAGGGACAGCAGCTCCCCGTGCCCCAGGAATAGAGGGAACACTTCTCCCAGGAGTGGCATGGCTCTGCGTGCGGGAGTATCCTCTCCCATAGGTCTCGAGGGGGAGTCAGTCTGGCACCAGCTGCCATTGCACTGAAATCCGTGCTCCAGCGGGAGGTTCCTCGGCCGTGAGCTGCTGCTCCTGGGGGGAGGGTTTCTGCTGGGTGTTCTGCTTTCTCTGAGAATTAGCACAAATGGGAAGGAGCGGCAGTGTCACTCCGGAAAGCTGTGAAACTGACAAAGATTGCCCTGCCTGTGATCGCTGGGTGCAATGCAGCAGCAGCCTGCTGCAATTAGCACTCTCCTGTCCCGGGATCTGGCTAATATATTGGACTCTAGATCAGTCCGTCAGCAGCTGTCCCTCTGTCCTCTCGTGTACGGTGGTGGTGAAAGAGGAAGAGTTTCACGTGCTCAGCAATCAGCCTGACATGACCAAACGAGTCCCAATTCTGAGCCCATTCTCCTGCCCTCCAGAAGTGGACGGACCAGGTGTTGGCCATAACATAGCACAAAGGCAGTAACCAGCTAGAATGCATGAGCAAGAGTTCTTGCAGCCTGAGACAAGGAACTGGTGGGACCTTCTTGTGGGCATGGTATGGTAGTCTGAGTGCCTCTTCAGCACCAGGTTAAGCTCCAGGGATTTTACTTGTGCATGCTCATAGAGAAACTGGTTGTAATACTTTCTATTCTGGCAGTAACTGGGGAGGATATTACACAGCAAATGCTAAAACTAAACTTTTTCACATCTGCAGGACTGGATAACTGGCGCCCAAGAATTTTAAAAGACTTGGCCGAGGAGCTCTCTGTGACATTGATATTGATATTTAGCAGTGCTTGGAGTGCAGGGGCTAGCCCAGAGGACTGAAAAAAAAAAAAAACTAGGTGTGTTCCAATATATGAAAAAGGCAATTGAGTTGGTTAGCTTGACTTCGATCCCTAGGAAAATCATGGGAACTCTGATATGGGATGCAATCAGTAAAGAATTAAGATGACAACATAATTAATATCAGTCAACATGGTCATATGGGAAATAGGTTGTATCAAACAAACTTGATATGTTTTGATGAAAATACAGGTTTGGTTGACAGAGGTAACTGTGATATAATATGCTGAGACTTCTGTCAGGCATTTGACTTTGTACCACATGACATTCTGAATGAAAAATTAGCAGTAGACAAAATCAGTGCAGCACGTATTAAAGGGATTAAAACGTGGCTACCTGATAGAACTGAGAGTCACGGTAAATGGAGAATCCTCATCCAATGGGGACATTGCTAATGGCGTCCCACAGGGATCTGTTCCATGCCCAGTGCTATTCAATATCTTGGTCCATGATTTGTAGGAAAACATAAAATCATTGACGGTAAAGTTTGCGGTTGTAGCTGCTGGCAATATGCTGTTCCTAGCTCTTGGAGAAAAAGCTAAGCCCGAGACCTCTCCTTTAGGCCGACTGGCATTCTGGGACTATCAGCAGTACCTCTCTAGGGTTGTTCAGTCTCAGGGATTCACCTTCATCACTCCCTATTGTTTTCAGTGCCTGGAAGAACTGTCAGAACCCCCTTCCCCCATGGAGTAGAACATAATCATACATAACCCATTCATAGAACTAATGCAGCATGGACCCCAAATAGATTGCGTGCAGTTGCAATAGCTGTTGCGGGTCCCACTTGTAAGAGGAGGGGCTGTATTTTGGAAAGTGGTGACTCCGAATAGGACTTGGGAGTCAGGGTTGATCACCAACTGAACGTGGACCCACAGCAAAATGCGGTGGCTAAAAGAGCAATTCCAATCTTTGGATCTATAAATAGGGGAATATCAAGTAGAAAGGGGTATTGCCACTGATAGGGCATTAGTGAGACCGTTAGCAGAATAAAGTATCCAGGTTTGGGGTCCACACTTTGAAAGCGATACTGACCGATTGGGAAAGAGTTCCACTAACAGTTTGGAAAACAAGACTTAAACTGAATTCACTGAACTTCTTTTAACAAAGAGGAGGGGAGGAGGTGATTAGATCACAGTCTGCGGGTACCTTCATGGGGAGAAGATTTCTGACAGCAGAGGGGTCTTTTAATCTACCAGTAAAAGATGGAACAAGATCCAATGGTTGGAAGCTGAAGCTAGACAAATTCAGACCAGAAACAAGGTGCAAATTTTTACTAGTGAGGGTAATCTTAGCGTATGCGCAACATGCCTCAGGTGGCATGTGACCAGGATTCCTCACCCAGTTGGGTTTGCTGGTTGGATCGTTAGCTGCCCAGGCCTGGTACTGACGGGGAATGCAACGGGAACACTGATCCATGCCTCCCAGTGAGGGTAATTAGCCATTGGAACACTACCCAGGGATGTGGTGGATTCTCCATCACTTGACGCCTTTAAATCAAGTCTGGATCTCTTCCTAAAAGACCGGCTCTAGCTCAAACAGAAGCTCCGGGTATAATGCAGGAATTTCTGGGGGAGAACCTCTGACTGAGAGAGACGGCACCATCTAATCCATCCGCCCATGCGCAAAGGCAGGCCCAAGGAAACCTAGCCCATCCCTGGCAGGCATTTGTCAAACTTGTTCTTAAAAGCCACCAATAACTGGGATTCCACAATCTCTCCAGGTAGCTGGTTCTGGCGCTTAACTATCATTACAGTTTTAAAAGTTTTTCCTGATATCTAACCTGAATCTCCCTTGTTGCAGACTCAACCTCTTGTCTTTTCCTCGGTGCAGATGGAGAACAAGTCATCACTGTCCTCTTTATAACAGCCTTGTACATATTTGAGGACTGTTATCAAGTCCTCCCTCACCCTCCTCGTCTCTAGACTAAACATGCCCAGTTCTTTCAATCTTTCCTTGTAGGTCACGTTTTCCAAACCTCTGATTTCTGTTGCTCTCCCCTGGACTCTCTCCAGTTTGTTCACATCTTTCCTAAAGGGTGGTGCTGAAAACTGGACACACTACTCCAGCTGAGACCTCGCCAGTGCTGGGTAGAGTGGAACAATTATCTTCTGTGTCTTACATACATCACTCCTGTTAATACAGCCCAGGAAGATCTTGCTGATTTCAGACCAATTCTTCCAATTTATCAAGATTGCTCTGAATTCTAATCCTGCCCTCCGAAGTGGTAGCAAACCCTCCCAGTTTGATGTCATCTGCAAATTTTATAAGCATTATCTCCACCCCATTATCCAAGCCATTAATTAAAAATCCAATAATTAAAAATCTTGACTAATACCAGTCCCAAGACAGATTCCTATGGGATCCTGTAGTGGGGTGGGCTGTCCGGTCAGCAAGCCTAGTGGTCAGGGCCTGCGGCTCTAGTCTGTCCGTTCAATGTGTCAGGCATCCCCTGGACGAGGTTGCTTGTGGGTAGCTCTCTAGTCCTGCCCATCCCAGGGCTAGGCGTAGAGGAATCTGGGAGGGATAGGAGGACCTAGGCCTTACTAGGTCGGGGCTCTGAAGAGGTGACCGTGCAGGCTGGCCTACGCTTGGCCCACCTCCTGTTCGCCTTCCCCTGGGCCTCTTCCTGTCCCACCTGATGTCTCCGTTTCAGGCATGGCTGCTGTTTGATTATAGTTCTTTGCTCCAAATCTCAGTGCTGAGGCAGGGACCCTCTTGTGCCCTGCACATGGTTCTCTATATCTCTGGGGCGGCCTCCAAGGAGGGGGAAAAGACTCAGTCAGGCCTCCTCAGTAAGAGCTCCTGCTGCTCCTGGAAATGGTTTCTCTCCTCCCCACTCCAGCCTGGGCTGCTGAGCTCTCGTTATGCTGCCCCTTCCCCCAGAGCAAGCTTGGCAGTGCCAGCAGGGCAGAGCTTTCCTGGCCCAGTGCTGCTCCAGCCTCTCCCGGCCTTAGCAAGGGGTTGGAAACCTCATCCCAGAGCCCACTCGATCCATCCTCCCAGTTTGACCGTGACTTTTGGAGTATGGTAAAGCTGTGCATCCACCTCCTAGTGATTTCATCTACATCCCATTTCCCTCGTTTGTGTATGAGGCGATCATGCGAGGCCGTGCCAAAAGGCTTATTCTGAACTCCCACTGTACCACCTCTACTGCTTCTCCCCCATCCATTAGGCTGGTTACCCCATCAGAGAAGGAAACTAGGTTGGCTTGGAATGGTTTGTTCTTGACAAATCCATGCTGGCTGTTCCTTATCACCTCATTATTCTCCACCTTTGACCAAACTGATTGGTTAATACTTTGTTCCAGTTTTTTTCTGGGTATTGAAGCTGGGCTGCCTGCTCTATCATTCCTGGGGTCCCCCTCTCCCCACTTTTTGAAGAGAGGTGCTGTGTTTGTCCTTCTGCAGTCCTCTGGGCCCTCCCCCATCTTCCAGGAGTTCTCAGAGATGATTAATGATTCAGAGGTTGCTTCAGCTCGTCTCTTAATTGACTCTAGGGTCAATTTCATAAGGCCCTGCCGACTTGAATAGATGGAACTTATCTAAGTATTCTTGAATCTGTTCTTTCCCTATTCTGGCCCGAGATCCTTCTCCCTGGTTAATATTGTGTTAAAATGATCTTTTTAGTGGAGACGGAAGGAAAAAAGGCCTTAAACACTTCTTATGCAGTAGGTAAAACTAGATGATTACAATGGTACTTTCTGTCCTGAACCTCTATGAATCTATAGTTAAAGCCGAGTTGAGTTTTGCAGCCTCTGTGTTAGCGTGGATGCTACACTGGGTCCTCTCCAACCTTCCAGCGCTGGCTCTTTGAAGACAGAATCCATTTTCTGAGCATTTGCAAGCAAATCTGTTAATTGTTTGAGTTACAATTAATTTAAATGAGCCGTCTAAGAAATAAAATATGCAGTAAACCATGGGCAGTACCTAGGAGCCACAGGATGTGCAGGTTAGAGATTCTTTGGGGGTATCTATTGTCCCCTAAACAGCTGCAGCCAATAAAAGAATGGTTAATCAAAAATCAACCGCTCACCCCTTTGGCCTTCCTAGTTGTCATTAGGTTACAGACCACAGCCATTCATGGCCTCTTTAAGCCAGCAGAGGTAGAACTCAGGCTCTCCTGCTCCAAAAGCATGGGCCTTTACCGCTTCAGCTAAAGGTGAATCGCCAGTGAGTGTTAGTAGTACCAGGGCTGTGACACAAATACTGCCATTCCGATACCATCCAGGAGAGGGCAGTGGCACCGAAACACTTGCCTGTTCATTTCTGACTGCTTAATCCTGATTCTATTCTGGAAGAGGAGATCCATATATTTTGAGCCAAGGAAACTGGGCTGTGTATGAGTGGGGAAGACTGGCTGGAGTAGGACGTTAGCTCACATGCGTCTCCTCGGGTTGTGCTCGGAGGCCAGGAGTCAGATTTTGGCCACTAGCGCTTGGAGGTTGGTGGTGTGAATCCCAGCACTGGTGCTGTGGGGTGTGGATCCTTCTGCACTGAGAGGCCGGCTCCAGCAGTGCACCCGCCTCACAGGCTCCTAGAGCTCGGGCTCCAGCCTGAACCCGGAAGTCTACACAGCAATGAAACAGCCCTGTGAGCCCGAGTCGGCTGGCAAAGGGCAGCCACGGGTTTTCCTTCACTGTGTAGACATACCCAGAGAGGCTGAGTGTCACAGAGCAAGTCAGGGGCCAAAGTGGAGCAGCTCCCATGAGTTCCTGACTCCAGTCCTATGCTCAGGCCACTAGGATCACACACCTTCCCCACCCAGTCCAACCAGCTCCTTCCCGCGTGGAAAAGTCCTGTAGAATTTAATAGGAATGAAATCAGTAGGGCCGTATAGAAATGCTGTAGGATTCTATAGATGTTCCTCTGAAAACCTATGGAATCAATTTAGGGAATGAGCCCCTTTCTTTAGGCTTTCTGAGCACCTTAAAGCAGGGACAGAAATCTCTTAGGGTACGTCCACACTACCCGCCTGATCGGCGGGTAGCGATAGATCTATTGGGGATCAATTTATTGCGTCTCGTCTAGATGCGATAAATCGATCCCCAAACACGCTCCCCGTCGACTCCGGAACTCCACCAGGGCGAGAGGCGGAAGCGGAGTTGACGGGGGAGCCACGGCCATCGATCCCGCGCCGTGAAGACGGGAGGTAAGTCGATCTAAGATACGTCGACTTCAGCTACGCTATTCTCATAGCTGAAGTTGCGTATCTTAGATCGATCCCCCCCGTATAGACCAGGCCTTAGATGCTAAAGGATGGTCCAGAAACTTCGAGATTGGAAGAGCTTTGGGGCAGTCTTTGTTCTGGGTGTGTGCAGCGCCTGGCGCAATGCGCGCCTGGCCCATGAGTGCTTCCTAGATGCCAATGCAAAATCCTCATCATACAGAAAAAGATCATTTTCCCCATCCGTTCTATAGGACTTTCCCGTAAGTGTTCCACCTTCCCCGTGCATTCTCTGACCCTCCGAAGCCTTTGATCTTCCTTGGGCAGAAAGCTCTCAGGCCAGCACTGTTTGCTGGGCTCTGTCAGGCCCCTTGCAGCTCTTGTGCCCTTGGGGGTGTTCCGGGGGTTGAAGGCACCCCATAAAGCTTTCCCAAGTGCAGGTGAGCTTTGCCGCCAGCCGCCATGGCAGGAATTCAGCGGTGCTCATGGTCCCCGGTGGGAGGTGGAACCACAGGCCACTATGGGACTTTGCTCAGAAACGGATCAAACCCAAATCCCTCCCCAGCCCCGCCTCAGGCAGCCCGCAGCATCCTGTCCGTGAGGCCACTGTTCCATTCAGGACCATGGTCAGCAGAGGCATGAACCTCCTGAGAGTCCCATGGGGGATACGCTATGTTAGCCGGGGGTGAAGTCTCACTGCTGAGCCTTCCCGCAAAGGGGGGCGGGGGGCCCTGGCACACAAGGATCTGCTGTGGGAGGCTGCACTCACTGCGCTGCCTTCGTACCCTCTCTCTGGGAGCAGCATAAATCCGTAGCCCTCGGCTTGCAGAAAACTTTACAGGATCTGCCCGGAGGTCCCGTCTCGTGTGAGCAAACGGGGCAGAGGGGACAGACGGGGAGAGGCAGCGGCATTAGTGGGATCAGCCTGCCAGCTGCGAGAGGGCGCTGCCCTTTTAGCTAAGGCAAGCGCTCTTGGCTCCTTGCTTCCCCTCCGCACGTCCTCGCCTTTTTTCATTCATTCGTTTCCAGCTTGCCCTGGTTTTCCTTTCCCGTCTCTTCTGCTTTTTTACCCTTCACTCCTTTTCTCCGTGGCTTTTTCTGTCTCTCACTCTCTCTTGCTCCTCCTCCTTGGGGTTATTTTTCCCAATTCCCTCCCCCGTCCGTACTCCCTGCGTTGTTTGGGTGGACACTTCCACCTCCTCCTGTGCTCTCTCTCCTTTCTTTTGGCGCTGTTCCAGGCCTGCTTGTCTCCCCCATTCCCCTGCCGCTGAGCCCCCAGCTCAGGGAGTTTCAGGAATGCTGTTCGAGTGGGTGGCTGATGCCAAATTCAAAGGCAAATTAGTGCAGTAAATGCCTTGTTGCCAGGGATCCGGCTTAGCTGGGAGTTAAACGCTAACGCAGCTCAGTGAGGGATCCAGATCTTGGCATGGGGGGGCGGGGGTGAGGATGTAGCCCCAGTGGCAGTGTCTGTCCCTCTTATGGGGAGAGGCCATTGTGTTTCTCTTTCTGTTACAAGGTGAAGCTGGGTTGACAGGAGTCGGAGGTGACCTCATGCCAAAGCACTAGGACAGAGCCACGGTCCCCAAAGCCAAGGAATCCCCCCCACATCTTCCCAGGCAGTGATTTTACTGTGTGGCGCTACCCAGATGGCTGGGACTCAGGGGATGCTACCTATCTAGGTAGTGACACTCCACACTCGGAGGGCAACAAATGCCTCCCAGACGTTTTGGAAAGCTCCTGTTTTCTGAAGCACCTGAGTTGGGATCAGCCTGAGCCATGACAGGGGCAGCATGAATAATAAATCATTTGGCCGGAACACCCCTTAAGGATACCCAATGATAATTTGTTCTTGAAGCTATCGGTGGCCAATCACACAAGTCCTTTTCTACTGAGACCACTCCCCCAAACTGTTCTTTGATTTTAGCCCCACCCACAAAGCATTATTGTCCTTAGCCATGCTATCCTAGTGATTTCAGTGGAAAAGTTGAGAAAACTTTGAAAGCCTCCCCAAGCCAGGGAAGTTGCATTTATTTATGGCATTATGTTGTGGTTTCCCAAATCTCTCTCTCTCTGCCTCTTGCTCTAGCACTAATGTCCTTGCAGCCGTAGTGCTTTGGCCTGTGTTCTTGTTACCTAAGCTAAGCAAGTTTGTGGCTCATCAGTACTTGTGGGAGATTTTCAGGGGAAAGGCAGGTCCTGCATGAAGTGGTGATGTAGTGTGAAGATGTCCCCCTCATTCATAGAAATCATAGAATCATAGCATATCAGGGTTAGAAGGGACCTCAGGAGGTCATCTAGTCCCACCCCCTGCTCAAAGCAGGACCAATCCCCAACTAAATCATCCCAGCCAGGGCTTTGTCAAGCCTGACCTTAAAAACCTCTAAGGAAGGAGATTCCACCACCTCCCTAAGTAACCCATCCTAGTGCTTCACCACCCTCCTTGTGAAAAAGTTTTTCCTAATATCCAACCTAAACCTCCCCCACTACAATTTGAGACCATTGCTCCTTGTTCTGTCATCTGCTACCACTGAGAACAGTCTAGATCCATCCTCTTTGGAACCCCCTTTCAGGTAGTTGAAAGCAGCTATCAAATCCCCCCTCATTCTTCTTTTCTGCAGACTAAATAATCCCAGTTACCTCAGCCTCTCCTCATAAGTCATGTGCTCCAGCCCCCTAATCATTTTTGTTGCCCTCTGTTGGACTCTTTCCAGTTTTTCCACATCCTTCTTGTAGTGTGGGGCCCAAAACCGGACACAGTACTCCAGATGAGGCCTCACCCATGTCGAATAGAGGGGAATTATCACGTCTCTCGATCTGCTGGCAATGCCCCTACTTATACAGCCCAAAATGCCGTTAGCCTTCTTGGCAACAAGGACACACTGTCGACTCATAGCCAGCTTCTCGTCCACTGTAACCCCTAGATCCTTTTCTGCAGAACTGCTTCCTAGCCATTCGGTCCCTAGTCTGTAGCAGTGCATAGGATTCTTCCATCCTACGTGCAGGACTCTGCACTTGTCCTTGTTGAACCTCATCCGATCTCTTTTGGCCCAATCCTCTAATTTGTCTAGGTCCCTCTGTATCCTATCCCTACCCTCCAGCATATCTCCACTCCTCCCAGTTTAGTGTCATCTGCAAACTTGCTGAGGGTGCAGTCCACGCTATCCTCCAGATCATTAATGAAGATATTGAACAAAACCGGCCCCAGGACCGACCCTTGGGGCACTCCGCTTGATACCGGTTGCCAACTAGACATGGAGCCATTGATCACTACCCGTTGAGCCCGACGATCTAGCCAGCTTTCTATCCACCTTATAGTCCATTCATCCAGCCCATACGTCTTTAACTTGCTGGCAAGAATACTGTGGGAGACCGTATCGAAAGCTTTGCTAAAGTCAAGGAATAACACGTCCACTGCTTTCCCCTCATCCACAGAGCCAATTATCTCCTCATAGAAGGCAATTAGGTTAGTCAGGCACGACTTCCCCTTGGTGAATCCATGCTGACTGTTCCTGATCACTTTCCTCTCCTTTAAGTGCTTCAGAATTGATTCCTTGAGCACCTGCTCCATGATTTTTCCAGGGACTGAGGTGAGGCTGACTGGTCTGTAGTTCCCCGGATCCTCCTCCTTCCCTTTTTTAAAGATGGGCACTACATTAGCCTTTTTTCAGTTATCCGGGACCTCCCCCGATCGCCATGAGTTTTCAAAGATAATGGCCAATGGCTCTGCAATCACATCCGTCAACTCCTTTAGCACCCTCGGATGTAGCACATCCGGCCCCATGGACTTGTGCTCGTCCAGCTTTTCTAAATAGAGCTGAACCACTTCTTTCTCCACAGAGGGCTGGTCACCTCCTCCCCATGCTGTGCTGCCCAGTGCAGCGGTCTGGGGGCTGACCTTGTTTGTGAAGACAGAGGCAAAAAAAGCATTGAGTACATTAGCTTTTTCTACGTCCTCTGTCACTAGGTTGCCTCCCTCATTCAGTAAGGGGCCCACACTTTCCGTCACTTTCTTCTTGTTGCTAACATACCTGAAGAAACCCTTCTTGTTACTCTTAACATCTCTTTGCTAGCTGCAGCTCCAAGTGTGATTTGGCCTTCTTGATTTCAGATCTGCATGCCTGAGCAATATTTTTATACTCCTCCCTGATCATTTGTCCAATCTTCCACTTCTTGTAAGCTTCTTTTTTGTGTTTAAGATCAACAAGGATTCATGGGTCAGTTGTTTCTTGCTGGGTGTTAGAAGCCACTGAGTGGTTTGTCATTTGGATGAGGTGTATAATCAAGATCAGGAACACTTCCGGTCATTACAGATTGCATGGCACTAGGCTGGAGAAATTAAAAATGGGCAATTTTGTTTTGCCTCTGTAAATTCCCCTTGTAGTTTCAGTTGGAACATCCTTCATGTACTGTGGTGTTCTGCTCTGTGAGACATCTGCCCTGTTCCACCCCAGAGATGGCTGCATTTCAGTGGTGGATGAATAGATTGATGTGAAAGGATAATTTGCAAGGTGCTTCAGCATGGTATGTGCTACCCAGATGTAAGGGATAATCATTAATAAGGTTCAGGGTGTTGCAGTCAACTCATAAGTGTCTCGATTCTGGCATATAGTCATCTGCAAAATCTGCTCATGGGCTTACAGTCTTCACTGCTGTGAATGTGTTCCCTTAAGTATCTGGAGCTGGGTCTCTGATGGTGATGGGGGGGTGAGATCAAAACACACTTTCTTTCCTCTGTCCGTTGGGAGGGAGCAAAACTGAATTACAGCCACCTTGTTTATTTCTCCATGTGTGCTGGCCGATGATGGGTGAAGCTCAGGAGGTTGGGAAAAGAACCCACAGAGAGGCAGTTCTCCAGGTCTCTGATTTCGATGACAGGCGTTTCTTGCTGGTTTTCTGACTTCCACTGAGGCAGGAATACCATGAGACCAGCCTATTCTAGTACTTCCAGCCTCGCTGTGTAGCCTTCTGTTGTATTTACAGTGAATTTAGTAATGCTGTATTACATCACCGTGGGTTCGGCTCTGGTAGCTACAGTTTCAACCTCAACAGAGGGAAAGTCATCTCTGCTACTTGCTTCAGATTTGGAAGACCTAAGCCCAAGGATAGTGACCACCCGTTCATTTACAAGTACATGGTCTAGTCTGCTTTGTAAATTTTATTAAAGTTACAGTTAAAGTTATGGTGATAGAATTTGTATATGCATGGGTCAAGTCCTGTGCACAAGTTACTCACATCCTTCTGGATAGCATTAGGGTCTGATGGGTCTCTCATGGTTTGATCATCAGTAGAGGGATCGTTCCTGCTGGAGTTTCCCATAAAGAGCTCAATTGTCCCACTCTGGGCACCCTCTTTTTATAATGTGATTCTGACTATACCTTATTAGCATGTATGCACATATTGCACCCACGGTGATGGCATGTGTTAGAAAAATGTGACTACCGGGTATCTTGTAAGCAAAACATTACTCTTACGGTTAAAAAATTAACAGTATCACCCACTGGTACATCTTTTCCCATAATCATGTGACATAGGATCATTTTTGGACACTTACATATGTCAAGCATTTTCTTAAGTCTATGGCCTAGTATGGCTAATCTAAAATCTTACAGGCCTTGCCTTCAGCCCTATTTACTTAGATACCTAATGCATACTTAATCTTTCTGACTACTGATCAATCTCCTACTTCTATAATCCAACAATTTAACTGTATTTAGTATACAATGATTATATATGATGTGACGTTGCACTCCATATGCTTTATAAAAATATGTTTATAAGTGTGAATAAGCTGTAACTGGAATATGTTTTATGCAAAAGGTCTCTTGTAAGGTATCATTACAAAGCTTATGATCTACTGAGTGTGTTCGTCCTATTTGTATGAATGTATCATTCTTGTATCTGAAACTAGGAATATGAAGTATAACTCTACGGTCCTATTGTAATTATGCGACGTGTGGGCCATTAATGGTGGTTTGGAATCTTGATGGCTCCCATTGACTAGGACAATTGGTTGTAAATGGATTATTTACCTGCAAGCCGGCCTGTGTACGTGGGGACCAGCCCTGGAAGAATGGAGGGGGTCTCACAGGACATGTGAACATGTCACATGATACTGGAATCCATCTTAAACCTGGTGCTTTTCCATTTAGAAGGAGGGGTGGGAACCCCAAGAGACAAAAAATTCCTGCCTTGTGCCAAAGCTATAAAAGGGGGTGGAACAAGACAAAGGAGGTGCCTGCTGGAACTCAGAAGGACTGTACCAGGAAAGGATTGGGCCCAGACTAGGAAGGAGTTTAGTCTGTGAAAGAAGCTTAATGGAACATCTCTGAGGGCGAGATTTACCTGTAATCAATTTCTTAATGTATTAGGCTTAGACTTGCGTGTTTTCTTTTATTTTGCTTGGTAATTTACTTTGTTCTGTCTGTTATTACTTGGAACCGTTTAAATCCTACTTTTTATACTTCATAAAATCACTTTTGTTTATTAGCAAACCCAAAGTAAGTGATTAATACCTGGGGGAGCAAACAGATGTGCCTATCTTTCTATCAGTGTTCTAGAGGGTGGATAATTTATGAGTTTACCCTGTATATACTTTATACAGAGTAAAACAGATTTATTTGGGGTTTGGATCCCATTGGGAGCTGATTGTCTGGGGCTGGAGAAGGTAGCCTGCTGAGCAGTTTTTGGTTAAAGCCTGCACCTTTGGGAGCGTGGACCAGACCTGGGTCTGTGTTGCAGCAGGCTAGCGTGTCTGGCTCAACAAGGCAGGGTTCTGGAGTCCCAGGCTGGCAGGGAAAATGGGCTCAGAGATAAATTCAGCACATCAGGTGACAGTCCTAAGGAGGTCTCTGTGACTGAACCTGTCACATGTGACGTGACATGACATGTTAGTTAATTATAACATCACACCATAAATGACCAATAACCTAAAATGATTGGCTACAGCTGTACCGAGGTGGTGGTGTGATGAGGGATGTTCTCCCATGCAAGCGGGCGCCCTCCAGGGTTTGGAATGTCAGTACAGTGGCTGAACAGGGGGTTGGCATTCCAGAGCCTGGCATCTGGGCCCTGACCCCTTGGGAGCTGGGTGTGTCGGCAGGTCTGTATTTGGGCTGGTGGCTAGCCTGGCAGTGGCAGTTACAGGTCAGGATGGAGGAGCATTGGCAGGGCTGGGGGAGCCGGGTCTGGAACAGCATGTGGTGCTGTAGCTCAAGGCTGAGATGCGTTAGCAGAGCTGTGCTTGCCTCTGTCCCTGAAAGACTGGCTGGTCTTCCCCTGAAAGCAGGTCAGTGCTTGCAGGGTGCCCCTCTGAAAATGATTCCCACGTTGCTTGTGCGCTGCAAAGGAATGGCACCGCTTCTCTTCCCCGAGCGGGCGCAGCAGGCTCCTCTCTAACACATAGGCAGCAAAACATCCAAGGCGGCAACAAGGGAGATGCTGCTCCTCGCGTGTGTGACGACAGGGCTGGGAGGGCCAGGCGTCTGCCTAGGACAGCAAGAATCCTCACCCAGGCCCTGCAGCTCTGTCAGGGGGAGGAGAATGTGCGATGGATTTTTATATGTAGAAGTTGGTCCAGTAAAAGAGGTTCCCTCACCCACCTGGTGTCTCCAATGGATTTTTAGGCAGGAAAGGCTAGGGATATTGATCCCGCCCCCTCACATGACTTTCCCGTGGAAATCCAGACTCTCATCAGTTATGTAGCCCACTCTGATGCATACCCTAATCTCATAGCATCCTGAATATTCTTTATCAGGGTTTTTCTTCACTCGATCAGTCTCCTTCTCCCACGCTTTAGCTAGGAAGTGAAGGGGGAAGGCCAGGAATTGAGCCAGGATCAGCACCACTGAGACACTCAAAGCTGCTAGCTTGCAGTTTTCTCCTGGCTCTGTTACCTGGCACTAACCTCGCTAAGCTCACCTGCTTGCCAGTGCATTGCAGAGGAGAGGAGGTGGCGAAGGAAAGGAGGGGACCTGCTAATGCAGTTCACTAGCCTTGTGCCAATGGAGACCAGGGATAAAATCTCACTTGCGTCACACGTGCAAAGCATTTGGAGATCTCTGGATAATTCCCAGTGGGAGTCCATGCCAAAGCCAGCACCCCCTTCAGAGAGCTCTCCAGACTGGAGTGGGCTGTCCAAAATGACAGATCCCAAGGAGTTCATTGACAACCCTTCCTCCCACTGTGACAGTCTGTAGCCTTACGTTCACCACTTTTACAAAACTATGATCAATCTTGTACAAAGTATGCCTTGTGAGATATCATTTGAAAACTCATAACTGGCTGATCATTATTGTCCGGGTACAAGATGTGTGGCAAATTTGTGTGCAAAGTTATAAAATTCTATTGTATGATTTTACTGAGACATGCTCCAAATTTAGAAATGCAGATATAGACCAGTTCCTCAGAGACAAAAGGCAAACTGGCGTCTCAGCCGGGCATCAACACAATTAAAGGACTATCACCTGGTTAAGTGGCCATTCTTTGGCGGGGGAGGAGGGGTTGAGAAATTTACATTTTTGGCAGTGGAACAGCTGGAGGTTCCCATGTAAACAGACTGGCTGTTGCCTGAACCCCAGTTGGAGACGATTCTCAAAGAGAAGGAAAAAATATAAAAATGAGGAACAGAGGCCCCAAATCACTGCTCTCCCTTATCTCTATTCATGGCGTCAACAATGGTTGAAAGACAAAGGAAGCATCATTGAATTGGGGAACAGGTCCTGTCTGCTGTGAGCATGTGGTGAGAAAAACTTTTGTGCTTCAAGTTCACTTAGGTAGTAGTTTGTGTTTTAGCTTTTATTTCTTTGCAACCAATTCTGACTTTTATGCCTCATTACTTGTAATCACTTAAAATTGATCTCTCTGTAGTTAATCATCTTGTATTATTGTTTTATCTGAACCAGCATGTGTTTGGATTGAAGTGTGGGGGGAAACTCCATTTGAGATAACAAAGTTTGTGCATATCACTTTCTGTTAATGAAATGACAGACTTTCTGTGAGCTTGTATTGTCCAGAAGGAAAGAGCAGGGCAATACAAGACGCACATTCCTGGGGACAAGTCTGGGACTGAGAATTTGCTGGTGTCATTCTGTAATATAATTCAGGAGTGGCTGGCTAGAAGCACTCGTATCATTCAGCTGGGAGTGATTTTGCACGCTGGGGGCTGTGTGTGAACAGACCAGGAGTGGTGGTTCTCACAGTGAAGCAGTGTGAAAGGCATGCTGGGTTGGAGAACCGATAGGGCACAGCTGTTCAGCAATCCAGATTGTATCCTGGGTAATGTCGCGGCCACCCACTGTGATGTTGAGTCATGGGCTCGCACTCTGACTCCCGGGCCAAAGCAGCCCCCTTGTCGGGCTAAGCAATCCTTGCCCTGCAGTCAAGAGCGGAAGCCCAGCAGAGAATGAACTGGGCAAGGAGCAGGGTCTGATGCTGACAGAGCTGCTGAGCTGAGCACTGAGGGAGGGGGAGCCGAGGTGCCAGTGAGCCAGTATGCAAAGGACCCTTCTTAAGAATCCTAGATTTTGTGGCCTCTTTTCCAGGTTGATCCTTTGGTTGGTCCCTTCTTTTGGTGATCTACCTCCTGCCCCCTCCCCCTCCCACCTCCACTCCTGCAAAGTACTTGAATCCACTGGATTTTAACAGCTCTGCCCTCCTGATGTTTCAGCAGGTTGAATCAGTCCCTCTAGAGCAGTGGTCTTAAGCAGGGGTACGCAGAGGTCTTCCAGGGGATACATCAATTCGTCCAGAGATTTGCCTAGTTTTACAACAGGCTACGTAAAAAGCACTAGCGAAGTCAGTCCAAACTAACATTTCATACAGACGATGACTTGGTTATACTGCTCTATATACTATACACTGGAATGCAAATACAATAGTTCTATTCCAGTTGATTTATTTTGCTATTTATATGGTAACAGTGAGAAAGTCGGCCATTTTTCAGTATTAGTGGGCTGTGAAACTTTTGTATTTTGATGTTTGATTTTGTGAGCAAGTAGTTTTTAAGTAAGTTGAAACTTGGGGGTACTCAAGACAAATCAGACTGCGGAAAGGGGTACAGTCGTCTGGAAAGGTTGCTTTAGATGAGAGCAGGTACTACTCTGCACTGTCACAGCAAACAGAGAGAGGCCTATTAAAAATGCTCCGTGTGCTAAAGAAGCAGTGCACGAGTGTCCTTACCTGTGTGGGTTTGTGCGTGAGCACGTTTTTCATGTCTCCATGGGCATGTGTGTCTGTTTGCATGTAGGCATGTTCATGACCTTGTGGATCTGCATCTCTGTGAGCATTCTGATGCGTGCATGCATGTTAATGTACCTCCCTTTATGTGGGGCTGTATACATGCTTGTGCGTGTTTCTGTGTGCATGCATATTAGCACATGTCCTTTTGTGTGAGTCTCTCTCTGTCATGGCAAGGAAGATGGAGGGCGTAGTGATGATCTGCAATGGTGTTGTTTCCCCCCTCCCCCCATAAACGGTATTTTGAGCCAATTGGAGCATGAATAATTTTCTCAGCAGCCAATCGTTAAGCTCCTGGGCTCCATTTCAACAACTGCCTGCAATAAAAAAGAAGGAAAAATTCCCAAGCCAGAGCTGGTGGAGGGAGAAGGGGGCAATGGGAGGGGCTAATAAAGGGGATGGAGCTGATTTATAAATCAAAGCCGAGAGGCTGACTTCATACCCAGCCTGTCAGCTCTCCGCACTCAGGACGGGGAATCAGGAGGTGGGCCACTGGCACCAGCGCTACCTTCTCTCCCCTGAGGAATCTGCGCCGGACAAGCACCTCACGATGCCAGAGTGCTGGGACGGGGTAGGTACAGCCCCCACCTCTCCCCGGTGTCAGGCAGGGCTTTCCCAGGCGATAGCACCCACGATCCCCCACAGGCTCTTTGCACCAGCCAGGGCTGCCTTTCACAAGCCAGCACAGGCAGTGGGGCCAAAGAAATCTCGTCTGCTTTCTAACGTGTGCATTTCTCCATCCTCTCCCCCCCCCCCCCCCCGAATCACAAGCAGATTGCCGGGGTGCCCAGTCCCCAGGGTATTCGTCCCCACTGGGCTCAGGTGCTGCAGAGAGCCACCTTGGTCCTTGCAGCCCTGAGGGAAGGAAAATGAATGCAGGAGCTACAGCAGGGATGGGCATGTGTGTCTTTCTCGGGCTCGAGAGATCCGGTGTAGGGAAGCATGCCTGGAATCCCGGGGAGAGCCATGCCTGTGTCCTTCCCAGCTGGGATGCCTGTGTCCTGCGAGGTGGGCGGGATGGCTGCGGGGCGACGGAGGGCATTGCATGTCTTGTTGCGCGTATCAGCAGCCATCAAAGCCGAGCCCGCTCTGCAGGGACTGCAGTAGCAAATGACAACAACAGGCGCTGCTGGAGGGGGGTGAGCAGCAAGCGGGGGAGAGGGGCTCAGCACTGGAGCGGGTTTCGTGGCTAACCTTGTGCAGGCTGGAACATCGAGGAGAGATGCGCAGGGCTGGGCTTGACGTGCTCCGCCGCAGTGTGATGGATCATCCCGGTGACCAGCAAACATACATGGTGTCCCGTGATGAGACCCATGGTCAGTGATGTTTGCCCTGCACAGCCAGTGCCTGGATGGTACTCCCCATATCACCCACCTGGGCTCGGTCTCTCTCCCCGTCGCAACAGCATCTGAGCACCTATGTTGGGCTAATTCGTGAGGCGCTAGGTCTCCCCCACCCCGACCATGTGCGTGTGAAGGGGCCCTTCTGCTCAGCCTAGGGGGATGCAGGGGGACCTGGGGCTTTGGGCTTAGGTACGCAGCGGTGTTGCTAGGCAGGGTGGAGCGTGCATGAAGCTGCAGGGGGACGCTGGGGAAAGGGCAGGGAAGTTCTGCGCTGGAAGGAGCCGGGCCGGGGTAGAAATATCTGGTGCTAGGGAACCGCGTGGCTGGAGAGGAAGGTGCAGCGGTAGCTTCCTATTTTCGATCCATAAGGTGTGGGATGAGTGCTACTAGCATATGTGCTAACTCTTAGTGACGAGCTAGGGAGAGCGAGGCACAGGTGGGCTGGCAGGTAGGTCTCAGAGCTGAGTGTCAGGACACCTGGGTTCGAATCCTTGCTCTGCCCTGTTCTGTGACCTTGGACAAGTCCCTTCTCTGCTTTGTGCCTCAGTTTCCCTGTCTGTAAAAGGAGGATTATGATTCTCGTGGGAGATCTGGGGCTGAGAAGTGGAATATAATTGCCGAGCGGAAGTAGGGACGGAAGTGGGGATGATATGCACTTACCTCCCGGAGGGGTCAATAGGACTCAGGACAAATGACACTTGGACAGAGACAAGCGGGTGGTCAGGACGGGGTGTGCAGGGGGCACTCGTGAGCCCTCTGGCCCCATTGAGACCTTGAGCAGCTGATCAGCCTCCTTTGGAGGACGGGCCAACCTTGGAGCAGGGATCCTGAGCATCTCGCCCTCTGTGGCTGATGGCTCCGATTCCCCTTTTCCTCCCTTCCAGAGCCATGGTCCGTCTGGATGTAGATGGCTGTGCCTGTAACGCCGACCTCCCCTCTGCCTCTGCCCCTTTGGGAAGAGACGCGTTCTGCCTTGGCACAGGGAGGGCAAGCCAGCTGTCATCCTTGCCCCGGAGCCGGGAGGAGCAGGCGAAGCCCAAGGTGACCGGCTGGGAAGGGGGACATACTGGCTGAGCCAGAGAGCACAGCAGTTTGGGTTAAGGTGAGGGCAGAGAGCTTTCCTAGCCAGACAGCCACTGGGTCCAGGTCAGCCGTGAGTTACCCTTGTGCAGTGTCAGTGAGTGCATGGACACCAGGGAGGACAGGATCGGGTCCCTTGCGTTAAAGCAAAAGGCACACCTGGCCAGCCTCCCCACGGGGTGTATTTCTATTAAAGCCAGCAAAGTGACACCACTGGTGAATCTGGCCAGTCCTGGGAGTTCGGAGACACCGGCCGGGAGTCCAGATTAGGAGCCAAAGGGCCTTTAACTCACTGGGAGGGGACTCGTCCGAAAGGCACCGCTCTAAAAAATGGACAAAAGTAAGGCGCAGTCTCTAACCTGAGTACGTCCTTGAGAACACAGGCAGGGGGATGACATCACTGAGAGCCAGTCAGAGCTGAAACTGCATCCCAAAGCCACCCGTTCACAAAACAGCCGGAGAACAGTTTGAGGGGTTGGTTTTTTTCTTTGTTGCAGCTGGAATTTTGTCAGGAACAGCTGAAGAGGGAGTGTTTTTTACAGGGTTAGAGCAGAGGACTGGGCGTCAGGACTTCTGGATCTTGTTGCCAATCCTGCCACTGAACTCTTGGGACACCTTGGACAAATCACTTAACTTCTGTGTACCTCAGTTTCCCTAGCAAGAATGATTCTTTTTACCTACCGGGGGCGGGGGAAGCCGTGAAGTGTAACTTATTCGAGCGTATAAAGTCCTTGGAGATCCTTGCCAAAGGGCTCGGTAGAAAAGCACAGGGTCATTGTGAAGTGTGTTGAAGAAATGCAGACTCTCCAGCCAAAGCACTGCACAAAGCAGAGAGGTCAAGCAGAGAGCACACTAGCAATCCAGGCCGGTATTGCCAGGGGACATGTAAGCTGCATGTGCAAAACACCTGGCATGCTTGAGCAAGGAGGGGATTGGCTTGCAGACGCGTCTGCGTGCATGGCCCTGGCTTGCGCGTACAGATCAGGTGTTTTGCATGTGGGAGTGCACTTTTGCACACATGCTCTCAAAACAGTGTAAGGAAGCGGGGCCAAGAGGTGGCTGCAGGAGGGGTGTTCTCAATGCCCCAAACAAAGTTTTGTGGCACCTAGAGGTCCTAGTCTGATCAGGGCCCCGTTGTTTTGGGTGCTGCATACCTACTCCTGCTGTTCCTCTTCATCCTCCTAGCTAAGCTCTGACTCAGAGGTCACGGCTTGAGAGCAGCTGTGGGTAAGGTGTCCATGCCACCTCCCCGTCCCCATTCTCTAACACTGAGCAAAGCCCAGAAGCTCATCTCCAGAGAGGCCTTCTGACCCGTAAGTCACACCATAGCGCTGGTGTGTGACGCTACACACCCACTGGGATGCTGAGACTCCCATGTGGCAAGCCAAGGGTGCCCAAGCATCCTGCCCTGTCCTGTTCCCACTAAGCCTCGGTGGCAAAATTCCCATTAACGTTCCCGTCTCCTAGTTTTTATGTATTTAACCGATTGGAATTAAAGCAAACCCTTCCATAAGCCGAACGCGATTTGGCTGAGAAAGATGGAACCGTGGAAAGTTGCTGGATGGAACCGTCTGCTCCTGCAGGGCTGGGCATGCACCCTGGGGCCCGCAGGTTTTTGTGGTGGGGGATTTTTCCAAGCACACTGCTGTAAGCAGAGCGCTGCTGCTTTAAACCAGCAGGCCTGGGTCTCCGGGCATCGTTTTCCAGCCCCGCACATGTGACCCGTCCTGTTGCAGCTGCCGTTCTGGAAACCCTCATTTCTCATAAGCTTTTAAGACCCTGGGCCTGGTGGAGCTTTTCTTCCCTTCCAAGTAACCATGGGAACGTGGCCACTTTGGGCACAGTGAATCCAACATGGCAGCCATGAGTGGGAGGGAGGGTGTGGAGGGGGCCGTGGGGGGAGGACATCCAGCAAGCCCTGGCCCCTGTGCTTTTAAAGGAATGGCGATGATGTGATGTATATTAGATCACTGATTTTGTTGTACTTAAAGTACTGCACAGGATCTTTTCAGGGGGAATAAGACAAAACGCCACATTTATTAGTAATACATGTATTCATTAACACTGTATTATATGCATATAATATATTACACTTACGCTCACACACACACACACACACACACACAAACCCATTCCGTCTTGTTGTTACCAATTAGTTGCTCCCCTTAACTTCACTGGCCAGGTGAGTTAGATGGGGGAGGGGGTGGAGCCGGGCTTCTGCCGATCCGGATCGATGCTCCCATGTTGACAAGACGAGACCCGGGGTCCTTTGCAAGACACCTCACTTTTATAGCAGCTTTCCTCTTATGCAAATCTATACCAGATTCAAACTCTGTGTCTGTGTCCATTGGTCCTTTATGCTGCTTTCTTTTGAGTGTTGTCCCAATGCTGCAAAGAGGGTGTTTCCAAAAGAAGGTGCTTGCTTCTAACCCCCGAGGCCGTCAGTATGTCTGCTTGTCTTTAATGAGCCCACTTGACACGTTTTATTTTCCTTGGGTCTGGCTCCCAGCCCCTCTCCAACAGTTGAGGCTGTCTGGAGGTGCTGCCTTCCATGCCTTGCTCATTCACACCTCATTCATTCAACAGGGCAATTGATTAAGAGGGGAGGGTGAGGGAAGAGCTCTTGTTCTACTGCTAGCAAACAGAAATTTTTCTTCTATCTTATTCTATCCTTAGGGGCTATAATATTATACCAAGGGCAATGCAAAGTTTCTAAATGAGGTTTTGATACAAAGTCCCATGAAAACACAGGTCACACGTGGGTAGACCCACCACAAGGTTATATGAAGAGGCACAATGTAAAGTCATATGAAAATTATCAGAGATTGATCTACAATTTGGGAGATACTTTTGTGACTCCTTTGTGAGGCAAAATACACATTTCGGGGGAAAATACCCAAGGGCAAAGAAATACCATGGGCCCAATTTTCCTCTGCTCTGGTGCCTAGTTTTCGAGGTGCTGAGCACCCACCACCCCCGTCGAAGTCGACGGGTGCTGAAGTACTGTGGCAGTGCCAGAAGTCCAAGTCAGGACTCAGACCTCCTGGCGCTAGGTGCTGTACAAACAGTCCCCCGCTTTGAAGATGTTGAAATCTCCGCGCTGTGGGGAGTGACCCCCTGGCTGAGATTAAGAGCAGGCTCAGGCTCTGTTGACAAAAGGAGCAAACCCCTCCACCCCAGAGCTTCGTGACAGAGGGGCAGGCAGACCTGTAACACTGGGCATGGGGTGGAAGCAAGGATCAGAGAGAGAGATGTTGTGGAATGATTAGTTGAAACTCCTCCCCTTGCACCCAATGTCCCTCACCCCGGCTGAGTGACTCGACCAGTCCTGGGAAGCCGCCAGAGCCTGATTCTTTTTAACTGTTGCTCTCTGAGCCCCAAAGGGCAGGTCTGGGCAGCATGGCCGCGCTTGAAGCAGCAATGAAAGGCTGGCTCCATCAAGAAGGCTCCCTGTGTCCGTCCCGGAGCCCAGGCCTGCATTCCCTGGAATGCAACCAATGATTCTCACCTGGCCAGGCGCACTGTGCAGTCGGGATCTTCTGCATGGAGATACCCACATGGCTGGGATCACGGGCAGGTGCCCAGAGGGGGACTCAAGCTGCGGATGTAACGCCCTCGGCCTAATACAGTGGCATCCCTACCCCCTCACTGATGGGAGTGAGAATGTACGGGGGAGGAGGGGGTGTTCACTGAGAATGGAAGAGGGAGCCCTGAAGTCTGGGGACTTCTGATCGATCTGTCTTAGGGTTTTATACTGCTGCCCGTCAGCGCGGAGCTGTAACATCAACAGCAGCAGCGAAGTCCCGAGTGGACCTTAGATTTCAGGTCAACCCACTAGAACTGGAAAGTCCAGATCCAGATTTGGACGGAGGTTTCGACTCCCCCACCCCCCCCACACCCCCCACACCCCCGACGCTGGTGTGGTGTGGATGTGTGGGTGTTGGCTTGGGTCCCCTCTTTAATCCTATTATATGTGAGTGCTCGGTGCTATAGGGCGTTCACCAATCAGACACCGCAGCTGTGCAAGGGGATGGTTCTCAGCAGTGGGGGGAATTAACACCATTCTCCCCTACAAAAAGGGAAGGCATCATGGAAAAGATCAGGTTCCCCGGGAAGATGGGTCTGACGGCACAGCAGCGGAATAGCTCTGATACAGCGGATGGAGGTTTGACCAGAGATGTCCTCGCTTTCCGCTGCTGTGGACAAAGCTCCCTTATGCACCCTCGTTTACCCCTCGGATGGTGCGCCTCTCTGATGCGCTTTACTGGGGACTAAACTAAAGAAGCGAACGCCGTAGATCAAAATCCTGGGGCTGGTTGCCTCCCTCCTGTTTGTTCCAGCGCATTGCAGAGCTCCGAGCTCCCGCTCCCTTTTGGTGCATGCTGCAGTACTGCCAAGCCTCCATTAATCCCTGCCCCGAATCAATACTCCAGTCAAGAAAGCAATCCCATCAGAGCAGGCAGCTGGAACATGGCTCCTAACAGGGCAAGTGGGAGCTGGCAAGCAGACCCAACTGGGTCTGTGCGCTGGATCTGACTGGGCCGGGAACTGGAACGAATGCTGAGCAGGGAGGCCAGGCAGCTTAGGGGGTGGAGAAGGAGAACAGAGCGGCATATACTGGGACGCTGTCCCCTCGCTGCTGCGGTCCTGGGAAGGACAAGGGCCAGCTTTGTTCGGAGGAGTAGGATTCAGCCATTTCAGCAGCCGTGCAGCGGAGCTGGGAGACGGAGCAGCAGATGGTGCAGTATGAAAAGCCCAGGGTGTCGTCTGGCTTGTAAACCATTCAAGTGATTCTTTGTCTGACAAGGGCTCCCCCTCCACAGCAAGACCGATTAGGGTCAAGGGCTCTTTCTGAGGGAGAACCTGGAATTAGAGCGTCTCTAGCTCCCGCTGATTGTGATTGAGCGGGGCCAGGGCTCACTGCATCTTTTAGCATCGTGGCTTATTGGGATGTAGCTTCCTGTTTTAACCCCACAGTCCGTGTTGTGCTATTCCATTCCCATCCTCCCACCCGCTCACCCCCATCCAGTGCTGGGAATGATTCTTTCTTCCTAGCAGGCGCCATTGTCTCCAGTGAGAATGATTTTCTCGAACATTAAAGTTCTTGCTGATTCTGGCTGCGGCTCCTGTTCACTAATTGCCCTAGTTTTCGTTAAAAGGGAACATTGATGTCCTGAGCCCGGCATCCTGCCCTGGAATCTGGCAGCTTTCCAGTCCTCTGGAAAACCCTTGCCATGGCCAGTTTGCAGCCCCGGCACGGGCGGTCTTGACGTTGTTTCCGGACATGTGCCTGTGACCCAAAAACCCAGAGAGGCTTGGCGTGGCTGCGCTGAATCTGTCATCCTGCCAGTGCTGCCGCCTCTCTGGTTATAGCACTGGGTACCGACGGGGGCGCAGGAGCTGGAGGAAGATGCTGAAAGACCTGCCTGTTCCAGCCAATAACAACAGAGGCTGTCTGCGATTGGCTGCTTACAGTATCCTCCTCCTCCAATAGGCAGGAATGGAGTGTTTTGATTGGCTGGCAAGGAGATCATGGTGCAGGTGCGACTGGCAATTTTCAAGGGCAAGGGAAGTGGCAGCCCTGAGCAGTTTAATGCCAGCCCAGAGGGACCACCGCTAGGCAGGAGCATATGCCAACCTCTAACGAATGGGGAGAAGTGTTCCCTGGGGCAGGGGGGCCCGTAACTGCTGCTGTGGGGATTCTGGTGCCTTCCTCAGGAGCAGCTGGCTGTGGCCACTGCTGGAGATGGGGGGCAGGGGGAGGGCTGGAGTGGGTGGAGCTGAGCAGGGCTGTGACCCGGTCTGGCAGTCTCCATGCGAAAGGGCATTTCAGACGTGTAGCGGTGTGGGACTCACCCCTGCGGCGCCTCCTGCTGGTCGTCTCCGGGAATTAGCTCTTCGACCCAGGAGCGCCCTCTGCAGGCCAGTGTCCCACTCGTCGCTTGGCCCCCGTGTCCCTCCCGGACCCGGTGCCCCGTTCTCTGGGTGCTGCCCCCTGGCAGTAACCCCTCAATCTTAGGGTCTCCCCTCCCCAGGGAACCCACACCCACTATCCCCACCTTGCCTCAGTATAAGGCCACTGCCAGTCATCATCTAGCCCCACGCCCTGGGACAGACTGCAGTATCAGCCACTCACCAATGGCAAGGTTGGGTTTGGACCTGCTGCCTTGGCCTACCCCTGGGCTGCCCTCTGCAACCCCAGTACCCCTTGGCCTTCTGCTAGGCCGCAGCCTGGGGCTTTCCAGGCTGGAGCCTCCCCAGCTCCTCAGCCTCTCCCCAGCCCTGCTCCACTCAGGTACCCTGTCTCTAGCGCTCTGCAGCCAGGCCCTTCTCTCTCTGAACGCAGAGAGAGACTTTCTGCTTGAGCTCCTGGCTCCCAGCCTCATATAGGGCCAGTTGGGCCCTGATTGGGGCATGGCCCCAGCTGAGCCTGCTTCCTCCCAATCAGCCCAGGCCTCTTGCCCTTCCACAGCCCTCCTCCAGGGCTGTTTTAAACCCCTCAGGGCAGGAGCGGGTAACCACCCCGCTACAGGACACCATAGCCCATTCAGTTGAGACAGACAGTGTGCCAGGCGCAATGGGGTCTGTGAGATGGACACCTAAGCTCCACTGAGATTCCCCAGCACATTCCACAGCAGAAACCTGAGTGATCGTGATGGCTGATTTAGGCCTGGTTTGAACCAGTGACCTAGGGATAAAGGGCCCCGTAATCGCCCTCTCTCTCTTAACTCTGTGCTCATCATCACTATAGTATCTGAGCAGCTCATCTCCCGATGTTGGTTCCTCTTTTTGGAGGCCTCTATGTCCGCCATGACTTTAGGATCCTCCTCACCCTGCACCTTGACCGCCCACTGGAATGAGGGAACTGTCAACCTCCAGCGTGAGACATGAGGGAGCAGGAAACAGGGCTGTCCCAGCCCCCGGCTCAGCACCGTGGGACTCCCTCGTGGTGGAGATTAGAATGATCACGACCCATAGCACCTTCCTAGCGCAACGGCCCAGCCTTCCCTCAGCAACAGAAACATCCCTATCAATGGAGCAGGAAAGGAGTGACTGCGACGTTACCCAGGGTTGGGCGGCACCTCACCACCACCTGCCCTGAGCAACAGGAAGTCTTGTCTGTGCCTGCTCTGGGTCAGCTCCCTGACACCAGCAGCCTCTTTGCAGGCCTCTCTGTCTCTGTGCAGGTGGCAAGAGGCACACATCAACCCCTGAGTGTTCGCGTGTTCCCTGTATAGTCCAGCCCCTTATCCACTGGACACTCACAGAACTACCAGGCCTGCTCTTCCCAAAGGAACACATCTCAGGACCAGCACTTGGCTTAACCCTACAGCACTGAGATAGAGCGAAAACAAGAATAAATTGATCATCGAAGCACAGAGATTCACGTGATAGTGAGTAAGAACGTTGGGAACAAGTGGTTACGTACAGAACAAAATCATAACACGCTTTCTAGAGCCTAAACTTAACTAACCCGTTCTCCCCTGTCTATTTATTGACCCAAAGTTCTCTTCAGCATTCTCAGCCATGCCTGGTTGAGACTCCTCTTCCATGAAGTAAAACCTGCTGCCCATTTACTTGCTAGGAGAAGGAAGACAGGTTGTTGTCTTTGTTCCTCAGATACTCTAGAGAAAACCTTGGATGTGTACCTCAAGAAAAGCCCTCTCCCCCACCCCCTGCAGTGTTTACTTGTAATTTTCTCGCTTTGAAATTCTTACAATCCTGCATTACCGGTCGGTTCAGACAGGTGAGAGGAGAACCATTGTGAAACATACAGTACTTAATTTATACGTCAAGAGCCAGCTAGATAAATATTTCTTATCTGAAAGAGAGCCTGCTTTTCACTTTCACTGGTGACGAGTCCCCAGACACGCTCCAAGAACTCAATTTTCAGTATACATCCGTAACTCCTTACGCAGCGTCCGTATGTGGCAATGTTGGTGACCAGTGTGACATCGGGCTTTCATTTGAGACGTCACGTGACATTTATTGGTGAACTATAACGTACATACCCGACCCAAGAGATCCCGGCAACCTCTCTGCACCCCTTTGCTGCTTGCCGGTTGGCATTAAGAGGTTCCTGGGTCACATCAGACCCTTTGGGGTCTTTAACTTGTCAGGCACGTGGATATCATGCTGTTGAGTCAATTATAATTGTCTGGACAATTGTCCCGTTATTGTCACTAAAAACCACTCCGAGTCCGGTCCCTGTCATCTTCCCAGATCTCTCGTATCTGCTGTCAAGCTAGTGAATTGGCGCTAGATTTGCTTGTCTGCAATTCAGTGTGTGTCTCAGCATTGCTGTGATGACCCTCCCTTCGACGGATTCTCAGCTGATGTAAATTAACCTATGGTGATTTCCACCGTCTGAGGATTTGAGCCCTGTTTCTCTGCGACTGTTGAGCTG
Organism: Malaclemys terrapin pileata; assembly: GCF_027887155.1. Taxonomy (NCBI): domain Eukaryota; kingdom Metazoa; phylum Chordata; order Testudines; family Emydidae; genus Malaclemys; species Malaclemys terrapin. The sequence goes on from NC_071518.1 coordinate 37,946,961, forward strand.
CTAATTCAAAAAGCTTAATGGGGCAGGACGACATTTCCCTGTGTACCCACTTCGGATCTTCCCATTTCATTAGGGCTGCTGGTAAATGCTAGAACTGCAGCATAGAGACCGACATTGGCGTCCCAAGGCTGCCTTGTCATGCCTTTAACTCTCTGATGGTTTAGGAAGGAGGGTTGATTAATTAGTTAGGTGATTAATTTATGTGAAGTTGCCACTACTCTCTGGAGTGTCAAGAAATCTGTGCTAATAAGAGCCTAATGAAGTTGACATTTACAGGAAGGATTGTGCATTTTATGGGTGCCAGGAGCTGCCACGGACTTACTGTGTGACCATGGGCAAGTCACTGTCCCTTGCTGAGCCTCAGTTTCCCCATCTGTAAAGAGATCATGATGATTGTCTCATTAAGGTGTTGTAAAGCTTAATTCACAAATGGGGGAAAGGCACCCCATGCAGAGGGGGTTTAAATAGGGATTTAGTAGGATTTAAATGGTTCCGGTGGTTTTGTGCCAGCCTTCACCATGGAGTGAACATCACCCTAATGTTTCTCAAGAGCTTTGATGTCCTTGGATGGAATAGACCCTAGAAGGGCAAAGGATTATTTTTGGGTTGCCTCTTTCATACATATTATGGGCCTGCTGCTATTTAAGTCAATGAGAATGACCGATCCCTGTATCCTGATGGCTTCATCTAGTTAAATAATAGAGCAGCGGGTGAAATGCAGTGATTTGTGTGGAATTGCTCTGTGTGTGTGTGTGTGTGTGTGTGTGTGTGTAATTAAAGGTGGCAAATTCAAATCTGATGAAAGGAAATACTTTTTAACACAACACACAATTAGCCTGTGGAACTCACTGCCACTGGATGTCATTGAGGCCGAGAATTTAGCAAGATTCCAAAAAGGGATTGAACAGTTGTATAGATAACGAGAATAGTCAGAGTTATCAGAATTAATGATGATACACATGGTGGAAGGGATTAAACCTTGTTCTTCAGAGCTTCATTCAGGCTCTAATTATTAGAGACCAATGTGCGGGGGCAGATTATCCCACATCTCTTCACTGCAAGATTCTTGCGCCTTCCTCTGAAGTATCGGGTTCTGTCCACTGTCAGAGACTGAACACTAGGCTAGATACCTCAGGTCTGCTCCAGTCTGGCAATTCATTGGCTCCTAATCTTTGGGGCATACTTCAAGACCTTCCTGGGTCTGGAAGACAGCAGGACAGCCCTGTCTAATCTGCTCTAGATCCACATCTGGCCTTTTAAAAATGCAAAATGGCAAGGCAAATCCGTGTTACTATAATCCAGAGCCTCCTGCCAGTGGGGGATATCTGGTATGGTTTTGGATACTTTGTCTGTCCCATTGCTCGCGCCAGTTGGGTATTTGTGCATGTAAATGACCACGTGTGTTTCCAGTTGGTGATCTGGGTGTGAGTCACGTATGCAGATGAGATGGTGGATTTGGGACGTGGCTGTTAAAAATCCATCGCCCCTTTTCTATCTTTGGGAAGGATGTGGGGGGCATTTGTGTCGATCGGCTCCAATGCCATGAAAATGGTTGCAGCGTTTATGAGCATTTATGGGAGTCAGTTTGGGGAACGTCTGTAGGAGGGAAGAGTTGACAGGAGCATGCGTGTGAGCACATGCATTGGTATACGTGTGAGGGTACACCTGTTTGGCAGAGTGGGCACCAGAAGTGTGCTAGCGTGCTGCGTGTCAGTGCGTGAGAGTGAACATGTGTGCTGTGTGTGTGAAAAGACTTGTGTGCATGGCAGCGTACACACGTGTGATGCTGTCAGTGACAGGTGTGTATCTGTTGCAGGCAGAGTGTGTCTCTAGTGATTGCTGTCACTGGTTATTTTCATCCCAGCATGATTCATGGCCAGGCTTGCATGGCTCTGCTAGTGGGAGAGCTGGTGAGGGCAGGCGTTGCCCGGTAGAACTTTGTTATTGGTCTCCTCTTTTCTGGGTAATAGGGTGACCACAGGGAGGGGCGACATGTAACCCTGTCTCTTCTCTCTCTCTTCCAGGAGCATGATATCGAGACCCCATACGGGCTGCTGCATGTGGTCATTCGGGGGTCCCCAAAGGGAAATCGCCCGGCCATCCTGACCTACCATGATGTTGGACTCAACCGTAAGTGTCACCCTTCCATCCTGGCCGCCGGCTACTACCATGTAGGTTTCCTGAGCACAGCCCCAGCGGAGAGCAGCGAGGTTCTATTTTGTACAGCCCTCAACCCTGGCCCTGCCTGCCGTGCAAGGGTGAATTCCATTGAATAACACTGAGTTCCTGTTCAAAAAACTGAACAGAGGAATTTTAAAGGGCCAAGACTGTAGCTGTGAGTCCAAGTGAATGTTCGTAAAGCACCTGGGATGAAAGGGAAAGCATGTATTTTACTTATTATCTATCTATCTAGGTATGTATATGGTCCTCAGCCCTGCAATAGCTGAGCACCTCTTAATCCTGAATAGATTTTATCCTCACAACACTCCTGTGAGGTAGAGAAGGGCTTTATCCCCATTTTGCAGAGTAGGGACCAAGTCACAGTGGTATTGCCTAGGAGTTAAAGCACTGGAATGGGAGTTGGGAGACCTGGGTTGGGTTCCCAACTCTGCCGCTGGCCTGCTGGGTGACTTTGGGCAAGTCACTTTCCCGTGTGTGTGCCTCCCTTTCCCCATCTGTGAAATGGGCATAATGAGACTGACCTCCTTTGTAAAATGCTTTGAGATCTATAGATGAAAAGTGCCATATCAGAACTAGCTATAATTATTAAGTGATTTGCCTAAGGTCACACAAAGGGTACGTCTACGCTGCAAAAATAACCCATGGCAGTGAGTCTGAGCCTGGATCAACTGACTCGCACTCACGCTGTAGGGCTAAAAATAGCAGCATAGACATTCCCACTGGGGCTGGAGCCCGGGCTCTGAGACCCACCTCCTCCGCCGGTTTCAGCACCCTAGTGGGAACGTCTACACTGCTATATTTAGCTCCGTAGTGTGAGTCTCAGGACCTGAGTCAGTTAATCTGGGTTGTGAGACTTGCTGCCGTGGGGGGAGGGGGGGGGAGGAGGAGGTTTGCAGCATATACGCAGCCAAAGAGTCTGGCTGAGACATGGTCTTTTGAGTCCCAATCCAGCCCCCTACCCACCAACCTGTCCTTCCTATCCCATCGCCGTCTCCTGGTGAATTGATTATTTTTACATGCGTCTGATGAAGTGGGTATTCACCCACGAAAGCTTATGCTCCAATACGTCTGTTAGTCTATAAGGTGCTACAGGACTCTGTCACTTTTTGCAAATCCAGACTAACACGGCTACCCCTCTGATACTTGATTATTTTTGATTAAACCAGGATGGAATTGTCTCCAGTACAGTTCCTGATACAAAATTGTATTAACGCAATTCCCCAAACCGGAGTGTGGGTGAAATCCAGGTTCCATTGAAGTCAATGGGAGTTTTGCCATTGACTACAGTGGGGCCAGCATCATCACTGTATGGTCATCGAGCAGTATCTACGGACTATGTTAATGACTGTAGTCTGATTGGCAGCTGTGATTAATCAATCAGATTACATGGATTTGCATAAGCACCATACAGAGGTTTCTCAAACTGTGAATATGTAACTGAGATCTTCCAAGCTGCAGCTGGCACCAGGGATGATTGATTTTGTCCTCTCACACTGACATCCAGGGGAGCTTTGCCAGTGAGGTCTGAGGCTGCAGGATAGACCCTCATGCCTGTCCTTTAGCTTTGCTGCAATCCCTACAGCCTGCCACAGCGCCTGTCCCTAAAACAGCTGTTGTTTTTTACCTTCCGAGAGAATCCAAGCCCTTCCCATCCAATTCCATTGTGAAACAAAGTAGCAACACCAAAGGGTTGCATCCATTCTGGGGAGGGTAAGCCTTGCTGAGTATAATTATGACTCAGCAATAATCATATCTGGGTAGGGACCCCTGAGGATTTCAAAGTAGGGTTGGGTGATTAATAGATTTTCAGTTCTCTGGCACTTTTGAAAACCGGGGGGGGGGGGGGGGGGGGGGGGGATTTTGTTGCGGGTTGAACCAAAACCAAACTTTCTTGAAATGCTTGCCGAATCAGAAAGTTGAAAGCCGTTTTTTTTGGGGTCAGAGAGTTTTGATTTTGTCCAAACAAAATGTTTTGCACATTTCAGTATTGACCCTTTTAAAACATTTTTGACTTTTTTTTTTTTTAATTAAGGGAAATCTTGAACTGAAAAATCAAGAAGTTTTGTTTTTAAAAACGTTGAAACTAGCCTTTTTGGTTTTTCCACACTTTAGGGGGGCGGGGGGGTTCAGCTGAAACCATTCGGCAAATCCAACACAAATCTGTGAAACATTTTGGTGCCCTGAATCTGCATTTTTTTGCTGAAAAAAAGTTTTGGTTGAAAAATCTTGCCCGGCTCCACTTCAGAATTAACCCAGGATAGAATTATTGCCTCCTAGACAGTGAAGACCCTCCAAAGTTGCTGTTCAAATAAAATAGTACGTGGGGATTGCGATAGGCCGAGTCCAGAGGAGCCCAAATCCCAAACTGGCAGATGACGTTTTGTGTAGGATTCTAAAATCCAAAATCTCTGAGCACATTCATATTGGATTATGTGAGACACTTGTATATTTAAAAATCGCCATCTGGCTTCTTCAAAATATATTCAACTAAGAATGGCGTAAAAATGGTCGTTTAAACCACAGCCTGCAGCTGTTGGGTAATCACATGGCATTTTCCTTACCTTATAATAAATCTGTTCTTCATCCTAAATGAAACGGCTGTTGAGAGAGCCCTGCTTTGACAAAGGGAATTTCACACTGCAGTTAATTGGAAGCAAGTGAATATTGCTCCATGCCCCCTTCTATCTAGACATGCTGGTGGCTGCAGTGTGGTGAATGCTGCCTTCCGGGACGGGATGTGCCAGCTAGTTTGAAACGGTTCCGATTCTGCTACCACTTCTATGGGTGTAAATCAATAGTACTTCTCCCATACTAACGCAGTCCCACAGCTTGCAGAAAGCAATGCCTGCCTCCGGCCTGCGGACTACAACAGGGAGGAGGTTAGAGGAGAGGTGGAGGGAGGTCTGATACGCCTGCCTCGTTTTTTTGCCCAGTACAACAGCGCAGAGCTGGCAAACGTGGTTTGATGTGACCATGAGACATGAGGAACAAGGCTGTGCCGAATCAGCCTGCTAGTGTTTAAAAGCGTTTGCCCCTCCCAGGCCCAAGCAGTGGCGGATTCGAGGGCAGACAAAGGGACCCGGTCAAGATCAGCCTGTGTCTTGGCTTGCGGGGCCCATGCGTGCATCACACTCTCTTTCCCTTCTCCTCCCCGCCCACTCCAGTCTTGTGAGCAGCCTATCACCAAAACCGATCCCCTGCCCGGGGCGCTCACACCAGCACAGCAGATGGGCCGGGAGAAAGGACAGTGGGACGCAGGCAGCCAGCCAGTGCAAACCAGCCCAATGCCCAATGCTGCTGGGTTGCCAGAGGGGAGCTGGATGGTTGGTCAGCTGTGAATTCAGTGCCGGCAAAGAGCGCTGGGTTGGGGAGCAGAGTTCTGACCCTCTGGGGAGAATGTGGGAGAGTCTCGATGACCCATTTTGTTCTTGGCCTGGCTGCTATGATGGCAATCCCAGTCAGGGCCGGCTCTAACTTTTTTGCCGTCCCAAGCAAAAAAAAAAAGAGTGCCGCCCTCCATAGCGCCACCATAACACACACCCTCAGCACCGTGCCGCAACCCCCCAACGCCCCGCGGAGCGCCACGCCGCTGAACCCCCCAGCCCCCCGCGGAGCGCCACGCAGCCGAACACCCCCCCCCCCGCGGAGTGCCATGCCGCCGAACCCACCCAACCCCGCGCGGAACGCTGCGCCGCCGAACCCCCTAGCCCCCCCACAGAGTGCCACGCCGCCGAACCCCCCCCCGCCAAACCCCCCAGCCCCCTGTGGAGCACCACGCAGCCGAACACCCCCCGCCAACCCCCCCCAACCCCCCACGGAGCGTTACGCAGCCGAACACCTCCCCCCCGCCCCAGAGTGCCGTGCCGCCGAACTCCCCCAACCCCCCACAGAGCGCTGCGCCGCCGAACCCCCCAGCCCCCCTTGGAGCACCGCCGAACGCCGTGCCGCTGAACCCCCCGCCGAGCGCCGCCGAACACCCTTCCGCGGAGCACCACACCGCGCTGCCGAACCCTCCTGCCGAGCCCGCCGAACACCCCACCCCGCTGCCGAACCCTGCCACCGAGCGCCCTGCTGCCGAACCCTCCCGCCGAGCGCCGCATCGCCAAACACCCCCACTGCTGAGCCGCGCTGCCGAACACCGCCCCCCCCCCCCCCCCCCCCGCGGAGCGCCCCACTGTGCCGCCACACACACACACACACCCCCCGCGGAGCGCTGCTGCCGAATCCCCCCCCAGCGCTCCCACCCGCCGAATCAAAAACAACCCACCCCACCCCCAGTGCCGCCCGACCGAACCCCCCCCCCAAAAAACAAAAAACCCTGAGCGCCCCCACCACCCCAAGATTGGCCGCCCCATACCAGGTGCCGCCCCTAGCACGTGCTTGGTCGGCTGGTGCCTGGAGCCGGCCCTGATCCCAGTATACACAGCTGTGGCCTCCGAGCTGGACCTCTCCCGAAGGCCGTGGAACAGCCAGTAGGTCGGAATAGCCTTGGGTTCGCGGCAGCCTGGGTCATGTTCAAACCACTGGCCTAGACCTGGAGGCCGTGATGTTCGCTGCCCGTCCCGTCCGCTCCGCCCCAGCTGCTTGGAGGAGCCCAGAGGTTTGTTCTTTCCCCCGGGATCCCGGTGTGAATGTTTTCAGGGGCATTGGTGGGTTGTGTTCAGTTCTGTGGCCCGGCAAGGCCTCCCTAAGAAGCTGTGGGCCCGGGCATCGCAAGCCAGCTCTGGTTTGAATCAGACTTTCTCCTCAGACAGGTGAGGGCTGGGAGCAAAGGGGGGACCTTGTATCGCTCACCCTGGAGCTGAGAGGGGAACATTGATGGGATCCAAAGGGAGCCCTGCCCAGAGATGGGCGTCTCTCCTGTCCTCCTTGCTCAGCTGTGACAAGGAGCCCAAGGCTGGGCTCTCCCGGGCACAATGGGAGGGGGAAGAGTTCCTAAGTGATGGGGGCTTTGGGACCTTCCCGGTGGCTTCCCCTCGGGATGGGGCATTCACCGAAGGCCTGCCTGGGTATGAAAGCAGCCCCTGCTGTTTCCCAGAAGCTGGCTGGGGCTGTGTGGAGGGAGGAGGACTGGATGGGAGCAGAGTGGATATCACCTGATCGCAGGCTGGAGGCAAGCTGCTGCTGCGGGAAGGTCACCTTGGAAGCACTGCAGAGGGGGGAAGGGAACAGCTCGCAGAGAGAGGGGGGGGATGGGAACAAGCTTAACCAGCCCCTGTGAGACGGGCATTCCCAGGGGCTAGGTAAGTGAGGCTTACAACAGTTAGGGGATGAGAGTTTTGAAAGAGCCCAGGGGTGTTAGGAGCACAAGCTCAGCCCAATAGCATTTTGGTGGGACGTGTTCACCCAAGTCACTTAGATGCTTTGGAAAATCCCACGCCACGGGCCCAGTTTTGAAATGTGCGTGCCTGTAATTGGACATCCAAATGACTAGCCCAGGGGTCAGCAACCTTTCAGAACTGGTGTGCCGAGTCTTCATTTACTCACTCTAATTTACGGTTTCGTGTGCCAGTCATACATTTTAACGTTTTTAGAAGGTCTCTTTCTATAAGTCTTTAAAATATAACTGAACTATTGTTGTATGGAAAGTAAATAAAGTTTTTAAAATATTTAAGAAGCTTCATTTAAAATTAAATTAAAATGCAGAGCCCCCCGGACCAGTGGTCAGGACCCGGGCAGTGTGCGTGCCACTGAAAATCAGCTCGTGTGCCGCCTTCGGCATGCGTGCCATAGGTTGCCTACCCCTGGACTAGACAGACCCCACGAAGAGTGGTTTGATTCTCAGTGCCACGCAGCTTTGCAGATGCTCGGCTGCTCTGAAAATCAGGCCATTTATGTAGGTGCCTGATTTTTGGCCCCCAAGTCTGAACATGTTGGCCTTGCTGACTTGCCCAAGTCCACATGGGAAGTCAGTGGCAGAGCCATGAGTAGAAACCAGGAATCCTGACTCTCAGACCTGTGTGCTAACCACTAGACCACATTGTCTCCCCTAGCGGTGGGTGAGTAAAGCATAGCAGGGAAAGCCACACGAGATGTTGAGAAGAGAATAGGCCTGATTCTGATCTCGTTTACCCCAGTGTGAATCAGGAGTAACACCCTTGATGTCAGCAGTGTTAGTGTGGGGCAGGTGTGAAAGGCGAGTCAGGCCCATCCAGGAGTCAGATACCTGGGATACCACATCTGCTCTGCACCTCAGAGCCTGGCTAGATATTGAGAGCAGCAGCTGATGGCCAGGATTTGTCTCTCAGCGTTTGTCTCTCCATGTGTTTGTTTTCTTTAGCCTTCATCTTGATTAAATGTCGGCTTGGCAGAATGCCATTTTTATGGTTTTATCATTTCGACAGATAGTGTTGATGTTTATTCTTAAGCATTTTTAAACATATTTTTTTATTTGCATTGTCACCGTTGCAGGAAATTATGAATGGGCTGAACAATGGGGGGGGCAGACAATTCATTACAATAACACGTCAAAATATCCCAAGTGTAACTGTCCTGTTCGCAGGCAGCATTTTTCTCACTTTGCCAGTCTGTCCATTTCTATCAGGATCGACGGGAATATTTTCATTGGTTTGCGCATGTACAGTGAAATGGACGGTTTACCGGCATTTACTGCTAAAAATTGAATCATTCCATGCCTAATTAAAGGGTTGCTGATGTTTTGCCTCTGATCTTATTTCCCCTTTGTCCTTTGGACTCTGACCCCTTCCTCCCCCCTGACCATGTGCAGACAAGCTGTGCTTCAACACATTCTTCAACTTCGAGGACATGCAGGAGATCACCAAGCACTTTGTGGTGTGTCACGTGGATGCACCAGGGCAGCAGGCTGGAGCGTCGCAGTTCCCACAGGGGTAGGTACCCGAGCCCTGCCAGCCTGTCTGGGATGCTGCTCATGGAGAGCCCAGCTCTTCATGGTCAGGGTCTCGGTCTGATTTCCCGACTCCTTCCCCTGGTTCATAAGGTGGGTTCTCCTGCCGGGAACGTCCAGCCTGTACCAGCTGCTAGGAGGCGCTGCAGAGCAACGCACTTGGGACTCTGCCTCCCTCATCCTGGGCCCAACAGAGCATCCCGTTTCTGAAGGGGAGTCAGGTTCCTCACCCCCTAGAAGGGCCAGGATCATGGGGACGTCCTCCTCCCAAGCACATCAGCACTGCTCCTAGCGTAGCCATAGGAAGAGGGCTGTGCCAGGCTGAGGGGCTGGAAGGGGGACCGGTGGGTTCCTGGGCATGGCCAACACCCTGGGAGGGGAGGAATAGGAAGGGGATGGCTGTGTCTGTCCTAGAGGGGGGAAGGAAAGGGCTGGGCTGTGCCCTGCTCTGGGAGGGAGGGAGGGGCCAGGCAGTGCGGAGTGGGAGGGGAAGAGCTATGTAGGTGCCCAGAGCCTCTCCTGGCCCCAAGACCTGGGATCCCCCTGTACGGGCACTTTGGGGCCTTGCCCCAACTCTGCTTTTCTCACTGTGTGTCCATCATGCCCTCAGGTACCAGTTTCCATCCATGGACCAGTTGGCTGCCATGCTCCCTAGTGTGGTCCAGCATTTCGGGTAAGTGTCAGGGGCCGGTGACCTCGTGGCGTGGGGCCAGCAGGGAGGGGTGGGATGCCAAGAAAAATGCCAGGGGCAGGCAGGGGGCGTAGGGAGGTAGAAACCATAATGTGGCATTTGGGATGCACACGCGATGCAGGGTTGGGCCTGGCTGAAAAACGGGGATCAAAGCACCCACGCCTGCACTGCACCACTGACCTAAGAACACCGGGTCACTAGGGGTTCCAGGTTTCACAGCCTGTTCCCTGCTCTCCTGCTCTGTCCACTTGGCTGGAGCTGAGAACAGTCAGCGCTTCGGCCATGGTTCGGCGACCCCCTGGTGAGCCAGGTCAATCCCCTCCACGCCCTGGGAGAGCCGTGCGGAGTCACCTCAGAGCCAAAAGAGACTCCCGCTCTTTGTCCCCTGCTAGTGGTTTGTGCTGTCACCTTCACGGCACAGAACAAGGGAAGCTGCTTCCTCCATTTCAGGGGCCTGGAACTGCACCCCAGGGCCTGTCCCCTCTGGCCCATGGGTCTGACTCCAGCCCAGGTCAGTAGTAAGCAGCTGATCGGTGCCTTGTTGGGAACAAATTGGGAGGTCTCCAGTTCCCACCTCACCAAAGCCACCCTGACGTCTGGCTCTAGCTGGCTTCCTTCAGGGAATAGCCAAGGGGGACTGAACACCTGTCTCACCCCGTGGTGAGGGGCACGTTGGCGGAGCAGTGTCTGAGGGGGTTAGCACGGCAGTTGGCCAGGTTCCGTGGGCAGCAGCCTTCTCGCTCCGAGGTGCAGAGCTAGCCCACAGACTGGATTTCGCAGCTCAGGACGACGCTGCAGTGACAGTCACAGGATGCTCGTATTCCCTACCCGTCTGGCCTTGATTTTACGGGCTCTGTTAATCAGACGCTGCCATTAAAGCGAGAGAGGGAAGACGGGCGGCAGGTTTATTAACAGACGAGAAGGAATGTCATGTATAGCTGTTTCTGGCGGCTTCTAAGACACAGAACATAGTGAGCACTATCAGAGGGCTCACAACCTATTTAAAGGGATGCTACCCAATTCCTATACGCTACGAGGAGCTCTGTTTGCACAGGGTTTGAGAGCCAGGAAAGGAGCCCAGGATGCGGAGACCCGGCCAGGGCTCTATGGGAATGTCTCCCAGGTACCGCCTCCTCTTGCCTCGGCCCCATTTCCCTCTCTCTCTGCTGCTCCGGGTGCCTTACCTAGAGGCTCCTTAAAAAGCCAGACTGGCCTAGCAAGGACTATTGGGAGCTGCACAGGGACACTTCTGTCTCTGTTTCTCAGGTTCAAGTACGTGATCGGAATCGGCGTGGGAGCAGGAGCCTATGTCCTGGCCAAGTTTGCTGTAAGTGACCCCTGGCTGGGAGCGTTCTGCAGTGACCCAGGGTCTGATAGAGCAGGGCAGGTGTGACCCACTTCCGAGGGAGGTCAGGGGGCAAAGGGAGAGCTGCTCCGTTTGCACCAGCGGGAGCGTTCTCAGGGCATGGGGCTCGGTCCTGGGTGGAAGGAGTTGCAGTAATCAAGCCTGAAAGGAGGTCATCAATGTGTGGATAACTGTAGCCACGGCTGTTTCTGGTAGGATGGAACACAACCTCCTGGCCAATCAAAGTGGGTGTATTTTGCCACTGTGGCTATTTGAGTATCCAATAGCATTGAGGATCCCCCAGCAATGTCAGCCCATAGCCTTGGGGTACCAGATTCTCTTAGGAGTGGGGAATCTGAGAGAGGAGACAAGTGCTTCAAAGTACGGCCCGCATCCAACCAGCATCTCGCCAGAGCTCGGCTTTAGCCAGCTGCTCTTCATCCAGGGGGTGATTTTGGCTGGGCGCTGAGAGAGCTGGAGATGGTGCTGTTCACGTTGGATGTTCGGGAGCCATAAAGCTGGGGGTATCTTGTAGGCACTTATGAGTCACACGGACGAGAGGCTGGGGCTGGGTCCTGGAGCTGCCTGCGACAGCCCTCTGGGTTCAGGCCGACAGGAAGGGCCTCTGCCATTTCAGGGCAGTTTAGGGTGACCAGATGTCCCGATTTTATAGGGACAGTCCTGATTTTGGGTCTTTTTCTTATATAGGCTCCTATTACCCCCCACCCCCTGTCCCGGTTTTTCACATTTGCTGTCTGGTCACCCTAGGGCAGTTCCTTCTATCCCTGCAGTTCCTTGGTGTCAAAGAGTGCAGGGAGGTGCAGCAGGCGGAGCGTGGATGCCCTCCCCTTGTCTGGCAGCAGGGGCCTGTTATCTACCAGAGCCATCTCAGTACCATGCCCTGCTCCCAGGCCTTGCAGGGAGGGATCCTGGCTGCCTTGTTCTAGATTCTCTGTGGGCAGAGGGGCAGAGCCGTGGTGTGCAAAGCTTTTACCTCGTTGGCACTGGTTGGCCTGTTTCGTGTCGTAAGGTGGTGGGAGGGTCCGTCCGAGGACGTGGTCTCCCACCCATCCCTTGCCCCCAGAGAAGGGCGTCACTGTCAGTAAAAGATCTCCACACATCTGCTAACTGCCCCCCCTAGCATAGGCCTCTCCCGTCGCACCACGGCCATGAGCAATAGCTCTGTGTCTGCTTGGCTGCAGCTGATCTTCCCGGATCTGGTGGAAGGGCTCGTCCTGATGAACATCGACCCCAACGGCAAAGGCTGGATTGACTGGGCAGCCACCAAGGTGAGCAGCGTCCACCTCTGAGATGCCAGCTGGGCTGAAATCGCTTGGAGCGGGCGTAGGCACTGGCAGGGTCTCCTGGGGCACAGGAGAGCCAGGACTCAGCTGTAATGAATATAAAGGGGATTCGTTCATGAGGCCACTGGGGACACACACACCCTGTGGTTCTGTCTGGCTCCCCAGCTTGCAGACTAACCACAGCCCGTGTTGCCTGGTCTCACCACACAGTGTCTTCCTCAGGCACGGCCTTGACTGAGGCCTCCATGCTCAGGAGAGGAGGGAGCTGGGAGTGGGAAGGAATAACGCGGATCATTGGGTTTAAAATAGTCTCCCATGGCCGACTCCTGCCTGCAGATCCACCCATGGAGCTGTCCTGGGAGTGTGCAGGGGCCGTGCCTGCTTCCCCTAGTGCAGTGGTCCCCAAACTCTGGGGTGTGCCCCCCTGGGGGGAGTGTGCAGCAGGGCCTGGCCAGCCCCGACTGGGGGCAGGGAGGGAGCCCCACCCAGTCCTGCTCTGGCCCCTGCTCCACTCCGGCCCAGCCCCAGCTGCAGGTCCGGCCTTGGCCTCAGCCACCAGCTGGCCCCGGCCCCACTCCCAGCCGTAGCTCCTGGCCCCGCTTCTGGCTGCAGCCCCCAGCCCCGATTGCGAGCCTGCTCCCGGACGCGGCCCCTGGCTCCCAGCCCTGACTACTACCCCGCTCCTGGCCGATGCCCCAGCTGCAGCACTGGCCCCACTCCCAACCATAGCCCCTAGCCCCGACTGTGGCTCCCAGGAGGGCATGGACCAGGTAAGGTGGTGGAGGGAGGCACGGACAAAAAGCTTTGGGGACCACTGCCCTAGGGGTTAAAGAAGTCAGCATCCCCGAGATCAGCCCTTCGGGGACATGGACCTGGGTAGTCCAGGGTACAGAAGCTCCAGGCATGGGCGATCACCTCACCGCAGAGACCATCATCTGGCTCTTCCCTGACCCAGCCCTGGGCTACAGGATGGTCTCGGACCCTTCCTCTTCACTTGCTGAGCAGCAGATTTTTCCCTTTCTGCTCCGATGGGTCCGAGCTGGAGCAGCTGTTTGCTCTTCCCCGCCCGGCTCAACAGGTTCTGGGCTCCAGTGACCATCGCGAGGAGGGGTCCCGTGGCGAAGGTGCAGGGGTGGGCGTGAGTGGGGCCTGGCATCAGCATAACGCTTCTGGTGTTCTCTGTCCGCAGCTTTCTGGCCTGACCAGCTCTTTGCCTGACACCGTGTTGTCTCACCTGTTCAGCCAGGTAAGGGGGAGAGCACTGGACACGTTCACAGCTGCCCTGCTCAGATCAGACTCTGGCGGAGAGAGGGCCAGTGCCCAGTCCAGGCAGAGAGTCAGCCAGCTAACGGCTGGACTGGATCAGCAACTGGGGCTGCTTTATGGGGGCAGAACAGGCCAAGAGATGCCTCCCTCTCCGGTCCTGTCTGTAGCTGGGCTGTGTCCCTGCCCCTGCCATGGGGGGAGGAGAGCTGCAGGGCTGCCATGAGATGCAGGCCCCCGAAGAGAGCACAGATGTGAGTGCTTTGCTCGCTTGTGCCCAGGATGGATTGGAGGGGCCCATCGACAACTGGATTTGTAGGGCACAACGTGGGGCGTCTCCCCCAGGATGCAGAGCTGGAGGGCCCCACAGCCCATAGGCGATGCATGTTCTGCTCCCTCTCCCAGACTACAGCCTCTTCAGCACAAACTATGGGTCAGAACCAATCCCCAGGAGCCAGCCCCAACTCTTGGAAAACTGAAGCCAGATCTGACTCCCAGTGTCTCAAGTGGCCTCACCTTTATAGCGGGCTGAACCCCTGTCCTGGACCCAGGCACTGGGCCGTGTTCAGACCCCAAACCCCAGGTCTGCTGCTTCAGTCCGTCTCATGGCGGCAGCCAGAGGCCAATCTCGGGAGTTAGTTACTAGCACTCCCCTCCCGCAAATACAGCCCTGCAGGGTGTGAATGCTCTGTGGGCTGAGGGCCTAGGACATAGGGGCCCCCCAACCCCGGTGATCCTGGGTGAAACTGGGTCTTTTTACCCCTGTTGCACTCAGATCAGTCCCCATTCCCCCCAGCCTGTCCCTCCTGCATACCACACATGCTGAGCCCTTCCTCCCTGCCGCGGGCCGGCTGATCTCTCGTTTCTCTCGCCCCCCCTGCACAGGAAGAGCTGGTGAGCAACACGGAGCTGGTGCAGAGCTATCGGCAGCAGATCGGGAGTGTGGTGAACCAATACAACTTGCAGCTGTTCTGGAACATGTACAACAGGTAAGTGGCCCCCTCACCTCTCCGCAGTGGCACGCGTCTCCTGTCGTGCAGACCAGGCAGAGGGTGAGGACCTCACGGGGTGACCCTATTGTGCCTCATGGCTAATGGCCACTGTTAGCTGGGGCCAGGGTGGGGCAGGGCGATGGGCGCCAGGGTGGGAATGGGAGGGTGGCAGCTTTTGGAGATGGCAGGCAGATGGCTGGACTCTATGATAGACCATCTTACCAGGAAGAAGAAGTTTTTTAAACATCCTAAGCACATGACTTGGTGGAGATGGGAGACTTCTACTACCCAGACATCTGTTGGGAAAATAACACAGCAGGGCACAGATTATCCAACATGTTCTAGGAATGCACCGGAGACCATTTTTTATTTCAGAAGGTGAAGAGAGCCATCAGGGGAGAGGCTGATCTAGATTTGATTTTGCCAAATAGGGAGGAACTGGTTGAGAATGTGAAAGTGGAGGCAGTGTGGATGAAAATGATGGTGAAATGGTAGAGTGCATGATTCTAAGGAATGGTAGGAGGGAAAACAGCACAATAAAGATAATGGATTTCAAGAAGGCAGACTTTAGCAAACTCAGGGATCTGAGCCATGGGAAGCAAGTCTAAAGGGAAAATCAATTATTGGCAGTTTTTCAAAGAGACATAATTAAGGGCACAAGAGCAAATTATCCCCCTGCGTAGGAAAGATAGGAAGTATGGCAAGAGACCACCCTGGCTTAACCAGGAGGTCTTCAATGATCTGAAACTCAAAAAAGAGTCCTACAAAAAGTGGAAACTTGGTCAAATTATGAAGGATGAATATAAACCAATAACACAAGTATGTAGGGACAAAATTAGAAAGGCCAACGCACAAAACGAGATTAAACTAGCTAGAGACCTAAACGGTAACAAGAAAACATTCTACAGATACATTAGCAGCAAGAGGAAGACCAAGGACAGGGTAGGCCCATTACTCGAGGAGCGAGGAGGAACAATTAACAGAAAATGTGGAAATGACGAAAGTGCTAAATGCCATTTTTGTTTCAGTTTTCACCAAGAAGGTCAGTAGCGAATGGACGTCTCACATAGTGAACGCTAGTGAAAGCGAAGTAGAATCTGAGGCTAAAATAGGCAAAGAACAAGTTAAAAATTATTTAGACAAGTTAGATGTCTTCAAGTCACCAGGGCCTGATTAAATACATCCCAGAATACTCCAGAAGCTGACTGAGGCGATATCTGAGCCATTAGCGATTATCTCCAAAAACTCCTGGAAGACGGGAGAGATTCCAGAGGAGTAGAAGAGGGCAAATCTAGTGCCCATCTATAAAAAGGGGAATAAGGACAACCCGGGGAATTACAGGCCAGTCAGCTTAACTTCAGTACCCAGAAAGATAATGGGACAAATAATCCAGCAATCAATTTGCAAACACCTAGAAGGTGATAAATTACATTCAGTATGGATTTCTCAAGACCAAATCATGTCAAATCAACCTAAATGCTGTTTTTGACAGGGTAACAAGCCTTGTGGATGGAGGGAAGCGGTAGATGTGGTATATCTTGACGTTAGTAAGGCTTTTGATACTGTCTCGCATGACCTCATAAACAAACTAGGGAAATGCAACCTAGATGCAGCTACTATAAGGTGGATGCAGAACTGGTTGGAAAACCATTCCCAGAGAGTAGTTATCAATGGTTCACAGTCAAGGTGGAAGGGCATAACGAGTGGAGTCCCGCAGGGATCAGTTCTGGGTCAGGTTCTGTTCGATATCTTCATGGCATTGAGAGAACACTTATAAAGTTTGTGGACAATACCAAGATGGGAGCTTGCAGGTGTTTTGGAAGATAGGATTAAAATTCAAAACGATCTGGAGAAAGGGTCTGAAGTAAATAGGATTAAATTTAGTAAGGACAAATGCAAAGTACTCCACTTAGGAAGGAACAATCAGTTGCACACATACAAAATGGGAAATGACTGCCTAGGAGGGCGTACTGCAGAAAGGGATCTGGGTGTTATAGTGGATCACAAGCTAAATATGAGTCAACAGTGTAACACTGTTGCAAAAAAAGCGAACATCATTCTGGGATGTATTAGTCGGAGCGCTGTAAGCAAGACGCAAGAAGTAATTCTTCTGCTCTACACCGCGCTGATAAGGCCTCAGCTGGAGTATAGTGTCCAGTTCTGGGCACCACATTTCAGGAAAGATGTGGACAAAT
Organism: Malaclemys terrapin pileata; assembly: GCF_027887155.1. Lineage (NCBI taxonomy): Eukaryota > Metazoa > Chordata > Testudines > Emydidae > Malaclemys > Malaclemys terrapin. Next base: position 37,963,797 of record NC_071518.1, read on the forward strand.
TGGAGAAAGTCCAGAGAAGAGCAACAAAAATGATTAAAGGTCTAGAAAACATGACCTATGAGGGAAGGTTGAAAGAATTGGGTTTGTTTAGTCTGGAGAAGGGAAGACTGAGAGGGGACACAATAAAGTACATAAAAGGTTGTTACAAGGAGGGAGAAAAATTGTTCTCTCTAACCTCTGAGGATGGGACAAGAAGCAACGGTCTTAAATTGCAGCAAGGGAGGTTTAGGTTGGACACTAGGAAAAACTTCCTCACTGTCAGGGTGATTAAGCACTGGGATAAATTGCCTAGGGAGGCTGTGGAATCTCCATCATTGGAGGTTTTTAAGAACAGGTTGGACAAACACCTGTCAGGGATGGTCTAGTTATTATGTCGTCCTGCGTTCAGTGCAGGGGACTGGACTAGATGCCCTGTTGAAGTCTCTTCCAGGCCCACCCTTCTGTGATTCTATGCTCTGGGCTGGGGAATGGGGGAGCATGTGAGCCAGCCCTGCTTTGGGCAGGGGATGGTGGGCCAAACCGGTCAGCCCCATTCTGGGCAGCGGGTGTCAGGCAAGTGGTTTGGCCCTGCTGCAGGCCTGGGGCCATGTGGGGTACGCCTGGTTGCAATGGCAGGAGGAAGACGGCCAAGAGTCCCGTTAACCCCTCTGACCTTGGGAACTCAGCGCTTGTGCCAAGAGTTTGCCATTGTGGTATGTGCTGGGGTTCGGAGACCATCACTCCACGTTTCCATGAGTTGGGCTGGGTTCTGCTGCCCTCTTGTGTCCGGATGGAGAGGCGCTTTCAGGGCGGGGAAGCTGCCGGCGTGCTTTGTCTATGGGTATTCTGGGAGCTCTGCCATTTTGCTCTGGGGCATTAACCTCTGGCCCCCCTCTCTCCCCCTCAGCCGCAGAGACCTGGACATTAACCGGCCCGGGACTGTCCCCAATGCGAAAACACTTCGGTAAGTCGCACGCTGGTCCCAGTGGGGCTGAATTGCACCGGGTGTTAAAGACCAAGCCTCTGACCACTCTCCTCCTCTTGGTGTTTCCAGCTGCCCCGTCATGCTGGTGGTGGGGGACAACGCGCCTGCCGAAGATGGGGTGGTGAGTAAAGGGTTAAACCCCATGCTGCCTGCTAGGAGGGTCACCGGATGCCCAGACACAGACAAGAGACACCCCTCCCCAGCCTGCCACCAGCACACCTTCTCCTCCTGGCAGGAGCGGGCATTCCTAGGGCGCTGTCGTGTCCTGCCCAGACCCTTGCCATCCTGTGCCACTTTCAGGCTGTTCCGATACACCAGCCTTCACGCTAGGGAGATTTAAACCGGCTCCCCAGACTAAGGCAGGACGCCAGATTCTCTCCCCCCGCTGCACCTCCGCTCTCTCTTCTCCACCGAGCGGTTTCTCATTCCCTCGCTCCCTGAGAGTCGGTTTCTTCTCGAGCGGGTTGAAAAACAAAATTTGTCGACGTTTTGATTTTCTTTTTCCTTTGCTGTACGTCCCTTTCTTCTCCCTCTCTCTCAGCATCTCTCTCTCTTCTCCCCGCTCTCCCGGTTTTTTGCAGAACGAATTCCCGTTTTCCACAGAGTTTCCCCCCATCCCCCTTGCATCCCCCCATCCCTGCCACTTTCCCTTCTCCGCCCCCTACTGCTCCCCATTGCAGGCAGACACAGAGTAAGTCAGTCCTTCCCTACGGACACTGGGGAGCCGTCGCCCCACCCTGCAGGACACTTTCTGCAGGCAAGACTGCTCTCTCCAAGTCCCAGCCTCCACCTGCATCTCAGATTCACCCTGAGCCGAGCCCCACCTGGCATGGATGCTGCAGCCACAGGGCGTTTTGTCTCGGAGAACCCAACTGCAAAGGCCAATGGAGGAATCCCTCAGCTACTTTCTGTCTCTCTCTGTCTTGCTTTCTTGCCCCAGGAAGGAGAATTAGCTCTGGGCGCACGGAGAGCAAGGCCGGTCTGGGACAGAGTCAGAGGGTGGGGCAGCCTTCGATTCATAGATTCCAAGGCCAGAGACTTTCCCCAACCTAATTCCCAGAGCAGATCTTTTAGAAAACCAGACAGTCTTGATTTAAAGTTGCCAGTGCTGGAGAATCCATCACGACCTCTGGTAAATAGTTCCAATGGTTAAAAACATTTGCCGTGGAGGTGTGGCGGGAATCCCCAGCGTTCTGCTCTCTGACCTTCCTCAGCTCTGCTCTTCTCCTTGACAGGTGGAGTGTAACTCCAAGCTGGATCCAATCAACACCACATTCTTGAAGGTAATCTGGGTCCATTAGCTGTCTGGCTGGCTATCAGCCGGGGATGAGTGGTGCAGATTTCTCCCTCTGATTTCTACCAGCGCCTCTTGGCCTGCCTTGCTATTCCTCTCCCGAAACTGCCCCCAGCTCTGTCAATGCCCCTCAGTCCCGCCCTGGAGTCCCCTGCTACACCAGCCTGCCCCCCCAGCTCTGCCAACTCCCCTCAGTCCTGCCCTACAGTCCCCCTGCTACACCAACCCTGCCCCCCCCCAGCTCTGCCAATGCCCCTCAGTCCCGCCCTACAGTCCCCCTGCTACACCAGCCCTGTCGTCCCCCCCCAGCTCTGCCAACGCCCCTTAATCCTGCCCTGCAGTCCTCCCACTACACCAGACCTGGCTCCCCACCCCCCAGCTCTGCCACCACCCCTCAGTCCTGCCCTACAGTCCCCCGCTACACCAGCCCTGCCCCCCCCCAGCTCCGTTCAAACCCCTCAGTCCCGTCCTGGAGTCCCCTGCTACACCAACCCCTGCCCCCCCCAGTTCTGCCAACGCCCCTCAGTTCCGCCCTACAGTCCCCCGCTACACCAGCCCTGCCCCCCCCCCAGCTCCGTTCAAACCCCTCAGTCCTGTCCTGGAATCCCCTGCTACACCAACCCCTGCCCCCCCCCCTCCCCCGTTCTGCCAACGCCCCTTAATCCTGTCCTGCAGCTAGGGTGACCAGACAGCAAGTGTGAAAAATTGGGACGGGGGTGGGAGGTAATAGGAGCCTATATAAGAAAAAGACCCAAAAATCGGGACTGTCCCTATAAAATTGGGACATCTGGTCACCCTACCTGCAGCCCCCGTGCTACACCAACCCTGCCCCCACTCCAGCTCTGCCAACGCCCCTCAGTCCTGCCCTGGAGTCCCCTGCTACACCAGCCCTGACCCCCCACCCCTAGCTCTGCCAACGGCCCTCAGTCTCGCCCTACAGCTCCCCTTCCCCCCGTTATGCCAAATCTCTCCTGCCTGCCCCTCCCCCAACAGCTCTGCTAGCTGGACTCAAGGATCAGGACTTGCTAGCTGTCCCTCCATGGACACGGCTGACCTCTCGCAGGAGTGGTCTGCAGTAAATGGCCCCGCCGTGTCCCTGCGGCCTGTCCCCCGCACACAGATGACTGGGGTGTTCTAGCAGGGAAAGGGCTCTTTGGGCACCTTGTCCATCCCCCCGCCTCTCCTGAGCGCCCATGCCCACCTCGCTGGGTGCCCCCTGCGCAGCCAGGTTGGAAGAGGGTCCCTGCAGACTGCCCCGGCAGCCACCGAAATGTCCATGCAGCGGGTGGGATGGGGGTGGGGGGCTGGACTCTGAGCCCGGGTGCCAGTAGAGGTGTCCCTGGGGCCCTCCGCTAACAGAGTTCTGTTTTCCCCTCCAGATGGCTGACTCTGGGGGGCTCCCACAAGTCACACAGGTGAGTCCTCCAGCCCCCCGCCCCCGCTCTTTCTCCTCCCTCCCCCCACCCCGGTCCTCAGCCCCACACCACCCTGGCTGCGTGCCGCTCCTGGAGCAGCAGGCAGAGGTGTCTGTGTGTGTGTGGGGCTGGAGGGGGCAGCGGGATCCCTGCCTCGTGGCCTGGGAAGGGGGGTTACCGGGGAGGGGCTGCTGGGGATGGGGTCTCTTGGCCTGGGTTTGGTGAGGGAGGGCTTCAGTCTGTGTCTCAACAACAGCCAGCGTCTCCTCCTGCCCTTTCAGCCTTGTTTTTCTTCTCTTCCCCTCCAACAGCCCGGAAAACTGACCGAGGCCTTTAAGTACTTCCTGCAAGGGATGGGTTACAGTAAGTGCAGGTGCCAGGTGTGTGTGGGTGTGAGTGTGGATCTGCCTGGGGGGGACGGGTGTGCGCAGGGTGGTGGGAATGTGCCCTACACATGGGCCGGTGTGTAAACGTTTGTGCATGCCGGTGTGTGTAGTTGTCTTTCCCACTGCACTGTGTGTGTAAGGGCACAGGTGGGTGGCTGGGCACATGCTTACAGGGGCGTGGGGGAGGGGGGTACCCATCTCTGTGTGTGTGCGACACTCAGCCTGGCACGGTGTGGTGCCCGGAGCCCCCAGCACACCGGCGCTCTGCCCCCACGGCGCTGTGCTGACAGCACGGCTGTTTGATTAAGTTGCCCCCTGTCCTGCCTGCGTAGAGTCACTGCCCGTTGTGTGAGCGTGTGCCCTGGGCCGGAAGCCCCTGCTAGGCTCCTGGGCCGAGGGAACCCGGGAGGGGAGAACCGAGCTGGTTTTCGGCACTCAGGGGGTGCGTGTGAAAAGCACAGATCAGTGAGACAGCATGGCTGCCTCCCATGGGCTCTCTGGGCACCGTGCTCAGTCCCTGCTCTTTGCAGGTTAATTAGCGTTGCTCTGCTCTCCGGGGACAGGGGCGGCAGGTAGTCCCTTGGAGGGAGGCAGGAGGGCAGAGAGCCCTTAAAAAGCCAGTCCCAGCCCAAGGGGCCTGGTTTCCCTGGGTGCTGAGCTCTCACTGCCTGGTGGGAGCTGCGGGCACCTCAGAATCAGGCCCCACAGCAAAGGGCATCAGAACTTCCTTGCGAAGCAGTGCAGGTAGCGGGGGAATGCGGGGAGGGGGCTGTCCCAGGCCCAGCACTACCCTACCTGCTGCCCAGCAGCCCCCTTGCCACCGACACTGCTGCCACCTTCGAGCAGGACAAAGGGGCCTGTCCACAGGACCCGGCCTGGCACTGGGGGGTGTCAGCGCCAGCTCTGATTCCCCATTGGGGGAATGGAGGAGTCTGGGACTGAGCTGAGATTCCCCTGACCCCTCTGCTCTCTCAGGCCTTGGCCGCTCTGGGGTCTCCGGGGGGTGGCCAGGAACCAGCATCGCTTCATTCTGGCTGCCCCTAGCGGAGACCCGTGCGGTCCGTTGGATGGTTCTGGGAGACAGGCAGAGACATGGGGGTGAGCGTTGTCCAGTCAGATTGCGACTTTCCTTGCCTTGTGCACATCCCTGGGCTAGCCTCCAGGAGAGAGCGAGCGTGTGTGAGTATAGATAGAGGGGGTAGTTGGAGGGGGTGTATAGATGGGGGATGTGGGAGGGGGTGTAGACGGGGGATGTGGGTGTGGGTGTAGACAGGGGGCCTGGGGGTGTAGACAGGGTGTGCGTGTCTGTGTAGATGGGGTGTGGGGGGGAGGCGTTGTAGATGGGGTGTGGGTGTCTGTGTAGATGGGGTGTGTGGATGCATAGAGATGGGGTGTGGGGGTGTGTGCGTAGAGATAGGGTGGGTATGTGCATGTGTGTGTAGATGGGGTGTGTGGATGCGTAGAGATGGTGTGTGTGTGTGTGTGCGCGTAATCCTTCCTGTCATCTGTCTCTCTCCCTCCTGCTCTCTCCGTGTTGTGGTTGCCGTCCCAGTTGTTTGGTTTTGGGGCAGATCGAATGCTGACGCTCTCTTTCTCTCCCAACGTTTCTTGTCTCCCCCTAATCCCCTCCTCCCCCCCGCTCTCTGTCTCTCCCTTAGTTGCGTACTTGAAGGATCGGAGGCTGAGTGGAGGAGCAGGTACCCCTGTCACTGCTGCTCACCCTCCTCCCCATCCGCTGCATGCGCCCCCGTCCCCCAACTCCATGTGCATCGCTGCGGGGAGGGCTGTGCTCCCATGCCCGCCCCCAGCCGCCCTCCAGTCCCACCCTCTCCAGGAGAGGAGCGGTGGCAGAAAGAGCTGCAGAGGCTTCCCAGAGTGGAAAAGTCTCAGGCAAGCTGTGGAAGAGGCCAAGCCAGGGATGGGGACGGGACTAGGCGGCGGGGGCGGGGGAATAGCTGCTGGGGGAGGCAGGCAGGGTGGGGAGCACCCTCCCTGCTTGGAATCCGAGCCCTTGGGATCTCTACCCGCAGCTGGGAATAGGCATTAAGGGGCACCTGTTCATGGCAGCCTCCTCCACTCCTGCTGCTGGCAGGGGCTGGTGCCGCCGGGTGCTCCGTTCGCCAGGGCTAGCGGCCAGCTGTGGATTTTGCTTGTGCGTGTTGATAGTAAGGGTGGGAGCCCAGCTGGGAAGCTCAGGGATGCTCCATGTTTCCCCGGCTGGGTCCAGGCTGCTGCCCCCACCTCGACTGGAGAAGCAGCCTGGCTCGAGGGGTCCCAGGGCTACTGCCCCTCGCTTGCCTACCTGACACGCGCCCTGAGCTGCTTGCAAAGGCTGGAGAGGTGTTAGTGGGGAGGGGAGGGGCCGATTCCTGTGCCACTTCTCCATCCCCTCCCAGGGTGGCAGGAGAAGGCTGCTTAACCTGGGACCCCAAACCAGGGAGGAGACCCCGTGGCTGCTCTGCGGCCCAGGACGCCGGCTCAGCTGCAGCAGGGGGTCCTGGTGAACATGCCCCCTGTTTCAGGGACGATTTAGGGATGTCCTGTCCTGGTAAAGTGCATTCAGAGCCCACCTGATGGTGCGCTGGGGACTATGGAAACACCACCATGACAATAATTAGCTGCTTTTCTTGGCCGCACATGTAGGGTCTTTCCAAACCTGATGCAGATGGGAATCTCAGAACAGCATCACGGCAGAAGAGCGTCTGCCGGATGTTGGGGGAGTGGTGGGCTTACAGCTTTCCCCCGTGGGGTTGGGACTCTGAAATCCAGCAGGGGGCTAGTGCATGAGAGCCAGAGAGAGACCAGCCTGCTTTCATGGCCCCCCGGATGTAGACAAATGGCACAGGTGGGCTAATGTGGCTTCCATCCCACTTTGGCTCTTACTCCCACATCCATTGGGAATAAGCCGCATTCACAAAATGTAGCTGCACTAGTTCATTGCTGCGGGGGTGTCTCCTTCCTGACATCTGCTCGGGGGGGTTCTAGTAGCAGTGGGGGGTCCAAGTCTGACAGGATGGGGACAGGACGGATCCCATTTCCCATGTCCATTTAGCATTGAACGGTCTCCCCTATTATACCCTCTCTGTAGGGAGCAGCTCCAAGTCAGTGTTCCCTTCCCGCAGTGCCAGGCAGAACCCCCAGGGTCCCCATTGTGGATAATACGCCCTATAGGGCAAAATGGCACCGCACAGTGATTGAAAAGCAGGGTGGAGCAGTGCAGAAGGCTGAGACCTCCTTGCCCCTGCATTTAAGGCACAAGACAAGTCACCACCCCTTGTGCGTTGCACTAGGAGGGATACGTTTCACCGAAGCCCCGATCATGGTGAGTGCACAGTGGCATTCCGGCGTTCTTGTGCGTGGGAATTTTCACGGCCATATCAGAGGCTCTGCGCACAGACCAGCTAGCGAACCAGTTGGGTGTTAAGGCCCAGAGCCTCAGTCTTTAGGACACCCGACTGCCCAAAGGGGCAAAATATCACGTGTTAAAACCTCCCGTGCAAACTCCTACCGGGAATTGGAGGCTGGGCTGCAGCCCCTCTAATAGTCTGTTCCCACACAGTCCAGATATCTGGGCTTAGCAGCAGGAGTCGTCTCCCCCCACCTCACCCCCCCATCCCAGTGACAGATGGATTCATGGACCCCCGCTGCCCTCCATCACAGGCCGGCAGCAGCTCGTCTCTTGTAACACCGCATGCTTCAAGCTTGAGCGGTTGGAAGCTGGCATCTCAGTATGCAGAGGCTGAGAGAATGGCGCTTCACTCGGCGGGTTGGAGAGCCCGTCACTTCACCAGTGTCAGCTTTGCTTGTGTGTCGTGTCTGCTCGAGTCCTCCTTGCAGGCCCCGGGTGAAATCCCTAACCATCTTTTTCTCCCTCTGTCCCCTATCTCCCCTCCCTCCCCAGTGCCCTCGGCCAGCATGACCCGGCTGGCCCGCTCCCGCACTGCCTCCCTCACCAGCGCCAGCTCGGTGGATGGCAACCACCCCCGGGCCTGCACCCACTCGGAAAGCAGCGAGGCCATGGGGCAGATCAACCACACCATGGAGGTATCGTGCTGAGGTCTTTGGTCCCTCCGCTGTCTCCTCTTCCTCCTCCGCCGGAGACATTTAGCATCGTTCTGCATCGAGTCACCATCCAAACGGCCATCCTGTTCGGCTTCCAACAGTTACCGTGTCGGGGGTTCATTTTCTTTCTCGTCGGGTTTTATTTTTTTTTTCCTTTTAATATTACATAAAAAAGGGGAGATGGGAAGTACCATTGTAAGACCAACGGTTCAGTCCACCTCTAGCTATAGCTGCAACTTTGAATTAGTGACGTTATCCTGTTGTCAGTCCAGCAGTAACAAATCTCTCCAGTGGTCAGGTCCGTAGGGTTCTTTGGCCCCGCCACTTACGTAGCGTGTTAGCCGAAGGCTCGGGTTCCTAAGGTCACTGGGGGGGAAGTGTCCGCGAATTGGCCAGCGGCAGGAAAGCTCAAGCAAGCACGTAATCCCGTACGTGTCCATAGTCACCAAAAGGCTCATCACAATTCTGTCACCTGAGGTGGGGTGTTCATAACAATCTGGGCTGGTTTGTTTAAATAAACTGCTCAGAGTTCAATGTAGCATGCCCCCCCCCTTCCACTGATCACCACCGTCTTTTTTTTTTTTTTTTCTCCGATTGACCTGCCCCCGGGAGAATTGAACCTAGGATCCCAAGAGCCAAAAGCATGAATCCCTACCACTTGAACTAAAAAGACCACCTCAATTAGCCATAGTACGCTCCTAAACTGCTATAAATGGTTCGGCCACTAGAGGGGGCAAAGCCCCACACAGCGTTTACATGGCTTAAACACTCCATGTTGTTGACAGGTTTCAGAGTAGCAGCCGTGTTAGTCTGTATCCACAAAAAGAACAGGAGTACTTGTGGCACCTTAGAGACTAACAAATTTATTAGAGCATAAGCTTTCGTGGACTACAGCCCACTTCTTCGGATCCATGTTGTTGAGTGTCACTGGTAGCGGTACCCAGGGTGGCTCCATGCATCGTTGGGTTAATGTGGGAGATGGGGAGGAAGAAACAAAAAGGGCTTGAGAAATCCGGGTTTTAAAATGTCGCTGCCCACTGGGATTTAATCCTGGTCATGCTGAAAACGAAGCATTTGCCTAGCCGTGGAAAGAGCAATACGGAAGGTAGCTGCTCTGCAGAATGGCTCCCCGGGGCCTTCCTTCCTAGCCCTCTGGCCTGTCCATCCAAAACAGGAAGTAGAATTGTTTTAAGGCAGGAAGTGACATGTCATGAGGACTGGGCATTAGCCCCTCCCCTACAAGACACCCAAATGCTGCCGGGGTGAGATCTGTCAAAACATATAATAAAAATAACAATGCCCCAAGAAATACCTACACGCAGTGAGACCTGGCGAGCTCTGCCCTTTCTGGTGCCGAGAAAGCGCCCAAGTCACAGGATCTTAAATTTGCCCCGGACGCATTTCGAACCAATGAATAGTCGCGCACGAGCCAGTGCTATAAACTAAGCTCCCGGGTGCTCCGTGGCGGTACGGAGCCCAGGGGTGCCCGTGCGTGCGTTTGTGACTTGTGCGCACACACGTCCCCTGTACAATTCTTTTTTGCAAGAAGGACAATCAACGACAGTAACCAAAACCAGACTAAACTCCTCGGCAGCCTCTGCGCCTCCCCCTCCCTCCCATACCGAGCCAAGGTTCACAAGGGAAAAGCTCCTTCCCGGCGCCCAGAGCAGGATGTTGGGGCCAGAGAATGGAGGACACCTATGCAGGGGCGGGTGATTTCCAGGACAGGGCTGCTGCCTGTGCAGGTTCTTTCTCCCTCCCTTAACGTGAGCTCTGTTTCTGCTCTCCAGAAAGGCTGTTAGAAGCAAACGCTCCAGGAACCTAGAGGAAGGGTCCAGAGGCTGGGGGGGCAGCTGCTCTTGTTCTGTTGCTGCTTTGTGCTCTGTTGGTGGACGATTGTCGTATTTACAGGCCATGTGCTGGGGATAGCCCGCCCAAGGGACAAAAGCAGGGCTTAATTTGTGCCAGAGCCCGCCAGGGCTGATTCCCGGCACCTCTAGGCTTGGCAGTTCAGAGCCCCGGCACTTCTGGGCTTGCCACATCCGTTATGAAAGTAAAAACATTGCCCTGGTACCGCTTTCATCACAAATTAAGCACTGGACAAAAGCATCTTCCAGGGGGTTTGTACAGCACCTACCACAACTGGGCTAAGTTCTAGCGAATGGGTGAGGCATCTTTACGTGATTGGGCCATGCCTTCATTGGGTGTTGTGTGCATCCCACAAGCAGGCAGCCTGGACTCCAGAAATGCGTCTCTCCGACTGACTGTGTGTCCTTTACTAGCTGAATGAAGTCAGTAATTTGTCCCAGCTTGTTCTGTTTACTGTTAGTCTAGGTGAGTTGGGCTTTGAACTTGGCATCCTATGCCCACTGCTAGGCAGGCGTGAGGCCTGGTTTCTTGGCTTTGTGCCAGTGTTGCTGTGGTTGGCACAGTGGACTCAGGGCAAGTGGGTACCAGCTTTCCTGGGGATATGTGAGTCTGCATCAGTCAGTGTTTTGCTCCCCAGATTCTGGTGGGAAACACCCAGTGCCAACACCTCTCCCCGCATGCCCCATTCTCATTGTGTCGGACTCATTTGTCGCTTGGCGTTCCATGCTGAGCGGCTGTCCAGGGCTTGGTTCTTCCTCAGTGTTGTGGCTGGATCCATTCCGAGTTGGTTAGGTTCCTGCATGTCTGTGATCCGTCCCGAGGAGCTGGGGCTCAGAGTGGTTTGGGTCTGGTGCACAGGATGTGACTGCAAATTGCACTGTAACAAATCCATGTCTCCGTGCTGTATGGCTGCTCAGAATGTCCTGGCGACAGCGGGGAACTGAACACAGATCCTCTTGTTCCAAAAGCCCAGCCCTACCCACTCGAGCTAAAGGAGAATCTCTGTGAGCTGTTAGCAGTACAGGGCCCATGACATGCAGCTGAGCATTTTTGATTCCATCCGGTAAATGGCTTGTTAGCCAGTTTGTTCCAGGGTTTACTAGTTGGTGTGTTGGGAGTGGCAATTTCCCTAGTCTCACCCGTCAATGGGATTCCCTTGGTTGTCAGCGCTTGTATGTAGAGGGTGAGGAGTGCTTGGGAGGGCGTCTGGGGTAAGGGGAGCTACGTTATCATGTACTTTGTATGTAAGGGCTGCCGAAACTTCATATTAGCCCCGCAGGGTCACCTGGCTGTGGGGATCTGCCCCCAAAACACCATCCCAGCATCAGCTGGGTACAGCCCACGTGCAGTCCCTCTGCATGGCTCTAGAACAGTTCCTTTTGCACCAGCCCTGGGGGGCAGGGAGAGAAACAAGAGCTGACATGTGTGCAAGACATTCCCGGGATCAGCCACTGTCTCCTTCCACCATGTCCCAGGCAAAAGTGAGTTGCCGAGGGAGGCCACAAACCAGTGGGCCAGGCGTGAGCCACGCCCGCATGGGAGTGCCATATTTTTTATGTCAGGATGAGAACCCTCCCCTTCCTGTTGCATTGCCCCTGGGCCAGAGGAGGGGGGAAATGGACCATAAGATGAAGTCCAAGGGACTACAGAAGCCCATGAGGAACACATCCAGTGGCATTCTGTGCCATTTCAGCCGGTAAATGCCAACTCACTGCACTGGAACGCTGCAGAGCCAGTTAATGAGGTACTGAGCACGCATCATCTCAGATGCTGGGTCTCCAGTCCCTTTGACACACCCAACTTCCATTCTGGTCCTTTGTGACCACACAGCCCCTACAGGGCGCCTCAGCTGCCTGGCTTGCCACACTAGGAGCTGGAGGGAACAGATTCAAAGCTGATCATACTAGCAGCAAGAAGAAATTCTATTAGAGATAAAAAGAGAAACAGCATTCAACATCCCATGGTGTTCCAGACACGCTGTCTCTTTCACGCATATGCTATCTAGGAGAGTGTGCGTCTCTGGATAAATACAGAACACACACGCCACACACACACACATAGTGCATTGAAATGGTATGACATCACCACAAGCATTCTAGAAACTCTCTGTTGTGTATTAGTTTGTCCCAGACTCTGTTTTTCCGTGTGCTTCCTTCTGAACATTAAATGTGAATGTTTGAAAGCTAGTAGGAATTCTTTTTACTGTAGATACTGCTGCAATTTTTCTTGTTTTTGTTTTTTAGTGTGTCCTTTCAGATAATATATATATAAATACCTATACATAATATATATATTGGATTTTTTCCCCCCTCTTTCTTTCGTTCTTGTAGCAACTGGTAACAAATGTGTGGTTTTAACATTTAAGGTGTTCTGGCTGTAATTTTGTTCTGGGTTTGTTTTTGAGTTTTTTCTTTTTTCCTGGTTAAGGTGGAATTTACTGAATTTCAGACTTCTGTATGAGGTGAATCCTTATATTTTTGTGCATTAAGATGGTTGATGCTCAGAAAGTTGCATTGATGCCATGGTATTTACAGACGACTACAAAAATGTAAAATGGAAGAAAAAATGGTTGATGTAGAAAGGATTACTGTGTCGAAAACTAATAAAGACATTAAGAAGAACCCAGCAGACTCTCCTGCTTTTGTATTTATCAGTGTTATGTGTATTTTTGTGTGGGTGGGGGGTACTAACCTTCTCCCAGGGACCAAAATGCGAGGTGGAGGGGGGTGATTACTGCAGGGCAGGTAAACAACTCTGGAGAAGTATCTAGGCTGGTCAGACTGGGTTTTATTCATACATTCTAGGACTGGAAGGGACCTCGAGAGGTCATTGAGTCCAGTCCCCTGCCCTCATGGCAGGACCAAATACTGTCTAGACCATCCCTGATAGACATTTATCTAACCTACTCTTAAATATCTCCAGAGATGGAGATTCCACAACCTCCCTAGGCAATTTATTCCAGTGTTTAACCACCCCGACAGTTAGGAACTTTTTCCTAATGTCCAACCTAGACCTCCCTTGCTGCAGTTTAAGCCCATTGCTTCTTGTTCTATCCTTAGAGGCTAAGGTGAACAAGTTTTCTCCCTCCTCCTTATGACCCTTTTAGATACCTGAAAACTGCTATCATGTCCCCTCTCAGTCTTCTCTTTTCCAAACTAAACAAACTCAATTCTTTCAGCCTTCCTTCATAGGTCATGTTCTCAAGACCTTTAATCATTCTTGTTGCTCTTCTCTGGACCCTTTCCAATTTCTCCACATCTTTCTTGAAATGCGGCGCCCAGAACTGGACACAATACTCCAGCTGAGGCCTAACCAGAGCAGAGTAGAGCGGAAGAATGACTTCTCGTGTCTTGCTCACAACACACCTGTTAATACATCCCAGAATCACGTTTGCTTTTTTTGCAACAGCATCACACTGTTGACTCATATTTAGCTTGTGGTCCACTATAACCCCTAGATCCCTTTCTGCCGTACTCCTTCCTAGACAGTCTTTTCCCATTCTGTATGTGTGAAACTGATTGTTCCTTCCTAAGTGGAGCATTTTGCATTTGTCTTTTTAAACTTCATCCTGTTTAACTCAGACCATTTCTTCAATTTGTCCAGATCATTTTGAATTATGACACTGTCCTCCAAAGCAGTTGCAATCCCTCCCAGTTTGGTATCATCTGCAAATTTAATAAACGTACTTTCTATGCCAATATCTAAGTCGTTGATGAAGATATTGAACAGGGCCAGTCCCAAAATAGACCCCTCACTCCTGACATGCTCTGGTAGGAGTCACACACTAGGCATTCCCCTGCTGGCTGGGCTGCTCTCGTAACCACCCCCTCTGAGAACAGATTTAGCTCACTTCACCCACTTCTTACTGCAAATAGCAGCAGCAAAGGGTTTGAATTTTAATGCAACTGGAAACTTCTGAAACCAGAACACTGAGGCCAAGTGTTTCCAATGGGACCAGCGGTTGGACCGCCTTGAACACCTGCTCTCTGGGAAACAGGCTCCATTGGGCATCTCTTCTCCCCACTCCCCCCAATCCCCCCCCCCCCCGCTGCATTCCCAAAGCACTGTGTGCCCTTTGTTTTGGGAGAGCCTCCCATGGGAGCCCTACGCGCCAAGGCCCCACGGCCTGCGCATGGACCCCACAGATCCCAACACTGGAAGGTTTGTCCCGCCGGAATGACCCCAGGGCCTGGGGCTGCCTCTGGCTGCTGCTGACCCCCAGGGGAGGCCCCACTTAGGGTTACCATTCGTCCGGATTCCCCCGGACATGTCCGGCATTTTGAGCTAAAAATAGCGTCTGGGGGGAATTTGTAAATGTCCGGAATTCCCCCACGCAGAGCGCACATGGCTGACAGAGCAGCCGGCCGGATGGTGCCACTTGCATGGGGCTCCGACAGCCAGAGAGAGCCCCTCCTCCGCTTCCCCTGCAGCAGAGATCACTCCTTCCCTCCCTCCCTCCCTGCATGCACAGATCGCCTCCGGCAGTCTGGAGCTCCTCCCCCGCACCTCCTCCCCTGCTCCCCAGCGTGCCGGGACGGGCGGCTCCGGCCGTTCCTGAGCAAGTTCACAGAGACGTTAGGTGAAGGCCACCAACAAGGGGGCCAGAGGGTCAGAGAAGGGGCAGGGAGGTTCTGGAGGGGGCAGTCAAGAGACGGGGGGGGGTCTGGAGTTCGGGGGGGGGCTTTCTTGGGGGGTGGATAAGGTTTTGGGCAGTTAGGGTACAGGTAGGAGGTAGGGTCCTGGGGGGCAGTTAGGGTGGGGGGGTCTTAGGAGGGGGCAGTTAGGGGTTAAGGAACAGGGAGGCTTAGGTAGGGGGTGGGGTTCTGGAGGGCAGTTAGGAGCAGGGGTCCCAGGACGGGGCAGTCAGGGGACAAGGAGCGAGGGGGGGTGTTTGGGAGTTCTGGGGGTGGGGCTGTCAGGGGGCAGGGGTGGGGAGAGGGATCGGAGCAGTCAGGGGACAGGGAGCAGAGGGGTTTAGATGGGTCAGGAGTTTGGGGGGGGCTGTCAGGAGGTGGGGAGTGGTTGGATGGGGCGTGGGAGTCCCAGGGGTCTGTCTGGGGGTGGGGGTGTGGATAAGGGTTGGGGCAGTCAGGTACAGGTAGGGGGTAGGGTCCTAGAGGGCCAGTTAGGATGGGGGGAGGGTCTCAGGAGGGGGCAATCAGGGGACAAGAGGCAGGGAGGCTTAGGGAGGGGATGGAGTCCTGGGGGCAGTTAGGGGCAGGGGTCCCAGGAGGGGGCAGTCAGGGGACAAGGAACGGGGGGAGGGTTGGGAGTTCTGAGGGGGGCGGAAGTGGGAGGGGCAGGGGCGTGGCTAGGACAGGACAGGGGCGGGGCTCTTCCCGTCCTCTTTTTTGCTTGCTGAACTATGGTAACCCTAGCCCCATTTCAGTGGGGGGGGGTGATCCTGGCCCCATTCTCCCAGCCCCCCCTCCTGGCCCCCGCCTCCAGCCCTGGCCACACACCCAGCCCCCTGCTGGGTCATGGGCAGCCCCGCCCTCTCGTCCCCATGCAGCCCCTAGGGCAGGCGGGCGGGGGGAGCCCTGCAGCTGTAGGCCCATCTCGGCCCCCGTACGCGAAGGGGGCGTGGCCTGCCCCAGCCCGGAAGGCGGCTCCGGGTGCTGGGGAACCACGTGGAAGCGGCGACCGCCGCCTGTTTTCTGCGCTGCGGACGCGGCTCTGTCCCACCCCCCAGGCCGGGCATGGCGACGGCGGCGAAGAGGCCCAAGGTAGCGGGCCGGGGGAGCGGGCGGCGACGCCTCTGGGGGCTCGGGACCCTGCCCCCCCATGGGCGGCTCCAGCACGGGGGGGGAGCGAGCTGTGGGGCAGGGGGAGGACCCCCCCCCCGAGAGATGCCGGGGACTCCTGCTGAAGGAAAAGCCCCGGGGGCGGGGCGGTCCCGGTTCCCCAGGTAGCGGTGAAAGGGGCGGGTGCCTGCCCCACATGCTCCTCCCAGGGCTCGGCTCGGGCTGGGGCCACTGCCGGAGTGAGACGCGTTTACACCGGGGTGAGGAAGAAGCGGATCTCCCAGGCTCGCCTGGGCAGGGCCGAGGAGGGAGCTGCGGACTCAGCTGCAGCCTGGTGTGAGCCTGGCTGGGGAAATACCTCTCCTCCCCCCCGGGTATTTGAATCCATCCCTATCAGAAACGGGTTCTGACTGGGGTAGGGGACCTTGTCCTCTCAAGCTTTATAGTGACACTTACTAGCCCAACAGCTGGTCACTGTTATCAGGGCTACGGGTGAGAGCGAAGAGTCAGCCCCTGTATTTATTAACTTAAAATCTACTTCAATTAAAACGTTCTTCAAGTGGGTTAAAGTCTGACTTTAAGATCTGAGATGGGTGGTGGGCAGTGAGGTGGCAAAGTTTGCAAATGCTACTAAATTACTCAAGATAGTTAAGTCCAAAGCAGACTGAGAATAGATACAAAGGGATCTCGCAGAACTGGGTGACTGGGCAAGGAAATGGCAGATGGAATTCAGTGTTGGAAACAGGGCAGGCTCTGGCTTTTTTGCTGCCCTAGGCAAAAAAGCCACCCGCCGCCCCACCCCCCAGTGCGGCAGGGGAGGGTGCCGAGCCCGGCCACGGGCCCGCAATCCCCAACTGGCTAGAGCGCCGGGAGGAGGGTGGAGAGCCCCAGCCGGGGCTCTCCGCTCTCCCCAGCGGCCAGAGCGCCGAGCCCCAGCCGGGGCTCTCCGCTCTCCCCGGCGGCGAGCCCGGCTGGGACCCCGCTCTCCCCGACTGGCCGGAGCGCCGGGGGAGAGCAGCGAGCTTCAGATTGCATCATTCATTGTTTTGCCTAAAAAGCAAGTACTGACCAAACCCAGTCATAGATTTATTTATAGATCCAGTCAAAGATGTGTTTTAGTCATTTCTGGTTTAAATTGAGATCCCTTCCCTTTATAACTCACTTAGCCTCCACCATTCCCAAATACTGACCCAATAGCATATCTTGAAAACTAGAGCCAATCAACAATTTTAAGCATCATTTTCGTTCTCAGTGACCCAGAATTAGTTAAGTTTGACTACATTTATTTCAGAAGCATTTTGGCTGTAGAACAGTATATTAGGAAAAACTTTTTCACTAGGAGGGTGGTGAAGCACTGGAATGAGTTACCTAGGGAGGTGGTGGAATCTCCATCCTTAGAGGTTTTTAAGGTTGGGCTTGACAAGCCCTGGCTGGGATGATTTAGCTGGGGATTGGTCCTGCTTTGAGCAGGGGGTGGGACTAGATGACCTCTTGAGGTCCCTTCCAACCCTGATATTCTATGATTCTAACACGGGGTTGTCCCCCTGATCATCTTGGCCAATAGCCATTGCTGGACCTGTCCTCCTTAAACTTATCTAATTACACTGCTCTACAGCTAAAATGCTTCTGAAATAAATGTAGTCAAACTTTACTAATTCTGGGTCACTGAGAATGAAAATGATGCTTAAAATTGTTGATTGGCTCTAGTTTTCAAGATATGCTATTGGGTCAGTATATACTACCCTTGACTTGGGAATGGTGGAGGATAAGTGAGTTATAAAGGGAAGGGATCTCAATTTAAACCAGAAATGACTAAAATACATCTTTGACTGGATCTATGAATAAATCTATGACTGGGTTTGGACAGTATTTGCTTTTTAGGCAAAACAATGAATGATGCAATCTGAAGCTGGTATTGCGTCATACATGATATGAATTGCATCATGTTATTCCTAGAAGTCATGGATGATGCAATCATAACAAAGCTTACATCACTCTGCTGAACAAATTGCCCTATATCAGCTCTAGAAATCATACAGTGTCGTGCTCTCTTATTTGTCAGTGTTTGATTCTGCAAAGGGACACCTTTCTATTTAGCCAAAGTGAGCAGAGATGCCTCGTACTTGTGTGAACAGTGCAGATAACTTCTGCTATGTTTGTGGTGAAGTGACTTTTGCATCACAAAAGCGCAGTATAACCACTATGGTTAAGAAAGCCTATCACCTTTATTTTGGCTGCAAAATTGGAGATCAGGACAAGAGGCGGGCCCCACACATATGCTGCAACACTTGTGCAACAAATCTTCGCCAGTGGTTGAACAGGAAAAGGAAATCTATGCCTTTTGCAGTGCCAATTATTTGGAGAGAGCCAACAGATCATACCAGCAATTGTTACTTCTGCATGGTGCCTCCAGTTGGGAAAGGTGTGTCAAAGAAGAAAGTGGACTGTGCATTATCCAAACATTCCATCAGCTATACGCCCAGTACCTCACGGAGAAGGACTGCTGGTTCCTGATGCACCAGAATCATTCTCACTTGAGTCAGACGAGGAAGAGGATGAAACTTCTGGTCCTGAACCATCAATGTCACAGGACCCACATTTTCTCCCATCCTCCTCCTCTGAACCACACCTCATAACACAAGGTGAACTGTATGACCTTGTCAGGGATTTGGAACTACCCAAGAGTAAGGTAGAGCTGTTGGGCTCCAGACTACAGCAGTGGAATCTCCTGGCAGGTGATGTTAGGGTTTCCATGTTCCGTGACCGTCAAAAGGATCTTGTCCCATTCTTCTTCATGGAAGGTGATCTTGTAGCCTGCAACAACATCGATGGTGTGATGGCAGCCTTCAACATTGTTCACGATCCAGATGAGTGGAGACTGTTCATTGATTCATCGAAGACGAGTCTTAAAGCTGTTTTACTGCATAATGGCAATGTTTTGCCATCAATTCCAGTTGGTCATGCAGTTCATATGAAGGAAACCTATGACAACATGAAACATCTTTTGAGGTGCATAAACTATGACCAACATCAGTGGCAGCTTTGTGGCGATTTGAAGGTTGTTGCTCTCTTGCTTGGTCTGCAGACCGGATACACAAAGTACTGCTAAAACAACAAAGAGTCTGGTGGCACCTTAAAGACTAACAGATTTATTTGGGCATAAGCTTTCGTGAGTAAAAACCTCACTTCTTCGGATAAAGTACTGCTGTTTTCTCTGCAAATGGGATAGTCGTGCAAGAGATTCCCACTACATCAAGAAAGATTGGCCACTCCAACAGTCATTGGAGCCTGGGAGGAAAAGTGTTCAGCATCCACCACTTGTTGAATCAAGGAAGATTTTGTTACCACCCTTACACATCAAGCTGGGTCTGATGAAGAACTTTGTCAAGGCCATTGACAAAACACAAGCAGCTTTCAAGTACCTCCGTGGAAAATTTCCAAGGTTAAGTGAAGCTAAGGTAAAGGAAGGTGTCTTTGTTGGTCCTCAGCTTCGTGAACTTCTTCGAGATGATGCATTTGACCATGCACTGCGTGGCAAGGAAAAGACGGCATGGAAAGCCTTCCAGTTAGTGGCAATAAATTTTCTCGGAAACAACAAGGCAGACAACTACAGGTTGTTGGTGGAAAACCTCCTCAAGGCATACAAAAGCCTTGGTTGCAACATGTCACTAAAGATAAATTTTTTGCCTCTCATCTAGATTTTTTTCCACCGAACTGCGGAGCAGTGAGCGACGAGCACGGCGAGCGATTTCACCAGGACATTGCAACAATGGAGAAACGCTATCAGGGCAAATGGAGCCCATCAATGCTTGCAGACTATTGCTGGACAGTGACAAGAGATGCTCCATTTAATGAATACAAGAGACAAGCCAAGAAGTGCCAAGTAGACACTGAATAGGACTAAACTATGTACATAATAGTGTTTTGCCTTTTGTTCCATAATAAATTTTATTTAGATAACCCTTTTGCTGATTTTTAAAGTGTTACATAAACAGGACAGGTGAAATATTATCATGGAAAGCAACCATAAACACATGAAAAGACCTAGGTTTACAATTTATGATTAAAACTCTACTATCTACACAATATACATAGACATAAAATGTAAAAACTTAAATATCTTAGAAACAGTAGCCAATCAGTTGTTTTAATTGTCATATTTGAATTCAGCACATCAAAATACGTAATAGCACATTTTATCTCTGAAGCAGACGACTTCTCAAAAATTGTAGACCAGTGTAATTGCCCTGTTCTGTTCATTCCCTCGGAAGCACCTGGCATTGCCGCTGTCGAAAGACAGGATACTGGGCTAGCTGATCCATTGGTCTGACCCAGTCTGGCTGGTCTTACGAAGATTAAAATCTGAAAATGAAATCAGCCCAACCTTTTCACCTTGCTCACGTTAGCAACAAATATGCAGGAATAACAAGTCAGAAAAACACCTGAACAAAGCAA
Source organism: Malaclemys terrapin pileata (assembly GCF_027887155.1). Lineage (NCBI taxonomy): Eukaryota > Metazoa > Chordata > Testudines > Emydidae > Malaclemys > Malaclemys terrapin. The sequence continues at coordinate 37,983,986 of NC_071518.1, forward strand.
CTTGACTCTAGAGGGAGCAAATACAGGTTTTAGGTGGAATCTTTTCATTGGAGCTAGTCAAACGGTTTTAAATAATTTTCACTAGGAAAGTAGCTCCCGTTAATTAGCAGCTTAGTCACGAACCAGCCCTGATTTCTGCAAATCTATTTGTCTAATACTTGTTACGGAATTTTTACCCTATGGGTTGTTTGCAGACCGCCCACTTTGACCATTGGCTGTTGTATGAATGGCCGTGCAGTCTTGTTTCTGCTCCCTCATTGGGTAAGTGACGCTTTTGAGCTTGTCTACACTACCGCTTACGGCGATGGAACTTACGTCGCTCAGGGGTGTGGAATGCAAGTGACATTGACGTAAGCAGTAGTGTAGACAGGCCCTTTGTCACACTCTTCTAGAACGAACTTTTGGACTGGAATGATCACCCTGCAATTTGAAACATTTGGGATTAGCGAAGGATTAGACACCTGCACGGGCTAGCCGAGTGATTGTGACTGACAATAATGGCCCCCCAAATCCTTGCAAATGGAGCTCTGTATTTTGATCGGGGAGGGGAAATCCCAGATCGTTGTGTTTTCCCTGCTACTTGGCTCACTTTTTCATTAACAATCCAGTTTCAAATGCTATCTTTCAATTATACTTTGGTAATTTTTGCCATTTTCCTCTAATGTAAGCTTAGAACATAAGAACGGCCAGACTGGGTCAGACCAAAGGTCCACCTAGCCCAGTATCCTGTCTGCCGACAGTGGCCAATGCCAGGTGCCCCAGAGAGAGTGAATCTAACAGATAATGCTCAAATGATCTCTTTCCTGCCATCCATCTCCACCCTCTGATAAACAGGGGCTAGGGACACCATTCCTTACCCATCCTGGCTAATAGCCATTAATGGACTTAATCTCCATGGTCTGGCTGGCTTGGTCTGACCAGGCAGACAATTCAACCAACAGTACATGGGAGGGAGATGGGTTTTTATTCCCTTTGGGGCACAGACTCACCAGTGGCGGGGGGAGCTGCCATGTCAGGTGAGGGTAACAGTAACTATTACAGTTTGGAAGAATGCTAGATCCTGTTGAATCTAAGAGCAATGGCAAATAATCTTCTGCCTGTGCACATGCCACAGAATGGACGACCTACCCGAAGAAGTGACTAAACCTGTTGTAAACGGTTCTGAGATCTTTTACCTTCCAGTTCAAATCTTCTGGTCACGGCAGAGAACAGTTGTCTTCTGTCATTCTTCCTTTCTTCACTGCAGCAAGGTCCAGGTTGGATATCAGGAAAAACTATTTCACTAGGAGGGTGGTGAAACACTGGAATGCGTTACCTAGGGAGGTGGTGGAGTCTCCTTCCTTGGAGGTTTTTAAGGCCCGGCTTGACAAAGCCCTGGCTGGGATGATTTAGCTGGGAATTGGTCCTGCTTTGAGCAGGGGGTTGGACTAGATGACCTCTTGAGGTCCCTTCCAACTCTGATATTCTATGATTCTATGATTCTATGTTGGGAGAGAGAAGCATGACTGGCCTGTCTTCTGATGATGATCTCGCATACATAAATATCCCCTTTCATCCCAAAGCACTTCACTCACCGCAGGAATGCGGCCATCTCTGTCCAGAAACACAACCGATGTGTAACCTTGAACTGCAGCCGTTTAAGACAGGAAGTGAAGGAACTAGGGTATCCAATTGAAGCTATTGGGAGAGCTAGTAGTAATACTCTGTCCATCCATAGACTTCAGAGCAGTTTACAAAGATGGGTAGGCAGCCGTTTGAGGTGGAGAAACTGAGGCCCAGGCGAAATGAAATGATTTGCCCAATGCCAGACTGAGCCTGGCTTTGCTGGAACTAGCACCCAGGTCTCCTAACGTCTGATCAGTGGTTCCGTCCACTGGAGCCTAGTGCTTCCCTCTGTGGTGTAATTTACCTAAGCTGGAATTCAGCGAGGCCTCCAGGGTTACCCTCCGTCCTCTACCATGAGATCTCTCTAGTGTGTGAGCTGTCCTTGTTCCCTAAGCTTGCCCCCTATTTCTGTTAGCAGGTGGCTGCAGGGGGCAGCCCTGCGGAGGATGGCAGAGCTGATGCCCTTTCTGGCTTCCTGGATTGGTGTGAGAAGGTCGGGTTGGAGCTCAGCCCAAAGGTAGGAGGATCCGGATGATGGAAGCCGGGTATCGAGTGACCCTCACCCAGGTGTGAGTCCCAGTGTTCAGAGGTCTCAGGCTGAGTGTGGCGTATGGGTATCTGCAACCCATCGGGCTGATAGGGCAAGGCTGGCTTCCCAAGGGCAGGGTGATCACTCATCCGTGGACGATCTCGGGGGAGGGGTTGGAGGGGTGGGCAGGGAAGCAGCGAGGCTGAGTGTGAGGGCTTACGAGGTGGTGATCTCCAGTTACTTCGCACGTGCACTAGTGCAAGGGTGCAGCCGTCGGATTGGCTATAGGTTTGTTATTTAAAAACCAACCTCCTGTTGACATTGGCAGGAAATCCCTCCATGAGGGATGAGTCTAGCTGTCTGGGCTTCCATGGATGCTGCTTGGATTTATTCTCCTGTCCTCTTGGCTTCATTTCCCTTGCAACCCTTCACGGCTGTCCCATCAGAGGCAGGTTTTCACTGGGGTCCCCACAGGCCCTGACAGGCACCTCTCTCCTAGGTCTGCGTGAGCAAAGAGGGCACGGTGTCAGACTACGGCCTGTTGGCCAGAGAGGACCTCCAGATCGGAGAAGTCCTCTTCACCATTCCAAGAGCCGCGCTCCTGTCCCAGCACACCACCTCCATCCGGTCCCTCTTGGAAAAAGGTACGAGAGCAGGACACAGGGCGCAGTGCTAAGGAGCCCTGCAGCTGACTTCAACTGGCTGCCACGTTGGAACAAAGTTCTTGGAAGTCGGGAGTTTTTCTAACCTGGTTCTCTTTGATTCTCCTGATTTCTCCTGTTCCCTTGGCTGCTCTGTCACCATGTTGGCCCCCATTTTCTCTTCCAGTCGAGGCAGGAAAAAGGGAGATCGGATAAAATGTTATGGTCGCGCCAATGATTAATATGCAGGAGTCTAGAGAATTTCAGGGGCAGCAAATGGGACCTTAGTCAATCGTCAACGTGCTCTCGTCTTCTTCAGACAACCTGTAGCCTGGGGGGAATCTCATGGGGAGGGGGAGTTGTCTGAGCTGGAGAGGGCAGTGGTTTGCAGAGCTTCTAATGAACAAGTGGAGTAAGGGATTGTTGGTGGAAGAGCCACCCCCACACTCCTGTCTCCCCACCATCCTGGGAGTCGCAAGTCTGGAGTCCCCAACTCAACCCCACCCCTTCTGCCGGGGAGCCTGGAGCAGTGCAGTGATTTTGGTCCTTAACAGCCAAAGGCACTGGCTCTCGGTGAAGGAATAATAGGACCTGGGATCTCAGCATGTTCCTCCCCTCCTCTCCTTCCTCTCTCCTCTGTGTCTGGCTCCCTAGACCAAGCGTCGCTGGAGAGTCAGTCTGGCTGGGTGCCTCTCCTTCTGTCTTTGCTGCATGAATACACGGCCAGCAACTCCCACTGGCGTCCCTATTTCTCGCTCTGGCCTGACTTCAGCAGCTTGGATCACCCCATGTTCTGGTAAGATTATACCACACGCTAGCGTCAGGCTGCAGAAATCCAGCCGCCTGCGCGAGACTCGGTCCTGGGCATTGGGTCCCTCCTGCCACTGGGGTGCTGGCTCTTGGGAGTCGATGAGCTCCCGGGGATAAAGCCCTGGTCTGGCCTCAGTTCTGTTCCTGGCTATGTGCCTCCTGCCCTCTCTGGCTGTTTCCCCAAGGGTCAGCAGCACTGGGGCTAGGCATGGATGTCGCTTGGTTCGGTTAGATATGTTAGCAGCCTAGGAGGCTGCCCATCCTAAATGCTAGCCAGGGTTTACGGTGGGTTGAACTTGGGGTCTGGGCTAACTAGCTGCAGACAGCAGTGGAGTGGAAGGCCATTGAGGATTTAGGAGACTTGACTCAGGGGTAACTACATTAATTCAATCCCTTCCTGGGTGGTGGTGGGGATCGTCTCTGCCACGCCTGCCCCTTGATACAGGCCTGAAGAAGAGAGGGTGAGGCTCCTACAAGGCACTGGCATCCTCGAAGCGGTGGACAAAGACCTGGCCAACATCCAGCTGGAGTACACCTCCATCATCCTGCCCTTCATGGAGTCCCACCTGGACCTCTTTGACCCCAAGCTGCACACGCCGGAGCTGTACCGGAGGCTGGTGGCGTTCGTCATGGCCTACAGGTGAGATGGGGAGGTGCCGTTCCGCAGCAGACGTCTCTGAATCCAGAGGGGCTGAAGGAATCTCTTTGGGGAGTCAGACGTGAGGGCTAGATTGCAGCTCACCAGGCTTCTCCTGGCAGGAGGTGGCTCTGGCGCTGCCACCACCTGGGCACACTGCGTACATTTCTCTGTGCCCTCCGAGGTAGCCAGCCCGCCCCTGGCAGTCACGGGCCCAGGGTGGGCTAAGGGCCACGGCTTCATTTCGCAAGGCTGGGAATCGGCTTGTCCTCACCTCTCCTCCCAAATAGCTTCCAGGAGCCCCTGGATGAGGAAGACGAGGATGAGAAGGAGCCCAACCCGCCCGTGATGGTGCCCATGGCTGACATTTTGAATCACGTGGCCAATCACAATGCCAACCTGGAATATTCCCTGGTGAGTAGGTGGGGAGCCGCGGGAATGGAGAGTGTATGTATCCCTAGGCATTGGCCATGACTCGTTACTCGTCCAGCTGGTTCTATCTGATCATGACCAGCCACGGTGTGGTTCCCCTCTGGCCTTCGATGGGGTGCTGGAGGAGAAGCCCAGCCCTGGCTCTCCATTGAGACTCATTGATTCCAGAGCCAGGTGGGGGGTTGTTAAATCATCCAGTCTGCTGCCCGGCCTGCCACAGCCCACAGCACCTCACCTCTTACCCGGGACTGAGCTCCAGGACTGGCGGCCTGGATTGCTCCTGCTTGGCGGAGGTAACGCTCGGCTACAGTAGCCCTAGGGGATTCCACGCTCCTGGCCCCCAATGCAAGGACCAGATCTGCCCGTGTGAAGCCCAGGGGGGTTCTGCAGGGGCAGCAGGGTGCGCCTTTGCCAATCTGATTGCGAGGGGGGGCGTTGGTGCCTCCACGTTGGGAGATGGGGGCTTGGCTCTAGGACATGCCGAGGGCCTGAGCACTGGGAGGTAGGTTTTCCTGGAAGGAATGATGCTGGCCTGGTTTGCCCTCTTTGAAGCCTGATGTCCTTGTTTGCCATAGAACGAGCACGGGCAATGGCAATGCCAACGCTCCCACCCCAGCGACTCGGGGCGGGGAAAGGGCTTGGTGGGCCACCAAGGTACTCGTATGTGACAGGAGCAGGACTGGAGACTGAGAGGTAGCAGCTAATGTTACACTCACCTCTGAGTTTGCCAGGGACTGACTGACTCCCCCAGGTCAGCCTATTGCACAAGGTATTGGATGGGACACAGAGAAACCCGCCTGGGTTTGCCAGGCAATAGGATTTCCTGGTGTGTCCCAGAATCACTTTCTCTCCTCCCGGTGTGGGGAGCCAGCAAGGCGTGGTTCCCTTGCAGTCGTGGCAGGGGGAACTTGGCCACGCTTTCCCCATAAGGACGGAGTCTCTTACTCGGAGTATCGTGACGCTGCCTTCACCTGCGTGCCCGTTCCGTCCCTCTGCCTACAGGAGTGTTTGAAAATGGTCACCACGCAGCCCATCAGCAAAGGCCACGAGATCTTCAATACCTACGGCCAGATGGCCAACTGGCAACTCATGCACATGTACGGCTTTGCTGAGCCGTACCCCGGCAACACGGACGACACTGCCGACATCCAGATGGTGACGGTGCGCAGGGCTGCCCTGCAGGGTGAGTGGCTTGTAGCATTTGGAGGGAGGGTAACTTAATTCTAAATGACTCTGGTAGATGGAGACTATGGGCCGTATCTGCAGCCCTTTAAACAAAGCGTGTAGTAGCCAACTCATCGTGGGGCACCCACATTTGGCTTCAAGGCAGCCACAATCAACATCTGCCTCTGCTTTAGAAACAGTCCCTGAAACTGCTGTTTGCCTCTGGGTTTTAAGTGCTCAGCACTTCCTGGCAATCAGGCCTCTAAGGCATTGCACGTTGGGGGAAAAATTCGCTAGTGGCTTTTGAAAGTCTTGGCCTGTGTCTCGCTCTACAGAGTTTTGTCCCCCCCCCCCCCCCCCCCGTCCCCCCCCCAGTGTGTAGTGGGCGTGGTTGACTTGTCTCTCCTGTCGTCCTCAACCAGGTGCCAGCACTGAAGCGGAGCGGCAGCTGGTCTCTGAGCAGTGGGATTTCCTTTGCCAGCTGGAGATGGTGGGGGAAGAAGGAGCCTTTGTGATTGGCTGGGAGGAAGTGTTGACAGAGGAAGAGCTGTCCATGACATTGAAGGTGCGTGGTGCTCCGGTGGAAGGGATTTCAGCGCTAGATGACAAAGATGTCTGATGGCTGCACTGATCCTGCCCCATGGAGTCTTGTTCTCCTAAGGCTTGGCTGACTTGTGCTGTTGTACCTTCAGTGTGGGGTTACGGGTAGAATCTCTGCCTCAAGAGAATGGAGGTGCTCTGGAAGAGTTTATAAATACTGTATGTTGACCTGTTACAGGGATTTTTTGCTGTAAGAATAATGGGGATGGGGAAATTTTGCCTTCCTGTGATTATAGCTTTACTCAGAACTGGGAGGAGCATGATCGCTTCTGGAAAGGGTCCACTTGCACAGATGGAGTCTGGTGCTCTGGGATTATATGGAGGTCAAGTTAGAGTCTAGCGTGAAGGAGATGTGTGAGCTTTCTAGGGTAGTTGAGTCTCTGTGCTCTGATCCTCTTCAACAGAGGGATAGCTCAGTGGTTTGAGCATTGGCCTGCTAAACCCAGGGTTGTGAGTTCAATCCTTGTGGGGGCCACTTAGGGAATCTAGGGCAAAATCAGTATTTGGTACTGCTAGTGAAGGCAGGGGGCTGGACTTGATGACCTTTCAAGGTCCCTTCCAGTTCTAGGAGATGCGATATCTCCCTTAATAATTTAAAAAAAAAAAAAAAAAAAAAAAAAAGGGAGAAGCACTGTGACATTAGGGGATGTGTCCAGGTGGCATTTAATTGTATTGTTAATGCCATGCTGTCTTTCAACATCCATTTGGAATGTAACCTTCAGGGTGGCTGAGAGCTCCATTTTGTAGCAGGGAGAAACTGTCCAGGAAGCTGAGAACGCAGTCACAGGCTATCAATACAGTAACTCCTCACTTAAAGTCGTCCCAGTTAACGTTGTTTCGATGTTAAGTTGCTGATCAATTAGGGCACATGCTCGTCTAAAGTTGTGCAATGCTCCCTTCGAACGTCGGCTTTGTCCACTGCTTGCAGGAAGAGCAGCCCGTTGCAGCTAGCTGGTGGGGGCTTGGAACCAGCGTGGACTGGCAGCCCCCCTATCAGCTCCCTGCTCCCCTAAGTTCCCTGTGCAGCAGCACCCAGCAGGCTATCAATTGCAGCTGTCCCTCCCCGCACTGCCATGTGCTGCTCCTGCGAGCCTCCTGCTTGCTGTGCGGGGGGGGGGGGGGGCTAATGTCAGGGTGTCTCCTCCCCCCTGCTCCTACACTCCACTTACCCTTTCTGTGTCCCCACCCTGCTCTCTATGGAGAGAGCCTGGGGCAGCAGCTGCTGTCTCAACTTCCTGATCCACTTAAAAAGACAAGGCATTTAAGAGTGAGTCAGCTTCCTTAAAGGGGCAGTGTGCATCTCTGTCCGCTATGCTGTCTCCCCTCCCCTCCATTCCTGCTGCCTTTGTAGAGTGTGAGGCTACATTAACAACAGTGTGTTAACCCTTGAGGGCTCAGCCGAGTGCTAGTTCATCATTTAGCACAGGGGTTCTCAAACTGGGGGTTATTACATGGGGGATCATGAGCTCCACCCCAAACCCTGCTTTGCCTCCAGCATTTATAATGGTGTTAAATAGATAATAAAGGGTTTTTAATTTATAAGGGGGGGTCACACTCAGAGGCTTGCTATGTGGAAGGGGTCGCCAGTACAAAAGTTTGAGAACCACTGACTTAGCAGCAAGGCATTCCCTGGGAAATATCCCACCCTCTAACTTCACCATCATAGCTGTGAATAGTATTAAATTGTTTGTTTAAAACATATACTGAATATATCTATATAATATATCGTTTCTTTGGCTGGTGAAAAAAAATTTCCCTGGAACCTAAACCCCCTTTCCCCCACCCCTTACCTTAATTCCTATGGGGAAATTGGATTCACTTAACATTGTTTTGCTTAAAGTTGCATTTTTCAGGAACAGAACTACCCTGTTAAGTGAGGTGTTACTGTATTGGAGGGTCTATGCTTGTGACAGCCCTCCTGAAGCTAGCTGGGAAGGGGGAAGTATTTAACACTCTGCCAAAGGCCCCTTCACTCCCCAGCTGTGCACTAGCAGCACTGAAACTAGGAAGCAGACCCCTGAAAATCAGGATCTTAAATGTTGAGCTGTTTTATTTGCTTCCTTTTTTAAAGCTTTCACAGTACAGTTGACTAACATGAAAACAGATTCTCATCTGATAAGAGATTAAATGTTAAAGGTCCAGGCACAGGGAATTTTAAGAAACACACCAGCCTTCCCCCCTCTGGACTATGACAGTGTTGCAATAAAACTAAGTACTGCTGGGAAATTAAGGCCCCTGAAGATCAGATCCTGTACTGAAGAAAGCATGCTCAGCATTTGTCTTGGCCAAACACCCCCCACTAAACCAACTAGCTGATTTGATAGCCTGCGGCTGGGTTATTCACTACCTCCTTGGTGCCCATTCCCACTGCAGCTCCGTGGGAGTCCAGGAGGATTGTGTTGTGCTAGCTGCGGTAGAGACTCCTTCCCCCCCCCTCCCCCGAATTAGTGTTCAGTAGCTGAAAATTGGGACCTTGATTCTACTCAACCGAGATAATGACTAGGTATCCGTGTGGTTGGTTGTAGGTGCTGTGTATGGCTGCAGAGGAATTCAAAGAGTTTAAAGAGCACGAGGGCTGGGAAGAAGACACAGAGGATGAAGAGAGCTTTACTTTGTCTAACGAGACAATACCCAGACTCAAAGCCTCATGGAAGAAGCTTCTCCATGACAGTGCGCTGCTGACGCTGGAGTCTTACAGCTCAGACCTGAAAGCAGAGCAGGACTTGCTCAATGACAAGGTGGCTTATGGCAAACTAAGCCCAAGAGAGCAGCAGGCCTTGCAAGTGCGCTTTGGGCAGAAGAGGATCTTGCACCAATTGCTGGAGCTGACAAGCTAGCAGAGGCTGAACTGGGAATTGCAGCCCTTGTATAAAGCACACCTTGCGCTCTCCCCCCCACTGGTGGGATGGATGGGGTGGCCACTTCTATTCAGGAAGAACAGTGGGTGAGAGTTGACTTGGACCCAGTTATTTCTGTATTGGCTTTTCATCTACCTCTTGACTTTTCTATAAATTACATACCTGTCTTACTGGGGAGGGAAAAGTCTGTTCCTTAAATTTCAGCTTTAAGTGTGACATGCAGGAGGGTTCCCCGTGTTCAAGAACCCAGTCTAGCCATGCTAACTTTGATTGAGGCAGTAGCCCACCCCATAGCCACTAATTGTCATAGAACACTGATTTTATACTTGCAAGGGTGACATCTTGAAGTGGTTCTCATTCACTGTTACAAGCATCTAAGAAAATGCTCACCTCTAGTCAGCAGGGAGTTTTCCATTAGTAGAACAGCCTGCTTACTGCCTTCAAACTCTGTAAGCAACTGTGCCTGCAGCCCTGTCCTGCTAGTAACTTGTTCAAAGCCTGAGTAGGGCTGCAGGACACTTTTTCCCAGGTGTCAGACTAAAGGTAGTATGTTTCAGAACCCTAGATCTACTACAGTTGGCTCAATTCTCTCCCTTAGACTTCATTCTGCATATGGTCAAGCAACATGCCCTGAGACAGAGCTATCAGCTAGCATCATAGTTATTCAATTTTGCTGTAGGTAAAGCCTGAGGTGTTTGGGGGTGCAACTAGACAAACGTAGGCTTTTATGCACTTTTCTGGCCAGTATGTGACAGGATGTTTTTACCCGCTTTTGAGATGGCAAGAATTCCTCTGGGGTGGTGGTGGCTATTTTGCTTAGCTGCTCTCTAAGGAGGAAGGCAGATCAGTGATTTGTGCTGTGCCATTTCTGCCATGCAGTAGGTAAGGGAGGCTTGGCAACACAAGTTGTCTTTAGGAATTGCTCCAGAATCTTAGGGTCCTACAATTCTACAGCCTGTTCAGGAAGAGACAGCATGGAATTCCCTAGGTTAAGGTAGGCATATCTCTAGGAATGCAAATAACTAGGCCACATCTTTTTCTCTGAATGACTAAAAATAGTGCAGCTCTTTGTCAATGGGGTTTTCTTAAGTTAAAAGGGCTCTGATTCCTTAGTGAAATGGATTTTTTCCCTTGCCTATTAATGCTAAAGGCTGTGCAGGCCCAATGATGCCCTGTACTTTCATAAAGGAATTTGTACACCAGTTTGAGCTGGACTCTATTTGCTGTTCCCTAGCCTCTGCTCTGTTGGTGTTGCAGGCTGAGGGGAATTGTAGTTTGCTGCTTGCTAAAATAAAGGTATGATAGTGTCACAGGAAGAGATCAGTTGCAGTGAGATTTACTTACCAAAGCTTTTGCGTGCATCTTCTGCAGACTTCTTTTCAGTGGGTATTTCTGGTTTCCTTTTAGTCCAGGGATTGGCAACCTCTGGCACGCAGCTCACCCAGGTAAGCACCCCCGCAGGCTAGGCCAGTTTGTTTACCTGCTGCATCTGCAGGTTTGGCTGATCATGGCTCCCACGGGCCACAGTTCACCGCTCCAGGCCAATGGGGGCTGTGGGAAGGGCAACCAGCACCTCCCTCGGCCTGCGCCGCTTCGTGCCACCCCCCATTCGCCTGGATCAGCAAAGCATGGCCACTGGGAGTTGTGATCAACCAAACCTGCAAACAGCAGGTAAACAAATTGGCCCAGTGTGCCAGAGGTTGCTGACCTGTTTTAGTCCATCACTTGTACTCATCCAGTTGACAACAGGGTCCTTGATTTCCCCTTATTCACCACTGCAGTAGAAGCAGCCTCTTTTAAGTAGGCAGGGGATGGAGGATAGGTTTGCATTTCTCCCACCAATTGAAAGTGTTGCAGCAGTTGATTTGGGGCAGTGAGCTTTTCTTTCACCTTCAGTGACCTGAAATACTCCTATACAATTGGTAACAGGGTGTGTGCACACTGTTGCTTTTGACCTCAGCTAGTGGCTAGCAGGTAGCTTGTGGTGCTGGTCTTAAGCCATGGTTGCATTGGTCTGGCTCTAGCCACAGGTGGCCTGCTTCCTTCACCCACAGCTAGAATTCACTGCATGGCAGGACCTGAATACATGTGCCTAGTAGAGGGAAGCCAGCCTTTGGCCTGGGTGCAGTGAAGTTGGGGGTGTGGGCTCTGTCCTTCTCCCTCATTCAGCTTGGAGCCTGTTCCTACAAAATTGCTTAAAGCTGCCAGCCTTTTGAGGCATTGCTTGAGAGAAACCATATGGGCTAGAACAGCTGCTATTCGTTTTGCTGAAGGGCATCTGGCCTGTCCCTTCAGTGACTATCTAGTTCAGTTCTTGATAGGGGCTGCTACAGCTGAACTGCATAACTAAGTTAGTGGATACCAGCAGCATAGGTGCTGTTATCCAAAACCCTACTGCAGACCAAGCTAGGAAAGGAAAAGGGAACCCAGGCTTTTTGTTGGTATCTGCAACTAATAACCAGGTATCCTAGAAATTCATTTACCATGGAGAACACAGAATGTGGGAGGGGATCTGCTGTCAGGTTTCATTTTAATCATGGAAAAAGGGATTTTCTTCATAAACTAGGATCCCTGCTACTAACGAGCAAGGCCTCATCACATTCAGCTGGAGTTCAGTGCAAGTGGCTGCCTGCCTGCCTGAACTGCTTAGGTTTTGTCCAACTGCCTTTGAAGTATTGTAGAGAGGTGCTGTACAAAACACTGTTCAGAGGCAGTTTGGGTGCCAGAGTTCACCATGGTTGGATCCTTGGCTCTATTTCTGTGTGTTGCCAAGGGAGACAACATTGAGGTGAACATGTACTTGTTTGCAGGCTATCAAGTGGAGGTTTTTAAAGGTAAGTGGGCATTTTTACATGAAGGTCCTTTCAGAACAGGGAAATGGCCACAGAGCTTTATCAATATTCATTTGAAGGGCTGGTGCTGCTGTTCATGTCCAGTCTTCCATAATTTTTAAAGAATAAATGGGCATCTTACCTTTGCAGGTAAATTTTGCTACGAGACAAGCAAACATGCAACTTTCATGAGCTTTCTCCCATTTTTTATATATGAGAAAGATAAAAAGGGGGAAAGCCTTTCAAGTCTTAGCACCTTTTAGGATTTGAGATTATTTGCCTTTGAAGCATGCAGGCCCTGCATCTGGAGCCATGAAGTTGTCAAACTGAACCTTGAAGGATGAAAGCCAACCTATTAAGTGTCAGTAATTAAAAGTCAGCTACACATTAATAAAATCAGATTCCTTCGAGGAGATTTATGCAGGAATTGTATGCATTTGATCACCAAGAATTAAGACAACGGCTACAATTTACTGCTTTATCCACTTTCTCTCTTCTCCCATAATGCTATATTAACACAGCCTCTCCTCAGAGGCTAATCTAGCCAAGAAAATAGCCAAAGCTCATGTTTGGATGCTCTGACAACCTGCTAATGGCATCATTTGTGCATGTGAATTTGTGATTAACCTAAAGAGCCTCACTAGTGTTACACTACCATCCTCTACCTTGAGATTGGAGTTCCAAACATGACGTTTACTTGAATTTTCTCAGCATGAGCTCAAGTTCAAAACGTGTCTAATGGGCCTGGCCCAGGTAGTATTGTACGATAGAACTTTGAAAACCCAGTGTAATGGTACTGCCGAGAATAAGCAGAGCTGCACTTGCTGCATGTCATGACTTTAATGTGTAACTACAGTATGCATACATACAAGAAGTGGGAGAACTAAAGCCCAAGAACTAGAAAGGCTACAAAATACAACACATGGACCAATACATTTACAAAACATTCAAAATCCTTACAAAATGGGCTGTATTGGTCCTTTGTTCTTTTTACAAACTTATGCTGTGTGGCCACAGGGGGACAGTTCTAGATTTAGCTCCCCCCTTCCAAAATTTACAAGTGTCAGGAAAAAAGAAGAAAAAAAAGCTATAGGCCAGGTCTCTCTACTAAAAACAGCTGACCCTCTCCCAAAGGGCCTGAAGTTTATCTTATCCAACAGAAAGGAGGTGGGCTCTGAAGGCTACCTCCCCCCACTGTCAGCAGTTGATTGGGGGGCAGGAGGGAGAAGCAACACTAGACCTTAATCCCAACCCCTCCCTCCCACATTCCATAGTATTCCCATATCCCAACACATCCACTTTTTTTTTTTAAACAACTTAGTGATTTAAAGGTCCCCCATCCACAAAGAAAAAAAAAATAAGTTACATAATATTTAAAACTGGCTTTTCAATATTCTTTGGGAGTCCGGGAATGTCAGGACAAGGAGGTCTGCCCTAGACAAGTGCTTGGCATCAGCAGCTGCCCCTTTATTACAAGCTGGACAGGCACCAGTTATCCACCTGCCTTTAACACAATTTGCACAAACCCAAGAAGTCCAGACAAACGTTTCGGTTCCATGTATTTACACTAGTTCAAAATGATATTCACAGCATCTTCTAAATTTTGGCCAAGAGTCAAAATTTTGCTTTAAACTTTGGAACATGCCCACACAGACTTTCACCCAAAGGCTTGTTGTGTGTACCCAAATCGAGGGGCTGGGAAGGTCAGGAAGAGCTTTAAGGATTCTTCTGTCAGTTTGATGGGAAGGGGACCTCCAGGCTGGCACGCTTACAATACAAGATGCAGTTCATCTAACTGGCACCAGTGCCTTCCATCACTTGCTGTGCCTGCTTCTGCCCCATGCAGCACTGTGCAACTGACTGAAACAACCTAAACATGGACAGAAGAGCAAAAAAGTTGAGGGACAGAGCTATATAGTTCAGTAAAGATCTTCATTTTGAGACACCTTCAACACTGGGATTTCCTATAAACATAGGACTGCAAGAGCTCACAATCCTCCTAGCACCGAGCTGGATTTTGAGATGCTATTCTAAAGTAGCAGTCATGGAAGCTGTGGCATAGTGGATAGTCCTTTTCCCAGTTTGATTTATAGCGCTTTCAGACAGGAATACATTGATTTGAGATTTCAAAAAGAAAGCCCCCTCCACTACTGAACACAGCATTTATCAGAGATTTAGGAAATAGCATGTTCCCATGTCATTTGATATCATGGGGTTATGCAATCAAACATGTAAACAGAGGCACCAGTCAAGTGGACAGTAAACTGTCCTAGGAGTAGGACAAGTTCTAGGCTCACTTCTGCCAGCATATTCCGACATTGTGCTTCATTCCCCATAATCTGTAAAATGCAATTATTTCACCTGCTTCATAGATGCACTTAGATATCTATCCATGTAAAGCATTTTACAAGGCCAAAGTAGTAATATTTATTGTCACCTACTTTATCCAATGGGGCTGTGTCAGCTTAGTATGAAATGGAATATCACCACTAATATTTCCATTATGTGACTGAATAAACCAAAGTGAGCATGAGTTTCTAATTAAACCATACAAAACCAAGTTATCTACTCACTTCTCAATTTCCGGAGCACAGTGAACAAACTCATGGTTCCAGAATTTAAACGCTGGATTTTTTATCAGCTCAATGAAGGTAATGAGGAGACCCCATGGGTGAGGTCTATTTACAATCAGTCGTTCCAACAGTACCCTGAAGAAAAACAAAACAAAACAGGGAAGGCTCACCACAGATCTCCTAGAAGACACTGATATTTACAACACAGCACAGTGAAGAGAACACATTTGCTCTTGCAAGCAGCATCAAATTGCACTAGGTGTTCTTGTTCTATAGCACTAGACCGTAACATTATACAACTCAGCATAACACCTGCCTCCCAGTCATTTAATTTCAAGCAAAGTGAAAAGTTGAACTATAAAGGTTGTGAATGTAACTGCCCCTCCTCACCTCGTGATCTGTTCCTGGATAGCCTCAGTATTGGCCTCTGCAAATAGGTAAAGCATGGTACAACTGAAATAGTGTGTATGGCTGTTTGGGTACCGCAGCTGATTGGCAATTGCATTCAAGAAGAGGTACCGACCTGGAAAGAGAAAGTAGGTGTTTAATAGGAAGTAGTTTCCCTTACACAACATAGTGGAACAAGGAAGCACCCTAGCACTGCTAAAGGATTCAGATGTATGGTTCTGCACTACACAGTTTAAAGAAACTTCAGTAAAAAGCTAAAAAAAGTTAGGGTGCTTCACAACATTGATCCCAGCTGGAGTTCTTGTACCAAGAATTTGGGCTTCCTCTTCATGACATTTGTTGCAAAGCAGTACTCCCCCTCAGGTTTGCAGCTGTCCCAGGAGGGCTGAACAAGATTCTTTCATTGTATGGATTCAAAATTCTCAGACAAAGCAACATTCCTACACCAAATTTAGACTCTTCTAATACATTAATATTCATAACACACTTTGGAAGATGAGAGTTTCAAAGTGAAGTGTTACATGCCAAGTATTATCCGGTTATAACACTTCTTATATTTCACAAGCCAAGCAGGTGTAACTAACTCTTTTGCAATCTTACCCTCTACTACTTATCTTGGATGGATGCTATTTATTAAATCCTCCCAGGACAGAGATACCAGTTTTAGTGTCGATTACTCCAGACTCTAGAGAACATGACGCTTGTCTCTATCCTGAAGCAAAGCTCATTGCACTTAAGGATTATACTGCGTAAAGGGGGTGGGAGGGTGACTAGCTGATCTCAGCACATTAAATTAGTCTCCAGTAGAGGAGAGAATCAATATTTCTCTAAGAGTCAAAACCTAGTTCACTCCAAAATTAACTTTTTATACTTCGCGAATAGTCAATGTGTTTCAGATAAGTTTAGTTCCAATAAAATATTTTTAGTGTATTCAGAACTCTATTGTAATGCAGTGTTGCTTAATAAAAAACCACTAGCAGTTAAGTGGTATTTCAGTTTTTGCCATAGTACCCAGAGCTAATCTGCTCTCTTAACTAAGAAAGTTTCAAGAACCATTTCAGGCTAGAAGCAAACAAGTGATCCAGAGAAGTTCTGCTTACCTTCTGTGTCCAGATCCACAGCCAAGTTCTGGAAAATGTCCATGTGAGCTGAATGGGTGATCGTGCTCATCGAGGGTGTGCTGCCTTTGTTGTGAATATGTGCAATAGCCTGAGTGCCTACGTAGAGCACCAGTGCATTAATCAGCTGGATGTTGTAGCGATTGCCAGGTTCATTGGATACCTGGGGGGCACAGCACGAGAGAAAGGTGAGCTTTTTACAATCCTTCAGAGTTCTTAGGGACTGGGTGAAGGGAATGATTTGGAGAGATTTTCAGCATTCAAATATCTGCTTTATGCAGAAAGCAATGTCTAATTAGAAATCTAAAGTCTGAAATTTGGGTTTCTTACTTTGTAGATAGTGCTTGCCAATACCTCTCTACACTAAAGAGAGAGAGAGACCCGAGACAGACCCTCTGTATTAAATTAGAGCCTAAACTAGGTCTTAATATCCAACTTTTAGTACCCAACTCTGTTGCAAGTCAAGCTTTGCAGTTACTGAATTCACATTTAACATACACTGAAGTGGGCTTTAGCTTCCATGGCCTCCTTTTCAGAAGTGTTTGTGTCTACATGTAACATTTGAAATTGCATGAACCCATGTACCAATCTGAATGTATAATCACACAAATAAAGGAATTTCCATTAACAAGTGACTCAAAAGCAAATTCTGACTTGAACTTGTTTAAATCGGTTTTAGAAACCAATTAGTTGAGGTGAATTCAATAAAGTCTGGTAAGAGTCACAGAATATCAGGGTTGGAAGGGACCTCAGGAGGTCATCTAGTCCAACCCCCTACTCAAAGCAGGACCAATCCCCAGACACATTTTTACCCCTGATCCCTAAATAGCCCCCTCAAGGATTGAACTCACAACCTTGGGTTTAGCAGGCCAATACTCAAGCCACTGAGCTATCCCTCACCCTATACTTAACTGACATGGAAAGCAATGAACAGGATGTCAAGGTTAAAAGCGCTAAGCCGATTTGAGAACTGCTGAAAAGACAGCCTGGACACCTCCTAAGCCAGCTGGCTCTCACTGCAGGAGAAAACCATCAGAACACACTGTCTGGGGAATTTTTGCCAATTTATGCACTGAAGCAGTTTCAGGAGGAGGAGTTTATGGTACCCTGAATGGCAAGTGAAATCCTACTTTTCTACAGGACTAAGATGGACTCTTCTCAAAGCTACATTGCTTGAGAATCACTGCAGTTAACACTCCCGCTGTCAAAACACCACATCATCTTTGGTGATACTAAATTATCCAAGATTTCTATTTGTAGTGCATTGGGAAACGCACTGAGTATCTAGCAGGAAAGAACATTTTTGGAGGCTCTTATCCCCGTCACATCTGCCAAACATTACATCACAGTATTTTATACCTGTTGAGTCACATTAACTCACTTCCTACATGGTTTTCAGCCTCCGACTCTAAAAACGTTTTCAGGGATGGATCCACTAACCTGTAGATTGCTGCGCAAGTCAGACAGGAAAGTGACAGGCGAGCGAGTTTTGAGATAGGAATCCAAATCTTTTTTGAACTGAGGTGGCATCACTCCAGTAAAGTTGGTGAGTATTCGTGGTGCAATATTAATCTCACTTAACATGTCCACCTGCCAAAGAAAAACTCCATTAGTAATCCTTTAACGAATTCCTGCTATTTAAAACCAAAAATTATGGTTGCACGACTTCCTAAGGAAAGGAAGTTTGAGTTCAGCATACCAGCCACTCCTATCTACACATTTTTATAGCAGAAGGTAGAACATGAAATTCAATTCCCCTGGTGCACTGCTGGAGCTCTTGATCTTTGTTTTCAGACTTCAAAATAGCTGGTTCCTTAATCTGATGTCACTTATAAATTGCTGAAGACTGGATACGTCATAGACTGGTAATGGGATACACAGCCTGACCTCTCTAAATCAACTGTCTGAAATCAGCCCAGACTGGTAGCATTCAAAGATAGTGACGGATATCTGTGTGAAGTGGAATTGGAAGTCTTATTCTAGCTCCCAGAGAATGAGTCCACATCAAGAAACTGCCACCCACATTCGGTTCTCTTTTCTGCAGCCCCAGCAAGGAAGACTAAAACAAAGTGGGCCATTAAAAATCATCACTCCTGCCACTTCCAGAGGTGGTTCATGCCATAAGGGATGACATGTTGGGGCTTGTGGGGAAGCTCACACTGCTGCAGCTGTACCCATTATGTGGATTAGACAACTATGGTCTTCAGGATTTAAATAGGTCAAAGCAGTAATTCTATTAAAATTTACTGACACTTCAGAATGGCTGATCTAAAAAAATTCTAACTGGAGACAGGAAGTAACTAATGTGTATTCTGAGAAGAGAGTCATAAGTACACCATGCAGAGAGAGCACTTCATTTTTTTGATCCAGTAGAGAGGACAATTGCTCTTCTCACTGGTTGCTCAACTGGATTCCAGCCAAGCATACACCAGGGTGGATGAAATGTACTGTACACCTCCAACTTCTAGAAAGCAGAGCAAGAAATGAAGTGCAAGTTGTCAATTGAGCTCTGTTTAACGGACTTTCTTCCTTTAAGAAAAATGGAGCATACTGAACCAACATGGAAGACTTCCAAAGTAGTCAGTGGTTTCACACATAAGCGAACAGGAGGTAAACTAGTGTAGTACACACACCTGGAATGCTAGAGAAGGGAGCACTAATCCCAGTATCATACCTCCACTGATCTTAAGTGTGGCCTCAACATCTTTGCTCCAGTGTTTAGTAGTCAAGCATGATCAAGAAAGCCTCTATTTGCTTCAGATTTTCATACCCAAAACCCTTATGGTATTTTACTGTGAGAAACCGGATTTCCTATTTAATGCTCCTCAGCTGAGCTCAGAAAGCCAAAGGCCCTGATCCAGCAATTGAATCCGTACAGGCAGACCCCTGCAGCCATGCAAAGATCCACTGGCATCAGTGAAGCGCCACAGGTGCAAATGTCTGTCCATGTGGATCAGACTGCAGGGCTAGGGACTTGGACTTTTATGTTCTACAGGATGAGGACTGAGTCTCTCTCTTTGGAAAGTCTCTAGCACATTGAGTGTTACAGCAATATCAATTAAACGCTTTTATACCAAGTTATAATTATAACAGGCTATTTAATTAATTCTAATGATGAATTGCATCTCCAAAGTGTTAAATACTTTAGGAACTTCTAGGTTGTTGTGTTTATCAAAATAGGACTTTGTTTCTGAAGTTTCACGCCCTTTCATATTGAATTTAAAAGAACCCATGCAATCAAGTTTCCCATTGTTTCCGTGTGTGATAGTTTGACAGGGCATGCTACCTACTTTTAGGTTGGGAGTGAAAGGGTCTGGAAGCCTCATGTTACGTGGGAAGGCACTCAGGATCAGATTCCTTAGTTGGATACAGTTTGGTGGGATCACATCACAGAACCCATAGTGGTAGTCACAAAGGAATTCTGGGAAATCATGCAATAAGACCAGCAACACACGCAGAGTGCCCTACAAAAGAAAAAGAGAATGCAGCATGTAATTAGCAGGTTCTGAGCTTCCCCCAACAGCAACTGTACCACAGCCAGACAAGCAAAAAGGGAAGAGGAGACCTTTTTCTTCCTGATGCATCATGTAATCAAAGTTTCTTCTTCCCGGTAATGAATTTAATAAGGCAGTGTCTAGCAGACAAATCCATTCCCTGGTCTCCAGTGTCTTACAGCTTACTATCAAACTCTGATCAGTTACCTGTGATTAATAGTGCAAGTACTGATCTCCTGACCAGTGTCAATACCTAAACTGTACTTAAATTAACCTCTAACTCACAAAAGACAGAGGATTTAAATAAAAAAAGTTAAATGTTTATATTCAGCTAACAAAAACAAGTTACTTTCCACTGCACTCTAACCCATCTTCAAAGTGCTTTCCTGGAAAATACCTGCATCAGCCAGAACGGTTTACCTTGTAGAGAATTTGCATAGGTTTAGTGAGTTCCACATTTCTAAGGAAAGGAGCCAAGTACTTGAAGAGATCAATTAGCAGCTGGGCATACATAGGCCACCCCTGCCAAGAGAAAACCATCACATAAGTAATGTATAAACAAAAGCAATTAAACCTAGATTATTACAGTTTGGTCAAAAGCAGAGTAAAATAGAGACACAGCATGTTTAGACTTATCCCCATATAAATTTGAAAAGATTATTTGCACTAGGACTAGTCAATGACTACAGTACAGCTCCAGTTTTCTGAGGGTCTCAGGGTTACCTGGAATATGTATTTAAAAGAGTCTTCCTCTATAGAATCTCAGGGTTAGAAGGGACCTCAGGAGGTCATCTAGTCCCACCCCCTGCTTGAAGCAGGCCCAATCCCCAAACAGATTTTTGCCCCAGATCCCTAAATGGCCGCCTCAAGGATTGAACTCCCAACCCTGGGTTCAGCAGGTCAATGCTCAAACCACTGAGCTATCCCTCCCCGCCTAACTGACATGGAAAGCAATGAACTGTACAAGCTCTGACAGTGACAGAAAGCTTATGGGTAAATTTGATGATTTGGTTTACAGTGGAAACCCTTATTTACAAAATTCCCCAGTTACCCAAAGCTTGACAGTTTATTGAAACAGGGTCACCCCTCCATACAGTTGTTAGTTACTGTGAATACAGAAAACTACATGTGAAGACATGCTACTAATGCACGTCAAAAAAAAGTAAGATGTGAAACAGCATCAAATCACTTAGGCACCCTTCTCAGTAAGAGTTTTATAATGTATAGAAGAAACTGCAGCCAAACCTTCTGCTGTGGTGTATGCGCCAGCATTCTCGCAATAAATATCCGATGGGAAATCAGTTCCAGCCAGGCATAAACAAAACCCGGAGCTTTCGTAGGCCTCAGGATGTGAAATGTGTTACTGAAAGAAAAAAGTTAAAGCTGATTAAGAGAGCACAGCGGTAACACTGGTTTTCACAAATGTGAGAGAATGTACATAGTAAGAGACATTAGCATCTACATTTTACTAATAACCTCCATGAATAATGAATTAGACAATACACGATACTATGTTACAAAAATGATCAGAGCTGCCACTATGGAGCTGTCAAGTTACTGTTAAATCCAAGTCCTCACCCTATTAGAAAGGGTAAGTTCTCGCCAACAGCCATTCATTTAGAAGTACGTACCAGAAGGCTGTAAGGGTCTGGAAGTTGATGGTCTCCAGCACATGTTCAGGAGCATTTAATTCTAACAGCAACATGATGAAAATGCGGTGGTAAGGAAGCTGCTGAAACTCACTCTGCCGAACATCATGGTCCTGGAGCAGAACTCCCACCACTATACCAAGCACCTAAAGAAATGAACCAGCAAGCTTCACTGTTTTTGACCTGTCAATTGTAGAAACCATTTCACTAATCAAAGCCTGCATTCTGAGTACTAATGAAGAGCTGAAAGCCATTTTGGTAACCGGAGTGCACCATATTGATTGTCCATTAAGCGTCCAGCTCAGCGTCAAACAGATCTGAGTTCCCACCCAGCCAATGGTGTTTATTGTGGGTTTCAGCTTTAAGCTATTTTTGTATTTTTTAAATCTGACTGCATTGGCCTTTTCAGCAACAAAGGAGGAAGTTCGATACCCTGGTTCCACATCACAGAGAAAGCTACCTAGCTTAGCCTGCAGCCCTGCCTATACCCCATTTTAAGAGTCATCTGAAAGTTTTAGGTCCCATCTCAGACGGACTGCCCCACCCCAAGTTAAGGCCCATGTTTTAGCTCATAAGCAGAAATACATCAGGTGATGTAATCTAGGAATGTCAAGAACTGCTTGGAAGAGGGAGGATTTCCAACCTTGTTCAGTAGGTTAATCTTTGTGACCGTGTTGGTTGCCTCCCCAGAGTGCTTCACTAGCAGTGCAATAAGCCGCACAAAGGCATCCAGGTTGTGGTAGCATTTGGCTCTGATCATGGTGGGATTGGCGGCTGGATTGTGCTGCTGCTCGGCCTGAGCACGATAGCTGATTTCAACACACATTTCAGTGCAAAGACGAAAGAACCGAGTTATCAGGTCATCCGTTTTCAGGATTCCTTGCTGGTGCATCTATTACGAGGACAAGAAAAACCCTCAGAACTACAGAATATGGTAATTTTAAAAAAAACACTTCACTGTTATACTGAAGCAAACAAGTAACAGTTTTATGATAATTCATCTGCCATGCAACATGGATGTAACTACTGCCTTTCTTTTTACAGTGATGTAGCTATGAGATTACCTCCTCCACTTACTCCCCAAAACAGAGGCTTCTAAAACAAATGGGAACAGCTAGAGAGTTAAAGCTGTGCTCCTACATAAAAATACTTTATCAATGGCACCTGCTTCTAAAGGAGAAAAATATCATGTGATCCTCCTTTCAACCATCAGAGCTAATGAAGTGTGGTTCAATATCAGTGCAGCAGTATCCTTCCTCTGCTACTGGTGGCTTAAGCCTTGGAAGGAGGAGAAGTAGAGGCAAGCGTTCAAGTTGCCCCACTTTTAGGAGCCCACAGATTGCATCAGAGTTATTGGGGGTGGTAAAGTTTGCCTGATGCCTTGTTGGACTATAGTGCTACAAATCTACTTGTTAACTCATAGTTGGATACTGCACTTCACTGTTCAGAACAAGTTTTTCATAGGAACATAACATTCAAAAGGAATGCTAGACTCTGCATAGTTTCAATGGCCAGTGCCTGTATCTCTAGATAAAAATATCTTTTGAGTTTGTTACCAAAGTACAAGGTTAAACAGGAATAAGCTATTAATTCAGATTAGTAGTGGACACCAACTTTGCAGTTCTTGGACAAACCACCTTTTTGGAAGTTACAACAGCTATGCTGTCAGTGTACTTAAAAGCAGCAGAAATTCTACTGCAGTGAAACTGGCATGAGTAGCCATGTCAAACTTTCAGGGGAAGCTTCTAGAACTTATGAAGTGGCTTTTGAAAAGTGCAGGTACATGCCTGCTTTGTTGTAAGACACGTGCTCCTTGATTTAAAGCAGCGTTGGGGAAAGAGGTGATAGTATTTAATGAAAGCAGCCAACAGACAGTTTTGAGCCCTATCCCCTTGTCCAATTGTTACCGGAGCTTTTTTAAAAAAAAGAAGAGTCTCATGTAACTTCACAAGGAAAAAGTCAAGACTACAGCAAAGCATTTCAGTTATTTCAAGCCTTTCCAAATAAAGGCTTATGAAATATATAGCAGCCCTAATGAAATTTGTTCAGAGTGTAAAGTAGCCCAAAATTTCACCAAAGCCATTTTCTTATTGTTCATTGAGGGGGCAGAAGTGGGACTGAAATAGCTCATGCAGAGTGGAGGTAGAGAAACATGCTACGAAGAGTTCTGTACAAGACCCATGAAGGGCTGTTACATGCCAAGAGGCAGAAAGAGTGTACACAACGTAAGTTACTCCGTAAAGACCGAATGTGATGGCAAGGGAGCACAAGTTAAACAAAAATCAATATGGTGCAAGTTGTAACATACACAATATCTATCTTTATAAAGAGCATCACCATATAGCATTTAGAGCCAGACAGAAAGTGAGACGTTAGCATAAACGTAGATGCTCTCTTGTATGGGCTAGAGTGTTTTTACAGACGGTTATCTGCCTCACTCAAACAAACATGTTTTGGCACAGGGAAGGGGGATCTTCTAGGCTGCAGGTAGGGTAGTAAAGTCCCTTCCATAGAGGGTGTATGGAGTAGCCCAGGTTGTGCAAGATTTGTTTTTATCCATACTGCACTACCACCTCAAGGAAAGAGGATTAAAAATTCTTGTTGCGTTCGATCAGCACAGAGAATAGAATCTTACAGCCAAGGGCCTGCCAGGAGCTACCTGACAGTTTCAGCCTCCTAGTACTCATACAGCCCCCAATCTCTCATAGAAACCAGGGAAGCAAAGAGGCCCCACCACCTGGAGCCTATAAAAAGGAGACAGAGCTGACAAAGTGAACATAGTTACGTGATTGAGCTGCATTTTCAATAGCCCCACACAAGCCATGAAAAGTAGGTACCTCTCTATATGCCACATAAAAGCATTCAGAGAAAAAGAGCAAAGCACAACACTAGTTTCTTGGTCCCATCATACAAAAAAGGAGCCACATAAGTGATCCTTTTATGTCTGTCAGAGTTCATAGCCATGTCAGCAATACTTCACAGCTATCAGTAGCCAAAGCAGCTGATCAGATAGTGAGTAGCAATTTAGTTCCCATCCATCACAAGGAAAACATTGACTATTTAAACTAGGGACATCTGTGCCATGACCTGGCCTGAAGCCAGACTGAAGAGAGTACAGGAAGTTTGAGAGCCGCAACTCCGGCAATGCTTGTCAACCTCAAGTGAAGAGATTACAAGCTAGATTAGATTACTCATATTAAGAAAGGGTGTGGGGGCTTCTAGTTAGAGCTGACCCAAACAGATGGATAAAGAAAGCAATACCCCTTAGCTGGACTCCATTCCGCTTGCCCTGGCCTCTCAGTGAGACACCTGAACTCCAGTTTAGGTTTCATATAGCTGTTGCTTTGTGGCTGGTCAGTCTTCTGTGGAATATCTAGGTTCTCACTGCTTAGTTTTGAAGTGGGAAGTGACATCTGCAGTCAATCTACAGAGTAAATTGGGAACTTCCTCTCCTTGCAGCCATGGCTAAATTGACTTTGTAGCAAGTGCAGCTGTAACTGCAAATTCTATTTTAGCGTAAGTCTTGCTGCCAGTTTACAACATATGTCAAACCGTTGCATTTTTGACCATATCCAAAGAGTGAAAGTCAGTAGAAACACTGGCCTACTTAAATCTCACTTCTCTTCACTGCAATCCCCATCTACTTCCTCCCCTCCCCCAAGTGGGTGGAGTTCCAACTCTTCAGGCAACCCTGTAGTCATGTATGTCAAAGTAGAAGCAAGAGGAATGGCATCAAGTTTAGAAACCATTTTAACCCATCCAGTTTAACAGTTTCCTCCAAAAACAAATGGATAAAAATTGAAGGCATTTCCTGTTCAGGTAGGACAAAGCAATCAGATGCACTTCCACCCACCAGACATTGGTTTCTCTAGACTGACTTTGCCACACAGTTTCTGCTAAGTGTAGGGGAGAAGCAATGTTAAGCCAAATTTCGTTTGACAGAGCTGTCAGAGCTATTACCAAGATCTGTCTCATTAGAAGCTCTCCTGCTACTAGATTTACCCAATAGAATCACAACCTGCACTGACAATTTGTTGCTGTAGTAACTGAATTGGAACAGCACTCACTGAAGGGAGGAGAGATTTTCCACTAAAGTCTCTTTCATCAGTGATAAGGAAAAACATATGCCGTAGCACATAAGCTAGACAGAATTTTGATAGCGGTCATACTCATGAAAACTTCAAAAGGATGTTTAACACTGATACATAACACTGTGCTTTAACATTGAGGGCATCACACCCTACTTATGTCGAATAAAAAGCACCTTTCTTTCCAAAAGCTCTACCTGTCCAACAAACGCAGAGAAAGCTTTGGTACTGTCACGGCCAGCTGCAGCTGAATGGTAGAGATTCACCCATTCCCTCAGTAGATACTCTGCCTTCTCCCTCAGGCCTGGTGGATCATCATACTCAGAGGCTTGGGAGATCCCAGAATGCATCATGAAGTTAGGGCCTCCATGAGCACGGTCAATCATTGCTTCATAGTTGGATCGGACCACTTCCATCAACTGGGGTAACCTAGTGAAACAGACCCAAATTAAGAATTCGTCTATACATTTTTATTTTTGGGAACAGTGCGTAAATGTGAAGCTACTGAGAATAAATTAAAAGCCTATTTCAAGCCACTTAGCAACTGCCCTTCTGAGACATATAGCACAATGAGACTAATGTAAGGTAATACAATGCTCTGGAAGGAGCTTCCCTATACCGTTGAAATTACCAACTCATTCATAGGGAAAGTCAAATTTTGAAGCCCAGCCCTACTCCCTGAACGTAGTGTTTTGGCAGAGCCATCCTTCCCATCACAGGATGAAAGCGTCACTTCCTATGGTTTAGTTGGGCCCTTAGGAGGAGAGGGACCAGTGACAGATGCCACTGTCTAGTAGCCAGATCTGTGATCGTAGAGTAGACTGCACTGAAAGTGTTCCTTATGTAAGATCTCAGACCATCAGAGCAAGTCAAGAGATACTTGGCAGCAGCAACAGAAAGGTTAAGGATAAAAAAAAAGTTAAGTTGGGTTAGAAATCACATGTTAGCTAATACAGGTTTATTCTCTACCAGTCTCTGTCCAATCTAGACAAACCTAAAATGGCTGAGTGAGATACTAAGAGAATCTGTCGGATATCCTGGTGTTGGAATATAGTGCATAGCAGAGCTTTTTCTACCCCAAAGAAAGCCTTATTGCAGTTGCTTTTCCAAAGTGCACACAGGTATATGTGCAAAAGTTTTAAATATAGAAGAGAGTTTCAGGTGGGGAGAACTACATCATTGATATCAAGACAGAACTAGATGAATCTAGTGCAGAAATGTGTCTGACAGGAAATTTAAGTCAGAATATGCAAAAAGAATACAGTTTTAAGCCATTTTAAATCAGATCACTATTGAGCACCTTAGAGAAGTTCATTGACCAGTATTTCAGTCTCACCCTTCTGGAGCATTCCCTCTGGAGTGAGCATTAATCCTCATCAGAGTCTCAATGGTGTGAAATAGATCTGCCTCTGTTACGTGGGCTACACTCCTCTCATCCACCAACAAGATCCTCACCAACTGCATGGCAAATGCCACTGCCATGTAGTTCAAGCCATTCTCCATTGACTGCCAAGATGGAAAACGTAGTCAAGAATATGAAGTATAAACCCTTTAATGAACTGATTACATGAAGTATGTTCAAAAGGTAAACTCTCACCTGTGCCAAGTGAAGATCGTACTGCTGCATGGTAACAAGGTGATTGCGGATTAGCAGCTCCACAGCTTCTACATTGTACTTATACTCATCCCGGCATTCAATCAAGCATCTAAAAAAATTAGACACCTTTTTATACATGCTTGTTTAGCCTCGCTGGACTTGTTAGAAAAATGGGATGCCTCAAGAAGGCTATAGACTTGAGACATTGATTTATTGTTCAGCTCTAACAGAGATATCCTCTACAGGGTTAACCAAGTCAGTGTTTGATCTTAATAGTCAGCTGCACCCCAGAGCAGTCTAAGCTTCACCAAATCTTTGCTCTGGTCAGTCCTTTTTAAAGGCTTTTTACACTGAATCGATGAAGCTCTATTTCCAAAGCATGGAAAGTGGCACGTCTACCTACCACGCACTCCTGGAATCAGTCTCTAGTAGAATCCAACACAACATGCAGGAGAGACTTATTCAAACTAGATTCTCTATTTAAAGAGTGACAAAACTGTCACGCCTGAGGTATGTTTAAACCTTTTAATAAAAGTAGGTTCCTATCAAACTCTAGGGCAAAGGAGCAATACTTAGTCACCTAGTTTTAGTTCATCATATACAAGACAAACGAAGTGAAAAATTATGTAGGAGTTAGTCTTTTGTACAGTTATACCATTTTACACACAAGTGTTCTGGAATCACAAATGGTAACTCAACAAGACTAGAGGACAAGTCTTGAGGTATTCAAACAAGTGTTCTCTTCCTCCCATTACTAACCTGGTGATCTGCTTGTTACACCATGGCGACCCATAGGCACGGCCATCCTGCAGAGCTTTCAGTACAAGTAGGTGACACTCACGGTAGCGGAGCAGGAGGTCAGCATCTGCACCACTGGTGGCATCCAGTAAGCCCTCAACAGCCTAGAAGAGAAGCAGCTGGTCAGCACATATGGAAAACCCAGTCCTCCACTACTGCCTCCTGAAAAATCAATGAACTTTAAGTACTTTTCTCCAAAAGCAGTTATTAACCTTAAAATGTGGCAGCTGCAATATTATCCAAAAACCTGTGATCTCCGCTCATGCCATAATATCCAGAAAGGTCTTGTATAAGTTTACAAGAGAGGGCATCTAGGTAACTGCTCGTGCTCCACAAAGGTTTTAACAAAGTATTCTGCAGGTCTCTACCACATCTTAAAAAGAAGAACAGGAGTACTTGTGGCACTACAGTCCACGAAAGCTTATGCTCTAATAAATTTGTTAGTCTCTAAGGTGCCACAAGTACTCCTGTTCTTCTTTTTGCGGATACAGACTAACACGGCTGTTACTCTGAAACTTACCACATCTTAGTGATTTTATATAAACACTAAACAGCAAGAAAAAATTTGCAATTCTTTGGGCTGCAACATCAATAAGCCAATGTCTTTTCATCAAACTCAGGTTCTAGAGTCTAATTCTATGTCTGGCTCAGATAAGAACGTGGATGAAAATAAACTGGGTGAGAAGATACCTCTGTTGATAGAAGTAAGCATTCCGACAATCTACATTAGTAGAAGTGGCCAGTTCAGGTGAGGCTTAACACATGACTAAAAGAAGAACTTACCCTGCATTACACTAGGAGGGCAATCAGCTTATAGATCAATTTAGCTGATCAAGGTGCAGTCTAGGCTCCTGCCAAGACCTAGTCAAGACAAAACCAGTAGAGGGTGTCCACACCGTCTACTGAGGATGTAAAACTATTTTCACGACTGGTTTTCAGCTTTTAGCACTATCATTGTTCCCGTATTGTAAGAGAGCAGTGGCACTTGAGTGTCTTAATACTAGTTTCCTCACAGAGCTTGCAAGATTCTTCTGCATTTGTCATCTCTAGACACTCATCACTATAAAGCCATACATACCATGCTCAGACCCTAGGTTAAGCGTATTGTAATATGCTCTACTTCGTGTTACCCTTGATGTTTCAATTATTGCAGTATAGCCCCTGTGCTCAGCGCTATTAGTTCTGTCTACTTCCAGGTGCAACTCAAAAGTACTGATGAACCTATTTAAAGGAATCCAAGTTGATCTGGAAGCACATTAAGAGACTGGCTCTTGCACTTTAAGTGCAAGAGCATCCCAGTTGATCTTAACTATGTTCCACAGACTTAATTCTCCCAGCTACAGGGTCTCAGTGGGGAACCTCTATAGTGTTGGAATTTGTTCCCCTTGGTGACTTGCCTAAGTTTGGCATCCTAGAGTGCATGATGCCAAGTGTCTGCATCTTGTGTGTAATCTGTTTTTGCTTCTTTCATTTCTTAACATCTGAAAAAGGCAGTAGTGGTCCTTCAATACAATTCACTGAGTAGTTCCCCACAATATTTGTTCAATTCCAACTATGCATCTGCCAGCTAATAGGCAATCTACTGGCAAAAGGAGTAGTAAAAGCAAACTGAACTGCATATGAGCTGACACAGAACTTGACACTAACCTTCTGGAGCAGTCCAAGCGCGGCTATGGCATCACGGGAGTTACGAGCCACTACTACAGCCTCCAACAGGCTGCGTAAGGCTTGAGCTTGTGGGTTCATGGCCAGGGTATGTGGTATGGATTGTAGGTGTTGTTCCAGTTCTGTCATACATTTATCATAGATCTGTGCTACATCATCTGTAGCCCAAGCTTGCTGTTTTAAAAAAAGTGTATGTGTTTAGTAAGACTTGGCAAGGATTAATTATAAATTATTGTGTGTGGGGGGAGGGGTGTTAAAGAGTAAAACAAGTATGTAGAATTCATTAAATACCAGTTAATCTTTTGACTGCAGTAGAACCTCTGGCACCAGAAAGATGCATCGTAAAGAAGACTCTTAACTCAAATGCCAATGCTTGATTAGTGATATTTTACTTGAATGTACAGTCAGATATTGGTCGCATACTAAGTTGTGTAACTGGCAGAGGCCATCCAAATATCCCACTTTAGTTACAAGTTGGTCCATTAACAAGCTCCCAGAAATACCAGCATTGTTATCCATTTCATTCTCAAAAGTTACATATCTAGTCCTCTCAGATCCATGAGTAAGTAGCACTTCAGAATTCAACACAAAAATATACATGATGTGAGGATGGTGTTAAGTTTCCTTCAATCTGGCTGTAGAGGCCACCGACATCCCTCAAAAAAAGAGTTTTCTGAGTGCCATTAAAGCCTGATTACCCACTGGTATTCTATGTGAAACTCTGCAAGGTTCATCAAAATGGCTTTGATATTTTCAAGCCAACACAGTGTTACAGAAATCTGTACCTTCATAGGTTGAGCCAAGAATCCTGTGGGCTGAGTTAAATCATTGGTAGGCAAGAAGCCGGGGACATTGCGTGCAAACTCTTCATAAACAGCCAGCTGTTTTGGGTCCACACCACCAACCTTTATAATGAAAAAAAGTGGCACGTCCTTTATTTGGCACTGACAGTGAAGAAAAAACTAAAGGGCAAGTTGTGTAACTAGTTCTAATAAGTGACCTATAGCAATAGTTCTCAACCAAGAGTATGCATACCCCTGGGGGTACACAAGTCTTCCGGAGGGGTACATCAACTCATCTAGGTATTTGCCTAGATTAAAAAGGACTAGCTAAATCAGTACAAACTAAAATTTTATACTGCTCTTTATACTGAAATAAGTACAATATTTATATTCCAATTGGTTTATAATTGTATGGTAAAAATGAGAATAAGCAATTTTTCAGCTAGTGTGCTGTGCCACTATTTTTTTGTCTGATTTTGTGAACAAGTAGTTTTTAAGTGAGGTGAAACTTGGGGTATGCAAGACAAACCAGACTCCTGAAAGGGCTACAGTAGTCTGGAAGGTTGAGAGCCACTGACCTATAGAGCATAAACTCAAAGCTGTACACGTGTGGGTATGAGTTCAGTGCAGGGTTGGCGGGAATCCTATATTCCCCACACCCTACTTAACTGCAAAGCAGGAAAATCCCCGTCTATGCTGCTGCACTTAAGTATGCAGCCTATCGATTTCTTTTTGCCACTGAAAATTGTCTGCAGCTTTAGTGAAGTAGATGTCACCTTAGAAGGTGATGAGAAGCAAAAATAGATTAGAAAGATGGAAGACACTCTAGTGACCCTCCTCCACCACCACTGAAGGAGTACTGTAGACAAGCTCTAGAAGGAACATACAATATCCTCAGAGTTGAGAGGAAGGGAAGAGGAGAATTGAATAGTTTATTTCACAAGCAAAGTTGTATATGTTTCAGATACTAAGCAGCTGGATTATTAGCCATGAGACCAAGGCAAAGAAATACTCATCTGCTAAGTGTTGCCACCTCCTCCTGCAGTTTTAAGATTAGGAAGAGAGGGAGAAAACATCACCAAAAATTAAAATTCAGCAAGTCTGTTCTCACCTTCAATCTGATCTGCTCTGGCATCCGTTCAGCCTGGTAAGTTAATACAACAGGATCACAGTACCGACGACCCTCTTGCCTTGCATGCTTTCTGAGCTCAAATTCCTGCAAAAGCAATAATAGAGAGAAGTTGTTGCTAGGTACTGTTTATGTGAAGCCTCTAGAACAGGGGTCGGCAACCTTTCAGAAGTGGTGTGCCGAGTCTACAGTTATTCACTCTAATTTAAGGTTTCGTATGCCAGTAATACATTTAAACGTTTTTAGAAGGTCTCTTTCTAAGTCTATAATATAGAACTAAACTATTGTTGTATGTAAAGTAAATAAGGGTTTTAAAATGTTTAAGAAGCTTCATTTAAAATTACATTAAAATGCAGAGCCCCCCAGACCAGTGGCCAGGACCCGGGCAGTGTGACTGCCACTGAAAGTCAACTCACGTACCGCCTTCGGCACACGTGCCATAGGTTGCCTACCCCTGTGCTAAGAACATAAGAAGGGCCGTACCGGGTCAGACCAAAGGTCCATCTAGCCCAGTATCCTGTCTGCCGACAGTGGCCAATGCCAGGTGCCCCTGAGGGAGTGAACCTAACAGGCAATGATCAAGTGAGCTCTCTCCTGCCATCCATCTCCACCCTCTGACAGAGGGAGGCTAGGGATAGACACTTCTATACTTACAGTTGCCAGCCTCTTGTCCATTTCAGGGCCTGCCTTTTCCACAGCTGTCTTCTGAATGAAGCAACATGCTAATTCACAGTTATCCTGAGCTAACTGTGCAGCTGCCTGCTCCATCATCTCCCTCTGCTGTGGGGATGCTGCCTATTAAAAAACAGTATATTAATGAAGGCTGTAAGTTTCCACTGTAAAATGCATCAGTTAATCTTGAAATCTGAGCCACTGACTATACATAATGCCAGTATCAAACAGGGATGTTCTCATGAACACGAGTCACTTTGCATGAAGTTAAATGCTTTATGTTTTATATTTGATATCAAAACTTTCAGTAAACCATGCAGGTAGGGGAGCTAACAAGCAACTTGATCAAGAAATAAAATCAAGAGGGATCTCCTGTACCTCCAGTGTGCGGAATTAAGGAAGAAAGCCCATCAGTACTAGGCTGACAGAGCAGTCGGTTCCTATGCAGGAGAAAACAAGCTTCATGTTAAACAGTCTATGGCCCACACAAACTAAAAAGTCATCTGCAGCTAGCAGAGTAAGTTGCTCTATTTATTCCAATGGCATGTAAACACTGACCCTAAAAACTTCTTCCAAGTAAATCTGTCAACAACTTCCATCTCCAGAAAGACTATGTGACCACTGCTCTACTTTAGGAAATGAGTCCTGATGGGAACTACAGGTCAAACAGACCTATTTTCAGGAGTACTGCAATGCAAGTTCTGTAATAGGATGTGGGTGCCCAGTACCGCAGAAAACCATGTCAATATGGTTCAGTCAAATTTTCGTATACAACATAGCCTGAACTAGAATGCCAGTATTTTTCTCTTAGCATTTACAATGGGAAGTGTTCAGCAACAGCACAATCTATGCTACATTCAGACAGACAAGAAAGACAGGAAAAAGCATTATGAATCCAGACGTTTTGGAACAGTGTTTTAGGAGCACACACAAGATGTCAAAGCTATCCGAACCATTAGTCTTCCCTCCCCCAATCAGAGTCTACTCCTTTTCTTTACCATTTTCTGAAAACCAGATTGCCTCTTGTAGATATTAAAGATTGGTATTAACCCATTCTAGGGACACAAGCTGGATTTAACAACTGATTTAAGGTTCACCTTCTGCAGTACCTTTTTCTCTGCAGCATTATCTTTTTAATAGCGTAACTTTACAATAACGCTAGTTTGTAATCCAGGAAAATTCTACTTTAATACCCTGTAGCTTCAAGGGTAGAGAAATCCCTGCTGTTTTTAGATTTCTACAAACAAGGATAGTACAAAAAAGTGTCGCATAAGCAGTAAGCCTCTGCAAAACTGAAATAATCCTTGGCTGTCCCTTAATTCAGAAAACCATGTAAACGCAGAGATTTACCTGCTTCTGACTCTTTGGGAAACTGCCACAAATTCTGAGATTATTAATCCTTTTTTCCAGCTCATGTTATTTTGATAATCATAGCTTTAGCCATGATTGACGTAGTTAGTCTCCCAAAAAGGGAGTTGTCAGCATCTGCAGGCAAAAATCCAATGCATCTATTTTAAGCATGAAACTCAAGGTGGATGTTTGCATCATATCCAATTTTCTATGGCTCAAGTCTACAGAAGTTGATGATCTCACCTCTAAGAAGGCTAGACTGTCAGAAAAGGAAGATCACTTACCTTATAGTAACTGGAGATCTTCAAGATGTGTGGTCCCCATGGGACACACTGTACACGGGCATACGCTCTATGCATTTAAGACCGGAAGAGTATTTAGTTGGCCCGCACCTATGCCCTACACCTCAAGCTCTGAACCGAGGGCATAAAGGGTGGTGCAGACCAACTGCCTCTCCAGTTCCTACTCTAGCATGAATCAAGTGAGAATCTGAGCAGAGGGAAAAGGAGGATGGGATGTGAATACCCACAGGGACCACACATCTTGAAGAACTACAATTACAATAAGAGCAGTAACCTTCCTTCCTTCACATGCTGGGCCGGCACTGTGGGTGAACTCCCAAACAGTGCTCACAGAGGAGGGTTCGAGGAAAATTTCCCACACCACAATTGCGGGAATGCTGAAACAAAGGAAGCATCCTTGGAAGAAACTTGCACTAGGACAAAAATGCTTACTAAAAGTGTGACTGGAGCCCCAAGATGCTGCCCTGCAAATCTCTGAGAAGGGGTTCAAACGAAAGGTTCAATGTGCCAACAGCACTAGGTTTTAAAACTGGGGAGAATGTTCTAATAATGTCTTTCAGGAATCTCACAGTTGTGGGATGATGAAAACCAAGCAGTAGTCCACTGAAGCAGGAAAGGCATTAATAGCTGCTAAGTAATGGACTAATGGACACAGCCAATGCCTTCAAGGAGAGAAGATACACCAGGATAAGAGGCACCGCAGACTCCTCACAGGAGATAAGTGAGGCTGCTGATACCAAATGGAAAAATCATTCCACGTGGTGGCATAGCCCTTCCTTGTTGAGGGTTTCCTGCTGTCACGGAGGATGGACTGTACTTGTGAACATGCTCTCTAAAAATTTGTTGTACGTACAAAAGCCAGACTACCAGATGGACAGAGGCTGGGTTGGGATGGATGTTTCTGTTCTGAGGCACTAGGTGAATGTATGGGCAAGAAGTCATCTGTAGGACAGTGGTGAACTAGAACTGGCTTGGCCACCACCAAGATTACTGTTGCCTTTTCCTGCCTGATTTTCCTGAGTCCAACCACTGTACCAGGAAGGCATCCCCTCTGGAATTGTGCCCCTGGGCAGCTTGAGAGCAATAGGCTGCATAAGTATTTCTTTGGGTTGCAAAGAGGTCCCAGGATGGGAATCCCTACTGCTGAAAATTATACAACACTCCTGAAGAGTGCAGCTCCCACTCGTGATGCAACAGTTCCAGAGTTGATTGCCTCCTGGCAGAGTGGGGCAGAATTCACTCCCCTTTGTTTATTATATAAAAACAGTCATGTTGTTCCACCTGATCTGGACACACATGGACCATATGAAGGGTAGGAATATCTTGCACACTTTATGCATTGCCTGAAGCTTGAGAAGACTGATATGTAATCGGGACTATCGCAGAGTTTGGAGACCCTGATCAGTTTGGTCATCTGTGTGTGTTCCCTATCTCATCAGGGAGGCATCTATAATGAGTGATGTTAGAACAAAGTGAACCCCTAAACAGACACTGCCCTTCATTTCCAATCAGGTGAGTGATAGCCAGATGCTCTGCGGAAGCAAGACTCATTTGTCCAGGGAGACCCTGCTCGAAGTGTGGACTGTCTGCAACCATGCCTGATGACACCATAAGTGAAGCCTTGCAAAGGGGGTCATGTAGGTGCATGAGGCCATATAGCATACCAGGACTAGGTAGAATTGGACTGTCATCTGGGGGCTGAGCCAAAGTTGGGCCTCTGTCCCAAGGTAAGCAAGCTTTGGCTGCTTGGACATTCAGGTTTGCTCTTACAAATTCTATAACTTGTGCAGGGATTAAAGGAGACTTTTCTAGATTTACCTGAAATCCCAAGGAAGGAAAGAGGCTGAGTAAGGAGGCAACTGGCACTTGTGCTTTCTCATATGACTGTCCCATGAGCAGCCAATCACTTCGGTAGGGAAATATTAGGCTGCCTTGTCAGCACATATCCACTGCTACCATGGACAGTACCTTCATAAAAACCCTTAGGGCTATCAAGAGGCTGAATGGGCACGCTGTTGAAAGTGCTCTCAGCCCACTAAAGCACAGCAAGTTCCTGTGTGCGGGGTGAAGGTCTACATGAATATAAGCATCCTTCAAATCAAGAGGCACATACCAAATGCCTTTGCTCAGGGAGGGGATTACAGTGGCCAGTGTAGTCATCCTAAATTTTGAACGATGAAAAAAGAATTTAGCTGCAAGGTCCAGAATGGCTCTCCAGCCCCCCTTCTTTTTAGGGATGAGGAAATCTTTGGAATAAAAGCTCTTCCCCCTATGTGGGGGTGGTACAGGCTCTCCTGCCCCTAACTGGATTAGGGAGTCCACTTCTTGTCTGAGAATGCTCTCATGAGAGGGTGTCCTTGAAGAGAGATGGGGAGGGAGGTTTGGAGAAGGGGCAGCAAGGAATTCTATCAGGTAGCCAGTTGATATAACATCTGACAGTAATCTGTCCAATGCGATATGCTGCCACATTAGGAGAAATGTGTCAGGCAGCCATCTAAGGGGGTAGTGGTAACTGCCTTCCTGGTAGGCAGGTGAGACTGAAGAGGGGAAGGCAGTGGTTGTAGCTTCTGTTCTGCTATATCCTCTAGTGCTTCCTAGGGGGCTCACAGGCTATTGGGCTGGGTGGTACCGATGAGAAGACAGCCCGCAACATTTCCTATGGAGTGCCGGGATATATATCCTCAAAGAGCAGAGGATGGCATGAGTCCTTGAGGGAGTGAAGCCACTCATCTGTCTTCTCACTAAATAGGTTGTTACTCTTGAAGGGGAGATCCTCTACTGTTCCTTGGATCGCCTTGGGAATTCTGAGAACTGCAACCAAGAAGCTTGCCTCAACCACTGGTGACCATTGGGCAGAAAGCCAAGTCCACTGCATCGGGTGATGCCCAGAGAGATGATCTGGCAACTCATCTCCCTTTGTCCAGGATGGCCTAGAATTGGGGCCTACATTTCTGCATTAGCTTATTAGCAAGCTAATTCTGACAGTTTATTGTAATTAATATTTTATTTGGACATTATGTCTGAACATTTGCTACGCAGAACAGTAAGCTGCCTGATGAACAGTTCTTTTGCCAAAGAGATCCTGTCTCCTTGCACCTTTGTCCAAAGGGGTGGACCTATGCTAGTGCATCCTGTTTGCTCCCTGACTGCCTGGAGCTTGGGTAGGGTAGGAAAACAAATATTCCGCCCCCTTGGAAAGAACAAAATGGGGTTGAGGCACAGGTAGCTGGTATGTGCCAACACATCTTAGTGGGCTCCAATCAGGCCTCATTTGTAGGGACTGCCAATTCAGAAGGAGCTGCAGTCTGGAGACTATCCAGGAGTTTACAAGTAAGATCTTGAACCTTTTCTAGTGGGTTCTGGAGAGTCTGTGATCCTCCGCAATAGGTCCCGATACTGCCTATGATCATCCAGTTGCGAGGGAGAGGCCAATGCCACCACCTCATCTGGAGAGGAAGAAAGTGCTGCCAACAGGTCCAGCTATACTGGCTGTTCCTGCTCAACAAAGCAATCTGGGGAGGACTAAGGCTCCTCTCTGGGCACCAGTGTCAAAGATCACGTCCCAGTGCCCTCAGACAGGGACTCAAAAGTCCAGACCTCAGGAGCCCAAACGGTGGAATCATAAGGATACGAGTCAGTTCCCAAGGAGGGTACTACTGGTCACTAGCACAACATTGCAGATCACGAGGGGGTGAAGGCAGCTAGGACCCTCTGGAAGCTCTGTCTGGGCTGATGTCTGGACTCCAAGCACCCAGGGGAACCACTGGTATCCCTTTGTGCTCGTCTGAGGAATAGGAGACGACTATTATCCAACTATTGGCGGAGCCAGAGGTACTGTGTGCATCTTGCAACCACCCAAACTGCCAGAGTAATCAGCAAATAGTGCACTGACAGCGTCCAAGTGCCCACAGCATGGCTGGGGCTTGGGACTGGCAAATGATGTGCTAATGATTTAGGGATGCCCCTCGATACTATCTGGTCTGAAAGGATCAGTGACTTGGGATCAGTATAAAATTGCCAGGTCCTCAGGAAGAGCATATTAAGGCCTAATACAGTGGGTCAGGACCCCTCAGGAGGTCGCGAGGTTATTACATGGGTGATCGCGAGCTGCCAAGCTCCACCCCAAGCCCCGCTTCACCTCCAGCATTTATAATAATGTTAAATATTAAAAAAGTGGTTTTAATTTACCGGGGGGGGGGGGGGGGGGGCACTCAGGCTTGCTGTGTGAAAGGAGTCACCAATACAAGAGTTTGAGAACCACTGGCCTAACAGAAGGAGAGCTGGAGAGAGTCTTGGGTACAGGTGGATCCACTGGTGCGAGTTTTGGCACAGCAATTTTCTTATGGTGTGTTCCGAGGATGAACACTCCCTCTATCCATGTGTGGTGCAGGGGTCAGTCCTGTCCTTTCATAGAATTTTGGAGCAGTAGCGCTTCCCAACAGCAGTGGTGCTGTTCCCCATGAGCTCTTGGTGCGCCCAGCCCTGGGCACAGCATCTCACTTGGGGCCAAGAGGGAGAGGATTCTGATCTAGAGCACGCTGGTACCAGAATGGCACTACCCAGAGGCTCAGGTTGACAAGATGGGAAGGAGGAGGATCCAGGATCACATTGGGACCTCATGGAGAGTTCCTTTAATTGTGTACGAGCCTCAACTACTGAGAATGCCTAGTATGAGGGGGAAGTAATGGCAGTCACACTCTGAAGGAAGGTGCAATCCCCTGATGCAGCACAGGCAGCTCTCGAGTGGGTCACTAACTGGGAAGACCTGGAAAAAAAGCCACGCAGGGCCGGAAGCCTGGAATCTTGGCTATCCTTAATGCCTGGAAAAGTAGGCACTGGGGGACCGCCCTGAACTATCCAACTAGGCTTACTAAGCTAAATATCTAAGATAAGCTACTTACAAAGATTATTTACAGAGCCAGTTCAAGTGGGAATGCTGAGAAGGCAGCAGTCACAGAAGGGTTCAGTCACAGACTCAAAGTGGTAGAAAGGAACTAGAGAGGCGGTCAATCCATGCCACCCCTCATGCCCTCAATTCAGAGCATGGAAGGTATAGTGGCAGTGACCAACAGACACTGCATTGAAGAATCTTCTGGTCTCAGATGACCAGAACTCATGTGATCCCACAGCAAATGCCCATAAGGACCAGCACTTGAAGAATCACAAGGACCACTTGCTGTCAAGGGAGATTTTGCTATACATTTAAAAGTTGACTGACACTGCCTGGTGCTGTACAAGACAACAGCCTGTCACAACCCTTTGTGTGAAGTTTCTCTACCTCTAACAATGCATCTTGCCTGAAATCAAAGCACAGAAGCGCTCACTCTCTCTGTGATGAAGTGGGAATTTTCTGTAATATTTTTATGAATATGTATGGCAGGTGATTTATTTGACTACGGATTGCTACCTAGTGAGAGTAGAAGGGTTCACCTCCAGCATTTATAATAATATTAAATATTAAAAAAGTGGTTTTAATTTACCGGGGGGGGGCACTAGAAGGGTTAAAATGCTGCTCCTGGAGTAAAGCAGGAGATAAGTGGTGTTTAGGTCATGTGACTCTAGAGGTATAAATGGGTTAAGGACTGGCAGAAAACGCCCATTATAGTGGAGAATCTAGAAAGACTGGGGAGTCCCAAGAACCGGACAACAACTGATACCTAACAGCAGGAAACTGTGGCAGGCAGAACATATAAATTGAACAGGGGTCCTGCAAGAGGACCAAGACAATGGATCGAGAGCTGACCAGAGGCTAGGAGAAGCAACAGCTTTTTGAGACACACACGGATCTCACCCAGGACTGTCAAAGAGGCCAAGAGGGGGAGAGAGCCAAAATGGATTCTTCATTAGCTTGGCTGGGTACAACCCTGATGTTGGCCAGTCAGAATTGTCTTCACCTTTACTTTTTTATGCTATCTTGAGGATGTTCCCAATGCTGTGTTCCAGTTGACTAATAAACCCTACTGTTTTGTAAAGGCTGCCTGGTATCACTGCAAATACTTGTTGAGGTGCACTAATCCCTGAAGAAGGCAAAGAAGTCTAGGAACAGAAGTCTTATTTGGACTTGCTGGACAGAGCTCATGGAGTGAAACAGGAGTGCTGGAGCCCAGGCACTCTGTCTCGAGATGCTGAAGCCATCTGGCTTACCTTTAAGAATGGGACCCCTTGGGGATCTGGCACACTGAAAGGGTTCCTCCAAAGGACTGTTTAAAAGCTGGGGCATAGCACAGATCCTGTGCTATGCCTACCTACCTCCACAGAGCCACTTCAAGCCAATTTATGATGAAGCAAAATGTTGTTTGCAATGGGCTGACAAAAGATTCCTTTGAACTACAAATGCCAGGCCAAAAGGGGTATTCACTCTGTTTTAGAGAACTAAAGCAACAAATTTTTGCAAATGCTTTCCTGGTTTAGTTTGAACACCCTAAAAGAGGCTTGCGCAGTCCTCCTTGGCCTGGCAACAGGGTTTCTACACATACTGCTGAAATGGAAACAAAAAAAATCTGTCAAATGATTTACAGGATCAGGCATGTTTTGTGAACAGGGGCTGCTAACAGGGAGTTTCGCAAGGGAGTTTGGGAAGGGAGCAGGAAGGGG
This sequence comes from Malaclemys terrapin pileata, assembly GCF_027887155.1. NCBI lineage: Eukaryota > Metazoa > Chordata > Testudines > Emydidae > Malaclemys > Malaclemys terrapin. The sequence goes on from NC_071518.1 coordinate 38,024,312, forward strand.
GCGAGGGTCCCTTGCCGGTTCCATCTGTTTTCTCTTGATTCCCCTTAATACCTATAAAGCAACTACATTCTAACTGTTTGCTTAAACAACCCTTTCAGCTGACAGGGGGCTGCAGACGGGAGTTTGACAGAGGGAGGCTTACGATGGTTAGGAAGACCCGCAACACCTGTGCCAGCACTGCTACTGTCTCCTCCACCTGTGCCTGTAGCCAGACAGAGTGCCTAAGCATGGATGCCTCTACCCAGATCCTGGTGTGGTTTTGCAAAGACTGTAACTTGCAATTTCCACTTACTGATATCCAGGCTGGGGGGACCATCCAATGTGAAAGGTGCCTGCTGGTGGAATCTCTCAGGCAGCAGGTGGGAGAGCTACAGGAGGAGGTGGCTAGGTTGAGGAGCATCCGTATCCACGAGCAATTCCTCGACAGTGTCCATGTGGAGACAGCTGAGGTAGCTGTCCCAGTACACAGGACTGCTGATACACCACTGGTGGTGGAGGAGATGGCTCAGGGTGGACGCTGGCAGCTGGTTACTTCTGGCAGCGGGCAGTGCTCCACCCTTGCTCCGAACCCTCCTGCCGTGGTTATAGGTAACCGTTATGCTCTTCTTGATACAGGAAAGAAGGAATCACTCCCTACAGTAAAGGAGGAGAAGCCTCATACCCCTAAGGCTGGAGAGTCTGCTGCCACCACTGCGAATAGGAAACGTAGGGTAGTGGTGGTCGGAGACTCTCTGCTGAGGGGGACGGAGGCGCCCATCTGTCGCCCTGACATTTCATCTCGGGAGGTATGCTGCCTGCCGGGGGCCCGTATCCGAGACGTTACGGAGGCATTGTCGAGGATTATCCGGCCCTCTGACTACTACCCCATGCTACTCATCCATGTGGGCACAAATGATACTGCGCGGTGTGACACTGAGCGGATCAAGAGTGACTACAGGGCTCTGGGAGCACGGGTGAAGGAGTTTTGAAGAGAATACCACCTGCGCTCCATTCTTCCTGTTAAAGGTAGGGGCCCGGGCAGAGACAGATGCATCATGGAGGTGAATGCCTGGCTGCGAAGATGGTGTCGCCAGGAGGGCTTTGGCTTCCTAGACCACGGGATGCTATTCGAGGAAGGACTGCTAGGCAGAGATGGCGTTCACCTTTCGAGGAGAGGGAAGACCCTATTCGGACACAGACTGGCTAACCTAGTGAGGAGGGCTTTAAACTAGGTTCGACGGGGACAGGTGAGCAAAGCCCACAGGTAAGTGGGGAACATGGAGACCGGGGAAATGAGTCGGAAACAAGAGGGAGTGTGGGCTATATTGGCAGAGAGAAAGGAGAGTCAGGAAAAAACTGGGAGGAAAGATCAAACCAGTATCTTAGATGCCTATATACAAATGCGAGAAGTATGGGGAATAAGCAGGAAGAACTGGAAGTGCTAATAAATAAATACAACTATGACATTGTTGGCATCACTGAAACTTGGTGGGATAATACACATGATTGGAATGTTGGTGTGGATGGGTACAGCTTGCTCAGGAAGGATAGACAGGGGAAAAAGGGAGGAGGTGTTGCCTTATATATTAAAAATGTACACACTTGGACTGAGGTAGAGATGGACATAGGAGACGGAAGTGTTGAGAGTCTCTGGGTTAGGCTTAAAGGGGCAAAAAAACAAGGGAGATGTCATGCTAGGCGTCTACTACAGGCCACCTAACCAGGTGGAAGAGGTGGATGAGGCTTTTTTCAAGCAACTAACAAAATCATCCAAAGCCCAAGATTTGGTGGTGATGGGGGACTTCAACTATCCGGATATATGTTGGGAAAATAACACAGCGGGGAACAGACTATCCAACAAATTCTTGGACTGCATTGGAGACAACTTATTTCAGAAGGTTGAAAAAGCTACTAGGGGGGAAGCTGTTCTAGACTTGATTTTAACAAATAGGGAGGAACTCGTTGAGAATGTGAAAGTAGAAGGCAGCCTGGGTGAAAGTGATCATGAAATCATAGACTTTGCAATTCTAAGGAAGGGTAGAAGGGAGAACAGCAAAATAGAGACAATGGATTTCAGGAAGGCAGATTTTGGGAAGCTCAGAGAGCTGATAGGTAAGGTCCCGTGGGAATCAAGACTGAGGGGAAAAACTGAGGAGAGTTGGCAGTTTTTCAAAGGGACACTATTAAGGGCACAAAAGCAAGCTATTCCGCTGGTTAGGAAAGATAGAAAATGTGGCAAAAGACCACCTTGGCTTAACCACGAGATCTTGCATGATCTAAAAAATAAAAAGGAGTCATATAAAAAATGGAAACTAGGACAGATTACAAAGGATGAATATAGGCAAACAACACAGGAATGCAGGGGCAAGATTAGAAAGGCAAAGGCACAAAATGAGCTCAAACTAGCTACGGGAATAAAGGGAAACAAGAAGACTTTTTATCAATACATTAGAAGCAAGAGGAAGACCAAAGACCGGGTAGGCCCACTGCTTAGTGAAGAGGGAGAAACAGTAACAGGAAACTTGGAAATGGCAGAGATGCTTAATGACTTCTTTATTTCGGTCTTCACCGAGAAGTCTGAAGGAATGCCTAACATAGTGAATGCTAATGGGAAGGGGGTAGGTTTAGCGGATAAAATAAAAAAAGAACAAGTTAAACATCACTTAGAAAAGTTAGATGCCTGCAAATCACCCGGGCCTGATGAAATGCATCCTAGAATACTCAAGGAGCTAATAGAGGAGGTATCTGAGCCTCTAGCTATTATCTTTGGAAAGTCATGGGAGACGGGAAAGATTCCAGAAGACTGGAAAAGGGCAAATATAGTGCCCATCTATAAAAAGGGAAATAAAAACAACCCCGGTAACTACAGACCAGTTAGTTTAACTTCTGTGCCAGGGAAGATAATGGAGCAAGTAATTAAGGAAATCATCTGCCAACACTTGGAAGGTGGTAAGGTGATAGGGAATAGCCAGCATGGATTTGTGAAGAACAAATCATGTCAAACCAATCTGATAGCTTTCTTTGATAGGATAACGAGCCTTGTGGATAAGGGTGAAGCGGTGGATGTGGTATACCTAGACTTTAGTAAGGCATTTGATACGGTCTCGCATGATATTCTTATCGATAAACTAGGCAAATACAAATTAGATGGGGCTACTATAAGGTGGGTGCATAACTGGCTGGATAATCGTACTCAGAGAGTTGTTATTAATGGTTCCCAATCCTGCTGGAAAGGCGTAACGAGTGGGGTACCGCAGGGGTCTGTTTTGGGACCGGCTCTGTTCAATATCTTCATCAACGACTTAGATATTGGCATAGAAAGTACGCTTATTAAGTTTGCGGATGATACCAAATTGGGAGGGATTGCAACTACTTTGGAGGACAGGGTCATAATTCAAAATGATCTGGACAAATTGGAGAAATGGGCTGAGGTAAACAGGATGAAGTTTAACAAAGACAAATGCAAAGTGCTCCACTTAGGAAGGAAAAATCAATTTCACACATACAGAATGGGAAAAGACTGTCTAGGAAGGAGTACGGCAGAAAGGGATCTAGGGGTTATAGTGGACCACAAGCTAAATATGAGTCAACAGTGTGATGCTGTTGCAAAAAAAGCAAACATGATTCTGGGATGCATTAACAGGTGTGTTGTGAGCAAGACACGAGAAGTCATTCTTCCGCTCTACTCTGCTCTGGTTAGGCCTCAGCTGGAGTATTGTGTCCAGTTCTGGGCGCCGCATTTTAAAAAAGATGTGGAGAAACTGGAAAGGGTCCAAAGAAGAGCAACAAGAATGATTAAAGGTCTTGAGAACATGACCTATGAAGGAAGGCTGAAAGAATTGGGTTTGTTTAGTTTGGAAAAGAGAAGACAGAGGGGACATGATAGCAGTTTTCAGGTATATAAAAGGGTGTCATAAGGAGGAGGGAGAGAACTTGTTCACCTTAGCCTCTAAGGATAGAACCAGAAACAATGGGTTTAAACTGCAGCAAGGGAGGTCTAGATTGGACATTAGGAAAAAGTTCCTAACTGTCAGGGTGGTTAAACACTGGAACAAATTGCCTAGGGAGGTTGTGGAATCTCCGTCTCTGGAGATATTTAAGAGTAGGTTAGATAAATGTCTATTAGGGATGGTCTAGGCAGTATTTGGTCCTGCCATGCGGGCAGGGGACTGGACTCGATGACCTCTCGAGGTCCCTTCCAGTCCTAGAATCTATGAATCTATGAATCTTAGATCAACATTTGATCTACATTCAGACTGCATTTTGGTGACAGTGTGATCCTAAGATGTCGTCACTGTTCATTTGAAGAGAACAAAATAAAAATCCATTATAGTACTGTAAGTAAAGAAGAGACAACAGGTCAAACAGTACACTAGCTATAAATTTGCTATCCAGTCCTGGATGCATCATCAACAAGACAGTGCTATAATGAGACCCCTATTCACAGTTTCATGAGCTGCCAGGACTAGAAATTTGCAATGGTAGATATGCACTAAGCTTTTCTAGTTACACTGAGTGTTTTATCATCAATGCCATCAGTTGATGAGATCTCAGCTGCTAAAGCTGTGTTAGAACAGAAATGGAAGAATACAAGGGGGTAGTCTAAATTAGTATATTTTAACAGATTATTCTGATAGGTAGAAGCCTCCATCCATTGCTTTGAGTGCTTAAACCATATCAAGACAATTACATATAACTGACTAATGCCTCAGTCACCCACTGCAACAATAGGTCTGATCTACACTCTATGCCCCTCAGCCCTCGCAGATGAATTGGGGAGTTCCAGAGTCAAGCAGCTGTGCCAGCAGTTCCCTCAAATTAAACCAGGGGCTCAAGCACCTCAGGTCTTAAATGCTGAGCTACTGCATGGAGCAGTGGTCTGAGATTACCAGGCCCCTATATGCAACGATTTAGAAATTCTCACACACCTCCCCCATAACTACCACTTACAAACCAACAGGCAGCACTGGTTTTGAATGTTCTCAACATGAAGCTCTGATCATTAAGAAGGCAGTTATATCTGGTACTACTTTAGGCTTCCAGGTCTCAAGAAATAGCCTCAAGGAAAGTGCATTACAGTAAATTAGTCCCTCAGGATGGCAGAGATATGGGTAACTATAGCAGAAGTTCACACCCGAGAAGTGATTACACAGTTCATCCTTGCCAGGCAGACAGGTTACTGCTTGAACATCTTTGCAGCTAAATAAGAATCTTCAGTTGTGAAGCTATGCTATCAATAGGAGAAATCCTCTCTCAGCAGAGGCGCAACATGAACTGGTGTGGCTTGTTGCTCCCCCTCCAGCTACCATCATTCTTCTCTATGGCAAGAGCCTCAGCCAAGTGACTCATCCTGGTCTTCAATCTATATCATTGCACCCAAGAGGTCAAATGTGATGAGAGCTGGGTGTCAGCATTACTAACCCTTTCATATTCCCTGCAATCCTCAAAATCTTGCCTTGAGCCCATTACCATGCAATGGAGTCAGTCCATTACAACATGACCCCTCTCAGCCATAGAAAAAGGGGAAGGGTTTGCCCTTAACCAAGATGTAAACCGCCCTAATTTTACCCCTCAAAACAGCTATACCTTGAACTTCCATGATGCTTCAACCCTCATATCTACCCAAAATGGTTCACATACTTGAGTGCTGGTGGTGAGTATGGTAAGTTTCCTGGATAATGATCTACTAAACGATTTGTTAAGGGCTGGCAGTTCATAAATTGTTTAAAACAAAATTGTATTATCTTTACATTAGTTTAGCCAATGGAGGAAAGTCACAGGGGAAGCTTTAAAATAATGTGTTAGAAGACTTGACAACAGCCTCTAGAAAAGCCAATAAATCAAGCAGTTTAATTGTATAGAATAATCTCTCAATTTTATACTTGCTAACGGAACAATTAAGTGAATGGAATAGATGGTCTGAAGCATATATACACATATACAAAGACAAACTTGTCTATTTTGCCAGGAAATTTAATTTTCAGTACCAAGGGCTAATCTCCCATTGCTTTTGGATTCTATTTTAAAGGTAACAGGCCCATGCACTCCAAGTACAGGAAAGGTGAAGGCAATCAGTAAGTTTTGGTTCTATGAAGTATGATACAAAGACACCAGAAGATGCATCTCAACGGTCTGTAAAGACTGAAGGCTAACAACTCCTCTACTATTTTAAGGCAAACTTAGTTCCGCTTCAGCTAACCATATTGTCACACCAAATCATACAAAGATTTCTTGTCCCTGGGATCCTCTACCCCCATATTCAGGATTCCAGGTAACTCCAATAGACAAGTACTCAGTTTATGGCAATGCAATTAATTAGGAAGTCAATGCTAATGAGTGGAGTTCAATGAAGTTGCACCATCTTACCCGCAGTGCAGTAGCAAAACTGTTCTTCAAGTTGGTAGCAATGCTCATCATCAGAGGTTCCCTGCAGGTAATCATGGCCATACCAGCAGTCAGGTTCCGCATCATGTGGTGTGCTGCTACACGCATGCGTGACTCCTCTGAATCCAGTGCAAAGTCCTTTCTGACTATCTGTTCACAGGTAGTCATGGCAATCTTAATGGACCGGTCTACCACTGGATGGACAAGCTCCTGCACTGCACGCTCTATAGCTTGACGCACACACTGCTTTAGCTGTGGGTGGGCCTGGAACAGTGGAATCTACAGGGGAAAATTAAAACAACTTTAAGTGATTAGGCAACAGAAGGGTCAAACCAAAGTCAAAGAACAAGTACTCCTACATCTACTTTTAAAAATAGTAAAATCGCAGTTCTGTTTAAAAAAAAAATCAAATGTGGATTTCCAAGAAACATTAGCAGCTTTAACTGTGAATTACAGCTTTTCGCTCACAAGACACTCCTCAGCCAGCCAACAGATACTTGTTTGACAGCACTGGCAGCAGAGTGCTTTTGGCTACAAGAGAACAGAAGTAATCCTTTCAAAAAGAACTAGCGAAAAAATCTGGAAATGAACAGAAAGCCAATTAAAAAGGTTAAGAGGCAAAAACTGGGAGGTATATAGGAGATAGGGCAGCAAAACTACAAAAGCTGCAGTTTTACCTTGCAAAAGGGCATCCCTTGAAGGAATTTAAAATAAAGTTGGATTAAAAATGAAAGTTAGTATCAGGTAGTACACCTTCTTTTGAGTCCCCTGCAAACTCTGATTTTGACCTGTTGCTCTGAAAAAACCATACAAAAAAGGGAAGATAGGCAGGGCTATCCCAATGCACAAAAATAGAAAATGCTCTAAGGTTTTTTTTTTTAAACCTCCTAGTGTTACTTGCAAAACCCGAGACTAACTGAAAGAAACTAAGTCTCCTTAAAATATTTTTGTTGGTGCCATTGTCCACCCACATTCCAGTGTGCACAAGAGTGAAATGAGAGCTACAAATTCTTCAACAGGCTTTGTTCTGGACAGCTCTTTCAGTCAGATTGCTGGTGGAATCAACTGGAATCTTAAAACACGATGTTACAAAAAAAACTTCCTCCTTGGAATTGAGAGAAGTGAAACCACCAAAATTTACCGTAGGCTAACTGAAAAAAGTTCAGGTGTCCACTCATTCATGACATCACCACCAGTTAGTTTAAAATACTAAACCTCTCAAGCAGAGCTTCACATACAGATGAAAATTATATGAAATTAAGTATTCAATACCAGCATTCTAAATTCTCGTCTAGTGCACACAGATAGGTACAGGGAAAGCATCTATTCAAGACTCAGCATTGAGGTACTCCTACAGACAACTGTTTAGGTAACTATTTAGTTCACCAAATGCCACAGAAATTTGGTGGACAACAGAAAAATATCACTTCTAACTCAACACAGAACATTTTAGTTTTGACCCATGCCACAGAGGTTTGGCTGAAGAGACTGATTCAGCACATCAGTGAAAGTTAGCATCCTGATGGAGTAAATTCTATGCTCACGGAGCCCAACATGTTCATTCTTGACTAGAAGCAGGGTGCAGTTTGAGTCAGCTAAGCAGCCTCAGCTGATCTCAGTTGTTATAACAGTAGTAACGTGGTTTTTATGCAATCAATCCATCCTAAACTATACTGATTTTCTACATTAAAGGAACTCAAACTGTACCTAAAAAAATTTAGCCACATCTGTGCTTTGTGTACTTCTGTAAATTGTGTTTACTCCAATCGACTGCATTCTTCTGAGGCAGAAGTTTTGAAAGGATCTTTAAGGATGGGATAAAATATAGCCTATTGCAATAGTCGTTCCTGGTGGTGGATAAAAATGTCATCTCTTCTACATTAGCAAGGTTAGACTATAACTACTAGCGAATAACAGAAAAGCATTCTTAGTTACTGCTGCTACCTGGAACTGAAGAGCAACTAGGCATTCAGAAGTAAAAGACTAATCTGTGGTAAAGAGATTCAGACTTACTCCAGTAGATGCGGAGGTGCCAACTGCACTTCCCTTACTACAAAATCAATTTCAAATTTGGTTCAAGTCACAAGGTACAGATGGGTGGGTCTCATTCTGGTTTCTAGTAGATGCTAGCCTAAAAAGCGTAGCCTGATTTGGGTGTACTGATCATATTAGTTTGAATATGAAAATTTAGTTTATTACTTTAATTTTATTTGATTTTAACAATATTAATAAATATTAATATTAATTAGTATGGGTTTTAAGCTCACCAATCTGTTTGATCAGAAGATAAAAATTCTTGTCCTGAATCAGGCTCCACAGAATTTATAAAGGACCCGCGGGGGTATGACAGGAAGTTCACACTGAGACAGATATAGCCTTAAAGACTTATTAAAATTAATAGTAAGTAAATGGGAAGATACCCAGAGTTACAAAGTTACCATTGCATTACTGCTATTCAAAAGCTACAGATGATAATTTAGTATTATATGCAACAAAGCTTTGGTTAACATATGACACCCTTCCTTGGTACCTGGTGGCAAGAGACACGGGAACAGCCTTGTGGTTCAGGTTTCTCAATTCTTGAGTAAGGGATGCAGTGCTTAGAAAATGCTAAGAGCGATCAAAACTGACTAGGGTTTACTTGACTAACTTAAACCAAAACCTAACAAACAAAGAATAAAACTTAGGGAAACCAAGCTTAAACTTTAAGTTTCAAAGGAACTAGACTAAGAAGAACAAGTATAGCCTACTAATAGTAGGAGTCATCATAGATAGAGTGGAGGAAGTGAGAGAGAACTGGAGTACTCTATTGAGCTAGGTTACCTCTTATAGGGCAAATGCTGGAAATCCTTCCTCTTATGCACAAATTTCATTCCTCACCCACAGAAATGTTAGGGTACACTTACCCCATAGGCTAGTATGTATGTGCGTATTGATGACGGGTATGTACGCACATCAGTCTCTTGTGGCATACTTGTTAAGTCTGTGGGTACAACATTGTAAACCCCCCTATGCCATTCTCCATTGTCTACTGGTCTAGATAATGGGTCAGACATAGGCATGGGTACTCATCTATTTAGATAAACTATGGGTCAACTTTGCTTTCTGAGTAAAAGGTCTTAATATAGATATGCTAATTTTGCTTTAGCTTAACATACAGGATATGGCCTGTAGGTCTCTTGCATTACAGCCAAACTAGATTTATATTTAAAGTAATACACCTATTACAATAAACGAAAAATTTTTACACACACACACACGTTAGTCCTGTAGGCTACAAAAGTTTCAAGGCAATTTGACACCACTCATAGGAGTAGCTTAGTGCAGAAACAACAGTTCTGGCAGGACATATGAGGACGGACATACTTGTGTGAAAGAGCAGACCACCTGTATACATTGTTGACTGGAGTTAAGCACATTAACTAGTTCCTCAATTTCAGAAGAGTGCTTTTCGGTGAAAGTGAGAGCCCCTGCAGGCCATTGTCTATTCTGGGACTACAAAACCTTTCTGTAACAAACCACAATGAGCTCTAGTACTTACAGTCGGATTTAGAGTAATGTGCGGAGCCAGCCCTCCCAGAGAGTAGACGTTGATGTCATGGTAACTGTACTGAGGTTGTGGAGGAACGGATGCTGTACAAGTGGTGTTAGTAGCTGGGGTTGTAGAAGCAGCTGTAGAACATAGAAGTTGTAAGAATTCTTTAGAGTTGCTTCTTTACTCGAAACTAATTCACTGAGAAACTAAAAGTCTGTGTTTGCCTCATACACTTGGCGAGTACAACATTTGAAACATTGTTACCATTTCACTGCAAAGCTTCTGAAAAAGCAGGGTGATAAGTCAGTAACAGCTTACAGCATCTCTCCACCTGAGTCTGTCGAAAGGCAGCATTATTTCCTGTGTCATGCACAATTATAGCAATCCTTGGCTGCCTTTCTGCAAGTGCATCTTGCCACCCTCCCCCCAGCAGTCAGTATTTACAGGTTTTCCATGTAAGAACAGTCCACGGCATCATTTCCACTCATTTCTTTAGACTAAATTACTTCCCTTTTTCAATAGTTTAGGCTTCTCACTTCATTGATGTCCCAGTCTGTGTTCATGCACTGAGACTTTGTAATTGTACACTTTTCATTCAAGCCCCACTACATCAGATTCTTTTGTGAGATAAAGTAAGTAGTCCTGTGTAGCTTATGCTATTACACATATGAGGAGTTTAACAACAATCCTGCAGCTCAATAAGTAATCCTCACTATCCTGCTTTTTAGTTTAAAGCCACTGTGTGTACAGACACTGAGTATACGGACAGTTTTGGTACATCCTTCGCTGGGGACTGCACCTTGACATGTGAATGACTCAAGCGCTCTACCAGTGGGAGTTTTACCTGCTGGTAGGGCCATCCAAGTCAGATAGGTCAAAGGATAGGGACCAGATGAAAAGTAGTCCACTGGTCCTCCAGATTGGGGGAATAGGCTAAACAACATATCCTTGTAAAAAAATTGAGTGCGCCATTCTTATAAGTTAATGGAGATATCCTATCTCCTAGAACTGGAAGGGACCTTGAAAGGTCATTGAGTCCAGCCCCCTGCCTTCACTAGCAGGACCAAGTACTGATTTCTGCCCCAGATCCCTAAGTGGCCCCCTCAAGGATTGAACTCACAACCCTGGGTTTAGCAGGCCAATGCTCAAACCACTGAGCTATCCTTCCCCCCCCGGCAAACAGCATGACAAATACGGGAGCCTTATTTGTCCTCTAAGTGATATCTGACAATGCAGGAAGGATTCCGTTTTTGGTACATGCAAACATGTTTAGAAGCTTTCTAATCAATTCCTTCTCCAAATTCTGGGCTCTCGCCAAATATAAACTCTCACTAAAAACTGCTGCTATAAGTAATTTAGCAAGCCTCACTTTAACTTCAAAAGCAGCAGATTGTATTTTTGCAATACAGCTGAAACTTCAACTACTTACTGGTTGTTGTGATTGGTGGTAGCTCCTCCGGCTGTTTTACATCCTTCTTTGGAGCAGACAGTTGTTCATCCAAATTTTTCAACCGATCCTTGTCTTTCAGGAGGTTTCCAGGTTTCAGCTCATTGATGTCTAGTGCAAGGTTCTTGCAGAGCACCTCAATCTCAAATTTCAGATTTAGCTGCACAAAATTCCAGTATGATCATTTTAGGTTACACTAATAAGGGAACCCCTCTGTTTCCCATTCTACCTCTCATATCTTAAGACTCTAGGCATTAGACCAATATTCTGCAAGGGGACTGTCTAGAAGCACCAAAGTTAGCACCATGACTAAATGAGGCATCTAAATTCAGCAAATTCAGCAATACTTTAAAAATGGAGTTGAGGACTGAAGTTTGGAAGTCCAACAGTATTCCTGCATTACATTTTGCTAAGCTGATCAATCAAGAAAATCCATTAATGTTCAGTAAGTGTAGAAAAAAAGTTAAAAGCAACTTACTTTTAAGTCATGTTCTTGATGCAGCTCAGCTAAAACGTTCATGATTGCCATCGTCCAGGGGTTTGGAGGCCTGAAAACCTACCAGAGAATTGGAGAGAAGTGTCAGACAAAGCAATTCCTTTCCAAAAGGTGTAAATTAAAACTCAGCACAAGTGTACTTTAAAACCATAAAACATAAATGCAAATTGCTTAGTATGGCTGTGAAAGAGTGATGACATTTTTCAATAATGGTGTTTATGTAGAGTACAGCAATATCCTACCCCAGCAGTATGTTTGGGGGGAAAAACCTCAGGTCAGCATTAAAGAAAATTTAATGAGAAGTTAATTCCAAACTGGAACATTAGAAGGAGCCAGTTCATTGGGGTTTTCATTTGCCAGATCAACAGTGCCATTGCAGAAGTAGAACTGGGGAGACAGAAAAGCTGATCCAGGAAGGAGAAAGGGACACAAAGCTAATGAGGTTTAGAAGAAAACTGGGCTCTGGGACTTCCCCATTTGTGGGCAAACCGAGGAACAATGTACAGCTGTTTAAGCACATATTCCAACCAAACCATTCTTCCAGAACAAAAAAGTGCAACATCTACAAGATCTCTTTTCCCTTTTCCCCAGGTCACAATCTCTTTACACACCTTGTTTCCATGCATTTCCTTCCCAATCACCTGACATAAGATATTTAGTTTTGAATGAATAGTTTAAAAAAAATCCAGTTAGTTTACATTTGTTGCTAGTTAGTTTGGAGAGCCACTTCAATAGTTACGTCTCAGTTAGCAGCTTTGAGTTCACTTACCACACTTCTGACACTGGATTCTAAGACTTTGGCAACAAATGGTACTACATAAAGCAACTCCTGTTGCCCCTTAACATAAGCCTCCAGAAGTAACGATTTCACATCCAAATCCTAAAACACAAAAATGTGTCAATTAAACTTGGGTGTGGGGCAAGATACACACTCCAGTTTCATGATAGCATTGACATTTGCTGAATCAAAACAGCCTTAGAATTTTATGGAGCTGCTACTTTTTCTGGGAAGTAATTACTTTGCACACAAAATTGTAAACATTTCAAAATGTACCTAATATGTGGATTTATGGGGACAAAGTTACTTAAATCTCGCAAAAGTATGGATTTTGGAACCTTTGATAAATAAGGTATTAAAACGTTAAGACTTTTAAACCACAGAATCAGATTGTTGTACTTCAGCACGCTTATTGTACAAAAGGTAAGAGGTTCCAGGCTAAAGTTCAGCTGAATTTCTTGACTTCAAATCTGTCACAAGCTTAACAGGTTTTTGGGACAGATTAAATGTGAGCTCACCGTGTGCAAGATGGGTTTATTTTTAGCCAACGTGATCATTCCCAGCCAGTGGCCAAGGTTCTTCAGAAGGGAACGGTCAGAGAAGTTGGCTGCAGCTTTATCTGATGTCAGTAGCACCTAACGGATGATTAAAAAGGAGAACAACTTAGACAAAACTATGAGATAAACATCCAAAGCCAATTTAAGCATTTAATACACACTGACTTTAGAAAGTCTTGAGTTCTAGAACACTGAAGTATTTAGCTGCACTTTAACCATGAAGGAGACAGTCCATAGTTTCAGTGTATTAAAGTCAAAGGTTTGTCAAGTTTCTAGGAACAGTCCCCTACTAGCCTGTAAGGAGAACTACAATAAGTTCTTCTCCTTCAAGGAGCCTTAAAAAGTAAACTGACAAAATCCAGAAAAGTACAACTCCATGCCAGGACTACCACACTTATGTATCTTGAAAATCAGCAATCCAGAATTCCACACAACAGCTAGAAATCCCTCCTATCTAGTGAGACGGAGTATGGGTGAGGTGATATCTATTTTTATTAGGTCAACTTCTGTTGGAGACACACAAGCTTCGAGCTTACAGAAAGCTCTTCAGGCCTGGGAAGAGTAGTCGGGCCATGTCTACACTACAAGGAGCCAAGTGTGCATACAAGTGGTTTGACTGTATAATGTTGCTATGCTGACATAAGTTAAGTCAATGTAATTTTGTAGCGTAGACATGGCCCGAGTACTCTTCCCAGGCCTGAAGAGCTTTCTGTAAGCTCGAAGCTTGTGCACGTCTCCAACAGAAGTTGGCCTAATGAAAATAGATATCACCTCACCCACACCCTGTCTCGCTAGATAGGAGGGATTTCTAGCTGTTGTGTCAGTGTGAGGCATTGTGGGACGGCTCCTGGAGGCCAACAACAAGTTGACATAAGCAACGCAGTATCTACATTGACACTGTGTTGACCTAATTACATCAACGGTGGGAGTGGTATTACTAAATCAGTACAGAGGGGCACTTCTGTTGGAGGAGACAAGTTTAAGTGAAGACACTTTAGCATCTAGGTCGATGCAATGCAGTTAGGTTGAGTTAAGCTGCCTAGCGTAGACCAGCCCTTAGGTGTCACCACTAAATACAAGGTGGAAAGGATTGTTTAGTGTAAGTAGCTAATGAACATTTCCAGAGACCATTCAAGGTGAAGTGGCCTGTTAATACCACCTTCAATGGCCCCCGGAAATGTGCCTTAGCTTCTTATGATTAACAATTTATTTCACTTCATATTTAGCTGTGACACTGAGCATATTTCCTAGCTGTGAAGAAGCCCTGTGTAAGCCCTCGAAAGCTTGTCTCTCACCAACAGAAGTCTATCCAATAAAAAGGGTATTACTTCACCCACCTTGTGTGTCTCATATCCTGGGACCAAACAGCTACAAAAACACTGCATTCCTCCCATATAACGACATGTAAACCATCAGCAGTGAAGCATAAGTAGTTAGCTTCCCAAATAGTTCGAGTCAGTTCTGGTCTCTGAAGACCTTTTAAACATGTAGTTCTGTTCCTTAGCTTATAGTAGCATCAACCAAATGGTAGGTGGTCAGTTGTGCTCAGAAGAGTGCCAAGGAATTATTTTGCACTACAGCGTAACCTATAGTGGAGAGAAATCCCATCCACAGGTTTAAAAATAGTGCTAATTGATATATACTGGTAATTCACTCCTGTTTTTCATTTTCCCCTTGCCATTTCTACAAAATTCCTTATGTTAAAATTGGGATTTAATCTTCCCATGCCTGCACTTCCACTTTCATTTTTAACTTCCTTCTAACTAGGGGTCAGCAAATTAAATTAATAGATAGCAGGTTTAAAACAAAAGGAAGTATTTCTTCAGACACAGTCAAACTGTGGCACTCCTTGGTAGAGGATATTGTGAAGGCCAAGACTAACAGGGGTCAAAAAGGAACTAGATAAGTTCATGGAGGATCGGTCCGTCAATGGCTATTGGCAAGGATGGGCAGGGATAGTGTTCCTAGCCTGTTTGCCAGAAGCTGGGAATGGATCACTTGATTCCCTGTTCTATTCACTCCCTCTGAAGCACCTGGCATTGGCCACTATCAGAAGAAAGGATACTGGGCTAGATGGATCTTTGGTCTGACCCTGTATGGCAGTTCTTTTGTTCTCCCTCAGACTTCTGTTGCCAAAGCAGTACACAGACTATGCTTCCTTCAAGCTGCCTTTAAGTGCTCCTTCAGTATTTTCCTACTGCCTTCACCTTCCAAGCAATTTTTTCCCACTTGAGAATCCTCTGAGAAAAATGGCCACTATCATTTAAAGCCCTTAAAATTAAGGCATGTGACTTGTGGATTAACAATGAAACACTTTGCAGAAGTTGACATTTTTAAAAGCAGGATTGCCTTGAGATTAAGTTTATCCAGCAGTATGCCAGTATACTATGTACACCTCTACTCCGATATAATGCTGTCCTCGGGAGCCAAAGAAAAGAATCTTACTGCGTTAAACCACGTTATATCAAACTTGCTTTGATCCACCGGAGTGTGCAGCCCCCCCCCCCCCCCCGGAGCACTGCTTTACCGCGTTATATCTGAATGTGTGTTGTATCGGGTTGAACTATATTGGGGTAGAGGTGTATCTGCGTGGCTTTGCCCATTTAATTCAGGGGGTTGTCTACACCAATTTACAAGGGTACAGTTAAACCACTGCAAGCCTCTGTGTGGATACTTACTTCTGTTTAAGACTATCAAGTTTAGCTTCAACATATACCAATCAATTTAAGCTAAATCAAAAATAAGCCTAATTTAAAACAAGAGCATCCACACAACCTTTTCACTAGTACAAGTGAGTTGATTTCTAATCACAATTTAAACCAGCCAGAACTCTTGCCATTTAGACAAGTCCTTCAATGGTGTAAACTGTAGGATCAAGAACCGACACCCCTATGGTTTTGTAGGGCACTGTACACGCCTATGGTATTCCCCAAACCCCCAAATTCATAGATTTTATTAGAAGCTTGCTAGATTCATCATGTCACTGCATGTCTTATTTACAAGGATTCTGGCACTAGTGTGTTTTGTTTCACAAATTCTACATCGTGAACTAGTCAGTTCTAACAGGACAATTTCATTTCTTCAATTTATTACAATGAATGACATCTATAAGACATCTATTAACTGGTCAACATTTTCTTGGATATGCATTCAAGAAGGCTCTATCTGCAACTTTGATTCTTGGTACAAATAGCTACAGTATTTCATCTGACCATTCACTACAGTCTGCAAGCACACGTATTTAAAGTCTATCCCAACTGCAAGACTGTTACTATAAGAAGTTGAAAATTAACAAGTCACTGACAGAGGGGGAAAAAAGTGGCACCACACTGATATCAAGCCAGTCAGTTTACACACTGAAGTCTTAGTTGTCAGATTCAAAACCTAGTTATCTAAACCTAAAACGTTGTAATACTAAACAGGTTTGTAACTAACTTAATAGATAAGTAGCAGCCAAAAAATGTTGATAGATATATCCTATTTTCTGACATAAGCTCAGTTACCCCAGGTCTGCTGAACCATACTTTTTGGAATTTAGTAGTCCTGTCAAAAACTTACTCTTTAAATGAACTAATAAAATTAAGGGATTGTTCCCCTTTCTATAAAGTTATGATTTTAAAATCATGACCATTTGGACACTGTCTACCCGGTTTAATATAAAGATTAAATACAAATGTTTCAGAAAGCATTTTTCAAATTTTGCTGGATGTATGTATGTTATCAAAACAGTTAACTAGTCTATAGAGAAACAAGTAAACAGCAGTTGAAAACACTACACCTGCCCTGGAGTCTCCCAAGCTGCTGGTTTTCTAGCCCCATTTTCCTTTTAAAGAAATAATCTTTCCTGTGCTACTGTTTGAAATAAAAAACTCCCCCTCCCACACATAAGTTACCTATACGGAATGCTGTCAAATGCAAACATTTTCCCCTCTAATCTTTCACAAGTTTAGTGGGGTTTTGGAGCTGTGCTCCAGCTCTGCTTCAGCTCCAGGCAAAAACCTGCAGCTCTACTGTGCTCTGGAGCGGCTCCGCGCTCCAGCTCTGGGCTCCGCTCCAAAGCTCTGGTAGGTATTCTCCAGATGCAAGTAGCACAGGTAGATACCAAACCTACACAAGGTTTAGAAAGGACCATCTAAAGGCCAATTACAGTACTCAAGGCACTTTTCCTACCCAAATTATGATAAAAACCTGTTTGTCTACTTAGTAAATTATGGATAATTTAGAAGTTTCACACCATATTTGGATAGCAGTGCAGTCTATTATTGAAAACTGCAATTAAGTGTCAGAAGAAAAAGCAACATACTACTCACCTTGATATTTCTGTAGGTTTCATTCAGAACCATCTTGTTAAACTCTGGATTCTTAAGAGTGTCAAGGAAATTTGAATATAGGCTGTGAAAATTTGGCTCAATACTGACTCTCTTCATCACAAGATATTGTGAAACCCAAGGCATGAACTCTTCTTTCACAGTTTCCTTCAGCTCCTCAACCTGGCTCCACCACAAAACAAAGTCACAGAAATTAGGATGAAAACAGATTGGGGGGAGAAAATGACTTGACCAGTACTGATAAATTTTACTAAATATTTTAGTGTTTGTTTTGACTGAGTGATTCCAGAACCATTTTGGTCATTCAAGGATTACTTTAGCCAATGAATCAACTTAAATCTGTTTCAAGCACTTGAGTGCAGCAACCCCCATCTTTTGTGAAATGTTGGATATTTACTGCATTACATATCATTAAAGAAAGTTTAATTTAGTATAAGTTACTGAAGGACAGCCCTGGACATCGAAGGTGTCTGTTCACAGAACAGAGACCATGGGTGGCAGTCCTGGAGCAGGTTTCTACTGTTCGTGTGAACCTAAACTCTAACCTAGAAACTCTAGTGGAAGAGGAGAGCAGCTTAATCTCTGACTATACAATCCTTAGCTCTGATTATCAAACAGATACTAGCTGTGGTTGCATTTTCTGCAGTGTGAATATTTGTCTAGATCACACCAAAAACAGCCATCAAAGTATTGTCCAAACAGTTATGACTAGTACAAAACTTCTTTATTATAGCAGCTACCTACTAGGAAGTGTTCCCCTGAAACCAGAGGGGAATAGAATGTGACAATACACAGTTCTAGTTTAGACAAAGGATGTTGCTTTGTGAAGAGAATGAAGCAGCATCATTGAACAAGAGCAGTTAACTATTCAAAGATTACTGGATACCACATTTCTTTGATGTGAAATATAGCAACGCTAACATGGTCATTACTATTTCATCTTGGTACTCTTATCTTTGGGGGAATTGTTGAAAATAGCATGCAAAGAGTATCTTTTAGAACGGCACACTTGAAACTTTTTAAAATGGACTAGATTTCAAGTACTAGAGCTGTCCCTGAACTTGCCATCAATTTTTTTTTTTTTTTTTTTTTTAAAACAAAGTGTGCTGCTGTGTGACAGACCTACCCCTGTACATCAGATGTAGCACCCAAGACTACTTTTTAAAAGCCCAAAAAATTTAAGCAGTGAGATTTTGAGATTTCAAGTACATCTCCGGGGGGGGGGGGGGGGGCGGGGGGAATTCAATGCAGTGCTGTAGGAATATACATCTTCTAGTCCCACAGTAGAAGGGCTACTAACTCAGACTGAGATGAGAGGAAATTAGTTAATATTCTTACAAAATATAGTTCTAATTAAGATCTATAAGGTTTGTTTTTTCAAGAGTTTCTATTCACCTTCATCATCCATGACATTAGAACAGATTACTTCCTGCTACAAATAGGTAATAAAATGAAACAAGGTAACATTCTGCCACACTTGCCTTCTGTGTCATATTTGATTGAGACAGATTATTGAATATGAAAGCAATTTTTTCCTGAACATTTTCTGGGGGCTCCACAATTCTCTCAGTTTGATCTGTTGCCACTAGCAAGGTATCGATGTTGGTAGTATTAATGGAAGGCTGTAGGAAGATAATGACAATTAAGAAAAACATATTGCAAAGAGGGACAGTACTAAGAGGCAAAAGGTCAAAGAGGACTTTTGTTCAGTTTAATAGTAAAGTTAGCACTTTGATCTTCTATTGCGAAAGGTGACCTAAAGAATGGAAAAAAGCAGTGTTTATGAAGTGTTAATATTCAACCCAATCCCTATTCATTAGGTCTATAGGTGCCTTTTTTAAAAAGGGATCCTGCAACATGAAAGCCATGTTGCCCACCCCCAACCCCTTAATATTGTCTAGCCAAAAAGCAAAATTAGCCAAAGACTCATTGGCAAAAGGCTGGCCTGTGAAGAACAAGGTTACTTACTACCAATCAAAAAAAGCTTGTAAGAGACGAAATGCTTTAAGTTACAAATATGAATATGAACAGGATCACAACTTGACAACCTAAAATATAGAACTTCTCATGACTGGTTAACCCCTAGGTTCTCATTGAGAGTCAGCCGTTCCCATAATTCTGTTGATCTCCCAATAAGAGCCCCATGAAGCGATGGGGTAACTTACCGGCACATCCTTTTTGAAGCTGACTCCAGTTGGTCGGGTGATTGTAATGGTTTTTGCCACAGTGGTGGTGGTGGTGGAGGTGGTTACTATAGTGCTGACTTGGCCAGCAAGAGGAGCTTTTGCTGGGGCCTGGGCCTGGGCCTGAGCCTGGGCAAGTGCAATACTTCCAGGGGTGGTGATTGAACCCTGCATCTTCACAGGAGGATCTCTGGATTGCTGTCCATATTCAATGTACTAGAGTAAGGCAGACAAGAGACGTACTGAAATTCACACAGGTAGCAATGAAACTGCATCTTAATACTAGAGTCCTCCCAACTCTAGTTCACCACATCGAATTTAACAGAAAGTTGCAGTCTGGAAATTTTGTAGGAGAGTTTCGGGTAATTCCGGAACCAGAATTAAATCACTCCGTATGATGTATGACATTTGTAAATTCACTTGCAAAACCTAGAGATGAACTCCCTGTTAAGAGAAGTTCTACCAGAGAAGCCTCTTTTCAGTCCCTGTTTATTTAATGGTAAAGAAGGACTGGATGGTATGGCCTTCAAAGGCATGAATGCTATCCCCAAGCTAGAGAGGCTGCTGCTGAGTGCCACAAGGCTTGACTCCCTTCCAAGTCCACAGACAGACAGCATTCCCCACACTGCTGGCCTGCGGAGTGAGAAAAATATAAGGGGAATGTGTGAACATCAAAAGACCTGCTATGCAGAGTGGACAAGAAAGTCTTCCCCAAAGACTTCACTGACAGTATAAAGATAGAGGAAGGCTGAACTATGCAGTGATCAAGGAAAAAGCCAGTTCCAATAATCTGTCTTAAATTTCTGCACCTACAGAAGTAATTCTACAATGGTTAACATTTTCTTTCCATAGTGGTGCATTTGCCTAGATCAGTGGTTCTCAAACTGGGGGTCACAACCCCTCAAGAGGTCTCAAGGTTATTATGTAGGGGGGGTCACGAGCTGTCAGCCTCCACCCCAAATCCCACCTTGCCTCCAGCATTTATGATAGTATTAAATATTTTTAAGTGTTAATTTATAAGGTCACACTCAGAGGCTTGCTGTGTGAAAGGGGTCACTAATACAAGTGTTTGAGTACCACGGGCCTAGATATTTACAATGCACAGGCCAGAAAGTACACAGATGCCAGATGCATCACTTAAACCAATAATCAAATAGTTGAGACAGCTACAAGATTTTGCTTTATTTGTGGAGTAAAGGTATTGTCTACTTGATGTCATGGCAGACCTTTATTTTTACTGAGCTGCAACTAAACATTCAAGAGTGTGGCCTTACGATAACCTTCTGTGCATGCCTCCCCCAACCCCAACAAAAGGATCATTGAGACAAACCCATAATCAACATTGCTTTTACTGTTTGGACTACAGTGCATTCCCATTATTTTGATCAGACCTTCAGGAACCTAGTTCTTCTGTCCCTTGTTTGGATTACTTTTAGCAGGTCTGAACACAATTTGATTAACCACAGAAGAGGGGCATTTATTCAATAGGGAAGCCCAAAATTCTGAATGAGACAGGAATATAAACCTAGAGAAGATTCATGGCAAGGATTAGATCTTAGACATTAATACATGACAGCACTTTTTAAGCGGCAATATGCCCTGGATGGCCACTTGGCTACACAGGTTAGGCACTTCTTTCCAAACAAGCAAGCCAAATAAACTTACAGAAAAATGGAAGGCACTGGTCCCTACCCCTACTGCCATTCCCCCAAACCCAAGGAAAATGCATTCAAGTCTAGAATTTGCTCACACAAAACATTAAAAATTGTTTGTATTTTGTTTTTATGGACTTGTACTGTCATACAAAACCTATGAACGTTTAGGCCATTTTTAATGCAAATAGAAATCAACTCAATCGATTGTTTCTCAAATTAATGAATTAGTTCTATCATTTTTAAACACTCACCTCCTGTAGGTGATGAGGGAACTGTATAAAGTGACTAATAGAAGCCAAGTGCTGACAATACTGGGGATAGTCCTTCAATCTGTCAACAGTAAAACTATCCATTAGTCAGAGAGAAAGCAAGAGCCCTGATCAAGAACATACCACAGAGCAATATAAACTGGTTACTGGCTATGTTGCTCCCTTAACACAAAGTTGCTTCTAAACTTCCCAGCTGTGCTACACAAGTGATTTTTGTAAGAGGATTTGTTGCAAAATAATTTGAGAGCAGTTACCCTTGCATTGCACTGCTATTAAGTCCTATTAACCCATCTATTCCCAAATATTTAACACCTAGACAGTTTACTATTTAGCAAGGCAACAACCTTACTAGATGCTAAATTTTGTGTTTGCAGCAATGGCAGCTTGATTATACTTCTAGTTTAATGTTTAGAACTACCCCTATACCTGACAATGAAGCCTCTCCCTGTATGTACAGTGGTTTTATTCTGTGCATTTGCAAATGCAAGATAGAGCACTACTAAAATTGATGAAAACTAAGTTTTAAAATCCCATGTATAATGGTATGTGCATTTTACCAAGAGAGAAGTAACAGAGGCTGCTGAAGGATTGGGTAGGTCAGTCTTGACCGTGCCATTTTAGTCTGCTAGGCTATAGAATATTAATAACTGTAACAAGACATCCAGCCATATAAAATTAACAGCTGTTTGTATCTTAAATGTAGCCTGAAATATTCCAAGGCTGGATAAGATGATAAAGAAGAAATTTAAGAATAAGGGCAGAAGCATCTCAGCTAGAATCATGTTTTCAGAGCATACATTTAAAGGTGCTAAATTGGCACCTTTTAATTAAGGAAGTCTTCTTAAACACAAGGAAGACTTTTCCCTTGTGTCTCCAGTGACACTTCTAATAGAGCCAGACTATCTGAACAGTTTCCCCATTTGCAAATAGCCTATATTCCTTGCCTCAAATATCTGAGAAAGTCTCCAAGTGTCTGAGGATATGGTCTCACTGGCAATATTTCATAGGCATTTTGTGGAAAGAGGAAAAATTAAGCATCTGCTAGCTGAAACATATGCAAATAGTGAAGTTTGGAGATTCTCTCTGTATTACTACAGGGGTATTTCTTGTAACCCTACAGACAGCCAGTTAAGTAGAACTTTCCACAACATGGCTCATCCGAGAAGATTTAACACTTTAGTGAGGGACTAAAATTTGTGTTCTATAGCAGCACTTAGTGTCTGACCAATCTCACATTTAAGAAGTAACTTAAGTTACTCTTGAATAAGGATGCACATGTAGAAAATTCTTAACCAGGGGATCAAGCTTTACCAGTTTAGTCTCTAAAGTACTGAAATACCATTAAGTCAAGCCTTAACACTGACTGAATTAGATTTAATAAAATATGGTCAGTTGAATTTTAGAGATAGAGATGTCTGAATGTAGTTTCAACCCATGTTGACTATATTTAATACAAAAACTGATTATCTTAGGTGGGTTTTATATGTGAGCTTGGAATTGGTGAATTATGTTCAAGTTGTGAGATGTGCAAGTATGATGACATACCATTAATCCTGTATTGCTACTACTAAGCATATGACTAGAGCAGACATAAGTTTAATAAGATATCCCATGCATTATTATTTTTTTTTTTAAAAGATTACAAAAATCACTCACCTATTTTTAAATCTATCTAGTGCAGCAATACCAAAATAGTACATTTTGGATGCAAAAGGCTTTCGTAAGGCTTCAAGAACATAGCGCAGGGCCAGGCCCAATGCCATGTAAGTAACCAGTCCTTTCTCTATTATCCCACCAAAGAGGCAGGCTGTTATGTGCAGCTCTTTGTCTGGGTATTGGGGGAAAAAACGGTACTCCTCAAACAAGTTCCTCAGCATACAGTTAAACACTTCTCGTTCCCGCTTAATGTTGGAGTCCTTAAACCTCTGTAGCATTTCTAATACCTGCAAAGAAATAGAAACTGTTACCAAGAGACTGATTTCATCTCAGCCCTTTCACACCAGTGGGTTCAAGAGCACCTGCAACTAGTCACTAGTGTAAATTGCACTGGGAAAACCCAATTCCCAGTGCAAAACTGCCAAACTTGAGGGCAGGAATCTATATGTAAAACTCAAACACTTTTATTATTTAAAGTCTTGTCAAGAGATGGCGAGACAACTTGCTTCAGTGTAGCTGTTCCACAGATTCTGTGGATGCTAGAAACTTCATCTGTTCGTACTGTAGCTGTCTTACAATTGTTCAGGTCAGTATCTTTTTTGCAAAAGCTTTTGAGTAGTTTGTCGATCTGATAACACTGCTACATTTACAGGTCATGTGGCTTCATCTTAGCTGTACATATTCAAATTGGGCTAAGTTTATGTACATAGTATCAGCCCAAAAGTATTCACTTTTAAAGCACTGAAAAGTGCAATTATGGTCAGAAAAGGGACCATGTTTAAAAAAAAACAAACCCCACTACCTCTCACTCAGATCTGCTCTCTGCCTATCCCGGCTGATGTCTGCTTTAGGCCTTATTTTATTTTAAGAAAGACCTCTTGTTAGCACAGTGCAGCTAACAAATGAGAAAGAAAGCTAGATTTTATTTGGTTCAGAGTAAATTCTGATTGCAGAATCATCAGGATAATATACAAGTCACACCCCCCTCATTTGAATTTCATTCTAAGGTTGAGTTTGTAGGACTGGCAGTTATACAGATCTTTAGCTGTAAAACTGATGGAGTTTGATCAAAACATGGAATCCCAAGAAGTCATTTTAATTGGTATAATAGTTTTAAATCTTCCCCAGGAATCTCTAAATAGTTAAGAAAGTAACATTCAAGGCTTCACAACAGGAGTGTTTCAAGCACAAAGTAAGGAATGAGTGTGCAAGTACTTTACATACCAATTGTGCACCTGAGCAATAACTCCAATTATGCCCATCTGTGCAAATAAAATGTCAGACTGTCTTAAGTTGTAGTCTCATATGCATGTAAACTGCTTTTAAAAAGGCAGTTTTTCTTCAAACCTATGGCCTTGGCGAAAGGAATAAATAAGCAAAATCCTATTTTACTCAGGTCAAATGGACAGTATCAATTTTCTTCAAATCCTCAGACATTCTAGTTTGTCAGATCAATACTTCCGACATGCTTGCTTCTGAGTTAAGACAATCCCTTGAATGTCATTTTAGCAGAGTAATTACTTTCATTCTAGTTTTCCCCCACTTCAATATACATTAAGTAACTGGAAATTCAGCATCAGATTTTTACAGTATTTGGACTGTGAAGTAGTTGCTTGGGGGGAGGTTCCCAAGAATATTTGTTGTAGATTAGACCTGCTAGAGTATTGCTCATAATTTCATTTTTCCCCCTCTATCAGATATTAAAGGCCATGTTTATATTTATAAATTTGTCAGATTTATTTGCAATGGTCTTCAAATGAGACTTTTCTTTGTACTGCTCCTAAATTTGATTCTGAAATACAGGAAGTAGAGATCATTAAACAGTGCTTTTCAATAATCCGTAAGTGTGCAAATATATTTAGAGGGACATCGTTAACTTGAAATAGTCTATTTCAACAAGCAAACTGAACTTGGCCACAGGATTATACTTGCCACTGAGTCTCCCTGATATTTGTCTCTTAAAAAAAATTTATAATGAAGTGTTTTCTTCTCCCTGTTGTGCGAGACACCCAAGAAAGGTGAAATTGACTAGTGACAGGAGAAGTAAACCAAACCACTACACAGTACTGTCAAGGGTATACGCTAAAACTGAAGAGAGCATTTTTCACTTGTCATTTATAGTAATTTTAGGTGTTAATTGCATAGGTTAATTCTTTTCAGATAAAAATATAATTTAAGTTGACGGTGTCCCTTTAAGCTTTGGCACCAATGTTAAATACCTGTGCTTGGATTTCACATGACTAGGTCCACCCAATTTAACATTTTCAGCAGCTAGAACTTAAAACTGCACTTAATGCACAGTGCAACTGGGTGTTTTTACCCTGTGTACGACAGACAGGTTCTTGAAAATTTGTGCACTCAATTTACTTCCTCAAACTGCAACCAAACAAAAAGCAATGTTGCTATTGCCTCAATATTTATTAAAGACATTAAGGAGAATTACTTTCAACCATAAAACCAGTCTCTAGACAAGTGATGTGATCATTGCAGAAGGAAACTCACCTCATCTACAGACATGGTGGGGTGTGGTGGATGATTATAAATGCGCTGAAAGTAGCTGTTTGCTTCATCATCTATTTCTTTACTAAAGTGCTGATTTGCCTCTGGCCACACCTGAGATAAGTCAGCTGTTGGGAAAATGGACAAAGTAACATTTGAGTTAATTCGTTAGCAAATGACTTTTTCCTTGTTCTTTTCAATTCATTTTCAGATATCTGTTCAAACATATGCAGAACCTACATAATTCTCTTGACAGGGCTGAAATGCTTTTAAGTAGTGTTTGTTCATTTAATGAGCACAAGTTTTATTTAAAACCACAGGTCTGTTAACTTAGTAAGATTTGTGTTTTGCCAACAGTGATCAATCTGAAATAAACTGAATGTTAAGCTAGTGCTCCTAGCATAGATTTCACCTCTAAAGTTTATTATATTGAGGCCTAACCCAATGTGCAAATGAACATAAAAAGAGCATGCTACACAACACTAACATGCAGACAGTCTTTCACACAAGCTCTTTCAGGTCAACCAGTGCACTTCAAGCCAAGTCACTGAATGCTCAGCCCAAACTGCAGAGGGTCAAATCAACCTCCAGCTGTACATTCGCTGGGGACCTATTAGTTTAGCTTTTCACACATTCAGTTTTATGGACAAGCTGCCAGATAGTGGACTTACTGACATAATGATGTCTGAAAGGTTTAATATCCGATTGCACCTCTTAGTCACCAAATCAAACGGTGTGAAATTTGACTGTATGCACAGTCAAGAGATACAGCTGTGCCGGTTAGACTCTTGGGTGGACTGGGAAGACCAAATATTCCATTCTGAGAAACAAACTAGCCTGAATTCATTTTTCTTCCCAGTTTTAGCATCCTAATTCACCACTTCCTCCCTTTATTAAATCCTCTGACTAGTAATATCCCACTCAAAGCACCTCTGGTTTATTAGTGTTACAAAAATGAAATTCTGTAGAGCAAACTAATATCTCACACACATACATATATAAAACCCCTTATAAAAAGACTGGGCATATTTTGTTCATATACAGCAGAACAAAGAAGCAGAGCAACACTTTTCATGCGGGTTTATAACATTTCATGGAGTTATTTACTTTACTACAAAACTGCTTCTTTCTACTCCCTCAGGGCCACTCAGCAAGCTTCTACTGCTAGCAGTTTTAAAGTAGCCGGTTTCATGCTGCAGAGTGAAAACCAGAGCCACATTTCTGGGATCTGCCATCTACTGGCCGCAAGCCTGCCCTGGAGGAAATGCAGGTTAACTGCAGACCACAGTCACACTTCAGTCACAGACAACACTACCACTTACAAGGTTTCATCTTACTCTGCTGGAATGTAGGCTGGTTCAGTCCAGATGTACTCAGTTTCCTTTGCACGAATGGATCGTTGTTCACTGCAGGGAGGCCAAGGGCCCCAGTCCCTATACCAGTTAGGCTACCCGTAGTAAGACCACCTACTGGGGCCAAACAAGGCATCAGTCATCTCATTGGTACTCAGCTACTTGCATGTAGTAAGAAAAAATGCTTATTCCCACAAACTTGACCAGCTAGGTCTTATAATAACTATCCCCATGTTATCCAATTTCATATGCAACTTTTTAGTCCACATTACGCTACTACCAGCGGTCTACTGAAGTCCGTCAAAAGGCTCAGCTTGTTCCCAATCAAAATTTCAGCCTTTTATTCAAATGCAGCACTTTAATGTACTTCAGATGGTCTTCAATGGGTAAAACATTCCAAGGAGGTCAGAACTGCATACCCACAATTTTTTATTTTTTAAATGGGACCCTCCCTTTATTGAAATACATTATATTGATTTGTTATGCTGCACTGAGCACTTTGGTGTGGAAGTGGGAGCAAAGGTTATGGAATTTTAATTAAATACTAGCAAATATAAACATACTGCTGTTCTTGCCCAATACCTCTGACCAAGGCAACTGTAGCAGTACTTGAACAATTCTGTTACCTCAAAATGCAAACAAGCAGTACCTGGAAGTTGTGAGGAGAGTCCTCCAATGCCACTGAAAGCAGTTGTCTGATTTTGGGTGGAAAGGGGAGGAAATGCTTTTGCTGGTGACTGAGGTGTACTGAAAGCAGAACCCAAATTTGGAGGGAAGCCTTGCATACTCTGGGTATGTGGAACAGCTGAACCACCTAAACTAAGAGATGCCATCCCAGCAAGCGGGTCAATCTGAATAAAGAAATGCAGATTATAAACAGCCATATACATTTATCAGCTCTTCTTAGCAACAACTGACAGACACCATTCCAATACTTTCTTAGGGACTATTTTTAACACATAGGTGTAACTTTAGCCCATGACATCATACAGGTCACCCCAACAAGATCCTGTTTATCTACAAAATGTTAGACATTTAGCACATTTTTAGATTTAACCTAAGACTGCTACAACCCTAGAGATGTAAAATCCAAGTCTATTAAAAGCTTTTGGAGATTCAAGACCTTAGTATTACACATTTGACTGCGAACAACAAAAATTGGATTAAAAACCAATACTTAGATATCTGATATTACAGCAACTTATAACTTTCAGTTTTAGGTCACATTAAAAGTTATTGGCTGTAGTGAAATTTCATGATCAACACTATTTATAGATCTCATTATTGTATAAGGGATCCCATTGTGTCCAATTTTAAGAGAAAACTGGAACATAATCTTTTGCATAGGCCTTCAGAGATCCCACAATATTAGCAACTATTAGAGATGCTGACTCTAGGAGAAAGAACGAGGAGTATTGTGACACCTTAGAGACTAAAATTTATTTGAGCATAAGCTTTTGTGGGCTAAAACCCACTTCATCGGATGCATGCAGTGGAAAATACAGTAGGAAGGTGTGTGTGCATGCACGCACACACCCATTTTTTTCATGTCCTGTGTGTGTTGCCATACCAACTATAAGGAGAGTGATCAATTAAGGTGGGCTATTATCAGCAGGAGAAAAAAAACTTCTGTACTCACACCTTCTTGTCAACTGTTGGAAACGGGCCATCCCTATTATCACTACAAAAGTTTTTTTTCCTCCTGCTGATAACAGCCCACCTTAATTGATCCCTCCCATTATAGTTGGTATGGCAACACCCATTTTTTTCATGTCGTGTGTGCGTGCACACACACACACACACACACACCCACCCACCTTCCTACTGTATTTTCCACTGCATGCATCCGATGAAGTGGGTTTTAGCACACGAAAGCTTATGCTCAAATATATTTGTTAAAGTCTCTAAGGTGCCACAAGTACTCCTCGTTCTTTTTGCTGATACAGACTAACACGGCTACCACTCTAAAACCTGACTCTAGGAGGTGAGAGTTCTAGAACTGCACCATCTATCCAGAAGATGGCCAGGCTACAGACTAGTTATCTAAAACATTCTGCTGCTCTAATTGCTCACAGTAGCAGTTTGTATTGTTCCCAGGATATTCTTTAATAGGTTTATCTAAGGAACAGTTTTCCCACTTCCGAGAGCTGTTAAACTGCTTTACTTCTTTAGCCTGCAAAATACTGATGCCTTTGACATCTATAGAAATACTGAAGTGCCACTAGTTTATAGGGAAAAAGTTAATTTCTTAACGTTTCAATGTGCCATTGAATGTATTGCTAGAAGCAAAATCTGTCTGGAATGTGTTGCTCCCAGAGGAGGAAGGGGTGGTGAGCGGCAGGGAGTAACTTAAATGTACCTTGTTTTTAAAAGAGCAGTTCAGTTGAGAGCTGAAGAGCCCCAGTTATAACAAGTCCTTATGCTCTAGCACTGTTGCTTGGCCCGTGAAGCTACAAACAAGACACATCAGGTTCAAAGGCAGTGCTTATTCCTCAAAAGTCTCAGTAAATTCTTTACCACTTTAAAGAAACCTTCACTATATTTTTAATTAAGCCAAATTTGTATTTCACTTTTTACTGCTCCCATTCTAAGCATCAGTTACTTGTTACAAACATTCCAGAAGTGAAAGTTAGCTCTGAACTAAACCCATTACACACTATTTTGTAGTTAAAACACAAGCAAATTATGTAGACATGCATGTACAAGTAGTTTAAGGGAGCCAACTGACATTTAGTTCAGTTACCAGAGTTCAGTTTATGCAGCAAACACATACCAATTATCACTGTTCTGAAACTGTAGCATGTCATTTATCTACCTGTACAGGAGAGATGGCATCCAAGCTGCTAGCACTTGGTGGACGTCCCTTTGGCATGACTCCAGGTGGTGGCTGTCTAGCCTTGTTCATGACATTACTGCAATTGGCTACCATAGTGAGGATGGTCTCTGACAGCTCCTGAGAAACGCTCCTGAGCAGAGAAGAGTTAGGTGATAAGCCATATGGCATTCCTGAGGCTGGCCAATCCAGCCTGTTCAGTTTCTCTTTAGCAAGCGGGACCATGTATTTCAAGACAGGCAATAAGTGTGGCTTTGGAGAAGTAGATAAAAGTTAAGATTTTGCAATTACTTTACAATAATTTGACTATCCCTACTGTTGTATCTCTTCATTAGACTCACTAAGAAGTGACTTGAAGCACTCCAGAGACTTCTAGAACCTACAAACCCGCAGCGTGTCTTTCTAAAAGACTTACGCTAGACCTTAAACCCAAAACAGATGGCTGAGTGACTGTAGATACCATCTTTAGTGAAAAGTTACATTGTTAAGTCAATATGCTTATCCCCCTCATGCTAAGAAGATGCTTGTTTTCAGATCCACATTTCATCAGGCACTGGAACATAAGGAGTAATTAGCAGTAGTACCTTATAGCTCTAAGCAAGCAATGAAACCCTGCCCCCTCTGATGTACAGGCAGTCCTCGCATTTACGACAACTGGTTCCTGAAAACCGCTTTGTAAGTCAAAACATCGTAACTCGGAACCACAATCCACTACATTGCAGAACCGAGCATCGTAAAGTCGAATCAGGGTATCAATTCATAAGTGTCGTTCCTCATAAGTAACTGTACTATATTGAATCTTAGCTACATTTTATTTGATTTCCATTCGATACATAGAAAAAGGACAGTCTTGATAGGGAAATTAGTTTTCCAGACTTTATTATCCTGTGTCAATACTCATGTCTTAGATACACTACTGAATAACTTCAAGGATTAAGACACACCTAAAAACAGAATATGCATTTTTTCCACAACAGAGTTAAAAAAGAACAGACTCCTAGAAAGCCCTAGTCTATTTCTTGGCACGGGGATCTCTAAAAAACAAAAAGGGCCGTACTGCTTCAGAAAGCCTTAAGTAAATGTCAAAAGTGCATGCTGCCCAAGTCGAGGGCATCTTTCAGTGGGCTCTTAGACCTTACACAGTAGTAAGTAGTCAGAAGATAAAACTACTAATTTGTTATCCTCTGAAATATTACAACTGGCCTTCTCATATAGAAATAGATCCAAGGCTAGACTTGTCATTTGCCTCTTAAGACAAGTCTTTTTATAAAGAATCCCTTGTTCTACATTAGCTATAGCACCCACATTTTGTGAAAAGTGAGCAGCTACCCAGTAAGCAGACTTCAGAATTTTGCAGGAGTGCTTTCTCTCCCCTTCCACAGATTGATCAGAATTAAAATGGCCTTAAGGTAGTTTCTTAATTCACTAATTAAACTAAACTGAATTATGGTCACTTCAATTCTGAACAGAAGCATCCACACAGGGAAGTGGATTAGTTGAACTGCATGAAATCCAATTCATACCTTTAGTTAATTTGGATTAATTATCCTGGATGCCCCCCATGTAGGCAAGCCCAAAGTATTGCCTATTCTCCATCTATAGTACATCTATAACCAGCTATTACTGTAGGAGGAGCACCTCACAATCTCTACTACAGTTATCCTCACACCACCCAAGAGGTAGGGAAAGTGCTATTATCCTCATTTTACAGATGAGCTGAGGAAAAGAGACAGTGATTTGCTCAAGGTCACAAAGTAAACTGGGTTTAAGTCCCCACTCTGTTAAGTCTCCAGAGTCTGAGGCTAACCCTGCTAAGAGGGGAGGGATAGCTCAATGGTTTGAGCATTGGCCTGCTAAACCCAGGGTTGTGAGTTCAATCCTTGAGGGGGCCATGTAGGGATTTGGGGCAAAAATCTGTTTGGGGATTGGTCCTGCTTTGAGCAGGGGGTTGGACTAGATGACCTCCTGAGGTCCCTTCCAACCCTGATATTCTATGATTCTAACCACTAGACCATCCTTCCTTATGCACTCATTTGTAGCAATTAAGTCACATCAAGAGAGTCAGTTACATTAAATGCTTTCTGAGCAATTCTTTTTAAGAAAGCCATTGCTGTAGTTGCTACATGGATACTATGTGGGTGTGAGGATGAGATTGTTCGTTATGGAGTCTATTTAAATAAGGCTCACACTTATGAAAGTTTGAAGCCAGCTTGGATAAAAACTAAGAATTCATATTTTATTGAAATTAAATACAGGTTCTTTTAAAAAATAAACCCATTTAAGATTAAATTTGAAGTTGACACCCTACGTTAAGGCCTTAAATTATTAAAATAATTTAAATGAAATACAAAAAATATTAAGCAGTACATTTGATGCCAAGTCTTAAAGAAAGTCAAATAACTGAATTGGTGGACGTCACTAGTTAACAACCTGGAACGAGAATTTGTTGAAGTGCTAAAGCAGCTGTAGACCGGTGCAGAGACTATTTTCTTCATTTCAGTTTATTCAACTACTTCAGGTCAATGACTAATTCCTTCTAAGGTGAGCCAATTGGGAGTTGGGAAAAAAAGCAGGAAAACTTAGATTGGAAAAGAAAAAAACATGTATACAAACTAGATGCAAGGATGAGATCTACTAGTTCCATAATCTTGAAGGACATAGTAAATTGAACTGATTTCTGATCACTAACTAGTGAATAATTCCGTTACTCATTAATCAGTTTTAAATACAAAAAAAGTTTAGTGAAACCATGTACATTTCCAGCACATTTAATTTTATTTAATAAAATTAAGTTTAGATGGAAATACAAATAGACAAATCACAAGCAAAAAAATTATTTGAGAAATGCATCATCCACTATTTTCTAAAGTACTAAAAGACTTCAAATTAAGAATCTGAATAAGTGTCAATTAAGCTGTTTAATTGCTTGAATAATGGGTAAGTTATGATGTATCCTCCAGGTTAACATAACTTTGTTAATTTGTAACTAAATCTGTTTTAATGGTTATCAACCAATGAGGATCAACCTCTTTAGGAAAATAACTAAAAAATACAAGTGCAAAACATGATTAAAATCAATTAATGATTCCTACTTGCTGATTTAAATCCTATTAATGGTGATCTGAAGTCAATACACCCTGTTTGAAAACTCCAATGTTAACCTAATATGCCATGAATTCTACAAGAATCTCTCCTACTAATGTCCTGACATCTAGGCAGCAAAAAGAATGGATATACCTCAAAACAGGTAAAATTGAAGACTGTTTTTTTCATCTTATAACATTACTACTCCTTGGGGAATTCTGCACCACTGCGCAATGCAGAATTTTGCAGAAATTAATGTGCATGTGGAATTTTCTTTCCCCACAGAAATGGACTTCAATGCTGCTAGCCGCCACTGGACCCAGCAGATTCCTGGCAGCTGCCAGCATGCCCTGAGAAAAGGAGAGGGCAGCGCACAGAAAACTGTGCAAGCATGGGATTGAGCATCAGGCAGTTCTCCCTCCGGATCCCTAGGCTTAGGGTGGAATATGGGGGGCATGTACGGCTAGATTCTTGGGGGACGAGGGGGAGGCAAAGGGGGCAGAGAAACAGGAACTAGGTTGTGATAGGGATTTCTGTAACTCTACTCCTGGGGAAATTTGTGCGTCTCTCTGTATCGTTACAGACACTTGCTGACAGGTATTTTGAAATACATGACCAAAATAATTGAAACTGGCATGATTATAGTGTGTTATTTTGATGAATAAAATTTGCAGAATTTTTAATGTTTTGGTGCAGACTGGCCCCAGAAGTACATTACGTAACAAATTCTAGGTTTAAAATTTAAGTATCTCTGCATATATTAACTTTGCAAAGGATCATTTAGAATTGGTATGACAAACATGGAAGCCCATTTGCTTTTAATGTAGCAGCCCTATTGAGAAATACAGGAAGATGCCCCACCTACTTACTCTGCAACTACAGGAAAAGAGGATCATAAAATTTTGTTCAGCAATATAAAAAATATTAGGAGAGACTGCATTGCCAGTTAGGTCTGGTTCCATAGACATTCGACCCCACCCGTTAAATACCTAAATTTAAAAAAAAAAGTTTTACTGTATCATTCCTTCCTGTAAGTGAAACCTATTTACTCTTTTCCTTGACTCAATTCTCCTCTCTGCTCCACTCATTTTTCTATATTCTCTTGTCCTCTTTTCCCATGTTGTGTTTACTCCTTTCCACATTATCACTCCTTTCCTGTGTTCACTATTCAGTCTCTGCACTCTCCCAAACCTCCATTTCCCCCCAACCTCCCAAAACTGTCTCCTATACTTCTTCCCAGGACATAAGTTCATGAGCCAGCCTCATACCTCTGAAGTCCAAATACTACCATCCTCTCCTCAAAAATCAAGCATGTGTACAGACAGTGAGAACCCTCCAGCTTCCTCCCCCCCACCCCAAGCAACGTTCACTCTCATGCAGCTTCCCAGAAGCTCAAATAGGCAGTCCGTGTATCATGTGCCAAGCATGTCCCAACTCCCTTATGCCCACCCACACAAGCAGCCTCTCCTCCTCCTCTGTTCTCTACCCTAGTCTCAGTAGTTCCTTCCCCTACATTTGCACAAAGAAGGCCATTCGCTCTCCAAGCCCTTTGATTCCCACACACTTCTTGTTCTTCCACTTACTTTGCCCCTTCAACCCCAAGAGGAGTCTAGCCCTGCTCAGAGAATGGAAACTGTTGTAGAGCAGGAGAAGGAAGTGAGGCAATATCTGTTCTTCCTCCTCCCCCCACTGGCTCTGCCAGATACAACGATTCAGGAGCCAGTCAGCACCAACAGGAACTGAGGGTAAGGGAGAGAGAAAATGATGTGGTCTTGGGAGAATTAAGAGGAAAAAGAAGAAACCTTTTCCATTTTTATCCCTCTACACAGAGCAGGCAAGGTATGTTTGGGAGGACGGGGGAAAAAAGAACATGCACATCTATTTCATCCCAGTGACTGCACCTAGAGGGACACTTGTGGCAGCTTTTTAGGGTCATGAAACCCCTATAAATACAAGTACTTTAAAAAAGGTGCTAGCACCAACTTGACTCATTGCATACATATTCCTTGATTAGAGGATTCCCCACCCCTCCCTTCAAGTAGCTTAGTGGTCTGTGAGTTTATCAGACACTTAGCAGTTGAACAGATTTCAGTGTCTACGCCCATCTGACTTCACTGCAAACTGTTCTTCAGAGTAAACAGCTGTTTAAAACTTATTGCTATAGAGCAAGATTGCTGTGTTTACTAGCATAAGGACAAAGTGGTTTGGTCAAACAAAGATTTCCAGGACATTTCTGGCATCACTAGAAGTTCCTGGCACATCATGTGTTGAAATTAGATATTCCTATAACTAAAGTGCTGGTGTAGCTTCCTAAATACATGATGCACCATGATACAATTTCAAGGTAAAATGACTGGGAAACAACTTCCCCCATCAATTACAATAAATCTGAACTTAACTTCTAGCCAGAAAGTTGACTAAAATGCTTGTTTCTAAATAGGGCTGAAATCCAAGATTTTAGACCTGTGATTGTGATTAAGAAAGCCTGCACACAAGACTTTTCTTCTCAATCTAGTCTCCTTTAGTAATTTTGCTGAAAGTGTGCAAATGGTTCAGATTCTTAGATAAAAATTAAGAGGCAGTAAAGGGTTGAGAAGATTGTTCTGGACCTTCTAGTTCTCCACCCCAGGGAACATCAGGGTTCAGAGCACAGCCAAGTTATTGCTTGTTCTTAAGTGACAACTATGCAGATTAAAGCTTTCTAAATCCAGAGATAAACTATTCTTTAATAGCTTATGCCTAATATTTGAGAGTACTGTCAAGAGGAGTTTAGCAATAAGATAGAGCCAATCATGTGTTCAATCTAGGACTGGCTCTAAATGGTACAGCCCCATCTTTCATATGCACCAAGGGACTCCAAACCTCAGTTTTAAGATAGTTTTGCAACTATGACACTTGCAGCTGAGTCTTCAAGCATATGCAGTTACCATAAGCGTGCAATTTTCTTACCCAGCACAAGCTTGTAGGCAGGCCAACATAGTTGCCAGTGTTTCTGGAGGAAGCTGAGCACTTTTGGGCTGGTCTTTCTCTGGGGCAAGGCCCCCCAAAATAGATGGGCATCGTCTCTTTAAGAAGGTCATACAGGCCTGGATAAAGGGCTCCTGGGGAAGAGAAATTATTTTAATCTCTATTTAGACTGCATACCAGCCATGATTTCAAATTTAGCAATTGCAAGGTGGAAAGAATTGCACTAAGCTATTACATAGTTCAACATTGTCACTGAACTGTCAGACTAAAGAAGTTTTCCACAACTTCAATACTACTTAAAACGGTTATAGTGACTTAAGTCACCAAAAATAAAATGCAGAAATGAAATAAAAATCCTGCTTTACCCCATGCTCCCGAATTTTATCTGTGAGCCATTTGTCAAGTTTGAGGTATTCCCGTCGAGAGGCAAGTGCAGCAAGGTCAATAACAAAGGCAAATGGAGTACCATTTAGCAGCATTGACAAGGCCTAAAGAAAAAAAAATAAGACTACTAGTCAAAATATCAGGTTACCCTACCCATTCTTTCACGATCTCTGCTCCCCACCTACTTTTTGGACGAGTTTTGCTACAACATGCTGCTACTGCTTTCTTGGTCAACAAAAAAATTTGGTACTATTAGCTTCATAGTTATGTCTTGCTTATAAGACTAAGCAAGTGGTTCTAGATCTGAAAGCATGACACTA
The DNA here is from genome assembly GCF_027887155.1 of Malaclemys terrapin pileata. Lineage (NCBI taxonomy): Eukaryota > Metazoa > Chordata > Testudines > Emydidae > Malaclemys > Malaclemys terrapin. Next base: position 38,061,018 of record NC_071518.1, read on the forward strand.
CCTTCAACTAGACTTGACCTTGTGCTTGGGCTTTTACAGTCTTAATATGAAGCCTTACCAGTAAGTGGCAGAATAATAAAAAAAGGTTACTCAGTTTCTATTGCAATACCACAGAAATCAAATAAAAAAAATCTTATCACTCCCTGAGCGCAACACAGGAGTATTTCACATCCATTCTGAATGTGCGGTCAACAGTAGTTGATGCACAGAAATTTTTTTTCAGAAGGCAGTCTGTCCAGCTACACCAAATGACACCCCAAATTTGTTACATCCACTTTAACAGGTGACAGATACCTCAAAAAGGTGATAAATACCTCAAAAATAAGTCATCTGAAACTGTACAGCACATACAATTTCAGTGGACTAGTATGGAAAGTTACTGAACTATTGTCACTTGTTTAACATACTTAAGTACAACTGTGCTATCTTTAAACAAGTTTACTTTTCTAGAGTAAGTTTCTTATGCTCCCACTTCCAGCATCTTCAAAAAAAAGTAAAAATCTGTTGAAACTATTCTTCTAGTTCTAGATCATTTTTATAGTCTTGATACCCACTTATGCCAACATCTGAATCCAGACATTCTAGCAATACAGTTCTTTCTAGCTTTCTATCACTTGCTAGTTTAGTCTCCCTTATAAAAAGGAACATGAAGTTCATACACAACACACTAAGTGACAAATGCCTCTCAAAGAGCTCACCTTCAAGTCTTGGGCAACATCGAGAATGCGTGACAATTTTGCCTGGTCATACTGCTCCCCTCTCATGTACCATTCAGCCATTGCATGCATGATAAGTTGGCGTATTGAAGGAGACTGGCCCTAGGGAAAGTTAAATTGTGATTTCACTTTATACAGAGCTGCCTTTAAAAGAACCACCACACTTCAGGTTGTTACAGAAGTTTACATTTGGAATAGCTCGCTCACACACTTATGCAGATGTTTCACCTATACGCCACAGTTTTAATGGTGTTTATATGCAAGTTCTGTAGTTAATACTAGTTATATTTCACTCAGATAATCTACTGTAAGAACCTAAACTCACCACTTAGACATGATTCTACATCTTTGAATTTTCTTTTAATGGTGAAACCAGTTGCGTTCACATCCCATGTTATTCCACCAGTAAACCGGTCTAATTCTTTTCCCATTCACATAGGAATGGAGATTGGAATAAACTATTGTAGCATGCCATCTACACTTATGTAATGGAATACCACATCTCATGTTTTTGGAGACAGAATGGGGGTGAGATCCCAAAAACAAAACAGAAATCAGCTTTTCATTGGTATCAAGGGTCTTAAAGTCTAGCTGTTCACATCTTGGGAGCACTTAATTTTACCAGCTGATGGAACTGCATCATGAAAGATAGACCAATGTTCTGCATTTATGCAACAACCTGGGCCAGTGGAAAACTTCAGATCTTGCAGTTAAGATCTTTACTCAACTCATGCTTTGTTGCAGAAGGCTTTCTCCAGTCAAGCAATAGATAACCCTACCCTTCAATTTAAGAGATTTTCCTAATGTAAACAAAACCACCACAACACAACTGGGAGAGCTTGAAATGAAGGACAGTGCTGAATGACCATGACTTCAGTCAGTTTAGACCAGGACCAGGTCAGTTTTGTATCATTGAACTTCACTGTTCAGATGTACTTGAGCACAACAAGATTCTTCTAATGCAGATAAGCCAAAAGACATAGGTCTCAACTACAGCCATCTTTTCCTTACCTCTCCCATTTGGGTAGCTCCATCAGTGGTAGCAATGGTGAAAGCTATAGCATTGAGAGGGCAGCACGTAACCCCAAAACAGTCTGCTTATGTACTCATTTAGCGCCTCACATTTGCATACACTAAAAGGATACACAGGCAGCCACTTCATGACAGCTCTCAGTTTAACAAATACAGGAATTGTAACATTGCATCAGACAAGTGTGACATCTGTAAAGTATACTGCCGTACAGATCTCAGCCCACGATGTATAGTTATGGAATAGCCAATCTCTAGTTAACAATTGGGCTTATGCCTGAACCTGACAGTTTATATCCCAAGATAATGTACTTCTTACAGGAGACTGAGTAATAGAAGAAGAGTTTTTTTTTTTTTTTTTTTTTAAACGCTCCATGTACCAACCAGCAAGACTTTAGTTTTACAAGGTCTTATATTGAGCCTATATTCAAGTTTGAGTTTCCTAAGCTGATCTTTTGTTAAAGAGTACTTATTTACACAATGAAAAAGAGACCAAGTCTCAGCAGTTTGCCTTAAGATCCAAGTGGTAAGCAATCACCGGTGAGTTGCAATATTTTGTAGAAAGTATTGCATTTTTATACTACCCTGGTCATCAATGAAGACATTTCAATGCTTTGCTGTTCCAGCTGCCAAATCAATCCAACACAAGCTTCTACAATAAAAGTAAAAGTAATCAAAGCTTTTGAGTACTCAATTGAAACACTTACCTGTCCATGCCACGCATAGTGCAAAATGATGGCAGAGTTGGGATGGTTGCCAAGGAAAATTGGCATCAGTGTAGAGATGAGTTCATGGCGCAAGGTATGCCAGGAAGTGTTGATCTGTAATAAGGCCAATACCAACATATCTGGGCAGTGCTTGATAGGGAAACTGAAGAGCTGCTTAACTTGCTCATACTGCCCCACTTCTGCCAACCGCAACAGAGACTCGATCAAATCCAGGCTCTTCCTAACAAAAACACAAAGTTACATACTAGATGACTAACAGGATTCTGGTCTGCAGGCAATGCTAAACATTATTAAAATGCTAATTTTAAATAAGCAAACTTCATACAACTTTTACAGCTTTGTTGAACCCAATTGAGCCTGCAATGAGAATATTCCTATCTGATTTTCATTAAATATTTAAACTCCACATTTAATAAAAGGCTCAAAAAGGTCAGAGTCAACTACTCTTGTGGTGAAGAGGGATTAAAAACCTCCACCGCCAACTGAGATATTTCAGGTTGAATATACAACTGAAAACTGTGGCTATATGTATACACTTTAAAAACTCGTGTTTTACTTCAGGTACCTGGAGCAAGCTCCTCCAGTGTCCTAGAACCCTGTTCTTGAACAGAATACCTATACATTTTTAGAAGTGAAAAAGCACTCCCAAAACACATTAGTAGGAACTCTCCCAGACAGCTAAAGACACCAGTGGAAGGATCAACAGGCAGCATGCTTTACAAGTGTTACTATGGGCATACGTGGGAAGTGCTCTGATAATGCAAGAACCAAGCACTAATTATACACAAGATACTGAATGGCTCATCTGCTAAAATATGTGCGCAGCTAAAAAACTCAAGTCATTTGAAAAAGCCACATTTAACTGTCAAATTAGTCTTATCCTCCACTTATGAGAACATAAATCCAACTATGTGACCAGGTTTACCATGTGGCAATTTCTCGATTGTCATCCTCTGGTGGTGCTTTCAGGATGTCTGTGGCAACAGCATGACAGGGATAGTCAGCAAAACAGAAGATCTCCGGGTTTATGAGGGAATGCTGGATGAAGGAGAGCTAGAACAAGTGTTCAGAAAAATCAAGTTAGATCTTCAGCAAAAGTTGCATACCTTCTTTCTTCCTCAACCACCAGGAGAGACATTTTCAGAAGGGACTCAAAAGTTAGCGTGTGTTTTGCACCTCAGTTTGTACTGTATCCAGGACTTTAATCTTATTGTGTAACCAGGTTAAAGCCTTGGCACTACACAGTTATTGAACATAGTTCCAGTTCCATCTAGACTACGAACGGGAATAGCGTTGGTAACTGTTTTCCCCGAACAAGAATGTGTGGTGCCCTTCAACTCAATGTGCTTTAATATCCCTTAAGCCTTCAGATAAACCAGTTATACAGTTGACTAGACTATACTTAAGATGTGTGCTCGGGGTCTGTAGTCACTCCCAGACAGTCTTGCAAATTCATTCTTAGTTCTGGGATTAGTCTATTTAAGTTAGTTTCACTACTGAATGATGTTCCTTACTACACAGAGATATTAAGCCAGTACAACTGTAACTGTTAAGCATGTAAACTGCCCAGTACAATTAATTTGGCAACAGCTCCAAAATAAGCCTACCTGGCCCTCGGCATGTTTCCAAGGTCTGTATATGAGATCAACTGGGAAGACTTCCATGCCGAGCCCTCTTTGGATACCGTACACCACAATCTGTAGACCCTTGCTGTCACGAAGTTGAAACCCAGGGTGGTCCAGTTCATAGGTTACTTCCTTGAAGTTCAAACTAGGATTCTGCAACCAGTAAAACAGGTTACCGAGCATCAAGGTAACATCCATAAACATTCCTCAATACTTTCTGCAAGTGCACCAGGCCATCAATGATCATTAGTGCATTTCAATGGAAAAATTTCAGCACAAATAGTTAATAGTTTGGCTCAGCTGTAATTTAACTAAAATAGGATCTTACAACAGAGTATTAGACAAACTTAATTAGTGACATCGGAACCAGAAAAGATTACAGGCTCTGAATTCTGGCTAAGTGCTCCTCTCTTCCATGCAAGGTGCATAGTCCTTGAGGCAAAAGTGCTTATAAAGGTTTCTGTGATGAGGAATAGGGCATATTAGGATGGGTGTAAGATAGGAATAAACAGCATGGAATGGTCTTAAAAAAAAAAAAAAAAAATCACTCAAGTTAGCCATTTTTGCACCTTTAGTTTCCTGTGGTATTATTTTGACACATTTTTATTCAAGTGAAGCAATAAAGACATTTCAGTTCAGAAATGCTAGTATTCTACTCCTGAGAAGAGTATACCAGAATTGACTACTGGTTGCTCTGAATACTAATTACAAATGGTCTATATTGATATATTACAAGCAAGAAGTCACAAACTTACCAGTTCTTTAAGAACATCAATCAAGACCTCCACATTCCAGGTATGGGCTTGCGTTCCATCACTTTTATCTTTCCCATCACTCCAGATCCCACTGCCAGGAGCCGAAATAGACTGCAAATTAAATGCATCTGATCAGATACTAGTTAAATTTAAACCAACGCCAGAAACCAGAGCTTCAGAACATCCTGCATTATGAGCAAAATCAAGCCGTTAAGTAAGCTAGGAAGAAAGAGCTCTGCACTTTTAATAGCACCTTTCACCTAAGAATCAAAGCATTTTACAGACATGCCTCACTGTGATGCAATACCCCTCTACAGAATAGGAATGAAATGTGAAGTGAAGAATACAAGTTAAGTGATTTGCTTAAGGTAACAGTAGTGGCAGAGCCAGAAATGGAATCCTGGAGCACCAACTCCCAGTGTCCCCAGCTTTAGTGACAAGTTCACTCTTCTCACTAAAATGTAAATGTACACTGTTTACTACCACTCTTCAATAAAACTACTCACTTGTAATGGAATACCCTCTGTCAACCCCGAATGAGTTCGAGCCATCATTCCCAAAACCCTGGCAACCTGGGCAGCTGTGACCTCCCGAACACCAAACTGCATGATTATGTTGCGACATTCTTCAACACTAAAAATATAACCAGAAGAAATAGACATTGATCACAGTACCAAAGCAAGTTTCACCATGACAACCAGCATAACACAAGAGGGACTAGAGTGTGATATTCTGATTAAAGGTAACCAACATTGAAACAAAAAGTTAGCTATTTCAACCTGATTTTGCATACAATAAGGAGTGCAAGACTGGTTGGCTTTGCAATGTTTTCAGTTAGAAGGGTTCTTGCTTTCTAATTCGAACTACAGACACTCCCCGACTTACACAAGCATTCCATTCCGGAACGCCTTGTGTAACTCGAATTTTGCTTAAGTCGGAAATATATCTCTGACCATTACCAAAAAACCCTCCTATTTCTAGCTTATGGGACTTTTTCCGTAAGTGCGGATTTGTGTAAGTCGGGTCTTGCCGGGGAGTGTCTGTATTTATGTTAGGCCAAGATAGCTCTTGCTAACACGGGATTTCTATGCAAGTTTATAAACATATTTTGGGAAATTGCCATATATTCAACTCAAAACCATAGATCTCCACTAAGTAACAACCATGTGACCTGTATTTGACCACTGCATATAGTTCATGCAAATTAAACTGTAGGATTTTGCTACTCTCAGCTCTCCATTAGACAGGAAAGGGGTCAAAAGACTACGGGTAGATTACTCATGAACACTATCTTAGGTTCTGACATAGTTGGAGTACTCAACGGTTACAGAAACTTCATTAAGTACCACCCACCTGCAACAGGTATTTGAGACCATGACTACATGCTTTGTGAGAAATTAACATGTATAAATTCACTCTACAGTTGTCAAATTTTCATCAATTAGACCAAGGTCATCTTAATATAACTACACAATGGAATTTGAACTCATGAAATATTTTAGCAGTTGACCTAACTTCAGGGACTAAATACAAAAGGCAAATTAAATGGTTTCCTACAGCTCAGATCTTTATATCCTTCAAAGTTCATTTTACTCTGAAAATTTAGACAGTTACCTAGTGTATAGGAGCACAAGTTAAAAAAAAAAGTGATTGAGTTTCCTTTAATCTAGGACTATGACTATGAATACCTTTGATTTTTATCTGAACTGGGAAAACACTTCTATTTATGCAGTTTATCTAAATTATTAAAACTAAGGTATTTTTAAACCAAAGTTATTTTCACCTTTGGATGCCATCTCTGGGTTTCAAACACTGCGAGGAGATGTTTAAGGGTATTCAGAAGAAATTTTTAAAATGTAGAACTGTGTTCCCTCTAATTTTTCCCCACACATGTGCAGAATGAATTTTGTTATGTGCACCAATAAGGAGGTGGTGTGACACATCACCTTCACATTGGTGCACATAAAATTCATGTGGTGGGGGTGGAGGCCAAGGCGTTCGGCATGGGGAGGGGGCTCAGGGCTGGTGCAGAGGGTTGGTGTGCAGGGGTGTGAGGGCTCTGGCTGGGGATGCAGGCTCTGGGGTGGGGCCAGGGATGAGGGGTTCAGGTCTGGGGTGCAGGAGGATGCTCCAGTGGGGAGAGAGGACTCCCCCAGCAACATCTGGGCAGGGGGGGGAAGGGGGGGGGGAGAAGGCGCCTCTCCCTGCTGCAGCACCTCCAGGGCTGGGGCTGTGATAGGTCCCATCTGGGGCTGAATTGGGGCTGCCCCTCCCCCAGCTAGTCCAGGGCTGAGTTGGGGCCCGGGGAGGGGCACCCCCACAGGTGCCAAGCCCATGGATGCTATAGGGCTAGAGCACCCACAGAGAGATTAGCAGGTGCTGCTGAGCAACACCTACCAGCAGCCAAGCGCCGCCCACCACCTCTCATCTGCTGACCAACTCCTCCTCCCCAGTGGCTCCTGCCTGCTGCTGCAAACAGCTGTTTCTAGCGCACGCGCACAGGCGCACACACACCCAGCTAGAGGGGAAGTCTGTACCTATGGCATGCCCCTCCTCTAGCAGGTTGGTTGGGCGGGTTCCCTGAGCGCCTGCGTGGCACTGAATAGGCTGCTGTGCAGCAGTACAGCTTACAGGGAACTTAGGTGTGGAATCATATGAGTCTTATGCTTTTTATAAGCTTTATCAACATCTAACCACACATTAAATTTGGACTGAGCCAAATCTAAGTGTCCCTTTAAAACTGGCATTTGAGAACGCTGCTGGTAGTGGCCATCTTGCTGAAGTTATTTGCAGGTTGCCATGTAATCACTGCACACTATCTTCCATCCTGCAATAATATGGGTCTAAAAACTGAAGTGAGCGAGCACAGATAATGGTAAGGGAGGAGAACAGAAAGACTTAGCATCCAAATCTGACAGACTTCAAACTAGATCCCAATTGCTTCTTCCACCTTCCTGGTGAGGGGTTAGGGGGGTTATTTGTATTACAGTACCACTGAGGAGCTGCACTGTACTAGATGCTGTACACACAGATCTTCAGTGTACCTTACATCACCTCTGGGGTGGGTTCACCAAGTCTTTTGACCTGTTCTTCTGGAATTTCCAATTATCAGAGCTGCAGGTTCACTTCTGGCTAAGAACCACAGGCAGACTCTTAGGGTATGTCTATACAGCAAGCAGAAACCCATAGCAGCAAGTCTCAGAGACAAAGTCTACAGACCTGGGCTCATGCTATCGTGCTAAAAATTGCTGTGAGCTAGAACTTGGACTCAATCCCACCCCTGAGATTCAGAGCCCAAGCCTGAACATCTACACAGCTATTTTTTAAGTTCTGTAGAGAGCCCAAGTTTGTAGAACAGGACTCAGACTTTCTGCTTGCCATGCAGATGTACCCTCAGAACTTGTTCATAAGTGAAGTATGGCACATTAATGTGTTAACTGAAGGCAATTGCAAGTATTGACCATACAAGTTCTTCACTTACAGTAAGAAACAAAGCCTGGCAGGTACTTGGTTCTGGGGCAGCTATAAGGATAATCATGCTATAAGGTATTGGCAGGGAAGCTGAGTAAGTTCTGCAGTATAGTCAGTCCACTCCTTGACACTACTGCTCAATGTTGCATGACTAAAAGCTTGATGCATGCAGCAAGTTAAACTGTTTGTGAAGCTCTTCCTGCCCAGCATTCTAAAACTCAATACAGATCTTCAGGTGAACACTCGCCTGTGTTTAAAGCTTGACAACTTGCATAAAAGGGAAATTCTAAAAACCTAAGAACATAAGAAAGGCCATACTGGGTCAGACCAAAGGTCCATCCAGCCCAGTATCCTGTCTACTGACAGTGACCAATGCCAGGTGTCCCAGAGGGAGTGAACCTAACAGGTAATGCTCAAGTGATCTCTCTCCTGCCATCCATCTCCACCCTCTGACAAACAGAGGCTAGGGACACCATTCCTTACCCATCTTGTCTAATAGCCATTAAATGGACTTAACCTCCATGAATTTATCCAGTTCTCTTTTAAACCCTGTTATAGTCCTAGCCTTCACAACCTCCTCAGGCAAGGAGTTCCACAGGTTGACTGCGCTGTGTGAAGAACTTCCTTTTATTTGTTTTAAACCTGCTGCCCATTAATTTCATTTGACGGCCCCTAGTTCTTGTATTATGGGAACAAGTAAACAACTTCCTTATTCACTTTCTCCACACCATTCATGATTTTATATCCCTCTATCATATCCCCCCTTAGTCTCCTCTTTTCCAAGCTGAAAAGTCCTAGCCTCTTTAATCTCTCCTCATATGGGACCCGTTCCAAACCCCTAATCATTTTAGTTGCCCTTCTCTGAACCTTTTCTAATGCCAGTCTTTGAGATGACGAGACCACATCTGTACACAGTATTCAAGATGTGGGCGTACCATGGATTTATATAAGGGCAATAAGATATTCTCCATCTTATTCTCTATCATTTTTTAATGATTCCTAACATCCTGTTTGCTTTTTTGACTGCCGCTGCACACTACATGGACGTCTTCAGAGAACTATCCACGATGACTCCAAGATCTTTCCTGATTAGTTGTAGCTAAATTAGCCCCTCCCCTTTCTTCCTCCCCCTCCCCCCATATTATATGTATAGTTGGGGTTATTTTTTCCAAACGTGCATTACTTTACATTTATCCACATTAAATTTCATTTGCCATTTTGTTGCCCAATCGCTTAGTTTTTTGAGATTTTTGAAGTTCTTCAGTCTGTTTTGGTCTTAGCTATCTTGAGCAGTTTAGTATCATCTGCAAACTTCGCCACCTCACGGTTTACCCCCTTTCTCCAGATCATTTATGAATAAGTTGAATAGGATTGGTCCTAGGATTGACCCTTGGGGAACACCACTAGTTACCCCTCTTCATTCTGAAAATTTACCATTTATTCCTACCCTTTGTTCCCTGTCTTTTAAATCAGTTCTCAATCCATGGAAGGACCTTCCCTCTTATCCCATGACAACTTAAATTTACGTAAGAGCCTTTGGTGAGGGACCTTGTCAAAAGGCTTTCTGGAAATCTAAGTACACTATGTCCACTAGATCCCCTTTGTCCACATGTTTGTTGACCCCTTCAAAGAACTCCAATAGATTAGTAAGACATGATTTCCCTTTTCAGAAATCATGTTGACTTTTGCCCAACAATTTATGTTCTTCTATGTGTCTGACAATTTTATTCTTTACTATTGTTTCAACTAATTTGCCCAATACTGACCTTAGACTTACCAGTCTGTAAGTGCTGGGATCACCTCTTGAGCCCTTTTTAAATATTGGCATTACATTAACTACCTTCCAGTCATTGGGTACAGAAGACTATTTAAAGGACAGTTTACAAACCATAGTTAATAGTTCCACAATTTCATATTTGGGTTCTTTCAGAACTCTTTGGTGACTACCATCTGGTCCCAGTGACTTGTTACTGTTAAGTTTACCAATTAATTCCAAAACCACCTCCAGTGACACTTCAAACTGACAATTCCTTCAGATGTGTCACCTACAAAGGGCAGCTCAGGTCTGGGAATCTCCCTAACATCTTCAGCCATGAAGACTGAGGCAAAGAATTCATTTAGTTTCTCCACAATGACTAGCATCTTTAAGTGCTCCTTTTGTATCTCGATTGTCCAGGGGCCCACTGGTTGTTTAGCAGGCTTCCTGCTTCTGATATACTTTAAAAAACATTACCACCCTTTGAGTTTTTGGCTAGATGTTCTTCAAACTCCTTTTTGGCTTTTCTTATTACATTTTTATTCTTAATTTGGCAGTGCTTATGCTCCTTTCTATTTACCTCACTAGGATTTGACTTCCACTTTTTAAAAGAGGACTCTCTCTCACTGCTTCTTTACATGGTTAAGCCAAGCCACGGTGACTCTTTTTTAGTTCTTTTACTGTGTTTTTTAATTTGGGGAATACATTTAAGTTGGGCCTCTATTATGGTGTCTTTGAAAAAAGTGTCCATGCAGCTTGCAGGGATTTCACTCTAGTCACTGTACCTTTTAATTTGTTTAATTAACCTCCTCATTTTTGCATAGTTCCCCTTTCTGAAATTAAATGCCACAGTGTTGGGCTGTTGAGGTGTGCTTCCCACCACAGGAATGTCAAATGTTATTATGGTCACTATTTCCAAGTGGTCCTGTTATAGTTACCTCTTGGACCAGATCCTGCACTCCACTGAGGAGTGAATAGAGAACTGCCTCTCCCCTTGTGGGTTCCTGTACCAGCTGCTCCAAGAAGCAGTTAAAATATCGAGAAATTCTCTCTGCATTTCGTCCTGAGGTGACATGTTCCCAGTCAATATGGGGTTAACTGAAATCCCTCACTATTATTGAGTTCTTTATTTTGATAGCCTCTCTAATCTCCCTTAGCATTTCATTGTCACTATCACTGTCCTGGTCAGGTGGTCGATAATAGATCCCTACTGTTATATTCTTATTAGAGCATGGAATTACCATCCATAGAGATTCTACAGAACATGTGGATTCAATTAAGTTTTACTTCATTTGATTCTACGTTTTCTTTCACATTCAGTGCCAATCATCCCCCCGCCCCTGCATGACCTGTTCTGTCCTTCCAATATATTTTGTACCCCGGAATGACTGTCCCATTGCTTGTCCACACTCCACCAGGTTTCTGTGATGCCTACTATATCAATATCCTCCTTTAACAGGAGGCACTCTAGTTCACCCATATTATTTAGACTTCTAGCATTTGTTTACAAGCACTTTAAAAACTTGTAACTGTTTATTTGTCTGCCCTTTTCTGATGCATCAGATTCTTTATGTGAATATTTCTCGTCTGATCTGGCCCAACCTTTATCCTCTTCCATCCTCTCCGAGACTAAAACCTAGAGATTCTCTATCAATAGACTCTCCAAGAGAAGTCTGTCCGATCCACATGCTCCTCTGCAGCAACTGGCTTTCCTCCATCTTAGTTTAAAAACTGTTCTGCAACTTTTTAATGTTAAGTGCCAGCAGTCTGGATCCACTTTGGTTTAGGTGGAGCCCATCCTTCCTGTATAGGCTCCCCCGTCCCACAAGTTTCCCCAGTTCCTAATAAATCTAAACCCCTCCTCTCTACACCATCGTCTCATCCACGCATTGCGACTCTGAAGCTCTGCCTGCCTACCTGGCCCTGTGTGTGGAACTGGAAGCAAAGAACTAGAAGAAAGTACAATATCTGTGTATTTTCTGTAAAAAGAAAATACCTCTGGATTGATAAGTGAATAGTTTACCTCTACTGCTTAGATAGGAATGTTCAACAGAAGGTAGTTTACATTTACAATCAGAAAATACACAACACTGGAAGTGAACATACTATAAACCAAGAACAAGCGATCTTATGTTACTACTTGGTATACAAAGATTAGTGTAGTTACTTTAGGTCTCCCTCTTTTCCTTTACCTCAGGGAAAAAGGGACTGTTCCAAGGCAAGAGGATTGATGTGCACGCGCTCTCTCTCCACACAGTTTTCCTACAAACCTTGTACAAAAGCCGTAGCCTACTTCTTGCATGAAGTCTGCCAGAGAGCTCTCCATCATTGTTTTGGCTATCCCTCCAGAATCAGGCAGGATCCTATCCATTAGGATGTCCCGTTTTTCAGGGTATAGAAGTGGTGCAAGCACCACGGGGCAACGCTCCTGGGGAAAATCTAAAAGTGAGAATGAAGAGCATGTATTAAGATGCATTATAATGGCCTAATAAACAGGAAATTCTACAATACTACTTCCAGTCACAAATGACCATTAGGATTCTGTGTTTCTAAGTGCTTATGTTCAAATGAAGATTGTCTTGAAAAATACTATTACACATTGCCCCTGTAAAATGAAGGCTTTGAGCCTCCCTCAGGAAAGCTTCCAATTCCTGAAGAATTGAAGCTTTAAAATTTTTAGCCACTACAGATGCAAAGAAAAGCTACCAAATGTAAGCGGAGAAAAATCACTGCATCTAGCCTACCAGCATAGCTCCAGGTCCTCTATTGCTGTTTACAGCTTCCCCAAACTGCAGGAACAGCATGAAATTGACAAGCCTTCTACAGTTTCACTGCAGCTGCTTGGGAAAGCTACTAACTGCAGCAGAAACAGGTGCTAGAATTATTCCTGAGGGGACAACCACCCAAAAAGCACAGATTGAAGAATACAGTAGGAGAGAGCAGCTGTCCCCTTCCACCAGAAAGTATTGGGAATAGGGGATCAGTGTGGGGTGCTCCTCTGCATTCTAGCAGGGACAGGTTTCAAGGGACAGATGCACCATGGGACAAGAGGACGAATTTTATGTTTTGGGCTATTATGCCAGCAACCCATCCACAATAGGACAGATTAGCCCAGTGGGAACCACCTAGGGGTTAGCCTTCCCTCAAAACAAGTTAGTGTGACTGCTTGTGTACTTTTGGAAGCATGTGGGGCAAGTTATTGGCTTGATTAAGGGAACAAATTCTCTAGAACAGACAATACTTAAGAGCATAAACAGCTGCTTTTTTTGCATTATAGTCTTGCTCTATTTAGCTGTTTATACACACTGTATATCTAGTTCTTCTAAGAACTAAGGAGGAGTGAGGAAGGCCGGGAAGAAGAGGAGATTAAAGGAGTTCAAGTCAGGAATGCATGGCCCCTTTATTAAGAATATTTTGCCAGAAACCACCTCACCCACTGAAGACAAGGGAAATGTTATTTCATATACTACATTTCAACTGCCATAGCGTCACACAGACAGAGGTAGTCTCCACAACATACATGGCATCAATAAAAAGTTCATATACAAAGCTATGTTCCCTGAAAGTTCCCCTAAACTTGTTCCTGGAACTTATGTATTCTAGGACTTGCAGCAACAGACACTGATTTAATGTAACTATTATGAAGCCTTAACTATATCTCATCAATCCAGTTTCCCCTCATTTAGCATTCTGAAAAATTCCCTGTTTTAGAAAGATCGTGTACTATGGATGTTTAAAGCTACAAATAGAAGAAAAATATACAACAAATGAACTTTTGCAACAAGACAGAAGTTCTCCACTATCTAAAGCCTGTTCATTTGGGTATCCCTAAAGAAAGGCTGCATACCCCTCAAATTCTGCAAATTCTTTTTAGTATAGTGCAATACTATGTTACCACATACCAATGGAAAGAAGATTCCAACTACTTCAAAACCAACATGATTAAGTGGTACACTGCAACAGAGTATTTGTTCTCAGTGGATTTAGCCTCATGAAACCTTATGCACTAAGCAGCCTATTACACCACCACACTGCTGCCACGGGAATGACAGGCTGCTGGTACATTATGACAGGCACTCAAACAGGCTTCCTGAATGGTGAGGTTCTACTTACCTCTACGTAATGTTTTGAGGAAAGCGTCAATCTGTTCCTGTCCAACCCCAAAAGCTCCTTTCTGCCCAAAAAGGAGATGGGAGAGGAGGAGGTGCAGGACCTCTATTGCAATATCTTGGAAGCCACCTTCTTGATTTCCACTGACGTCTGCGTCAATGTAAGACCGCAGCAGATCTGGAAGTTTCTGTTTGATAAACTGGGCAGCTACAAGAGGAAAAGAGAGGCTATAGTTAAAGCCCTGAAAGTTACTTTAAAAATGTACCTTAGTCAAAGACTTAATTTGGTTCTGTTGGTCATCCAATGCTCTGGGCACATTTAACACACTCCACACCACCTAAATAGTTGTCTACCATTGATAAGACAACAATATCCTTTTCATGCTCTGTACCCCTCATCCCCACCTTTAGTAGGCAAGAAAGACTTAGCCGTGTCTGTTCCAGACATATTACAATAGTGAATCAGAACTGGGGAAATGGGGGGAGGAACAACTCCTGCTCCAGTACCTATTGATTTCAACTGCAGAAGCAAACTCAAGTAACCCAGACCCTAAAGCATTGTCAGGATTGTTCTTAAATTTGACAGGTCTTTGCTGTAGTATTTTGCAAACTCCTCACTTACCAAAACCTCGTAGATCTGAGCTGAAGGAGTTCAGTAAAGCAAGACCAAAAATCACCTGTGAACAAATGAGAGGAAAGTAAGAGCCTATCATGCATTTAATTTCAGTCAAGTTTTGTATTGTACAAACTTAACCAGCTAGTTTGGGAAACAAATGTTTACCCACCTCTTGAACTTTGCTTAATTTGATAACTTTACTCAGCTGGGCAAATAAATGGGGTGAAGGCTTTAGACTCTGAAACAGAATAAAGTATGAATTATTTATACGGATGGTCTAGCTTGTAGTGTGAAAGACAGCCTGGAGGTTTTATCTGCAGGAGAGGGAAATTTGCAGGAAGGGAAGGCATTTTGCAGTAGACTAGCTCACAAAGCCTGAACAGGGCAGTCAAAAAACCCAAGCAAAAGCTGCCATTTTCAGGAGTTAATATTAAGGTGACCCATGCTTTGAAGAAAGTTTAAATCCACACATACTTCTCACAAGTTACACTAGTTCAGTTACTAAGCTGTTGGTCTCAGGACCTTCCCCATGTCAACAAAAATATAGAAGCACTAGGGACCTATTTTGTATTTTGATTGTTTTGAGGTCTAACACAAAATGTTCAAAAATCACAAAAGTTTAACACTATTAAACCAGCTTAGTTTAATCAAGAGAAAGGCCCTTTCTAAAGTGGCTTGGACACTACTACAGTGCTTCTGTGAAAATGGTAAAGTGAGATGAGCAGTATGAGAATAAAGTTAGATATAGCAGACAGTGCAATCCCAGACTTCCACATGGACAACTAGCATTAGCTAATATCACGTAAGGGAATACAGTTTAGACCCAACCTTAGGGTTTATAAAGAAAGGCTTAAACTCCGTAAATATTTTTTCATGAAAGTAGAGGTATGAGTCTTGCTTGGTTTTAAGTATTCCCATCAAGTGTTTGCAATCCAAACATTGCTGTACTATGGAATGCGTAAGAACCTGAAATTGACTAATTTATATTTATTGTGGAAGCTTGAGAAGTACAGGGAGTGACAATGGATGAGCAAGACTATTCAGTTTTTAAAATTCTTGGTACTAGAAAAGACAAGAGTTTGTTTTAAAAGATTAAATCCCAGTAAATACAAACACGGAGGGTATAAACAACTATAAAAAAAGCAAGGCCAAGGAGGATTTCAGGCAACAAGGGAAGCATGTCATGTCCTACTCTAGTTAAGGATCCTGTTCTTGAAGCTAAAAAACTGTCCCCAACCCTCGTGCACTAGCACCCATCAAAGTCTAGAAAATAGCAGCTCCTTAAGGGTAAAAGTAGATAATTTCCTTCTATGGGTTAATCCATTTCCCCTCCAACTCTAGGAAAACCTTTGTCACACTCCTCTTGTGCTGAATTTTTAGTCTGCTAGTGCAGTTACACACTGAATGAATGCTACTGCCTTGTTTGACAAGTTTTCCTGTTTAAAAAGCCCTTTTAAATATAACTCATTGAAAACATTCTACATAATTCCACAATAAAATAGAGACTTATTTTTCCACGACTGACCCTTTTAAAACAGGGTATACAAACCTTCTGATAGTGCAATGGATTGTCAATGGCGTAGGACAGCGTCGAGATAAAGTTTGGCTTTGTAATCAGCGACGCACACTCCTGGATCAGAAACTGAGTCTGAAAAGAACAAGGGAACTGTGAATCTGCTATTGCTTTAACATATTGCATCTGTATTTCAGTTATCACTTTACTTTTCACTCTGCAGCCACAGTAGCAATAACCCAGTCAGATTTTACAGTGCTTCAGATTTTGAATTCAGTATTTTGTACCAAGAAACACAGAAGGGGACAGACTAGTGTCCATCAGAATTTGACTGTTTCCTTGTCATTAAGGTTTAGGTTTTAATATTTGCCAGACTAGACAAGCGAGCCAAACAGAGTTTCTCAGTCACCTGGCAAAGTAAACTTGATGTGCAAGTCTGGAACTTTATTTCACTTGTCTTAGGCTCCTACAGATGTTAGCATAGATAGTGTCTGTATGCACAACAAATAGGAGCATAGTATGCTAAATTAAGCAATGTTTCTCAAGAGATTTTAGGAAAGAATGGAGGTTAAGCCAGGAAATAGGTGTGCCCCAGAAGTCTAAATAGTTTGGAAGTGTGTAAGATAGTTGCTCATTGTATTACTAGCTTGGACTAAGCTTTAAAAAAAGTAAGGGATGTTTTAAGAAGGTACTGCCTGGGGCCCAAAAAAAAAGTGGGGCCAACACACTTTAGTAGCAGGTTTTCTAAGTCAGTTCTTTAAAAGAGAAACTCAGTAATTCCACTTCTTGCTAATTTAGAGAGCCAACAAAGGGAGTTGTAATTCAAAAACTGTGCATGGATATTTTCCCCCAATTAACTGAAGACTATAACCTGTACCCTGCCTTTGTGCTTAAAATGGCCTGAGAGCTTTGCAATAAGCCAATTAAAAGTATAATTAATTAGTGATTGTCCAAGTGCAGCATTTACCTGATGGAAATCTTTGCCACTGCTTTTACCATCGCCACTGAAATCCACATGCGAGAATAGACAGCGTAGTAAATGCCTGTCTGCCTCGGGACCGTGCCGATTCACAATCTGAAAGACCAAGAACAAACCATCTAGAAAACATCCAACAATTTTGATGGAAAGTTGTCACACAATGATGGGGCACCAGTACTTTGGTTACTGTAGTAATTTCACTACTTTGTACAACGGAATACTCAAGTTCAAATAGGAGGCACCGAGGATTCAAGAGTTTAGTAATTAATTCTCAATATCCTGTGAAGTAAGGGTTAACCCCATTGGGGATGGAAAGACAGAATCAAAGCAGTAAAATCATGACAGGACCAGAACCCCAATCTCTTAACTCCAACTCTTTGATCATGCTTCTGCCCACATTAAGGCACACTAGTTTAAGCACTCAACTTGTTTGTTTTTGAGGAAGGAACCCGTACATAAGGGAATTCCCAGGGTGGTGGATAATGTTTTTTTTATTTAAATTGGATTTTTTTGATAAAATGCTTGGGGGGGGGGGATCTATGTAAAGATAGTTTTAATTAAGATATTTGAGCTATAATGTATCATCATGGAATAGGGATTATACATTCTAATTCTATAGTATGAGACAATATATTCATGTAATGGTTAAGAAAAGTTTTGTAAAGGAGTTCCAACAGTTCATGGATTAGGGACCCAAATTTATGGGGCTCCAGGGGTTTCTGTATAGATTTAGAAGATTGTTGGGGGCAGAATAGATCTGGACAAGGAGAAGAAGTCTGGAGATAAGTGTGAGAAGGGAGGGACAGGCAGTAGAAACAAAAGTGAAACTGTTTGAGCAATATATTCCAGAAGTCTTGAGGTCTTTCTGAGTGTAGCCTTCATTGATTTGAAATCTACCATACCATCCTCTCACTAGAAGGGAAAACCTATAATGGCAGCAGGCCGTAAAAAAGACCCAGTTTGGGAATATTTTAATGAAGTTCCTCTACCTGTGGGTAAGACGGGCATGTGTTCAAAATGCAAACAATGCGAGAAATGCAAGGCCTGGTTGCCCGAATGAATCATCATAGGAAGTGTTCCTTCTCAGGAGGAAGCTGCAATGATGATGAAGTGAACATGTCTGAACACGCAGGATCTTCAGGTTGGTAAACTTTTTTATTTCATACTTCTTTCTTAAGGACTGCCTGTCTTCCTTTTGGACTACTCTTGAATTCTCATGAACAAAAAAAATAGTTGTTACTCTAGGATACTACCATTTTAGATGCAGTTGTGATACAAATAAATAGCTGAAATAGGCAGATCTTTTTACAATAGCACCTTTAAAGTAGTCAGTGAATGCAAGGAATAATACTAAATGAGCAGTAAGGTAATAATTAAATAACTGCATTGACTTATTTTGTTTAGGAGAATCCATCCTCTACATACAGGATTCTGAAGACTATCCACCTTCAAGGTCACCATCATTTTCTATAGTTTCAGAGTTTATCCACCAATGATAGTGTTTCAGTCACATGTATGTCACATGACCACAGTATATCACCTGTAGCAAAAAGGAAAGTCTCCATCATCCAGAAACAACCATAGATAAGTTTGTGATAAGAACCAACAGATTACAAAAAGAGGTAAATTGATGGAAAAAAATTGCCCAGTTTGTTTATGCAACCAACTCTCCTTTCTGTATGATGAGAACCCACACTTCGTTAACATGGTTCAGTCATTAAGACCAGGATACAGTCCACCAAACAGAGCAGATGTCACAGGCAAATTGCTGGATAAAGTATATGAAAGAGAAATTGAGCAGTGTGCAAAAGGTCTAGAGGGTGAAATTGTTAACCTGAGTATGATGGGTGGAGCAATGTCACACAATGATTCAGTTGTATGTGCTTGTGTGACAGAGGAAGGGAACGTATCTCTTGTTTCTGTAAGGAAGACATCAGGAAATGCACACAGCAGAATACTTACAAGCAGAAGCAGTAAAAGCCTTAAACTGGGGGGAAAATGCAAATGTCTAGTAAGCAGCTTTGTCACAGACAATGTTGCAAACGTATCCAAGATGAAAAGAAATTTAGAAGAGTGTCCCAAGCTAATAACATACGGTCGCAGTGCTCATTTGATCCACCTCCTAGCCAAAGACTTCAGTGTTCCAGAAATAAAGGCTAATGTTGAAATTGCAAAATACTTCTGTAACAACCACTCTGCCGCAGCTGCTCTACAAAAAGTGGGAGGAACCAAGCTAACTCTCCCACAAGATGTGCGATTGAACTCCGTAGTGGACTGTTTTGAGAACTATATCAAGAATTGGCCTAATCGGATGACAGTTTGTGAACAAAATCATGAAAAAAAGAGATGGCACTGTCATAGCCAAAGTTCTCAACATTGGGCTTCAGAGAAATGTTGAACACATGTTGAGTATCCTGAAGCCTATTTCTGTAGCCTTGAACAAAATGCAGGGAAATAACTGTTTTATTGCTGATGCTGTTGAAATTTGGAAGGAACTGAGTGAGATCTTAAAAAGAGAAATATGCAATGAAAATTAAATTACAAGCATTAAAAGAACAAATGAGACAAGCACCATCTCCGGTTCATTTTCTTGCAAATATTCTCAATACTCGGTAACAGGGTCAAACCTTAACTGCTGAAGAAGAGGAGTTTGCTGGATGTCCATGTCCTCGCCATCATCCCTCCATAATGCCAACTATAATAAACTTCAGAGCTAAGGGTGAACCATTCAAGAAATATATGTTTGTTGATGTTTCAAAGAAAGTCACACCAGTGAGCTGGTGAGAGTCACGTAAGCACTTGGATTCAGAGACTGTTGACGTGATAATCTCACTTTTAACAGCAGTAGCTTCTTCTGCCAGAGTAGAAAGAATTTTCTTCTTTTGGACTAATTCATTCCAAATTGAGAAATTGTTTGGGACCTGAAAAAGCAGGAAAGCTTGTTTTTCTTTTCCAGATTATGAACAAACCGGAAAAGGAAGGTGAAGATGACTGAGTTAGCTGCAAAAGACAATATTTTAAGTTTCTCATGTTGACCTGGCTGACAGTCTATTTAATTTTTAGGGTTTTGTTTTGTTTTTAAATATTTCATTTAACTATTTGAGTTAAAACAATTTTACCAAAAACAAATCTGATTTTAAAAACTTGAACATTTAACTAAATTCAAAAATTTATATGCTTGTTTTGTTAAAATAATATGTTTGCTGTTGAAGGAAAAATATCCAGAATACATAATAATGTTTGTTTAGTTAAATAAAACAATTTAAATGTCTGTCTGGTGATGTTCTCCTCCCAATACAGCATGACAAGAAAATCCTCCAAATATTAATATTAACCTGTTGAATTGGAGATAGTTCGCCTCCCAATGACTTCGTAAACATCTGCTTCAATTACTTATTTGGTTATTTCATTTACCAAAATCATTAATTTTCTGATTATAGCTGTAAAACTAATCTGAAAAGTTTTCAAAATAAATCACTTTAAAAATGTATAGTGTGTACCTTCTAAAAATGAAATCTATATCTTGTTAAGAATATATATTCAGGTTATAACAAACAAGAATGCACTTTTATGTAGAAATCCATGATTAAATCGAGTCTTCCTGACTAGTGATTTAAATCATGATTTAAAATCAAATCCACCCTGGGAATTCCCTTAACATCCTAATGTGCCAAAACCTCTACCTCAACATAATGCTGTCCTCGGGAGCCAAAAATTTTTACTGTGTTATAGATGAAACTGAGTTATATTGAACTTGCTTTAATCCACTGGAGTGCACAGCCCCGCCCCCCCCCCCGGAGCACTGTTTTACTGTGTTATATCCGAATGCATGTTATATCTGGGTAGAGGTGTATTTAGTTATCCTGATGCCACTAATCTGCACTGTGCCAAGGCGGTGTGAGCAGTGTTTCAGTGCTAATATCTGGGAGAATCCCTACAGTTATCTAGACAGTCTGCAGAACTGAAAAGTGTTCTGGCACTTAGGGGAGAGGTTTGAGCATTAGCCTGCTAAACCCAGGGTTGAGAGTTCAATCCTGGAGGGGGCCACTTAGGGGTCTGGGGCAAAATCAGTACGTGGTCCTGCTAGTGAAGGCAGGGGGCTGGACTCTGACCTTTCAGGGTCCCTTCCACCTCTATGAGCTAGGTATATCTCCATATATTTATTCTGTCAGATACCAACACAGGTAACCAAAAAGATTGTTTTACAAATTAATTGAACTTTTGACAGTCAGTGACCCACCTAAATTGGAAGGTTTTAATCTAGTAGCATGCTAGAGCCAGATTTGACCTGGTTTAACCGTTAACACTAGGAGGTCCCCAACCTGCGACAATGCACTAGTACCTCAATTCTTTTATTTGGAAGAAGGGGGAAATCGGGGTAAAGGGAGTATTCAAGGGAGCAAGGAAACACAGTAAGATTCTTAAGTCCAGGAAGTGCTAAAATGAATTTTTGACTCATTAAGATAGGATGCCAAGATTATAGGCCATTTTGAAAGTAAACAAGCATCAGATCTTTGACATGTCCTTCAGTCTAGTCCACTATTTTTCTTGCTATAGTTCTTAAAACCGTGGAAATACTCATTCAGCATGGTCTTTTGCACATCCGGTTTTAAATAGTTTAGGGCTTGGCTACACTGGCACTTTATACCGCAATAAAGCCTCCCAGAGCGCTCTACCTTACTCCCCGTCCACACTGGCAAGGCACATAGAGCACTCTGAGTCCCTGGCTAGAGGGCTCCTGGTACTCCACCTCCAGGAGAGAGATAGCAGCTGTCGCATATTGGCCGAGACGCCCCAGGGCCAGTGTAAATGGGGAGTTAAGTCACAGCGTTAACTGACTGACCGACCTCCAGAAACGTCCCATAATGCGGAAGTGCCTTTTCAGACAATGGCTGCTGCAGCAGGGCAAAGCAAACGCTTAAGGAGTGAGAGAGAAAGAAAGGCGGGGGGGGCTAGGGGGATCTGAACTTACAAGACAGTGTGCTGACATCACCCCAAAAACCCTCTCCCCCCCACATACCAACACACTTCACCCCATTCCCCTCATTTGAAAAGCATGTTGCAGCCACTTGAACGCTGGAATAGCTGCCCATAATGCACCGCTCCCAATGTGCTGCAAATGTGGCCATGCCAGTGCGCTTGCGGCTGTCAGTGTGGACAGACTAGAGCGCTTTCCGCAGTGCACTCTCCGAAGGTGGGTTTAACCCAAAGCGCTCTACAGCTGCTAGTGTAGCCATGGCCTTAGTTTAAACTAACTTGGGAATTATCTATATAACACACAGAATAAAGCTATCTAAAAGCACAGGGTTAAGAGGAATCTTGGGGATTCAGCTCTCACTTGCATCCCACTTTACCCCCACATCCCATAAAACTGCAGCTGTCTTGACACCTGTTCAAGCTTCTAGTCTCTTCCCCTCAGCACAGTCATACAGAGGGACAGTTCTGTAGTGTCAACTATGTCCTTGCACTACTAGCCATATAGTGAGCTCCATAAAGCCAGCATGCTGCACCACATCCTTCCGATCAAAAGCCCTTCTGGATTCACTATCACTACACACCCATATCTATGGTGTTGAACTACACACAGACTGGAACAAGTGCAAGTTATCAGTGCCCCACTGTTCTCCCTACCTTAATAAACCCCTACATACTAGGGGTTTTCTATAATTGGAGTTAGGCTCTCACTGATCAGCAAGCTTTGCGGCATAGATTTTATAACAGACAGCTGTGGCAGAGGTCTCTGCACTAACATTTCCCCCTCCAATATTAATCCATTTATACCCAAACTGAAGAATTAAAACTAGTTTGTCAAAAAGCACAGCATCAATAGTTCATTTATTATCATAATCAATCCATTAGCTACTTTGCAACAGGTCTCCTAGCCATCACAGCAACTTAGTACGGTTGTGGTATACGGTCTTTAAAGCCCACCTTACTCTTGTCTTGTGTTTCTAAATTCTTGGCTACTAAACAGCTCAAGTCCAGGCCCTTGCTGTTTTAACTACCTTGAGCTTCTTTTACACATAATTTGTTAGCTATTGCTACTTATAACAATTTCTTTCCCCAAGTTTAAAAAAGTTGGATAGTTATCTAAAGTCACCTGCCCCATTACAAGCCCAGTCAGTAATAGAATGAGCAGAATCTGCTACCACCACCCTGTCATTACCTCCAAGCACTAAATTATGAAAAGAGAAATCGCGTATAAATACATTTCAGTAGTCTAGCCTACTCAGTTTCCATGGTCTATTTCCTTACCCTCCCAATTTACTTATTTCCACATGCTTCTCTTAATAGGTTTCTTTGTTTAAAATGCAATAGGACAGAGTAGTACTGCCATCTATTCAAGAGTAATTACACCACTCCATGACTGTGAGGACCTCCCAGCAGGTCACTCTCACACAGGAGAATTAGAAGTCCAGGTGTGTTTACAGTACACCAAAAGCCTCAGATGAATTGTTGAGAGTGAAATCGGTCAATCCAGGCTTCAGAATGCAGCTAGAACTTTGGGCAATCCAAATCACTTAAGTATTGGTACTCAGACATAGCTACCACGCCTCTGTTCCAGACTTGAAGGCAGTTACTATCCCTGGCTCTTCAGTGTGCTATATCAAATAAACCTGTGGACTCAACTGAGTTACTAAAGATAGGAAAAGCCAATGAGTATCCATATTAAAGTCACCCTTACAATTTCACCACTATACTAGCTAGCATCCATGAACTGACAGCATGAGAATTAGGCTGTTCCCTCATTTAGATGTTGTATTTCCTACTGTGAGGTACATTTCTGTGCAGAGTAAAGGACAATTTATTCTCCTTTCTCCCCCCATGTCAGCCTATGGAGATAAGAACTCTGAAAGGTACTAGAATGCATTTAAATCAACCAGGATTACATTCACTTAAATTTTTCCTCAAGAAAGAATTTAGAATAATTGCCAGTTTGGGTCAATGATTCCTGCTACAAGACAATTTATAGTAGAGTCAGTCTACTTGTTCATTCAGTGAATTTATAAAAACAGAAGACCACTGTACTAGATCAAGTATCTGCTTGGCTGACTGCCAGTGGCAAGTTCATTACTGCTTACTCAGCAACATAGGTTAGAGTAGAGCTTTGTTTTGTAGCATCTTATACAAATAGTTCAGCAATAAAAATATCTAAGACATTAAATCAGATGGATTTTCACAAAAAGAGGTGGGCATTGTTTAAGTAACAGCAACATTTAAGTTGGGTGAATTTGAAGGAAGTTATATGAAACATTAAGATTGTTATTACAATCATTTTTTTGGCAAAATCCAAATATTTAACACTACAGCTATGTTCTAGGAGCCAGCTATCCCAGGGACAATGATCACAGACACATTCAATAGTTCAAGGGCTTTCCTTTGTGGCATGTAGCTTGAAAAATTAAAGTTATCTGCATTAAAAATATGATTAGTAGCACCACGTTTTCATATCAATTAAACAAAAGGTGTTGTCTATGGTGGAGCCTTAAAAACCACTTGATGAATATTTGAGTACATGAAAGACAGGCCCCCTAGATAAAAATCAAAGTTTTAGACTAGCAGCAACTTAGCAAGTTTTTCTGTTTTCAAAGTCACCACTGTAGTTAATTGTGCAGTGCAGAAGTGTTTTGACAACTGACCCTATTTGAATATTGTCATACATACTTTTCTTCAGGAGTAGGATAGTGTTTGCTGATACAGTTATAACATAGTTTTCTCATAAGACACACAAATATGAGTATGTCAAGAGTAATTTTCCTTTTCTAGATTAATATGATAATGCCTTGTACCCCTAACTCAGGCCTGGTCTACACTACGAGTTTAGGTCGACTTTAGCAGCGTTAAATCGAATTAAGCCTGGACACGTTCACACGACGAAGCCCTTTCTTTCGACTTAAGAGGCCCTTTAAACTGGTTTCTTTACTCCACCTCCGACGAGGGGATTAGCGATAAAATCGACCTTAGCAGGTCGGAATTGGGGTAATGTGGATGGAATTCGACGTTATTGGCCTCTGGGAGCTATCCCACAGTGCTTCATTGTGACCGCTCTGGACAGCACTCCTAACTCAGATGCACTGACAAGGTAGACAGGAAAAGACCCGCGAACGTTTGAATTTCATTTCCTGTTTGCCCAGCGTGGAGAGCACAGGTGACCACGCAGAGCTCATCAGCACAGGTAACCGTGATGGAGTCCCAGGATCGCAAAAGAGCTCCAGCATGGTCTGAACGGGAGGTACGGGATCTGCTCACCATATGGGGAGATGAATCAGTGCTAGCTGAACTCCGTAGCAGTAAACAAAATGGCAAAATATTAGAAAAGGTCTCCAAGGCCATGAAGGACAGAGGCCATAACAGCAGTGCCGTGTGAAAATTAAGGAGCTAAGGCAAGCCTACCACAAAGCCAGAGAGGCAAACGGGAGGTCCAGGGCAGAGCCGCAAACATGCTGCTTCTACGCAAAGCTGCATGCCATGCTAGGGGGTGCAGCCACCACTACCCAACCGTGTGCTATGACTCCGTCACTGGAGAAACACAGGGAAGAGGGTTCAGGGTACGAGGAAGATGAGGATGAAGATAATGTAGATAGCTCACAGCAGCAAGGAAGCGGAGAAACCACTCACCTGGTTGAAATGGGGTGATTTTATTAAGGGGACATTCAGAGGTGCCCCTTCCTGCTCTGCTGAACAGAAATGTTCCCCGCTGTTAGCCACGCGGTGGGGGGAGGGGTGAAGTGATCATCCCAGAGAATTGGATGTGGGGAAGAGGGGGGTTAGTTGGGTTTGTGCTGCATGTTAACCTGGAAACCGCAGCCCCCTCCTTTTACATTGCAAACCCATTTTAAATGGCCAACCCAACGGGTGCTTGGTATGGGAAATGAGGGCGCTACTGTTTGAAACCATTCCCACATGTTAAAAAGGTTAAAAAAAAGGCCAAAAGACTGTGGCTTACCATGGCTGCCTGCAAGCCGAAATCTGTTGCCTGGCACTGCGTGAGTGATCTCTCAAACCAAACCGGCAGGCCCTCAATACAGAGGAAAAATGTGACCTTGTAACGAAAGCACATGTGCTGTGTAATGTGAACAGCAAAATTTAACGTGAAAGAGTGTACCCATTGTTCTCTAAAATGTGTCTTTTTCTAACCACCTCTCCCTTCTCCACCAGCTGCAAATGTTTCTCCTTCACAGAGGCTAGTGAAGATTAGAAGGAGAAAACTGCGGACTCGGGATGATATGTTCTCGGAGCTCCAGATGTCCTCCCACGCTGAAAGCACAGCAGAATGTGTGGAGGCGGTCAATGTCAGACTACAGAAAAGCACAGTATGAACGAGATGAGAGGTGGCGGGCTGAATCGCGGGATGAACAGAGCAAGTGGTGGGCTGAAGATATGATAGGTGGCGTCAGCTTGCAGACAGAAGGCAAGAGTTGATGCTCCGGCTGCTGGAGCATCAAACTGATATGCTCCAGCGTATGGTTGAGCTGCAGGAAAGGCAGCAGGAGCAGAGACCGCCACTACAGCCCCTGTGTAACCAACAGCCCTCCTCCTCAAGTTCCATAGCCTTCTCACCCAGACGCCCAAGAACACAGTGGGGGGGCCTCCGGCCACCCAGTCACTCCACCCCAGATGATTGCCCGAGCATCAGAAGGCTGGCCTTCAATAAGAGAAAGTTTTAAACTGCAGTGTGTCCTTTTCCTTCCCTCCTCCCCCACCCACCCCAGGCTACCTTGGCAATTATCCCCCTAGTTGTGTGATGAATTAATAAAGAATGCATGAATGTGAAGTAACAATGACTTTATTGCCTCTGCAAGCGGTGCTTGAAGGGGGGAGGGCTGGGTGGGGTGGTTGGTTTACAGGGAAGCAGAGTGAACTGGGGGGGGGGATGCGTGCGGCGGAGGGTTCATCAAGGAGAAAAACAGAAGTTTTACACCATAGCCTGGCCAGTCACAAAACTTGTTTTCAAAGCTTCTCTGATGCACACCGCGCCCTGCTGTGCTCTTCTAACCACCCTGGTGTCTGGCGGTGCGTAATCAGCGGCCAGGCAGTGTGCCTCAACCTCCCACCCCGCCATAAATGTCTCCCCCTTACTCACAGACATTGTGGAGTGCACAGCAAGCAGCAATAACAATGGGGATATTCTTTTCGCTGAGGTCTGAGCGAGTCAGTAAGCTGCGCCAGCGCGCTTTTAAACGTCCAAATGCACATTCCACCACCATTCGGCACTTGCTCAGCCTGTAGTTGAACAGGTCCTGATTACTGTTCAGGCTGCCTGTGTATGGCTTTATAAGCCATGGCATTAAGGGGTAGGCTGGGTCCCCAAGGATCACAATAGGCATTTCAACATCCCCAACGGTTATTTTCTGGTCCGGGAAGAAAGTCCCTTCCTCCAGCTTTTGAAACAGACCAGAGTGCCTGAAGACGCGAGCATCATGTACCTTTCCCGGCCATCCCACGTTGATGTTAGTGAAACGTCCCTTGTGATCCACAAGGGCTTGCAGCAGCATTGAAAAATACCCCTTGCGGTTTATGTACTCGGTGGCTTGGTGGTCCAGTTCCAAGATAGGGATATGGGTTCCATCTATCGCCCCACCACAGTTTGGGAATCCCATTGCAGCAAAGCCATCCACTATGGCCTGCACGAGTCACTACCCTTGATATCACCAGGTCTGATTGCCCTGGCAACTTGGATCACAGCAGCCCCTACAGCAGATTTGCCCACTCCAAATTGATTCCCGACTGACCGGTAGCTGTCTGGCGTTGCAAGCCTCCATAGGGCCATCGCCACTCGCTTCTCAATTGTGAGGGCTGCTCTCATCCTGGTATTCTGGCACTTCAGGGCAGGGGAAAGCAAGTCAAAGTTCCATGGAAGTGCCCTTACGCATGCGAAAGTTTCGCAGCCACTGGGAATCGTCCCACACCTGCAGCACGATGCGGTCCCACCAGTCTGTGCTTGTTTCCTGGGCCCAGAATTGGCATTCCACGGCATGAACCTGCCCCAGTAACACCATGATTTGAACATTGCTGGGGCCTGTGCCTTGTGAGAGGTCTACGTCCATGGCAATTTCCTCACTCTCGTCGCCGCGCTGCAATCGCCTCCTCGGCTGGTCCTGGTTTTGCTTTGGCATGTCCTGGCTCTGCATATACTCTAGGACAATACGCGTGGTGTTCATAGTGCTCATAATTGCCGCGGTGATCTGAGCGGGCTCCATGATCCCAATGCTATGGCATCTGGTCTGAAAAAAGGCGCGAAACTAGTATCTGACGGACGGAGGGAGGGAGCGGTGAGTGACGACATGGCGTACAGGTACAGGGAATTAAAATCAACAGAGGTGGCTGTGCATCAGGGAGAAACAACTGTTACACAGAATGGCCCCCCCAAAGATTGATCTCAAAACCCTGGGTTTAGCAGGCCATTGATTTCATGGAGGGAGGGGGAAGCAAATGAATACAGAACAAATCTATTTTTTACATCTTAAGCTGGCAGACGACGGTGCAGCATGACTGATAGCCCTTGGCATCTTCTGGGTGCTTGGATGAAAATACTGGGGGCTTGGCAGAAAACAGCATACTACGACTGATAGCCATTATCGGCGAGACTGTTCGATAGGACTGAGCATGTCTGCCCAGGTGCCCATGATTGACAGCCACTGCAGTATGACGACGACAGATATCATAATATACCATCTTCTACCAAAAGGCAAGGGGCTGCTGCTGTGTGCAATGCAGCCCCATGGCTGCCAGCACCCAGATGACATATGGTGACTGAGCTGAGCGGGCTCCATGCTTGCCGTGGTATGTTGTCTGCAAAGGTAACCCAGGTAAAAAGGCACGAATCGATTGTCTGCCGTTGCAGGAGGTGCCTGACGACATGTACCCAGAACCCCCCGCGACACTGTTTTGCATCATTCAGGCATTGGGATCTCAACCCAGAATTCCAATGGGCGGCAGAGACTGCGGGAACTGTGGGATAGCTACCCACAGTGCAATGCTCCGGAAGTCAACACTAGCCTCAGTACTGTGGACGCAGTCCGCCGACTTAATGCACTTAGAGCATTTTATGTGGGGAGACACAATCGGCTGTATACAACCAATTTCTATAAAACCAGCTTCTATAAATTCGACCTAATTTCCTAGTGTAGACATATCCTCAGTGGATCTCAATTTCCCATATCAAGGTCTAATCTAGCTAGGATCCCCTTCCCTTTAACAATACTGGCCAGGCAACCAGAAACACCTTATACCTGACTGCAACCTCAGACCGAGCCTGTGCTCTAGATTTCAGCTTTTAGAGAGATGTTCAGGAAGCCTCAACATAAGTTCCCAGTTTTCAAGACAAAGTCTTAAGAAAGTTTCTTGTGTTATTAAATGGCATAAAGACATGTTAAAGTTCAAAAGCAGAAAGGTTACCCATTGCTTAAGAACTGCTAAAGTTATGTTTGTGAATGCATTTGTGTGGCATAATACAACAGCTGCAAGAGATAGAAAAACAGGTTAAATTAAAGCAGGTTTTAATTAGTATTACAGAACACTTTAGGTAACCAGTTTTGAATACAAGAAAAAACAGCTCCAACAGTGTACTTTTCAAATAGCCTCTACACATTTAGATGTAGCTGCTAAGTGAGATAACTAGATAACTTCCTAAGTCTGAATACCAAGTTTACCAAGCAGCATATTACAAGATTAAAAAGTTGCTAAGCCATGTGGATGTAGTTACCCTCTACTGTATTGAAGGAAACAGTGTTGAACACTCACATCTGTAAAGTAATACTAAATTAGTTTGTGTTGGACATAACATTGGATATCACCGGAGTTAGGATGCCAAGACTAGATTTTCATAGCCCCCAATAAACTGCAATCTACATAATCCAGACACTACCCCACCACAATCCAAATCTTAAAGACTCTCCAGTCAAACATTAGACGCATTCAAAACAAAGTGAACTGTAGGTCAATTCAGAGGCAGATTATCCACATCTCCTAAACGGACCAAGTAGTTGAATACCTTCCCCCAACTCCCCTCCAACCACACACACAAATGCTTTTCATGAGAGATTATTTGTAAGAAGTTAAGTACACCTCTACTGCGATAGAACGCTGTCCTCCAGAGCCAAAAAAAAAAAAAAAAAAAAAAAAATCTTACAGCATTATAGGTGAAACCGTGTTATATCGAACTTGCTTTGATCCGCCGGAGTGCGCAGCTCCACCCCCCCGGAGCACTGCTTTACCACATTAGATCCAAATTTGTGTTATATCGGGTTAGAGGTGTATAAAGTACAACAGAGTAAACAGTCTGCTAATGGGTTTAGTGCCATAAAACAAGTTTGTTGACTAGTCAAGAATTGATCTGAAGAGTGATTAAAATGGAACAGGAGTACTTGTGGCACCTTAGACTAACAAATTTATTTGAGCATCAGCTTTCGTGGGCTCAAATAAATTTGTTAGTCTCTAAGGTGCCACAAGTACTCCTGTTCTTTTTGCGGATACAGACTAACACGGCTGCTACTCTGAAACCTGATTAAAATGGGTCTCTAATTTTATGGAATCCAGTAGACTAGAAATTATAGGCAACTGCCAGGTCTGCTTCAGTTGAGGTTCAAGGATTTAGTCTTTAGTGAGAAATCAACATGAAAGCCATTTGACTGAAAGTGTTTTATCCATTAGTTACAAGATTATTGTAGCTAAAAGCTGCAAAATATTCAGTTTACCTTGTTTGTGATAGTATTCTAAATTAAGTTTCACTGAACCCCCTACGTAGCCACTCTTGAAGAGAAATCCTGATCAAGGAGCAGAAATAATTTAAGTTGCATTAAAAAAAAATTAATGACAAAATTTGGAGGGGTTATCAGAAACTGAAGTTTGTCAATTTCAAAACAGTTAAGTTGATAACATCCTTCATGTCAACAGAACTATTCCCCTGTAATGATGTAAACCAGAACAGTACTGTGCTACTGCATAAAAATCAGAATGGAGAGGGATTAAATAAAGTTGTCCCATAGAAATTTGGAAGTGTAAGCGGTGGCTTAGAAGATTCGATTTAAAAGTGTTTAACAGCCTAAGATTTATGTTTAAATAAATCTGACATCTTTAAGGAGCTTCACTGGAAAGGTAATAACCATATCCTGGACTAAATAAGTTAGAGGCAAGATACAGGTTTTGGTTTTGTTTTTTAAAGAGTGGTCTTTCTACATTTAACACTTATGCAAAACATCTAGCCGTTAGACAAACTGAGAAACAGCCCTATTTGTTAGGATCTATAGGCAAGAGCAGTAGCAAGGAAGATGTAAGATTTGTACCCTAGGTGTTTCTGAAAGCCAATTCCAATCAGTTTTCATTTGCTCAGATTTACTAAAGCCATTCCATTTCAGCCAATGGCCTAGATATAATCAGATTCAAATGAAAACGAAGTACTTGTCTAAAAAAGCTTCCTTAAATATTTGCACTAAAATTGTGAAAATATTTTAGTTTACTGCTCAAAAAGGTACCAGGCTGACAGATCTGGAAAAAAAATAAAATGAAGTTTTCCACAAAAGCAGGACTTCACAGAAGGCAACAGTACTCACTATGCTTTGCCACGGTGTCTCAACCCTGACTTAGAATGTCCCCTCTATAGGTGACAGGTTAGTTCTGTCTCAACACTCATTCAATCCTTTGATTTTCTGTTGACATTGCTCAACTGGCTGACTAGTGCAGACTGATGTGGTCATCTGCCTGCTGGGAACTGAACTGGTTTCATACAAGTCTGGAAGACCAGTTGCTTTAGGCGAACCAGTTCTAGAAACTGGTTCAGTAACATGTGTTCCCTCCTCAGCAATCCACTGAGGACAAGGCTTTTCAGCCCAACGGCTCCCTTTACAATAGAATGCTATGAACTCAAGATGTAGCCTGAATCTTAACAATTGTCAAAACATTTCAAAAATAATTTTGTTTTTTAAAGACAGGGAAGCTTAAAATGTCCATAGTTATCGGCAACCCAGAACCAGAAAGTGAACTCGATTTATTTTTCATGTTATACAAGCATCCAACAGTTAGCTAATTAAAAGGATTAACATTTTAAATACTTCTAACTTGAATCTTACAATTTTAAATTTAAAGGAGTGTTTAGATTTTGCCAGAAAATTGAACAGTGACTCTAGAATTACAGTTACCATCTTTTATTGCAACCAAGGTTTCAGTGAGACATTTTGAACAGGAAGTGTCAGGCAAGTAGCCTTGTAAGTTAACAATGGTACATAAACTTAAGGGTCCTGATATGAAGGAATTTAGGTAAAATTATTTGTGTAGTAGATTCTCTCAAGAGAAGCTGTTAGAACAACTAATCAGTAGCTATAAAAAAAGTGAAGTTAGTAACAGACTCTGCTGACAGTTGGGGGGAGGATGGGGGGGGAGAAGAGGGAATAGAATAAGAAGAGAATTGCCTCATCACTGAGTGACAGCTCCAATGAGACTTGTTTCCAAGAAGGTTAGAGCTACAATTCTGGATCTTGTGGGGGGGGAGAAAGGAGTTAGTAAATGTGTAGAAATATAATACGAATGCTGTGAGGTATAACTCAAAGGGAGAGACCCCATTTTATGCTTCTATCCTTCCATCCAAAGTTTCCTTTGCAGCACTCTCTTCTGTTAGTTTACTTACATGCTGTATTTCCTGCTGGCTGGCTCGGTAGTTTTTCTTGGTTAAATTGTCCACCAGGTAGCTGATTTGAGACAAGGCCAGCGAGAGCGAGTCAAGATTCATTGCTGGTTGGGGCGGAAGCAGGCGGCCGAGCCCGGCGCAAAATCACCATTATTCCCCTTTAGTCACCTCAGAGACAGGTTAATTTTTTTCCAATTAGCCTATATCTGTTCTGTGCTATTTCTTCAGCTCTTCTTTCCAAGTGGTCTTATTCTGTTCTGAAACATGGCACCTAGAAGACAAAATAGCATTGCGTTAGATTCAATTTGTTTCAGTTTACAAATATCTTCCAGAGATTTCTGAAATTCACTTAAGTCTATCATTGAAACTAGTATAGTATTTAACTAGCCTTGTAAGTTTCACAGGTTTCTGAATCGCTTCAAGTGTAAATGTTCTTTCCAAAACTTTACGAAGCTTAACAAAGAAGTTTTCCTGCATTTTTGTTTTTAGGTATTTCTATTAAAACCAGAGTTGGGAAAATCTATTTTCCTGCAGTGATGGAAGTTCAGCATTATGACAGCATAAGAACCAGAAGGCAATTTAGTTTTTGTCCAAGAGGAGTGAAATGCAAAATAAATGGTGAAAAGGAATCAGTTACCAGGTTTTACGGTCTGAGGTACTGGTAATAAGGAATTTTATGATTTCTTGATAGCTTCCCTTTGATGTAAAGGCCTAGTATAATATATGGAACATTGTTTAGATCATTTCTCATGGTAGCCTATGTGCATGTGCCACAGAAGGAAGTTCTGTTACAGATTTTCTCCCAACCCAACCTTCTTTATGCAGCTCTCCAGCAACCTTTGAAGAGAAAAAAAAAAAAGCTCGAAATAGACAAAGGGGACACTGCAGATATTTCAACAACTCTAATCTGTCAGCAGTGTTAGAGACAAGGGGAATGATACACAACACATGAGATACCACAGAAAGCAAGAACAGTTTGGGGGACAATTCACTATTTGAAAGTTTTTGCAGCGTGCAATCTTACTTTACAATTGCTTGGTGTGATCTATATGGCAAACAGTAAATACAAGGATCTGCAATAAACTAAACCTAAAATTTTCTATAAACCAGCTTTCCAATCACGAAAGCAAAGCTTGACAGTTTAATAAATTACTATGACAGTATGAAATCTTACTTGATATGAAATCTGGATTGTCAAGTTAAGGATTGCCAGTGGGATAAAATTGCATCCCAAAACAAGAATGTATAGTGAAGAGTCTTCTAGCTCTTTAAGACAAATAGGAAATTGAAAGCTATACTGATAAAAGACATTGTAATGAGTAAGCACCATTCTAGCTCTTGAGAGTCACTGTACTAAAATGCCATCTGTCCAAAGTACACAAAACAAAAAACAAGCTGGCAACTTGCCAGGAATCAGAAGACTTCACCTTATTCAGAGTAAACATTATATTGCCACAAGGTACTGAGGAAAATACTCTGACCAATGTGATCATACATGCTGGGACATGTTTCCATGGGCTATGTTTCAGCACCAACAGGGCAGACACAGGGTGAATGTTAGTATTCTGACTCCCATACTTGTGGCAACTCAATTTAGGAAGCCACTTTAAAAGATGTGGCCTTATCCAGAAGGGTTTTTCCGCCACACAAGAATTTAAAGTTGGATTCAACAAAAATTATGACAATAGGCAACAATATCAACAAAGCTGAAAAAGCTGTGCTCTTCACCTCTGCCATCTCAAATTTAACCAAGAATTTTCCCACATTTATATAAAGGAATCTCCTCCCCTTCAATTAGGATTACAAGTTACACCTCTACCCTGATATAACACTGTCCTCGGGAAGCCAAAAAAAAAAATATCTTACTGCATTATAGGTGAAACCATGTTATATCGAACTTGCTTTGATCCACCGGAGCACGCAGCCCCACCCCCCAGAGAGCTGCTTTACCGCATAATATCCAAATTCGATATAACATGGGGTAGAGGTGTATGATGTTTATTTGACATTGGCTTTATGCTTAGAATGGGAGGAGTACACATGGTTAGGCATTTTGTGCTTCTCTGGTATCAGATAGTTGACACTCCAAAGGACTTGACCAGGTGATTGTTTTAGTCATATAAGCAGCCCATTTGCTCCTGGGACACAATTAGCTAGCTAACAACTGTCCATCCAAAACTAAGTTAGTCTTCCGTAACTAAGAAGCTGACATGCTTCTCAATGATGCCCAAAATTAAAAGGACTGATTACATTTCACAAAAAAATGTTAGGTTTTGTATTCAACAGATCAGTTTTTTGGTATTCTGGTGAAAGCTTATAACTGGATTAGCTAACTAGAAGAAAAAACTGTGTAAGTTATTTATCAATCTACAGACTGTTTGATTTTTAAAGCTACTCTTCTGCTGTATTAGAAAAGCCCACATTTTTACTACTGCCTTATGCTACACAAATAAATATTGCTGAAGCCTGTGTGTATGACCCAATTGCCACCATTTATTTGGGGGGGGAGGAGGGGGAGGGAAGAGCTCAGAAGTTGGGATGAAAGAAACTCCCTAGAATTAAAAGGATTCCAGAATCCTAAGAGACTTTCAACTTATAAAAGTGCCAGTTAACTGTACTGCAGAGGGAAAAATTTCAGACATCTAACATGCCTGTCTAAAAGATTAGAGAAGCCCCTTTAGTTTTACAGTGGGCATTTGACAGAAGTATAATCCATTTACCCTATTTGGGGGTCTTTCACTCAGCAGAAAAAAGGAACAGAAGGTGACTTAAGACCACGAAGACCATCAGCAGATATGTACTTTAAAAAAAGGTAGTGTGTTTAAAAAAAAAAGTTTCAAAGTTTTCCTGTACAAGTCAAATGTATATTCTTCAAAAGTTCTCACTGTGCACACAGAGGCAGCTTACTGGCCCAACAACTGTACAGTTTGAGAAGTTTCATACTAACCTAGTAGATAGGGAACAGCCACCAGCAAGGTCCAGCCCAGTGCCTTGTTAAGAAGTCAAGCTCATCAGCAAGAGGTCAGTAAGAAATGATCACCCTCCCTTTACGAGAATACTTGGATTCCACAGTGATTGCTATGGTAAGGCCTAGGAACAGCACTCTACCTAGAATTTGCTCATGGGTTCTATTTTTGGGTAGCTAGTACCAAACGGAAATCTGAAAGATCCCCCTGTGGAAAGTGAAAAGGAACTCTTCCTCAGGCCAAGGGTATCTATCTGATGTGAAAAGTAGCATGGTCGCCACACCACCTGCCAAAACCCAGTTTGTATTTTTGGGCCCTCTTACCACATGGCTCCAGCAACTAGTTCTGTTGCTGATAGGTTGCTCTTTAGAAAGCTATGAGGTGACATGGGTCTTGCTTTCATCACCTACTATGCAGTTCCTGAGGACAGCAGTGAAACTGACCACAGCTTTGTTAGCTTCCCTATGCCCTCCTGCTTAGAAAAGCTAGCAGCAACACAAGGAATAGGAAAACAAGGGCCTAGTTTATGCGGAAGTTGATAACTTACCCCTTTCCCGACATCTCACTCACCAGTACAAGCATTCCTACTTGCAAGTCTTGAGCAGCAGCATCTGACAGTACCATATAGTAATCAAACTTAGGATCTCAAATTTGGCTTTCATTTTAAAGTCAGCAGGATTTGAAAATGCCTGAGGTGATACTGTGGCTCAAGGATGAAATACAGTACTAATGGCCCACACAGTTCTAGGAAGGAGCCTCATCTCAATGCTCTAAACACATCAAGATATAAAGCATGTGTAAGGAAGGGTGGTTTGTATTTTTGTTACAAGCTTTTGTGCTTATTCCCATTACAAGGCACAGTACAGAGAACTTTAAGACAACTATGTCAACTGAGAAAACACCTTGTAAACCCTTCATCATTATGCCTTTATAAAGGACAATGACAGTTGATAAGATGATTAGGAAAATTTATGCAGTGCTTGGGAAAGAGCTTACACAAGTTGACATGTCTTGCACCATTCACTGAATGATCAAACTTGGGTGAGTTTGAGTAGTAGTGAGTTCCAGGGGAAAATAAGTAGATATTTTAGACAAGTATATTCTTGAGACAAGGTAGATGAGCTAGTATCTTTCACTGGACCAACTTCCATTGATGGAAGCTTTAGAGATGCACAGAACTCTTCTTTGGGGGAAGAAAGCAGTG
This sequence comes from Malaclemys terrapin pileata, assembly GCF_027887155.1. Taxonomy (NCBI): domain Eukaryota; kingdom Metazoa; phylum Chordata; order Testudines; family Emydidae; genus Malaclemys; species Malaclemys terrapin. The sequence continues at coordinate 38,098,107 of NC_071518.1, forward strand.
TCTGAACTAAATACAAGTTGGGACAGATTGGTAAGCAGAAGAGGTAATGCGTATTGGAAGTCATCACTTGAAATAAAGTGGGCAATTGGGGGTCAGATTGTTATGCATAAAGGATTTGAAGTAGGCGATTAAGGGTAGCAGATAGTGCAGATATGTATAGCTTGTTGCAACTTGTAACACAAGATTAGTGTCCCTGTCAAGTCCATAACTTTTGGTGTCTAATAGAGTTATGATTTGAAGTTCCCAGGCTTGCCTTTTGAAGGCGCTGTACAGGTTTCCTTTGAGGGGGGGAGTACTAAAAAATCAGATATGGAGTTATCACATTGTGGTATCGCATTATTTGCCACAGGTGATGCACAGAAATATGATAAAAGAAAAAAAACACTAAGTTCCTTTGAGAGCATAATGATGGTCTGATTTCACCCACACAGTTACTGGGGCATTTGATGCACTGGATGAGGTATACCACATGTGATAAGCCTGTGATACCCTCCCCCCCACACAGCACATGTTTTAAGAGTCATGGTTCCTACACATTCTTATCACAACATGTGGTATAGCTCATCCAGAGCATCAAATGCCCCAACAACTATGTGGATGGCATAAGACAATCACCACTACACTCTCCTCCGAGCCAAGATTAGTGTTGCTTTCAACCTGTGCTAGCTGGGCTGTCTAAGGGTACACAAACACCTAAAAGGCTTTCACTTGGGCTGGTATCCAACCACTCTGCAATGAGGACTAGAGGATAAGCCACCCAAGTGCTGATAGCCCTCCAATGCCTTCCCACCATCCCTCCCACTCCCCATGTGCCCAGCAGGACAGACAAGTTCTTCCACAATTCACCAGAGTGGCTCAGCTTACTACAGCACGAAGAGCCATTGTGACATGCCCATAGAAGTCCTGACATGCAGATGAGCAACGCAGCACCAGGACACAGCAACTCAAGTATGGCTGCTCACAGCTGGACAGGCTAGGCCAATCTCAATGATAGTCACCTATGTTAACTCGGCAGGGAAGACATACCCTGAAAAGTCCATCACTTTACTCAGCAAGAAAGAAGGTTTTCATTATGTCAACCAGTTACGGTATGTAACCAGTAATTTTTCACACTTGAAAGACTTCAAAGTGTCAGAGTTCAGGCAACAGATATAACTTAGAGAATTTTTTCACTTCAAGGTCCCAGAAGCAAAGACAAGGTTTTCATCTCGAGGCCAAAAGACCAAAAACATCAAGACACTTGATCACGGCCTTGGATAGACCAAGAGACTACCTACACTTGACCAGAGCTCGGTATTAAGCTTGATCCTAGTCAACTACAGACAAGTTCTCCAAAAGACATTTTAACTAATCAAGAGTGCCTGATCTTCTAAAGAAGGAAAAATTCAGTAAGAGTCCCTGGTCTTAAGTAATGCATGTGGAAAGCTGCCTTTTCCTCACCACCACTCCAAAAGAGTCTCAATAGTTTTATCTTTCTGTAGCCCAGATATGATCTACTTGGCCAATTCTAGACTAACACAGCTGAAGTGATCATATACCAAAGTGAAGAATCATTCCCAGGACAGAAAAAAGTCAGATTTGTGGATTGTAAGTCTCGTGTTAGTTTAAAAAGTGTCATACATAATCTATGAAGCTGAAAGCTTTATGGCAACTGAACAACAAGGCATTAGAAGTCACCGTTGATGCAAATGATGTTTTGGAATTTCCTCATTAACAGACTTGTAAGAAGACTGCTAAACATGAAAGCTTCGTAACATTATGAAGAATGGACTTCTAGAATACTGCACTGGTTAGCTAGCAATCAACAGGGACAAAGTGGTTTTTATTCAGCTGTAATGTTTCAAACTAGAATTTAACAGGCAAGGAAAGTCATTCTCCTTGAATGTTACATTGCAAATCTCAGTGACCCAATAGGACAATCAAACTACACTCCTTCACCTACAGTAACTAAAATAATCCCAGATGCACTACACCTTGCTTGTGTCTACTTCAAGATAAACAGGCTCAGCCCAGGAGACATTTTGATACAAGTCAATTTTATCAGCATATTTAAAGTTTGAGCCCTGAAAATCTGCAGACCATGTTTGCGGATCAGATACAGATACAAATTTCGTATCCACACGGGGCTCTATAAAGATATAGGTTCCTATGTTACAAGGGACACTACTTTCATATAACAGATTCAGCCCTTCAGTCATCCTTTAAATGATTACCTTAATCTGTACTAGCACTTACCTATACTCACACACAAAGTATATAATTTCATTTCAAGTGGTACAGAATACCCACTTTGGTCTGCTTATAATTCTTGCATGGAATCATTACACTTTATAAAGAGAATGACAGGTATATCATAAGGATCTCCTATAGCAGGTAAAGTTTCAGTTGGCAATCTATGCAACTTCAGAAGTGCCTCTAATATTGTGGAATTCAGGTGGGCTATAAATACAAGAATAAAATTCTAGGCAAGAATCCAATAGTTTAGCAGTGAGAGCTAAAACTTCATTCTCCACAGAAAGTAGTTAGTATTCAGTATTGAAATGGTTTTGCTATTCTATAAATCCAATAAATTGAAATGCACTCTCAGTTACTTTGTGACACTTCAGCTGCATACAGTAGGCATGTGTCTGTCCGACCACTGAGGAGGGTGAAGTGAAAATGCTTCTGAAGTCTTTTGAAATACTTCAAAACAAGAGACTACAAAAGAGGTCTTGAAAAATTCCTAAAAAATTCAAATGAGCCATTTTAACGTGTTAGACATGCATTTCCATTGGGTTTCAAAAGCAGTAGTCAACCAACACCTAACCTCCAACTTGGATGTTAGCATTTTACCAGAGCCAAAAAATGTGAGGCCATTACAGGAATACGAGTTCTATAAGATATTGCATAAGGAAACAGTGGAAACAGTGAAGAGCAAAATTACTGAACTAGTTTCTGGTGGAATAGTTTCATCCTGTCCTCCCACCAAAGCCACATATAAGTAGAGTTTATGAAGCATTCTGCTAGTGCCTCAAAAGACTCAGGGAAGAAACTGGAGGTATGCTTCAAAGCTAATTTAGACTACAAGATAGTTACTGCTTAAACATTTATGGCAAGAGAAAACTCACTGCATAAGCCACATGGATGACAATTTAATTACATTACTGGGAAATTTTACTCATTCTTTCCAATATAGTAGGGTGGATAAAAATCAATGATTTTAAAAAAAAAAATAGGTTTTTTTCCTCAAAAAGCATTTTAATCAAAAACTGATCTAAAGACAGTTTTAATTAAGATACATTATAGCTCAAAGAGATCTCATCATGGAATAGGGATTATAAATTCTATTTCTATAGTACAAGACAATATATTCATGTAATGTTTAAGAAAAGTTTTGTAAATGAGTTCCAACAGTTCATGGATTAGGGACCCAAACTTATGGGGTTCCAGGGGCTTCTGTATAGATTATTTAGGTTAATCTTTCTATCGACCCAATGGGACTCAGTGCTCAGTCTAGAAGATACCATCAGAGATGCTTAGTTTTGCAGTTCTCAAACTGTGGATTTGTGTCTCCATAGATAACATGCTTGTTAACCGCAAAAATGTTTTCCAATAAATAAATAAATGTATAGAGGTGAGAAACAGACCTCAACCCTACTGTCCCGCTGCAAATTTGTGTACAGAGTCAAACCCTTACCTCTCTCTAAAAGTGCAAAGTTTCAAAGAGTTCAATGAATAGAAGATTGGACAAGGAGAAGAAGTCTGGAGATAAATGTGAGAAGGGAGGGACAGGCAATAGAAACAAAAGTGAAACTGAGCAGCATATTCCAGAAGTCTTGAGGTCTGAGTGTAGCCTTCATTGATGTGAAATCTACCATACCATTCACTCACTAGGAGGGAAAACTATAATGGCAGCAGACCATAAAAGAGACCCAGTTCGTGAATAAGAACCATTCAAGAAATATGTTTGCTCATGTTGTTTTCAAGAAAGTCACTCCAGTGAACTGGTGGAAGTTACTTAAGCACCTGGATTCAGAGACTGCTGAAGTGATAATATCACTTAACAGCAGTAGCTTCTTCTGCCAGGATGACTAGATGAGAGGAAGACAATATCAGGCGGGGGAGGGGGGGGGGATGAGGAAGAATCCGCCTGCAGAGCAAAAAAAAAATTTATTGGGACGTCTGGTCACCCTAGCCAGTGTAGAAATAATATTTTCTTCCTTTGGACCAATTCATTCCAAACTGAGAAATAGTTTGGGGCCTGAAAAAGCAGGAAAGCTTGTTTTTCTTTTCCAGATTATGAACAAACAGGAAAATGAAGGTGAAGATGACTGAGTTAGCTGCAGAAGACAATATTTTAAATTTCTCATGTTGACCTGGCTGACAGTAGATTTAATTTTTGTTTTTAAATATTTCATTTAACTATTTGAGTTAAAAATCAATTTTAACAAAAACAAACCTGATTTTAAAAACTTGAATGTTTAACTAAATTCAAAAATTCACATGCTTGTTTTGTTAAAATACTATATGTTTGCTGTTGAAGAAAAAAATCCAGAATACATAAAGTTGTTTTAGTTAACTAAAACAATTTAAATGTCTGTCTGGTGATGTTCTCCTCCTAATACAGCATGGCAGGAAAATCCTCAAAATATTAATGATCAACCTATTGAATTGGAGATAATTCACCTCCCAGTGACTTCATAAACATCTGCTTCAATTACTTTTGGTCAATTAAATAACCAAACTATCATTCATTTTCCGATTATAGCTGTAAAACTAATCTGAAAAGTTTTCAAAATAAATCACACAAAATTGTATAGTGTGTACCTTCTAAAAATGAAACCTACATCTGAGTTGTGAAGAATATGTATTAAGGTTATAACAACCAACAAGAATGCACTTTTATGTAGAAAACCATGATTAAAATAGAGTCTTCCTGACTAGTGATTTAAACATCGTGGAACAAGCTTAATATTTTGTCTAATAACTCTCACCACAACCCCAGACAGCTACTCTCCAAGAAGAGTTTACATTTACTTTAGAGAACAACAGTTTGTAGAAAGCAGTTTGTTAACTCAACTGGCATAGGAGTACTCAACTAAATGTTTCATTAGATATTGAACAAGCTTTGGCATCCTTCCCTTATTTTAAGGTTATAAACTCAATTTAGTCAATATGATTTCAGTAGTCAACAGGTAGCCCCACACTTACATTTCAGCCACAAACTTGCCTAAATACATTGCCTTGCAATTTTGTGCTACAGGGCATTATAACTTGTTAAAAATATCAGTTTCCATCCACTTTTGCATTGCAAGTGTTGAATGCTGGTAAGTACTCTGGGGAACACAAGTACCACCTCTTGCTAGTGTCACAAATCAAGAATGTGGAAAACATTTCGGTAGTGTATATACTGTAGAGCAATGGTCTTCAACCTGTTTACGCACAAGGTCACTTTTTGAATTTAAGTGCAAACCAGAATCTACCTTGCCCCTTCCCCGAGACCCTTTCCCTTCCCCGAGACCCCATCCCACTCATTCCATCCTCCCTCGCTCTCCCCCACCCACTTCCAGCAGGCTGAGGGTAGCAGATTGGGGTTCAGAGTGTGGGACGGTGCTCTGGGCTGAGCCTGGAGCAAGGGGTTGGGGTGCAGGAGGGGGTGAGTGGTGCAAGCTCTGGGAGTGTGTTTGGGTACAGGAGGGGGCTCCGGGCTGAGACAGTGTGTTCGGGTACAGGAAGGTGTATGGGGTGCTGGCTCTGGGAGGGGGCTCAGGACTTGGGTAGGGGGTGCTGGCTCCAGGAGGGGGACTCAGGGCTGGGGTGCAGGCTCCCACCAGGTAGCACTTACCTTGCATGGCGCAGCCCCTGGGGAGGGGGGACATGGCACCGCCCCCAGAGCTCCCATTAGACACAGTTCCCCGTTCCCAGCCAATGGGAGCTGCAGGGGCAGTACTTGAAGGCAGGTAGGAGCAGCATGGAGACCCCTCCCCCTCCAGATCATGCTGGCCACTTCCAGGGGCAGCGCGGGGCCAGGACAGGCAAGGAGCCTGCCTTAGCCCCACTGGACTTTTAGCAGCCAGAAATCACGATCGACTGTCAGAGGCTCCAGGATCAACCAGTCGATCACGATCTACCCATTGGTGACCACTGCTGTAGAGCAACCAGGATACACATTTATATCCTATTTGCCTCCAATTTAACAATGCAGTTTGAAGTTCTCCCTAGTCAGTGTAGTTAAGTTTACAATAGATAGGACCTACCTTCACTGATGAGTGAAGACTGATTAGAACTAATTTTTTTCTACTAAAAAAGTGTTTAAAACTATTGGTAAGTGTTACGTGCCAGAGCCTAAAAGGAGAACTGGAGTAATTAATTAGAATACACAATTTAGTTAATAAGCAACACTAAGAAAAACTGAATCTGACTAGAACACAGGAATACTGTACACAAACTACATCTCATTTATGGAATTCCCTGCACTTTGGTTTATTGATGGGCATTCACTAGAGTACAAGGTTTTGATTAATTATTTTTCCTTAGTAACAGTTATAAAATCTCTTGTTCTACTCCCTTCAGTACAGTCCATCCATATAGCTAAAATGTGGCCAACTCAGTATCTCCTTTCTATTCAACTCCAGATATTAAATATAATTTTAAAGTAAATACTGACTAGAAGAATGGACAGAAATAAAAGTCTCTCTAGGGAGAAGGACAAGGGAGACTCAAGACTGGGGTTGTCTAGCAACAGGATGAGGGTCAGAAATTTAGACAGCCTTATTTATAGGGATATGGAGTGGAGGACAATACCAAACCAAGATGCAGGAGTGGGATGGAAAGCACATTTCTGCACAGCCATCAAAGGCTGCTTCCTGTTTACAAGGCAATTACCTCATCCAGCCTAATTTTGCCTTCATTTTATTCAATCCAAGGTATAGTTACCTTGGAAACAGGAAGCCTCCTGAAGTTACTTATATGTATCAAGAATGAATTGTCATACAGTTCTGGTTGGAAACACCTGTATTTCACTACCGGCTTAACGATTTGACAGCTGTTGTATTTTCATGCTTTCCACCATAGAGTCCTTGAAGTTGAATTCAGAAAGCATCTGCTTTATCTGATCACATGATCAAACTGGAGACTTCTAAACTCTAAGTTGCATGTTCCCCCTACTAAGTCTATATATGTCTGTCACAGTATCAACTTTTATTTGTTCGTTATATTTAATGCCCTTGCACATCACCTCTCACTCCTTTTGCATTTGTATGCACTGAACAAAATCTTTTGCAATTTGTTAAAGTTAACTGGCAGTCACCTTTTAGTTTCAAGGCCTAGGAAGGGGAGGCTATTACGCAAGCAATGAATGCCCATTTCAAGAGAGCTATTTTAAAAAAAAACAGTTTACACTACATTAGTATAATTACACTAAGTTTTCTAGTTTTGAACTAGTGTTAGGACTAAGCAACTGCTCATCACTCAAATTAACTGGATGATAGCATTTAGAAATATTTCTTCCTTGCTAATGAATAGCACAGCCACTTCTGGTATGCTGAAATAATTCATAATTAAAGAACATGTCTTCACAGTACTTACTGTATGACTATGTACTCCATTTTTATGCATTTATTTTTCATCAGCCAAGGTAACAAACTGTCTTGTAAATGTTGGGATTTTCAAAACCTTTTACTTGGCTTGTCAAGAATCCATGTCAGGTCAGGCCTACCGACAGCAAACAGGCTCTTTAAGTTAACTAACAGCCTATAGGTTACCCTATATAGGAGTTACAAACAAGTTGTTATGCCCAGGGCACACCATCTTTTCTGTTCGCAAATTCCAAACAATTTTGCCTTTCAAGAGATCTTCAAAGTTTTAGTGTGACTGAGCAAGTCTACACAGCAGAAGCAAGAGGGAAAATGCTACAGATTCTGGTCTCAATTTAGAATGACCAATGGTTTAGTTTAATTCTAACTTAATTTGCCCAAGAAAAACTTTTCTGAAGCCAGAACTGCACTTTGGATATTGTGACATATTTAAGATATTCAAAGCTTTCATTCTACTTCACACTACGGCAGTGGTGCTCAACCTATGAATTATTGTGGGCGGCACATGCAGCTCTCTATGTGTTATATGGATCACATCCACACAATATATACACTACACCTCTACCCCGATATAATGCTGTCCTCGAGAGCCAAACAAATCTTACTGCATTATAGGTGAAACCGCATTCTCAAACTTGCTTTGATCCACCAGAGTGCGCAGCCCCCCCCCACGAGCACTGCTTTACCACGTTATATCCAAATTTGTGTTATATTGAGGTAGAAATGTACTTGTATGGCCCTGAGGATGCACATGGGCCACAGCTGACTGGGCCACAAGCAGCCCACAGGTTGAGAACCAGTGCACTAAGCTATAAACAAGCACCATTTGTGTATTTCAAGTGTGTTTAAGTGAGGAGAAGGTCCTTGATAAAGCTGCTTTTTAATAGGGCACTTACCATAAGAGGCAAGTGACAAAAAAATAATTCAGTGTTTTGAGTTGCAACTGAATTACCAGCTAGTTTTATTTCCACATTTAGCCAACATCACAAGTATTCTACCAAGGAGAAAACAAATGTAATTACTGGCTGGAATCGATCAGTGAGGGACAGGTGTTCAAAGACCCGATCCAACCCACTTCAAACCCAGTAACTCATGGGGATCCAAAAGGAGCCCAAGGGGATGTGGCAGCCTCAGTCCATCCCTCCCTCACCCAACAGGGAAGAAGCAGGTTGTCCTAGGCTCCCTCCTAGAAAGCCCCTTAACCCTGGTGTCGCAAAGAACCATACCCCAGGAGAAAGGAGAAGTCCAGCCACTCCCCTCCCCCCGAGAGCCCCAGCCCGCGCCCCTGAAGCCAGGGCCACTGGCCCAGCTCAGACCGCCCAGCCATGCACACAGCCGCCCGACCCCCGGAAACGGCTGGGCCTCGAGGCCTCCACTCGGGCTCCCCCTACCGGGAACTTCCGGCCGGGCTTACGGGCCCCACCACCCCAAACCCAGCCGCCGCTCCTGCTTCCCTCTCAGGGCGGGTGCCGGGCTTCCCTGCTCCCGACGTGCGGGGTGCCCCGCTACAGGCCCGGGCTCCCGACTCCCCCAATTCCGGGTCACGTCCCAGCCTAGGCCCCGAGCCCCCCGCAAGCCTGGGGCTACCCCAAGCCTCATCCTTCCGGTCGGTTCCTGCTCGCCCGGGCTCCGGGCCCCACATACCCTAGGCCCAGGACTGTGCCCGGCCCCAGGCCTCAGTACCCGCGGCCTGCTCCCAGGCCCCCAGCCCAGCCCCCGCCGCGGCTCTCACCTCAGACGGCAGGGCTGGGGGTCGCGGGGCCAGAGCAGGCGCCTCGGTCAGCCTCTTGCGCTTTTATCCTCTCTCAGCTTCTCGCCTCCGCTGGTTTCAATACAAAATGGCGGACGGGGTCGCGCGCTCACGTCGCGGCCTTTCCCCTCCCCAGTCCCCTCGCAGCACGCCAGGCGCAGGGCGGGGCCGCGGCCCTCCCCCCTGCGTACGCGGATTCCAGCCAATCACAATCCAGGCAGGCAGCACGGGCGCCTGCGCTCGTGGGATCCGCCCAATCAGCGACTGGAATTCATTGGGGGAAGAAATGGGAGCGCTGAGTTTCTGCCCCAAAACAAGGGCTTGACGCTGATTGGTTAATGGGATGGAGGCCTTCCTCCCTCCTGTCTGCAAATCAAAGGTCAGGGCTCCTGCGCCTAGGAGATGTGGCCAATCAGCGTTCGGTGAAGGCAGCTGAGCTCACAGGGTCCGGCCAATAGAAGAGGAGCGCGGCTGTGCGAAGAGGAAGGGGAAGTAAAGGAGGCAGCAAAGGGCGAGAGCGGAGTCATCGGGGAAGAGGAGTGGCTGGAAAGGGAGGGGGCTGCCCAGCCCCAACTTGAGAGACAACATCTCCTGCCCGATACCCCCATCAGTTGCTACCTAATGGTGCAGTCCACGCGTCTCCTTTGAGGCTCTGCTTCATGGTGTAACGTGTAAGCAGTGCACCCAATGGTACACGGTAGAATTCTTCCCCCCCCCCGAGCAGCGACACAATGGTACAGTCCAGTCCACTACCCCTTTTCTTCCCCACACATGCGCACTCTCCCTCGCACACTGTTCCATAGTGGTATGGCTCAGTTTAATTTTTCCTCTTCATACCTCCTCCCCATGAGGTGTTACGCAATGGTACAGTCCACCTTGCTCCAGCCCCTCCCCCAGTGTCACATGACGCCCCAGCCCACTTGCTCTGCACATGGCAAAGGCCTGGAGGACCTGGTGAGCCAGGGCAGGTGCCCGCTTGGCTCAGACAGTCGGTATCTGCTCTGCACCTCTGCAAATCAGGACGGAGTCACTCCTGAAGTCAATGGGAATGCGCCACCATCAAACCAGTGTGAGACCAGAACCGCCCACAGCCAAGCAGGCAGCAGCACCTCTTTCCGCCTGGCTTACCCCACTCACAAACACGCGTGGCTTGTTCTTGGCAGAGACATGGCTACTCCCTAGCCATCTATGGATCCACAACAAGTGCACAGGATAGCCCCGTGTCTAGGGTTACCATATTTCAGCAAGAAAAAAAGAGGACGGGAGGAGCCCCGCCCTAGCCCCGCCCCTGCCCCTCCCACTTCCCGCCCCCCCAGAACCCCCAACCCTCCCCCCGTTCCTTGTCCCCTGACTGCCCCCTCCTGGGACCCCTGCCCCTAACTGCCCCCCAGGACTCCACTCCCTATCTAAGCCTCCCTGCCTCTTGTCCCCTGACTGCCCCAACCCTTATCCACACCCCCACCCCCAGACAGACCCCTGGGACTCCCACGCCCCATCCAACCACTCCCCACCCCCTGACAGCCCCCCCCAGAACTCCCAACCCATCTAAACCCCTCTGCTCCCTGTCCCCTGACTGCTCCGATCCCTCTCCCCACTCCTGCCCCCTGACAGCCCCCCCCCCCCAGAACTCCCAACCCATCTAAACCTCTCTGCTCCCTGTCCCCTGACTGCTCCGATCCCTCTCCGCACTCCTGCCCCCTGACAGCCCCCCCCAGAACTCCCAACCCATCTAAACCCCTCTGCTCCCTGTCCCCTGACTGCTCCGATCCATCTCCCCACCCCTGCCACCTGACAGCCCCCCCCAGAACTCCCAAACACTCCCCCCCTGCTCCTTGTCCCCTGACTGCCCCCTCCTGGGACCCCTGCTCCTAACTGCCCTCCAGAACCCCACCCCCTACCTAAGACTCCCTGTTCCTTGTCCCCTAACTGCCCCCTCCTAAGACCCCCCCCAACTGCCCCCCAGGACCCTACCCCCTACCTGTACCCTGACTGCCCAAAACTTTCTCCACTCCCCCCAAAAAGCCCCCCCCCGTTTCTTGACTGCCACCTCCAGAACCTTCCTGCCCCCGGTCCCCCTTACCCTGCTGCTCAGAACAGGGTGTTGGGCTCTGTGCAGCCGAGCCGGACACGTGGCTGCGCTCCCCAGCACAACAAAACCCGGTCCCTGGCCCTGCACAACAAAACCCGGTCTGGCCCTGCACAGTGCTGCCGGACCGGGTTGCAGGAGAGGCCAACTCAGAATGCAGGGCGGCTCCGGCTCCTCTACAGCTGCTCCTGAGTCCAGCCCGGGACTTCCCTGCAGCCCTCCCAGCCGCTCGCTCTGCTCTGCGGGGGGAAATCCCGGACATTGTGAGTGCTTTACAAATTCCCCCCGGACGCTATTTTTAGCACAAAAAGGAGGACATGTCCGGGTAAATCCGGACGAATGGTAACCCTACCCGTGTCCCGGGGAGAGTCAGGCGCCTGGACACAGCCATGTCACATTTTTCCATTAGTTGAGGAAATGCCAACAAGGAAAACAAAAAATAGCCCAACACGAGAGGAATGGTTCAAAAATACGGGAGGTTGCGGTCACCAATTACATACCAAGCAAAATAGAGGACAAATTTGTTGCTATTTATTCACTACTCACACAAAGTATATTCACCTCTAAAAAACCCAGCACATATGTCCAGGTTTTTGACTTAACATTTAAGAGACATGCCCCTTCTGTTAAATATGTGTAATCAGAGATTTCAGTCCATTTAAAAAAAATCATTAAAAACAAGATGTTGTGGGTACTCACTCTGTAATATTCTAACACCCTATTAAATAGATCTGATTATTATATTACTGTATAATGTTTCTCTGAACAAACAAAGCTCACTGTTATGATTATTTTTTTTCTCTATTTACTCTGCCAGCATTTGTAAACCTGTTAACATTTTCCTCAATAAAAAAATAGTGTAATCAAAATGCCAGCAAGGACACCCATGACATGCCATGCCTAACAAATACAGGAGAAGCTTGACATCATGAATGTCTGTCTTACAAACAACCAATTATATGAACCATTTTTCATGGGGGAAAAAAATCACATAACAAAAGTGATGTCGATGAAGAACAAGTCAATGTCCTTTCACATTCCAACGCTTTCAGTGCGTTGACAATAGCTTTGCAGTGCTTTGAAGGCTACGAAGAAGTTGATGTAGTGCAACATCCTGCATCTTGTGCACTGATCCTGCTGTGATTTTGAGATGCTCAATTTTCTGAACTTTTTGATATTCTGAACTCCTCAAGCCCCAATTTGCTCATAAAATAGTTTGCACAGCTGAAGTACAGCAGTTAAGATAGCCACAGCCAGGGAGCTGGGCAGCTTAAATACCCACCTCCCCTGAACAGTTGTCTACCTTTACACTCCCCGTTTTCAAATGCCTGGAGAAAAAAAGCTGAGTTCTGCAACTCAAATACAATATGTATTTGGAATCAGCAATACAATAAAGTAACAGAAATAGGTGGGAGCATGCAGTGCATTGCAGTTTGAATTTTGGGCCTTTGATGGGTGCACTGAGGTTGGCAGAATCCTTGAATTGAAGGGCATAAGCATACTGAGATGGGTGTTATGATAGTAGCCGGCTAACACTTGGAGAATGGTATTGTGTTGGGTGTGAATGTTGCCTTATTATTTCCTTGCTCTTTACCACAGGCGTTATGAAGAAATATGTTTGTGCTGTATTGAGTCTTAATGAAGAGGGTTTTTTGCTCGGGGGGGAATTCTTACTTTTTTTTTTTAATTAATTAATATATGTAATCATGCGGCTAAGGACCCAGGGCTGGAGACTAGTTAACTATCTGGAGAAAGGGGTTAGCTGGGGAGCGGGGGAGTTAAATAATTCCATCTCCTTCATTTACAACTGCATGCCCAGTTGACCAAGCTTCAACTGACAATCCAGCTTCTAACGCATGGAGCTCAAAGTTTTTATGTGACGCAAAAGGAACTTGGCTTCCTGAAATGCTTTGAGCGCCAGTTGGAGAATGCTTGGGCGTCAGTCAAAGCCTTCCCTGCCATGGGTGTAACCTTTTAAACAGAAGAGCTGTGGCTGGTTCACAGGCTTCCCAGTTTCCCTAGCCAACTCTGATCAAAGACCCTCAGCCAGCCTCTATTCCTTGCTTCATGTCCTAAGCAGGCACCTTCTGCCTGTTGTCCCTTCCACTGCCACACCTATGTTGCCCTGTTTTTCTTCTTGTAAACCGTACGCCTTTGTCTACACTGGGCAAGTTTTCCAAAAGACTTGGAATCTGTAAACCAGTTTGAATGTTTGGGAAAATGTCCCCAGTTTACTCGAGGCCTAACAGCCTTAATTTCTGCACATGTGAAGTTTGATATTTGCAAACAGTTGTGTACATAAAAATATATCCATATAAAAATACACCCATGTAAAACACATGCGTCAGAACCAGCCCGATTGCTCCATTGTGCCCACCCACCATACTGAACACAACTGAGGGGCTCTGTCTTTATCATCTCTCTATGAGCAGCACTCATCCCTGGACGTCTTGAGCCCAGTTCTTACTTGTCTCAATAGGCACCGTGGCTTCTGGGTCGCATTTCCAGCTTCATGCTGTCTGTATTAGGACTCAGTCATCTTTGTACAACACCACTCCATATTCAGCAAATTGATCTCTGTTGTCTCAATACGTTTTTTGCTTGGAGGTGCCTGGGATTTTGCTTTTGGCCATCAATACACAATCACTCTTTCAAGCTGTTGCAAGAGTGGATCTATTGCATTTCTCATTTGAGCTTGTCAAGTTTTGCTTTAGAAATGAGTAGTACTTGGGTCACATTTACATAAGGGTTCTCCACCAGCTCCTTGCTTTTATTATTGACAGGGGCTTTTGAATGCATGGCCATCACAGGAAGCTACCTACCAGGCCCGTATTTCACATAACCTCTTCAATTCACAGTCTTAGACTATGCCCATCACTGTGGTATCTGGTCAGGTGCTGTACCACAGCCTATCCCCGGTGCTGTCCCTTATCCTGTGCCTTAATTACCCAGTGACCTCCTCTGCTGAAACTCTGGTACAATTATACCCTTCTCCTCTTCCATCCCTGTACTCCCTCCATAAGTCACGTCTCCCTCAAAAGTGTGCCTGGGTGACAGCATCCTTATTCCACATCCTGTTGCAGACCAGCCAATGAGGGGGCTGCTGCTTGCACACCCTTAACCCGCCCCTTCCTGCCTCTGATTTGACTAACTTTTGACTACCTTGCAGTCCTTCTGAAAAGACTGCTTGGGGGCTGTGGTTGGTGGACCTGATCACCAGCCTGGGACAATCAATCAGCCACCCCGGTTCCATTCCTAGCCCTTAGTTCAGGGCTCGGTTTATTCTCTAACACAAAACAAAAGCAATAGCCTTGGTTTTGCTGAGATTGTGGAGCCCGCTGGCCTCCAGTAACTAAAAGTAGGTCTCAGAGCCCAGGTCAGCTGCCGCAGGCTCATGGGACTATAAAATTGCAGGGTAGCTGTTCAGGTTTGGGCAAGAGCCCTGGAGTCTCCGAGGCCAAGCTCCAGCCCGAGTCTGTCTACACTGCCATTTTATACCCAGGCAGCTCAAACCTTGTGAGCCCAAGTTAGCTGACCCAGACCAGCCAGGGCCGTGCCATGGGTCTTTTATTGCTGCATAGACATATCCTAAAAGGTCTGGACCTCCCCAGCTGTGGAGGGAGGGGGGTCTGCAGGGCCTGCCCACCCTGTCACAGGTTGCTGCTGCAGCCAGAGGCAACTGCACTCAGCAATCCCAGGTTCCCCATGTAGCTGGAGCCGCCCCTCGTTTATATCCTCCAGATGGGAATCAGACCGAATCATTAGCTGCTATCCAGGTAGGGGGGCTGATTCCCCTGCACCTGCCTGCTGGTCTTTCCTCCAGAACAGGACCACCTGCTCCCTGGCCCTCAGAGAGGCAGACCACCCTGTTACAGGTGCCCAATCCCCAACCCATGCCCCTGCTCCACCCCCTTGATGCACTAATGCCAATGTTTGTTCAGAAAACTTGGGCACAACCACCCATCAGCTTTGAGAATCCCCATGGCTCTCAACTCGCCCTTGAGCCTCAGCCAGTAGCCCAAAGCTTCTGAAAAGCATTGATTGGGCTTATTGATTAGGTCCAATGTACATTTACTGTTAACATGAACTCCTTTAACTGCGGAATGATGTCTCCAAACAGGAAGAGAGGGTTAGTGCCTATTGGATAGCCAGTAAATAACGTGATCCCCCTTTAAGCAGAGACTAAGCATAAACACACCATGATCTGTTCACCAATAGGGTTGTTCATATCTATACAAGTCTTAAATCAATGTCACTGTTTTACAAAATGATGGAAAAGAATAATACAAAGCAGAGCAGATCCTCCAGCTTCAACTCTGTCCAACAGCTCTTCCTGCTATATTTACTCGCAGACAGGAAGGAGCCAATCAGGTCAAGGCAGGTCAGATATAGGCAGTTTTGGAAAGAAAGCACCCAAACATCTTTGAGTCTCTGACCTGGCTTGTCCTGTGGAACCATGTGACCAGCACCCTGTGCATTAGAGAGGCAAGAACAAAATATTATATTGAGTGGTGGAAAGGAGGATTTCAAAAGCACGTTCAGAAACTGCTACTACTTAACAAAGAGCACTAGCAGTTCTTGTTCAGACAGAAGTGTTCTTCAGTATGGGGCTGGTTTTGCTGCTCCAGCACGTTTGTTGACAGATTTCATAGCTGCACAGATTGTCCAATCTGTACTTGCTGCCTTGGGTGGCCTCACAGAAGCCTGGCCTGGCCACATGAGCGCAGATGTTTATTGCTCTTCCCTGTATGCAGGGGCGGCTCTGTTTTTTGCCGCCCCAAGCACGGCAGGCAGCTTCCGGCAGCATGCCTGCGGGAGGTCCACCGGTGCCACGCCATTGGCGTACCTGCCGCTGAATTGCCGCCGAAGCCGTGAGACCGGCAGACCTCCCGCAGGCGCGCCGCCGAAAGCCGCCTGCTTGCCGCCCTCACAGCGACCAGCAGGCCACCCCCTGCGGCTTGCCGCCCCAGGCACGCGCTTCCTGCGCTGGTGCCTGGAGCCGCCCCTGCCTGTATGTCACATGGGGGAGAGGAGGATAGTATCCTGACAGATCCTTTGGCACATGGTGACCCCTTCAAAAGATGCCCAGAGAATGAGAATCTTTCAGCAGATGAGGGTTTATCATAGGGTCCTCAAACAGTCAGAGCTGGGTAAGCCCAAACTTGTTTTATTCCTATACTCAGTTACGAAGCTCTGAGGAGTCCCCACTCTTCTACTGTGTGGTCTATGCTGACTTTTTCAACTGGCTGTTTTTTAATTTGAATCTGAAACTGATTCAGATGATCTAAGAGTCCCTTGAGTTTACCAGTCTGTTCTGGGGGAGAAATTCACCTCTCTGAAGCAGGACCATGGGAGTTCCCATAGAAGTAATTCTAGGGTTTGGTGGTAACTCAGTAGGAATCCAATAGCAATGGACTACTTAGCACTGGTGACTGACTCATCCTTCTGTGATAAAGTTGCCAATACATTCCACTGGGCCTTGTGCTGTCAATGCCACAAAACAGGCACAAATTACAATGAATCAATAAGAGGAGAGAGCTCAAACTATGGCTCTTTTTTATTATTACACGCATTGTACAGCCCCAGGCACATTGGACCCTTGTAAATGAATGATACTACTACTGTAGTGCAGCGTTTCCCAAACTTTTGAAAGCTGAGTCCCCCACTCTGGAATATGAAACCAATCACCTGTCTCCTCTGTGCACCACTTCCATGTGTTAAAGGCCTACCTACATATTTAATGTCCCCCTTCCTGGTTGATCCTTTGCACGTGCCTGATTTAGGGAAATTCCAGTGTCGGACTACAGCTACACTATAGCACTTGCAACAGCACCGCTGGTGGTGGAGACATTCTACGCCAACAAGAAGGCACCACAGGGAGCGGTAACTATGTCAGTGGGAGAAGCTCTCCCATCTACAGCAGCGCTTAGGTCGGGGTAACTTACATTGCTCAGGGATGTGGATTATTCACACCCCTGAGCGACAAATTATAACAATTTAGTCTAGCCAAGGTCTAGATCTTCATAAGAGGATCCTTCCCAGTGCACACGGTGTGCCAGATAATCGCATGGCTCTCGTGTGAATGATGTCACTGCTACTGTTACTGGAGGTAGCTTTTGTGATCGATATTGCAGCCACCTGCAGTAGCTTTGAGGTTTATGATTAGTTTATGTATCATTGTGGGCCGGGTGTTGTACGCACTGCATGGGGGAAGGGTTAGCACAGCTCCTCCAGGAATTAAAAACAGTGGGTGGGTGGGAGGCTGGGAGGTGTGGTTAGGGCTAGTTGCTGAAATAGTAAACAACTTCGAAGAGGAGCCACACCCCGAGAAGGCTTGCATATGCTGGTTCAAACTGGGTCTTCCGGAGATCAACAGACAAAGAACGGGCTTTTGGTATAAAAAGGCTGAGTTTAAAATGGCACAAGACCTTCTGTTTGATTCAGCAAACAGACAGGATCTTTTGTCCAAGGGGCAGCCCCTTGTGGAAGGGTTGGCAAGACTTTGGCCCATGAGGGCCCCACAAGACTGATGGGTGATCGCTGATGAGCTTTTAGCATGAGTATAGGAACTTGTGTTGTTTTTTAAATGTTTTCTCTGTAATGCTTTTACCCGAAGAATAAAATATGGTTTGCTTTGTGAAGGCTGGTTAGTGGCTGGCATTCACTGTTGTAGCCCCTGGAGAAAGGTAACTCACAGGTGCTGGACCGTGATCTGACCTGCTGGGGAAATCACAGTGAGGTACAGAGGCACTGCAAGCGTAAACTTCCAGTCTGGAGGGAGAGAGTCATGGGTCTCCACCCAAGATAGGTGACGGGGGCTAGGAAGTCTCAAACCTTTAAGTGGGTGCCCTCAAGGAAGCCCAGGAGGGAAGGGCAAAAATGCAGTCAATCCTGAAACTCTGACCTAGCTGGTAGCAGAAGTGGAATCTATGGCCAGTGAAGTGCCAACGGCAGTGAAAGCCAGTGCTGCAGAAGGGCAAAGCACAGAGAAAAGTCTTGTAGTCTTTTGGCAAAAGGAAGAGTGAAGAGAGAGACAGAGGAAAGGGAGTTATGAACAGCTAGAAAAAAAGTCAGCAGCTGAGATAGGCAGAGAAAGGCAGCTCAACACTGAGGAGCGGACAACGGCCCAGCTAGCCAACCTGCTGTACTCTGAGGACCGGGAAAGGAACAAGGGTCCAGACTCGCAGGGAACACCCAGCTACTGGCAGAGTCCAGCAGGTGGGGGAAATCTGGATGACACCTCCCTAGAGGGAAGAGGTTGACAGAGGCAGCAACCATGCTCCATCCAGACCAAATGCACCCCTGCAGAGAGAGCGTGGACAGATCTACCGGTAGAGCAGGAGAAGGGCTAGACTGCCTCTGGAAGGCCAACTGCTTGCAGACCAGGAGCAAGAGCGAGCAGACCAGGAGAAGCAGCGCCAGCTTGAGGAGAGAGAGGAGGACAAGAGGCGAGAGGAGAGAGAGGGAGCATCAACATCAGTTCCATATGGAGGGACAATGTCAGCAAACACCTGACCTGGGAGGTGGAGCCAGACCCCAGGTACCTGTCCCAGTGGAGGGCATAGACTCCAAGCTATTGCCTCCCTTCAGGCAAGGTGTGTTTCTAAATGCTTTTGAAATGGGATATGAATGGAACAAGGTGGGGCAGGAGAATGTGGGAATCTGGCTCCACTGCTGTCGGGAAAGGCCTTAGACATTTTCACCCACATGGCCAGAGAGGACTATGCAGATTATGGGCCGTGCAAACAAGCATGGTTGCAAAAGTGGAAATTGACCCCTGACACGTACAGTAGGCGGTTCTGAGGAGTTCAGAAAACAGGGGATCCGGCCCACATTGAGGTGTCAACTCAAATTAGAGGTTAGGTAAGAAAATGGGGAATGGGATGGGGTATCCACAGTTGATGAGGCCTATGAATTAATGGGTTTCAGAACAATTCTACAAACTCTGCCCTCTGACCTAAAATCATGGTCAAGGGAGAAGGACCCTAGAGACATGACCATAACTGGGAAATGGGCCAACCAATAGGCAGATCATTGGATCGGGTTTGATAAATTCAAGGGACAGTGGCATAATACTGACCCCCCAACAAGGACCTCCCCAGAAGGGAATAGGCCAAATCCAGATTGGTGTGAGGAGGAAACCCTAACTGGGGCCCAAACAAGGAGCCCAGGGATCTGAAATGCTTTTATTGCAATGAGAAAGGTCAGAAGGTGATGCACTGCCTGGTGCTGGGGAGGCCAAGGGCTAGTGGTAGCCCACAGCAGGTCCAGGTGACAGTGACCCCACCAATGGTAGAACCAGATCCAGCCCCGATGGCCCAATCAGTAAACCTGACCATTTCAGACCCAGCAGAGGAATCGACAAAAACATTGTTTCCCAGTGGCTGTGGATGGAAAAAGGTCCAGGGATGGAGGGCCCAAGGAACTCTGGGGGTCGTGAATTATCCCTGATCGACTCTTGACCATTTAGGGACTTTCCCTCATGGTCAGATCCATCTAAAAATGGGGTGACACCCAGGTGCCTAAGGATGTTGGGATGTGCTATCTCCCAGCTGCCAGGAGAAGTCTCACTGGGGAATGACTTAGAGTCCTAGCCCCAAGCCACTTGGCTGCAAGCAGCAGCCCTTGGCTCTAACCCCAGTGGGCAGGCTGGGAGGCGGCCCTGATTGCATGGCCAGGGCTGGGCAGAGTCCAACTGATGAGCTGACCTGGGGAGGGGCGGGGAGCAGGTCCCAGGCTGAGCTCAGTCTCCCAGCTCCCGCTATGGAATTCAGACAGGAACAATTGACTGACCCTTCCCTAGAAAAACCTAGGGCTGCAGATGACTCCCCAGGCGCCCCCAGATAGGAAACCAGAGGGTTTCTCTGGGATCGGGGGCTACTCTAGAAAGAGTGGATTCCCTGGGAACGCTGAGCCATGGGGAATACAGAGACCATTGGTGGTACCCAAAAGTACTAACTTCGGCTATTCAGCCTGGCCCATGTTATATCCTTCTCAGGAGCCATGGGAATACAGCACACTAAACAGAGCTTGCTCCAGAATTTCTACTGGCCTGGAGTGTGTGAGACAATGCCAAAATACTGTAAGGCCTGTGACCCGTGCCAGAGGGTGAGGTAGGTCCAGGCTGCCCTGAGCCCGCTAATCATCACAGAGGAACCTCTTCAGAGGTCACTATGGACGTCGTGGGGCCCCTTAGCGAAGTTACCTGGCTGCGGGGAAAAAAGTCTGGTTGGTTGGTAGTAGCTTATGCCACCCACTACCCAGAAGCAGTAGCGCTGTTCTCTGTAGAGGCAGACATGGTGGCTGATGCCTTGCTAGCGATATTCAACGGGGTGGGGTTGTCCTGCGTGGTTTTGGCTGATCAGGGAGGGGGGCGGGGGGGAAACTTTATGTCTGCCCTAGGGGCTATGGGAGAAATGTGGGGTTCAACACGTCAGGGTGTCTCCCTCCCACCCCCAAGCTGATGGGCTGATTGAGAGATTTCATGGAACCTTGAAACAATATTGAAAACTTTTGTGGATCAGCACCCCAGGGATGGGTTAAATGTTTACTTCACCTGCTGTTGGTCCATAAGGAGGCTCCCAGGAACCCACAGCATTGTCCCCTTTGAACTGCTCTGTGTGGGGACGGTTTGGGAGGGTTGGACTTAATGAGGGTGCAGTGGGAAGGTACGGCTGCTCCCAAGGAGGACTCAGTGGTGGAGTATATGTTAGCCTTCCAGGAAAAACTCCCTGAGTTCCTGGCTATTCCAGCCCCAGGCTGGCACACTCCATCTTGCCTCTCCTGTATTACTGCCGGCTTTTCTCATCTCCCACAGTCATTTTTTTCTGGGCAACTACACCCTGTCTTCTCTGCGGGGGCAGTGGCACTGGGAAATGGGGGCTAGTGCCCCCAGAACAGAAATACTGCGGGGGCAGAAGGGGAGATCTGATCTATGCTTCTACTCCCATGGGTCGTTCTGCTACACATTCTGGAAACTAATGTTCCCTATAAACTGACAGGTTTCAGAGTAACAGCCGTGTTAGTCTGTATCCGCAAAAAGAAGAACAGGAGTACTTGTGGCACCTTAGAGACTAACAAATTTATTAGAGCATAAGCTTTCGTGGACTACAGCCCACTTCTGAAGTGGGCTGTAGTCCACGAAAGCTTATGCTCTAATAAATTTGTTAGTCTCTAAGGTGCCACAAGTACTCCTGTTCTTCTTTTTCCTATAAACTGAGCGCACATGTTGGGGGGCAGAGGCAAGAGCAGGACACAGAGGAGCTAGAGCGGCACCTGGAATTGGGCCAGGGAGTAGGTTGGACCTGGGGTGATCAGGCCAGATCTGGGAGCAGCTACGCCTCGTGGACAGCAAGAGAGACATGAACTGTCAGGACCCCACCTTCCCAGCCTGGAGCCAGCTGCCCATGTCCCCCACCAGGTCTCAGTAGCTCCCCTCAGGGCCGGCTCTAGGTTTTTTGCCGCCCCAAGCAAAATTTTTTTTTGCCGGCCCCCAACTCCAGCCCTGGGCTCCCCCCCACCCACCAGTGCCTTCCCCCACCCGCACCCCCTGCTGTCCCAGCCCTGGGCTCTCTCCTCCCCCACCCCCCCCCCAGTGCCCCAGCCCTGGTACCCCCCCACCAGTGCTGACTCCGCCCACTCCCCCCTTGCCTCCAGCCGGTCCAGCGCTGGCAGGACTGGGGTAAGCAGCGGGGCTCCCAGGCTGCGCCTCAGCCCAGGCTCCCTCCAGCCAGGGCTCCCGCCTTCAGGACCGGCCGGGACTCGGGAGGGCAGAGCCGGGGGACCGCCCCGGCAGGGGGTTGAGGAGCTGGGGCAGGGCAGCCCCAGAGGGAGCGGAGCCCCAGAGAGTGGGATGTGGGCCCCGCACAGCAGCGCCCCGCCCTCTATGGCCCCACTGCTGCTGCTGCTGCTGACCGCCCTTCCGCAGTCCCCGGGCAGCTTGGGCCGCTTCGCCCAGCCCCGGCTGCGGCACTCAGTGCCGCCCTGCGGCACCTGAAGGCAGCTCCGTGTGCCCTGTGGGGCAGCCCCCAGCCCGAGTGTCCCCTGCTCAGAGCCTGCCCGGCCCAGCCACAAGGTGCGGGCGCTGCTCCCCCATGGCGGGAACCGCAGCAGTCCCAGGGCACCCCCCGCGCTGCTGCTGCCAGCGCCAGCTCTAGGCTTTTGCCACCAGAAGCGCGCGCACACACACACACACACACACACACACACACACACACACACACACAAGATGGCCGGAAAGCCGCCCCTGAAAATGTACCACCCCAAGCACGTGCTTGGTTTGCTGGTGCCTAGCCCTGGCTCCCCTCACTCCCTATGCAGCGCACCCTGCTCCTCTTCCGGTGCCTCTGCTCCCCACCCCTTCAAAGCAAAATCCCTGCCACCTCTGCTTGTCTGAGCTGCTTGGATTTCATGTAAATCTACAATCAGAATTTGTAAGCACAGATGGTGTCAGGGAGTATTGCCTAGTGGTTACACCAGGGAATGGTTTAGGATGCCAGAAGCCCAGGCTTGCTACCCAATTACCATGTGCCCTTGGGCCGTCACTTAGGGACAGCTGTCAGGCGTATTGAGCACCCACCACTTATGCTCACCAAAGGGGCTTAATACTTCTGAAAATCAGGCCAGCGAAGTGTCTGGGTCTCTGTCTCCCCAGCTGTAAAAAAGAACATGGTACAGTACTGCTTCCCGGCACCATCAGGGAATGGGAGGCCTCACATATTAATGCTCATGGTGTGCTATAGGCAGGCAGGATATTATTAGATGCAGATCTTCATTCCTGGAATGAAAGGTAAATTGAGCCTGGATGGACAGAAAAATATGCTAACAACTGAGCTTCATTTGACTGTGGAATGGCTTCCAAGGGACGTGATAAAGCCCTGTCACCAGACAGACTGGTCACTATGGGACTATATTGCAGGGAGGAATTCTGCCATGGCCCCCAGTGGGGGAAAGAAACTGGGAGTGTCCCATGTTGTCAGTTACCCTCCACCCCTTCCCCCAACCTGCTCTGCATTCTCTGTGGCAGCAACACATGACCGTGGTTCCTGCTTATTCAGGCAGGGTGGGTGCCCTGTTCTGAATGCAAGGAAACAGATGGCCTCAGCAAGGGGCACGCCAGCCTCTTACAATGGCTTGGCTTCGCATCTTTCACACAAAGGCACATGACCCCCTCTGCTTGGCCGGGCCCAGTGCCTCTGACATCAGAATGACCCTGCTGCTTGGGGGAGTTCAGAAGCAGAGCTGAATGCTGTTGTTCAGGCCGCAGCAACCAGACATTGGCACCTTGGTTTCGTTCTGTTGCTGGCACGTTGCAGCGGAAAGTTAGTGGCAAAGAAAACAGGGTGATGGCACTCGCCTTGACAAGCCAGTGGGTTTTAGATGCACCAATCAGAGCAGCTGCTCATTCTAGGCTTTAAAGCTATAGGCTAATGGCATTATTGAAGACAAGTACTTGTTCCCTAAGTGCAGGAGTCTCTGGCCCTCTCCCTGGGCAATGGGTAAGTTACGAGAAAAAGCCTCTAGTCCAGGGGTTCTCAAACTTTTGTACTGGTGACCCCTTTCACACAGCAAGCCTCTGAGTGTGACCCCCCCTTGTACATTACAAACACTTTAAAAATATATTTAACACCATTATAAATGCTGGAGGCGAAGCGGGGTTTGGGGTGGAGGCTGACAGCTCGTGACCCCCCCCCCGTAATAACCTCGCAACCCCCACTTTGAGAACCCCTGCTCTAGTCCCAGAAGGCTGTGTTGGCTTAAGATACTGCACCCCCCACCTTTGGAATAATTTAAAGGCTCTTGGCCCTTTTCCACCCCATCCAGCTGCAGCTTGAGTGGCTGTTGCATTGCTGAAGCAGGTAAGACCAGTGATACCAGGCCCCTGTCTCTTAGGACTAGCGATGCATTTTAAAAAGCCTCCCACCGCCACTGGCACCGAAAGGGGAAGTGGCAGCCCATAGGGAGTTTTGCTAACCGCCAGGGCCAGATTAAACTTTTGTGGACTCAGCACCAAACATAGTTGTGGGTCCCCTGTGGGCAATGGAGCATGATGTGATCGGTCCCCAGAGCGAGGGGCGGGCAAGGGCCATGGTATGGCAGCGGCGGTCCCGCTCCACCCACCGTGAGGGCACTATTTACTAACCGGTAGTTGTCAGACGCACAGTGTCCTGCCCGGCCCTGTGCTATCAGCACGCCCCTTCTTGTCGTTGGTGAGCCTATGCCGTACCACACAGCCCTCCCCGCCCAACATCCCCCCCCAACTCCCTATGGCAACACTTGCTATGCCCAGCACCCCCCAGGCCCTTCCACAAATGCACAGCGCCCTGCACAACACCCCCCGCCCACAGCCCCACCACAACTGCCCAGCACCCCCTACAGAACCCCCACTCCCTAGTGCCCCAACACACACATCTTCCTGCCTCTTCACAGCCTAGCACCGCCCTCCCGCCCCAGGCTCTTCACAGACCCACTCCCCCACGCCCTGCCTCCCGGCCGCACTCACCGGCCCTGCTGGGAGGCAACTGTGTCTGCCAGGCTGAGCCGCCGGCGCAGCCAGGGCTGGTCCGGGGCGGGGAATCGCTCCGGCCCCTTGGGAGTGACGCGATCAGCCAGGCCAGGGCCTGTCCCAGCCGGGCTCCCTCAGGACCCACTTGCCTGGAGGGGCCCAGCCAAGATCCCCACACTGTCCCCCATCCCCCCGACTGCCCGAGACTGGCCAGGCTTCTGCACCAGTCCCAGGCAGCTCAACTCCAGGGAGACAGGCAGGGCCCCACAGGTGGTAGGAAGCAGAGACTGCCCGGAGCCAGGGTGCACTGGGGTCGGGTCAGGGGGCAGAGAAGAGCAGCGGGGTGAGGCCAGCCGGCGGAGAGGAGCCCTCGGCTAACCAGAGGGCAGGCCGAGAGGAGCAAGTGGTGGGCGGGGAGAGAGCCAGCGGGGTCTCAGGGCGCAATGTAATCAGAGTAGGCCAGGGCCCCTTCTGAGCATGGGCCTGGCTCCATGGCACCATTGGCGCCATTGTATACCCGGAACTGCCTCCCTGGGACTGCCACAGGAACCAAGCAGCAGGAGGTAGCTGGGTTTTTGAGTGTGGCTAAGGGATTTAGGAGCATAAATACTGTGGATTTTCAAGGGGACTTATGTTCCTAAGTCACTCTTGAAAATCCCACCCTGTCTGGGTGTATAACGCGTCTGGGGCGTCAGCCAGGCTGCCTCCTAGATGGTATCCCAGCCAGCACCACTGCTGCTCAGAGAAAACGGACAAGAGGTGAGATGAGGTGTGGGGAAGATGGGGAAGATGGGAATTCGAGTAGAGGAGCGTGTGGGAGGGGACCGAGGATTGCCTTGTACTGTCACCATAGGCAAGGGGTAGGGGGTCAGGTCCAGAGAGAAGAATCACGTGTCACTGCTTCCTAATCCATTGGGCCAGGCACTGAGCTCCAGCAACAGTCAGGTGCCGAGTGGGTCCTCGGAGCATGGCTGAGCTGGTGTTTCCATATGCAGTCGGCCGCATGCAGCATGCGCTCACCTCTCCCCCGGCGCTAGCCACAACTCAGCCTAGGCTAGCAACACAACTTCAGTTTGTTAAAGGCCTTCATTGCTTTGTACATAGAAAATCCGTACACATTCGTTTTAAGAAACCCCACCCCGTTATAAGGCATAAGGGAAAGTGATACGTCATGCTTATTATGTCATGGGCCTGTGACACGGTGTTCCTGTCTGCTTTTACCAACACGCTGTCCCTTTAAGAGAACTAGAGCAGCCTCCAGTCTTTAGCCTTTATACCAGGAGCGGGGAAGGTCAACTTTGAAGCCCTAATATGGCCCAGGAGATTCTACAATGCAGCCCACATCTTTAATTCACAGATATGTCCTGCAAAGACTACATGTCCCAGCATTCAACGCTCTACTTTGACCTGAGCGGCCTGGCAAGCCCAGGAGCTGTAGTCTCCAGTGCCAGGCTGCCTCTCTGAATTAGAGATGGTATCAGCTACAATGCCTTGTAGTCAGGGCCGGCTCCAGCATTTCTGCCGCCCCAAGCAAAAAAAAAAAAAAAAAAAAAGCTGGGATCACGATTGCGATCGGCGGCGGCAATTGGAAAAAAAAAAAAAAAGCCGCGATCGGTGACGGCAGTTCAGCGGCAGGTCCTTCGCTCCTAGAGGGAGTGAGGGACCTGCCGCCCCCGAATTGCCACAGGTGCCGCCCCTCTCCCTTGGCCGCCCCAAGCACCTGCTTGTTAAGCTGGTGCCTGGAGCCGGCCCTGCTTGTAATGGGAGGCAGCTGCTGTCTGTGCCCCTCCAACCCTGGCTAGTGGCCAAGGTGGCCCTTGTTTGGGGAAACTCTGGGTGCCTCTCCTCCAAAGATTGTTATTACACTCGAACACACGTGACTCAGCTCTGGACAAGTGGCCCACGTTGGTTCCCTTCTACCATTGCTGCTTGGGACCCCCCACCCTTCCATATTAAAAGCCCCCGGTGAGGGGAGGCAGAGGCAGGAACAAAAACACCTAAAAATTACTCCCAACCCACCTACCCAGAGCCGGGCTGGGGAGAGGAACCGACTGATCATGTGACTTAGCAGCAGCCCTGTTTGTTAGCATGGCAAAATGGCCATTCCACAGCGCACACTCCAGCAATGTGGACTACAGTCAGCTGCCCACTCCCCGTTTAGAGATCACGACTTGGGGGCAGCAGCTTAACAGGGAGGAGGCACAGCAGTGGAGATGATCCATCTCCAGAAGAAACTCCTGGTTTATGGGTCATAAAGGGGTGTACTAAAGAAGTGCCCTGACCCGGCCCACCAGAAGCCCAGTGGTTCTCAACCAGGGTTCCGGGGCCTCCAAGCAAGGCCAGCATTAGACTTGCTGGGGCCCAGGGCAGAAAGCCGAAGCCCCACCACATGGGGCTGAAGCCTGGGGCCCCGAGCCCCGCCACCCGGGGCGGGCGCTGAAGCCTGAGCAATGTAGCTTTGTGAGGGCCCCTGTGGCATGGGACCCCAGGCAATTGTCCTGCTTGCCACCCCCCAATGCCCGCCCGGGCTTTTAGATACAGAAAACCAGTTCTTGTGGCAAAGGTGGGCCGTGGAGTTTTTATAGCACGTGCGTGGCAGGGGCCTCAGAAAGAAAAAGGCTGAGAACCTCTGTAGTAGAGCATCAGGCAGTGGTTAGCAAAAGCCTTTAGATCCTGCTTCTGAGAAGTACCGAGCACCTACGGAGCACCTCCAACTGCGACCGTGGATGCTCAGCCCCTCTGAAACTTCGGCCTTTCCTGTTCTTCAGCGAGGGGGGCGCTGTTCAAGCCCAGTGATTCAGATGTTAATGGGGTGATGGATGAGGGGCTGCAGAAGCAGACAGCGGTCCATCTGCTTTCTCCCCAGGCTGCATTATTTCCATAGCTCAAGGTGTGGTGATAGGGTGGGTGGGGCCGGGAGGAAGGGTTCTTCGAACTGGACGCACACTGGGGTTCCCGAGGTGCCAGAGAAGGCCCAGGATGTGCAGGGATAGAAAGCAGACGGTGGCTCACATGAATTGCAGGCCAGTGCTGGCCACACACGAATGGGATTTGAATAAACTGGCACTGACGCAATGCACGATCAGCTCACTTTTCCAGAACATTGTGATCTTAAAGACTGGGACACCCGTAACCTGGCTTTATGCTTCTAGATACGCAAACATGAGGTACTTCTACTATGCTTCTCAGCAATGGAAATAAAGGAAACAGAGCGAGAGAGCAGGTGGGGCTTTTCTGTGAGCGAATGAGGGTCGAGATAAGGGCAGAGCTATCAGGACACACCTATCAGGACACACAGCAGCACCCTGAATCTAGACTGAATTAGTCTGATTTTGGAGCCAGGGATTAGCCACAAAGTGGGTTGGACCATTTTCCCCTTGTAATGAAATATCAATTATCTCCATTTCACAAGTGGGGAAACTGAGGCAGAGAGCGATTGAGGCTGGGACTGTCAAAGGCGTTTGTGGGATTTGGGCACAAATGCTCGCGGGCTCTTGGACAATATCAGCCAAAACAAGTTGCTCAAGGTCTCACAGCTGGTAAGTGGGAATGCCAGATATGGTAGTCAGGGAGTCCTGGAGCTCAAGCCTGTGCTCAGAGCACACTTCTCCCACCAGTCACAGAGCTGATTGCTAAAGGGACCAGCGTGATTGTAATGCTGAGGCAGGATAGTGCGTGTAGCAGCTCTGGGGTCCAGAAGGGCCAGCGCCCATACTACCATGGACAACTCCATGAAGTCTGCCACATGATCAGCAGTCCCAGTTCTCAGCTCTATATGACTCAGCTGGACCCATTAACCCTGGTTAGCTGAGACCATGGGCAGGCAGGGGAAGTCTCCCAAAATTCCCAGGGACTTCCCAGCTGGTGTGGCAGGGGCCAAACATTTGCCCATTAGTGGATGACTCATGGGATAGGTATGTAGTTAGCACTCATGGAAGGTACCCGATTGCCACGGCTCTGGAGACCGATGGCCTTTGATCAGCTGCAAAACCAGAAGAGCACAGCTAGGAGCAGGGCAGGCCTCCTCGTGCAGCCCCACCTACCTGCCTCAAACCTCAGCTGGAGGGAGCTCAACTTCGAGGCCCTATTTAACCCTTGGACCCTCTGCTGAGAATCAGGGCTTATTTGCAGCGGCCTTGAGCGATAGGAGCACCTGGTCCCTAGAAACTGGGCTGAGACAGAGTGTGGTTTGGCAGTACTGTATGGCTACCCTAGCAGAGCCCTCTCCTGTAGGCGCACCTTATACGGACAGCAGTTTTTCTGTGAGCATAGGCCAGTCGACACTAAAACATTAGGTCGATTCATGCAGCTATGTCGCTCGAGCGTGTGAAAAATCCACCCACGTGACATACTTAAACCAACCTAAGCTGAACGGAAGAACTAAGCATAGAATATCAGGGTTGGAAGGGACCTCAGGAGGTATCTAGTCCAACCCCCTGCTCAAAGCAGGACCAACCCCACCTAAATCATCCCAGCCAGGGCTTTGTCAAGCCTGACCTTAATAACCTCTAAGGAAGGAGATTCCACCATCAACCTAAGTAACCCATTCCAGTGCTTCACTACCCTCCTAGTGAAAAAGTTTTTCCTTATATCCAACCTAGACCTCCCCCACTGCAACTTGAGACCATTACTCCTTGTTCTGTCATCAGGTACCACTCCCTGAGAAGCGGGAGCTAAACGACAGCATGTAGCAAGCGCTACAGCAGGGCGGCTGCAGTCGAAGTGTAGACATAGCCAGAATAACACCATCTCCCTGAACAACATTCATGGTGCTGACAGAAGCCCTCTTCTGGTGGCACAGCTGGGTCTCCAGCAGGGCTTTTGCTGGCATAGCTGGGTCAGCTACAGAGGTGGTTTTTCCATACCCCTGACCGCCACAGCTCTGCTACCAAAACTTCATGGTGTAGACCTGGCCTGAGTTGAGGCTTTTCAATGCAGGAGTCTAGAAAGCCATACTGTGCAATACTAAAGCACACACCCTTTCACAAAGTAAAATTAGGGTGCCTAAAATTAGTATTTAACTGACACCACATCCACTTTGGTTCAGAGAGCGCACTGGCTTAACGACACCCTCATTGGGAGCTGAACATTTTTAGTATCACAGAATGGGGGGGGCGGGGGAGGATAACATGCATACAGAGCAAGGGTGTGATATGCTCAGAAGCTGTGCTAGTGTAGTGTTTTATTGGAAAGAATGTTTGTAGAGAGCAAACCTTATAAAGAATTAAACAGATTCCCCTTAGGCCTCCCACATCATCTATGCACAGGAGAAGAGAAACATGATCAGAAATGCGTGATTGAAAACAGAATGTTACATTTCATATACTGACCACCACATTGTCGGTAACACTATGCAAATCTCCGTGTCAGTAAAGTTTGGTGTTCCTGGGAACATGCTTCTCCAGCAGTAGGAACAAACATTCAGGGACAGAGGCAGGTCCCTTGGAGAATGTGTCTATATTAAAGAGTGGTCAAGTCAACATAGGCTCAATATTTAGGTTTTACGGTAAAACAAACCCAGAGTTATTTATTTTACAAAACAGACCAACAGCAACATTTGTTTTTAAATTCCAATGAGAACAGTTTCCCACTGAGATCTAACTACCCCCCTACAGAGTTTGCAACCCAGATACTATGCTAACCTCTAAGGCCATCAGGGTGAAACTGACTAAAAACAAAAGTGAAACGAACCAGCTTGTTTCTCCTCCTCCAAGTGCAGAGAAATGCAAATAGTGAATAGAGTAGTTAGTTTACTCTGGGCTATTTAGAAATTCTCAGTTTTAATAATTGTAGGTGTTAAAAAGCCCTCCAGGTGGCTTATATTATGATTTTTGCCCTCACAGTGTCCCTTTAAACCTAAGATTATCAGCCCCTTCCAGCAAACATCCATCCCAGAAGAACAGGATTTGAAATGACAAGAACCTTTGAAAACTCTGAACCCTAGAATCAATAAATAAATTGTTACAGAGTCATAGCACCTTAACTAAATAGCCATCAAGCCCCCAAATACATGAAGGGGGAAACAGCGGTTTTGTAAACATCACACTGCTTTGTTGGTGCCCAGTGGCATGTCAGGACAGATGTGCTTTGTTAGATTCTTCCCTGGCCCTGTTTCCACCCAATTACAAAGAAGCAAAAAAAGTGTTTGTTACAAAATAGCCAATCAGCAGCACCTCCAGTAAAAATGTAAACCAATCAGAGGCAGGTTAAGTAATCCCCTGGTTGAGGTAAGTGAGAACAGAAAAGACTGACTAGATGAGAGAGCGAGAGAGATGAGAAAGCCCAGCATTTAAAAACAAAAAAACAAACAAAGTGATATGGCAGAAATTTTTCTACAGAAACTAACTTGATAGCCTAGTACAAAGAAAGGAATGTAATTACTAGAGTTCTCCATGAAGCATGATTGAGGAATTGCACTCAAGTGTATTAAAAATCATTCCTTTCTACAGCTTATCTGATATCTATTCCCTTACCTTTCAAGCACTCTTACCATGACAGAGACAATGGTCTCATCGTGCAAGAATGGAGTACTTCTTCATTCACATGCCATAAGGAGTGATTATCAATACAAGTATTGTTTCTTAGGGAAAATTTCCTGTGGTTTTATCATCTGAAGCTAAAAACCTGGACATGAATAATCCCTAAGTTCATAAAGCAAGATTACCAGTTTGCTTTATACGACAAACATCTCACCAGTAATTTCACTATTAGAACAGGCAGTTTAAGGTCCTTTTGTTTGGGAGAGAGGATTTGCCAGAGACGAGATGCAGTCCAATGTAGTATGGTCTCCTACCCTGGGGGGGGCTACTGCCTATTACACACTGTGAATCCCAGACACACTTGAGAAATTTGTCCCCCCAAAAAGGGTAACAAGAATTCAGCGTGGAGCTCCAGGGGCATTCTGCACAAAGGCCTCCGTCCTGACGTCGTTCCAGGAGGGCATCGCGCTGTGCACCCCCACTGGGTCAGCGTCTGAATTCTCTGTAGTGAGCCTCTGCAATTCCCAAGGCCTGGGAACCAGAAGCTAAAAGAAAACCCTGACTTGGTGCGTTAGACGATGAACATACAACCCTGTAGGACTCTCCCAATGAAACAGACTAACAAAATCCCCAGCAGAGGAGGAATGTGTTCCCCTCCAACAAACTTTCTGGAAACATCAAAAAGCCAAAGCAATTTTTTCCTTCAGTCCTGGGCTGTCCCAAAGGAAAAGCTACTTCTAAGGAGGGCAGCATCAACCAGTCCTGTGGAACGAGTCAGGCCATCAGATCCACAAAGATGGCATTGGCAGTGGTTTGTCCAAAGATGAAGGCTCCAAGCGTGACCATAAACGTCCCATAGCTGACCAGCACCCACCAGCTGTGAATAGAGAAGACAGGTCAGTGTGCAATGTCAGGCAAGGGAACCCACCTTGATACAGTGTCTGGCTGAACCCCGCCAATGGGAACCAACATCTGAATCATCTTGCGAAAAGGGAGGGAGAAATGGACGGCAAATTTGCTTTTTACCTGGTTGACCTGGTTTCCTGGATTTCAGAAAGTTTGGCTTGAATCAGGCATAGTCCTAGCAGGGAGGGAATGCAAACAACATGGAACATCAGAATAATCACAGTGATCAGCAGTCACAAGATTCCTGAGTAGAGAATTAAACAGCCACACCCAGAAGGCAGAGGAGTCAGGAATTTGAGAGAGAGACAGACAAGCCCTCTTTGTTTTTTCTTGACTTGTTCTAGTGAGAGAGAGGGAAGATAAGACACCCATCACCCTCCCAGCCTGGGAGGAGCAGCCAGACTGTGAAGAGCTGTCCTATCAGTGCTGCTACTTAATTAAAGGGATGGAGGAATTCCCTCTGCACCCCCTTCAGCATGCAGCCTTTCCTGTCCGGGAGCATGGAGGACACAAGAAGAAAGAGTCTAGAAGAAGAACGAACCGGATTCCCTTGCATGGCAGGAGACAGCACAATCAATCAGTACCACCAGGCCTTGCCCTCCGTCCCAAAATGTTGCATTTTATTGCCTTCTGAAAGGGAACCTAGGAAGGGAAGAGTTCCACCCCCTTTAGAAAGGTGTGCTAAGTGCCCTGCTAACCAGGTGGGGGGAGGGGCCCCTCCCACACCTCTCACCCAGCAAGTGTATTAAGTTCAGGACACTCCCCCCCTCTTCCCCCCCATGTAGATCCCACAATCACAACTCTGGCTCCACGGTGACTTACCAGTGTGTGGTACACTGTTAACGTCACATGGGCACAGGACCAGTCCTTTCCTCTATGCTACTTCTAATGATTTGGGGCCTTTTTTTTGGGGGGGGGGGGGGGAAGAAGAGGGGGAAGCCAGTGTGAACGGACTTTGGGCCTCCTTTGCTGAGAATTCAGCCCTTGATGTCTCCCTGTCCTTGGGGGGGGGAGGGGGGAGGGGAAGGGGGGAAGAGATAATGTTTTGTTTTCTGTGAGTGAGTGATCGATCGATCTTTTCCTGGAACCTTGCATCAAAGGGGCTGTACGGCGCTCAGCAAACTATGGCGCATGGGCGGCGTGTGACTCCTGGATTTGGGGAGGCTGGATGTGAATGCCTGAAGCTCCCTAGAAGTGCATTGGCACCTGGACCGTGGCCCTGCCCCCACTCTGCCCCAAGGCCTGCCCTCACTCCCCCCTCCCCAGCACCTCACCCTCGCCTCTCCCCCGAGGGGAGGAAGGAGCAAGGCACAGGGCAGGGAAGCCTTGGCGGAGGGGGCAGAGCCTCGAGGGAAAAGACGAGCAGGAGTGGGGCCTCAGGGCGGAGCCATGTCCCGGGTGCCCTTTCGGTGGCGGTGTCCCGAAGGCGGCGGGCCAGCGGGTCTCCAAAGGGAGATGCGCTGCATCCTGTTTGGGGAGGCTTGCCTCTGATCCCCGCCCACGCCATGGAGATGGATGGGCTATGGCGCCAGACAGCCTGTACCGATCTCCTAGTGGGAACAGATCTGGAGGAGAATGGATTCCTGGCACATAAACCTTCAGAGTTCCTGTGACGTGTGACCCCAGGGCCTATTTCAGCCACCCAATGAAACGCCGTGCTCATTGTTCAACAGGCTGGCTGCTTTCTGATTGGCTGCCGTGTCATTCCAACCCACGGAAAGTGGGGGCCGTACCCGGGAAGACGAAGATGAAGCAGGCAGCCAGGCCCCCGATGAGAGAGATGACTTTGCCGATATCTGGGATGAACAAGGCCAGGAGGAGAGTCAGGAGAAACCAGCAGACTGTCTGGAACACACGTCGGCGCCTCTCGCGGACCACATCTTCCTCCACCGTTTCCCCCTTGTAGCGTAGCCAGAGCCCCTCTAGCACGGCCCTGCGCAGGAGGCAGAGAGACGGGAGAATTGGGGGGCTCCCTACTGTGATCCCAGACCTCATGTATCAGATCCCAGCTTCGGGATTCCCGCACCATTGATCGGTTCCCAGGGACATAGGTACGTTCAGAACAGCAGGATCTCTAGTGGCCTGGGCACAGCCCAGCCTGTCCCTCGAAGACACCATGGCAGCCCAGGGAAGAACCAATCCATTCAGTCTGGAGCGCCCCATGATCCACCTCCAGGGGCACTGGAACGGGAGGCTAGGGAGCCATGCTCCCCATTTTTTACCAATAGTAAGGGCGAGCAAGCAGGGGGGCCACGGTTTGAGTGCCTATAGCCCCCCTACACACACACACACACTTTTAGGGCACTTCCGCCACTCCTGGCCACCTCCCACGCCTCTCACCTGCCGCAGAAGTGCAGGATGGGGTAGGACGTCAGCACACAGAGGATGATGAAGGCCCGTGCAATGGCAACGGGGACATCGTCGGAGGGGTAGGACAGCAGCACATCCTGGTCCACGCTCGCGCCAAATGTCAGGAACCCGCAGATCCCTGGAGGGGAAGAGAAAGCCAGGGGAGGATGCCAGCAGGGGCTAGGGGAAAGATGGGGCACAGGGATTTGGACAAAGGAGGTGGCTGGGTTTGTCCCTGGGGCCCAGGCTCTAGCTGGATCTGGGTCGGAGTGCCGAATGCACACAGATGACAGCAGCTCTTCGGCCGTGGTAGCTGCGGGAGAGTTTACAGTGACTCCAGCCCCAGGGTCTCTCTCTCAGCAGCTCTGCCCGAGGGGAAGCTCACAGCTTCCCCAACCAAAGTCTTTCAAGAGAACGTACTGCTGGCTGGGCCCCGTGGGCTGGCCAGAGAACAAGGGCCTTGCTCCTACCTGTCCCTGCGTAGACAAAGAGAGCGATAACCATGGCTGCTGTCACCACCGCTCCCCACGGCTTCACCTCGGGCCGCTTCATACTGTTGAAGACGGGCACGCTGCTCACGTGGCACTGCCAGAGATAGAAAGAGAGCATGCAAGGGGCTGCTGGGCCAGGCATTCTGTGCTCCAGGCAGGACCCATCGACACCAGCCTGATCATGGGAGAGGAAGGGGACACAAAGGCAGGCAGCCCCTCCACACACTGGAACATGTTAACAGGGAAGGTGACTGAAGCAGAGACCGTAACTGAGTTAAGAGACACCTGGATTTGTTTCTGGACAAGGGGAGCTCACCTCCCAGCTGTTCCTTGGGTTCAGTCTCATTTACCCACCCCGGATCCGTCCAGCACAAAGCCAGGCCGTGTGCTGGCAGGGAAACGCTTGGCTGTGAAACTGACACAATGGGAAATGTCACGGATGGCGAAAGCATCTCTCTCACTACTCAGCCCGATGGATGCCACTGCCCAGCAAGGAAAACAGGCCAGGGGGCGGGGCAGGGGACTGATGGAGGAGGACAGGAGAACAGCAAATATTGATGGCCTGGCTAAGTGACAGAATAACAATCTGCAAACACTGGGAGGGTGTGAACGTTCAGGAGTGTTATTCAGACCGAGGTAGGGGCATAATTTGGAGTACTGAAGTGAAATTAAAGGGACTCCCAAGGAAACATACTGAGCACAAGATCTCTCTCTCTCTGGCTGGGGAACAATCTCCCAAGGAAGTGGTGGAAATCCTGTTACTTGTGTCCAGTCTAGTTCTAACTGGCCTAACACTTGACAAGGTCTTGCAGGGAACAAGCCAGTTCTGGCCTCAAAAAAGGGACTAAGTGGAGCACAACAGGTCATCTCTGTCCTCAGCTTCAATGGTCATTTTAAGACTCTGTTGTTTTGCTGGCATCCTTCACTTTAGGGCTTTACCCCACATCAGTCTGAGGCCCAGGCAGGGGTATTAAAGCAAAGGAGAGGGGGGACCAAAATTAATCCAAAAGAGGGTCAGGAAATGGAGACAGATGGACATTTCCTGCTCCTAACTTGTCTTAAATCTCCATCGGCCCAGGTCTTCCTGGGAGCAGCTTTACCTGGAATCCGAAGCAGATGGTGGGCATGGCGTTGAACACGGCCATCCAGGAGGAGGGGCTGCAGAGAGGGAAATCACAACCAGTTCAGATCTAGCTGCCAGCGTAGATACTTGGGTTAATAGCAGATCTCAACAGCACATGTACAGTCACCCTCCAGACGGCATTTGCGGGGTGCACCAGGGCATGCTCATTTCATTGCAGTTCTGCACAGCGACTGGAGGCTTCCCCGCACATGCAGTGGTCAATGTTTTCAAAGGGCACTAGTGATTTTTGGGATGCCCCACTGGACACCTTAAAGGGCCCTGATTTTCACAAAGTGCTGAGCATCCACCCTCTCAAAGATCAGGTCCCTCTAAAAGTCATCTCAAGTCAGGCACCCCAAAACGGAGATACACCTCTACCCCGATACAACACGAATTCGGATATAATGCAGTAAAGCAGTGCCCCGGGGGGCGGGGCTGAGCACTCCGGTGGATCAAAGCAAGTTCGATATAACGCGGTTTCACCTATAACGCGGTAAGATTTTTTGGCTCCCGAGGACAGCGTTATATCGAGGTAGAGGTGTACTTGGAAAGTCACCAGCCACTGTTGAAAATCTTAGCCTGTGTTTCCCTCTTATCCCTGTTTAGTTTGTTCTGAAAATTCTCTATAAGGTACTAAGCAAATATAAGGGAGATTAGATTATCAGGCTAGATCTAAAATCTGTTTGACCACAGTATGGATGGTGGGTGCAATGCTACATAAGAAAATCATCATATTATTTGACCAACACAAAAAGGATAGCGGGGCCTTCTTTTGCGGCACACGTACAAAGGGGAATACTCGAGGGTGAGGTGGACAGAATTTAATCACCTAAAATGAAATTGGCCAGGACACTTGCAAAGAGAGGGAATTTTTAAAATGGCAACAAGTGATCAAAGCCTCAGTTTTAAGTCTCATCCAGAAGATGGCACAGTGCTCTAACACACAATGCCGGGACGTTGACTCAAAAGAGCAGAGTGCCATCTAGTGACCCATTAGCAGAGAAGAGAACCTAATTTGAAACACTACTGGAGACCAGTGAACCAAATCTCTTGTTCGCCCAGAAATGTGCCATAAAATACACCACTTTGTATCTACAGATAAATTTAACAAAGGCCAACAGCCTTTGCTTCCCCGTACAGCACAATATAATCCATTACATTTCATTTTAGCCAAATGGATTATACTTCCATTGTTTCCCTTCATTATTGATATTTGATGTTATTTGTTGTACAAGATTTATAACTATAGAAGAGACCTGTTCGGTATTTTGTCCATTGCCAGATTATTCAAAGCTGACCTGCCTGGAAAACACCCTATATTTTTGCCTGTTCTGAGTGACTATGTTAAGGTTTCCTCTCTAACCATTCGGAAATCCCAGCTTCCCCATAACATATAGCAGCTCTTTCTAGCCCTGATGGCTCATAAGATACCAGACTTTAAAAAACAAAACAAAAACCACATTATTCTCATTAGCCTCTTGCCTTAAAAGCTGTCAGAGCAAGAACCAGGGTATAACAGCTAAGAACCGGTTTAAGTATTCATTGCCTAGCCAGAATACTGACTGCTAAAGACTATGCTGGATTTCAAGTGGGGAAATACAAGCAAGGCAGCAGTGATAACAGGGATAGATGCTTGGTGGCACCCAAGGCCAGTGCTTGTCTGGTGTACCGGACATTTCTGCAGACTGTGTCATTTAAGAACCAACAGTGCGCTCTGTGCTGTACAAATCAGAGATGGACACAGTCCCTGCCCCAAGGTTCTTACAATCCTCCAGGACAAAATGCACTGGGAGACCCACAGGGAACTAATCAACTCTCCCATCCCGTAGAACAGTGGGACAGAGAAGGCACCTGGCTGGCATGAATCAGCGTTTACACACATTATGAAAGTGGATTTAATTTCCCTGTGGGGATTGGAATAGGAAGCGTCAATTAAAATATATTCATTTAAAAGTTTTAATTCAAAGAGTTCTTAACCATCCAGTTGCAAAGCAAACCCTCCAGAAGCAGCCCAATGGTGGGCTGTCTGCCTGAGCCTGCAGCCAGACCAAAAGAGCAGCTCTTGGAGACACGTAGACCGAACTCATTCAGAGTGGGAATGTATGACCGTTTGCATTTCAGCATCATTAGCTCTTTCACTGCTGATCAGAATCAGACAGCTGCTCTGGGACGGGAGGGGCAGGGATTTCTGGTATAGGGCCACCCCTTTATCTCCCTAATCTAACTTGGGACTTGATACAGCCTGGTTTTGAAGCATGCATGGGTGCCACTTTCACGTACCGTGTGGGGATGTGCCCTGGGGTAATCTCCTTGTCAGGCCAGATGTATTTGATGATGACGACAGCGGTGACATACCAGGTGCCAATCACACTCAGGGAGCTGCAAGAAAGAAAAGACTAGACAGATGACAGTGCTGCGCCTCGCCTTTGCTCACTCTTGCTCCTTGTTCGGAGCCTCGCTGGGGAGACTCTGGTGAGCCTGGATAGGGACATCTTCCAACGGCATCTCCCTTTTCCTGGTACATTCCCACGGTTCTCCCAGGGGACCCAGCTATGATATCCCACTACATCCCACCCAATTCTCTCTCCCTGACCCTAGCTCCTTCCAATCTCCCACCATCGCTACCATCAATCCAGCTCCTTCAGTGGTAGCCTTAGGATAAACCAGCCACCAATGGCCACTGATTTTCTAAACCAGAACATCTCCTGTTGTCTAGCCCTGCTCCAAGCAATTAGAGGACCTGGTGGTTAAAGCAGCAGACGCCTGTATATGCCTGTGCTCCCACTGCTCGCTCTGGGGACAGTGTGACATGCAAAGGAAAGAGTTAGCAGAGACAGGACACCTGCTTACCTATGGGACCATCTTCATTGTCCCCAGGGAGAAACCAGAGACACAGGGAACCCACTCCCGCCACCCCATTCTCCTACTACGACTTGGTATGGAAGAGCTGGAGAAAGGGGCGCTTGTGATATATTGCCTCAGAGACATAATTATACAATGCTTTTCATATGAGGCCCTGAAAGCACTTTACACCCCATGTTACAGGTGGGGAAACCGAGGCAAAGAGCAGTGAAGGGACTTGCCGAATGTCACTGAGTTTATTGGCAGAGCAGGGACTAGAACCCTGGTCTCCTTGATCCCTGTCCAGTGCCCTACTCATTGGGCTCTGCTGCCATCTTAGAACACAACTGAACACTCTGGTCAGACTCAATTGCCTGCCTCTTTAGCATCCTCCCACCCACAGTTCCAGTTCAGCTTTTCCCAGCCACCCACCTGGCGTATTTCTGGAAGCCAATCTCCTTTGGGATGGAGAGGGGCAGGATTAGGAGGAAGGCCGTGATGCTGATGGTGAACTTGCGGTCCGCGTACCAGTGGCTGCCACCTGCTCCCTGGGGATCCTTCACCAGCGCAGCAATGACTGGTGAGGAGACAAGGGTAGAACAGTGTGGTTGGGGCACAACCAAGCCCAATGCCAACTTCTCGCTAAAGGGCAGATCTCAAACCTGGGCCAGGGAACATGGGGAGGAGGAAGAGGAATGGAAGCTGCTCTGAATCAGAGGCAGGGAGCTCAGAGACCCCAGCTCTGGCAGTTCAGCCCTGGGATGCTGGAGGGTCTGGCGAAAGGAACCCGACACACTGCAAGTCTGTGTGGTAGTCATTCAGGGCATCCCCTCCACCTGGCTCCTGAGGGCTGCCGGGCCCAGCACAGGCTGCCAGGATGGGGCACAGAAAATGCCCGTCACCTGCAGAGAAACAGGCTCCCCTCTGCGCCACGCCCTCCCCCAACTGTAACACCCTCCCCTCCCTCTCAGGGGGCTGGCCCAGGGCCGGGGCAGCCCTGAGCACTCACTCTT
Organism: Malaclemys terrapin pileata; assembly: GCF_027887155.1. Lineage (NCBI taxonomy): Eukaryota > Metazoa > Chordata > Testudines > Emydidae > Malaclemys > Malaclemys terrapin. The sequence continues at coordinate 38,138,223 of NC_071518.1, forward strand.
GTCCTGCTGGTCCCCGATGATGATGAGGAAGGCGATGCAGGTGCCAAAGGTGTAGACGGCGATGGCGACCTCACAGAGCACGCCAGGGACCTTGCCGCACACAGCCCACACCACTTCCTGGTACGTGCGCTCGTTGCTGGCCCGCGAGCAGTAAGCCAGGATCACCAGCCCACCGATAATGAACACCAGCAGGGACTGTGGGCAGAGCAGGGCAGTCAGAGCTCTGGTGCCTCAAGCCAATGGCCCAGCCCACCCAGACAGATAGGCCGAGCCCGGGGCCTACCACCTGGCTCTGGAGCAGTGAGTGGGATCATTTGCTAGGATGTCTCCTGCAGGGAACCCCAGGCCCCCACAGCCTCTCCCCCAGGGCTGCCCGGCTCACCATCTGCAGCGCGATCCCTGCGGCCACGCCGCCCGCAGTGCTGAAGGCTGCAGGGAAGTTGAGCAGCCCAGCCCCGAGGGCAGCGTTCACCACAATGAAGACGGCCCCGAGGGTGGAGGTGGTCCCCGCTCCGGGTCTCTGCCCCTCGTCGCTCTTCAGCCCGGTCTCCACATTGGGGCTCTGCAGTAGCCTTGCCCGCTCCCCGGCGTCCGCGCTCCAGTCCCAGTCTCCGTACTCCCTGTTGATCCCCACATTGTGCTGGGCCATTTCCCCGTCCGGCCGCGCGCTGACCGCTCTCTGCGTCTCTCTAGTGCCTCATCACCAGGCCAAGACCTCAGGCAAAGGGAACACCAGCCCACATCGACTCCATCTGGCCCCAGCCTCCAAGGTGTCACAAAGCAGGCAGACCCATATTCCTGCTACGGTCACAGGTGGCCTTGTCCAGGGGTTGCCAGGCACAGAGTTCAGGCTACTTTACTGCACCTAGAAGAGGAGCATCACCATCAAGCACGGTGGATAAAAATCAATTATTAAAATAAAACAAATCAGATTTTTTTTTATAAAATGCTTTTTGAGGGAAAAAACCTATCTAAAGATAGTTTTAATTACGGTATCTTTGAGCTAGAATGTATCTCATCCTGGAATAGGGATTATAAATTCTAATTCTATAGTATGAGACAATATAAACCTCTACTCGATATAACGCAGCCCGATATAACATGAATTCGGATATAACACGGTAAAGCAGTGCTCCAGGGGGGCGGGGCCGCGCACTCCGGCGGATCAAAGCAAGTTCGATATAACGCAGTTTCACCTATAACACGGTAAGATTTTTGGGGGGTTATATCGGGGTAGAGGTGTATCATGTATCATGTAATGTTTAAGAAAAGTTTTGTAAATGAGTTCCGATTTTATGGGGTTCCAGGGCCTTTTGTATAGATTATTTAGGTTAATCTTTCTATCTACCAATGGGACTCAATGCTCAGTCTAGAAGATACCATCAGAGATGCTTAATTTTGCAGTTCTCAAACTGTGGATTTGTGTCTCCAGAGATAACATGCTTGTTAATAGCAAAAATGGCTGTGTTTTTTTTTTTTAAGTTTTAATATTTCATTTATCTATTTTAGTTAAAAACAATTTTAACAAAAACAAACCTGATTTTAAAAAACCTGAATGTTTAACTAAATTCAAAAATTCATATAGTACTTTAACAAAATAAGCATATATTTGTTGTTCAAGAAAAAAAATCCAGAATACAGAACGTTGTTGTTTTAGTTAAATAAAACAATTTAAATGTCTGTCTGGTGATGTTCTCCTCCTCATACACCATGGCAAGAAAATCCTCCAAATATTAATGATTAACCTGTTGAATTGGAGATAAGTATGAAGTCATTGGGAGGTGAACTATCTGCTTCAATTATTTTTGGTAAATGAAATAATCATTCATTCTCTGATATAGCTGTAAAATTAATCTGAAAAGTTTTCAAAATAAATCACTTAAAAAATGGATAGGGTGTACCTTCTAAAAATGAAACCTCTCTCTGAGTTGTGAAGAATATGTATCAAGGTTATAACAATCAACACGAATGTACTTTTATGTAGAAATCCATGATTAAATCGAGTCTTCCTGATTAGTGATTTAAATCAAATCCACACCGCCATCAAGTGTATATGAAAATCAGGCTAGACACAGCTGGCTTGCTGGACCAACACTCCTCTTGTACTCTACCTGCTGCTGCACAACTTAACCTCTCATTTAAATATGACACTGCATCCTGGGCGGGTCGTAAGCAGTGGGAACTCAATCTGGGACCTTTGGTTCTTACAGTTTGACCCTCTGCTGCCTGAGCTAGACAGCCCAGCTCTACTGTCACCTGCGATAAGGATTTTTGCACGCCGTCACCACAACTGGTCATCTTTGTCTCAGCTGACAGACCCAGGGGTGGGACAGACAGAAAGAGAGCTCCTGTCTCTGAACAATTGGCCCCTCTACGTCAGAGTTGAGGCACAGTGGGTGAGCCGCTTGCACTGCTCGCGTGGTCTATGCTGCACCCGCCGTGTGGCTTTAGAGAACTTCAAGCCGCAGGGCTGTGAAACTGTGTGCGTGTGTGTTTGAATTAATTTTAGTGACCAGGCACCCCCCACACACACACACGGCTGTATTTCAAAGCCAACTTCCTTATTTCCAACCCACATTTCTGCAAACACGGCAAAAGCCCTTGTCCTCCTTTGGGACAAAGTTCAGGGCAAGACTTGAAGAGCTGCCAGTTGAAATGACAGGAGCGCAGAGCCAAGCAGAGGGAGCACCTCAGGACGCCCCACGTGTCTCCTCTGCTCAGCAACCGCCCAGGGCTGCTGCGCTCTCCCCGCCCCACCAGAGTTACCTGCAAGGGGGGGCGGGGGCATGGGCTGAGGTCTGTCTGTCTCCCGCTGAGCCTCTCCCACGGCATGTTTGGCTGCTCTCCCTGGCAACGAGGCCCGGGCAGGGAGCAGGAGGAAGCCACTTTTCACGCTGGCTGAAGCTGGCCACTCCGGGTTGCTGACTCTGTGCACCGCAGTGGCCTGAGAGAGCACCTGGCTGGGGCAGCGGCCTGGCCCACCGGAGCCTGGCTGCTGGGTACAGGGACAGAGCGAGCCGGAGTTCCCCCTCCCCCTGGCACATTTCCTGCTCAGTCAGACCCTGTCCCCAGCAGCCAGGCCGGGGTGGGAAGCAGAAGGGGCGGGGTGGGGTGGGGCAGGGCCACCCCCTTTCCTCCCCCCGCCTCTCTCTCAGGCAGCCATCAGGCTGCACAGAGCTGTGATCCAGGGCAGCCAGCATGGAAAGTGCCTCGCCCCGGCTGCCAGGGACTCACCCTCTCCCTCACCCCTGGCAGGCCAAGCAGAAATCTGGAGGGGCACTTCACTCCACATCCCCCCTCTCCCAGGCATCCTCTATGGCTTCTCACACTCATCACAAAAGGACACCACAAAGTCATTGCTAGGTTGGGGATCCCCACCCTTGTGTAAGATCCTCAGCTCTGGAGCTCAGAGATGCACAAGTCTATGAAATCCTCCCCTTACGCTAAGAGCTATTGCCGGTGCTTAAAGGGAACACGCAGAAGGTAGTGGCAAGAGATGAGACTGTAAGCTCTCTGGGGCAGGGAGCATCTTTTTGTTCTGTGTTTGTACAGCACCCAGCACAAAGGGGCCTGAGTTCACGTCTAGGGCTCCTAGGTGCTACAGTTCACAATAATAAAAGAATAATAAAGAGAGATTATACCCTTGTTTGCTTCTGTGTGCTGAGGAAAGGAGGCCTAAAAGGTCTATTTTTCCATTAGAAATGCAGATCTTGTTTTCCCATTTCTCTTGGAAGATTCTATGAACTGGTCCTCTCCAAGTACCAAGGAAGTAAAACTTGATTCATTGAAAGAGGAAGTGATTTTTATTTAGACTGTTTAAAATCTTTTGGGTTTTGCTAATACCGCTAAGTCAAATACCCGACACACAGTTGGGAGGAAAGGCATCTTTGTTCAAGCTGCAACTTCTCTAACCCCTGAATCATGGGTTGAGAAAGCTGCCAGTCTGTTGCTGTAGGTCCTCCAAAGATCTCTCCAGCAAAAACAAGGAAAAGAAAAATTAAAACTCCCCAAGGGTTAAAAAGTAGGAAAGACAAAGAAAAAAAAAAAAATCAAGAGGACACAAATCCAGGTTACTTTTAATCACAGAAGCATTACTCACATGTCTGCACTGGTTGCTTTGTCCCCAAAGCTCTGTTTACAACTGAGGTACACTAATTACAAACTGGTCATGATGCAGAGAAGCAGCTTGAATTAGGAGTTGGACCTCATTTTTCCTCCCTTCCCCAGCAAGGAGGGCCTTTATACTGTCCTTCATCAGTCCCACTATGCACAGTTACTGGATTAGCTCTTATGAGGCAAGAGATACTTCCCTCCTTCCACCACAAAACAGTAATGACACCAATTGGTGCAATTCAGAGCTCCACAGTGTATTTATTCAGCTCATTTTAGTGCTGATCAGGAAGCCGGGAACATGCAGACAGGAATGAGGAGCAGACTGGAGTTTGCCCTATCATGGGATCATCAACTAAGACCCAAGCATTAGTAAAATAAGCTACCAGCTTTGTCATCCAGGATCTTACTCAAAGTATAACTCAGCCATGCAGCATCAGCATTATAGCATGGGATTAGAGAAAACAAACCTAAACCATAAAATTAACAGGCCAGCAGTATTTGCCTCAAACCTGTTAGTGGCTCCTGATCTCTTGGGGAAGCAGTTAAGTACTGAGTCAGGTTAGACCCACATAAGTGACTTGGGAAGGGCTCTATGGGGAAAGAGGATCCTGGTTGTGGGCTGAGCATTCTTGTGGGAGGAACCTGAGGAGCAGTCACACCTGGGGGAAGGTATGAGTTGCTCTTTATAACCTCCCCATTGTTTTCTTGGTTAACAAGGAAAGTGGATGTCTTCAAACACTACATACAGCGTGGAGCACTTTTGAGCAGCAGGTTGAGAACAGCATCTCCTCACACAGTCCTGAGATTGACGTCAAACACCTCTGTATGATTACTGAGCAAGTCACCCTTCCAGGGTGAAAGCCATCTGAGGGCATACATATCCAAATTCATAAATAACTTCTAATCTACTACGTAGTTAACTAGTGGAACTCACATGTACAGGACAGCACTGAGATAGATATTTTTCTTCTGAAGCTTATTAAACTAGATCCATACCTGGGCAAGAACCAGGGTAGGGTAACTAGGAAGTAGTAATAAGGGTTATCAGTCAACGTTTATGGGTATGAAACAGATTGCCATCTAGGGTCTAGATAAAATTTCCCCCCAGGGCCAGGTTCCAATTATTGCAATAGTCATCCAGTGAGTTGACCTAGCAAAGCAGATTCCCTTGCCTTGTATACTGCAATATCCATGCTGGCAGCAAACTTCATAATGTCAGGAATAAACGTTCTCCAGTCCCGACTTATGTCACACTAAACCCTCAAATAGCATGGCGCAGTCCATCAGGTGTAGTAGAGGGTATCAGCCCCTCCTATGAAGCAGGTGGCATCTGTCTCTGCTTACAGCCAGGAGGCTCAAACTTCATTGGACCTAGATGGCTAGTCACAGAACGATTCCTATGACTCCATCTGGAAGAACGACACTGCCTGCAGAAACTTTTAAACCCTTGCTTCCACTGCAGAGCTTCCTTGTGGGGAGTCTACCCCTGAAATCTGCTAACCGCAGGGACACTGTAACCAGGAGAAAGACTCTTAGCTCCATGCCCTACCGTCTGCCACTGCTGACCCTCAGTCACAGCACAGCCAGGCCACATGCAGCCTGCAGTAGGAAAACGCCAGCCAGGCAAACAACAAACCACCTTTCGCACACCAGCGTGAAAAAAGAGCAGACCCACTAGCATAGAAAATGGGGACAAAAGACTGGGGAAGGGCAAGCCGAGAGCCTGCACCAAGCACCTCACAGGGAACAGTAATCCTCATTTTATGGTGGGTGCCGGGATGGTTAAGGTCCACTGTCCACAGCGGGCAGCTCCACCATGGGCCCTACAGCAGCATCCATGGCTGCGGAGGTGTCACATGGGTGCCTCCACAGAAGCGTGTGGGTGGCGGTGGGTTTCCAGGGCTCTATTTCAGCCCCGAAAGGGAACTGATGAACATATAGCTGCTAGAGAGCCTGTTTAGCCATCCCAGATGGGGAGGAGGCCACTACCTGAGGGCTCCTGTACTGATGCCTACAAGGGGATGGGAAGAAGGGGTGGGCTAGGGAGCCTGTTTTGATACCCATCTCTGCAGTGGGAGGGAAAGGAGGGCTCTAGCATACCGGGGAGTTGGTGCATACGGGCACCGAACCCCTCTCTGCTGGCCATTGGGGCCGGGGACTCCTGTGCTCATTAATCCACCAGCCCCCCCCAGCCCAGCCACAAAGCCCCCCCGGAATCGCACAGCCTCCGCCCCTTACTCCTACCTGCGGAACGGGGACAAAAAGCCTCCCACGGTCCCACTCCTGGCTCTGGGCACCGGCTCCGAGCTCCTTAGGGAGCTGATTCAGCACCACGTGCAACCCAGCTGGCGTCACCCGGCGCACAGCAGGCTGGGAACTGTAGTTCTCTCCCAGCCACATCTGGGTCCCAGCTGCCTGCCTGCCTGCTCGCTCCCTCTATGAGTAATTTCCTGTTTGGTAACTCAGCATTAACACGCAGCAAGATTTAGGTTTTCCTTCTCCATTTCAAGGCCGTGAGGGTTCCCACCAGGTCAGCACAATTGTACAAAGTTTTCCACCTTACCAACCTAGCTTCCTCCATCCAGGGCAATAAACAAGGCACCACAGCAAAACAGGTTTCAGATCTTGCCACACAGTTGTTTGCTGAGGCTTTGTATTCGTAGGATCAGGTTCTTCAGAGGTGGAAGAGACTAATTAGCGTAGGCCAGCTCCTTACCGACAAACACCTTGCCTAGAGGCTGATCTGTGAGGCACGGTGGGTGGGGGCGGGGGGGGGGGGAGAGAGGAGAAGATGGTTATTTTTCAGACCAAGTAAAATATTTAAATATGTAACTGACCCTGCACACACTTAGGGCTTGGCTACACTTGCAAGTTAAAGCACATTAAGTCAGCCCCAGGCACCCTAACTCCTGAGGTGCCCACAGTGGCAAGGCACATAGAGCGCCCAGACTCCGCGGCTGGAGCGCCTCTGGTAATCCACCTCCACGAGAAGCATAACGCTTGCTACGCCCCGGCTGGAGCACCGCAGTGCCAGTGTGGACACCCTGGTCTATTGATGTGCTCTGATTGGCTCCAGAAGTGTCCCACTATGCCTGTTCTAGCCACTCTGGTCATTACTTTGAACTCTACTGCCCTGCCCCCAGGTGACCAACTGTCAGACCTGCCCTTCAAATTCTCTGGGAATTTTGAAATCCCCCTTCCGGTTTGCTGAGCCAGGCGTGGAGTGCTCTCAGCGCACCTTTCCAGGTGACCATGCCTCCCTGCGCCAGGCGATCCCCAGTATGGAGCAATGGCGAGGTGCTGGAGCTCATCAGTGTTTGGGGGGAGGAAGCCGTCCAGTCCCAGTTGCACTCCAGCCGTAGGAATTACGATACCTTGGGGCAGATATCAAGGGCCATGATGGAAAGGGGCCATGACCGGGACACACTGCAGTGCAGACTTAAAGTGAAGGAGCTGCGGAACGCCTACCACAAAGCGCGGGAGGCAAACCACCACTCCAGTGATGCCCCCACGACCTGCCGTTTCTACAGAGAGCTGGACGTGATACTTGGGGGCAACCCCACCTCCACTACGAAGACCATCATGGACACTTCAGAGACCGTAGCAGCACAGAGTTCAACAAGACAGGAGGAGGACAGTGGGAGCGAGGGTGCTGAGGAGGACAGGGGCCCAGAGCCAGAGGGCGGCCTGGCATCTCTAGATGCATGCAGCCAGGAGCTGTTTTCAAGCCAGGAGGAAGGTAGGTAGCCAGTCCCAGTGGATGGTGCTTGGGGAAGAACAAACAGCAGAGGAAATGCCCAATAAGTGGCTTTTATTTTGGGAAGGTAGTTGTTCAGTGCAGGCTCTTGGGGCGAGGAGGGTTAGGGCTGCGTGTGCATGCCTAGATGCGGAATAGGGTGGTGATGTGCTCTTTCACATCGCCTCAGTGATCTTTTCAAAGGTCTCATGCAGAAGCTGGGCAATCCGCTTGCGCAGGTTCCTTGGCAGAGTTACTGTGCTCCCTGTCCTAGTAAGGCTAACATGTCCGCGCCACTGTGCTGTGAGGGGCGGGGGGACCATTGCTGCACACAGGCAAGCTGCATATGGGCCAGGACGGAAGCCGCATTGTAGTAGAAGACCCTCCCTTGCTTCCCAGGTCACCCTCAGCAGCGAGATATCTTCCAGGATGAACTCATCCTGTGGAAAATGTGGGGACAGTGTTCAGTATAGAGGCCCCCTGCAGCTGTTGGCTCTCCCCAAGGCACAGAACCCCAGAGGACAGTACGGCCGTGAAACAGTCAGTCCCCCTTGACCCTGTGCTTACTCACCATTTTGGGGCTCCTGTGGGTCATGTGCGCTCGCTTTGGGACGGGCAATTTCTGCTATTGTGTACACTGTGCTTGTCTTTAAGTATGGCCGAATCATTGCTCTGTCTGGTGTGAACAATGCTGCCTCTGTTAAGTGTTGCATTTTGGCTTTACAGATGCAACCTTGAGATCCCAGCCGTCCTTGTTATCAACAGCCGAAAGACTACAAAGAATCGGGAAGTGTCCCCGAAGCAGCAAAGAGGATCTGCTGCATGAAGCTTCATGCAGCAGTCCCTTAATGAAAATCAAAAAGTGCAGGAGTGGCGGGAGACTGAAAGGAGGCTCTGCCAGCAGAATGCAGATCACCGGCACCAAAGCACTGAGCGGCTGCCAAGCAGAATGGAGCACCAAGCGGACTCAATACAGGTGCTCGTAGCAATGCAGATGGAGCACATCCTCGCCCGCCCCACCTCTAGCCCTTGTCCCCAAACTCTTTCCCTTGTGCCCCCATGTCACTGCCAACCCACTTCCCCCAACATCTGGTTTCTTATCGCCACCAACTGCCTCCAACACCTGTAGCTTCACCACCCAGCCCTGCAAACCATGATCCTTACCCACTGCACTCAACCATCACCATGCATTTTAGCCAGCCTGAAGTGCAGGACTAATTGCATGGCACTCTAGACAGGAAGGCTGAGTATGATGATAGGACACACGCAAATCTGTGATTGTCCCATTCCCCACCCCGCCCCCTTCCCTCCTCGCACACAGCACAGATGTGTCATGTCCTTTCTGTTTCCCAAGCAGTTGTGTTTCTTTTCAATATATAACTTTTTTTGGCCTTGAAAACATTCTTTATTGCATTAAGTAAAAGATACTGTAGCCCAGGAAAGCAACAGGTACTGCAAGTCAGTGCATCATACGTGGCAAACACAGATGCCTACTAGCCCTGCCATGCAGGGCACTAAACATTACTGGTGACTTTCAGCATCAAATTGCTCCCTCAAGGCATCCCTAATCCTTGCAGCCCCCTGCTGGGCCCCTCTCATAGCCCTGCTCTATGGCTGTTCAAATTCAGCCTCCAGGTGTTGAACTCACAACGCTGGGTTTAGCAGGCCAATGCTCAAACCACTGAGCTATCCCTCCCCCAGTGCCATGGTCCATGCCTGAGTGAAGCTTTCACCCTTCCCTTCACAAATGTTATGGAGGGTACAGCATGTGGCTATACCCGTAGGGATGTTGTAATTGGCCAGGTCCAGCTTCCCATACAGACAGCACCAGCAGCCCTTTAAACGGCCAGAAGCACACTCAACAGTCATTCTGCACTGACTCAGCCTGTTGTTGAACCGCTCCTTGCTGCTGTCAAGGCTCCCTGTGTAGGGTTTCATGAGCCACAGCATTAAAGGGTAAGCGGGATCTCCAAGGATCACAATGGGCATTTCTACTTCCCTTACGGTGATCTTGTCATCTGGGATAAAAGTCCCGGCCTGCAGCTTCCTGAAGAGGCCGGTGTTCCGAAAGATGCATGTGTCATGCACCTTTCCAGACCAGCCTGTGTTAATGTCCACGAAATGCCCATGGTGACCCACAAGCGCCTGAGAACCATAGCGAAATACCCCTTCCGATTTATGTACTCGGAGGCTAGGTGGGCTGATGCCGCAGTTAGGGAAACCCATTTGTGCAAAGCCAGCCACAATGTCACGCACATTGCCCAGAGTCACGGTTCTTCTGAGCAGGATACGATTAATGGCCCTGCAAACTTGCATCAACACGATTCCAATGGTCGACTTTCCCACTCCAAACTGGTTAGCGACCAATCGGTAGCTGTCTGGAGTTGCCAGCTTCCAGATTGCAATAGCCACACGCTTCTCCACTGGCAGGGCAGCTCTCAATCTTGTGTCCTTGTGCCGCAGGGTGGGGACAAGCTCAGCACACAGTCTCATGGAAGTGGCTTTCCTCATCTGAAAGTTCTGCAGCCACTGCTCGTCATTCCAGACTTGCATGACGATGTGATCCTACCACTCGGTGCTTGTTTCCCGAGTCCAAAAGTGGCATTCCATTGTGGTGAGCATGTCTGTGAATGCCACAAGCAATCTCGTTCGTATGCGTTACACGAGTCGACATTATTGTCAGACGGGGCCGGTGCAAGGAAGTTTCGCGCCCTAGGCGAAACTTCCACCTTGCGCCACCCCCCCACCCAGCTAATCCCACCCCCAGCCCCCCGTGGCAGCCCCCCACCCCTCCCACAAGAGGAGCCCCCCCCCGGCAGCTAACCCCGCCCGCCGCCACCCGCCACACCTGGGGAGCCCCCCTCCATGGCAGCTAACCCTGCCCGCCGCCTGGGGAGCCCCCCTCACCCGCAGAAGCTAACCCTAACCGAGGAGCCCGCCCCAGCTCACCTCCGCTCCGCCTCCTCCACTGAGCACGCCGGCGCCACTCTAATTCTCCTCCCCTCCCAGGCTTGTGGCGCCAATTGGAGGAGAATTAGAACAGTGGCTGTGTGCTCAGCAGAGGAGGCAGAGTGGAGGTGATCTGGGGCGGGGAGCAGTTCCCCTGTGCACACACACACCCCCGTTACTGCGGGCGGCCCTCCCCGTGCCCCCCCCACCCCAGCTCACCTCCACTCCACCTCCTCGCTTGAGCGGGCTTTTAGGCGCCCTCAACCACTAGGCGCCCTATGTGGCCGCCTAGTTCGCCTAGTGGTTGCACCAGCCCTGTCGTCGGACTCCTCACTGTCACTTTGCAGCTTAAGGAGTAACTCGACTGCAATTCGTGACCCATGAGCATATTCCTCACAAGTTCAGGATCCATTCCCGCAGACCGAAAGGGAAGACGGAGCATGCAGTACAAAAAACATTGAAAGATGGCACCAAATGTGGACGGAAGCACAGGGATTGCTGGGAGGCGAAGCGATGCATCACGGGGCGTTGGGACAGGACCCAGAATGCCCCACGACCTCTTGCCCCCTTCCCACAAGCCACAGCGCCAGAATGGGAAGAGGCGCTCTGTGGGATAGCTGCCCATAAGGCACCGCTCCCAGTGCCGCTGCAAGTGCCGCACATGTGGCCACGCCACTGCACTTGCAGCTGACAGTGTGACCACACGGCAGCGCTTTCCCTGCTGCGCTCTCCGAGGGCTGGCTTAACTCAAAACGCTCTACATGTGCAAGTGTAGCCATGCCCTAAAACACGTAACTTTCATCACATGCATCCACTGGCTTTAATGCAATGACTCACACGAGTAAAATTATTCATGTTTGCAGAATTAGACTCAGTTGAAAACTGATAGCCATGGCAGAAGCAAGTGCTCTGCGCCTCTTAGGCATTGGCCCTGTTGTTTGTTCTATCCTTTCCTGTTGCAGCTGGCCCTGGGCCTGATCCCCTGTAGCTTATGTGACCCGTTACACCAGCACAGAGTGTAAAATGCCACCATAGGTGCCAACTTTCCCCAGTGCCGGTGGATGCTCGGGCCCCCCCGCCCCTGGCCCCACCCCTATTCCATCCTTTCCCCGCCCCTGACCCTCCCCCATTCCAACCCCTTCCCCAAAGTCTCCGCCCCTTCCCTGCCCCTACTGGACTCCTTCCCCAAATCCCCGCCTCTTCCCCGAGCATCCCGGGTTCCCCCTCCTTCCCCCCAGCGCTTGCTGCGCAAAGCAGCTGTTTCGCGGCGCAAGCACTGGGAGCCAGGGGGGAAAAGGCGGGCACACGACGCGCCCAGGGGAGGAGGCGGGGTGGGGGAGCAGGGAGCTGCTGGTGGGTGCAGAGCACCCACCAATTTTTCCCCGTGGGTGCTCCAGCCCCGGAGCACCCACGGAGTCGGCGCCTATGAATGCCACTGGCTCAGAGTGGAATTGTTCTACTCTTGCTTTTCACAGGTATAAATGACACAAGGTGCAGGGCAGTGGTGAATGATCAGATCCTTGCCACTTCCGTTTTTCCACACATCCTGTCAGCTTTTATTCCCCTCCGAATCTGCCTTGAAGTCTTTCCGACCAAGGCTGGAAATCAGCTTTATAGATGCGTGTATGTACAAGTAAGTGGCCTTGATGCTTTCTCTGCACAGATCTCTCACACATCACTGACCATCTCTCGTGAGGAAGGCAGAGGCTGGTTTTCATGAGCAGAGGAGGTGCTTCTGTAACAATCTATTCCCATATAGCCCCCCCACAGCTAATCACGTACAGGAGGCCTTTTGCTAGGGTGACCAGACAGCAAGTGTGAAAAATCAGGACGGGGGTGGGGGGTAATAGGATCCTATAAAAGAAAAAGACCCCAAAATCGGGACTGTCCCTATAAAATTGGGACATCTGGTCACCCTACCTTTTGCCAAGGCTTCTGTTTGTTCTCTGAAATCCCTGCAACATTAATAATTTGTTAGGGGTCAGACAGTTTGAAAACACCCTCTGGTGGCTAAAAATTAAACAAAACCCCTTAGGGCTGCTCCACACCCAGTTTGTATTTTACTTTAACTAAATCCAGTTGAAAACTGATAGCCTTAAAACAGTACACCGCTGGTCTGGATTCAGCTATACCAGTAGAGAAGTGCTTCTATTGGTATAGCTTATTCCTATAGAGAGAGTTTCTATAAGCTTAGAGGAAACCCAGTTTTTATTTGGTTATATATGGCATGAATAAATACAGATTGACAGATCCTAGCGTGCAAATGTATCATCTTATCTGACAGGGATAAATCATGCATGCAAATCATGCATCAAAGTCGTGAAATGGGCTACAAACGCAATAAAAATAAGATATTCAAAAGTTTAACAAATTGGGGGATGCAGGGGGACACCTTAGTCGCTCCTTGCCTAGGGCCATCGGCAGTGGGTATAATAGGCCAGGGAAGGTGTTGGGGCAGTGGGTTGCGGTCTCGGGGGGGAGGTAGGGTGGGTGGGGGTCTCACGGGTGTTGGGGCAGTGGGTCGGGGTCTTGGGGGATAGGGTGGGTGGGGGTCTCACGGGTGTTGGGGCAGTGGGTCGGGGTCTTGGGGGATAGGGTGGGTGGGGGTCTCACGGGTGTTGGGGCAGTGGGTCGGGGTCTTGGGGGATAGGGTGGGTGGGGGTCTCGCGGGTGTTGGCGCAGTGGGTCTGGGTCGGGGGGAAAGGGTGGGTGGGGGTCTCGCGGATGTTGGCGCAGTGGGTCGGGGTCTTGGGGGATAGGGTGGGTGGGGGTCTCACGGGTGTTGGGGCAGTGGGTCGGGGTCTTGGGGGATAGGGTGGGTGGGGGTCTCACGGGTGTTGGGGCAGTGGGTCGGGGTCTTGGGGGATAGGGTGGCTGGGGGGTCTCACGGGTGTTGGGGCAGTGGGTCGGGGTCTTGGGGGTTAGGGTGGCTGGGGGGTCTCATGGGTGTTGGGGCAGTGGGGTGGGAGTTTCAGGGGGGTAGGGTGGGTTTGGGTCTCGCGGGTGTTGGCGCAGTGGGTCTGGGTCGGGGGGAAAGGGTGGGTGGGGGTCTCACGGGTGTTGGGGCAGTGGGTCGGGGTCTTGGGGGATAGGGTGGGTGGGGGTCTCACGGGTGTTGGGGCAGTGGGTCGGGGTCTTGGGGGATAGGGTGGGTGGGGGTCTCACGGGTGTTGGGGCAGTGGGTCGGGGTCTTGGGGGATAGGGTGGGTGGGGGTCTCACGGGTGTTGGGGCAGTGGGTCGGGGTCTTGGGGGATAGGGTGGGTGGGGGTCTCGCGGGTGTTGGCGCAGTGGGTCTGGGTGAAAGGGTGGGTGGGGGTCTCGCGGGTGTTGGCGCAGTGGGTCTGGGTCGGGGGGAAAGGGTGGGTGGGGGTCTCGCGGGTGTTGGCGCAGTGGGTCTGGGTCGGGGGGAAAGGGTGGGTGGGGGTCTCACGGGTGTTGGCGCAGTGGGTCGGGGTCTTGGGGGATAGGGTGGGTGGGGGTCTCACGGGTGTTGGCGCAGTGGGTCGGGGTCTTGGGGGATAGGGTGGGTGGGGGTCTCACGGGTGTTGGCGCAGTGGGTCGGGGTCTTGGGGGATAGGGTGGCTGGGGGTCTCACGGGTGTTGGGGCAGTGGGTCGGGGTCTTGGGGGATAGGGTGGCTGGGGGGTCTCATGGGTGTTGGGGCAGTGGGGTGGGAGTTTCAGGGGGGTAGGGTGGGTTTGGGTCTCGCGGGTGTTGGCGCAGTGGGTCTGGGTCGGGGGGAAAGGGTGGGTGGGGGTCTCGCGGGTGTTGGCGCAGTGGGTCTGGGTCGGGGGGAAAGGGTGGGTGGGGGTCTCACGGGTGTTGGGGCAGTGGGTCGGGGTCTTGGGGGATAGGGTGGGTGGGGGTCTCGCGGGTGTTGGCGCAGTGGGTCGGGGTCTTGGGGGATAGGGTGGGTGGGGGTCTCGCGGGTGTTGGCGCAGTGGGTCGGGGTCTTGGGGGATAGGGTGGGTGGGGGTCTCGCGGGTGTTGGCGCAGTGGGTCGGGGTCTTGGGGGATAGGGTGGGTGGGGGTCTCACGGGTGTTGGCGCAGTGGGTCGGGGTCTTGGGGGGGAGGTAGGGTGGGTGGGGGTCTCACGGGTGTTGGGGCAGTGGGTCGGGGTCTTGGGGGATAGGGTGGGTGGGGGTCTCGGGTGTTGGCGCAGTGGGTCTGGGTCGGGGGGAAAGGGTGGGTGGGGGTCTCACGGGTGTTGGCGCAGTGGGTCGGGGTCTTGGGGGATAGGGTGGGTGGGGGTCTCACGGGTGTTGGCGCAGTGAGTCGGGGTCTTGGGGGATAGGGTGGGTGGGGGTCTCACGGGTGTTGGGGCAGTGGGGTGGGAGTTTCAGGGGGGTAGGGTGGGTTTGGGTCTCGCGGGTGTTGGCGCAGTGGGTCTGGGTCGGGGGGAAAGGGTGGGTGGGGGTCTCGCGGGTGTTGGCGCAGTGGGTCGGGGTCTTGGGGGATAGGGTGGGTGGGGGTCTCGCGGGTGTTGGCGCAGTGGGTCGGGGTCTTGGGGGATAGGGTGGGTGGGGGTCTCACGGGTGTTGGCGCAGTGGGTCGGGGTCTTGGGGGGGAGGTAGGGTGGGTGGGGGTCTCACGGGTGTTGGGGCAGTGGGTCGGGGTCTTGGGGGATAGGGTGGGTGGGGGTCTCGGGTGTTGGCGCAGTGGGTCTGGGTCGGGGGGAAAGGGTGGGTGGGGGTCTCACGGGTGTTGGCGCAGTGGGTCGGGGTCTTGGGGGATAGGGTGGGTGGGGGTCTCACGGGTGTTGGCGCAGTGAGTCGGGGTCTTGGGGGATAGGGTGGGTGGGGGTCTCACGGGTGTTGGGGCAGTGGGGTGGGAGTTTCAGGGGGGTAGGGTGGGTTTGGGTCTCGCGGGTGTTGGCGCAGTGGGTCTGGGTCGGGGGGAAAGGGTGGGTGGGGGTCTCGCGGGTGTTGGCGCAGTGGGTCGGGGTCTTGGGGGATAGGGTGGGTGGGGGTCTCGCGGGTGTTGGCGCAGTGGGTCTGGGTTGGGGGGATAGGGTGGGTGGGGGTCTCACGGGTGTTGGCGCAGTGGGTCGGGGTCTTGGGGGATAGGGTGGGTGGGGGTCTCACGGGTGTTGGCGCAGTGGGTCGGGGTCGGGGGGAAAGGGTGGGTGGGGGTCTCGCGGGTGTTGGCGCAGTGGGTCGGGGTCGGGGGGAAAGGGTGGGTGGGGGTCTCGCGGATGTTGGCGCAGTGGGTGGGGGTTTCGGCAGGATAAGGGTGGGTTCAGGCCTAGAAGCTGTTCCCTGCCCGGAATCGCCCGGACCGAGCCGTGTGAACGTTGATTGCGCGGTTTGGTCCTTGCGCCGCGCCGTAGCCGTCGCCATGGAGACGGGCCTAGCGGCCTGACCCAGGCCAGCGCACGGGAGGCGCCTGGAGCCACCGGCCTGGCCCTGAGCGCGCCCCGCGGGATGAGGCAGGAGCGGGGTGCCCAGAGCCGCCTTTCACTGCGGGGAGAAGGTGAGGAGCGGCCGCGGCCCGGGGAGCGGGGTGTCCCGAGCGGTTCCCGGCTGCGGAGGGCGGAGCTGAGGCAGGGGCAGCCCGGCCCGGCGGGAACCTCCGCTTGCGGGGGCTGGGCGAGGAGCCGCGGCCCGAGAGCCCCAGGGGCCTGCTGCGGGTGTGGGGACTCGGGGTGCAGCGCCCCCCTCGCCCCGCCCCGCCCTTTGTCAGGCGAGCGCCGTGCGCCGGGCTGCAGCGGCTTCCTTCGCCCCGCAGCCCTGGCGTTGTGGTGCCCACCTTCGCGTTGCCAATTCCGGGGGGATGTATTCGTGGAGATTTCGTCACATGACATCATCTTTAATTAAAGATGGATCTTCAATTCCTGGCGACTCCAGGCCCATCCTGGAGGGTTGGCAACCGTAGCCCATGTCCTCCTTCCAACCCCCTATCGTTTTTCTAAATCATCAGTGGATGATGCATTATTGTAACTGTGACTGATTTGTATAACAACTTGTAGTAGAGTTTCATTATTAATTATTCAAATAAAGAAAGCAGCTTTCAGTGGCTGTGCATAAAATACTTCTCAGGTCCCCCCAAAGGACACATCTTGGGGACTTGGACTGTTGTGAAGTAGCTGGGACGTGTCACTCCTCCAGCCTGACCCTTTATGCTTGAGCAAATATGCTGACATATAAGAACATAAGAAGGGCCGTATAGGGTCAGACCAAAGGTCTATCAAGCCCAGTATCCTGTCTACTGACAGTGGTCAATGCCAGGTGCATCAGAGGGAATGAACAGAACAGGGCAATTATCAAAGTGATTTATCTCCTGTCATCCAGTCCCAGCATCTGGCAGTTAGAGGTTTAGGGACAGCCAGAGCACAGGGTTGCATCTCTGACCAGTTGCCATTGATAGACCTATGAACTTACCTAATTCTTGTTCGAACCCAGTTAGTTTTGGCCTTCACAACATCCCCTGGCAGGAGTGCTACAGGTTTACTGTGCTTTGTTTGAAGAAGTACTAATGTTTTGTTTGTCACACACTGGCCCACTTCCCATTTCTAGAGAATGGAGTTATGACTAGCATTATATGACAAAATACTTTTGGGTCACCTCAAGGGACACATCCTTGTGACCATTATGAATAGATGAGGATATGCCATGCTCGGAGCCACAGCTTCATTTCTTGGCCAAAAATTTTCTGCCAAATAGTGTATTCCCATTTTTTTTTGTTAGTAAACATACAATATGCATATAAATAAAAACAAAACAAACAACCCAAAAGCAATAATCAACCAATTTGTTGCAAATCTGTCTGAAATGTTTTCATAGGAATATATGAACAGTTGAAAATTACAAAGTCTATATTAATCGTATTTGTTAGACAAATTAAGAACAGGGGAAATGGCTACATTTAATCAAAATTCATTTAATTGTGTAAAATATAAAAATATTTCTTTTGATGTCTCTTGTTTGTTTCCCCATCTAAAATATGAAAAAACCACATGGGTACAGTTGGTTCCCAAGTAATCAAGTTTATTAATTATATAAAACATACAAGGCCTACCTTAATACTGCTCTGACTGGTCTCTGATGGCGTTCTATACTGTAGAAACAGTGAATGTCACTGGAAGGGTCACAAACTATTTAAAGGATATGACCCTTTTATACAATTAGTTGAACCAGTCTTTAGACTTGTTGTGAGCAGGGCCGCTGCAAGGAATTTTTGCGCCCTAGGCAAAACTTCTACCTTGCGCCCCCCCAGCCCTGTGGCAGCTCCCCCCTCACCCTGAGGTGCTCCCCCCACGGGGAGCCGTGCAACAGGTCCCCACCCCAGCTCACCTCTGCTCTGCCTTGAGCACGCCGCCCCCGCTCTCATTCTCCTCCCCTCCCAGGCTTGCAGCACCAAACAGCTGATTGGCGCTGGAAGTCTGGGAGGCGGGAGAAGTGGAGTGGCAACCGCGTGCTCGGGGAGGGGGCGTAGGAACCCTGTAAAAAAAATTGGGGGCACCACTTTTTGGCACCTCCAAATCTTGGTGCCCTAGGCAACCTCCTAGTTTTCCTAAATGGTAGCACCGGCCCTGGTTGTGAGACTCATACAGCAGCAGAGTGACTTGCCTTTTCAAGGAATTTGGAGAACATGTCATCTGTGGCAGGAATATCTTCACTTTCTTTCCTGTTTTTAATTCCAAAATTCTATCATAGATTTGCCAACTGTGTTCCAAGTTTGTGGAAACATACAAAACGGTACCCCCTTTGCTTTAATGTTTATGCAGATAACTTTGTCCTCTATTGAACTAATTAGTATTTGAAACAATAATGCTGCATTCAAATTACATAGGAAAGAGTGACAGATAAAGGGTTTTTCTGGAATATGGGCATTTCATTGTCTTATTATTCAGTGACTAGCATTTGAAAAGATGCAATTCAGTATTTTGATATAACAACCAAAGTGTATCTTGTTTTCTTTCAACGTACCTGTTATCATGCACAGAAATCTCTCATGAAAATAATCGAGGGTCAGCTTTTTGACTTTTTCTGAAGTCAGACAACTGCAAGTGTAGTAAGTGAGATGCATGGTTCACTGTTCATTAAATCATAATTACTCAATTGACCACTCATTCTACTTGTTCACTTTGTAATGTAATTGTAAAATAAGAAATTGTAAAAGAAAAGAGTTGTAGTTTTTGTTATAACTGTTTGAGCAATTTTTGCGGTTATTGTTAGTTCTGATTACTGGTGACATACAGTACTTTAAGAATGTGTATGTGCCTGTGTGTGCATGCATGCAACTATAAGCATTCTTAATTACTTGTATTAAGACCCTTTATTTCTTCATGAATTCCTGCATAATTTGGTGCTGTCTGCCTTTCCAAAAGGAAGCTTTTATGATCTGTAATACAGATGCTACCAAGTCCTACACCAAACATCCACAGGGAGGGAAAAAACTTTGGTAAAAGTGTTTGTGTAGAAGGATTGGTGAAAGGTTTTCATGATTCATAGAATTTAAGGACAGCAGGAACCGTTAGGTGATCTAGTCAAACCTGTCTCACAGCCCATAGAATTTCATAGATTTGCAGATTCCAAGGCCAGAAGGGCCCATAGTGATAATCTACTCTGATCCATATAACACACAGAAGTTCTCCCTAAAATCCCTAGAGCATATCTTTTAGAAAACATCCAATTTTGATTTATACATTTTCAGTGATGGAGAATCCACCACAACCTCTGGTAAATTGTTCCAATGGTTAATTTCCCTTACTATCAAACATTTACATCTTATTTCCAATCTGAATTTGCCTAGCTTCAACTTCCAGCCATTAGATTATATTAGACCTTTCTCTGCTAGATTGAAGAGCTAATTGTTAAATATTTGTTCCCTATGTAGTGTGACAAAGTTCCTTCTCTATCTTGGTAGGTCCTGCACTTATTAGCAGATTTTCTTGCCTCAGAGATTCTGCATGTGGGTTGGGGAACAGCCCAGAGATCTTCCCCTCTGGAAGAACCCACAGTCCAGGTCAAGTGGGAGGTTTGGGGGGAACCCAGGCCCACCCTCTACTCCAGGTTCCAGCCCAGGGTCCTGTGGACTGCAGCTGTCTATAGTGCCTCCTGTAACAGCTGTAGGACAGCTACAACTCCCTGGGCTACTGCCCCATAGCCTCCTCCAAACGCCTTCCTTATTCTCACGACAGGACCTTCCTCCTGGTGTCTGATAACACTTGTGCTCTTCAGTCCTCCAGCAGCACTCCACTCCTTGCACCCAGCTCCTCACACCACAATCTGACATGAGCTTTTTTTAAAACCCAGGTGCCCTGATTAGCCTGCCTTAATTGATTCTAGCAGCTTCTTCTTAATTGGCTCCAGGTGTCCTAATTAGCCTGCCTGCCTTAACTGGTTCTAGCAGGTTCCTGATTACTGTAGTGCAGCCCCTGCTCTGGTCACTCAGGGAACAGAAAACTACTCATCCAGTGACCAGTATATTTGCCCTCTACCAGACTCTTGTACCCCACTGGTCTGGGTCTGTCACAGTAGGTACTTGTAGACTGTGATCAAGTTATCCCTTAACTTTCTCTTTGTTAAGCTAAATAGATTGAGCTCCTTGAGTCTCACTATAAAGCATGTTTTCTAATCCTTTAATCATTCTCAGGGCTCTGAACACTCTCCAATTTATCAACATTGTTCTTGCATTGTGTACACTAGAACTGGACACAACATTCCAGCAGTGCTAAATACAGAAGTAAAATAACCTGTCTTCTCCTTGAGATTTTTCTGTCTGTGCAGTCCAGGATCACATTAGCCTTTAGGCCATTGTGTCACATTGGGAATTTATGTTGAGCAGATTATCCACCATGACCCCCAAATGTTTTTCAAAGTTACTGCTTCCAAGGATAGAGTCTCCCATCTTGTAAATATGACCTACGTTTTTTGTTCCTAGATTTAATATGGCTAAATGTATAAAATGCATATTGTTTGCTTGTGCCCTGTTTTCCAAGCGATGCAGATCACTCTGAATCAGTGACCTCTTCTCTTCTTTATTTACTGCTCCCCCAATTTTTGTGTCATCTGAAGACTTTATCAGTGATGATTCTACGTGTTCTTCCAGGTCATTGATTAAAATGTTAAATAGCGTAGGGCCAAGAACCAATCCCTGCTGGACCCCATTGGATACAGACTCACTTGATGACAATTCCTAGTTTACAATTACATTTTGAGACCTGCCAGGTTTTAATCCATTTAATGTATGCCGTGTTAATTTTATATCATTCTAATTTTTTAATCACAATGTCACGTGGCACCAAGTCAAATGCTGCTTCTAGGTATAAGGAGAAGCAGACGAGGCAGCAGT
Source organism: Malaclemys terrapin pileata (assembly GCF_027887155.1). Lineage (NCBI taxonomy): Eukaryota > Metazoa > Chordata > Testudines > Emydidae > Malaclemys > Malaclemys terrapin. The sequence continues at coordinate 38,159,318 of NC_071518.1, forward strand.
GCCAAGCTGCTAGTGATGTAGGGGGCTCAATTCCCCTTTTCAAGTGTGGCTCTCTCAGCAGAGCTGCTAGCGTGCCTAAAACTGTAGGAACCCTTGAAGTGAGATCAGGAGTTGTATGTGAATGTGGAAGTGGAAGTGATGCTAATGGGCTAGGAAAGGATCTTGAGGATATGCAGAACTTGTTTCTGTCCCTGTTATTGAGCCAAGGTCGAAGTTCTTAGGTAGCTGCAGAGTGAGTGTAGACCCTGCCTTTCTTAGTCAACTGTTACTGTCCTCCAGCAGCTATTCCACAATGTCCCATACTGACCACTCTGGTCATCATTGTGAGCTCCACTGCCCAGGGGTCACATAGACCGGAAGCCCAACTTCCCCATTAAATCCCAGTGAAGTTTTGAAATTCCTTTTCCTGAATGCCCAGCTTCAGGAGCACACTAAGCAGCTCTCCATTGTTGAGTGCAACTTCCCAGCTGACCATGCCGGCTACACAATCCAGACTGGCTCCTGGCTGGAGTAGACTGCAGGTATTGGATCTCCGTGGCCTGTAGGGAAAAGAGGCTGTGCAGGCACAGCTCCAAATCAGCTGCAGAAACGTGGACATCTATGAGCAGATTGCTCAGGGGATGCAGGACAAGGGCTACAACAGGGACCAGCAGCAGTGCAGTGTGAAAGCCATGGAGCTGCAGCAGGTGTACCAGAAGGCCACGGAGGCCAACAATCGAACCAGTGATGAGCCACAAGACCTGTCATTTTTAGAAAGAGCTACATGCCATATTCAGCAGAGACACCACCCCACTCCCAAGAGCACCATGGATATCTCTGAGAAGCCCGAGTCACAGGCCCCTGCTGTGAACAGCGAGGAGGAGGAGGAGGGACAGCTGACTGGGGGATCCAGCTGGCCAACGAGCCTAGACCTGTTTTTGACTCCACCACAGTCCAGCCAGTCCCACCAGTTAAGCACTAGCAAGCCCAATGCAGGGGAAGGAACTTCAAGTAAGTGTGTAGTATAATTTAAAATTACAGGGATGGCACTCCCAAAGTAGCAGGACACATCTTTTGACTTATCATTAATTTATTCTTGCTAGAAGAGGTAGTGGTACATCCAAGAGAGGTAGACTTGATATCTACTTTTCATTCCCCTCTAGAATTATGAGAGGGGCGGGGTATGCAGAGCAGTTTTTGTACAGGGTTGTCTCGGGAATCCTCTAGAGAGATCTCTGTGAAACTTCCATGGAGGTACTCTGCAATCCTCTGCCAAAGATTTCTAGGGAGGGCTGCCTTATTTCTTCCTCCACAGTAGGACACTTTCCCACGCTATTCAGCAATAACTTCAGCAGGCATCATTGCAGTACATAGTCTAGCGGCATATGTTATGGCCTAGATGGCCTCAGGATGCCAGCAGCAGCTGTGCTCTTTCTGCTTTTGTTAGAAGTGAGATATGAGCTGAAATCACCACTGCTTGTGCAATACGGTGCCAGTATTCAGTGCTGTTGCCCTATACTACTAGAATCATGCAAACAAGCAATTCCCTCTGTGATAGACCCAGACCAGTTGGGAATAGCAGAGTAGCAGAAGGGAGATATACTGGCCACTGGATAAGTAGTTTTCTGTTCCCTGAGTGACCAGAGCAGGGGCTGCGCCAGGCTAATAGACCACCTGACTCCAGTTAACCTGCTAAGAGTCAGGTGAGGCAGTGAAACACCTGACTCTAATTAAGGCCCCTCTGATGCTATAAAAGGGCTCACTCCCCCCTCCCCCCCCAACCCAGGGAGCTAGAGGAGAGGAAGTGTGTGAGAGGAACTGGGAGCAAGAAGCTGAGAGTGAGTAGGCGTACTGCTGGAGGATGGAGAAGTACAAGCATTATCAGACATCAGGAGGAAGGTCCAGTGGAGAGGATAAAGAAGGTGTTGGGAGGAGGCCATGGGGAAGTAGCCCAGGGAGTTGTAGCTGTCATGCAATTGTACCAGGAGGCACTCTAGACAGCTGCAGTCCACAGGTCCCTGGGCTGGAACCTGGAGTAGAGGGCGGGCCTGGGTTCCCCCCATACCTCCCAACTCCTGATCAAACACAGGAGGAATTGACCTGGACTATAGCTTCTACCAGAGGGGAAGGTCTCTGGACTGTTTCCTGACCCACAGGGTGAATCTGTGAAGCGAGCAAATCCGCCAATAAGTGCAGGACCCACCAAGGTAGAGGAGGAACTTTGTCACACCTCCTAATTTCCCCAACCCCTGGTGGGCCATACTCACCATGACTGGTGCTGTTATTGGCGCAGTGCACAAGCAATCCCAAGCAGAAGTGAGAATATAGTGCTTAAATCTTTAGGGGAGTGAGTTCAGCGTCTTAAGTTTCACTTTCCATAGTGAATACACTGAAAATGCTACCGCTGTGTGTTTTATCTGCAGCTGCTGTCATTGTGGCCTTCAGGGTCTCTCCCTCCACACTTACTGAACACCTGAGCCAGATAAGGAGGAGAAAGAAGAGGACTCAGGATGACATGTTCTGGGAGATCCTGCAAGCCAGTTCTGCAGCGGACAGTGAGCACAGGGCTGGTAGGATGAACATTGCGGACAGCTTGGAGAAGAAGTGAGGTTTTTACTCCCGAAAGCTTATGCCCAAATAAATCTGTTAGTCTTTAAGGTGCCACCAGACTCCTTGTTGTTTGTGTAGATACAGACTAACACGGCTACCCCCTGATAGCTTGGAGAAGGATAGAGTGGAGAGGAGAAAGGTGAAAGAAAATGAAAGGGAGATGGACCAGGATATAATAGGGATTCTGAGGTAGCAAACAGATGCTGCAGACCCATTGAGAACTCCCTATGTCTCTCCTCAACATTCCATGTGGCATCAGGGGTCGCTGCATTACCCCTACCACTCTATCCTGGGAGACATTAAAGACAATCACAGTGTCACATATGCAGACTTGTGAAAGCCACAGGTGGTTTATGTGTAGCTGAAAGGGACATGAATGTTCTTTCCCCTTCATAAGTTCTGTTCTCTTAATTTATTAAGTTTTATTAATTTTTTAAAATGTATTTGTTTTTAAATGATGTCTTTTTTTTATTTTGCAAAGGTTTGGTTACAGAATAAAATTCTATTATTTAGAACACAGTTTCTTTATTTGTTCACAACATATGCTGGCTGGTATTCAGCAGTTCTGAAAGCAGCCAATTACCTGTTACTGCACAGAGTCACACAACGCATAAGATCATTCACAAACAAAATTAACAGGTGCATTGACAATATTATATCCCCCTATATACAGCAATCACCACACAATTCATACCAGGCTGCAAAAGAGCAGGGCCAGATAGAGCCCACTATGGCAAAACACACACAACTCTGGGTTACTATTACAATGGTCTGAACCGTATAGCTCCACATAGAGCTCTTCCAATAGCCCTTGTACCTGGCTGTTCAACTTCAGCAGAGAGCTGCTCCACCTCCACCTCGGTGGAAACTTCCCCCCCTTAGCTGCACAGAGAGCACGCAGGACACAGCAGGCAGCTATAACCATTGGGATATTTTTCTCACTGAGGTCAATTTTGTGAGTAAATAATGCCAACATCCCTTCAAACAACCAAAGGCACATTTGACTGTCATTCTTCACCCGCTGAGCCAGTAGCTGAAGTGTTCCTTGGTGCTGTTGAGGTGGGGGGTGAATGGCTTCATGAGCTGGGGAAGCAAGGGGTAAGGCTGGGTTGCCTAGGATCACTACTGGCATTTCAACATTGCCAGTGGTAATCTGCCGGTCAGTATAAAGCAGCCGGAGTTAGTATATCGCTTGTGCACATGCATACTTGACTCCTTGCAGTGGCGCTCCGTGTACTCAGCAGGAGTGCTTGTGTTGATGCACAGTGCGTTGCACCATGGGTAGGTATCCCAGTGTGCAACCTAAACCTACCACCGTCCAGCACACTGTCTTTTGGGAAGTTTTGGCAATGCATGGGGGGGAGGTGTAAAAATGAGTTGCGCAGGGGTGACTAGGAGAAAGGGGTAATTTCCCAGTGTGCAACTTGTCTCCATCCCATAATATCACCTATATCCCATCATTTTCACACCTTTTTAAAAAATCCCACGAATCCACGTGGCTCACCTTGCTGTCCACCATCTCTGACAGAAGCACGGAGCCTGCCCAGTTCTGCACTATTGTCATGAATGTTGAAGTAGAGGACGTATAATCTTGCTGAGCCTCAAGAAGAACTGAATCAGCAGGGAACATGACAATTTCCTGGAGGGTAAATTGCTGTGTGACATAGCAGGAACCAATTCAAGGCTGTTGATGGCATTCCCGGAGCAGCTGCAGATAGTGGAGTGCTGCTTCTGGGCCTGAAAAATGAGCATTGGTTGGTGGGATCGCTTCATAATGCAGGCTTGCGATGATGAGCAGTAGCTGCAGAAATTTTGGCTGCACAGAGTCACGTTCCTGGATCTGTGTGTTGAGCTCGTCCCTGCCCTCCAGCACAGGGACACCAGAATGAGAGCTGCACTCAATGGAGAAGCAAGTGGTGATCGGACTGTGAAAACTTGCAATACTGGATTGCGACCGGTCAGTGGGAAATCATTTTGGAGTTAGAAAATCGATTGTAGTGGCTGTTGTCATGCCAGGGTGCAGAGCCATTAATTGCCTCCTGATACACAGGAATGTGAATCTCAGCAAAGTGCAGGACATAGTGGATGGATTTGCAGCAATGAAGTTCCCGAACTGCGTGGGGCAATAGATTGCTCGCATAGCCCCATTCTGGCACCAGACCACGTTGCCACAAGATACATCAACAGAAAGGGCTCCTTTTCTATGGTTATGCAAATGTTGGTGAATCACCAGGGACGCTTCACCGATACCAGTGTGGGCTGGTCAGGGAAGTTGCATGACGCTCGCATGTTTAAGAACACAGGACTGTTCAGAAAGCTGCAAGCAGGGATAGTTTTTCCCAACCTTCACATTACCAGTGGCAATGATAACATGCCAATAGTGTTCCTGGATGACCCAGCCTACCCCTTGCTCCTCTGGCTTCTGAAGCCATACACCGGCCATCTTGATCACACCAAAGAAAGATTCAACTACTGGCTCAGCAGGGGCAGAATGACAGTTGAATGAGCTTTTAGTAGATTGAAGGGACGTTTGCATTGTTTACTCACAGACTGGATCTCAGTGAAAGAAACATCCCAATGGTTATAGTTGCCTGCTATGTCCTGCATAATACCTGTGAAGCAAAGGGAGAAAGGTTGCTGCAGTGGTGGAGGGCGGACGTGGCATGTCTGCTGAGTTTGAACAGCAATACAACTCGTGGACCTGGTTGTACGCACGCAGGTCGGGCCTGGTGGTTGGAATGGGAGTCGGGCCTAGTGATCGGAGTCCAAATGCCAGAGCCAAGGGTCGAGAGACCGTCTGAGTCAGGAGTCAAAGCAGAGGGTCAGAACTGGATTACCAGGAATCAGGGAAGGCAGGAGGAGGGATGGTTCTGAGGCAGGAGCAAGGCGGGAACAAGATGGTGCACGGCAGAATGTGAGTTGGAGCATGGACGAGCAAAGCAGGAGCAATGCTTGGAGAGACGAGCACAGGAAAGCAGAGCGTCAGTGGACGTGTGCTTTGAGCAGCCAATGAGCTGCCAGTCTGCTGGCTTCCTCAGCCAATCAGGCAGGGTGGACCATCAAGCAATCTGGCTGGCTCGTTAGGGCATCAGAAGTACTGAGCAGGTGCAACTGAGGGCCTTCTGACAGCTCTACTGCTCAGGGAGACTTTAACAGTGAGTCACAGTAATGCGTTGTGGTGTAGAGTTCTCTCCCTGGCCAGTTACAAATTGTGTGGTGCTTGGTGTCTATCTATGACTATAACAGTGTCAGTGCAGCTATTAATGTGGTGGTGCTTGCTCTACACTTAGGATTGTTCCACTGTGTTTCTCACTGAGCCAATGAGCTATCACACTGTGCAATACCAAGTAAGCAGGAGCATTCAGAACTGCTAAGCACTCCACCGCATATGTTGTGAACTAATAAAGATGAATTATTTTCCAAATAATAGAACGTTATTCAGTACCAAAACCAATGCAAAGAAAAATCCATGCAATTTAAAATCGGATACATTAAAAACTTTATAGATTACTGGCATGGAACTTAACAAGGGGAAAGAACATTCTGTCCATACTAGCTACACATACAGCTACTGTGGCTGTCACAAATCACCGTATGTGAAGCTGTGGTTGTCCTTAATGTCTCCTGCGTGATAGGTGTAGGTCTGCAGCCCCTGATGCCATGTGACATGTTGCGGGGGGGGAGAGGGGGGGAGGGGAATGGAGGTGCTGCAATGGAAATCTCTATGGATTGCAAAGGGAGGCGAGCCAGTGATTGATGAACCTGTAGGTGCACAAGAGTCTGCAGGATCTGTGTTTGCTGGTGGAGGTAACCCATTATGTCCTGGTGCATCTTCCTCTCTGGCTCCTGGGTCTTTCTTTTGTCTGCTTTTTCTTTCTCCATACAGTCTGCTGCAGTATTCATCCTCCAGGCTCTCTGTTCACAGTCTGATACAGCACTGGCTTGCAGGGTCTCACTGAACATGTCATCCTGAGTCCTTTCCTTTCTCCTCTTTATCTGGTTCAGGTGTTCCACAGGTGTGGAGGGGGAATGCCTCCAAGGCCGCAACCCACAGAGGTATCATTGTCAATAGAGTCACTACGGAAAGTGAAAGTTAATATTCAGAACGCCCTTCCCTGGCTCCCCTAAAGTTTTAAACAAGACATACTTATTGACACTTCTGCTTTGCAGTGCTTCTGTGCGGCGCCACTCACAGCACCAGCCATGATGACTATGGTCCTCCAGGTGTGAGGGAAATGAGGAGGGAATTGCTTGGTTGTATGAAACTGAGTATAGGGCAATGACACTGAATACTTGCACTATTTTCCACAGGGGGTGGTGATTTTAGCTGCTATCTCATGCCTGAGGGTAACAAACACACAGAAAGCACAGCTGCTGCTGGTGTCCCAAAGCTGCCTGGGCCTGTAGGCCACTAGCCTGTATACTGCAATGGTGCCTGCAGTTATTGATGACTGGCATGGGAAGGTGTCCTACCATTGAGGGAAGAAATAAGGCAGCCATCCCTAGACACTGTCAGGAGAGGATTGCAGAGAATCTCCAGGGAAGTTTCATTGAGATCTCTCTGGAGGATTCAAGGGACATCCCTATGTACATAAACAAACTACACTGCATGGTCCTCGTTGCCTAACTCAACAGGGGAATGAAAAGCAGAGAACAACTCCACCTCTCTGTTGTACCACTACCTCTTCTAGTATGAGTAAATTAATGAAAGCTCGATTACTGTGTCCTGTTAAATTGGGGCACAAAACAATTAAACACTTACCTGGGATTCCTTCCCTTGCATCGGGCTCACCCATGCCTGACTGCAGTGGAGTCTCAAACAGGTCCTGGCTCACAGCATACTGGTCTCCCCCAGCCGCATATCCTCCTCCTCCTCATTCACCTCCTCATTCTTGCAGTTCATGCCAGGGGCTTGTGGCTCGGACATCTCAGAAGTATCCCCAGAGGTGTGTGCGGTAGTGGTGGGATCTCTGCCAAGTATGGCATGCAGCTCTTTGTAAAAGGGCAGGTATGCGGATTGGCACTGGATCAACTGTTGGCCTCACAGACCTTCTGATATGCCAGCCGAAGTTCCTGCGCTTTCACACAGCACTGCTGCTGATCCCTGTCGTGTCCCTGCATCTGCATTCCCCCATGCGATCTGCTCATAGATATCCTTGTTTCTGTAGCTGGGCAGTAGTTCTGCCTGCACAGTCTCTACTCCCCACAGGCCCAGGAGATCCAATATCTCCTGTCTACTTCAAGCCGGAGCGTGTAGCCATTATGGTCAGCTGGGCAGTTGCATACAGCAATGGAGAACTGCTAGGTGTGCTCACCAAGCAGGGCAATCAGGAAAAAGGCATTTAAAAATATGCAGGTCTTTAAAGGGGGTGGGGGGCATTCCAGTCTCTGTGACCCCTGTGCAGTGGAGTTCACAGTTGTGACCAGAACAGTCAGTCGGGCATTGTGGGACACCTGTGGAGGACTGTTGGGGTCAACATGGGTAATGCATTGTCTACAACAGGGGTGGGCAAACTTTTTGGGCCGAGGGCCACATCTGGGTGGGGAAATTGTAGGCAGGGCCGGGGCAGGGGGTTGGGGTGCAGGAGGGAGTGCAGGGTGTGGGAGGGGGTGTGGTGTGCAGGAAGGGGCTCAGGGCAAGGGATTAGGGCAGAGGAGGGGTGCGGGGTATATGAGGGGGTTAAGGCAGGGGGTTGGGGTGCAGGAGGGGTGTGGACTGCAGGAGGGGGCTTAGGGCAGGGGGTTGGGGTGCAGGAGAGGTGAGGGGTGTGGCAGGGAGCTCAGGGCAGGGGGTTGGGGTGCACAGGGGTGTGGGGTGCGGCAGGGGGCTCAGGGCAAGGGGTTGGGGTGCAGCAGGGATGCGAGGTGCAGGCAGGGGGCTTAGGGCAGGGAGTTGGGGGGTGGGGTGCAGGAGGGGTTCAGACTCCGGCCCGGCACTGCTTACCTAAAGTAGCTCCGGGGTGGTAGTGGCGTGCACCGGGGCCAGGGCTGGCTCCCTGCACGCCTGCCCTGGCCCCACGCCGTGCCGTGGAAGCACTGCTGCCCCTGGAGGGGGGGGGGGAAGGGCTCCGTGTGCGCTGCCCTTGCCGCGCCTCCAGGTACCTCCCCCAAAGCTCCCATTGGCCGCAGTTCCCCGTTCCTGGTCAGTCGGAGTTGCGCGGTGCAGTGCCTGGAGGCAAGGGCAACGCACGGAGCCCTCTGCCCCCCTGCCCGAGGGATGTGGTGCTGGCTGGTTCTGAGAGAGACGCGGGGCCCATAGAGGGCAATCCCGTGGGCTGCATCCAAAGCCCTGAGGGGTCGGATCCGGCCCGCGGGCTGTAGTTTGCCCACCCCTGGTCTACACTCGCACTGCATCGGCCTCAGTATTTCAACCATGGCTCAGTGCCGCTTGGGGAGGTGGTGTTACTGCGTTGCTGTAACAGGGCATTTGCATCGGTGGGAGACAAATGTAAGTGTAGACACAGGCACAGCTAGGTCAGTGCAAGGCGGCTTACGTCGACCTAACTGGGTATTGTAGACCCGGCCTAACTTTCCTGTGATAGCTTTAGAAACCTGTAACAAGCTGTTTGATGGGAAACGAAGGCAGATTTCACTTTGTTGCAGGAGGTATTATTATTTGGTGTTGACTAGACCATGGAATTGTGGCAACCACTATGGTATGGGGCAAAGGAAGCAGTAATGACCAAGAGGAAAAAATTAAATCTTTGAACAGTTCGATTATTTGGTTTGAGTGAATGGTGAGGGAGGAAAGCAGATTCTTGTTTTCTCTGAACTGGTTGGCCTGTCTCCCATACAAGCTAAGAATCTGATCAGCGTTTGATTCATATTCAGCTCATTCACAAGTAGGGCAGGGAAATAAATCAGAATGAAGGGAGAGGTGTTTGATAACATAATTATTTTATATACAAAAGTGTGATGTTTTAAAACTTAATAATATTAGTAAAAAGTAATAAACAATTATAAAGTCTAACAAAGCCATCTTTGATTGGTGGGGAGAAGGTCTCATCCTCACAGAACTCTCTAGGTTTGAGAGCTCCAGCTACAAAGAGAATGGACCCAGATCAGGGCTCCGTTACAGTAACATTTTCCAGTACACTGATAATGTTTGCAGATGACACAAAAATTGGGGGAGTGGAAAATAATGAAGAGGACAGGTCACTGACTCAAAGCGATGTGGATTGCTTGGTAAGCTGGGTGCAAGCAAACAATTTGCGTTTTAATACAGCTAAATGTAAATTTATACATCTGGAGACATACAATGTTGGCCATGTTTACCGGGTGGGGGACTTGATCCTGAGAAACAGTGACTCTGAAAAAGATTTGGAGATGGTGGTGGATAATGAGCTACCAGTGCTGTGGCCAAAAGATCTAATGCAATTTTTGGATACATAAAGAGGGGCATCTTGAGTAGGAGTAGAGAGATTATTTTACCTTTGGATTTGGCAATGGTGTGATCACTGCTGGAATCCCGTGTCCAGTTCTGGTGTCCACAATTCAAGAAGGGTGGTGGTAACTTGTAAAGGGTTCAGAGAAGAGCCATGAGAATGGTTAAAGGATTAGAAAACATGCCTTATAGTGATAGATCCAAAGAGCTCAAGCTATTTAGCTCAACAAAGAGAAGGTTAAGGGATAACTTGATTACAATCTATTAGTATCTACATGGGGAACAAATATTTAATAATATGCTCTTCAATCTAGTAGAGAAAGGTATAACATGATCCAATGGCTAGAAGCTGAAGTTAAACAAATTCAGACTGGAAATAAGGTGTGAATTTGTAGTTAATCATTGGAACAATCCACCAAGGATTGTTGTTGATTTTCCATTACTGACCATTCTTAAATCAAGATTGGATATTTTTCTAAAGGGTCTGCTCTACAAATTTTTGGTGGGAAGTTCAATGGCCTGTTATTCAGGATGTCAGACTAGATGATCACAATAGATCCCTTCTGGCTTGGAATCTCTAGACATACCTTCTGAGAATGCCAAGTGTAGCGGAAAGGGATTTTCCTAAGGATTACCTTTTTGTTGTGTTTTCCTGCTCTCTGTAGATGAACATCTGCAACAAACCTCCTAATAAGACAGCTCCAGAAAAGGAGGGTGAAGCAACTGTTGAAGTCCAATCTCAGCACACCCGAAGGAATGGCTGGAGCTGGCCTCTACATCCCTTCCAGATTATTGCCTGGCTGTTATATCTCTTCTTTGCTCTGATTGGTTTTGGAATTCTTGTGCCTCTCTTGCCTCACCACTGGGTGCCTGCTGGATACATTGTATCCTTTCAACTGACAATTAATGTTATATCACAAACACAACTTCAACTATAATGGAACAATGATGGTATTTTTAAGTTTATCTAGGTACTGTAGATAGCCCTGGAGATTGAAATAATCTGTATGTCATCTCCTGCCTTGAGATAACTTGCTCTCCTCTAGTCTACATAAAACACTTTTGAGATTCTTTCTCTTCCACTACTTTAATTGTGTTATTAGCATTCTGCTCTATCCTTCCTAGCTGAGCTTTCTTCCAGGGATATCTGCATATTTCTCGTGTTATGAACTGCTGTCCCATGTTTGCATTGATATTTGTTTGCATTGGATTGCAAGCCCATCAGAGACAAACCTCATCCCTTTTGTCGTCTGAATAGTGCTACATAAATTTGTGGGATTCTGTAAAATCAGAGAGTCTCAAATTCTGGCATAAGGAGTATTTATTGGTGAGTTGCAGAAAGATGGCTAGTTATATGGTGTTGGCTTTTCTTGTTTCCAATTGCTAAATCATGTTAAGATAGCTACAAATGCATTCATTTCCTAATATTACTTTTCCATGCAATAATTGCTATAGTTGCCCAAAGGATGTTATACGATTATTAATGGGAGGGGAGTTAGTCTATTCAAATGTGAATGTTGAGGGAGCAGAAAGATCAGGTGGATGAGGTAATATCTTTTATTTGACCACCATCTGTTGGTGAGAGAGACAAGCTTTTGAGCCATACAGAGCTCTTTTTCAGCTGTTCAAGAGCTCTGTGTGGTTCGACAGCTTGTCTCTCAAGCCAAGAGAAGTTGGTCCAATAAAAGATATTACCTCACCCTTGTCCCTCTAATATTCTGGGACCAACACATCTACCTCTACACTGCATATGGTGTTGGAGGAACAGTCTGTTAGGAGACAGTCTCTCTAAATTTGGCCCACACCCTGGAAAAAGTTTGGGAATCCCTGCTATAAATATTTATTCATGGAACAGATGCAGTAACAGTGACTATGAGTGACAGGGCTGGTTCTGCTGGATTAATAACCTTTCCTGTTTTCCATAATGAGAGTGTTCAGGAAGAGTTATTTGAATATTTTCTGTATTATGATGGAGCAGACACGAGTCCATATTTAAGGTTGCACCAGATAGATCAATATCTCTAGGTAAGCATGTGTCCTTGCATTCAAGTTCCATCATCTGCCCCATCTCTGCTATCCTGAAATATTTATTAACTTTGCCTGCTTAAGCCAAAACCAAAATGTAGACGTTTATGTGGTGTTCATATCATCAACTTATCCAGTCACTATTCAAAGATCTTTTGTGTTCAGACATCCTAAAATCAAAAGATTTCTATAAGAACTAATTTCTACCTTTTCTTCTATTTGTGAATCACCTCCTTGTTGAGACTTGAATCTAGGTCTTGCCAATTCTCTGTTTGAACATTTGGGTAAATGTTCTGTATATCATCTGTCCCTGAGAACAGCTTTCGTAGTAACAATAAAATCAGCCAGTGGATCAATGAGATCCAAGTTATAATACCTGAACTTGCTTATAAAGTGTTCTGTAAAGAAGGTAGTCTTATGCCCACATCTTTAGTTTGTGCTTAAGTTGTATCTCTTTTTCACCTGAACTGGTATTTTTTCCATAAACAGCATACTTTACCAGTGGAGCCTAGACTACATAGTCCTAATGTACAAATGGCCTTCTGTAGGACTAAAATTCTACTCACATATTTGTACGTGACAGAAAACCTAGAAGAAGATTCCAGGACTATCTTTGCTCAGAGATTCTCTAAGCAGATAAAATTTTGCATACAAATGTATGTGTTAAAGTTACCTGAGAATCTTGAAACACATTCCACCCACTAGGTTCAAAGCAGATTACACATTACGTCTGGGAAATGTCTATGCTGCAGAGACATATACAGTTGCTACCTTGAGGTCTTTTCTTGCAAGTTCTTTGGGTCAGGGATTGTCTTTTTGTTTTGTGTTTGTACAGCTCCCAGCACAATGGGCTCTGTTGTATTAATTTAGATGGAATATATGGGCCCAAAGAGTCAAAGGAGTTAACATAACCCAGTCACAGTCTGTGATGGTTCTTGGAGTACCCAGGACTGTGAGTCACCTTGTTACCTCCTTGCCTTCAGCATGTGGGAGTCTTGCTTGTGCTTAACTGGGTGTCAGCTCCCTGACACCACCAGCCTATTGGCTCATCTGGCTTTTTTCCAGCATGGAATAGGCAGCGATCTGCACACAATTCTCCACCCTGCAAACTTGGGTGCCTCACAATGCTTTCCTGTTGTAACTCCCATCTGGGCTGTTCACAAACCAGCCTTCCAGCATTCAAGTAACACCCTGAGTACCTGTGTGTAACTGCAGCCTGCCAGCACAGTCCAGCTGTACTTTGGCTTCCATCAGCCTTTGTTACCACATGCACGGTGACCCCCACACACTCCCAGTTCTGGATTTTCCCAAAAAACATGTGTTTAGCATTGTCCGGCTCTCCCTTGGACAGTCTGGGGATCAAGATACAACAGCTTCCCATCCAAATTGAGTTACCCACACAGTTCACAACACTAGATTAGTTTTGATTAAAGAATAAAACAAGTTTATTTAACTACAAAGATTTTAGGTTTTAAGTGAGTTCAAGTATTAGGGCATTAAAGTCAGAAATGGTTACTAGAAAAATAAAGATAAAACGCTTCCTAATACTAAACAAACCAGACTTGGTTTCAGGTGATGTTCTTACCAGAGATATTCAGTACATTGCTGACCAAACTCTCAGTCCAGAATCTGCTCCCAAGTCCAGTGGCTGTTTCTTTTGTTTTCATGGGTGAAAAGAGAGAGATGGACATGGAGACATAACTTGGGGTGTTTTTGCCCCTCACTTTTATAGTTTAGTCCTTTGAAATGCATTTTGCTAAGAGTGACCCCTAGATAAAGTTCTATCCAGTGGAGACCAAGGAGACATGGAGTCTGGTGGGGAAGAGGTGTTACGCTGTTTCTTTTCACCTATGTATGCTAAAATGCAAATCTGTTTGTTTCTTGTCTCCCCCCCTTCCATGCCAAAAAATGGCCATTTGATAGGTGATGGCCCATTAGCTTTGATGACACCTGGCTGGGGGCGTCAACTTGTCCTTTATCTTTGAGAAACAGGTTTACTCACTTCCCAGACTTGCCTGATAAACACACTTCAGCCATGGTTTCAGCTTATGTTCATAACTTTACATATAATGTTGCTACATACATTTCACCATGGTAATATTGACCAGCAAGTTAATAGTTTTCAAATGATACCTTACAAGTCATTTTTAAACAAAGACTATTACAATAGTGTGTTGGGTGTGACTACAGGGTGCATTCCATCATACTATCCAAGCATTGTGATCTGGGCTATGCCAGCCCTTACTTTGCCTTGCAGGTTAACAATAGGTGCACCCCAGTCCCCGAGACCCTGTGAAGAGTTCCCCCTGTAATGTTCAGTGCCTTAGTGACTGAACATTCACAGAAGTACCAGGTCTGCTCTCCCCCAAGGGGCAGCGTATGCACCAGCTTGTATGATTCAACTCAGGATCAGCATCTTGCTTAATATCACAGCACTGAGGTATATTTATAGTGAAAACTGCAAGTTTATTAGCAAAGATTGAAGTGAGAGTAACTAAGGAAATTGGAAACAAATGGTTATATATAAAACATAATCATAACACACTTTCTAGAGACTAAACTTAACTAACAAGCAACTCTCTTGTCTAAAGAAACTTACCTCATTCAAATTCTTTTATTCAGCATCTTCAGCCAAGATTGGCTGAGATCATGTTTTTGCAAATGTAAACACGCTGCCTCTTTACTTCCTGCAGGATAAGGGGATTTGTTATTTGCCTTCTTCTTATATCGCCAGAGTTCATTGTCTGTACTCAGACACAGTATAAACCCCAGTGGCTTCTCTTTCCTGTGTGCTCTTCCCTATTGACTTCCCATCTCTCTGATAACTTCATATGTAAATAGTTATCCATTGTGCTAACTTACAATGTTTTTAACAACATCATGTTCCCTTCCTCTTTAGCTAGAGAAAGTTTTTAGAAGGAATCCCTCTCTTGTCTGACTTTCGTTTGGGGAGAAAAGAGAAGAGGTTAGCTGAGATGGGCTGGAGCTGTTGTTATTGCCGTTGTTAAAGTCCACCCCGACAGAGAAACAGGTGAATCTTGTGTGTGACGGAAAACCTGTTTCTCCACCTCTGCCTTGATACAGACTTCAGGAACATATTTTCAGTGTACATACATAACTCCTTACATAGTATCTGTATGTACATATCACAAGAACATTAATTACCAATTAAAACTGGATCAATTCATGGAGGTTAAATCCGTTAATGGCTATTAGCCAGGATGGGTAAGGAATGGTGTTCCATTCCTACAATCAGTAATAACGTATCTAACTTTGCTGTACCCAACCAAAATAATAAAAAACTGTGTTTTTCTCCGACAGAGTGGGTATGTTCTGGTCTGTGGGGAGCTTGCTTCTGACAATGAGCTTGAAGGGGCTGGGATTGTTTGAAGGCTAGAAGTGGGGGATCAGGAAAGATTTATTTCAGGATGGGGTCCCCATTGAGTATGAGTTATAGTGGTTTGATGATACCTTGTATGGGTTCCGTTGAGGGGTGGTAGGTGATAACTAAGGCTGTGCAGTCGAAGGAGGTTTTATTTCTTTATTGAAATAGGTTTTCTTGGGTATTTGGGTGGCCTGTCCATGATGTGATCTACTTCTCTGGTGGAGTGTCCTTGTTTGGTGAAGGTGGTTTCGAGTGTGTTAAGACATATATCCCGGACTTTCTCCTCAGAACATTTTCTGTTATAATCCTGATATTAGTTCATTAAGAGTACCGTGACCAGATGTGATGAGTCTGCGTGTTAATGCACCAATCCACCTTGAATGGTCCCTTAGAATATGTGCTAACTACTTATGCTAAACAATCTGTTCCACCTTCTATTTAGTTGTGACGCTCGGAATATCTTTCCCAGACCCGAAGAAGAGCTCTGTGTAGCTTGAAAGCTTGTCTCTCTCACCAACAGAAGTTGGTCAAATAAGATATTACCTTACCCACCTTGTCTCTCTAATATCCTGGGACCAACATGGCTACAACAATACTGCATAAAATAATTTGCACACATTCTAGATCTGATGAAGAAGAGCAGTATTTATTTAATCAGCACTCACAATAACTCCCTCTCCATAATAAGACCCATCTCCTTTGAGAATTGGTACAGCCAGTACAGTAGTGGAGATCTGTATAGACAATAGCTGCAGAAAGGAAAGTTACTTTCTAGGAACTGTGGCTCTTCGAGTAGATTATCTGTATAGATCCAAACTTCCTCAATCTTTTGTAGTAATTCTGAAAAAGCAAAAGGAACTGGCGGCATCAGAGTCACAGTTCTTTTATTTAACTTCATTCTGAAAGTTTGGTTCTGTGAGGGAACATACATGTGGCCCTTGTGACAGGTTGGATCACAGAAACCCCCTTGGGGCTGCCAACTGATGTGCCAAGACTACTTCTGCCTCTACTTTCCCTGCCAGCTTGGGACTCAAGCACCCTGTCTTGTTGAGCCAGACATGCCAGTCTGCTCCAACACCGACCCAGAGTCTGAACCACCTGCCCCAAAACCGCAGATTTAACTGAAAGCAACTTAAGAAGTGTTCCTGTCTTTAACACTCAGATGCTCAACTCCCAATGGGGTCCAAACCCAAATAAATCTGTTTTACCCTGTATAAAACTTATACAGGATAAACTCATAAATTGTTCACCCTCTATAACACTGATAGAGAGATATGCATAGCTGTTTGCCCCTCCCACCCAGGTATTAATGCATACTCTGGGTTAATTAATAAGTAAAAAGTGATTTTATTAAATACAGAAAGTAGGATTTAAGTGGTTCCAAGTAGTAACAAACAGAACAAAGTGAATTACTAAGTAAAATAAAATAAAACACACAAGTCTGAGTCCCTGCCTCTGCCATGGGGGGAGGAGAGCTGCAGGGCTGCCGTGAGATGCAGGCCCCCGAAGAGAGCACAGATGTGAGTGCTTTGCCCGCTTGTGCCCAGGATGGATTGGAGGGGCCCATCGACAACTGGATTTGTAGGGCACAACGTGGGGCGTCTCCCCCAGGATGCAGAGCTGGAGGGCCCCACAGCCCATAGGTGATGCATGTTCTGCTCCCTTGGCTGGCACCCCTCTCCCAGACTACAGCCTCTTCAGCACAAACTAGTTACCGGGATGGGTCAGAACCAATCCCCAGGAGCCAGCCCCAACTCTTGGAAAACTGAAGCCAGATCTGACTCCCAGTGTCTCAAGTGGCCTCACCTTTATAGCGGGCTGAACCCCTGTCCTGGACCCAGGCACTGGGCCGTGTTCAGACTCCAGACCCCAGGTCTGCAGCTTCAGTCCGTCTCCTGGCGGCAGCCAGAGGCCAATCTCGGGAGTTAGTTACTAGCACTCCCCTCCCGCAAATACAGCCCTGCAGGGTGTGAATGCTCTGTGGGCTGAGGGCCTAGGACTTAGGGGCCCCCCAACCCCGGTGATCCTGAGGGAAACTGGGTCTTTTTACCCCTGTTGCACTCAATGAAGGACAGCTACTGGAAAGTAAAGTTAAGTTTTTTGAAATCTCTGTAACAGGAAGGTAATGGTACTCCCTCACAAGCTCGCAGGAAGCATTGTTCCTTCAGACCTAGCTAAGTTTGCCTGGAGAAAGACTTATTGGGGGTGAGATGGGCAACTCTCTGTCGTAATGGGGAGCAGATTTTTGAGTGATACTGTGATCAGCTGCGTAAGACTTTCTAATTGCAGACCATAAATTTCTTGCTTATTTGGATTTAGTTTGTTGATGATAAGCATGAGCGTTAATCTTCTGAGCCATTCCTTAACTATGTATTTCAGTGTCCAGGAGTGTTTTTTATCTGCCACCTAGTGGTTCATTTCACTGCAGTCTCCATTGATCCAGCTGATGCCAATGTGCGAGAGAATAAGTACCTAGGGCAGCTGGCCACTTTCAGCCGTAACCAACATGCTCATGTCATTGAAAACCGTCACTGCCATGTCTGTGATGTGGATGTGTAAGTACAACCCAGGACCTTCCCCTTCTTTTTTTCTTTCTTCTTCATCACAGTTAGAAGATGGGATGGGATGGGTACCCTAAAGCCTTTAGGGATGTGACTTTGGGATAGCAAACTGAGCATAATGTGCTCCAAACTCATGACCATAAAGACTTCTGAGCTCTCCACCATGTGTATCTGTGTCTCTACTGTATTTTTAATTGAGCTCCTGTTTTGGGGGAGAGATTGTATTGGGTTTAGTTCTGTGTTACTTGAATCCCAGAGAGCAACATGTAATTCTCTGCCTGTTATACATAAGGTCAAATTAGATGTGGTCTCTTCTGGCCTTGGAATCTATGATTCTATGAATTCCTTTGTGTTTGGATTCTGGGCAGATACCAGTTTGAAGCTGGATATATTTAGCTTGGGAGACATAAAGCTTAACATGTGATAGCAGAATTTGTAAAGAGATGCACAGATTGAAAGCATCTTAGTGGTCATTTCCAGATTAGAAATCTCTAAACTTGGGGGAAAGGCCTCAGAAACTCAGAAAAGGCAGATTTGGGAATATTTAGCATTATGGCTCGAGAGAGGCTAGTCCCCATGGGATTATGTGTCTGATGCAGAGCGGCATTGATGTCAACTGAAGTCTTTTTGACTTCATTGGGCTATGGGAGAAGAGCTGTCAGATCACCGTATTATCAGTTTAGTACTGAATTTATCATATTTGTAAAGGTGGCTGTGTATTGGAGGTTATGATTCTTATCATTGCTATAGTGTGCCTAGAGGTCCCCCGGGGGATCAGGGCCCCATTGTGCTAGATACCTTACCAACACACAATAAAGAGTTCCCTGCCTTAAACAGCTTGCAGTCTTGATTAATGGTGATGCAAGAGGTGGAGAAAACAAACAAGCAGGTAGGGATGGGGGAGAGGAAGGATGTGGTAGCAACAGTAGGAGCACGTTTTCATGTAGCTTAACAAGCTACACTGTGCACACTGCTACTTGCATATGTGCTATCTACTGGCAACACTAGGTAGGAATTGTGGTAAAACTGAATTTTATGGAGGGATTTGAAGGAGAAAAATATGGTAGGCTTTTCTTTTGTAAATATTGTGACCAGTGGGCATAGTTTATCAAGAGTGTAGTTTATCAAGGCTCCAGAAGTTTTTGCTTGATTATTTCACTGTATCTGTCACTATGTTTGTGGGGAGAACTTTGGGTGATGGCAGATGGTAAAGGAAAAGATTGGCATATCAGAATGAAGAATGAATCAAAGAGGGGTGTTTGCTTTGCTTTATTGTATTTGCTCACGCCAAGAGTTTGCCTGGAGAAATTCCGTACTGTATACGTTGGTTGGTGACAAAGGCTAGAGGCCAGAATGGTCCAACTCAGAGATGTAGCTGCAGCGAGCCCCAAGGTGCAGTGTAGGGCAAAGTAAGTGAAAGAGCTGAAGGGCCAGCAGACAGAGCAGACTGCAAGTAATAGGAATTGAGAAGGGGCGTAGGGCATGTCCAGTGGACTCTAAGAGGCTCTAACAGGTGCATTGTTTAAAAAGCTCATTTATTCAGTGAGAGAAAAGTGAATAAAGGGTGTTTAAGTGTTTCTGATCCTTGTTAGTTTTCTCTTTGTGGCCCAGCCCTTCTCTGAACATTTGTTTCACAAGAAAGGTCTCTAGCCAGATGAAGATGAGTTACTGTTGCTATTCTGGTTTTACCTGCATTAACATGATCCTTTCTTTGGCAGAAGCTCCAAGTCGAAACACTGTGGAACCTGCAACAAGTGTGTCTGTGGCTTTGATCATCATTGCAAATGGCTCAATAACTGCGTGGGGGAGAGGAACTACTGGTAAGGGTCTGACCCTCTGTTACCAGGGCAAAGCCATCCAGGAAATGCTAGTACAGGACTTCTCAGCCTTTCTCGTATCTTGGCCCAATTTATATTCAGCTCCTCAAAACCACCCTATGCTGAGATTGCAGATTCCTTTGAACTGATTCTCATTGCATGTTGGAGGACCGCAAGAATTGGTGCAACGGTTTATAGATTACTGCTGGCAAGGAGCCAAATACATTCGATTCATGCAGAAACCAGAGAAATTGAAAATGGGATCAGGCTTGTGACACCCAGACAACTGGAGTGGGTTGTGATGTTCAGGCTGAGAATCGCTGCTGCTGCCCTAGACTTGGGCTAGAGGGTTGTAAAAGGGCTTCATTAGTACATCTGCTCAAGACTCTGCTCCATGCTTAAACCTCTTGTAAGTAACTGATCCCGATGCAATAGTGCCACAGCTGGGATCAGCAGAGGTCCTTGAGCGTGATCACCTCTTTGTTAGAGGGAAGGAGCTGCTGGCATGGTCTTACTCTTTCCTCAAGTCCAAACTAGCCAGGTGTGTGGCAAAGCCCATCTGATTGAGTTTAAATAAAAATTAAATTTAAATTAATGGAGATATCCTATCTCTTAGAACTGGAAGGGACCTTGAAAGGTCATTGAGTCCAGCCCCCTGCCTTCACTAGCAGGACCAAGTACTGATTTTCCCCTGGTTCCCTAGGTGGCCCCCTCAAGGATTGAACTCACAACCCTGGATTTATCAGGCCAGTGCTCAAACCACTGAGCTATCCCTTCCCCCATTGGTCCAGTACTGAGGCAGTTGGCATGTGTCTGGTCGGAAAGTGCAGTGGAGATTTAGTGGGAGATTTTCCAAGGCACAGAGGGGCGTTAAGCGCCCAACTCTAATTGACTTTTAGTAGGAGGTGGGTACCTGTCTGCTCTTTGTGTCTTTAAAAATCTCCCCCTCAAGTGGTAGGGTCACAAGAGTGGTGATCAGATGATGTGTGATAGGGATGGGGGGGAAAGAACTGCTGTTTTGGATGATTTGTGGTTTGTATCTTTTGCGCTCTTGTAATTTTCAGTGTATGTCTAGGGTGTTTCACGTGACATATCTTTCAGACCAAAAGCTAAATAATAAATATTTTCATAATTGCTTATGAAGCAATGTTAAGAAATACTTATTGGAAGTTGTACAGGTATCCCTAAAAGTTCCGAGGCATAGAGTGTTTAGAGGACCACAGTCAGCTTGTTTCGGGGATTGGTATGGTGGTTATTCTAGGACCCCTGTCCTGCTTTAAGATGAGGGAGTGGTGGTCATGTAGGGATACTTGCCCTGGTTTAAGTGAGGGATTGTTTTGTGGCCCCTCCCCTTTATAGGGGTGTTATTTAAGCAGGCTTGGACAGATATACCCAGCTTGATCAGGCTTTGAAAGCATTCTGCCTTCTCACTCTTGTCTCCAGGCACCAGTTTCAGTGTGTGATGCTCTGGAAGGAGCAGCAGCAGGGAAAGCAGAAAAAACATGTGTTGTTTGTCTACTGTGAGGTCAGTGAAGGCCAGGGACTAGAGGAGCAGCCAGTGTATGTGTGTGTTGGGGAGGGGAAAGGAAAAGGAGTGTTACTCCTTCCAGCAATCTATCTGTCAAGGGAAGTGGTATCCAAGTTTTTCAGCCAGAGCACTGAATATGTTATTTCAAAAAGGCTAAGGTAAGGTCCCACAATCAATGTTTTGGGGCAGATTCTCTATCCCATTCTGCTCCCTTTGTGCTGCAGAACAAAGAGTGCAAACTACCCACAGATCTCCTCCTGGGATTCTCTGTGGGAAGGGAAGGGATAGCTCAGTGGTTTGAGCATTGGCTTGCTAAACCCAGGGTTGTGAGTTCAGTCCTTGAGGGGGCCATTTAGGGAACTGGGATAATAATCTGTCTGGGGATTGGTCCTGCTTTGAGCAGGGGGTTGGACTAGATGACCTCCTGAGGTCCCTTCCAACCCTGTGATTCTGTCTCCAATGGGCATAAAGCTGGCTCCTATGCCTCCCTCCCCACAGCTCCTGGTGCAGATGGTGGGATGGGCAGTAACTGGTTCACATTCCCCTCTGTTTATCCTCAGCTTGTCTGCTTTCTTTACGGGACTGTTGGGAGCTGGCATGACTTAGGCCAATGCAGAGTTTGCTCTAACCTGTGCTGGGGTCGAGGCATAGAATCCGGGAGCCATAACTGGTGATTGTTTCTCAGCTTCTCCTGGGTTGCACTGGGTGGTTGTGTGGAGGAGGGCGGCCCTCCTGTGCTAGGTGCAGGAAATGGAATAGCCAGAGCTATTCTCCTTCCTTGCTTGTGAAGCAGTAGACAGGGAGTAGCAGGTGCCCAGGGAAAGGGGAGCAGATGCTCAGAGCCGCTCCTGGGACCACAAGGAGAGCAAGTGTTGTCCCCTACTGTCTCCTTTCAGCCACAAAAGTTCTTGTGCAGGGAGCTCATTTTCCACTCATCATCAAATACACACTGGTTTTCTGACCACACCTGTTCTAAAGGGCCATAATTTTGAGCCTCCAGTACAACATATTGGACACACCACTGGTCTAGATGGTTATCTATAGGGCCCTACCAAATTCACGGTCCATTTTGATCAATTTCATGGTGAGAGGGTTTTAAAATTGGTCAATTTCATGTTTTCAGATGTTTTCATCTGAAATTTCAGGGTATTGTAACCGTGGGGGTCCCAACCCAAAAGGTACTTGGAGGTAGGTCTGATCTCCCCCCCTCCCAATCCCCTAACAGCCCTACAGGGGAAAGACAAATCCTGTCCCTCCCCAGCCTGGCGGGGACTTGCAGCTAGGAGACCCCCAGCTGGGGCACCCACAGCAGCAGGGGGAGATCAAACCCATCTCCACAAACCTCCTCCTGCTGCAGGAACCTCTGGAGCTGCTGCCCAGCACTGGAGCTTCTTGCAGCAGGAAGAGGCACTTGAAGGTGGATCTGATCTCCCCCCGAGAGCTACCATGCAGCTAGGAGCCCCCTGGCTGGGGCACTCCCAGCAGCAAGGGGGAGATCAGATTTCACGGGGAAGGGCTAATTTCACAGTCCATGCCACGTTTTTCTGAGCACCACTAAAATTATGCAAAAACAACGAGGAGTCCTTGTGGCACCTTAGAGACTCACAAATTAAGTTGGGCATAAGCTTTTGTGGGCTGATGAAGTGGGTTCTAGCCCACAAAAGCTTATGTCCAAATACATTTGTTAGTCTCTAAGGTGCCACAAGGACTCCTTGTTGTTTTTGCTGATACAGACTAACACGGCTACCACTCTGAAACTAAAATTATGGCATGTATACAAAGCTGTTTTACTGTCTCTGTCTTTTCCTCCCAGTCAGTAGAGGTTGGGTTGTTTATTTGTATGTATGTGGTATTATTGAAGGAGTGGGTTTTGCATTTTGCTCTGAAGATGCTGAGGTCTGTTATACTTCCTTGGCAGGCTCTTTTTGAACAGCGTGGTATCTGCCATCCTAGGCCTCGTCCTCCTGTTGCTCATTGCATTCTATGTCTTTGTGGAGTTCTTCGTTAACCCCATGATGCTGCGCACCAACCAGCACTTTGAAGGTATCTGGCCACACTCTCGGTGAGAGCTGCTTGTGATCCCTGCATCAGCCGAAATGCCTGGGCTTCAGCTGTTCACTGGGCTTGGACTCCTCTGGGCCCTTTCGTGCAAGAGTAGCCTCCAGCTCTCTACCGTGCCTCAAACTATTATGTGACTACAACCATCTCTGTGACCCAAATGATTTCCTCCTGGTCCCAATGACTTTGCTCTCCAAGGGGGTTCTTAGACAGCCTGAAAGATCCAGAGGCACTCTGGGGCTTCAGGACAGCAGATCAGGCCTATAGCTAGCTTTTTATCGAAATTACAATATTTCCAGCTATGAGGTTTTATTAGTGAGAGGTGTTTAATATCTGGATAATCTGTTCCTCCCCCCCCAGTTCCTTTGTTTTCATTCCCTTACCTTCGACTCCCCCTCTTAGTTCTCTGGCCCAGTCACCTTCTCCCTCCACCTCTTAGCTCCTTACTTTCCGGCCTCACCACTTCTCCGCCCCACATCTGTCCCCACCACTGTGACTTGCTCACTCTCCCTTCCTGATGTGTGCTATTGCTGTGCTTTCATTCCATTGTTGTGTTTCTCTTTTTCAGTATTAAAGAACGACACGGACATCTGGTTTGTGTTTCTACCTGCAGCTCCCATCGAGACCCAAGCTCCTGCCATTTTGGTCTTAGCTGGGATTCTCATTCTTCTGGGCCTGCTGACTGTGATCCTGTTAGGCCACCTGCTGATCTTTCACATCTATCTTAGTAGGTATCGAAGTCCGGTTATGATTCATAGATAGATTCATAGATTCTAGGACTGGAAGGGACCTCGAGAGGTCATCGAGTCCAGTCCCCTGCCCGCATGGCAGGACCATGTTGCACTGCACTGTCCACTTGATTCTCTCTTCACTTCATGCCATACACTCATTGGGCTTTCACCCGTATCACACACACAAATTGAGCAAGAGCACCAATGAAAGCACAGAGATTTTGTCCCACACCTTGGCATTCCTGCCTCTCTCCTGAGCTTGTGGTTTTGCTCTGCCTTCTGTAGGATGAATAGAAGAAATTCTTGTCTCTTGCTCGTTTTTCCTGAAATGTTCTCTAAGTTAAGTAAGATTATTTTGGTACAGTGCAGAATCTAGCAGGGAGAAAAGGCCCTGCAAATGCTTGGTTTGTGATGAGACAGCACAACACAATACCTATTGGTCCTCTGGCCTGCAGGTCTGTAAACTAATATTTCATGATGTCTCTAAGACTCAAATTAGTCTTGGAGTTCTTCAGTTGTAGAACAACTCTTTATATGTCAGAGCCTTTGGCTGAGGTATGCTAAGCCTCAGCTGTGCCTAAATTCTCTATAGGAATCATCACTGGTCCATCTTTCTTGGGGTGGCTGGGTAGCTGCCCATTGTACCTCTCCAAAAGGGAATGAAGCCACTAATGAATAAAGTCCCACCTCTGCCAGGTCCTCCAAGGTGGGTGAGCAGCATTTGCAGTTAATGGTATCAGAGGCTGCTGATAGATCTAATAAAATCAGCATGGACACCTGACTTGTCTATCACCAGGAGATCACCGACCAAGGATACTGATGCTCTCTCATTGCTCTACCCAGGCTTGAATTCAGAGTTACCCTTCTGCAACCATTTCAGTAACCTTCTCCAGAACCACCCTATGAAAAAGGTTTAAGCCTGGGCAGTAGCCGCTAAGTCCTTAATTCAAGTGATGGCTTCTTGAATTTAAGGCTGAAAGGAGGCAATAAACTGTCTAACTAAACTGTTAACACATTGGAGTCTCTTGGTTAATGTAATAACACAGGCCTTTTATTTAAATAAAAAGAACTGTATAACTCCTTTTCCATTAGGAAGCTCAACTTCTTGATTGTGGTCCCCTGATAATCATTGTGAACATTGCACTGCATTTGCCCAAAGTGAGATTTGGAGGAGGATATAGATGGACGCACAGTGGAGGGGCTACTTACAGTCTCTCCCATCTTCTGCCTCATCCAGGAGGCGCGTTCCCATTTAAAAGTATAGATGGCATTGAAAACCTCTCCGAGTACCCTTTTATCAGTCTCCAACAACAATGAAGCTGACAACTCCCAGCTGGCTTTCACCAGTCATAAGCAGAAAGATCTATCTTGCAAGCTGCAGTGGTCAGTGGTAGCAGAGTGGAAGGGAAGTTGAGTGTACCAGTACTGGAATAATGATAACATCTGGAAAATGAAAGGGCCATTTTAGTAATATAGAAAAGACTAAAAACAAAATAAATGCTGTGGCTGTATCAGAAAAAGTTCCCTATGGCTAGAATCTATTTAGTTAAGTGCAGATCTAATGCAAGCTATGTGGTTACTGTATTGATACACAGTTTCCACAAGGTGGTGCTGATTTATTGGGATTAGGCTCATAGAATCATAGATTCCTGGGGTTAGAAGGGACCATAAGTGTCATCTAGTCCAGGGGTCGGCAACCTGCGGCACACGTGCCAAAGACGGCACGCGACCCAATTTTTGATGGTACGCTGCTGCCTGCTGGAGTCCTGGCCCCACTCAGCCCCCCCCGCCCACCGATTTTTCCTGCGGGGGCAGGAGGCAGAAGCTTGGTCATGCCGGCAGCCAAGCTCCCCCCTCCGCCGCTTCTTCCCCCAGTGTAGTGCTTTCCTCCCACTCCCACTCCCTCTCCCTGCCGCCGATCAGCTGATCGCCCTTGCGAGGGGGAGGGGGAGCTGAGCCGAGCCGCAGCATGCTCGCTGCTCTGGGGAGGAGGCAGAGAAGAGGTGCGGATGGGGCCCTGGGGAAAGGGAATATCCTCTCCAGCCCCCTGCCGTGAGCACCCCCATGAGCCAAGCACCCCAGCCCTCTGCCCTGACCCCTGAACCCCCCCCCACACCCAGCCTTCTGCCCTGAACCCTGAACCGCCCCCACACACCCAGCCCTCTGCTCTGACCCACAAACCCCCCCAACACACCCAGCCTTCTGCCCTGACCCCTGCACCCCCTCACACACACCCAGCCCTTAGCTCTGACCCCTGAACCCCCCCCACACACACCCAGCCCTCTGCCCTGACCCCTGCACCCTCTCACACACCTCCAGCCCTTGGTCCTGACCCCTGCACTCCCCCACACAACTCAGCCGTCTGCCCTGACCCCTGCACCCCCCCAAACACACCCAGCCCTCTGCCCTGACCCCTGCATCCCCTCACACACACCCAGCTCTCTGCCCTGACCCCTGCACCCTCTCACACACCTCCAGCCCTTGGCCCTGACCCCTACACTCCCCCACACAACTCAGCCATCTGCCCTGACCCCTGCACCCCCCCAAACACACCCAGCCCTCTGCCCTGACCCCTGCATCCCCTCACACACACCCAGCTCTCTGCCCTGACCCCTGCACCCCCTCACACACCTCCAGCCCCCCTTCTGACTCCTGCACCTCCCACACATACCCAGCCCCCCCACAGCCCATGCCCTGACTCTTGCACCCCCCCACATCCTCACCCCCACCCTGAGCACCAAATGGGAGCTCCTGCACCACCACCCCCACATTCCCACCTGCACCCCCGGTCTGGGGTCCCGGCTGCCAGCCCCTTGCCAGCCGGGGTCCCGCAGGCCCCGCTCAGCCCGTTGCCGAACTAGGTGAACGGAACCCCAGGCCAGCAGCGGGCTGAGTGGGCCGGTGGCATAAGATCAGCATTTTAATTTAATTTTAAATTAAGCTTCTTAAACATTTTGAAAACCTTGTTTACTTTACATACAACAATAGTTTAGTTATATAATATAGACTTATAGAGGGAGACCTTCTAAAAAACGTTAAAATGTATTGCCAACACGCGAAACCTTAAGTTAAAGTGAATAAGTGAAGACTCGGCACACCACTTCTGAAAGGTTGCTGACCCCTGATCTAGTCTAACCCCCTACCAAAGTGCAGGATTTGTTGTGTCTAAACCATCCAAGACAGATGGCTCCAGCCGCCTTTTGAAAACCTCCAGTGAAGGAGCTTCAACAACCTCCCTAGGAAGTCTGTGCCATTGTCCTACTGTTCTTCCAGTTAGGAATTTTTTCCTGAGATTTAATCTAAATTTGCTGTGCTGTAGTTTGAACCCATTGGCTCTTCTCCTACCCTCTGTGGGTGAATAGCATCAGGCCCCGTTGACTTGAATTCGTTCAAATTGGTCAGAAGATCTCTGATATAGTCTTTGCTTATCCCGATTGGCATCCCTTTCCCTGTATTGTCTGTGGTAACTTTGCTAGTCATCCAATCACATGTTATTTTTTGTGTGAAGACTGAAGCGAAGTAGGCATTGAGCAGCTCTGCTTTCCTAGCATTTTCCATTACCAGCTCACCTTCTTCAGTGAGCAGCAGATCACTGTCCTTAATGTTTCTTTTTTGTCTAACATATTTGAAGAACTCCTTATTGTCTCTAACATTCCTTGCCAGCTGTTTGCCTTGGCTTTCCTGGTTTTGTCCCTGCACACTCAAGCTATTCCCATGTATACTTCCTTGGTGACAGGCCCCTCCTTCCATTCCCTGTATGGATCCTTTTTGGTTTTTAGATAGTATTGGCCTCCTGTGGCTCTTCTTACCTTTCCTCTGCATCCGAACAGCTTGATGTTGAGCCTCTAGTATTACATCTTTTAGGAACTGCCAGCATCCTTCGACCCCTTTTCTTCCTAACTGGTCTTTCCATAGAACCTTGCCTGCTATTTCTCTGAGTTGGTTGAAATCTGCCTTTCTGAAGTCCAGTGTCCTTGTTTTGCTGTTCTCATGTCCTGCTTTCCATAGGATCTTGAATTCTATCAGATCATGATCACTTCCTCCCAAGTTCCCGACCACTTTCACATTCGCAACTAATTCCTCCTTTTTGGTCAAAACCAGATTCAACATGGATGACCCCCACTAGTTGTTTCCTCAACTTTCTGAATCAGGAAATTGTCCCCTACACATGCTAAGAATTTGCCGGATATATCATGTTTTGCTGTAATAGTCTTCCAGCAGATATCAGGGAAGTTAAAATCCCCCATTAAAACTAGCTCATGTATGTTAGCTAATATTGTTACCTGCTTGTAGAATGACTCATCCACTTCCTCTTTCTGATTTGGTGGTCTATACTAGACCCCCACCATAACATTACTACTATTCTTTTCCCTTTTTATTCTCACCCAGAGACTTCCAGCAGGTCCGTTGCTCACTTCCTCTTGGAAGTGTATTCATTCTTGACATACAGTGCAACACCTCCTCCTTTTACCCCCATATCTGTCCTTTCAGAACAAGCTGTATCCCTCAATGCTGCTACTCCAGTCATGGGAGTTGTCCCACCAAGTCTCTGTAATGCCAGTTAAGTCATCATTTTCTTCATATACCATGATTTCCAGTTCATCCTGCTTGTTCCCCATACTCCTTGCACTTGTCTACAGGCATCGAAGACATTTTGAAGACTGCCCTGCTGCTTTTCTTCTTGCCCTTTTAATGCAATTGTGATTTCTAGTCTCTTCTCCAGAAATTAGCCCCTTCCCCTTGTTTTCATTACTTGAGCCTAGATGCATGTTGGCCGGATTTTTGTCACCACCCCCCATAGGACCTAGTTTAAAGCTCTCTTTATTAGGTTAGCCAGATGATGTCCAAAGACGCTCTTCCCAGTATTTGATAGATGGAGCCCATCCCAGAATAGCAATCCTCTTTCCTGGAACATCAGCTCATTGTCAAAGAAGCCAAAGCCCTCTCACCGACACCACCTGCGTAGCCATGGATTTACTTCCACGATTCAACGGTCCCTGCCCGAGCCTTTTCCTTCAACAGGGAGGATGGACAAGACAACCACTTGCGACCCAGACTCTTATCCTTCTTCCCAGAGCCACATAGTCTGCAGTGATCTGCTCAAGGTCATTCTTGGCAGATTGTTGGTACAAAAGATGGGCTTTCCTTTGTATGAAGGAGGATTTTCACCTGCTGAATCAATTTTACTCTGCTTTTTTTAGAGGAAGTTTTTGAGCCAAGTTGAATTTTGTTTTAAAAGCATTTGTGATCCATAAGTGTGAAAGAAATTTTTATTTATTATCCTTATTAATTGTTTTACATTCATACCTAGAGAGACTTCAAAAACTGTGTAGTATTTTGGGACATGACGTTAAGGGTCAGGGGAAATACAATTTCCCAAATATTTAAAAAAATTAATCTTGTGACCTGTTTATGGCCAGCTCTAGCGACAGCTGAAGTATAGCAAGGAATATTCCCTATCTGAGAATTCCTGCCTTTCAATGTCACCGTGAAAGTTGGTTTAGATTGGGCTGGGTCAGGAGGATTTAAAAAGTCTAACTTTGTGCAAGTGAAGTACAGTTTTCACAATGATTGTAGTATTTTTACCAGCTCCTGCTGTCATTCAGAGGGAATGTAGACTTTGCCGTGTGTGCATCCACACTTAACTAAGCAGCCTAGTAATTCGAATGCTCCTAATGAGAAAACAGACAGAGTTCCACACACTGAAATGTCTATTTGTTTCCTCCCAGTGTGGAACAAATTGACCACCTATGAGTACATTGTGCAGCAGCGTCCCCGACAAGAGATGAAGGAGGTCAACAAACAGCTGGAGTCTTGTCCTCCCCCGGTGAGGTCCACTCAGGTACTGATTGTGCTTTCAGCCGTTCTTTCAAAATAACTTTTTGTTTGCTGCAGAATGTTTTGGTGCATTTCAGTGGGAAATCCAGATTCGTCCGGAATCTCTGCTCAGGATGTTAGGCAGGTGCTGAAGGCAGGGTACTTTGGTGGAGTTGTGTGGGGCTCCAAACCGGAGTAGCAGTTTATAATTGAGGTGCATTGACAGAGGTATACAAGGCTCCAGGACTGGACTAGCTCAGAGAAAGCATCATTTTGGGAATACCAAGTAGCAAGTTGTACCATCTAGGAAAGAAAAGGAGTGTAAATCATGTTTGGAGAGTAGCCAGCCATTCCCCATAGTCTTAAGCTTAACCCCAGAGTCAAAGCTGAGTTTCAGGGATCTTATCAAAACCTGTGCACTGGTGTGTTATACTCTGCTACTCAAACATGTCTCCATATTTTACAAATTCTTTTGGGTTATGTTATTAATTGGAAGGTTTCTCGTCTTTTCTTCTGCAGGAAGGCAATTCCTTGTTTCTCTTACCTAGTCCCTTACAGCTAAATTACCTGTTACTAGAACCGGTTTGATATTCTGTAAGAAATGAATTATTTGGCTTATCTCCATCCTTAATCCATCTGGAGACATGAAAAACAGTACACGGTAATGTAAATAAAGATGGTATTTTAATGCACTTGAACAAGCGGCAGAGCTACAATTCTAGCTTCCGGCGCACGCTTCCAGACGTTTGAACTTTTAACTTAACATTGCATTTATTGTTGTTTATTATTTGGTAGTGTCCGAGGCCATAACTGAAATCTGAGCCCCATTTGTGCTACGCACTGTATATAAACAGTGTAAGAAGAGACAGATTCGGCCTCAAAGAGCTTCCAATCTAAATAGACGAGACAGACAAGGGATGAGTGGAAAGGGATATTAGATACAAGCAGTGTACCCAGTGTGAAGCATGGCAAATATCAGGTTAGTGCCATGATATCTGGGGGGAAGAGGGTAGCCTTGTGAGGAGATTAGCTAAACTGAAAGGAAGGGGGAGGAGACACTAGGACATGAAAAAAACCACGCCTTGAGCATGCAGTTATGCTGACCTAACCCCTGTTGTAGACAGCGCTAAGTCAATGGGAGGGCTTCTCTCGTCAACATAGCTACTGCCTCACGAGGAGGTGGAGCACCTACACCCATGGGAGAAGCCCTCCTGTTGGCGTAGGTGGCATCTTCACTGATGCGCTAGAGCAGTGCAGCTGTGCTGTTAAGTGTGACCTGCCATAGCAACACCGCCTCCCCGAGCAGCACTGAGCCATGGCTGACGTACTGATGTTGATGCAGCACAAATGTAAACACTGCGTTACCTGTGTCGACCCTAACATTCTTCCAGCAGCTTTCCCACCATGCCAGACACTGACTGCTTTAGGCATAATTGTGAGCTCACTGCCCAGGGGTCACAGAGACCAGAAGGCCCCCAGCCCCTTTAAAGCCCTGCGGATTTTTGAAACACCTTATTCTGATTGCTCAGTTTGGCAAACACACCTAGCTGCTCACGCTTCTTGTGTGCAGCTGACCTCCATTCGGGCTCTGACTTGGAGTAGATAGGAGGTATTGGATCTCCGGGGTCTGTGGGGAGAAGAGACTGTGCACACACAGCTACAGACCCAGCCATCGAAACATCAACGTCTATGAGCAGATTGCATGAGGGATGCAGGAGAAGGGGTATGACAGGGACCAGCAGCAGTACAGTGTGAAAGCAAAGGCATTGTGGCAGGCATATCACAAGGCCAGGGAGACCAAGAGTTGATCCAATGCCAAGCCGCAGACCTGCTGCTTTTACAAGGAGCTG
Organism: Malaclemys terrapin pileata; assembly: GCF_027887155.1. Classification (NCBI taxonomy): domain Eukaryota; kingdom Metazoa; phylum Chordata; order Testudines; family Emydidae; genus Malaclemys; species Malaclemys terrapin. The sequence continues at coordinate 38,191,063 of NC_071518.1, forward strand.
CATGCCATGCTTGGCAGAGACCCCACTGCCACCCTGCACACCACCGTGGATACTTCCAAGAAGTCCGCGTCACGGGCCCCTGGCCTGAACAGTGAGGATGAGGACAAGGAGGAGGAAGAGGAGAATGGGGGTTGTGACCTGGGAGTCCAGCTATGCCATGAGCCAGGACCTGTTTGAGACTCCACTGCAGTCTAGTCAGTCCCAGCAGTTGAGCACAGGCCAGCCCAATGCAGGAGAATGATCCTCGGGTAAGTGTGTAAATTTATTTCCCATTACAGTGATGGGGCCCCCAACTTAACAGGACACATCTATCGACTTTGCATTAATGTACTCGTACCAAAAGAGGTAGTGGTACAACAAAGAGAGGTAGCGTTCTCTGCTTTTCATTCCCCTAGGCAAGGAGAGCCATATGGAGCAGTTTGTTTGGATATGTAAGAATATCCCATCCGAAGGATGTCTCGGTGAAACGTTCATGGATGTACTCCGCAATCCTCTCCCAAAGGTTTCTAGGGATGGCAGCCTTACTTTTTTCTCCGCAGTAGGACACTTTCCCAGGTCAGTCAGTGATAACTTCAGCAGGCACAACTGCAGTACACAGATTAGCAGCATAAGGGCCCGGGTGGCTTTGGGACACCAGCAGCAGCTGTGCTCTCTGTGTGTTTGTTACCCTCAGGTGTGAGGTATCAGCTAAAATCACCACCACCTGTGGAAAATGGTGCCGGTATTCAGTGTCATTGCCCTATACTCATAGTTTCATGCAACCAAGCAATTCCCTCCTCATTTCCCTCGCGCCTGGAAGGCCATAGTTACCATGGCTGGTGCTGTGAATGGCGCCGCACAGAAGCGCTCTGGAGCAGAAGTGTCAATAAGCATGTCTTGCTTAAAACTTCAGGGGAGCCAGGGAAGGGAGTTCTGAATATTAAGTTTCACATTCTATTTTGACTATACTGGCAATTTATCTCTTTGTGTTTTATCTGCCGTTGCGGCCTGGAGAGGTTCCCCTGCACACCCATAGAATACATGAACCAAATAAGGAGGAGAAAGGTGGGGACTCAGGATGACATGTTCAATGAGATCCTGCAAGTCAGTGCTGCTTCAGACCGTGAGCACAGGGCCTGGAGGATGAACATTGCAGACAGCCTGGAGAAGGAAAGAGTGGAGAGGAGAGAGGCCCAGGTGTCCCATCAGGAAAAGGAGAGGAAGATGCACCAGGATATAATGGGCCTTCTCCGCCAGGAAACACAGATGCTGCAGACTCTTGTGGAACCTACAGGTTCAACAATCTCAGGCTCTCCTCCCTTTGCAGTCCATGGAGAACTCCACTGCTGCACCTCTCTGCCCTACCACTAAACATTCCGCATGGCATCAGGGGCCCCACCCCTATCTCTACCTCTCTACGCAGGAGGACATTAAGGACAACCACAGCTTCACATAGGGTGACCTGTGAAAAACATGGTGGCGGTATGTGTAGCTAAAATGGACATGAATGTTCTTTCCCATTGTTAAATTCTGTTTTATTAAGTTTTTAATGTATTTGCTTTTAAATTGCACAGATTTTTCTTTGCACTGATTTTGTTACTCAATAAAGTTATATTATTTGGAAAATAATTCATCTTTATTAGTTCACAACATATGCTGCAGAATGCCTAGCAGTTCTGAAAGCACCTACCTACTTGTTACTGTGCAGTGTGACACAACTCATAGGATCAGTGACAAACACAGTGTAATAATCATAAATGTACAGCAAGCGCTGCCAAATTAATAGCCGCATGGACAATGTTATATTCATACATGTCCACCAAGGACCACACCATCCCTAACAGGCCCCAAAACAGCAGGCTTAGCCAGAGAACTGTATACCGCTGTGGCTCACTGTTAAAGTGTTTATTCAAAGCCTTCCTGAGCCGTATAGCTCTGTTGAGCTCTTCTAATAGCCTTTGGGTCTGGCTGTTCAAATTCAGCAGGCAGCTGCTCCATGCCTGCCCACCCTCCACCCCAGTGGCAACTTCCCGCCACCCCTTTGCCTCACAGATATTATGCAGGACACAGCAGGCATCTATACCCATTGGGATATTTTTGTCACTGAGGTCAAATCTTGTGAGTTAACAATGCCAGAGTCCCTTCAAGCGACCAAAGGCACATTCAACTGTCATTCTGCATCTGGTGAGCCGGTAGTTAAAGCGTTCTTCGATGCTGTCAAGGTGGGTGGTGAGCCGGGGGAGCAAGGGGTAAACTTGGTCGCCCAGGATCACTTGACATTTCAACGTTGCCAGTGGCAATCTGCTGGTTGGGAAAGGAAGTCTCTGCTGCAGCTTTATGAACAGTCCTGTGTTCTTAAAGATGCGAGCGTCGTGCATCTTCCCTGACCAGCCCACACTGATATCGGTGAAGCATCCCTGGTGATCCACCAGTGGTTGCATAACATTAAAAAAGTAGCCCTTTCTGTTGATGTACTCTGTGGCAAGGTGGTCTGATGCCAAAATAGGGATATGCATGTTGTCTATCGCTCCACCACAGCTCAGGGACCCCATTGCTGGAAATCCATCCACTATGTCCTGCACGTTGAGTCCCAGTCCTGCATATCAGGAGGCAATTAATGACCCTGCATACTTGCATGATACCAGCTTCTGCAATGGATTTTCCAATTCCAAAATGATGTCCCACTGACAGGTAGCAATCTGACGCTGCAAGTTTCCACAGTGCAATCACCACTTGCTTCTCTACTGTCAGGGCAGCTCTGAAATTCTGCTGTCTCTGTGCTGGAGGGCTGGGGAGAGCTTGGCACACAGATCCAGGAATAAGCAAAAGAGGGTCCTGTGGCACCTTTAAGACTAACAGAAGTATTGGGAGCATAAGCTTTCGTGGGTAAGAACCTCACTTCTTCAGATGCAAGACTGAAGAAGTGAGGTTCTTACCCACGAAAGCTTATGCTCCCAATACTTCTGTTAGTCTTAAAGGTGCCACAGGACCCTCTGTTGCTTTTTACAGATTCAGACTAACACGGCTACCCCTCTGATACTTAGATCCAGGAATGTGGCCTTGCACATCCAAAAGTTCTGCTCATCATCCCAAGCCTGCATTACAGTGCAACCCCAACAGTCAGTGTTCATTTCTTGGGCCCAGAAGCAGCGCTCCACCATCTGCAGCTGCTCCGTGAGTGCCACCATCAACCTTTAATTGAGTCTCGCTATGTCACACAGCAGTCTGTCCTCCAAGGAATCGTCATGTTCCCCCGCTGATTTGGTTATTCTTGTGGTTCTGCAAATACCAGAGGATCGTGCATCCTGTGCTTGCAATGCTCATGACAATAATGCAGAGCTGTACATGCCCCGTGCTTCTGTCAGAGATGGTGGGTAGCAAGGGGGTCTGCGTGGGTTCATGGAATTTTGAAAACTGGTGTGAAAATGATGGGATATAGATGACTATGGAATGGAGACAGTTGCATGCTGGTAAGTTGACCCCTTGCTCCCTGTCACCCCGTGCAACTCATTTTGGGCCCACAATGCATTGCCAAAACTTCCCTGGATGGTGGTGGGTTGCACGCTGGGATACCTACCCATGGTGCACCGCACTGCATTGACACAAGCACTCTTGGTGAGTACGCACAGCACCAGTGCAAGGAGTCAAGTATGTATGCGCACAAGCGATATACTCTGTGCGGTGGCTTTATGCCGGTGTAACTTGCGATGACAAAAGTTTGTAGTGTAGTCATGGCCTTGGCCTTGGGATGTGCAGCGAAGGCTGTGGAAGCTGTGAAAAGAGTACCCTGGCATTATTCATGTACGGTAGGTTCGGGATAGCTGGTTAATTTGACGCACTACGCAGTCATGGCGGTAATATTTATTTTATGTTGCTGCAGAGATGGAGGCTAAGTTTTCTGACCACCACAGTGAGAGTTCATCCCATTTACTAGCTGTCAGGTCCGCTTCCATTTGTTATTCCTTATGCCTTACTCCAGGGGTGGCCAACCTGAGCCTGAGAAGGAGCCAGAATTTACCAATTGCCAAAGAGCCATAGTAATATGTCAGCAGCCCCCAATCAGCTCCCCCACCCTGCTCCCAGCGCCTCCCACCCACTGGCAGCTCCGCCAATCAGCGCCTCCCCCTTCCTCTCGATCAGCTGTTTCGTGGCATGCATGAGGCTCTGGGGGGGAGCGGGGAGGAGCGAGGGCACTGCAGGCTCAGGGGAGGGGGCGGGAAGGGGTGGAGTGGGGGCAGGGCCTGTGGCAGAGTCAGGGGTTGAGCAGTGAGCACCCCCCGGCACATTGGAAACTTGGTGCCTGTAGCTCCAGCCCTGGAGTTGATGCCTATATAAGGAGCCGCATATTAACTTCTGAAGAGCCGCATGTGGCTCCGGAGCCACAGGTTGGCCACTCCTGCCTTAACTCTGTTCGGGTGTCATGTGACCATTATGGTTCTATGTGACTTACAAGACTAAAATGAATGAAGTGGATTTTAGAAAGCTTTTTTTCCTCTAGGAGAGTGCTGCTCAGAAAATTTCTGAGATGTGTCCTTTGTTAACCTTACTGGTGTTGCCAGGCCTGCGTTGCTGTTCACTCACGTGTTTGCATTCTGTGAACATAGCAGAGAATGTTTTCCAAGAATGTGTGATGCAACAGATGATCAATGTTCCTCTTGTCTTAATGGGTAGCTTCTTTGTCCGTAGGACAACAGAATACTTTGTCTAGTGATGAAAGATTAGACAGATCAACATGAGAGGAAAACTGAGAGCGCCTTGTCACTAACACATTTCTCACCCAACTCTGTTAAGGGAGAAGATGTCGCACTTTGTTACTGAACAATAACTGTTTGGATAGCAGATTGTAGGGTTGAACTCAGCATTGAGAAATCCCTTCTTTGTAAACACTGAGCCCTAATCACTCCCAATAGCTGTGCCCTGTAATTGCCACGGTCTTGCTTGGATCTCTTCAACAGCAGCTCTTTTCAGCCACAAGGTGTTTTTCTCTGAAAAGATCTAAATCTCTCCTGCCACATGTCTGCCTTGGTGTGAGATTGTCTCTTACTGTGTCCTCCCTGTTGCCTCATTTGACATATACCCTGCTCATATAATGTGAACAGCTAGGTAATTGCACACTCCCAAAGTGGTTTGTTGACTTGAGAAAGTTCATATCTTTAAATCTACTAAACCAATTATTTTCAAACTTGTCTTGATATTTAAGAAAACTGGTTCAATAGTTCAAAAGTTATGAACATTTAAAATTTAAGACAAGAGCATTTTTGAAATTGGCAGCTCTGAAGTATTCCGTTTTGCTTTCCTTTAACCATGAGGTAAAATGGTACCAGGACTTCAAACATTCAGATCAAGATTTTCGGTGCCTACAGTTTTGGATGCCCGACTTTAGACTGATTTTCAGAGGCTGGGTGCTCAGAATTTTCTGAAGAGCAAGCCCCTTCAAGATTTCCCAAAGTGGGTGTGACAGAATGCACCCCTGTATTCACACCTTACACACTATTGTAATAATCTTTGTACCTTTATGCCTTGTGAGGTGTCATTTAAAAACCCATAACTTCCCGGTCAGTATTGTCATGGTGAACTATAGGAAGCAACATTGTATGGGAAGTTATAAGATTCCCCCGTATGGTGTTATTAGCACATGTTCCAAGCCCCACATCCCTGCCCAGGCAGAAGTCGGCAAACAGGTCTATCCTAAACAAAGGAATGTGGGCTTGCCTTAATTTGCATTTAACCAGGAAACAGAATCATCAAGCAGAAAGGGGAATGGAGGAAACAAAAGGAAACCTGCATGTGAGCATACACTGGTGAAAAAACCCAGCAGGGAACATCCTTCCACACGGACTCTTTGTCTCCTGGGTCTCAGCTGGAAACGCTTTTCAAGAGGGGGACTGACACTTATAAAAGGAGAGGCAAACACCCCATCACACTTCTCCTCTCCCTCCCTATCCATTTCACTCTTTGCACCTGAGAAGACAAAAGAAGCACCTGTTGAACTTTGGGGGAGGGATCCTACCTAGAGGGTTGGTCAGTATAGCTATTGGAAGCATGTGGTGAGGAATTTTGCTTTAAATCTAATGTAGTTTGTTAAGTTAGGCAGTTGAAAGCGTTTTATCTTTTATTTTTCTTGTAACCATTTCTGACTCTTATGCCTCATTGCTTGTACTCACTTAGAATTTCTCTCTTTATCATTAATAGACTTGCTTTATTGTTTTACCTAATCCAGTGTCTTTAAATTAAAGTGCCTGGGTATCTCTATTTAAAAGTAATAAGCTGGTGTATATGATTCCTGTAAAGAAATAATAGACTTAATATATTTGGACTGTCCAAAGAGGGCTGGGCAGTGCAAGACATTCATTTCTGGGGGATAATCCAGGTCTGGCAGTGTTTTGCGGTTGCCCTGGAGAAGTAACCCAGGCTGGTGAGAGCCAGAGTGTAGCGTGGTTGGCAAGTTGCAGTTTCACACAGACACTCAGGGTGTGACTTGTATGTTGGAAGGCTGTTTGTGAGTGGCCCCGGTTGGACCTACTGCAGCAAGGCATTGTAAGTACCCAAGGTTGCAGGGCAGGGGTGACATAGCCCCTGACTGGTCTGAATTGCATCTTGGTATTCACAGTGGGCACCCGAAGTCACTATCACTTTTAACAATCTTGCCATCATAACTTTAAATCGACCGTAGTGATTTTCATTAAGCTTGTCTTTAAAGTCTCCATGAAACCTACAAGCTAAATCAGTTTTGGAGAAGACTGGCTTGGTAGTTATTCAGGTTTCAAATCAGTTGGAAAAAGTGAACTGAACTGAAGTGTCTCAGCCCTGGCTCTCCTGAACCAAGTCTGTCTTCTCTGATGGCTGTCCATCAATCTTGATGCTTTTGTATCTGGTCATCTCCATTGTGTGGTCAGGTTTATTTATTTCTTTATTGGGGTGGTGGGTAGGTTGGGGGGCCTTCCTCTTAATCCAGTTATTGGGATTTAAAAGATTTATTAACTCAGCCCTCTTGTATATTGACATCATAATGTAATATGTAAATTCCAGATCATATGTTATCTTGGATGTACGTACGTCTACAAACACATTCGTCCAAAGGAGTAGCGTTAACCTTCACTCTTGTGGTTCCTGGCCTTTGCACACTTCCCTTTGAAACCTCAATGTTGAATTAACAGGAATTGTTGCATTTAATATTCTAATAACTTTTTCTTTAATCCAGCTGTTTGGGCCTGGTGAAAATTTTTCTGAGGGACTTTTTTAAGGTCCAAAGAAACTGAGGTTGGTGTTCATTTCTCCATTCTGATTGGACTGCAGATCGAGTCTGTTGTTTGATCCAGTCGGTATTTCATACAGTGGTGTCTCAGCCTTATTTTTTTCTTCTCATTAAACAATATGATGTGTCTCATTTGCTGGCTGGCTGAGCAGAAAGCCTTCCTTCCGACTCCGCTCCTTAACCCTGCTGATGTGTGTCCTTCATTCAGGTGCCCAGATAGTTTTATTAATGTTTATTCTTGTTCTTTTCAGGAGGTGGATTTTTATGCAGGAAACCTTGGCTACACCAACCCTGGGATACAGGTGGAAGACTCATCAACAGTAACATCAGGCAGAGAGTGAGTACAGCTTGCACTAGCAGAGGTTTCCTGGCATGGTGTGTACTGTGTATGAAATTGACACCAAAGTCACCCCCTGTGGCCCCAGTGGGGGTAAAAGTGCTTAGGAGACTGAGGCAATGCATTTGTGTGTTTGAGCATGCCATGCTTTAACCTTGGTGCCTAAGAGTGTGTAAACACCTCCAGAGGTTCTTTAACCTACCAGGAAAACATCTTTTCTAGAACTCTTTAGCGTAGGGGTGGGCAAACTATGGCCCGCGGGCTGGATCCGGCCCCTCAGGGCTTTGGATCCGGCCCGCGAGATTGCCCCCTGTGGCACTATGGGCCCCGCGCCGCTCTCAGAAGCGGCCAGCACCATGTCCCTGCGGCCCCCGGGTGGGGGGGCAGAGGGCTCCGTGCGTTGCCTCCAGGCACCAGCCCCTGCAGCTCCCATTGGCCGGGAACGGGGAACCGTGGCCAATGGGAGCTTCGGGGGAGGTACCTGGAGGCGCGGCAAGGGCAGCGCATGCGGAGCCCTCCAGCCCCTCTCCCCCAGGGACTGCAGCGCTTCCTGGAGTGGCGTGGGGCCCCCTGCCCCCCAACCCCCTGCCCTGAGCCCCCGCTGCACCCTGCACCCCTGTGGCACCCCAACCCCCTGCCCTGAGCCCCCTACCGCACCCCGCGCCCCTCCTGCACCCCAACCCCCTTCCCTGAGCCCCCTCATACATCCCGCACCCCTCCTCTGCCCCAATCCCTTGCCCTGAGCCCCTTCCTGCACACCACACCCCCTCCCACACCTCACACTCCCTCCCACACCCCAACCCCCTGCCCTGGCCCTGCATACAATTTCCCCACCCAGATGTGGCCTCGGCCCAAAAAGTTTGCCCACCCCTGCTCTAGCGGGACTGTTTTACATTAAAATTTCTTATGGGATCTTTGCTGTTGAAAATTCTGCTTGTGGTCTTGAAAAATTCTGTGCACTATGACTGAAAACCAGAACACTAAGCTTTGTCCTCCACTAGGGGTGTGCGCTTGTCTTTGGAGTACATGGGAGCTCCACAGGCACGTCTGAGAACATGACTGCGATTGGAGAGCTTTCAGATAGTAGCAGGCAGCAACTGGGTATCTGAGACTGCCTTACCATGAAAAGGGCTCTGCTGTTCTGAGAGTTTGCCACCCCACTCTCATGAGATTTTTACCTGACCTTGGGCACCATTTCATGAAACCCCTGTAGTACAGCATGTTGACAGAAAACTACCCTGGGTAAGAAGCAGGGAACTTTACTGCCTGGCTGGTTAATATAAATGCATGAGGAAAATACTCTTTACTCCTGCCCTAGGAGTCAACTGGCAGAGACGACTTCTTATCCAAGTACCTTTTAGTGAAAGTAGGGGATTTTATCATCATGCACCTCCCTCCATGCCTTCCAACTGTTCTCTCTGAATGATAGCAACGCCATCCAACATCTGCCTCCGGAAGAGACAGGCATGACCTAGTAGTATGAGCTTGGGCCTGGGAGCCAGGAACTCCTGCATTCTAATCTTGGCTCTGATGCTGATTCACTCTGTGGCCTTGGACAAGTGACTTAACCTTTCTACATCAGTCTCCCTACCTGTAAATTGGGGATAATACTCACCTAGCTCACAGGGGTGCCATGACGATTAATGAATTAGTGTTTGTGTAGTGCTTTGAAGGCAGAAGAGTGCTAGGTACTCTTATTCTATATGGTGGGGCTGAACCCTGATTTCTATATCTGAGGTGCTTTTGATTCTCCGTGTCTAATAAATTTCCCCCCAGCTCCTGCAGGTATCTCAGGATCAATAAGTGTTTAATAAAACAGACTTTAATTCAAGCCTGAATGTGTTTACCTAGGGAAGGGTAAGGGGTAAGGGTAAGGGAGCAGTGGGTAAGGGAGCAGTGAGAGCATGTTGTTAATGTAAGTGGAAGGAGGTGTGTGTGTCTAGGAAACCTGCTTCGTTGTGCTCCCCCTCCAACCTCTCTCTTCACCCAGGACTACAGCATCAGGCCAGGGATAGAGAGGAGAGGAGAAAAAGGACAGAGAGGAATGTATGCCACTACTTTTATGCAGTTAGGACAGTAGGAAAAGCCAGAATTGGACAACTGGATACACTCCGGCCCAGGTATAACCCTCCTCTGAAACACCAGCATCAACCAACTGTTCCTCTGTGAGAGGGATATGCACTAGGCCACATGCCCCTGGCATCTGCTCCCTTAGGGCTGCAGTAGAGATATGAGTGAGAGTTCCCACTTGCCCTGCACTTCCAGGACTCCCCTTCTCTCTGATTGGGAACCCTGTGACTTACAACATAAAGAACTCCCTGTAGAAGTGGTTCTTCTCCCCAGTCTGACTTTACTTTGAGATCCCCTGCTCTCACTGCACTGATAAGGGGAAAATTACTAAGTTTGACTGCATGGCTAACCTTCACGTACAGCCTGTCACATTCCATGGCACATGCTACTATAAAGTTCAGTACTCGGAACACACCGTTGGGGTCCTGCTTGGGATGTGTTCAAAATCCGGCCCCTTGTTTTCTTCCTCCCTCATGCTGGACACAAAACTCCCAGGCCCTCAAGACTGTGCAGTGTGAGACTCTTTAAATACTTAACACACTCTTTCCTCTCTCCTTCCCACATACGCACACCACTAGACCCTGGGTGTCAGAAAGGACCCACACACCAAACCATACAGTGTTATTTCCTTTACCGTACCCAAAAGTCCATCCTCTCTTTTTCAGACCAACTGCTAAATTGGTTAACTCTCACCTTGATTACTGCAACCTTCTCTTCTCTGGTCTCCCTGCCTGTCACTTTGCCCCTGTCCAGTCCATCCAAAATGGGTCTTCCTTGCATGACACTCAGATCATGACACTCCACTATTCCACTCCCTTCACTGCCGCCTTCTCACTGTCCATATTATATTCAAACTTCTGATCCTTCAAAGTTCTGCCTAGATTCATAGACTCCAAGGCCAGCAGGGACCACTGTGATCATCTAGTCTGACCTGCATAACACAGACATCCCCAGCTCCTGGTGTGCTCCTGCTGCTCCTGACTGTTCCTCCTTAGTCTGACCTCAGTCAGGGCAGTTCTTGGACTCTCAACTCTAAGTCTAGCAGTCTGCTTCGGTCTCTTGTCTCTGTTCATGCGGGCAGCCTGGTGCAAAGGCGTCACCCCTTTGCTGTCCCAGGCCTTTCAGCCTCCCTTTCCTTCTCCGGACTCTCCTGTTTATAGCAGGCCTTGTTTCCTCTGGTGGCTGCAGCTCTCAGTGCCTGCCTCCAGGATTGGCAGCTCTGGCCTCCGCATGGGGAGGTGGTCAAGCTGCTTGTCTGTAAACCGGAGAGGCTCTCCTCCCTCTTCTGTCTGTGCTCGGAATGGGGTTTATAGACCCCTTAACATAAGGCTAGAGAACGTACTCAAAGTATGTCCTGTTCGACATACAGAGTATCTTTAAAAATGACTTTTTTCTCACTCTCCTACTCCCTTCCCTCCACACAAGCCACGTTCCCAGCTACTGTCTCTCCCTTCTATTTACAGCTTCTGTGCTGCTCCTTATTCTTCAAACTCCTCTCTCTTACTACCCCCTCTTTATTCAAATTCCTCTCTCTTCCATGATGACCCCCGAGGAACTCAATTCTAGATCGTGATTTAACTAAAATAAATACTTTAAAAAACATCATTTTGCGATTGGACTTTCAGCTGGTCTCCCAATGTTACTGTTTATTTTGTTATGGAATCCTGTTTCCGTGAGGACTATGTTACCGCACACTAGGCTTTTCGTTTCGCACCAGCACCAGGAAGGTCTACACCGGGCAGTTAGAGCGGAACACAGAGCACTCTGCAGTTCACACCCCATAGCTCGGTCTGGCGCCAGTGTAGACGAGCCCTGAGGTTAGTTTTGTGGTAGATTATAGATAATTTAGTTTTGCTGGTGTTTCAGTCACAATGCAGAGATCTCCGGGATTTAAGCCATGTTCAACTTGAAGGGCCGTAATGGCAGGAAATGATAAACAGTCTCTTTTGTTTGGGAGAGGGCATGTGAGGGACAAGTGCCTTATTTGCACCCCATTCCCTTCAAGAACTAAAAAATCTGGAGATCTTCAAGAAGACAACACTTCCCTCTGCAGACCCTAATGGCCCTGCTCATGAGAAGGCTGAAAGCTCATCTGCCAAAGTGCTCTTCCAGCTGCCTTGGTGCCTAAGGTGAAACTTGGGGAAAAGAGGAGTTCTTCTTCTTCCTGTGTGGCTTCATCAAAGCCAAAGAAGTCCAGTTTTCTGTTGGAGGCTGAGGCCGGATTGAAGAAGTCTTCATCCACAACTTCCAGGAGTGATGAGTCAAGTAAAAGACACAAGTCCTCTGGTACTGTGCTGAAGTCAGAACACAGGTAACAGTCCTCTCTGGTACCAACTGGCAGAGGCAACACCGTCACCTCTAGCACAGGGCCATCAAGACAGGTGCCTTCAGCATTCAAGGTCATTCCAGCTCTGGTACCATCTTCACGTACTCTCTGTACGCAAGTCCGTTCAGCTACTATTATACCCATACCAATGGGACCAGGACTATCTGCCCTACTACGGAGGCTGTGCCTCCTATTTTGGTCCCCTGGATGCCAACTTGTTATGTCTATTGGTACGGCATTTACCTATATTACAGCATCCAGTACTGACCTGTGGCAGGACATTAATAATGGTACTGTTGGTACCAATGGCGGTACAATCAGCATTTCACCCTAGTCAACGACTTCGACAGTTTCATCAGGATCGCCATCGATGCAGACATCGGCACCGCCAACGTAGGGACCTGCATAGCCAGTACTGAGATAATCTTTAACTTCAAATGGAGCTGCTCCACCATTTGCTGTGGAGGTCTGCATTACTTCCTTGGAGTTGGATGGTAGCAGACAGGCTTCACCAGCCAGATCCTTCTGTTCACCTTACTTTTAAACACAACGTTGACATGCTGTGAGGACCTGTGGTCTTACACAAGAGCATTACTTGTCCAGCTATTCTGCCGTGGTGCCCTCCCATCGCTCGCCTAAGGCAGGAAAAAGTGATGGGGCCATGGCCCTATGGCCTCCTGGTGGCCCCTGCTGTTCCGGGAAGGGGGCGGAGAGGAGTGAGTGGCAGGTGGGAGGGCCTTCGAGGGGCAGGGACCGCAGGAGCAGAGAGGAGTGAGCAGAGGGTGGGCAGGGCCTCGGGGGAGGATGCATAAGAACGGCCACACTGGATCAGACCAAAGGTCCATCTAGCCCACTATCCTGTCTTCCGACAGTGGCCAATGCCAGGTGCTTCAGAGGGAGTGAACAGAACAGGTAATCACCGTGTGATCCATCCCAAGTCACCCATTCCCAGCTTCTGGCAAACAGAGGCTAGGGACACAATCCCTGCCCATCCTGGCTAATAGCCATTGATGGACCTATCCTCCATGAATTTATCTAATTCCTTTTTGAAGCCTGGTATAGTCTTGGCCTTCGTAACATCTTCTGGCACAGAGTTCCACAGGTTGACTGTGTGTTATGTGAAGTAATACTTCCTTTTGTTTGTTTTAAACCTGCTGCCTATTAATTTCATTGGGTGACCCCTAGTTCTTGTGTTAAGAGAAGGAGTAAATAACACTTCCTTATTTCCTTTCTCCATGCCAGTCATGATTTTATAGACCTCTCATATTCCCCCTTAGTCGTCTCTTTTCCAAGCTGAAAAGTCACAGTCTTATTAATCTCTCCTCATATGGAAACCGTTCCATACCCCTCATCACTTTTGTTGCCCTTTTCTGTACCCTCCTAGTTATCAATCCCCTGTGCATGTTGAACAGGAGAGGAAACAAGATGGAATCCTGGGGAGTTCCACAGAACAGTGCCCGGGGGGGGGAGGAAGGGGAGGAACAATTGCCCCACAGCACTCTCTTGGAACACCCTGCAAGGAAGGAGCCCAGCCCAGCTGTTTCGAGGCACTTGGGCATCAAAGAGTTAACTGTTCCTTAAGAAAGCTGCACTGTCTTGTGTATTCTTCATGTGTTTTAGCCTTTCAAAGTTCTGTGTCCACAACGATGGAGCAGACCCTGAGCTCAACTCTTCTCCTGAGCTCCCAGCTCTTCAGTCCATAGTCCACCCCCAGGTAAGTGGGAGACGTGCTATAGCCTGTGAGGTGCTGTGCTTGTACGGTATTGTCATGTCTCTCACAGGCACAGACACATACAGTGCACCCTACTGTCACTTCATTTAGACACTTGCCTCCTCCTGGCTTCTCATCTTGTGCTCACACACAGGGTATGTCTGCGCCACTGTAGCTGTAGTGTAGACACTTACTGCAGACACAGAGCGTTCTTATCCCTGGAGCAACATAGCAAGGTCAACCTAACTTTCTAGTGTAGACCCGCCCACCGAGACACATGGTCCCATCCCCTCACTTCACACACATGGATACGCTCTCCTGTCCCCTCACTTCATGCATGCGAACACCCACATACGCATACCTTCTCTTTTCTTTCACAAAGAACACACCCTGTCCACAGTAACCCAACACGTACACCGCGCTGTCACCTCACAGACGTACCCCAGCGGCAGTGCATGCCGTATGTGCACTCTCCCACCGTCTCATCCAACTCAGTACAATAGGCAAGAACCTTGGCTTCCCTTGGACCTCTCCCCAGGGAAAGACTGTGTGTTTGGGGCTTCTGCTGGGCTTAGAATTCAGTCACCTGTACCACAGTGTCACTGCTCTTCATTCCTGATCTGGTGGCAAGTTGCTATGTAGTGTGATGCTCTCGCCTTTCTCAAGGCTTATGCCCAATTGTTTCTCATTGCTTTTAACAGAAGGCTGTACTAGGCAGTTGCAAACATCTTGGCTTGTGTAGGCCAGACTCAGTGCACGCAGTGAGGGCTCTTTGCATCGCTCCCCTCAATTCCTTTCCTCCCAAACTCTAAACTGAAATAATTTATCAAACTGATTTAAAACATGAAGGAAGTTAAACAGAGACAGGAGTTATAAAAGCTGCCAGTGCAACATCTTTGAACTAATGAGTGGATCTTCCTTCATCCGAACTTCTTGTTTTCATAGCAGCAGAAGAAGCGGAAGAAGAAAAAGGTGCGTAAGGTTCCACCCTCAGTCGTGGATGAACGGTCCAAGACAAGCAGTCAGCCCAGACGCCCTCTCCCAGCTACCCAACCAGGTGAGTGTACTTCAGTAAGCCCCTCTGGTCCAGCTGCGTTTACATGACCGTCAGGCAGGCGAATGTGCCATAGAGAGCTCCTCTCCCAGCACCCTAACCGGGTAAGTGAGCCACAGGGAGCTCCTCTGTTTGAGCCCCACAATTAGGAGAAATGTAAGGGAATTAGCAGTGAAACGTTAGAAAAACAGAAGAGAGAGGAAAACCGAAGTGAAGAATGCAAATCCCTGGGGGGTAATACCAAATATCATAGGGCAGCTGGTTCCAAACTGAGCTCTCTGGAGAGCTGGCTTGTCACTGTTTCTGCCAGTTCGCCCTTGCTTGGAGCTCCTTCCTCAGATATCAAGGCTCGTCAGTGGAAACAAGGCTGGAGGAGCTGGGAACAACTAGGAAGAGCCAGGCCAACTTTTAGGTCCTACAGCTTCAAAAGAGGAAGGGAGCAATGAGAGCCACCCCAGGGACTGGAGCCGCCAATGAGAAAGGGATGTTTAGGGGGAAGGGAATGAGGCAACCAAGTAGTATGTGCAAGTAGGGGAAGCGAAGGACTGTGTGGCAGGGAAGCACATGCAGGGGACGGGAGGAGACCACATAACAAAGAAAGGCGTATGTGCCGGGGGAGCAAGGGAAGAGGGAGGAAAGGGGGAGATGCAGTGAAGAGCCAAAGCAGTGTGTGTGATGAACTCTGGAAAGGACCAAACCCTTTTCACACTAACGACAGTTCTAGTGATCGCGTCTTGGAGCAGCATTGCCTGTGCCCCTTCCCACATGGCTGCCCTTAAAAGGAGAGAACGAGGAGAAGGCACTTCCAGACTGAGAACAGCAGCGAGGACCAGAGAACTCGCTATCCCATGCCCCTGGACCTTCTCTAATATGAGGGTGGGAGTGTCCATTGAGCTTTACTCTCCAGCCTGGGATGGAGGGTGATGTGCAGCGCTTCTGAGCTATTCTCCTCCTGTGGGCTTAAGCATGGCTGACTGGAGAAATGCGGACCTTGGGCATCCAGCAGCAGGAGGGATGACTTCACTGTTTGTAGAGCCAGGGGGAGACGCCAAATAATAGCAGTGACACATGGGACCCCCACTGCTCCCCACGCTGTCACTCGACAGATGGGGGAACTTCTGAAGTTAAGCTGAGGAGCTGCTGTTGTTTCAGACACTACCCATCCTCCTCTCAAACCTGGGGAGTAGAATCTATTCCGCTTCTACGGTTCTTCTTGCCTGGGGGAATGGTTTTTTTGAAGGAGCAAATATGAGAAAATACCAGGCAGGACTTAGCTGCCATTGCCTTTTCAGGACTCTAATGGCACTTCACAGCTAGGGAGTCAGGCAGAGCTACAGTGCCACGGTGGGTTCCAACCAGCTCTGCACTGCAGAGCTCAGTGGTGCAGGATTTGACCCACCAGGAAAATGAGGCTTCACTAGAAGGTGAGGGCAAGTCCTCTGAAATGCACTCATGACGTTTGGGACTTTGACTTGACTTTATCATTAGGTGCCATGGTTTGCACGTGTGATTTCATGTCAGGATAAATGAGGGAATGTAACTGTAGGGTCCAGGGGCTTGTGGGACCTGTATGTGGAAAGGAAGACAAAGGGGGTATATGAACCCAGCATTGGGGAGAACATAGCCTGCCTTAGAAGGGGAAATGAATTGGTCATGTGGTGTTGGGAATACTGTAAAATGTTTAGTGCATGGATTCTTCCATTACTGAGAATTGACTTGTGGGCCTTTTGACATCTGGTTTTGCATGAGCATGTATGGGCTCCTTTAATTTTGGTGGATCAGTCCCTTTTTTATCTTAATCGCCCCTGGGACTGGGGACGTGTGTCTGGGGATGAGGGAAACCACAGTCTCTTCTGATGCTTCCATTTTCCTTTCTTTCCACCTTCAGAATTTTCAGCCACTGCTGCCATCTCATCATCCTCCCACAGCCTTCATCTCCCTATGCCAGCTTTCCCTCACAGAGTTCCCAGGCCTGCAAGCAGCATTGGCCATGTCCAGGCAGCTGGACCTCCTGTTGAATACCACTCAGAGTCTGCAGAGTCCATGGATGAGATCCCTGTGGCTCAGACCCGCCTGGGGAGCGCTGCCCCTACGGGGGCTTCCAACAAAAGCCTTAACAACTTTCACCATCATTCCTTGTCCACAGCCCATGCCAGAGGTGATGGGGAGAAGAATCTATATTCTGGGCACCTGGTACAATGGAAAAGCTGCCAGAGAGCCAGTGATGGGGAACAAGAGCTGGAACTTCTCTCTAAGATACCTGTTGTGTTTGTGAGCGAGAGCAGTGGCGAGCCCCCAGTCCCACCTGGTGAGATAGTATCCAAGCCCCATCACAGGAAGTGCACTAGCAAACAGCATGTGGATGAGCAGGACCCACACTTGTGGGACATGAGGACAAACACAAGAGCAGCGTAGGCATCCGCCTTCCAAAGCTTACTTTCCAGGATTCTGACTTCAAGGGAAGGGAAAGGAGGTTGCTCACTCTACAAATATGTTGGTGTCCAATGATGTTGATTCCAGTGACTCACCTTATTCCATGGAGTCAACTGAGTTCAGATTCTTTGATGGAAAGATTCTTCTTTCCAGCAGACCAAGCCGCAGAGCAGAAGGAGACCTGCTGTGCCACCTTCCTGACTATTGCCTGCTTCAAGATCAGCACCATGTGCATCAGAGCAGGGTGAGATGTTAGCAACTCAGCTTCCTTCCCATTACCCTGGGGAAGCAGTGGGTGTCGTTGGGGCACAGACTGTAATATGGGGACTTCAGGTGTTCCCCAATGTACTGGAGAGCCCACGCCCAAACTGTGGTCACCACCAGACTGCAGTGAGACATTTATTGCTGCCATACCAGAGGCAAGAGCTACCACGGTGACAGCTCAGAGAATTCTGCTTACCTTGGCACATTACTATGGAGTACTATGGAAATCTGCTTCCCCTAGGCAGAGGGACACTACCTCTCCAACTGAAACTTGTGCTGAATCCACCAACATCCTGGCCTTCTGGAAAGTTGTTCTCCGTTAATGTTGTTAGATGGAGTATGTGTGAAAGAGGGGTGCATTGAGTCCAGATCTCTGAGGATTGCTTTCTCACCATCTCTGTGCATTGGCTTACCTTGCAAAGAACCTGGATTGAAATGGTTTGACCCCTCAGAGGGTTGAGTGACCTATATGTGCTAGCCACCGAAATTAACATGCTTAAATCTCCAAGAGGTGATTCCTATGGTCTCAGTCCAGAATGCAGTTTCCCTCTTTTATACTGCCCATTAGTAACATGGGTCTTTGAGCATGATGGGCAGCACATGTGTTCGTGTGTGAGCAATATCTGTAGGGCACTCAGCCTGAAAGCAGGGATGGAGCCATCATACCACTGGTGTATCACTGCTAGGTAATGCCCTTGTAGTGTTCTTTCCACTTCTCTCATCTGTCATTGTCTATATCTGTCATCTAGGTGAAATTCACCTTGTGCAAACTCTGTGCTTGACATGATCAGAAGGCTGATTACTCCCATTGGCCTGGAAAGGGCTAGAAAATTCTCTCAAACAGTAGCCACTGAATCACAACTTATTCTTTAATGTTCCCTCCTCATGCAGCAATATTCTGAGTCTTGTTGTGTGGACCTCCATAATCAGCTCTGTCCGCAATAAAATTTTCTATGACCTTTGCTAGTCATTTTCCATTCTTCATTGCAATAGCTGTTTGTTCCCTTGTCCCTGGCCATTTGGTGGTGCCCAGGGTATTAAGAGGTGTAGAGGCAGCTTCACCTATCTCAGCTGTCCCAGCTAGTCCTCATATGGCTAACCTGTCTCCCTCCACTCAGCGCTTTCTTTCTCTTCCCTTCCCAAACTCTGTTCAACTGCCAGAGGTATTCACCAGCTGTTCTGTTAATGTTAGGGTGGAGAGGCAGATGCTTCAGGGGGTGTCTTTGCTTTGCAGTTTGAATCAACACATTCTTTTTCAAAGGATTACACATGGTCATTCCACTTCAGATGTGCATGTGCCCTGTGCACCAAAGTCGGCCATTTTCCCCTTAGCGTTACCCACTGGGGCAGTGCATGTGCCCTTAGGGTGACCAGATGAGAATTCCAAAATATTGGGACCGCCACAGCGGGAGTGCCTTTTCAATTGCTACACTCACCCGCAGGGCCGGCTCTGGCTTTTTTGCCACCCCAAGCAAAAAATAAAATAAAATAAAATAAAATAAAACAAGCGGGGCGTCCAGAATGGCAAAGCAAAAAAAAAAAAAACCGCAAAACCTGCAGCGCGATCGGAGCAGCAAAGTAGGAGTGGCGTGGCCGGAGTCAGGGTGCAGGGGGACTCCCTGTGTTGCAGACGTACCCCGGCTAGCGGGGGGGGGAGGGGAAGGGAGCGGGCGGAGAGAGAGAGGGGGGCGGCCAGAGCTTCAGCGGGGCGCTCGCCACGCGGCCCTGACCGCTGCGCCCTTGCCGGGAGGGCTCCGCACCGCTCCGGTCGGTGGGGAGGGAAGGACGCGGGCTGCCCTGCCGGGCTTGCTACAGACCTGGCACCGGCTGGGGCAGACCCGGAGCACGCAGCCCGCTCCCAGCAGGGCGCTCCCCTCCTCCGCGCCGCCGCCCCCTACAGGGCAGCCGGATCGGCCAACCAAAAAAAAAAAAAAAAGCGGCCGTGCCGTCCTAGGATCGGGCAGAATGCCACCCCGTAGAATCTGCCGCCCCAAGCACGAGCTTGCTCGGCTGGTGCCAGGAGCCGGCCCTGCGCACCCGTCCAAGTTTGCGGCGACACTTCGGCGGAGGGCCCTTCAGTCGCTGACAGTCTTCGCTGGCATTTCGGCAGCGGGTACCTCCTTCTTTGGCAGCAAGGCAGCTCCGGCCGCGCCGCAGGTTTTGGGGGTTTTTTTGCTTTGCCATTCTGGACGCCCTGATTGTTTTATTTTATTTTATTACCCGCCACCGAAATGCTACCGAAGACCGTCAGCGACTGAAGGACCCACCGCCGAGACCCGGACGTGCCAGGTGAGTGTAACAGTTGAAAATGCGCTCCCCTGCCTATCACTGCTGCCTAAGCAACAAGAAAAAAAAGCAAAAAAAACCCTGCCCAAAACAAAATATCAGGACAAATGGCGTGCGGACCGTACTTTGGTTGGGATGTGGGACAAACTGCTCCATATCGGGACAGTCACGATTTTATCGGGAGGTCTGGTCACCCTATGTGCCCTTGGCCGCCTCGTGCTGCTGTGTGATAGTATAAGAGCAGAGCTGCCCCGTACCTCTCCTTAGCACCCATGATCGGTACAGAGTTCATCGACTTGCTACTGCGAGTTTTCTTGCACTCCAGGGGGTTTTTCTCTCTTCTCTAAATAGTTATTTAGTAGTACTCAGTGTAAGTTAGTGTCGGTTTTCTCTGGTTATTTTCTATGGCAAGTGTGGGTGTTGAATCCCTACTATACAAAGTGTGCCTTCAGAGGATTGGAGGGGTTAACATCAATAGGTCTGCTACATATGGGTCAGTGGTTGTCACTCCTTCTGAACTCAGGTGACACGTCATGTTGGGGAATGTAAGTATCACCACAGCTTAGAATGTAAAGCTCTGTTATATGGCTCCACAACCCCGGTCGGCTAGTTGTCATGTGAAATGAAGACTTAGGCCTGGTCTACAATTGGAAATTAGAATGGCTACATCGCCCCAAAGCTGGTGGGTCACAGTACTGTTCCTAAAGCATACGCACCACTGCAACTGCTGCTAATTGGGCCCCTTATTAGCAGTCTCAGAAGCGGGGGGGTGGGTGGAGGTGAGCAGGAAGAGAGGTTCCAGGGCTCTTGTCTTGGTCCTCATTCTGTGAGAATTAAGATTACAGTTTCCAGGGCATCTTTCTCCAGCCCTGACTAAAACAGAGTAGCATTCAGCAGTTCAAGGGGCTTTATTCTGAGCTCAGAAAGTGAACCCATCCCTTGAACAAACTCCTGACTTGTGAGAAGCAATGCCCGTCATTGGCCATTTCCGCCTAGGGAAATTCAGCCCATTACCAGGAAAGACCAATTTGTTTGCGGAGTGCTGACAGATCACTGGAATCCACCTTAATGCTGGTTTAAACATCATGGTACTTGGTCACCTGCCATCTGCTCTGTCAGGCCAAGCCTTCCAGCTTGGTCTCTTCTGCGCAGGCTGTCTACTCTGCACCAGGTGGGGGCATGACCCCCTGTCTGGCAGCATCTCAGGGCATAGCATGGCTGTTTGGCTTTGTCAGAAAAATCCTGCCTTTGGAGGGTACCAGTCAGTTTCCTGTTCATTTGAGAACTTTTCTCAGTTAAACCCCTTGGTGCCCTCTGTTCCTGGGAGTGGTGTCTGTGTGAGCTGGGTCCTGACAGAGCAGCATTAGGGGGTCAGTGTGCATGGAGGCTCCCCTTCACCCTCCAGGTAAAGCAGAGGAGGGAGAGGAGCCCCCGCACTGCCAGCTGCACAGGATTATGCAGCTGTCCTCTCCTCTCGTTCCTGGCTTGGGCCAAAGACAAGAGTCCTCATTCTCCGTTCTCAGTACAAGGGCAACTTATCAAGCTGCGGGCACAGTGGGTCTTTTGTTTTACAGTCCCCTCTTTCCTCCTCCCCCTGCTCTAGCACAGGGACAAAGAAGCTCCAGGACCAAGTTCTGGATGTTGATCAGACACCGCTGAGCTACGTTACCGTCTCCTGGTGATGGTGTTGCCAGGGCTAATGTACACCTATTGCACAAGCCCCCCAGATATTTCACCGTGTTTTGTAGCAACTCGCATTATAGAAGCCCTGACCCCATGGTAACATCCTTCCACCCCAAACTGCAGAGCCAGCCAGTGACTGATTCCTGTCCTCCCTTAGCACAGCAGAACAGGCCTGCCAAACCTGCAGTGCACACTCCAAGGGTGGGGCAGGGTAGGGCAGAGCAGATGAAGGATATAAGGGAGGCCATCTGGGGGGTTGGCCCCTCCTCGCAATTCCCCAGGGCCCCCAAAGCTATCGCATAAAGCTAATCAAATATTGCCCAGAATGCACTGAGCTGGGACTGAGAGAGATTGTAATGACAGGGTAGATAGCACCTCTGCTAATAGGTGGTGCTGTATCTTTATCTTAATGTTGTCTTGTTTTCACAGTATGTTATTTTTTTTGGCGGAGAGGTTTGGGAGGGGCAGATGATAAATCCTACCTGTGTGAGCTTGAGCTGTTACTTGCAGCATTGCAATAAATCCTTTGATTTCTATAAGCGAGTATTCAAACTAGAGCCAAGCAAATCATTGACTTTTTGTTTTGGTGGCTAAAAAGAAAAAAAATCAGTGTCAAACCGAAACGGATATTTTTTTGCTTTGCTTGCCAAAATGAAAATTAAAAAAAAATAATAATTATTTGGGTGGAACTAAAGCAGGGGTGGCCAACCTGTGGCTCTGGAGCCACATGCGGCTCTTCAGAAGTTAATATGCGGCTCCTTGTCTAGGCACCGACTCTGGGGCTGGAGCTCCAGGCGCCAACTTTCCAATGTGCCGGGGGGGGGGGGGCTCACTGCTCAACGCCTGGCTATACCACAGGCCCTGCCTCCACTCTACCCCTTCCCACCCCCTCCTCTGAGCCCACCATGCCCTCGCTTCTCCCCCTCCCCCTCCCCTTCCCCCCAGAGCCTCCTGCATGCCACAAAACAGCTGATTGAGAGGGAGGGGGAGGCGCTGATCGGCGGGGCTGCCAGTGGGTGGGAGGCGCTGGGAGCGGGGGTGGAGCTGATGGGGGGCTGCTGACGTATTACTGTGTCTCTTTGGCAATGTCCATTGGTAAATTCTGGCTCCTTCTCAGGCTCAGGTTGGCCACCCCTGAACTAAAGGTTTCAAACATTTTGAAATGACATTTTGAACATGTTGATTCCAAACGACATGGTTTATTCCGAAACTAAATATCTCAACAGTTCATTTTGAAAATGGCAAAATGACCCATTTTGACTTTCTCAAAAATAGGGTTACCATTCGTCCGGATTTACCCGGACATGTCCTCCTTTTCGCGCTAAAAATAGCGTCCGGGGGGAATTTGTAAAGCACTCACAATGTCCGGGATTTCCCCCTCCCCCGGCAGAGCGAGCGGCTGGGAGGGCTGCAGAAAAATCCCGGGCTGGACTCCTGAGCAGCTGTAGAGGAGCCGGAGCCGCCCTGCATTCTGAGTTGGCCTCTCCTGCAACCCGGTCCGGCAGCACTGTGCAGGGCCAGGGACCGGGTTTTGTTGTGCAGGGCCAGGGACCGGGTTTTGTTGTGCTGGGAAGCGCAGCCACGTGTCCGGCTCGGCTGCACAGAGCCCAACACCCTGTTCTGAGCAGCAGGGTAAGGGGGCCAGGGAGGTTCTGGAGGGGGCAGTCAAGAAACGGGGGGGGGGGGGCTTTTGGGGGGGGTGGAGAAAGTTTTGGGCAGTCAGGGTACAGGTAGGGGGTAGGGTCCTGGGGGGCAGTTGGGGGGGGTCTTAGGAGGGGGCAGTTAGGGGACAAGGAACAGGGAGGCTTAGGGGTGGGGTTCTGGAGGGCAGTTAGGAGCAGGGGTCCCAGGAAGGGGCAGTCAGGGGACAAGGAGCAGGGGGGTGGGGAGCTGGGAGTTCTGGGGGGGGGCTGTCAGGGGGCAGGAGTGGGGAGAGGGATCGGAGCAGTCAGGGGACAGGGAGCAGAGGGGTTTAGATGGGTCGGGAGTTCTGGGGGGGGCTGTCAGGGGGCAGGGGTGGGGAGAGGGATCGGAGCAGTCAGGGGACAGGGAGCAGAGGGGTTTAGATGGGTCGGGAGTTCTGGGGGGGGGCTGTCAGGGGGCAGGAGTGGGGAGAGGGATCGGAGCAGTCAGGGGACAGGGAGCAGAGAGGTTTAGATGGGTTGGGAGTTCTGGGGGGGGGGCTGTCAAGGGGGCAGGAGTGGGGAGAGGGATCGGAGCAGTCAGGGGACAGGGAGCAGAGAGGTTTAGATGGGTTGGGAGTTCTGGGGGGGGCTGTCAGGGGGCAGGAGTGCGGAGAGGGATCGGAGCAGTCAGGGGACAGGGAGCAGAGGGGTTTAGATGGGTTGGGAGTTTGGGGGGGGGCTGTCAGGGGGTGGGGAGTGGTTGGATGGGGCGTGGGAGTCCCAGGGGTCTGTCTGGGGGTGGGGGTGTGGATAAGGGTTGGGGCAGTCAGGGGTCAAGAGGCAGGGAGGCTTAGATAGGGAGTGGAGTCCTGGGGGGCAGTTAGGGGCAGGGGTCCCAGGAGGGGGCAGTCAGGGGACAAGGAACGGGGGGAGGGTTGGGGGTTCTGGGGGGGCGGGAAGTGGGAGGGGCAGGGGCGGGGCTAGGGCGGGGCTCCTCCCGTCCTCTTTTTTGCTTGCTGAAATATGGTAACCCTACTCAAAAACATTTTTCTTCATTTTATATTTGGCCCAAACTATTAGCTCAGTTTGACCCAAATTGGTGAAACTGCATTTTTTTGTCAAATTTACTATTTGACTGAAAAATTCCACCTAGCTCTACTTACAACTGGTGGCAGCAGCTTCAAGATGGCAAAAGTACTTTTACTTAAGATATTTACTGGTCATGCAGAGGAGACTGTAATTTGTGAATATAGATCCTGTCACACTAATTGAATATGGGGTTTTTTATGAGATTACAAGTTCGGTTGAAAAAGGGAGTTAGTGTTGATGTAAGATACTTAGACTTCTGTAAGGTATTTTACTTGGTACTGCATGGCATTTGGATTGAAAAATTAGAAAATAGGGCTGTCAAGCGATTTAAAAATTAATCGCATGATTACAAATATTAATTGTGATTAATCTCACTGTTAAAGAATAATAGAATACCATTAATTAAAATATTTTTGGATGTTCTCTACATTTTCAAATATATTGATTTCAATTACCACACAGAATACAAAGTGTACAGTGCTCACTTTATATTATTTTTTATTACAAATATTTGCACAGTAAAAAAGAAAAGAAATAGTATTTTTCAATTCTCCTAATACAAGTACTGTAGTGCAATCTCTTTACCCGGAAAGTTGAACTTAATTATGTACAAAAACATAACTGTACTCAAAAATAAAATTGTAAAACTTTAGAGCCTATAAGTCCACTCAGTCCTACTTCTTGTTCAGCCAATTGCTCAGACAAACAAGTTTGTTTACATTTGCAGGAGATAATGCTGCCTGCTTCTTATTTACAATGTCACCTGAAAGTGAAAACAGATGTTTGCATAACACTGTTGTAGCCAGCGTTGCAAGATATTTATGTGCCAGATGCAGTAAAGATTAATTGGCTATTAGCCAGGATGGGCAGGAATGGTGTCCCTACCCTCTGTTTGCCAGAAGCTGGGAATGAGCAACAGGGAAAGGATCACTTGATGTTTCCCTGTTCTGTTCATTCCCTCTGGGGCACCTGACACTGGCCACTGTCGGAAGACAGGATACTGGGCTAGATGGACCTTTGGTCTGACCCAGTATGGCCCTTCTTATATTCTTATGTCCCTTCATGCTTCAGCCACCCTTCCAGAGGACATGTGTCCATGCCGATGACAGGTTCTGCGCGATAACGATCCAAAGCAGTGCGGACCGATGCATATTCATTTTCATCATCTGAGTCAGATGCCACCAGCAGAAGGTTGATTTTCTTTTTTGGTGGTTCAGTTCTGTAGTTTCTGCATCGTAGTGTTGCTCTTGTAAGACTTCTGAAAGCGTGCTCCACACCTCATACCTCTCAGATTTTGGAAGGCACTTCAGATTCTTAAACCTTGGGTCGAGTGCTGTAGCTATCTTTAGAAATCTCACATTGGTACTTCCTTTGCGTTTTGTCAAATCTGCAGTGAAAGTGTTCTTAAAACAAACAACATGTGCTGGATCATCGTCCTAGACTACCATAACACAAAATATATGGTAGAATTAGGGTAAAACAGAGCAGGGGGCATACAATTCTCCCCCAAGGACTTCAGTCACAAATTTAATTCATACATTTTTTTTTAACAAGCGTCATCAGCATGGAAGCATGTCCTCTGGAATGGTGACCGAAGCATGAAGGGGCATACGAATGTTTAGCATATCTGGCACGTAAATACCTTGCAATGCCAGCTACAAAAGTGCCATGCAAATGCCTGTTCTCACTTTCAGATGACATTGTAAATAAAAAGTGGGCAGCATTATGTCCTGTAAAAGTAAACAAACTTGTTTGTCTGAGTGATTGGCTGAACAAGAAGTAGGACTGAGTGGACTTGTAGGCTCTAAAGTTTTACATTGTTTTGTTTTTTGAGTGCAGTTATGTAACAAAAAAAAAGACATTCGTAAGTTGCACTTTCACAATAAAGAGATTGCACCTCAGTACTTGTATGAGGTGAATTGAAAAATACTATTTCTTTATCATTTTTACAGTGCAAATATTTGTAATAAAAATAATATAAAGTGGGCACTGTACACTTTGTATTCTGTGTTGAATATTAAATCAATATATTTGAAAATGTAGAAAAACATCCAAAATATTTAATGACAGGTTTCAGAGTAGCAGCCGTGTTAGTCTGTATCCGCAAAAAGAAGAACAGGAGTACTTGTGGCACCTTAGAGACTAACAAATTTATTAGAGCATAAGCTTTCGTGGAGTACAGCCCACTCATATGCATCCGAAGAAGTGGGCTGTACTCCACGAAAGCTTATGCTCTAATAAATTTGTTAGTCTCTAAGGTGCCAAAAATATTTAATAAATTTCTATTGGTATTCTATTGTTTAATAGTGTGGTTAAAAGTGCGATTAATCGTGATTAATTTTTTTAAATTGTGATTAATTTTTTGAGTTAATCGCATGAATTAACTGTTATTAATCGACAGCTCTACTAGAAAGTTATGAAATGGACACAGCACACATTAAATGGATGAAAAGCTGGCTAACAGATAGGTCTCAAAATGTAATTGTGAATGGCGAAAAATCATTGAATGGGTGTGTTTCTACTGGGGACCCTCTGGGATTGGTTCTTGGCCCTATTCTATTTAACATTTTAATGAATGACCTGGAAGAGGATGGGTCACTGATTCAGGGCAATCTGGATCACTTGGTAAACTGGGTTCACGCAAACAATACATATTTTAATATACCTAAATGCATACGACTAGAAACAAAGAATGTTGGTCATACTTTCAAGATTGGGGGACTCTGGGAAGCAGTGACTCTGAAAAAGATTTGGGGGTCATGGTGGATAATCAGCTGAACATGAACTTCCAGTGTGAGGCTGAGGCCAAAAGGGCTAATGCAATCCTGGGATGCATAAACAGGGGAATTGAGTGGGAGCAGAGAGGTGTTTTTACCTCTGTATTTGGCACTGGTGTGGCCGCTGCAGGGATGATGCATCCAGTTCTTGTGTCCACAGTTCAAGAAGGATGTTGATAAATTGAAGAGGTTCACTGAAGAGCGAAGAGAATGGTTAAAGGATTAGAAAGCCTGTCTTATAGTGAAGACTCAAGGAGCTCAATCTATTTAGCTTAACAAAGAGAAGGTTAAGGAGTGACTTGACTATAAATATCTACCTGGGGAACAAATAGTTAATAATGCCTGGAAGTTGAAGATAGACAAATACAGCCTGGAAATAAGGCGTAACTTTCTAACGGTGAGAATAATTAACCATTGGAACAATTTACCAAGGACCATGGGGGCTTCTCCATCACGGACACTTGAAATCAAGATTGGATGTTTTTCTACAATACCTGCTGTAGGAAATATTTTCGGGGCAGGTCTCTGGCCTGTGTGATACAGCAGGTCAGACTAGATGACCCTGGAAACTATGACTCTATGAATGCGAGCAGTAGACAGACTTTGACCCATTGCTCTCTGAATGAGTGGACCAATGAGAAAGCAGCACAGTACCTAGCAGTGGCTCTGGATGGTGACGCGAAAGCCTTTTACCTGCAGCTTCTCAGTGCAGATCATGGATCTTACAGACAGCTATGCAAACACTTATACAACCGCTATGAGAGGGGATTGGCCTGTCTGAAACACTGGAAGGAATAGAAGCTGGGAGGCAGCATGAAGGGGAATCCCTGCACAGTTATTTGTGTGCATTGAGGAGACAGTTCGATAGGGCTGTGCCATCCTGGCCAGGACATGGCTCAAGGGGGCTGTCCGCTGTCAGACGCGGGCTCAAGGGAAGTGGAACCTGCTGTGCCAAACCTGGAACAGGCAATGCAGAGAGGGGACAATGCCCAGGGCAATCCAAGAGAGAATCCTGCATGAAAAGTCATCTTATAAATGGTTTAACAGGAGAACTTCATAACCTGCTGGTGCAGGAGGATAGCATATTAGATAAACCTATGGACCCGATTATATGCAGAGGTATATCTGTGGAAGCAGTAACTGGGGTTTCCTGATAAGATGTTAATTCCCTGGCCCAAAATGACTCCTTTATACGAGATGCAGCACTTCAAGAAATAATTTCTAGGAAAGGGCTAAAGAACTGGAAGAGGCCCAAGCTATTCACAGGCATCCCAGGGGTCAGAAGAGAGAGTTTCCTGACTGGGTCTCAGTCCTGATGACATTTGCAGGCAATGTGGGGGCTAAGACTGTTGGAGACAGAATTGCCCAACCAGAGGGAAGCCACACCAGGGAAATTAGAATTTGCTGATGTATTAGGACCACCATCAGCAGCTGTAGGAATGGCACATGTGAAGAGATGCCCAAATACCTGTTACTCGGTATCTGGTGTGACAGATCCAGACCAGTGGGGTACAGGAGTCTGGTAGAGGGCAAATATACTGGTCACTGGATGAGTAGTTTTCTGTTCCCTGAGTGACCAGAGCAGGGGCTGCACTAGAGTAATCAGGAACCTGCTAGAACCAGTTAAGGCAGGCAGACTAATTAGGACACCTGGAGCCAATTAAGAAGAAGCTGCTAGAATCAATTAAGGCAGGCTAATCAGGGCACCTGGGTTTTAAAAGGAGATCACTTCAGTTTGTGGTGCGAGTGTGAGGAGCTGGGAGCAAGAGGTGCAAGGAGCTGAGAGGGTGTGCTGCTGGAGGACTGAGGAGCACAAGTGTTATCAGACACCAGGAGGAAGATCCTGTGGTGAGAATAAGGAAGGTGTTTGGAGGAGGCCATGGGGAAGTAGCCCAGGGAGTTGTAGCTGTCATGCAGCTGTTACAGGAGGCACTATAGACAGCTACAGTCCACAGGGCCCTGGGCTGGAACCCGGAGTAGAGGGCGGGCCTGGGTTCCCCCCAAACCTCCCAATTGACCTGGAATGTGGGTTCTCCCAGAGGGGAAGGTCTCTGGGCTGTTCCCCAACCCACATGGTGAATCTCTGAGGCAAGAAAATCCACCAATAAGCACAGGACCCACCAAGATAGAGGAGGAACTTTGTCACACTGGTGATATCAACAGCTGGCATACCACAGTGCTGTTGGACTCAGGATCTGCAATAAGTCTGATCCATGGAGAACACTCAGTGTTGAAAGAAAGAAAAATTTGTATAGCAGAAGTTAAATTGGTGACTATTAATCATTAGCCACTGCAGACAAACAGGAGAAATCCAGCCCTCACTGACTCTGCGGTCTCTGTATAGTAAATGGACATTGGTAGTGGTGACCAATATTTCTGGTGCTGTTGTATTGGGAGTGGATCTGAGGGCATCACAGGGGTCAGTAGCAGGAAGATCCAATCCCGGGTCAGTGGGATGGGGAGGTGAGGTCGAGTGAGACAGCGAGGCAGCAGGGCAAGACAATCTAGGCAGCACCTAGCAGGCAACAGTCAGTTGCTTAGACAGCTTCATGTTCCTATTAGGGCCTTCATATTGTCCGGGCACCCAATGAGAGTGCAGCAAGGGCAGTTTAGACTGGACATTAGGAAAAACTTCCCAACTCACAGGATGGTTAAGCCCTGGAATAAATTACCTAGGGAGATTGTGTATCTCCATCATTAGTCAAGATCATCTTTTATTTCCTTGGTGAGACCAAGATGGAACTGGTGTAGCTGGGTCAGCTCATTCCAAGCCATATCCGGCACCAGCTGTCAGGACCGGGCGGCATATGTTGCAGCTAATCCAGAGGCCTGCCGGAGTCTCTGTAGAGCTACCTTTGCAGTGCGAGCTCAGTGTGGGGTCAGCGAAGGTTGCCTGCGGTGATCCTGATCGAGCAGAGGAGACACCCCGTCCAGGGCCTCCCCTGTTAGAAGGCTGATGACCAGTCCCGCCTTTGCCTCAGGAAATAGAACCTCCATAAATCCCAAAGAGAGACAGGAGCCACGAGCCTGTTAATCTAGACTGTCATGGGGTGCAATGGGAGGACAGATGGACCTTCTGCAACTTACTCAAGGCAAATGGTCCTGGGAGGCCTGTGCTGCAGGGCAATGCTTCCATGCTCGGCGCACTGGCCCATCTGTCCATTCCTGTTTTCTCTGACGTTGCAGGGTCACAGGAGAGATGGCGGTCCATTCCCCAAGCCCCAATGCAGGCTTGTTTTCCACATGCGTGCTCTAGTTCAGCTCGTTGCTTGAGGTTCTCTCTGCCCGGCTGCCTCCTGGGAGGCTCTTTTGGAGTTGGAGCATGCCCTGCACAGGCACTCAGAGACCAGACTATCCCCTTGCCCAACATCTCCAATTGTCAGTTCTGTGCAGCCCCCCTGCCCCCACTTCCTGAGAATGGCCAGAAGGAATCTCTGTTGGCGGGGAGCTATCCCTGCGTGGAGTGGACATTGGTGCAGGGGTAAGGGGAGGTGATTTGTGGCCCCCCAATCCTGGGGCTGCTGAGGGCTGTTCTAATTTGCACACTGTCTGCAAGGATGCCTCCGGGCCCTGTGGCAGCTGAGGAATAGAGGGGGCACAGTATCCCCCCGGCTTGCACACTCCGTGCCCTTGAACATGGGTGCTTGTGGGCAGTGTAGCCACTCTGCAGCCCTGGCACCAGCCCCCTGCTCTGGGGATAGCCTGCGGGGGAGGTCATGTACAGCTGCTTTGTAGCCACTTCCCGCCAACCTAGACATTTCCTTCCAAGAGCGTCTCTCTCCGTGTCCTCACTTTGCCCTGGGCTCCCTTCTAACATCTAGAGGAGCTTCTCCCCACCCCGAGTCCTTCCCTGAACTCTGGGTATAGATTCCCAGCTTCCCCCGCTCCCTTATGTGAGGCCTTTGTATCCCAAGGTGCTATGGTGACAACTAGACACACAACAAAATGAGTTGCTTGGAAAACAAGTCTGCTGTGAAACCCAACCCTCCGTTGACAGCTGGGTGGGGCGGGGCAGCTTGCCAGCCCTGTGTCAGGCATACATGGCTGGGGGGAAGTGCAGAGCTGCAGCGGCTCTCCAGACATGAGCGCGTCTTGCCTCTCCTCAGGATCTCAGCCCCCCAGGAGGATGGAGAGATGGGTGAGGAGTGGCTGGGGGACGGACACCAAGCAAGTTTATGCAGCTGCTCCAAGCAAATGAGTCCGACTTCAATTTTTTCACTGTCATAAATACAGCTCATTGGGGTGCCGTGCTGTGCCCCCCAAAGGGAGGCCAATGCCAATATTCCCAGCCCAGGTTTCAAGCCCCGATTTAAGGAGCTAGTCTTCTGCTCCTCAGCCAGCACACCAAATGTTTAAGAGATGATGCCAACATGGCCGTTTGATGCGTGTCCAGGACTGAAACGGCACAGGATTGCGCCCCAAGTCTATGTCCCCCTTACAAAATTGTGAACAGCCAGAAGCTGATCTCTACTGGGCTTTGGTTCAGTTTGGTCTGCAACAAACAGAGAAGTATTTCAGCATTGCATCTCTAAACATGCGTCTCCCAGCCTCGGGGGGAAGCAGTCCAGCCATCCGTGAGAGCTTCTGTCTGTGTGCCAGGGGCTCGACAGTGCTCACAACATCCGCAGTGAACACAAATGTTTCCTTCAGCATTCTGCCCCTTGCTCGACACTAGGCTAGCCTGGCATATAGTGCTAGTGTAAGAAATCCCGTAGACTGAACCTGGCACCTGCACAATCCCCGGTGTCCCTGGTTGGAAGTCAGTTTAACTTAGACCCTGGCCAGAATTCAAGTGTCTCACATGCTGCAGGTTCCGAGCCTCAGACCATCAGCGTGCAGAGACTACTCTGGGGCCAGCACCCCTTACCTGCAGCGGAATCAGGACCTGCCATAGAGATGCCATTGCAAAGCAGTTACCTAGGCCACGTCTATCCTGCAAACGTATGTTGACTCAGGTTACGTGGGTATATGGCCACTGCAGTTAGTACACCGGGTGTGCCTGTGCAAACTTGGCTTCTGGTATCAGCAGCGCGTGTCCTCACCAGGAGTGCTTGTATCGATGCACGGTGCGGTGCACTACAGGCAGGTAACCCATGTGCAACTCACCACGATCCAGATAGCTATCTTTTGGGACGTTTCAGCAATACATGATGGGGCCAAAACGAGTTATACTGAGGTGACTGGGAGCATGGGGTCAACTTCCCAGTTTGCAACTGTCTCCATCCTATGATGTTATCCATATCCTGTAATTTTTGCACCTTTTTTTCAAAATGCCACAAACCTGTGTGGCCTTCCTTGCTGTCCACCATCTCCAATAGAAGCACGGAGCCTGCACAGCTCTGCACTATTGTCATGAACATTGCAAGCACAGGGCACAGGATCCTGCAGTATTTGCAGAGCCGCAGGGAACATGACAATTCCTTGGAGGACAGATTGCTGTGGGACATAGCAAGAACCAATTCACAGTTGGTGGTGGTGGTCACAGAGCAGCTGCAGATGGTGGAGTGCCAGTTCTGAGCCCAAGAAACAAGCACTGACTGCTGGGATCGCATTGTCATGCAGGTTTGGGGTGACGAGCGGTGGCTGGAGAACTTTCGGATGCACAAGGCAGCATTCCTGGATCTGTGTGCCGAACTCGCCCCAGCCCTCCAGTGCAGGGACACCAAAATGAGAACTGCACTGGCAGCGGAGAAGCGAGTGGCAATCGCACAGTGGAAACTTGCCATGCCAGATTGCGACCAGCCAGTTGGGAATCAATTTGGAGTCAGGAAATCCCCCATTGGGACCATTGTGATGCAAGTGTGCAGGGCCATTAATTGCCTCCTGCTATGGCATCTCAGCAATGTGCAATGGGGTTCCCGAAGCATGGCAGAGCGATAGACGGCACACGTATCCCTATTTTGGCACCAGACCACTTTGCCACAGAGTACATCAACAGAAAGGGCTCCTTTTCTATGGATATGCAAGCACTGGTGGATCACTGGGGACGCCTCACTGACATCAGTGTGGGCTGGTCACCCACCCACTCACATCTTTCAGAACACAGGACTGTTCAGACAGCTACAAACAGGGATTTTCCTTCCTGACCGATGGATTCCCACTGGCAACGTTGAAATGCCAATAGTGATCTTGGGTGACCCAGCCTACCCCTTTCCCCCCTGGGTTATGAAGCCATTCACTGCCCATCTCGACAGCACCAAGGAGTGCTCCAGCTACTGGCTCAGAATGACAGTGGGATGTGCTGCTGGTGTGGTTTACTCACAAGATTGGACCTCAGTGAGAAAAATATCCCAATGGTTATAGGTGCCTGTTGTGTCCTGCATAATATCTGTGAAGCAGGAAAAGTTTTCGTAGGGGTGGAGAGCGGAGGTGGAACGGCTCTCTACTGAATTTGAACAGCCAGATACAAGGGCTATTAGAAGAACTCAATGTGGAGCTATACGGCTCAGGGAGGCTTTAAAAGACCATTTTAATAGTGACCCTGAGTAGTGTGTGTTGCTGTAGTGTGCTCTATCTGGCCCTGCTCTTTTGTGACCCAGTGTGAATCATGTGGCAATTGCTGTATATGTAGGAATTTAACATCATCAATGCACCCATTCATTTTGTTTGTGAATGATTTTATGAGTTGTGTGACACTGTGCGGTAACAGGTAATTGGTTGCATTCAGAACTGTTGAGCACCAGCCAGCATATGTTGTGAACGAATAAAGATGAATTATGTTCCAGGTAATAGAATTTTATTCTGTTACAAAATCACAGAAAGAAAAACCTGGTAAATTTAAAAACAAATACATGTAAAATGTAATAAAACTTAATAAATTAAGAGAACAGAACTTATGAAGGGGAAAGAACATTCATATTCCCTTTCAGCCTCACATACGCCAACTATGGCTTTCACAGGTCAGAGTATGTGAAATTGTGATTGTCTTTAATGTCCTCTGGGTGGAGTGGTAGGGGCAGTGCAGTGATCCTTGATTTTAAGTTGAATATTGAGAGGGGTTGCAATGCAGGTAAACCACATGCCTTCTCTTCCTAAGTCTGTAGGCGTGAGCTGAGCACTGACAAATTCATAGCTAGAAACCAGACCAGCTCACCTATCTGTTTAATATTGATCAAGATAGGTGTTAACACTTGTAAGGATGTGTTTACACTCTATAAAATGCTTGCAAGCTGCCACATGCATTAATGTTACTTGTAATGGCTGTATTCCATGCCATAAGCTAAAATATGTTTGTTTTATAATTGTAAAAATGCCTGCTCTGAACGTGTGAACTCAGATGTGAAGAGTGGCTTCACTCACCCATCCAGGAGGACTATCAAATGTAAGTGGGCCAGTGTAGAATACAAGTTTTGTTAATTGCCCCATACATCCATGGAGAAGTACATGCAGAAGGCCGTCAGTTTGAATGGATGAGGAAAATAAAAATAGCTAACATGATTTTTTTATCTCTTTGTTGTTTGGACTCTTAGAAGGGCTGGAGCTACGAAACAAAAAGCAGAGATCTCCAGGGTCACCTGGGTTAGCCCTGAAAAGACATTCAGTGCTGACAGACTACATCTCTGTCAACTTTTGGAACCAAAGACTTTGTATATATGTAGCCTGCCTTAACCTTTAAATAACTCTCTCATTTCTTCTTCCTAATTAATAAATCCTTAATTAATTGGCGACCAGCATTGTCTTTGGTGTGAGATCTAAGGTACAAATTGACCTGGGGTAAGTGACTAGTCTCTTGTGACTGGGAGCAATGTGAATATTTTGTGATTTTTTTTTTTGGTGTAAGTGGCCATTTATCATCAAGTCCAGCTTGCCTGGGGGACAAGATAGACTGGAGAGCCCATGGGGACTGTCTGTGACTCCATGGTAAGACTGCTACAGTGGTCCAGGAGTTCACATTTGTTCCTGGGTTGGTGAAATCTAATTTTAGAACATGCCCCCAGTTTTGGCATATTTGCCCTGCTTTCGACAGTCTGCCATGCGGTTGGCATGCATGGTCGTAAACCACTCCAGACAGCATGACAGGGGTACAGGCAGGTTTCAGTGGGCTGCAGAGGGAGGTGAGCATGGGATTGTTGACTCTGCAAGTCCACCAGAGTCTGTAGCGTGTGTTGCTGCCTGAGAAGTCCCAGTATGTGCTGGTGCATCTCCCTCTCCTTTTCCTGCAACTTTCTCCTCTGCACTCTATCCTCCAGGCTGTCCGCAATGTTCATCCTCCCGGCCCTGTGCTCACTGTCCAGTGCAGCACTGGCTTGCAGGATCTCATTGAACATATCCTCCTGAGTCTGCTTCTTTCTCCTCCTTATCTGGCTCAGGCGTTCCACAGGTGGGAAAGGGGAGACCCTGAAGGTTGCAATGATGGCAGCTGCAGATAAAACACACAGCGGTACCATTGTCAGCGAAACTTCAGATGCTGAACTCACTCCCCTAAAGTTTTAAGCACTATATGGTTTCTGCTTGGGATTGCTTGTGCCCGGCGCCAGTCACAGCACCAGTCATGGTGAGTGCGGCCCACCAGGGGTTGGGGAAATGAGGAGGGAATTGCTGGGTTGCATGAGTCTAGTAGCATAGGGCAATGGCACCGAATACTGGCACCGTTTTCCACAGGCGGTGTTGATTTCAGCTCCTATCTCACTCCTGCGGGTAACAGGCAGAAAGAGCACAGCTGCTGCTGGCATCCCAAAGCTGCCTGAGCCCATATGCTGGTAGCCTGTATTGCAAGAACTGCAGCAGGCACTGCTGAAGTGATCACTGAGCGATGTGGCAAAGTGTCCTGCCACAAAGGAAGAAATAAGGCAGCCATCCCTAGAAACCTTCAGCAGAGGATTGCAGAGAATCTCCATGGAAGTTTCATTGAGATCTCAGGAGGATTCAAGGAACATCCCTATGTACATAAACAAATGGCTCTGGATGGCCACCCCTGCCGAACTCTACAGGAGACTGAAAAGCAGATGGCAACTCTACCTCTCTTGGTCGTGCCACTGCCTCTTCTAGCATGAGTAAATTAACGGTCAATCAAACGATGTGGCCTGCTACTTTGCCATCCTTGTAATTTAAAATTAAACTGCACACTTATCGGAGGTTCCTTCCGCTGCATCGGGCTTGCCCATGGTCAGCTGCCGGGACTGACTGGGCTGCG
Organism: Malaclemys terrapin pileata; assembly: GCF_027887155.1. NCBI lineage: Eukaryota > Metazoa > Chordata > Testudines > Emydidae > Malaclemys > Malaclemys terrapin. The sequence continues at coordinate 38,227,085 of NC_071518.1, forward strand.
GTGGAGTCAAAACCAGGTCCTGACTCACTGCACAGCTGGATCCCCTGGTCGCCTGTCCCCCATTCTCCTCCTCCTTTCTTCCTTGTCCACCACCTCCTCCTCCTCACTATTCACGGCAGGGTCCTGTGAGTCTGGCTCCTCAGAGGAATGCAGGGTGCTGTGGGTGGTGGTGTCTCCACTGAGTAGAGCATGCAGCTCTTTGAAAAAGTGACAAGTCTGCAGCTCAGCACCAAATTGATTGCTGGCCTCCCTGGCCTTCTGGTATGCCTGCTGTAGTGCCTTGGCTTTCACCCTGCACTGCTGCTGGTCCCTGTCGTAGCCTGTAGATGTCCACATTTCTACAGGTGGTTCGGAGCTCTACCTGCGCAGCCTCTTCTCCCCACAAGCCCAGGAGATCCAATATCTCCTTCGTACTCCAAAGGATGTGTAGCCAGCGTGGTCAGCTGGGCAGCTTCACACAACAATGGAGAGCTGCCACGTGTGGCAATGAGGAAAAGGAATTTCAAAAATGTAGGGGGCTTTAAATGGGAGGAGGGGCTTCCAGCCTCTGCGACCCATGGACAGCAGAGTTCACAATGATGACCAGAGCAGTCAGTGTGGAGCATTGTGGGACAACTGCTGGAGGACAGTTAGGGTCGACGTAAGTAATGCAGTGGGTCTGCATTCACACTGCCTCGACCTAAGTACATCAGCTGTGACTCTGCACCATGCGAGGAGGTGGTGTTATTAAGAAAGCGTAACGGGGCGCTTATGTCAGTGGGAGACAAATCTAAGCGTAGACATATGCACAACTAGGTCAACGTACGCTGCCTTGCGTCTACCTAACTTTGTATTGTAGACCAGGCCCTCGTCCAGGCTAGGTTCACAAAGAGACTTCGCTGTGGTGTCACTTAGCATTGCCACACCTAAATCTTAGGTGGCTAGAAAATCACTGTGGCCTGGTCTACACTAGAAAATGAATCCGTTTAAAAATCTACACCCCTGAGCAGCGTAGTTCAGCTGACCTAAGTCCTTGTGTACACAAAGCTAACTACTGCCTGGCGAGGTAGGGGATCCCCTACACTGATGGGGGATATTCCTTCCCATTGGAGAAGGTAGCATCTAAACTGAAGTGCTACAGCCAGGGTAGGTAGTAGGTCCCTCAGGTCTTGTTCCTCTCCATCCCAGAGAGCACTGGGATGTGAAGAAGCCGGTAGTGCATGCAGTGACTTGGAGTGATACTTGGGTGAGAGCCTGCTGGACGGAGAGTCAGAGACATTGGTAATGACAGGAAGAATTAGTAACAATGCTTTACCATTGTACAGTCTCTGGTTTTCCCAGACCCCAGGGGAATATGCTAGATGGAACTGGCTAGGCCTTCACCATCCCTGATTCCCCTGATTCGGTGAACCTGGCGTTTCAAAGCTCCAGCTTAGATGTGAATTACTTTGGGGCAGGTCGCTGGCCTGTGTTACACAGGAGGTCAGACTAGATGGTCACAATGGTCCCTTCTGGCCTTGGAATCTCTGAATCTACAAATCTGTGTGTCAGGAGTGAGAGCCCGCAAAGCTCCAACAGGAAGTGACAGAACTGCCCCATGGTGGGTGAGGCAATACTTTTAGGGTACGTCTATACTTGCCTCCGGGTTCGGCGGTAAGCAATCGATCTTCTGGGATAGATTTATCGCGTCTTGTCTAGACACGATAAATTGATCCCAGAAGTGCTCGCTGTCGACACCGGTACTCCTGCTCCGCGAGAGGAGTACGCGCAGTCGACGGGAGAGCCTGCCTGCCGCGTCTGGACCCGCGGTAAGTACCTTGTATTTTGAACTAAGATACTTCGACTTCAGCTACGTTATTCACGTAGCTGAAGTTGCGTATCTTAGTTTGAACTGGGGGGTTAGTGTGGACCAGCCCCCAGTGTCAGCACTAACCATGTCAGTTGCTTTGACCTATTGCTCTGCTCCATCCTGTGAGGACAGAACAGAGAGAGGAATTTCACGGCCCTGGAATGTCAGGTGGTGAGCAGGGTTGTGAATGGGAGGATGCAGTGAGTCCGGTGAAGGAATTGTTACAGTGACTCAGTCCTGATAAATCTAAAGCTCAGACTAAATCTTATTAGCTGCAGAGAAGGTCACATAACTGTGAATTATAGCACCGGCCGACAAGGACATCTGACGGCGGCAACGACTGACTGAATGTGTGAACTAAATGGGGGCTATGATCTAGCAGGGACTCTGGGATTCCAAACAAGGCCAGCCCTGTGGAGACTATGGGTTACCTGTTAACTCTGGATTGGGTGTGGAATGATATCAAATGCCAACAGCCTAGAATCTGCTTGCCAAATTGGTGGGGGATGGGGGGAACAGGTGGAATATGTGCAAGTATCAAAAGCTTCTCCTCGTATGTCCATCACGGACTGGTGCACTGTAACAGGCTTCCCTACGGAGTAACTAGTGCTCCAGGTGTAGTTCAGGATACACTGGATTACTACTGGGTTTAACTGGAGCACTCGGTTATCTGGATGTTATATTCAGAGGTACAAGTGAGGAAGCTGCTGAAACGGCTATAAGAACAGGAGTACTTGTGGCACCTTAGGTATGTCTATACTACCCGCAGGATCGGGTGGTGGTGTCTCCACTGAGTAGAGCATGCACGGATCGGCGGGTAGTGATTGATCTATCGGGGATCGATGTATCACATCTCATCTAGACGCGATACATCGATCCCTGAACACGCTCCCCGTCAACTCCGGAACTCCACCAGGGTGAGAGGCGGAAGCGGAGTCGACGGGGGAGTGGCGGCCATCGATCCTGCACCCCGAGGACGCGAAGTAAGTCAATCTAAGTTGATCTAAGATACATCGACTTCAGCTATGCTATTCTTGAATCTTAGATTGATTTCCCCCCCCCCCCCCCAACGTAGACCAGGCCCTAGAGACTAACAAATTTATTTGAATATAAGCTTTTGTGGGCTACAGCCACTTCATTGGATGCATAGAATGGAACATATAGTAAGGAGATATATATACATATATATGTTCCATTCTATATGCATCCGATGAAGTGGGCTGTAGCTCACGAAAGCTTATATTCAAATAAATTTGTTAGTCTCTAAGGTGCCACAAGTACTCCTGTTCTTTTTGCGGATACAGACTAACACGGCTGCTACTCTGAAACTTGAAACGGCTATAAAACCAGTGCCGGTTTTAGGGAAAATGGTGCCCTGGGTGAACTTGTATTTTATTGCCCCGACCCCTGTGGGCATGGCACCCCCCCATTGCCTCTGCGCCCCATGGGCTTCCCACTCCCCCTTTGCCCCTAACCCCCGCACCTCCCTTTGCCCCTGCACCTTCGCCCCCCTTTGCCCCTGCACCTCCCTCCTGCAACCCCAGCCCCTGCCCCTCACCTCTGCCCCTGTCCTGCACCCCTAACCCCTGCACTGTGAAACTGTGGAACATAGAAACTGGCACTTTGGGAAGTGAAAATGGAAACCGCCACTCCCTGGCCATAGCTAGCATGTCTGAGGTTGATGCTGCTGGTGACTTTGTCCCTCTGAACTTGCTCAGCAAGACTGATCTCACCAGACACCTAGTGAGGAGGGTCCATTTTTCACTTCACAGTTAGACTCATGGTCCTGTTCTGTCCTGTCCTACAGCAATTCAATGGGTGAAAGCCCCATTTCAGACCGATTCACTTTAGTTAGGGGTTTGCACACTTATGTAGTTACTTTAGGACAAACTTCCTTAATGGGGTTAGGACCTTGGATTGCGGAGACTGTATCGTGTCTGTCCTGCCCCAAAGATGGGAAATTTCCACTGCTAAACACGCTGTGCTCGTCAATTTCCACTGAGTTCTGGTCAACTTGGCTGTGTCCATGAATCCCACAGTCCCTACAACACTTAAGGATAGAGGTTACAGTATAAAAGTTGTTTCTTCTCCTCCTCCACCCAAATGCCAAGCTCCTCTCCTTTTTAATCTCAGGGCCTCTCCTTGGAGTGCAGGCGTTTTTGTCCATGAGAATGCAGCCTTTTAAATTCTAATGTATAAGCGGGGGGTGGACAATCATCTGCAAATGGATGGCAAATGACTACTCCCACAACTTGCTCTCCCAAGGTGAGCCAACACAATGGGGTAGGAAGAGATCATATAGCGAAAGGACCCTTCTCACACTTTCCCCTCCAATGAACCCTTGTGTTTAGAGCTACAGTGATGGGGGAGGGATAGCTCAGTGGTTTGAGCATTGGTCTGCTAAACCCAGGGTTGAGAGTTCAATCCTTGCGTGGGCCATTTAGGAATCTGGGGGAAATCTGTCTGGGGATTGGTCCTGCTTTGAGCAGGGTTGGACTAGATGACCTCCTGAGGTCCCTTCTAACCCTGATATTCTATGATTGATTCTATGACTCTGCCTGTCAGGTAAGGAGCCACCTCAATGCTAGAACCTCTGTCCCGCTGGGGATATGGATAAACAAGGGAGTCCCTGACTTAGGCCAGGTCTACATTAGGTCGGTATAACTACATCCACCCCCCTGAGCGATACAGTTCAACTGACCTAACCCCTGGTGTAGACAGCACTAGGTCGACCTCTCAGGGAGGTGGATTACCTACGCCGATGGGAGAAGCCCGCCTCCCAGCATAGCTAGTGTCTTCCCTGAAGTGCTACAGTGGGACAGAGGCTATGTTTTAAGTGTAGACAAGCCCTTACGTCGGTCCCTCAGTGCTCATGAGACTGAGCCATGTCTCTAAAGCACGATGCAGCTGTCACACTCCGGCCTGGAGGAGACAGGAGATATTGCATGTCCTGGGTCTGTGGGGAGAAGAGGCTCCATGGGCACTGTGCTGAACCAGCTGTAGAAATGGCAGCATTTCAAAAATTCACGGGCATTTTAAAGAGGGAGGTGGCTTCTGGTCTACGTGGCCCCTGGGCAGTGGAGCTCACAATCGTGACAAGAGCGGTCAGTGTCAGGCATTGTGGGACAGTGGCTGGAGGACTGTTAGGGTTGAAATAAGTAAAGCAGTGTCTACACGTGCTCTGCATCGACCTCCATACATCAACCATGGCTCTACACGCTCGGGGAGGTGATGTTACTATGGTGGCATAATGGGGCACTTACATCGGTGGGAGACAAATTTCAGTGTAGACACATGCTCACTAGTTTGACCCAAAGCAGCTTAGGTTGACCTGACTTTGTAGTGTAGACCAGGCCTACTGCTCTCAAAGCTCTCTTCTGTCCAGAGGAGTTTAAAAATTAACACTATTAGACAGAGATGTGCATGCTAGCTACATTCCACTGCCAAGCATGTGCCTGGGCTTACCAACAGCCCGGCCGATGCTCTCTCGACTGCATGGCCACAGATTCAGAGCACCAGCACTGCAGGCCGAGGAAGCACCAGAACAGGTGCCGGCATCCCTGTGGAATCTTGGTTGCACTTGCGCCGCACCCCTTTCTCGCTCCCATCATGGCATTGAGGCGTTCCAGGGTGCTGAGGCTCTACCACCGACCTGGCCTAGACCAGGACTCCAAACTTACCAGTTCATGGTCTAGTTACCGCTAACCGGTTAGCCAGGGTGGCCTTTGACTGAAGGTCTGCAGGTCACAGGCTGCCGGGATGTGGAATAATGTCAGGAAGCCAGTGACTTTGCAGGGCCTTAGGCAATAAGTTGAGGTTCTTCCTGGAGTCTACGATTTGGGGGTGAGGCTGTACTCTTCAAGACAGGCTTTCTGTTGGTTTTCTTCTGGGCCTTCTGAGTCAGTGAGTGGTTCCCTTCCGCCAAGGGAGACTCTTTGCGGTGGGTCTCGAACTACAGGACTCTACAGCTCAAGGTCTGCAGAGCAAAAACTGATCAACTTGGGGTTGGCAAGACTGTTGCTCTGCCCCACTCTGGTGAACGGGGCCTGAGTCCTGGACGGGCACTGCAGGCATCTGTGACTCAGTGAGGGTCCCCTGTTCCTGCAGGGGGGTCCTAACCACATTCCGGTTTGTGGGAGTGGTTAGGGAAGGGCTGTCATTTCTGGGCTTGCCACCAGGAGAGTACAGCTCCCACTTATTCGATAGAGCAGCAACCCAGCTAGGCCTGGGGGCTGCAGAGGTCCAGGCTATAGGGCATGAGTGATTCAAGGCCGATAAGTCCTATGTGCAGTTCCCTGAGGGGAAGCCAATGCAGGAGGTGGGCCGTAAGCAAAACCATGTCTTTTTCTTTCCTCATGTCTATGATATAGACGGTATTAGCGCATGCCTATGGTTGGGGATATGGATTTGCGGGCACAGCACTGTGCACTGGGGTCCCAGGAGAGGGTGTAATTCACCAAGGGGCTTGCAACTGGCTTCGGGATGGATGCAGTTTTTGTCTTGGCACAGCAGACGGGGCTTTTGCGTGGGCTGGTGCCCCATGAGGACACGCTGGACATCATTGTTATCCACTTAGGGAAGAATGACCCGAGAATGGGCTGCGGGCTCCAGCTGATTTGGAAGGCTACATGGGATATTGGCCTGCTAGTGGGCATGTTTCCGGTGTGGGGACAGTATGGTTGGAGACAGTAGCCCACAGGGTGTGGCGGACTGCAGTCCGCCCATGAAAAATGTGGATAGGTCCCATAGGAAGGCCAACTGGAAAGTATCGACATGGCTGGAGTTATCAGCCCACGGTGCTGCTGAGTTTTTATCGAGGATGGAGTGCACCTCTCCGAGATAGGGCAGCTGGCTTCCTGGATGATCTTGGTATTGGACTGGTGAACTTCTAGGTAGCTCATGCAGGGTGGGGTGGAGGCAGCCAAGCTGATGCTGGTGCCTCCTTGTGGCAGGTGCTCAGAGCAGAAACTCGCTGCTTTAGGCTCTACATCCAAAAAGGTAACATCGTGGGCATCCCGAGACCATGGGAACGTTGTGTCGAACCCCCTGGAGGCAAATGCAAATCATGGGCCGGGGCACTGCCTGGGGGGAACCACCTCACCATTGAACTGGATGGTGGTGCTGGCTGGGGGACAAGGTCCCCTCTCACCTCAACTCCCGAAACGGGAAGGGATGCTAGTGAAGGTGCCCAGAGATGCTCCTCGTGTGATGATTGGCTCACACTATGGTGGGAGCCCCCAAGAACTGGCAAAAGACCAATGAGGTGCGAGTGACTGCTCTGGGCTGTCCCCCAATGGGAACCGTGGACATAATTAGGCTAATACATTTATGGCCTGGTTAAAATCCACCCCATGTGTCCTTGCCTTCTTCTGCGTGGTGAGCACACAAGTGTTCGCACCGGATAGGACGTAACAGTCAGTCAATCAGTTTTACTTCCAGAACCTTCTATAACGTAATGAAAAAAATATACTCCAATAAAATTGAAGCTCTGAGTGTATATTTGGACTTAGCACATTACCTGAGTTTCTCCAAGGGAGGAAGTTTACTTCAGTGACAGATCATAAAGCCCTTGTTAAAGTTCTTAGACCAAAACCCAGTCTTGCGACTAGCAACGCCTGGATCTCAGGGAAGGGCTGATGCTAACATCTGAGCACACACCTCAGGATTCCAAAACTTACTGAAATGCTGAGGCATTATCCGAGCTGCTACCACAATCCCATTTCTAGGGCCTCCTCTTGGGAGAACCTCCCGGCCATCACTGCAGAAAAAATGGCCGCAGATGCTGAAAAAGATGCTAATGTAGCGGCTGGATGCAAAAATCACATTGGTGGGCAAGCAAAGAGTAAGATCAAGACTGAGCGAGTGGGCAGGCAGAGGAGGCAATTGGCCATCATCCAATCCCTGCTAACCACAGAGAGATGGTTCTGCAGCATTTGAGTAGCTGAATATTTCGTACGTAACACAAGGTCACGGAGTGAGTCTGAGTGTGTTATAACTGCCACACACACAACAAGGAATGATGCTCCTGGCCACTGGGCCGGGCACCAAGGTGCTGAGACAAGGGGAAGGGGCCAGAGGAGAGCTTGCCCCGGCACTTCTGTGTGTCATTCTCCAAGGTGGCTGGCCGCATCCTCATTGCGCTCTGCCCCGTTTCATCAGCCACTCAGCGTCAGTCCCCTTGCTGGGTAACCTTGGCAACAGGCTCCTCCACTCCTGATGGACCAGGACCCTGCATTTTTCTTCTCCCAGACAGCAGTTCACATGCCTCAGCTATTGGCACGTCATCACCGATTCCAGCCCGTCCTTGCTCGCTAAAGGGCTGGCTTACACCGCAGCACTTCTCCCCTGGGAGATTTGAAAGGCTTTTAGCTCCGTGGCAGCATTAGCTCCTGGTGCTCCCGGGTTTCCTGTAATTTTCCCCGGCAGCCCTGCCTGAAACGCCCTGTTAGTTCCAGCCCACTTGCCAGTCCAAGCTCTCGTACGCTCTGAGCAGCTCTTTGTAAAGCCACATTGGCTGCTGCTCTTCCCCCACATTTTTCTGTAGCCGGGCGATGCTCGGCTGGGCCTTCGTTAGCACAGCTGCAGGTGCCAGCCTGGTTCATGACATTTACAAAAAAAACCGTCTATTCATTACACTTCACCCATAAGCACAGATCAAGTATGAATTTAGGGACCGACTTGTGAAATTTGAGAGTGGTGGCGATCTTATTGTAGTGTAACACATCTGCCAGCCATGGAGTTGCCAGCAACAAGGCCCGGGTTCAGTATCTAGCTAGCGGTTCCTTTTGACAACACAACACAAAACTCGAGCCCCCCCACCCCTCCCCCCCCAGTAATGTGGGAAAACTCCACTCCACTCCTGGGTGCCTCTAAGGTCTGGTCTATACTACCCGCCTGAATCGGCGGGTAGAAATCGACCTCTCGGGGATCGATTTATCGCGTCCCGTCGGGACGCGACAATTGATCCCCGAATCGGCGCTCTAACTCCACCAGCGGAGGTGGTAGTAAGCGCCGCCGACAAAAAGCGGCAGAAGTCGATTTTGCCGCCGTCCTCACAACGGGGTAAGTCGGCTGCAATACGTCGAATTCAGCTACGCTATTCACGTAGCTGAATTTGCGTATCTTAAATCGACTCCCCGCTGTAGTGTAGATGTACCCTAAGAGGCAAGACTTCCCCTCTTGCAAGCACTAAGTCTGTGTTTGGAAAAGAAAACGTTTAATAAAAGAGGAAGGAATCTGGCATTAATTTGGGAAATCCCCACAAGCATTATTCGAAAACATATGACCATGAGCAGAACACCCACCCTAGAGTACATTGGGCAGTGTCCTTTTCCTCAGTCTCTCACCCTGTGGTGTGAAAGGCCGACAAACAAATGTCCCTTTAACATGCCACTCCCCTCTCCCTCCACCACACCCTGCTCACAGTTGTTGTCTTTGATCAGCAACGACCCACAGTTCTGAGGTGCGGGGGAAGGAAAGGCGTCAAGCAAGACCTCAGCGGCTGTCACCGGCTGCTCTGTTGTCATTCACTGTGCCACTGCCTTCTCTACTGCAGCCTCTGAGATGTGTTGAGGGCCCACCACTTACCACAGCTCTCAGTGATTTCCGCTGTTCGTGGGGGAGTCTCACTGTTAGTGCAGGCTGGGCAGCCTCTTTCACCCGAGACACTGTCCCAAGCAGGTCTAAGGCTTACAGCTTCGACCAGGTCATCACTGATTTCAGCTCTACAACAAAAGACTCTGAATTGGGTCTTAATCAGCTCTGTCCCCTTAAACAGTGGAGAGGGGGTGGGTCAAGTGGTGGCTAGGGCCCTTAGAGCCCACACGACAAGGCAAAAACACCTGTCCTCACCCTCGCTCATCTCCACTGGGCTTTGGCACCCCTCCTCCCGGCTGAGGGAGAACCCCTCCATCAGGGCCTGCCAGGCACAATTCTGCTGCCCCTTTATTCACACAACAAGGTTGACACTTTATTACCCCTGCACCCAATAGCAGAGTGATTTGCAATCCAACATCAGCCAGAAGTGATCGTCTGGCCCGAACAGCCCCACCATGCTGTGCACCTACGCGGAGTGGGCGTGTCTATGCAAACAAGGTCAGTCCCTGAAGTCGTCTTCCCCAGCTCCCCAGTTAGCCGGGGAGAGCTCATTCAGACCCCGCTTCCAGTAGAGTGTAGGAGCTGGATAGCATCCTTTTAACTATTCTGTGGGTCTTCTGGTGGCCCTCACTGTCTTCTATGTTTCAGCCTCAGAACCCTGCCAGAGCTGCTGTGTTTGTGTAACTAGGACTGTGTATAGTTCATACTCATGGTTATTTGGACTGCACTGTGGCCGTGTGGTTCCATTATATTAGATATGTGCTGACACAACATCTATCCACAGTTCTCTGGCAGCTGTATGCAACATGTACCCCGACCCCTGTGAGCCCACATATGTACACACCACGTTCCCAGTCCAACTGGGCCTCCATCTGCAACGTGTACCAAGATCCAGTGTACCCCAACCAATGCAGACCATCTTCCCAGCTTCAGGATGCATGTCCCCAGCCTCCTTGGCAACCTGACATACCGTGTTCCCAGCCTCTGGGCATGCCCACCACTTTCCCCAGCCCCGCCATTACCAATATGCATTGCATATACAGACGTTCTGTCGCCCAGCACATCTGTGTACCAACCGCCATGTGCCCCTGTTCCCTTGCACTCAAAGGCACCATGTACCCAGCTCCTGCTCCCATATGAATAGCTGCTCTGTACGTTGGCCCCATACACACTTTGTCTCCAGCCCCTGGGCACCCCAGGGCCACACGCAGTGTATCCAGCCCTGTACTCCTGGGGCACAGATACGCTCTGTGTCCCATCCTTACCCCTGCGCTGAGCCTTTTGCACTGGCAGTGCCGTTCTGTTGTGATCAGTGCTCTGTAGAATGGCCCCAGCCGATGTGCTCCATTTCCAGGTTTGGTCCGTCTGCTGGCCCTGCTGGGTGCTCCTGGAGGGGAGAGTTGTGCTGGGCTTGCCCCATCTCGTGCATTAGCCCCAGTAACAAGGGCTCTGCACAGGGAACATACTTAATAATCCCATTGTGCTGATGCCTGGACTAGACTACACTCGACTCCCTCCCAGAGCTGCGCTGCCCTATACCGGGGTGGCCCTTGCTGGGCGGAAGCCAGAGGCGACGTGGGTGTGTGGTCACATGGGGTCACGTGCCCCCCAGATTTTTGCCAGGGTTTGCTGGCCCCACTTGGTCACATGGTACCACTGGGTCCCCTCCCTCCCCCTTGCTGAGGGTGGCAAGCTGTGAACTGCAGCTGTGGGGAGAGGCAGCGGCAAACAGCTGAGACCTACGGGGAGAGCCGCTGCGTTTGCTGTTGCCTCAACAGCTGGGAGCTGCAGGGAGGGGCCACTGAGGATAAGGGGGGGGGCGTGACTCAAACTGTTGGGGGGCAAACTTTTAAATTATGCCACCCCCAGCCCCGCTCTCAGCAAGCACCAGTTGTCTCTGGCAGAAGCCCCTAGCCCCACCAACGCCGCAGGGCAGAAGCCCCGAGCCTCCCCCCTCACCAGCCTGGTAGGCAGAGGGGCGCGGGGGGGGGGGCACTGCGAGCCCCACTTTAACTGTAAAAGAGCTCACAAGCTGCAGTCTGGCCACCCCGGCCCTCCGGGGATAACCCTTCTGCGAGGGTCCCTAGCTCGTCTGACGGCAGAGGCCTGCAGGGCTGCTCCGACACCCCCCCCTTCCAGGCAGAGATGCAGCCGCACTTGGGTGCCGATCCAGCCATGCCGCTAACGAAGGAGAAGCCTGTCCCTGACACCTGGCCCCCGCCTTCCCTCCCACCACCCCTCACCGGGAACAAGCAAAACCAGAGCCACGTGAGGGGATCGATGCCTCCCTCCCAGCCCTGCAAGCCCGGCCCCTTCCCAGCACCAGCGATGACACAAATGGACCACTGGGCTCTGCTCCAGCGGGCCTGATGGAGGCGTGAAAGGGCAGAGGCCCCATTCCTGCCCCAGGCACGGCAGGCAGGAGGGAGCGGAGCGCTTCGCAGTGACCTTGGTCACCCTCCTGCATTAGAACAGGACTGCTCCGCGCCCTGGCTGTTTAGCAGGCTGTCTCTATGGCTACCGGAATAAACAGCAGATAATAGCGCAGCCGCCTCCGAGCAGCACTGCAGTCTGCAGACCAGGAGGGAGCAGGGCTTCTCCGGGTCGCCGGCCGCAGCTCAGTAGAGGCACTTCAGGCGGTAAGTCAGCAGAACAGCAAGCGGATGGGCTGCTTCTGCAGGAGGAGGGGGGTGCGGGCGGGCTGGCAACACGGGGGGTCTTGCTCAGTGCACTGGCTGCCTGGATTGGCATCACTGACTGGTGGCTAATTCCCCCCATCTGGGGGCGCAGAGCAGGGAAGCGAGCTGGCCTGCGTGCCCGGGGGACTAGGCCTGTGGGGGAGCACTGGGCTGACGTGCAGGGATGGAGGGAGCTGGCTTGGAGCTCATCTGCAGCGATCGGCGTGTGCCGCTTCCAGGGACTCAGCTCACTTGGGTGAAAAGGAGGGACACGCCCTGCAGAGCAGGCTGGCTGGCTGCTCCCCCCCCGAACAGCTTTGGAGATGGGGTGCTCCCCCATCGGCACCTCCCACAGCATCGGTGCTGCCTTCAGTGCATCACATGGCGCAAACCATGCACTATTCGTGGGACCAGAAAAAGGAAATGCCCACGACAGGCACACTGCAGCACGCCCGTCCCCCATGCATCGCCCCCGGCCACACCCGTACCCTGCATCCACCTGCACATTCCCCTCGGCCCTTACACACGTCCCCCCTGTGCAAACCGCAGCAATGATACTTAGCGCTTTTCATCCCTAGGTCCCAAAGCACTTTACAAAAGAAGGGACGTACCCAACCTCCATTTCACAGCTGGGGAAACTGAGACCAGAGATGAGCCAGGATCACCCAGCAGGCCAAAGGCAGAGCCAGGAACAGGACCCAAGTCTCCTATCCCAGTACTGCACCCGAGCCACTAGCAGGCTTCCCGCACACAAACCTAAGACCTGCTCCGGGGCGCGGTGGCCTGTGGTGTTCTGGGGCTTGCCCCCCCCTTATGCCTCTGTGAATTCACTGAGCGCTCCCTGGAGAGGGCGGGACCCTGCGTGGTGCCTCTCTCGGGGCGTGGCACTGTGTCCCACGCTGCTCAGTATTGTCACACGGTGTCTGCGGTGCTCAGGGAGACAGAAATAACTCGTAGGTTTGTGTCCTGCTGGCAGCTTCTTCCTCTTCCCACCTTCCCCTCCTTGCAATCCCTATGCCCCCTGCTCGCCTGCAAACCCACGCTGGATATGCGCTCATAGCCTGGAAAGGGGGACGGTCAGATTAGCTGTAGACGCTACTGACCCGAGCGCTGGCGTGACTGGCCTGGGTAAGGACCTCTCCACCGACAGCGGATACAGCCTGGCAGCAGCAGGACTCACATCGCCCGCTGCCACCCCTCCGACCCCCCTCACCCACACTGTCCTGCCCCTGGAAGGACTCCTCCTGGCAGGGATGTTGGCACGGGCAGTCTCTGGGGCCCTGCCAGTCCCGGCTAGCTCAGGGCTAATTGTGATAGTGAAAGAGAAGGCAGAGTCAGAAGGGGTGGCTTAGTGGTGTATCAGGTGTGAAATATCAGGTTATGATCCCTGGCAAAACAGGGCCCACTCCTGGCCGGGAGACCAGCTCTTCCCAGGTGCTGTGTGTAGCTTCCAGGCTAGACAGGGGCTAGTCTGCTCAGCACAGACGGTAGTGCCCATGGCGCTGTGCAGAAGACCTGGGGGTTGGACTAGCTGCCCTGCAGTGTGCTGCAGGCTGGTGTGCTGGCCCCCCGGCTTGCACGCAGCTGCATTGCAGTGGGGCTGGGTGGGGATGATGTGTCCATTAGCCAAACCCTGGCCATCAACTCAGTTCAGCAAGACCAAAGTTGCCTGAGCCAAGGAGAGGGACACGCTGGTTAGGCCCACTTCCTGGGAGAGAGAGAATCGGTGCCAAGAGCCTTCTCTGGGCCCAGCCGCCGTGGGAACCCGGCTCCCTTTGGCTGCGTCATGCTGCTTTGCTGGCAGGTTACGCGCACACTGATTAATGGCCTGCAGCTGTTTCTGCTGCAGCGGCCCGAGTGGATTCCCATTGGGAAGGCCAGACGCTATGAACTCCTTCCCTGGGCCCTGGCAGGAGCGCACCAGAGCCGCCAGGCGCCTGAAATAGACAAGATGGGGAGTACCACAACTCCTGATTGTGGCCACACCCGGATCTTGGGCATGGCTGCCAGCTCGTCAGTGTGTCTCTGTGCCCGTGTGTGTGTCTCTATGAGGCTGTGAGTGGCTTTATGTGCCAGCTTAGGCTTTTCCCCCTGCAATTGCCCCATTGCCAGCCTCAGGCCAGCTGCCCTGATGGGGGCCTTGGTGCTGCCAGGCTGCCTGGGGGGTGAGAAGACATGAGGCCGCCTGGAGCCCTGGTTCGAGCAGCGTTGTAAGGGAACTGAGGCCCGTCTGGCTGCTGTGCAGTGTAGCTGTAGCCGTGCCGGTCCCCAGATATTTGGGAGACAAGGTGTGTGATGTAACAGCGTTAATAGCTGGGATGCTGGCAGGACCCCTCCCAGACCTGAAGACGAGCTCGGTGTGACTCCCAAGCTTGTTCTCTCAACAACAGAAGTTGGCCCAATACCAGCTATGACCTCACCCACCCTGTCGCTCTGGACTCGGTGCGTATGCGAATAGTCCAGCCCCGCCATGCCTCCCGCAGCAACAGCTCCAAGCAGCACAGCCCTCCCTAGCAACGGTCGCCAGGCAGCGCAAACTCTGGCCACGCCAGCCGACAAGCCCACACGCCTGTTTTTGTTTAATGTCAGACTGTAACTAGGGCCCGGGGCTAGGCAATCCCCTCAGCCCGGCAGGCCGGGTGAGACTGCCCTGTGGCTGGGTGTGTCCAGGGACCTGGAAGAGCGCAGGGGTGGGGTGGGGTGGAGCTGGGAGCTTGCTGGGTTAAGGCATTTCAAAACGGACCAGTGCTGCTGGCTCCCCAGCTGGCGACAGCTTAAAGGGTCCCGAGGTTCAGAAGATGTTGCCCCCCCCATCTGTAAACCAGGCCCCTGTCTGGTGTCCCAGGCTGGGCCCCCAGACCCCCCAGTCCCTGGTGAAAGGCTTGGCCCTGGCGCTCAATGACAGACCTGCAGGCGCTGAAGTACTTTGCCCAGCTGTGGCCATTTTGATATACTGGAGGCCCCCCACCCCCCTTTCACACAGGCTGAAGCTCTTGCTCTGTTCCCACTCACCTGCACACTGTTCCCTGTGCGGTGCCAGCTGGACTCCCCGCACAGAGGACATGCCAGAGGCAATCACCCTGGTGCCAGCGCCTGACAAGCGCCCAGTGCCAGCCCCTATGGAGGTGCCGGGATGACCTGAAGATGCTGACCTGTGCTTTGCTAATGCATAGAGGTGGGAGAGGCCTGTGAGAATCAGAGTGGCCAGGGAGTGTGAGGTGGCCACAGGCGCTGTGAAAAGCGAGGGGGAGTCACCGGATGTTAACTGCTACGTGGCGGATGGCCGTTGTGGAGTGCCGGGCAGTTCCTCCCCTGCTCATGGCACTGATGTGCTGGCTTCAGAGATGCTGATCAGGGAAAACACGTCTCTTTAGCGCAACCAGTTTAGCTGTGAAAGAGTCTCTTGGTGACAGCTTTCCAAGGGGATTACTAACCGTAGGAGTCAGGCACGGAGGCGACTGCCAAAGGGAGAGGATAACCTGATATTGACGAGAAACGTTATCAGCCAGGGCAGCGCTGTCTGAAGGAGGAGGAAAAGAAGCAGTGTTACATGAGTCTCAATGCACTGGGCCAACACTCCCACTACAGCGCTGCCAATGGCCCTCTGTCCTGACCCACAGTGCCAGCCTTGGGGCCCATACACAGCTCCCCAGTCCCGACCCACAGCCCCTCTGCTATTCTAGCCCTGGGACCCACACGCACAGCGCTCTACAAATGCCCCCCAAGCCTGATCTTCAGCTCCCGCTGCTATCCTAGTCCTCGGCTCCCCACTTCCACGTCTGCCGGTGCAGCTTAGTCGTGAAGGGGCCGGGCTTTTGTGGGAGGCAGCGGTCTAAGGGGTGTTGCAGGGTGCAGGGGTGCACAGATGGTATGCACAGTATCTGGTGTGATTGCTGGAGTTTGCGTAGTAACTGGATCCATTTCGCCTCTGCCTACCAAAGGTCAGCATGGCTGGAAGCACTGACGTGGCAGCGCTGGAAGAGAGCTTCCGGAAGTTTGCCATCTATGGAGACACCAAAGCTACAGGGCAAGAAATGACTGGGAAAAACTGGGCCAAACTGTGCAAGGAGTGTAAAGTAATGGACGGCAAAGGGATCACCGGCACAGACGTGGACATCGTCTTCTCCAAAGTGAAGTAAGTAGCTCCCTCGCTTCCCTTCCCTACAGCCGGCTCTACATCAGCGGCTGGCTCCTGGAGTTCAGTAGGGCCAGCACCGCCAGGCCACCCTGCTGGGTCGCCCATGGGCGCACTCCCAGGTCATTCATTTCAGCCCCCTCCAGCCCTGTCAGACTCTGCGTGGAGCTTAGAGGAGCCTGGCATCCAGGACAGAGTTTCTTGTCCACCAGAGACCGGCCACCAGACAACCCTCCCCACATCTCACTCCTGGCTATTTGCAGCACATTGTTACATGGCTGCTCAGCTTTCATATAGACACACACACGTTTCTAGCCTCACTGTTGGAAAGAGCCTTGACTACGTGACCCGAGTGAACGGTGCAGTGACACCTGTCTGAATCTCGCAAGCGCCTGAAATATTGGCTCCGAGACGGGTAAACGGCCCCATTTAACCCAACGGGCTGTTAACCCCGTAACCGAAACTGGCCATTTCAATAGACATGTGAATGATTGCGTTGCGGATCATTTGAGCAGAACCAGTCAGCTCGCATGCTTATCCCACACACCCAACCTGCCCTTCACTCCTTCCCAGAGCCAAAAGTCCCAGCTTCGCCCTGACAACGTCGGCGGGGCAGTTACTCGCTCCCCATTAAGAAATCTATGGCATCCCGACACCTGGAAGTTTGGGGCAACCACTTGAGACTATAAAGAAGGTGTGGGGCTGCTGGATTATTCATCAGCACATCGGATTCTGTAGGAACCTCGATTTGAATAGATCTGAGGCTGCTGCAGAACACCCGGAATCGGCCGTAGAGTCTGCCAAACCCACAGCCCGTGCAGCAGAGTTTGGGAGGGGCTGTCCGCAGAGTGCGTGGGGCCTTCGATACTGGTTACTATGTACAGATGATGCCAGAGAAGCCCTGGGCTAATATCCACAAAAGGGAATTCGCACTGTGACAGCTCTGAGGTAGGCGTGCAGGGACGGGGAGAGTTAGGGCTTGTCTACGCTTAAAATGCCGTGCTGTGCCGCTGTACCTGCACTGCGGTAGAGCTGCGGTGTAGACACTGCCTGAGCAGATGGGGATTCTCCCGGCGTATGCAATCCACCTTCTTGAGAGGCGGTAGCTAAAGTGACGGAAGAATTCTTCCAGCGATATCTTAAGGTATCGCCTCTTGAGGAGGTGGATTACCCACCATGGGAGAATCCCACCTATCTGCACAGGTAGCGTCTACACTGAACAATCCTTCTGTCAACCTAGCGCTGTCTCCAAAGAGACTAGGCTGGCTTAACCACGCCACTCGGGGGTGTGGCTTTTTCACACCCCTGTGCCACGTAGTCATGCTGACTTAATTGTCTAGTGTAGACAAGGCCTTAGGTGCTTACAGACGGGATCCACAAAAGCCCATATGCTCAGCAGGGAGCTGCCTAAGCTAGACAGCAGGAAATGCTGAGGAGAGGGGTAGGAACTAAGCCCCGGCTACTTCCGGGTATTAGGAGCCTAACTGGGGGCTGCTCAGGATTCACAGCCATGAACCCTCTCCGGAAGTTAAGCACCAAACCAGGTCACTCCGTCCTTTCTTGCAAAAAATCAAGCCAGTGCCCCTCCTATAAGCAATAGTCCAGAGGCTGGAGCACTCACCTAAGCTGTGGGACACTGACTTCAAATTCCCTCTCTGCCGTTACGGTGTGAAGACGTGAGCCCAGAGCTCCTGTGCCTCCCTGGGGAGTGCCCTCGCCACGGAGGTATGGGGTGCGCTGGAACCAGGCTCCTGTGGGCTCTTGTACCACGTTATGAAAAATACTTAAACAGTCACTTGAGCAGGGACTTCAACTTGAGGCTCTGCTCTCCCAGCTGCAGGCCCTAACCCCCAGGCTACAGCACCATTCTCATCGCCTGCGGCCCCCTGCAGACCCCCATGAAATCTCACGTGATGAGTAAGTCCCTCTCCTCTGCCCTCCCTCCCTGCTGTCCCGCAGTTCCCTGGGGACAAGATTCTGCCCATCTCATAAAGTATTTAACCCTAAATGTGACTGGGCTGCATTGCTGCTGGCTCAGTGGTGCCAGGGTTGGGGATGGGCAGATGGAACAGGGATGTTTGCCTGGAAACAAGAGCTTGTCCAGCGACACGGCCCTCGCCAGCAAAGGGGTTAAGGCCTGCCAGGGACCGGCTCCTGCAGGCGCATCTTGGACTGCAGGGCCTCACAAATAGCTCCCCCACATCCACGTTGACCCCGGGCTGGATGAGGTCGCACTCTGAGGACAAGGCCTTGACCCTAAGGATTAACGGTCAATGAACAAGAACTTGGTGTGTCAGGTCTTGTGTCTCCTGCACTCTCAGCCAGAGCTAAGATTCTTCTCTTCTGTTCTGTAGAACAGCTGCCAGGTTCTGCTCAGCCATGGCTGCCTTTCTGGAGGAGGGATCCCTGTGTACCTGAAGCAGTTCTCATCTCAACTATTTCAGTAACGGGTGCATCAAACGTTCCTCTTTTCCCTCAAAGACCACCTGTCTGGGTAGCAGGGCTGGTCACTTGGGGCTCCCTGCCAGAGCTGGGAATACAAGTGCCATTTGCAAGTGCAGCCCGGGGTCTGTCTTGCAGTAGCTACCCTTCTAGTGAAGTGTTTGCACTAGGTCACGCCCCAGCCCTTGTGTCTTGCAGAGGGAAGACAGCCAGAGTCATTGGTTACGAGGAATTCAAAAAGGCCCTAGAGGAGCTGGCCCCAAAGAGGTTTAAGGGCAAGAGCAAGGAGGAAGCATACGAATCCATCTGCCAGCTGGTGGCAGGGAAGGAGCCGACCAACGTAGGCGTCACTGTGAGTGATTGCTCTTCTCGGACAAGTGGAGCAGGAGTGGGGGGTGGGGGGCCTGGCAAAGACGGTGGGTCTGTCTGCGGATATGCAGATGCTGCTCTGGGCCACTGGGAGCCCCACAAATGTCACATAGCAAAGCAGTGTGTCCTGGAAGAGGCAGGGATCTGGGGGGGCTGTGACAACTTAAGGGCAGGGTCCTGAGCAGTGGGGACAGCATGAGGTCCCGAGAGTGCATGGGGAATGGAGGTGTCTGGAACAATGAGGGACAGGTGGGGGAGTGGGCCAGCGTCATGGTCTGTGGGGGACTGACAGGGCAGGGCCTGGGGAGGCCACATGGGGGACGGAGGGGCCTAGGACAAGCACGTGGGGGACGGAGGGGCCTGGAAGGGCACGTGGGGGACGGAGGGGCCTGGGAAGGGCTATAATTGCTTCTTTGTGTTTGACTCCCCTGCCCCATTTTCTTGCTGACAGAAAGCCACAACTGGCGGGGCGGTGGACAGGCTGACGGACACCACCAAGTACACGGGCTCGCACAAGGAGCGCTTCGATGAGAGTGGCAAGGGCAAAGGGAAGAGCGGGCGGGAGAACATTGTAGACACCAGCGGCTATGTGGGGGCCTACAAGAATGCTGGCACCTACGACGCAAAAGTGAAGAAATAGGGACAACTGGAAGTGCCACCGACCCTCCCAGGTCCAGGCACCCCACAGCCTCTGGGCCTTCAATCACATCAGCCTTGGGAACTGGCCTTAATGGCACAGGCCTCCTGAGACTGTGCTGGGCCTAGCTCCTAGCCACGGAGCCAAGGCTGATAGGCCTCTTGTCACCAAGGGCTGATGTGATTAGAAACTGACCTGGCCTTGCACTTTGCTCCCAACATTACATCAGCTCCAGATGTATTGTGAGCCGTGTCCCTCCTGCTAGCGCTAACGAGACCTTCTCCCCCGTGCACCCTCAGGGCACCACGCCCCTCCTGCTAGCGCTAACGAGACCTTCTCCCCCGTGCGCCCCCAGGGCACCACGCCCCTCCTGCTAGCGCTAACGAGACCTTCTCCCCCGTGCGCCCCCAGGGCACCACGCCCCTCCTGCTAGCGCTAACGAGACCTTCTCCCCTGTGTGCCCCCAGGGCACCACGCCCCTCCGGCTAGCGCTAACAAGACCTTCTCCCCTGTGTGCCCCCAGGGCACCACACCCCTCCTGCTAGCGCTAACGAGACCTTCTCCCCCGTGTACCCTCAGGGCACCACGCCCCTCCTACTAGCACTAATGAAACCTTCTCCCCGTGTGCCCCCAGTTCACCACGCCCCTCCTGCTAGTGCCAACCAGACCTTCTCCTCCGTACCTCTCACAAGGCCGCCACATTCCTCCCACTCGCTGCAATGAGGCCTTCCCTTACTCATGCACTGGGTGCTTGCCTGAATCTCTTCCACTAGTGAGGTCTTCTACTCACTACAGATGCCAATATCCCTCCTGCTAATGACAGATGCGCCTTTTCCAACCCTATGTCCCTTCAGCTAAGGCCAGGTCTACACTAGGAAGTTTGGCTTGTAGAACTATGTCACACAGGGGTGTAAAAAATCCCCCCTCACCCCCAGCGATGCAGTGATGCCAACCTAACCCCCAGCGCAGAGCAGCACTGTCAACGGAAGGGCGTCTCCCATCGACAGAGCTACTGCCCCTCGGGGGGTGGCATACAGGACAGCCGTACCAGTGCAACTTTTAAATGTAGACCTGCCCTAAGATTAATGACACCTCCTCCCCTCTGGGCACATCAGTCACCAGCATTACCGCAGCCCCTTCTCCCCAGGGCACTTCACTCGTCAGCATTAATAGCATCCTGCATGCGCCTTCCCTGGAGAACTGGCCTGCACTGTGTTTAACCCCCACCCCTCGGGCTCCTCCAGCAGCCCCAGGCCCCATCGTTCCCTGCCCAGTCCCCAGACGCCTGCCTTCTTGGTGGAGTCACAGCCAAAGGCCTCCCTGCTCTGTAACCTGGCTCTGCAATAAACCGCCCCCCGTTTTGTACTAGCGCCCCGTGTGTTTTTTCGGAAGGAAACAACGCAGGCAATTCAGGACTCAGGCAAAGGAGGCTGGTTTTGACCCAGGATCAGATCAAAGGGGCCAGTCAGTCGACTTGGCTCCGAGTCAGACGCTAGGCGGGGAGTGGTGTGGGCTTGGCCCTGTCACCTCATGACTTTGGCAAGCTCCTGGCCGCCCTTGTGCCCCAATGTTGCCAGAGCAACCAGAGAGACACACAAACATTCAGGCACCTGGCTCCAGCTGCTGCAGTGTTTGCAACCAAACACATGAGCTCCTGGTAACACTCCCTGGGAACTGGGTCTTAATTGGAACCACCACCTCCCACAGACATGGCCCAGCATCTGCCCCCCCACCCCCAACCTTGCTGTGCTTTAGACAGGGCTCTAAAGCCTCTTGCACACAGGCCTAAGGCCCAGATCCTCAAAGGCCCCTAACTCCCAGGTGCCTAAATACCTGGGCCTCGGGCTCTGGCCTCGCCCACTGAGAGTGCTGGACTCGCCTCCCCTGACTGATGGGTCTCTCTCTTCTGAAGTCAGAGGTTAGAGGAATCCCAGAGCCACCAGGCCAGAGAGGACACCAGAGTGGGCCAGAATATGGAGGTCACCAGAGACCAGGCCTTGGGAATACTGTGTGTCCGCGAGTATTGATGCTCAACTCTCCCATCTCGTCCCGTCTCATGCCACTGCCTCAGGAAGCCACTGCTGGGCCACAGGACAGATCAGCTTAGAAAAGAGACCACTGAGGGGGGCTATGATAGAGGTCTATACAGTCATGACTGGTGTAGAGAAAAAGTGTTATTTACCCCTTCACCTAACAAAAGAACCAGGGCTCACCTGATGGAATTTATATACAGCAGGACTAAAACAAACAAAGGGAAGGACTTCTTCACACAACGCACAGTCAACCTGTGGAACTTGTTGCCAGGGGATGGTGTGAAGGCCAAAAGTATAACAGGGTTCAGGAAAGAACTAGATACGTTCATGGAGGACGGGTCCATCAATAGTGATCAGCAAAGATGGTTAAGGATGTTACCCCTGAGTGTCCCTAAATCTCTGACTGCCAGCAGCTGGCACTGGAGAACTGCAGATGGCTCACTCGATAATTGCGCTGGTCTGTTCATGCCCTCTGAGCATCTGGCATCAACCACTGTCGGCAGACAGGATACTGGGCTAGATGGACCATTGGTCTGACCCAATATGGCTGGTCATATATCCCCTTTTCCCTGCTTGTGTGCCTTGGAGGAATTCAAGGCATGGAAGCCCTGCTGTGCTGACAAAGCCACTCCTCTGATGCACCACTTCAGCTCACCCAAACATTTCTCGTCTGGATTTTCCCTTCTTATCAGAAACGACGCCTTAGCTGAGTTATTATTTATTTAGCATCTGAAGTGTGCTAGGAACTTTACAGAACAGAAAACACATCCCGGAGAACTCACAGAGAGAACTGTCATCATCCCAATTGAGCTGGGAGGAACAAGGGAGGAAGCACTGGGGGAAGAAGAGAGGAGCGGGGGAGAAGGGTAGTGCCCCGTGATGAAGGTTAATATGATGCTAGGTTCCTGACTCAGCATTGCCGGTCCCCGTAGCTCCTGCTCCCTTAGTACAGCAAGTAGCTCTGCAGCAACGAACCCAACCGGTTGATTAACGATCCTTCTCTCCATTAGCTTCTTTGTGGAGGCTGGTTCTTGGGACTTTCCCTCCTATCTCACAGGCCAGAGTCTCCTGACAACTCTGCAAAACACCCCTGGGCAGCAAGTACCCTATCAACTAAACAGCCTTCTCAACAAGAAGTCAGATTACACTATGTGTCCCAGAGTTCTCTGCAGGTGCCAAGTGCCTCCTGTGGCAAAAACGCGGTTCACCAAGAAGCGTCTGTTTGGATGGCGGAGGCTACTTTAGGATGTTCTATTCTATTGAGGTTGTTATAGGGAGCTCCTGCTAGGAAACTTGCTTGCGTGAGATTTTCTCTCTGAAGTGGTCTAGGGAAGCCCATGAGTTATTGCATGTGCATCCAGACTGAGCCTGTGAACCTGCTGAGGTTTGCCCACCCCTGCAGCATGTTGTGGAAATGAAGTACATAAAGCATGCCCCATATTTCCAATTTTCAGTCACCCATTTAAGTTCTCTTCCTGCAGCTCTACAGTGTCAATGGTTTCGATTTCCATAATCTCATAATTTATGTATGGATAGAATTTCCCTGTGCATCTCGCTCTCTTCTTCTGTCTAAACTATAAAAATGCCCCAAAAGTTGACAGCGAAGAATAACACCTTGTTTTCCTCTGTATAGTGGCCATTGCATCCTGGAATTCATCAAGTTCACAGGAGAGTGTGAAAACCACAGGAGTTAAGCTAGGTAGAAATAACTTCCTCTACGACCTGTAGAAAGAGAAAGGTTCTATGGGCAAACTTTCTGATACCCCTAGAAATCCAAGCCAGCTAGCTTTCACCCCAAACTAAGCACTGTAAAGTTGTCTGCCTTAGGGCTGGTCTACATTAGGGGGCGATCCATCTAAGATACGCAACTTCAGCTACGCTATTCGCGTAGCTGAAGTCTAAGTATCTTAGTTCGACTTACCTGGCCGTCCTCACGGCGGCAAGTCGACCGCCGCAGCTCTCCCGTCGACTCCGTTTACTCCTCCTGCCGAGGTGGAGTACGGGCGTCGATTCGGGGATCGATTTATCGCGTCTAGACGAGACGCGATAAATCGATCCCCGATAGATGGATTACTACCCGCCGATCCGGTGGGTAGTGTAGACGTGGCCTTATGAAGCAGACATACATCTCTCTGTACGCGGTTAACCTGCCTTTTCCCTTCAGAATAATGTCTCATTGTAGTGTAAGTTCCTCAATGATGTGAAATGAAAGGTGTGAAATGTAACCAACAAATGAATGGACTCAGCCCACTAAATGTAGAGGAGCGATAAAGGATTTTGTTGGCTTTCTTTCTAGCAATGACATGAAAAGCATAGCACACAAAGGATGTAAGTTGTAAAGATGAAAGATGTAAGCACCTAACCAGGGTCTAGTTTTGAAGTAGTAAAAGAAATTGCCTAAAAAAGGGGGTATTCCATTTAATAGTCTGGCTAAGACAGAAATACAGTCCTGGAAAACAATGGAACATAAAAAGCTTCTTAATAAGAAAAAGGATAAAAGAAATTTGTTATACACTGTTGCCATCTACTGGATATTGATGGAAGCAGCAGTAAAACAGAGAACAGAAACCAGAGACCCCCTGGCAAGCGTCCAAAAGAAATAAGAGGACTGTTCTCCTCCGACAAATCCCAAAGGAGGGTATATAAATGGAGGTTACAGAGGTGGATCTCAAAGTTTTGCTGAACCCCCATGGCTCGCCTCTCCCTTCCTCCAGGGTCACAGGACAAAGAAGAGAAGTTTGCTGAACCCACAAAAGAAGCTACAGAATTCAGAAGTGCTACCAGACACTTGGACCAGCTCTGTGGCCAGCTCTCCCCACTCCTAGGGTTACAGGCCTGAGAAGAAGCAGTGACATTCCATTTCAGAGATTAAGTAACTGAAAGTTTCCTTGCTGAGTCTGCACTTTCTAGTGGGACCCCAAGGAACCATACGTGTGATTTTAACTGAGTAATGCTAGCTGCATAGTGCTCCATTGTAAATCCTAGTAAACTGGCCCAAGAGACTCTCAAACAACTTTTAAGCAATTGCCTTTGATGTTTTAAATTAGTCCCTTTTATACTCAACACTAGAACGAGCAGGGATCACATTGCTAAGAGTGCCTTAAGACCCACAGATTACAAGGCCAGAAGGGAACATTGTGATCATCTAGTCCAGCAGTTCTCAAACTTCATGGCACCGCGACCCCCTTCTGACCACAAAAATTATTACATGACCCCAGGTGGGGGTGGAGTGGGGGAATTCCTGGAGCCCGAGCCTGTGGCCTCCCCCCCACCCCCTGGGCTGAAGCACTCAGGCTTTGGCTGCAGCCCCGGGCAGCAGGGCTCAGGTTTCGGCTTCAGTCCCGGGCCCCAGCAAGTCTAATGCTGGCCCTGGCGACCCCATAAAATGGGGCCCCGACTCACAGTTTGAGAACTGCTGATCTAGTCTGACCCCCCTATAACACAGGACAGAGAACTTCCCCAAACTAATTTCTAGAGCAGATGTTTTAGA
Source organism: Malaclemys terrapin pileata (assembly GCF_027887155.1). Taxonomy (NCBI): domain Eukaryota; kingdom Metazoa; phylum Chordata; order Testudines; family Emydidae; genus Malaclemys; species Malaclemys terrapin. The sequence goes on from NC_071518.1 coordinate 38,252,293, forward strand.
AAATTATCCAATCTTGATTTAAAAACCCTCAGGGATGGAGAATCCACCACAACCCTTGGTAAGTTGTTCCAATGGTTAATTACGCTCACCATTAGAAAATTTACTCCGTATTTCCAGTCCGAATTTCTCTAGCTTCAACTTCCAGCCATCAGATCGTGTTAGACCTTTCTCTGCTAGATTGAAGAGCCCATCATTAAATATTTGTTCCCCATGTAGGTACTTACTGTAATCAAGTCACCCCTTTGGCATATAATGCCATGTAAAGGGACATTGGCAAGGTTGCCAGGGCAAAAATGTGACTAACCTTTTCTCATTAGATCTGTTTTTTGCACAGTCTGTACAATTGTTTCTCAGGCTAGGTCTACACTACCGGGGGGTGGGGGGGTCGACCTAAGATACGCAACTTCAGCTAAGTGAATAGCGTAGCTGAAGTTGCGTATTTTAGGTCGACTTACCTGGCTGTGAGGACGGCGACGAGTCGACCGCTGCCGCGCCGCCGTCAACTCTGCTTCTGCGCCGCCGTCGACTCCGCTTCCACCTCTTGCCGCGGTGGATTTCTGGAGTCGACGGCAGAGCCATCGGGGATCGATTTTATCGCGTCTTCACTAGACGCAATAAGTCGATCCCCAATAGATCAATTGCTACCCGCCGATCCGGTGGGTAGTGAAGATGTGCCCTCAGTGTTATTTCCCCCCCGAAACAAATTCAACTTGAAGAAGGGTGAGATCAGTAGGACCCTATGTGAGGGCACTTTCCATAGAGTGGCGAGGACAGGAGGTTCAGGAAATTGTTGGCGTAGAGGAAAACATGGAGACAGATACCCTGCTCAAGGAACTACAATCTAAGGGGAGGAGGAAGATGGGGCATAGAGAGACAAGTGGGTACAAGTGAAGATTTCCTTAGGATTGTGGAAACAATAGCTGCTTGAAGGAAGAGGGGACGGAGAGGAGATGGTATTTACTTTCCTGAACCAGTGGCAGATTACCGCACGAGCCAATTGGGGCCCATGCCCAGGGGCCCAGCCAATTTGGGGCCCTGTGATGGGGTGGATTAAGCCCTGAGGCCCCCTGCTGGAGGCCTTGTGGCCCTGCCACACCCACCCCAGAAAAGGGCAGTAGAGAGGTCCTCCAAGCTGCCTAGAGCAGCTGAGTGGGAAGTAGCCAATCAGGGCCCAGAAGGCTACTATAAGAAGAGCTGTAGGGCCAGTGCCAGTTCTGCTCTTTACTGGAGCTGGAGGAGCTTGGATGGGGCTCTGTGCTGGGACTCCACCAGGACAAGGCCCTGAGCTAAGGGCAGGGGTGGTCCTTAGGCATATGCGGCTGTGTAGGGCACCCCTGGGTCTTAGTGTCCTCCCACCCATCTCTTCCTTTCCCTGTTCTGACCCTTCCTGCAGGCTCCCACCACAGCTGGCTGCTGCAGCCTCCCCAGTCTTCCTCCAGAGGGGATCTAGTACTTAGAAGTGAAAAAGCCTCCAGCCTGCCAGACCTATTAGCACAACACTGAAACTGTTAGCGAGCCATTCACGGGGTAATGGAGCCACTGAACAGGCATTTGCCAACCCCCAGGTATAGACTGTCTGAATTTACCGACTGGAAACAGTTGTGCATCACGGTCTTGTTTACTCAGAACATGTCAGTCTACAGGACCTTAGTTTAAAATCTGCTTTAAAAATATTTCATTAGCGTGATGGTGAAGATGATAAAATCACATCTCTAAAAAACCCTCGCATAGATTTTTAGATGCACAATCTGAGGATTCATCTGTAGCCTTAAATGCTTGGACCTTCAGACATCGTTTTTAAAATAAATCCTTCAAACCTCCCTTCTCCCCCCTCCCCCCATATGCGAGCTCGGGCTGCCACCGGGCACAGGGTACCAGTTTAATAATACTGCAGAGGGCCCCATAAAGCCTAAGGCCGGCCTGGGTAAGTGAAGAATGTGCTGGAGTCACGGGGAAGTATCTCAGGGAATTGTAGCAGCAACACAGTTTATTTAAAGGGAAATGGTGGATGACTGCTCTCTATAGGGTCCCTGGGCTGGGACCTGCAGTAGAGGGAGGGCCTGGGTCCCCCCTCCCACCAGCCACTGGGAAAGTGGCCTGGACTTTGATGCACCCCAGAAGGGGAACTGAACTCTTGTAGTGGCCCAGCTGAAGAGCTGGGGCCAGAAAGGCCTGGAGAAGCAAAGAGCCTTCAGGGAGGGAGCCCTGGGGGATGTGGCCCCACGCCAGGGCTGGGACTGCTTAAAGAGCAGAGATAATCTGAGGGAGCTCAAAAGGGGCTGAGAGACAGTTTGGCCAGCGTATGGTGATAGGTAGGGTCCTACCAAATTCATGGTCCATTTTGGTCAATTTCATGGTCGTAGGATTTTAAAAATAGTAAATGTTATGATTTCAGAGTTTAAATCTGAAACTTCACAGTGTTGTAATTGTAGGGGTCCTGTGTGTGTGTGTGTGTGTGTGTGTGAGGCACAAGGTTATTGTGGGGGGAGGAGGGGTTGCACTATTGCTACCCTTACTTCTGCACTGCTGCTGGTGGTGGTGCTGCCTTCAGAGCTGGGCAGCTGGAGAGCAGCGGCTGCAGGCCGGGAGCCCAGCTCTGAAGGCAGCGCTGCCACCAGCAGCAGCGCAGAAGAAAGGAAGGATGGCACGGTATGGTATTGCCACCCTTACTTCCGCACTGCTGCCTGCAGAGCTGGGCCCTCTCCGCAGCCGCTCTCTCTGGTCGCCCAGCTCTGAAGGCAGCAGTGCGGAAGTAAGGATGGCATGGGATGGTATTGCCACCCTTACTTCTGTGCTGCTGCTGGCAGGGCGCTGCCTTCAGAGCTGGGTGCCCGACCGACAGCTGCCACTCTCCAGCAGCCCAGCTCTGAAGGCAGCGCAGGAGAAAGGGTGGCAATATCACGACCCCCTAAAATAATATTGTGACCCCCCCCGGAACTCCCTTTCAGGTCAGGACCCCCCATTTGAGAAATGCTGGTCTCCCCTGTGAACTCTGTATAGCCTAGGGTAAAAGCACACACAAGACCAGCTTTCACAGGAGGAGCCCAGATTTCACGGTTTGTGACACGTTTTTCATAGCTGTGAATTCGGTAGGCCCCTAGTGATAGGCCCTGCTGGACTGATTGGAGAGTGAGCCCCAGGATAGTGCTGCCGATCAACGGATCCTACAGAGGGTGCTGAGAAGGGGTTTGCTTTGCTTTTATCACACAGACAGTGGGTGACTCGGCTGGAGGATGAGTCACCAAAGACCCACCACAGACAGGTGGAGAGAGAGTGCAGGCACATGCACTCAGCCAGGGGGTGCTCGCGAGAGGTGACTGTGACCCCATTACAGGCCCTCAGTTAAATTCCACCCACCCACTGTGGCCCCAGGCCTGGAGGGGCTCTCGTTCCCTGCCGCAGCCCTGGGGCAGTGCTTTTCTGGTCTCTGTGCTGCTGGGGGGTGGAAAGAAGTGAGAAGGATGGGGCTGCCAGGGAAGGGGTGGAATGGGGTGGGGCTGTGGATTGGGGTTGCAGGTTAAAGGGGTGGAATGGGGGTGGGGCTGCAGGTGGAAAGGCTGGGGCAGGGGCCCCATCACTTGCTCCAGCCCAGGGCCCCAGGAGACCTTGATCGGCCTCTGTCCTGAACACTGAACTTGGTCAGATACTGCTGCTCCTTTCTACAAATGATTTCAGGAGTGTGTGTTTCCATTTGCCAGGATGATCATTTTTTTTGGCAATTCAGATAAATTTGGCAACTTTCCCTGTCAATCTGGGAACTACTGGATGCATTCCCTGAAAACACAATGGTAAACTGTCTCAGATGTGAGATCTTGGAAGCATGTAAATGTCAGACTATTATATTGAGCAGTGCCAGAGGCCATGGGCAAAGGGGGTCTTTGTAGACGTGTGTGTGTGTGTGTGTGCGCGCGCGCCCCCAGAGACCCAGATCCTGCCAGGGCTCTGGAGGCTGATAGGTTGCCTGTTTCAGCAAAAGTTTACTTGAGTCTGCAAAAAAATGCAGCAAAACATTTCACTTCAGCGAATGGGCATTTTCCAACGACACTGGGAAATGTCCAGCCAGCAACACCCCTAAATAGAAGCAGCACCTGCTCTGTCCATCTTTCAGAGATTAGTCCACTGCAGGATGGGCAGGACTTAAAACCAACAGGTTTGGAATCCAACATTTGAGGTGCCCTGTTGTGACCCAGAGCCTATTGATGCCAGTTGGCAGAGGGCACCAGGGATGCATGGTGGGTTTTTACAGGTTATCATACTGACAGGTTTACTGGTTGTCATAGTCCTTTTGAACTGTACAAACAGATATTTAAAAGAGTTATGAACCTATACTGGAAATTATGTTCTCAAAGCCCTGGAGTTAAGGCAGGTAAACAGGAGGTGACTGATTCCTTCCAGGCAGAGGGTAACAGAAGCACATCTCCCTATCTGGTCATTGTGTGTGATCTGCTTGTGATCTGTTTCACAATGCAGATCTATCTGCATATGGAGCCAAAATGCTAATCAAGAGACTGAAATCTTCAAGCGAGGAAATGTACAGTGGGAGGGGATCCTGGTTTTGAGTACAGATAACGGATTGTTTGGGTATAGCTGCGGGGCAGAGGTACCCCCCTGCATCTTTAACTGAGAAGACAAGTTGACAGCGTGACTTGTCCACGAATGGAAGATCACAGCCGAGCCTGGCTGTAAAATGCTGGAAGGGCTTTGGGGTGACCATTGCTCCAGAAGATGTGAAAATATCTTGTTAGTTAAGTCTAGGTTCTAGGATGCATGTTATGATTTTATTTTATACGTAACCAGTCGTTTCCAATATTTTTACTTGATATCTCTAGAATCTCTTCTTTGTTATATCACCTTTTGCTTGTTTTCACTATAAACATATCTAGGTGCTGTGTGATCAGTGGAACTCTGATCTAGGCTGTAACCAATAAGATGAGGGGCAGGGTTCCTTTGGGAGCAGTGAGTCTGTGAATACTGTGAGTGCCCAGTGATTCAGGGACTGGACACTCCAGGGAGAAGCTTACAGGGCTCAGGGGTTGGTGTGGGCCTTTTGCTAACCTGCAGAGGGACAGCAGAGCCTACACAGGCTGAGAGGGGAAGGCTTGTGTTGCATATGGCTGGTGGAGTCAGGGATCTGACCCATGGCAGGAACAGACAGTGCCCCCTTATGCTAAGGGTATGTGGTAGCGAGGTGCCTCACCACCCATTGTACCACCAGGAAGCATTGCATCTGTACAGGGAGGTCTGTATGGTGGGTTGCACAGGGGGCTTGTCCAGGGAGGTTTGACTGTCAGTATTTATTCCAGCCAGGTCACAGATGTTCCTCGGGGTCATATATCAGAGGAGATCAGAAGAGTTTTGAGAGATTAAGCTGGAGCTAAGAACTAGTGGCTCAGACGCTACCACACGTGGTCAGAGGAACCTGAGGGAGGGTCATGGCCACTCTGCCCTTTATGCCCTCTCATGGGAGCAGTAGGAGACACACAATGCATGTGCAGCTCCATCGGACACTGCTATTGAGAACCCCAATCTCACATGTGCACCTACAGTGGGATCCACACTGATGCATACCCGGAAGAACATGGAGCTCAGAGATATCCCCGGATTTAGCTTTCAATCATTAAACATAAAAGCAATTAACTCATTGTGACGTTACATCCCATATTCTTATGGAAATATGCTTACGATATGGCTATGGCATAAGGTATCATTGGAAAGGTTATAATATACTGAATGTGATTATCTAATTTATATGCATGTATCATTTCTGTATCTAAAGCAGGGGTCTCAAACTCAATTTACCTTAGGGCCAGTGCCAGTCCTCAGATCCTCCCAGTGGGCCAATGTCACTCATGCCCCCCAAAACTCTGCCCCCCCCACCTGCCTAAGGCTCTGGGACAGAGTTTGGCTGGGGGAGGAGGTCTGGGGTAGGTGATTGGGGTGCAGGCTCTGGGAGGGAGTTTGGGTGGGGGAGGGGGTATGAAGGGAGGGGGTGCAGGCTCTGGGAGGGAGTTTGGCGACAGGAGGGGGTATGAGGGGTGGGGCTGCAGGCTCTGGGAGGGGGTCAGGGGTGCTGTGCTTACCTGGGGCTCCAAGGTGGGGCAGGCCAGGGGGCCTCCGTGCGCTTCTGCCCCCAGGCACCACCCTCGCAGAATCCTATTGGCTGCAGGGGCACTCGGGGTGGGGACAGAAGCGCGCGGAGGCACAGCCCTGCCCCTGGGCCACAGGGAGGGGCCGGCAGCCGCTGGAGCGAGCAGGCAGACACCGCTCAGCTCCGCTGCGCAGCTGGGGCCCCTGAGGGGGAAGCGCCCGGGGGCGGCAGGTGGGGCCAAGGGAGAGACGCAGTCCCAAAACTTCTGGAGCCCCGCGGGCCACATTGGGGAGGCTTGCAGGCTGCAGATGGCCTGTGGGCCAGGAGTTTGAGACCCCTGATAACAATTACAACTCTGTGTATTTGGGAGACACCCACCAGACAACAGGCCATCAGCCTTGATGGGCCATTAGGAAGAAACAATAAGACTGTGAAGATACTAATCTATCTCCTTCCTGAGAGGTATCCTGGGATGTAGCTGTGACGCTACTAGGTCAGGTGGTCCTGTCACCTGGGACTAAACACCATCTTGGACTTCTAGTCATTTTCCATTAAAAGGAGGGGGCGGTCAAGACTGGGAAACGAAAGATTCCCGCCTTATGTAAATCTTGCGTAAGGCTGGGGAGTAAGGCAAACAGAACTCTTCCTGCTCAAGAAGGAAGCCTGCTGAAAGTACCCGAAGAGACAAGGGAACTGAGCAGTGGGAAAGGCAAGGGCTGAGTCCAGATGAAGACAGGAGTCTAGTCTGTAAAGAGAAATACTGGAACTCTAAGCTACAGAAACTCTGCAACTTTTATGAGCTTACGTTGAATACATTTCTCTACAGCGCAAAACAATATCATTTTGGGTGGACTTTCCAGAGGGGAGCTGCACTTGAGTGCTGGGTGATTTCCTAGCTGAGTTTTCTCAGAGAGCCGTTTGCAGACTCTGTGATTCTACAGCTGGTGCGTCCCTACCTGTGTGTGCTGCCAGAGAGCCTAAGTCAGCCAAACAGGGCAAGGGAGCCCAGGCTCGTGGAGCAGGCAGGCTCAGTGAAATAAATCCCAGTACATCAGGTGGCATCCCAGAATGGGGGGTCCAACCCATCACATTTATGTTAAAATATATCTGATTCTACAGGTGTGAGTTTCCTCTCTTCTTTGCTCAGTTGAGTTCAGGCTGAGCCGTGCCTTCTATTTAAAAGATGACTCTTCTAAGTACTCTAAAACCTGCATGCTTATTCAGCTTGTCTTGAAATTGTGTGCCCCATGGAGGAGCTAGGTAAGGTTACTAGTGCAAATTTGGTGTCCTTTGAGCACAGGGTTCCTGAGATACACCCCCCGCCCCAAACAAAACAAAACCACATTTCACAAAATCAGCAGCTTCTGACAATGTTTATTTTTGCACACGTGGGGCTCAAACCGTGGCTTTCACCAGCCCCCACCGGTTGCTCGAAGTTCATCTCCACGTGTGCCCCTTTGGGGAAGCTCCATTGAAAACATTCACGGAAGAGCTCAGCTCTCTAGACTGGTACATGGCAAACATTCATGCAACGAAGAGAGTGAAATGGGCATAGGCAGCAAGACGAGGCAAGAGGCTTTCCAGCCACCTTCTGATCAGATGACGTGGGTGGCTCAAGGGGACATGCTACACCCCTGCACTGGAAAACTGAACCCGGCACGTGGCAGAGCTCTGAGAAGGATTTGTAGGAACAGGGCTAGTAGCTGCATCTCATGGGTTTTTTAACTTTTGGGGAATGTGCCCCGCTAATTTGTACAGTGACTTTAGAAGAAGTTCAAACCACTTTCTCATAGACAATAAACTACACGTGCTCGCCGCTGATGTGGGAACGATGGCAGGGCATGTTGCTACTGTCTCCACCTGCAGTAGCATAGGAGAGCGTCAGCCCTGATTGCTCAGTCAGCACAGGTTGGCTGGAGGCAAGATGAAAGACCGGATAATGTAATCATGTTTCTTGAACAATGGAAATGATCACTTGAAGGCCAAGGGGTTCCCGCGTCACAGCCCCTTAAACAGGACGTACTCATGACATTTTTCACTGAGTGCACTAAGGCCTTACCCTCAACTAAGTGGCATTTCTGTTTTTTCCCATTTGTCTAAACTTTTGAATGCTGCAACTGATCAATTCCAAAATTTCAGGGAAAGTTCTAGACATTGGTGACCAGAACCCTACTGATTTTGGGGAAAATCAGAAAACGGAAAGAGGGGATAATGGGGCCCCATGAAGCCCCCACTGGCTCTTTAGCACAGCCACTGCCTCAGGCACCCCCTTCCACTGTCTATAGATCAAACAACTGGTTAAAAATGTACCAATACCCCATCTCAGCACTGCCTATCCTCCCAATAGAGTTTAAATGTTGAAATCCTGAGTGACTTATCACTCACCCAGAAAGATGACTAATGGTGAGGGGAAAGACCCCTGGCCCAGGGTGGAGGAAATAGGGTACTCTGGATTGGGGGGAGGAGAAGGGGAAATGGCAGAGTTAGATTGGGGTACCCTGGTATGGGGAGGGGGGGGGAATGAGGGACAGTCTCAGAGCCCCAGGCATGGCAGGGAAGGGGAAAGAGAGCAAGGGCTTAATGAAGGTTCACACAGAGCTCCTGCCAGGGGGGATTCCGCTGTGGGAGTGGGAGGAGCGTGGGCAGAGATGGGAGAATAGGGATGGGGGAGGGGAGAATGGGGGACCCTGGACTGGGGAGAGGGAGGCCACACAGTGCCCCTGGCCTGGGTAGGGGGAAGGTGGGAATGCAAAGGAAGGGGAATAGGGCACACAGAATTCCTGAGGTGGGGGGAAGAGATTGGGGGAGTAGGGTATCCGGGCATGCAGAGCAGCTAGTATGGGGGGGGGTATAGAATGGGGTGGAGGGAATGGAGCATATGGGGTGAAGTGGGAATAAGGGGCACAGAGCCCCTACTAGGGAATATGGGGCAGGGTCAGAGCTGTGAAGGGGCACGCAGACTTGCGGAGAAGCAGTGATAAAACCGGGCTGTTTGGCAGCGTGCAGGGAGGGGAGGTGGATGGGGTAGGGGGTATAAATAGGAAGAAGGGTTGGGAGGGTTTAGGCCAGTGGAACAGGGGGGAGATTGGGGGAGTGGAAGGGGAAGAGGAGATGGAGTAGGTGAAAGTGGGAGAGGTGAGGAGTAAGGGCAGAGGCCTAGTCACCTCCACATTCTTCCCTCCCCTGCCACTGTGCTGGGATCTGGAGTGCCTTCCCCTCTGAGATCTGAGCTCTGCTGCCTGTCCCCTATGCTGTGCTGGGAGCTGGGGGTCTGATCCCCTCTCGCTGCCCCCATATGTGAACCAGAATCTCCAAAGGACCCTACCCCTCTGGGAGGAAGTCTGAGCCCCCCTGCCCCATCCCTCCATGTGAGCTGGGATCTAGAGAGCGGGGGAGTATGAACCCCTCTCCCTGTCCCCCATGTGTGTGGTGGGATTGGAGGCCCTGCCTTGCTGCAGGAAGTCTGAATAATAGATTCCAAGGCCAGAAGGGCTCATTCTGATCATGTAGTCTGATCTCCCGTATAACGAAGAAAAACTAGGACATTCTCTGACAAAAAACTGTTAATGCAGAGTTTAAGGTTGCTCAGGAGTATCTCCTACCTTTCCAGAACTCTGAGTTCAGCAAAACTTAACCTCTGAAACCCAGGGAATAGAGAGTTAAGGTACCTGCCAATGCCACCTTAACTCTGCCCTCTGAGCAGTGTTGCTAAGACCTAGGTAAGACAGTGGTCCGAATGAGCTCTCCGTCTACTGCTGAACTGGAGGAAAAGACCTCGTGAACTGACCACACCAGATATATCTGTTAGTCTGTAAGGTGCCACAGGACTCTTTGTTGCTTTTTACAGATCCACACTAACACAGCTACCCCTCTGATACATATCTGCACAGACACATACATCTTGCCAAGGTGATCCATTTTGGCTGGTTTGGGTTAAAATTCACTAAGTCTTGGATGCAGAGGTAATGTTATCCCTCTTTGATGACTAAAGGGCAGCAGAACTGTACTTAATATGCCCTAATTGACGCATATTCGCTACGGTCACCATAACTGTAATCTCACTCACTGACAATGGGGGCAGGGAGCTCTCTCCGAGTAAAAAACAGAGGGGACAGGGCAGCTGTTACTAGTGGTGAGCCGTCGATTTAAGGGTCCTAGATACTTATGACATTCCAGGGTACAAGCCAGAGCACTGAGAGACTGTCCCCACTTGCCCTGCAACGTGGGCTGCCTCACAATGCTTGACTGCTGCAGCTCCCAACCTGGGCTTCTCACAGCCAGACACCCTGAGTGTCTGTGTGTAGCCATAGCCCGGGGCCAACAGCTCGGACCCTCTGACTGTAGGTGAGAAATTGCATGAGACCAGGATTATAATCGGTTACATTTTAGACACTGGAAAGTGTGCTTTATTTTGTTACATTTGTACCTATTTTCGGTCTCTATGATCTCTGCTTAGTATCACTTAACTCTCTGCTCTTTATTAATACATTTATAATAAAACAATAAGTTTACCTAAGAGTAGTTCTAAGGTAAGGAGCATGTCCTCAGCGGAGCTAACGGGCTAGAGCAGTGGTTTTCAAACTTTTTTTTCTGGCGACCCAGTTGAAGAAAATTATTGATGCCCGTGACCCAACAGAGCTGGGGATGAGGGGTTTGGGGTGTGGGAGGGGCTCAGGGCTGGGGCAGAAGGTTGGGGTGCGGGGGTGAGGGCTGCAGGGTGGGGTCGGGAATGAGGGATTCAGGTTGTGGGAGGGGGCTCTGGGCTGGGGCAGGGGGTTGGGATGTGGGAGGGAGTCAGGGCTTTGGGCTGGGGGTGCAGATTCTGGGGTGGGGCTGGGGGGATTAGGGTGCAGGAAGGGGCTCCAGGTTTGGGGGGGCTCAGGGCTGGGGCAGGGGATTAGGGCATGGGGTTGGAGTGCGGGCTTATCTCAGGTGGCTCCCGGTCAGTGGCGCAGCGGGGGTGCAGAGACAGGCTTCCTGCCTGTCCTGGCACCGTGGACAGTGCTGCACCCTGGAAGTGGCCAGCAGCAGGTCCGGCTCCAAGGCGGAGGTGTGCAAGTGGCTCTGCGCGGCTCTTGCCTGCAGGCACCTCCCCACAGCTCCCATTGGCCGGTTCCTGGCCAATGGGAGTACGGAGCCGGTGCTCAGGGCGAGGACAGCGTGTGGAGCCCTGTGGCCCCTCCACCTAGGAGCCGGACCTGCTGCTGGCTGCTTCCGGGTCGCAGCGCAGTGTCAGAAGAGGTAGGGACTAGTAGCCTGCCTTAGCCGGGCAGCACCGCTGACGGGACTTTTACCGGCCCGGTCGGTGGTGCTAACCAGAGTCACGGCGACCCAATGCCTTACAATCTGCGACCCAGTTCTGGGTCACGACCCACAGTTTTAAAACCACTGAGCTAGTGTGTGTGTGTACTGGCTCTTTGGAGGCACTGGACTTAACTTCTGTGAATGTCCAGTGAGAGGGACTGGACACTACAGAGAGAAAGCGGGTTTCGCTGAATGTTACTTACAAGGCAAAGTTAAGACTGGCAGAGTCTCAGAGTTTGCTGGTGTGGCACGGAGCTGGCGCACGGTTTAAGATCCAGCAAAATTCTCTTACTGAGGCAGAGAGGTAACACAGTGGCTTATGGTTCCGGGCTCCTTGAGGGAGGTGCCATGGGGCTCAAATGGGTTTTGTTTTGTAATTAAGAAGAATCCCTAGATATTGAACCCAGCCTTTGTTACTGCCAATACCAGCTGGCAGAAGGGTTACACATCTGCTACCTTTGTAGATAGTGCAGAATGTGCATTCAATAGGGCATATGCCCACTGTAGGACACAATCAAAGGCAAAACTTGCATGCAGCTGAGGTTCCTGTTCAGAGCACTACCTGCACCTGCCCTACACTCAGACACTGAGCCTACTCCATAAAACATCCCCCTCTCTCCTGCAATTTACACTCCTTTCACATTTGCACACAGGGTTCCTCTAACACAGCACTTTTATTTCTCCCCCACAACAGCCACACCGTACTCCCACATGCCACCTCACTGCCCACAATCCCCCTCAGTATCGCTACAGGCACAGCTACACAATTGAGTGCTGATATGAGGCAAACTGCATCCCTCAGGGTACACAAATATCCATTGCTTTTCATCACCCAGAGGTGACCATAATCACCTCAGATGATAATCACAGTTCTGCTAAGCTGCCCCAACCAAGCCCTCCAGCATTCAATACAGCTACACGTAACACAGTGAATGCAGCTAGAATGCATGCAGATAACTCCTATAGGCTAGTGCCAGCTCCAGGGGGCAGAGTTAAGGTTGCATTGGTGTCTACCTTTCAGGTGTTAAAGGCTGAATTACCTTAACTCTTTATTTCCTGGTTTTCAGCAGTTTGAGTTGTATTGAACTGGATGTTGTGGAAGAGCACAAGATACCACCGGGCAACCTTAACTCACTAAATCTTTCTCAGTGAACATACACTGGAATCGCCATCCCATAGCTGAAATGCAACCATCTCTAGGGTAGAACATGACAGCTGTTAGCAGCAAACAGCAACACTACAGGACAATTTAGGATGGGGGAGAGAAATTATTCTGTATTAAACTGAAATTGCAGAGGGAATAATTATCTGCAGATTATCATCCCAAATAAAATTTCACCAGGTCACTCCAAATTCTTGCAAAAAATGCCATGGGACATAACCTTGATTTTACACTTTATATCAAATATTGGATCTCCACCCAAACAGCCACCTAGCACGGGACACTGATTCAGTACCATTTCAGAGGAAATTGAATCCACTACTGAATCACCAATACTTCCTGAAGCGTGACTCTGTAGTATCTGCGAAGATCATACCTCCTTGGGATGGCAAGACTGCAGACTACCGTTTTATTATAAGGAGCCTTCTGTATTTTTTTGGGAAATCAATAAAGACAGCAAAACATAAGAATGCTAACACCAAGTGGTGCTTAAGATGCTAATGCAAGGTAAGATTAGAATGACAGTGAATTCACTTCAGTAAAAGTAGACATTAGACACATTTAAATACAGTTTGACATCTCATATTGTACTTAAATGGAAAAGAACATAATCCATATAACATTAAATATGTGAAGTGACGCCATGTTTCCTTTAGAGAGGAGAATTGCTTAATTGCTCTGCATTACCATACTGACTATAGCCATGAGCTGATACAGGAGGAGTTCTTTCTAAGGGAGGCGATCTCTCACGAATGGTGAATTTCTCAGAAGAAAGCGTTGTTTTTACTGAATTAGGACTGTGCTCTTTATTCAGCTGTTGCAGCAGGAAGTTGTTTGTGGACACTAAAGACCTGGGCAAGATGGCGAAGAGGTGGTTAAAATGATGCATAAGCATGCATTCATCTGAATGAACTCTGCTAAGCTGTGGAATGTATTCCCTGCAATGAGATACTAATTTCCATTTCTTCAAATTCATAGCAAACGAAAAGTTAAAATGAAGTGTGTAGTTCATGCTTCTGTGTTTCAAATCGATTATAATAGCAATCACACTTAAGGTTCCATTTATAAATAGTTTATAAGGGGCTAAAATGATTGATGTTATAAACTTGTTACAGGCATAAGTAATGTGTTATGGACAGCTACAAGCACATCAGTAGAAAGAGTTGTACTGTAGATGATTCATAGATTCTAGGACTGGAAGGGACCTCGAGAGGTCATCGAGTCCAGTCCCCTGCCCTCGTGGCAGGACCAAATAAATGTCTATCAGGGATGGTCTAGACAGTATCTAACCTACTCTTAAATATCTCCAGAGATGGAGATTCCACAACCTCCCTAGGCAATTTATTCCACTGTTTAACCACTCTGACAGTTAGGAACTATGATAATAAGAAACCTACTGACCTGATGGGCAATTGATTAACCACCCATTAGAACACATGGGACTAGATTCACAAAAGTGGTCTGTTCACACCTGTGAATATATTAAATCCACTACTTCCATATCAGAGCAATTTTCCTGTGCCGTCGAGAACCGCTCTGGAATGTGTGCCTTTGGTTTTCTACATATGTATCTAGGATATGCTAGTACGATCTGTCACCACATGCTGATGCATGCAAGCTACCTCTTTTTTGTTTGTTTGTTTGTTCTGATCCTTACACATGGTAGCTACATGTCTGAGAGTTTCCTAGCGTCACACGACCTCTATTATGGTCATTTTAGGGTTCAGTAAGGAACAGCCTGTCTTCTTCCAGTGACTGATTACGGTTTCAAAGAAGGAAGGAGTAGTTTGTAGTACCAATTTAGATTGGTGCAATGTGGTGAAAACGCTAGAGAAATGTCGATCGACTACATTAGGCTATGGTAACACTACAGCGTAGGGTTGTACCATTGTACTGCTGTTAGTGCAGACACTTGAAGCTGATGGGAGAGACCTCTCCCATTGACTTAATTAATCCACCCCCAACGAGTGGCGGTAGCTACGTCAGCGGGAGAAGCTCTCCTACCAACATAGCGCTGTCCACACAAGCACTTAGGTCGGTGTAATTTACGTCACTCGGGGGGGTGGCTTATTCACACCCCTGAGTGACATAATTTATACTCACCTAAACTGTAGCGTGTACATAGCCAGTGTCTAATTAGATTGCTTCTCAGTTTTCAGAGTCACTGTTACAATGAATAAGTGTGCTATTTTATATGTCCATAATATGAACGCAGGATTGTCTCTGGGTTTTTGGTTGTTCTATGAGCTGTTGTACGAGATCAGAGTTGTATGGGTCACTACAAAAACTAAAAACTAATTTCCCCATGCTAATTTCCCCCTACTGTTACTCACACCTTCTTGTCAACTGTTTGAAATGGGCCACCCTGATTACCACTACAAAAGTGATTTTTTTCCTCCTGTTGATAATAGCCCACTTTAATTGAATTGTCTCATTAAAACTGACCCCCCACTTGGTAAGGCAACTCCCATCTTTTCATGTACTGTGTGTATATATATCTTCCTACTGTATTTTCCACTCCATGCATCTGATGAAGTGGGTTTTAGTCCACAAAAGCTTATGCCCAAATAAATGTTTTAGTCTCTAAGGTGCCACAAATACTCCTCGTTAAGATTACTTGAGTGACATCAACTGTAAAGTTCTTTACTTTTAAAGTTTAGCTGATTTTTTTTTATGTAACCTTAATTTTGATTTTTTTTCCAGGCTAATACGTTTGTATTTGAAGAAAACTACAGTATTCATTCATTTAACCAATTTAGAATTAGAACCTGCTTAACGAAGTGTGGCTTTGGCCTATTAAGGTATTTAAGAACTGCTCACCGTCAGGAGTCCCTGACAAACATATGAGCTGTGCAAACACACCGGTGATGCTGGGCTGAGCTTGTGAAGTGTGCCTGGGGCCATGAGGAGTTCAGAACTCCATGCCGGCTTTAGATACATGAGGAAATTGTTTTGAACACACAAATATTTTCCCCCTGAACTAATCAAAGCCTTCACCAAGGTCAAAACATATTTGGATTTTTAGTTCAAGACATTTTGGAAAATGTGTAAGTGAGATCATCAAATGCTTTGTCAGATTTGCCTGAACCTCTGTGAAAAATCCTCCGCTGTTTAAAAGTTCATGCTTCTAAAATCAATCTGCCTGAAATGTCACTTTTGATTAAAAACCAGGCTTATAATGAAAATCATAGTAGCTCACCCCACCCTATGAAGAAGTCAATCATGTTTCTACAAATATACAGTGGAGACAATATAGTGACACAGTGCGAGTCATCGTAATCTAGGTAGATCCCATTTTTAGAAAAGGAGATGAGCCTAAAACCCAATTTGATTTAACGAGTCAGAACTATTTCCCCCCCACCCCCCAATGCACTTATGTGTAGCCTGAATTTCAGAGGTGTGGAGCATACTTTGTTCTCACTGACTTCAGTGAGAGCTGTGTGTGTGAGACCAGGACATTTGAAAATGAGACTTTCTGCAAAAAGTCTCTAGGCAGGTTTATACTTAAAGCGCTGCAACGGCGCAGCTGTAGTTTCAGTGAAGACCATATCGACGCCGACGGGAGGGCTTCTCCTATCAGCATTGGTACTCCACCTCCCTAGAGCTGGTAGCTATGGTAACGGGAGGACTTCTCTCTGTCTACACCAGTGGGTAGGTCAGTTTAACGGAGGTGCTCAGGGGTGTGGATTTTTCACACCCCTGAGCAACGTAGTTATACCAACCTAATTGCTTACTGTAGACCTGGCCTCCATGTGTGTGGAACTTCTACATCATACCGTTCATCATACCTCTGACTCTCCTGTAGAAGATGCACAGTCTCCTGCAGTTTCTTATGTTGTTTTAATTCCAGAGTTAAGTACTCTACTTGGACACTCAGCTGCTCGTTCTTATGTAGCAACTCATCTAAAAGAATTACAGTGAGTTGGGGTCAGCAAAATACAGAGCTGTATGCCTGAAAATGCATTTTAAAATACGTAATTCACATTATTAATAGTAATGATAGAACCTCTGAGTAGAATGAACTACTAGTAATTATTACTACTACTACAGGGTTGCACATTTTGTAGCTTCTGTAGGCCAAACTCATGGAACAAACCAGGGGCTCCTTGCATCTTGCCACTCCAACTCACAAGCTCCATGTGTCCCACGTGCTTCCCTCTCCATCATGCCACTGTCTCCCATTCTTCTCGTCCATGCTAGAGTCTACGTGTATCCCTCATACCCACATTCTCTCCACCCATGACAGGGTTCTTTGTTCCCCCCCCCGTCCTCCGCCAGGCCCAGGGTTTCCCACTCTGCCCCCTGCCAGGGGCTCAGTGTGCACGTCCCATTCTTTCCTTCCACCCTCGCCATTTGTCCTCTTTCTGTCTGGTGATAAGTCATTCAAAATATCAACCCGTTAAAGTCTATTGGGAAGATGGGCAGAGATGAGATGAGGTATTGTTATCCTGGAAAGTGTTAACCAGTTCTTTGATCTCTAGGTAATTACAGAGGCGCTTGAAGCCGTGGTTCTGCTGCACAGAGGAAAGGGACTCCATATGTCTCCCATTTTTTCCCTTTCTCGTTTTCTGATTTCCACCAAAATCAGTGTAGTTCTACTCAGCTGGCTGTGACGTTCAAAAACTGTGTTACAGACAGAGAACTGCCATTAAATTGAATGTAGAACTCAGCCTGTTCTTTTATTTGATTATTCTAATTCACGTTTCTAAGGGGATTTTCACCAAAGTTCCTAGATTCTATTTTAAACAAACTGAAAAATAATCTATGATCCCTCCCGAGGAGGAGTCAGTTCTGGAATTCCAGATTTTATGAGTAATTTGATCTAGATTCTAGGTGCATTATTTCAGGAGCAACTGCTAGGGCCATTTTAGGGTTTGTCTGTTAAGGAATTGCCTACATTCAAAGAGGAGCCCCACAGCCTAATCTGCTCGTTCCAAACTCTGGGCTCAGCCAAATCGTTGGTGTTATCAAATTCCACAACCAAAGTCAGGCCCTGCAGTAAAGCAGATGCTTACAAGTTCACTGTCCGGTACATGAACTTGGCAAAGCTGTTGCTAGCATAGTAGGCACTAGATATTTGTGTAAATATATTCCAGCTAGTACAGATACATCCCAAACTAGTACCAGATAAGAGAGGTTGACAACATAATGAAGAGGGATGTTTTGTCCAAGATATCAGGAACAAGGGGAGGTAACAAACAAATGCCATGAAATGTGTAAGTTGTGTACGTTAGTTTTTTTTTTAGCCTATAAATGTTGGGGTACTTTGCCTTGATTCTTTGTTCAGCTGAGGTGGCGGCAGAAAGTCCAGCTGCTGACTGAGCCGTTCCTTGACACAGAGCACTCATGTGTTAGCCTACCTGTAACCACCGAGCCAGGGCCCTAGGACTGTGTCTTGATGGCAATAAACCTGGCCGAGTGCCTGTGTCACTGAACCGTGCCTGTGGTCTGTCTTTGAGTGACAGTGCAGCATTAGTTCAGCAGGCTGCGATATCTGCTAATAACATTGAATTTCAAGGACAGAAGCACTGAGCAGCCTGTACAGTGCTACCGAGGCAACAATATTCCAGCCCCCAGCACTTAACCACGCTGGGTAGTACTATCAAGATCTGCTGAACCAGCTGTCTGCGCAGAGCTGGGAAAGCACACGGAAAGCACACACAAACACGCAAGGCAATTGACGACAATACTCTATCACTAACGAGTTAAAGGGTGGAAATACAATTAATACCCCTCATCATGGGTTCATATAAAATAGATCTTATTAAATGAACTCAATATACTTTGACAGGATTTAAAGTCCAATTGTTAAGAATAATTGTGTTGATAAATGAATTTTAATATGGCC
This sequence comes from Malaclemys terrapin pileata, assembly GCF_027887155.1. NCBI lineage: Eukaryota > Metazoa > Chordata > Testudines > Emydidae > Malaclemys > Malaclemys terrapin. Next base: position 38,270,695 of record NC_071518.1, read on the forward strand.
AAGTTCAAGATCCTACATCTAGGAACAAAAAATGTAGGCCACAGAATGGGTGACTGTATGCTAGAAAGCAGTGACCCTGAAATTAATTTAGGGGTCAATATAGATGAAAGAACAGGAGTACTTGTGGCACCTTAGAGACTAACAATTTATTAGAGCATAAGCTTTCGTGGGCTACAACCCACTTCTTCGGATGCATATGGGTTGTAGCCCATGAAAGCTTATGCTCTAATAAATTTGTTAGTCTCTAAGGTGCCACAAGTACTCCTGTTCTTTTTGAGGATACAGACTAACACAGCTGCTACCCTGAAACCTGTCAATATAGATGAAGTTTATGTTTAACTGGTTAAGTGTGATACTGTGCTTAAAAAAGGGCTAGCAGAATATTTAGATGTATTAACTGGCAAATACTTAGCAGGAGCACGGTTGTGGCATCACCTCTATAAATGACATCGGTAAGGCCATTATTGGATAGTGTGTCCAGTTCAGGTTTTCACACTTCTAAAAGGATGTTGTATATTGTGAAAAAGTGCAGAGAGCTCAGAGAAGAACTATAGGAACGGTTCGAAGTCTGGAAAACATGCCTTACAGCAAGAGGCTAGAGGGGTTAAATCTATTTCACTTATTAAAGAGAAGAGGTGATTTAATGATGAGTTGTAAGTACCTACAAAAGAAGACTTTCTGATATTAGAGGACTCTGTAGTCTAGCAGACAGGCAGAACAAGATCCAATGGCTGGAAGTTGAAGTCAGTGAAGGTCAAATTGTAAATAAGACAAATTTAACAGCAAGGGTGATTAATCATTGGAACAGAGTACCAAGGGATGTAGTAAATTCTCCATCATTTGAAGTCTAAGTCAAGACTGCATGTTTTTCTAAAATGTATGCTGTGGTTCAACCACAAATTGTTGGGTTAGAAGTAGGAATCACTGGGTAGAATTCTAGGGCCTGCTTCAGAAGGTCAGATTGGATGGTCAGACCCTTCTAGCCTTCATCTATGAATCTGCCTGAGATGAGATTGTGGCTACTACCAGTATTACTGGCCACTGATCTCATGTTGGGGAGCATGAGTTTAAGCTTAATCCCACTGCCGTCTGGTGCATTATCCTCTGTGGGATAGAGACAGGTCAAAGCTATCTGATATGTGGAAAGGTATTCCCTCACTTAGTCCTGACAGGAATTAGGGAGGTCCTAGGGTTCTCAGAGTGTCTGTCCTCTGGTGCTATTGTTCTAATGTGTTTCCTGATCCCTACATTTATAGCAATCTTGTTCTGGTTGCCCAATCCTCTGATGTGCCCCAGAAGAGGCACATGTGACACAGCTGGTCATCAGCATAGTGCTTCATTAGTTGTGCAGTGGTAATATTTGTATGCACTAAATCACGTTAGATGCCTGTGACAGTCCCTCAGACCTGAGAAACTCACTAGACCGAACACAGGTCTTGTAGGGTATTTGTTCATAAGAGGCAACATGTAAGGTATCTACATAAAGCTCTTAACTTACCAAGACTCATTATCAGTGTTCCCACCTAATTTTTCCCACACATGTGTAGAATGAATTTTGTTATGTGCACCAATATGGAGGTGGTGTGAGACATCACCTTCATATTGGTGCACATAACAAAATTAATGTGGTGGGGCCGAGGGGTTCGGAGTGTGGGAGGGGGCTCAGGGCTGGGGCAGAGGGTTGGGGGGCAGGGGTGTGAGGACTCCGGCTGGGGTGCAGGCTCTGGGGTAGGGCCGTGGATGAGGGGTTTGGGGCGCAGGAGGGTGCTCCGGGGCTATGGCGGGAAGAGAGGACTCCCCGCAGCTCTCTCTCCCTGCAGAAGCACCTGGGGCTGGGGGTGGGGAGGCGCCTCTCCCCGCCACGGCAGCTCTGGGGCTGGGGCCACAGGATAGGCGCCTGGCCCCTGCAGGTCCGGTCGGGGCTCGGTTCAGGGTGGGGTTTGGGTTTGTGAAGGGGCTCCCTGTGACAGGGCTGGGCTGGGCCGGGCCGCTGCAGCTGGGTCCAGGCCGGGCCACCCGGGTTCTTTTTTTAACTAACTATAGACGGAAATCATATACGGGTATTGAGAGAGACTTGCAGAAGCAAGGATAGGGCGCTCCAACAACTATCACAGGAGGTAGGAAGAAACTGAGGAGGGCCTGGGGCAGCTCGGCCCTTTATACCTGCGCGATGTGCAACAGCAGAGGGTGCTCAGGCTGTCCCAACAGATACTGCTAAGGGTAAAAACTCTCTGCCAACTGTGCACTCCAGTGCACAAACACCTACAGTGGAATGGACATGTGCAATCACTCAAAGAAGAACCGACTTAATAGGTACCTTTCCTAACTCATAAATAAGTGTAGCCCCTAGTTCATGTTTTACGTTTGTTTATTTGTTTCTATCACACTCTTGTTTATAGCTGAATCTCTATTCCTTCTTAAATAACGAACATAAGAATGGCCCTACTGGGTCAAACCAAAGGTCCATCTAGCCCAGTATCCTGTCTTCTGACAGTGCCCAATGCCAGGTGCCCCAGAGGGAATGAGCAGAACAGGGAATCATCAAGTGATCCATCCCCTGTCGCTCATTCCCAGCTTCTGACAAACAGAGGCTAGGGACACCATTCCTGCCCATCCTGGCTAATAGCCATCGATGGACCTATCCTCCATGAATTTATCTTGTTCTTTTTTTAACCTTGTTATGGTCTTGGCCTTCACAACACCCTCTGGCAAGGAGTTCCACCTTTTTCTTGTTTTATTACAAGTGCTGTGTGGTAGACAGGAGCAGTGATTTAAGGTAAAATTAGTAAGCTACTCCTTCGGGAGCAGAAGATCTGGGATTTCTATGAGTAGCCTCTGGCAGGGGGTGGTTATCAGAGGGGGATGTTTCAAGAGGACTCGGGGACTGGCGTGCCCCTCTTGTTAACCTGCAAGATGAAGCCAGGGCTGGCATAGTCCAGGGGAGAACGCGTGAGTGGCTGAAAGTTAACACCCAGTTACCACAAGCAAGACTCCCTCAGGCTAGAGGCAGGGGGGTAACAGTGACTCACAGTCCTGGGCACCCCGACAACCATCACAACACCACTAATTAGATGCTACAGCCTTTCTGGCTGAAAACAGATCCTTCATTTCTCAGGGTATTAGTGTTGAGCAGCATCTAAACAAACACTTGGACTTATTTCTAATTCTTCAGAGCTGCAATAACAGCACTTACTGGCAAGGAGAAAAGAATAATTCAGACACGATCCTATTCCATATAATAAGCCAAAACCGAGCCTTGTGAACCTACCGTAAGTGAGTGAGTGAGTCCCACTGAAGCAATAATTAGAAGCAGCACTATAGTCCACTTCCTGTAACTGGGAAGATGACCCATGGCTCTCCTCCTGCCCCTTGGCTTGCTGCTGTTTCACACAGTCCGGAATTTGACAAAACAAAAACGGTTGAAAAATCAAAACATGTTAAGAGAAATTAAATATTTTCCTACAGTCTGATCTAACGTCCACCAAAGCCAATAGGTTTCAGAGGAGTAGCCGTGCTGGTCTGTATCAGCAAAAACAACGAGGAGTACTTGGGCATAAGCTTAATTCCAGTTCTGCAGTTTCTCGTTGGAGTCTGTTTTTGAAGGTTTTTTTTGTTGAAGAATGGCCACTTTTCAGTCTGGAATTAATTTGCAAACTCGACACCATCAAATTAGGCCTGAATAAAGACTGGGAGTGGCTGGGTCACTACAAAAAGTAATTTTCCCTCTGTTGATACTCACCCCTTCTTGTCAACCGTTAGGAATGGGCCACATCCATTTTGACTGAATTGGCCTCATTAGCACTGACCCACCACTTGGTAAGGCAACTCCCATCTTTTCATGTGCTGTATATTTATACCTGCCTACTATATTTTCCACTCCACGCATCTGATGACGTAAGTTCTAGCCCACAAAAGCTTATGCCCCAATAAATTTGTTAGTCTCTAAGGTGCCACGAGGACTCCTCGTTGTCAAAGCCAATAGGAGTCTTTCCATTGGTTTTGATGGTCATTATATCAGGCCCTTTGTGCAGTGATGAATGCAAATGGGGACAGTGCGGCTGTGCTCTTCCCCAAAGCCAGTACACCTAGCCTTTTAAAGACTTGGCTGAAATGCGTTCTTAAAGGAAAATGGCATTCTCGGCCATTAACAGAGTGTGGGGGAGTTCTGCCATTTCCAAATAAATACTTTAAAAACCAATAAAATACAAAAGGTACTTAAGAGACACTGGTAGATAGTTCAAAGTTTTGTCAGGAACCGGATTTAAACTGAAATGTTTTCTATATGTCGTTTAAAGGATTTAATTGAAAACAGGTTTTAACTTTGGATATAAACATTTCCCCTGCAGTGTCTGCAACCTGAACACTGCAGCATTGCAAGACAGTGCGGTCTCTCAGCCTGAGCATGGGCCCTGCCCCTGATTTACCCTGTGCTTTAGGCCAGTCACAAAACCTCTCTGCCCCAGTTTCTCCTTCTGTAACAGGGTGTTAACTTGCTCAAAGGGAGGAGGTCTGGACTGATGTTTGTAGACTGCTCTGAAGATGAAAACTGATATGTAAAGTGATGGCTATTACTGTCATGAATGCACTGCTGCAAAAGAAGCAGAAAATGAAACCATCTGGCTACAAAGGTAAAAGTGACTAGTCTGTTTCACTGGTCACACTGCATGAAGCGCAAAAACTAAGCAAACCACAGACACGATAAATTATTATTTTTAATTCTTTCATTTTTAATAATCTGGAGGAAGATTTTCCCGGGCATGAAAGGGAGATGGGAGCTGAAAGCTTAATGACTTTTAGGGGGAGCTGAGTGCCTCGCTGCTTTTGTGCCATTGAAAATTTGCCCCCTGAAATGGTATTAGTGACTTAGATCAGGGATGATTTTTAATCTACATCTTTTCTCTGACAATGTCCCTTTAACAAACAAATGACATTGCAAATCAAATGCAAGACCATAACTCTCGAACCACCAGAGGCACATCCAAGATAGATCCTTCTCTCACAAGGCATTGTCTGTAAAAATGTGCTCACATTTGACACTTCCACTGTACTGACACTTCCCAGGAGGTCTAGTCTGATCTACAGTACTGTGGACTCAAGGAATACAAATCCCACTTGAATGCAGACAAAAAGGCAATTTGTGTGTCATTTATACCTCTTTGTAATGAGCTGTACTGATTCTCAGTTTTGGATTTTTATGTTACAAGGAAGTTTTCCTTATTGAAAAGTTCATCTCCTTGTTTCCATATGAGACAGGCATGGGAAGGGAAGGAAAACACCTACCAAAGCCATGTTTGCTCTGGCAAACAGCTCAGCATACTTCACCTGGGTCCTTTGAAGTCTGGGAGCATTTCCAGCTAAGACTGATGGGCTATCCCCACCTGGTAGGTGAACATCCTTCTGTGGAGGGGTAGAGGCCATAAGATACAAAAGCAAATCTTGGGCTGGAGCTACAGAAAAACAAATGGGTTGGAAAAGCAGAGTCTGAAAAATAGAGCATTGGTTTCATGTTTAGTGACAGTATCAATAGCAGGGTCCTACTCTTTCGCTGGGTTCCCTCCTTCCCTCTCTACTAAACAGTGGGTGATTGCAAACTTCCTCTCAGCAGCCTTTGCTGCTGCCAGCTTCCTGGGTTCATACTAGCCCAGCCCACCTCTACTCAGGGGAGCTTCCCTCTAACCAAGGTTCTCCACTCAGCCTATATCGCCCTCTTTTGCTGCTCAGTTGACTGATTGGACCCTCTCCGAACCAGTGTGGGGAGTGCACCCCATCACAGAGCCCAGTCCGGTAGGTGAGGTCTGAGCACGCTTACCAGATCAGGCTCTGCAAGCGAGTTAGGTAGAAGAATCCCCCTCTTCCCACAGCTCATGCATCCTACTGGGGCTTAGGCTTCCAGATGTCTGGCATGTGGCTGCAGTGTGAGTGCACAGAGGTAAAAACGTAGGCACCTAGGGAACTCTTACTGCAAAAATATAGGTGCTAAGTGATTATTTTAGGAGCCTACAGGGCTTGGGGGCAGTTGAGCAGCAGTTTTGTGAATCCCCATGGGGCCTGATTCTGGGATTTAGGTGCCTAAAGTGGTTGTTAGCTCCTTTTGTGAATTGCAGCTTTTCTTGACTTGCACTTCTATTATGCACTACACCTGCACAGCATATACTGGGCAGCAATTGTAAGGAAAACCACACCTCAGAGTCACAGAAAACATCAGAGTCACAGAAAACATTACTTACTGCTCAGCAATATATGAAACATTATCACATCTTAAGAGAATTCTCCAGAATGGGGAGCTACCACTTTGTAACAGGAAGGGACTGCAGGAAAAGTTACTCTTTGAGCCAGAAATTGCACCAAGTGAAATCCAAATGACAAAGAGTTAGAATAACTTCCCATCCGCAAACGCCAATTGGGAGAAAGCAGTTTGATGTTTAAGCCAAAGCATTTCAGGTCGCCTGGGAGGATCGGTACAGGAGAGACAAAAACAGACTTAAACTATTCATTCAAATTCAAACGAAATAACTTACCAAGAAAATTCTTGTTGAGGAGGAGGGACCCAGCCCCATCCCAGTAACGATCTACCAGCTCCAGGAGCTGCTGTAGGACGACAGCAATATGTGATGCTTTCTCAGTCCTTTTGGGACTTTGACTTTCTGTGAAACTCGTATCATTGCTCAGATCATTGGGGACAGACTAAGGAGAAAAAGGCAAAACCAACTGTTTATTTTTCCAGATAAATTATGCAATAGATTTGCAAGCCCCTAACTTATGTGCATAAACCAGGTATTTGTGCATGCAGATTTCCAACTGGCACAGAACTGGCCAGGTGTACAGGGAGATACCTGATTTGTGTGAGAATGTAAACTTGGGGCACCTGAACTTACATGCACAATTGCATGAGGTTCATTTTGTAAAGGCCACGTGTACATAAAGATACATACAATCTAAATAAATCACACAGGGTTTTAAAAACGTAAAGAAAAGAGAATTTTTCCTCTCTTTGTATTAAGGACATAAAATCCCTTTGACGTCGTATGCTGCACAGAGGTACTACAAGTAAGATGGGTACTAAAAGAGATACCAAAAGAGACTACTGGGACCATGTAACTTCTCCTCCTGTATAATGCAAGCTAGAGAATTTCACACTGTAATTAATTCATCATCTGAAGAGCATATGTTTTGGAAAGATACCTGATCTAGATTTAAAGACTTCAAGTGCTGGACAATCCAACACATTCTTTGGGAAGCTGTTCCAATGGTTAATTACACTTGTTCAGTGTCTATTTCCAAGTTGAATTTGTCTTGCTTCAACTTCCAGCCCTTGGTTTCTGCTTGATTAACAAGGGGTCTCTACTATTTTTCTTCCCATTTAGGAATTTACAGATCATAATCAAGTAGCCTCCTAATCTTTTTCACAAGCTAAATAGACTGAGCTCCGTAAGTCTCTCATTTCCAGTATTTGAATCAATCTCTTGGTTCTTCTAAGCCCTTTCCAATTTTTCAACATCCCTTTTAAAATGTGGACACTAGAACTGGACACAGGGTGTAAAATCCTGGCTCTCCTGAAGTCAATAGTAGTTTTGCCATATACTTAAATGAAGTCAGAATTTCACACAGTTTTCCAGTAAAGGTCTTACTAAGGCTTCTTACAGAGCTAATATAATCTTCCTACTCGATATTTCTCTCTTTATACATCAAAGAACTGCATTAGCCCTCTTACAGCATCGCACTGGGAGTTCACGTACAGTTGGTTTCCACCAGCCATGACCCTTAAATCCTTTTCAGAGTCACTGCGTTCCAGGACACAGTCTCCCAACCTGCAAGTGTGACCTACCTTTGTCCCTACCTGTCTGACCTTGTGTTTGGCCACATTAAAACAGGTAAGCTGTGCCCAGTTTACCAAGTGACCCAGATTGCTCATCGCCAATTATCATTAATGATCACCCAAGCAATATTTGTGTCATCTACATGCTTTATAAACAATGGTTTTATGTTTCCTTTCAAGAGCCCTGAGATATTGAGGAATTCCCAGCCTGTTCTCTTAGAACCTCAGAAAATTTACCATGGGGCACATTCTCCACTGCATCATAGCAGTGTGACCTGCTGGGATAATTCCATTGGCTTCCATGGAATTATGAGTAAAACTGGTATAATGCAGTGGCAAATTAGTCCCAGTGTTAAGGTATATGGAACTAAGAAGACACAAGAGAATAGACACAGGCCAAAACTAGATCCTCAGGAATTCACAAAATGCATACAATGGGAATCAGGACTAGCGTACAATGTTGGCATAAAATCCCTGCTTGTGGTGTTCTGATTCCTAGAGTTTTAAGGCCAGGAGGGACCACTAGATCATCTGGTCTGGCCTCCTGCATATCACAGACCATTACATTTCACCAAGCTACCCCATATTGAGCCCAATAACTTAGGTTTGGCTAAAGCAGATCTTCCACAACGGCCTCCAGTTTGTAACTGAGACATTGAGAGATGGAGAGTTGACCATCTCCCTTGGAAGTTTGTTCCAACAGTTAACCACCCTCAATGCTAAAAATTTGTGCCTAATTTCTAACTTGAGTGTGTCTGGCTTCAGCTTCCAGCCATTGGTTCTTGTTCTGCCTTTCTCTGCTAGACAAAAGAACCGTTTAGTTCCCAGTATATTTCTGGTGCTACTCTGTGCACGCCCTCAACTATGTATTCCATGTTACAGCAGCCTGAGGTGCAGAACAGCAGCAGGCTTAGGACAGCTAGTATGGTGCAATGTCATCACAATCACTCCTCCTTTTTGGTAGCCATGCCTCCTTCTCATCTACACTTACAACAAAGAGGACGTGATGTACAGCCTCGTAGATGGCTGTAGACCACTGCACGCTCACACTTGTGCTTGGGTGAGAATCCCCAAACCACTTAGAAAATGTTTGTATCCAACTTATGCTGCCAGTGTGGTGCAAAGTGGCAAACTCCATCTCTAAGACTGGACATTCCATATTAAGGTGATCCCAGTGCTGCTAGGTTTGAACCCCCAAGTCTGCAAGATCCTGGATTCAAAATTAAGTGCTGCCAGGTAGTGTCAGAGGAGGATCTATTGCTTACTGAAGTTGGGGTACTGTTTTCTTAGAGTACCTTTTTCATGTTATTTTACGTAACCCATTATAAGTAGCATTCTACAGTTTTGTAGTACACCTCTACCCCGATATAATGCGACCCGATATAACACAAATTTGGATATAATGCGGTAAAGCAGTGCTCGGGGGGGGGAAGGGGGCGGGTGCACACTCCGGCGGATCAAAGCAAGTTCGATATAACGCGGTTTCACCTATAACGTGGTAAGATTTTTTGGCTCCCGAGGACAGCGTTCTATCGGGGTAGAGGTGTATTTAGAATAATCCTACAAAAACATATCCACAGCATAGCTTTTACAACCATTTTCTGTTACAAATAGGCATATTACAATGAGATGCCAATATAAATCGCCATTAAACACATTTCTGTACCGCAAAGAGGCTAAATAGTAAGACACTTGCCTCCTTATTTGACTCTTTAAAACAATGCTGAGGGGACAGTGATGAATGCAGTCTGTCACTTTGTTTATACCCCATTCTAGAAGGGCTCAAGCACCTGTTAGCTGCAGATTCGCTGTCTTTCCTAGGCATTGCAGATGGGAATGTTTTTCTCATTGTTGCTGGCTGTGAATGCTCAAGCAACGCATCAGCTGATAAAGGTTGATGCCTTGATGTTAAATCACTGAAGCTGGTAGATAATGTAGAAAAACGAGTGGCTAACAGAGCAGGGTCACTGGTTAGGTGTGTATTGGTGTTCAGATCTAGGGGAAGGAAAACAGGAATGCAGATTAACCGTCTCAGACATTTTTATCCTCCTTTCCCCCCTGTATCTTTCTGTGCTCTCCTCTAAGCAGTAACTCACATATACTTATCAGTAAAGGAAGGACTATGATTCTAACAAAGTTTCAATGGGGTCATTCATATAAAACAAAAGCAAACCCAAAACACTGAGTGACTGTGTTTCTGGGAAGGGCAGGGAGGGGAAACAGCTGGGGCAGTGGATAGATGTAGGCCACGTTGAGTGAATATGTCCAGACCCGCCAAAAGATCAATGATCTGCAATGTGATTATAGAACCAACATTTTTACACACTGTCAAAAATAATCTAATTAAACAAATATGAATTCAATTTTAGGCAAAATGTGAGAGATGCATCACTTTGCAGACATCTTGTCTGAAAGGAGGGTGTAGTCTTATGAGGCTAGCTATGGAAAAGAGAGATGGGTCTACATGAATACCTTTGATAGATATGTTCCCTTAAAAAACTGTCCTAGTAAGTTTAGCCAATGGAGATTGATTATGCTTCAAGATTCTAGCCTCCACCCCCTTCATCCACAGGAAGCACTGTATACACAAGCTGTAAATGAAACAGTCCATGCAAGAATTCCTAGTTATGTACACAACACTGTAAAGAAACTTGACACAAAAGATTAATCATTGGAAACAAAAGACTTTTGTTATCCCCTCCTTGTAAGTTGTTTAAAGGTACCAGACCAAGTAGCTGGTTATCCCCCTCTATTGTTTGCTTTTGCAATGAAGACATTTGCAATAAATGTGAGAAACAGCCCCATGGTAAAGGGATCAAAATGCCTTCTGGATTAGAACAGAAAATAGCTTTGTACATGCTGATGAGGTCTTGTTTTTGCAGGCACGAGAAACCCTGTTAAAAATGAGAGAACAATGGACTTTGGAATGTGGGCAGGTATCAGGGGTTCCACATGAACTACAAAAAATCGGAAATGGTAGGAACTACTATTCCCCAAAGGGTCAAACCAAACTGTTGTCAGCTACGTACATTTAAATGGGTAAAGGAAGAAACATAAAAAGCATTACTGTCCAATGTGGAATACAATAATAAAAGACCGGAAGGAATGGAAGAACTATGACATTTCTTGGCTAGGTAGTATAGGCATGATCATCTTCTTGTTGTGTTCTCATATTGCTTCCCACCATGTCCATGCACATGCGACTGCTGATCACTGGAAGAGCATTTATTCTCAAGCTGCTGACATCACAGGAGATGCTTCATATTTTAAGGTTCTCTGCTACAGACACAGGTATTGGGGCCAGAAAGATATAGCCCCACTTGGGCATCACATTTTGTAGCTTAAAGTCATTTACGCTCGTAGGAAGTGGGATAAACAATGGACAAATGGCAGGGTAGGAGATGCTTGCATGCTGGGAACCGGTTGTCTGTCCTCGACCATCGTGTCAAGGTGCTTGATTGGAAAAACCAGCTTGCCAAGAACAAGTGGCAGCTGCAGAAGATGAGGGAGAGGCGGATGCCTCTTGTGATTTCTGCTCTTCTGTCTGGACAGGTCCTGGATACAAGGTATAGAAGCTGGATACCAGTGAGGATGCTGAGGGTGATACTGCTTTCTTTTTGTTGCTGGCATACAGATGCCCAGAGACTTAAGCGTTGCCCTTAAATATTTGAGGCTATACAGCCTATCATCTGTTTTGTCTGAAAACAGCAAAGGCCCCTCAGACAGGAGGCCTTAAATGGTCTGTTGAGTTGACCCTCTGGAGGACGGGAGCCATGAACACCTCTCCGTAGCAATGGCCATACCCTGAGCAGCAGAGTCATCCACATCGAGACTGGCCTGGAGAGCCCTCATCCACTATTGCAGCAGACTCCTGTTTCACTTCATCCAGCAGCCTGGTCTTCACCCTTAAAACATTTCCCACAAGGTAAAATCATAACGACCCAGCACAGCCTGCTGGTTTCCAATCCTAAATTGTAAACTTCCTGTGGAATACATTTTTCTTCCAAATAGATCCAATTTTTTTGCCTCTTTTCCTTTGGGCGTTGATGTCTGGTCTCTCTCTCTCTCTCATTAGCAGCAGAGAATACTAGGCAGCCTCAAGGGATCTGGGTATACAGATACCCAAACCCCTGCAAGGGGACACAGTACATCCTTTCTGCTCTCTTTACAGTAGGGGGAAGAGAAGATGGGGTCTGCCATAACACCTTGATGGGCTCAAGGATAGACCATTGATGGGAGGGCTACTCTACAGGAACCTGCCAAGGCTAAAACGTCCACCAGACTGTGTGACTTCTCACTCCATTTGAATATCAAGAGCTGCGGTCATCCTCTTCAACAGTTCCCAATGAGCCTTGTAGTCATGGGGCAGGGGAGAAGTATTGTCCAGTTGTGACAGAATATACACCCTTGTATTCACACCCTACACACGACTGTAATAAGCGTTGTACAAAGGTCATCCTCTTCAACAGTTCCCGATGAGCCTTGTAGTCATGGGGCAGGGGAGAAGTATTGTCCAGTTGTGACAGAATATACACCCTTGTATTCACACCCTACACACGACTGTAATAAGCGTTGTACAAAATATGCCTTGTAAGGTATCATTTGAACACTCAGTTTGGGCTGATCAGTATTCTCCTGGTAAAATGTGTGGCACCACTGTATGTGAATTTATAAAATTCTTCTGTATGGTGTTATTAACGGAAGATCCAAACCCCACAACACTGTCCAAACAGAAGTTTGCAAACAGGACTGTCCTAAACAAAGGAACGTGTGCTCTGCTGAATTTGCATTTAAGCAGTAAACAGAGCCATCAAGCAGGAAGGGAAGACAAAGAAAGGGCTTAGAAGAACCAAGAGATTGATTCAAATACTGGAAATGAGAGGCTTACGGAGCTCAGTCTATTTAGCTTATGAACTTCGTCATATTCCTCAGTGAGTTCGATCAGAGGCACCTGGGCAGACATGTTTTGTCTCCTGGAGACTCAGTCCTGCCGGCAGTCCTATTGAACCATCTTGACGATGATGGCTAGCAGTCGTAATACAGCATCTTCTGCCAAGCACCCAGAAGATGCCGATGGCTATCAGTCATGCTGCACTGTCTGCTGCCAGCTTAAGATGTAAAAAATAGATGGACCAGATTTGTTCTGTATTCATTTGCTTCCCCCTCTCTCCGTGAAATCAACGGCCTGCTAAACCCAGGGTTTTGAGTTCAATCTTTGGGGGGGCCATTCTGTGTGACAGTTGTTTGTGTTTCTCCCTGATGCACAGCCACCTTTGTTGATTTTAATTCCCTGTACCTGTAAGCCATGTCGTCACTCGCCCCTCCCTCCCTCCCTCCGTTAGACAATAGTTTCGTGCCTTTTTTCAGCCCAGACGCCATAGCACTGGGATCATGGAGCCCGCTCAGATCACTGTGGCAATTATGAGCACTATGAACACCACGCGCATTGTCCTGGAGTATATGCAGAGCCAGAACATGCCAAAGCAAAACCAGCCGAGGAGGTGATTGCAGCGATTGCAGCGCGGCGACGAGAGTGATAAGGAAATTGACATGGACATAGACCTCTCACAAAGTACAGACCCAGCAATGTGCAAATCATGGTGTTACTGGGGCAGGTTCATGCCGTGGAACGCCGATTCTGGGCCCGGGAAACAAGCACAGACTGGTGGGACCGCATCGTGTTGCAGGTGTGGGACGATTCCTAGTGGCTGCGAAACTTTCGCATGCGTAAGGGCACTTTCATGGAACTTTGTGACTTGCTTTCCCCTGCCCTGAAGCACCAGAATACCAGGATGAGAGCAGCCCTCACAGTTGAGAAGTGAGTGGCGATAGCCCTGTGGAAGCTTGCAACGCCAGACAGCTACCGGTCAGTCGGGAATCAATTTGGAGTGGGCAAATCTACTGTGGGGGCTGCTGCGATCCAAGTAGCCAATGCAATCAAAGAACTGCTGATATCAAGGGTAGTGACTCTGGGAAACGTGCAGGTCCTAGTGGATGGCTTTGCTGCAATGGGATTCCCAAACTGTGGTGGGGCGATAGATGGAACCCATATCCCTATCTTGTCACCGGAGCACCAGGTCACCGAGTACATAAACCGCAAGGGGTACTTTTCAATGCTGCTGCAAGCCCTGGTGGATCACAAGGGACGTTTCACCAACATCAACGTGGGATGGCCGGGAAAGGTACATGATGCTCGCGTCTTCAGGAACTCTGGTCTGTTTCAAAAGCTGGAGGAAGGGACTTTCTTCCCGGACCAGAAAATAACCGTTGGAGATGTTGAAATGCCTATCGTTATCCTTGGGGACCCAGCCTACCCCTTAATGCCATGGCTCATGAAGCCGTACACAGGCAGCCTGGACAGTAGTCAGGACCTGTTCAACTATAGGCTGAGCAAGTGCCGAATGGTGGTAGAATGTGCATTTGGACGTTTAAAAGCGCGCTGGCGCAGTTTACTGACTCGGATAGACCTCAGCGAAGCCAATATTCCAATTGTTATTGCTGCTTGCTGTGCGCTCCACAATATCTGTGAGAGTAAGGGGGAGATATTTATGGCGGGGTGGGAGGTTGAGGCAAATCGCCTGGCCGCTGATTACGCGCAGCCAGACACCAGGGCGGTTAGAAGAGTACAGCAGGGCGCGGTGTGCATCAGAGAAGCTCTGAAAACGAGTTTTGTGACTGGCCAGGCTACGGTGTGAAACTTCTGTTTGTTTCTCCTTGATGAACCCTCCGCCTCCCCTCCCCCCAGTTCACTCTACTTCCCTGTAAACTAACCACCTTCCCTCCCCCCTTCGAGCACCGCTTGCAGAGGCAATAAAGTCATTGTTACTTCACATTCATGCATTCTTTATTAATTCATCACACAACTAGGGGGATAATTGCCAAGGTAGCCTGGGAGGGGTGGGGGAGTAGGGAAGGAAAAGGACACACTGCAGTTTAAAACTTTAAAACTTTAACACTTATTGAAGGCCAGCCTTCTGATGCTCGGGCAATCATCTGGGGTGGAGTGACTGGGTGGCCGGAGGCCCCCCCACCGCATTCTTGGGCGTCAGGGTGAGGAGGCTATGGAACTTGGGGTGGAGGGCTGTTGGTTACACAGGGGCTGTAGCGGCGGTCTCTGCTCCTGCTGCCTTTCCTGCAGCTCAACCATACGCTGGAGCATATCAGTTTGATGCTCCAGCAGCCGGAGCATATCAGTTTGATGCTCCAGCAGCCGGAGCATCGACTCTTGCCTTCTGTCAGCAAGCTGACGCCACCTATCCTCTTCAGCCTGCCACTTGCTCTCTTCAGCCCGCGATTCAGCCCGCCACCTCTCCTCTCGTTCATATTGTGCTTTTTTGCACTCTTACATTGACTGCCTCCACGCATTCTGCTGTGCTCTGTCAGCGTGGGAGAACATCTGGAGCTCCGAGAACATATCATCCCAAGTCCGCCGTTTTCTCCTTCTAATCTTCACTAGCCTCTGTGAAGGAGAAACATTTGCAGCTGATGGAGGAGAAGGGAGAGGTGGTTAAAAAAAGACACATTTTAGAGAACAATGGGTACACTCTTTCACGTTAAATTTTGCTGTTCACATTACACAGCACATGTGCTTTCGTTACAAGGTCACATTTTTCCTCTTATATTGAGGGCCTGCCGGTTTGGTGTGAGAGATCACTCATGCAGTGCCAGGCAACAGATTTCGGCTTGCAGGCAGCCATGGTAAGCCACAGTCTTTTGGCTTTTTTAACCTTCTTAACATGTGGGAATGGTTTCAAACAGTAGCACCCTCATTTCCCATACCAAGAACCCGCTGGGTTGGCCATTTAAAATGGGTTTGCAATGTAAAAGGAGGGGCTGCTGTTTCCGGGTTAACATGCAGCACAAACCCAACTACCCCCCCACACCCAATTCTCTGGGATGATCACTTCACCCCTCCCCACTACCGCGTGGCTAACAGCGGGGAACATTTCTGTTCAGCCGAGCAGGAATGGGCACCTCTGAATGTCCCCTTAATAAAATCACCCCATTTCAACCAGGTGACTGTGAGTGATATCACTCTCCTGAGAATAACAAAGAGAGATAAGGAATGGATGTTGTCTGCATGTCAGCAAACACCGGGACCATACACTACCATGCTTTGTTATGCAATGATTCCAGACTACGTGCTACTGGCCTGGCGTGGTAAAGTGTCCTACCATGGCGGACGGGATAAGGCAGCCCTCCCCAGAAACCTTTTGCAAAGGCTTTGGGAGTACATGAAGGAGAGCTTTCTGGAGATGTCCCTGGAGGATTTCCGCTCCATCCCCATACACGTTAACAGACTTTTCCAGTAGCTGTACTGGCCGCGATTGCCAGGGCAAATTAATCATTAATCATTAAACATGCTTGCTTTTAAACCACGTGTAATATTTACAAAGGTACACTCACCAGAGGTCCCTTGTGAGCCCTCAGGGTCTGGGAGCATGCCTTGGGTGAGTTCGGGGGTTACTGGTTCCAGGTTCAGGGTGATAAACATATCCTGGCTGTTGGGGAAACCGGTTTCTCTGCTTCCTTGCTGTGAGCTATCTTCATTGTCTTCATCATCATCTTCCTCATACCCCGAACCCGCTTCCCTGTTGCGTGATTCTCCATTGATGGAGTCAAAGCACACGGTTGGGGTAGTGGTGGCTGCACCCCCTAGCATGGCATGCAGCTCCGCGTAGAATCGGCATGTTTGCGGCTCTGTCCCGGACCTTCCGTTTGCCTCTCTGGCTTTGTGGTAGCTCCTTAATTTTCACGCGGCACTGCTGTGCATCCCTGTTATGGCCTCTGTCCTTCATGGCCTTTGAGACTTTTTCTAATATTTTGCCATTTCGTTTACTGCTACGGAGTTCAGCTAGCACTGATTCATCTCTCCGTATGGCGAGCAGATCCTGTACCTCCCGTTCTGTCCATGCTGGAGCTCTTTTGCGATCCTGGGACTCCATCATGGTTACCTATGCTGATGAGCTCTGCATGGTCACCTGTGCTCTCCACGCTGAGCAAACAGGAAATGAAATTCAAAAGTTCGCGGGGCTTTTCCTGTCTACCTGGTCAGTGCATCTGAGTTGAGAGTGCTGTCCAGAGCGGTCACAATGAAGCACTGTGGGATAGCTCCCGGAGGCCAATAACGTCGAATTCCGTCCACACTACCCCAAATCCGACCCGCAAAGGCCGATTTTAGCGCTAATCCCCTCGTCGGAGGTGGAGTAAAGAAACCAGTTTAAAGGGCCCTTTAAGTCGAAAAAAAGGGCTTTGTCATATGGACGTGTCCAGTCTTAATTCGATTTAACGCTGCTAAATTCGACCTAAACGCGTAGTGTAGACCAGACCTGAGAATCTGCTGGAAGCATGTGGTGAGAAACTTTGCTTGAATCTAATATAGTTGATAAATTAGGCATTAGTAAGCCTTTTATTTGTATTTTTTCTTGGAACCATTTCTGACTTTTATGCTTCATTACTTGTATTCACTTTAAACCCCCTCTTTGTAGTTAATAAACTTGTTTTATTGTTTTATCTAATCCAGTGTGTTTAAATTGAAGGGACTGGGAAACTCCATTTGGGGTAACAAATTGGTGCACTTAGAGGAATAATGGATTCAAGATATTTGCGCTGTCCAGGAGAGGGCTGGGCAGTACAGGACACACGTTTCTGGAGCCGCCTCTGCGCGGCTGGGCGCTCCCCAGGCAGATTGGGCAGCACAGCTCCAAGCAGCACCCCTGAAGCACTCTTGCCTCTCCCCTGAAGGAGCCCAGCACCAGCCAGCGACACCCCCAGGGCCATCCCCTGCCCGCGTAGCCTGGCTGCCATGAGGTGCTACCAGAGGCGCTTACTCGCTGCTGCTCTGGTGCACCTGGCTCTACTGCTGCTCCTGAAGAACCAGGTCAATGGTGCTGGGCTCCTTTGGGGAAGGGGCAAGAGCTTATCAGGGGTGCAGCTCAGAGGGGTGCCGCTCACCATGCCTGGGGAGTGTCTGGCCGGGCAGAGGCAGCCCAGCTCAGGGAGCAGGGCAGGGAGGGCAGCTGAGCAGCGCCCCTGCTCCCACAGTGTGGAGAGCCAGGGGCCCGAGTGGCTCCCACCAGCTTCCAATCCACAGGCTCCTGGAAGGATGCAATGGTTTCAAACTGTGGGGTTCGCCCTGCAGTTTTAATACCTCAGTGCTAAATGGAAGGCAGAAATGTGGGTGGGTCCATGACCCTGTGTGGCCACCCAAGCGTCACCTCTGGGGGGCACAAATATGCTTGCTTAACCCAGGTGCTAAAATGTCTAGTTACGGCTCTGATCAAATTTTTTATTGTTAGAAGGTAAGCTTTGTATTGCACATTATTGGAAAGGTGTGACCCCTCCTACTACTGGAGTCGTGGTACAGCAAAATATGGACTGTCCTTGTAATGGAAAAGCTTTCACATCAAGTACACACACAAGAGAAGCGCCAAAAAGAGTATAGGTGTTTAGAAATTTGATCACGCTTTTTAGTGTGGAGGAGAGCTCCCCAGCAAAGAAGCCAGAATCTTTAGCCAGCTTCTTTGAATATTAACCGGATCCTCAATAAATAACGTATTATGCAGCATGTTAACATTTTATTGTAACTTTGCCTTAATAAAAAGAGGACGAAAGAAATCCACCTATGCTATTATATTAGGAATCTAAAAGAGGCTTCAATCTAAATGAGCTTGTGTTCAGAGCTCTGCAACTAGTCAAATATGGACCACACAACAGACCTAGAGTCAGCCCATGACATAGGGGATAGAGAGGTAAAATCAAGGTCCCGTCTACTCCACAAATAAAATTGTCAGGGAGTCTGGTTAAAACTTATTTTTTTCTTAACATGGTTCCAACTCATAACGTACATTGGCCCTTCACTGTGTTTGTCCAGATCGGGCTTTAGTCTGATTATGAGATTCCTCTGCTATCTGGAACTCTATTTGCAATCAGCTTAGGGGACAACTGAGTTATAATCATGCTCCCTGACATGGTTTTATCAAAGACCCCAACAACTACGTGGGTGAAGCCAGACAATCACTACGCTCTCCAATGAACTCACACCAAAAAGTGATAGAAGACAAACACACCATATCACCCCTGGGCAAACACTTTTCACAAAATGATCACTCCATACCTGATCTTTCAATACTCATCCTCAAGGGAAACCTACACAACATCTTCAATCTTGAGAATGGGAACTGAAGTTCATGCTGCTAGACACTAAAAGCCATGGACTTAACAGGAAAAAGAAGGGACACTGGTTTCATGGCTCATTACAAAATCCTGTAATACACACCTGCCAGCTAACCTTTAATGGCTCAATTCAAACTCTTTTTATATAAACAAGCTAACCCTTATTGCCTACTCTATCTCCAGTGACTTCCTACAACACGTTACCTCTTATGCTTAACTATCTGTCCCAACTTGTATTTAACTCAAATACTCCGACTTCCAGCGGCGGCTCCAGCCACCAGCGCTCCAAGTGCGTGCCTGGGGTGGCAAGCCGTGGGGGGCATCCTGCCGGTTCCTGCGAGGGCGGCAGTCAAGCAGCCTTCGGCAGCATGCCTGCGGGAGGTCCTCTGATAACGCGGATTCGGTGGCAATTTGGCGGCGGGTACGCTGAATCCGCGGGAATGGCGGACCTCCCGCAGGCATGCTGCCAAATCCGCGGGACCGGGGACCGCCCACAGGCCCGCTGCCAAAGGCAGCCTGCCTGCCGTGCTTGGGGCGGCAAAAAAGCTAGAGCCACCCCTGCTGATTTCTTTCCTCAGATCGAAGAGGAGTTTTGTGTAGTTTGAAAGCTTGTATCTTCCACCAGTGAAGCTGGTCCAATAAAAGATTACCTCACCTTCCTTGTCTCTCTCATATCCTGGAACGAACATGGCTTTTATTTGTAGGTTAGCAAGGGCCTAACATTCATTTAGTGGCCACAAAAGTAGGAACGGCAGTAAATACAATCCTCCCGGCCATGGCCTGAACCTCTCAAAAGTAAAACCATTAAGACAAGTAAGTATGTTTTTACCTGAACTGAGTTTTAAGAGGCTTCGAGTGCTATTGTCCATCTCAGTATGCTGTGTCAGTAGATCACTACTAGCGGACTGTGAAGTTGTCTTCATTTCATTAGCAGGGCTTACACTGTAATCTCTGAAATTTGTACTTCTCTTATCTTTTTGAAGTCTCTTAAAGTCCTTGTTCTGAGGCGTGGAGGAAAGGTAGAGGTGGTCATAATTATCTAGACTGGTATCTCTGTGTGACTTGTATGGGTTCGTTTTGTTGGTGTCACTCAAATGCAGTTTCTTGCTTGAAGAAATGTCCTGGTTAAGGTAATAAATATTAGGTTTTCCTATTATGTCTTTCTCAAGAGAGGAGTCTAAGGAATCGTTTTCTGAAAAGGTCACCCGAAATCCTCCTCTTGTGAGTCCAGCTCTTATTTTGTCTGGGGAGCGCAGGGATGAACGCATTTGTGGTGGTGATGGAAGGGATCTGTATTCTGCCAAAAAACAAGCACAAACATAGGAGTAAAAATTGTGAAAACTGCAAAACATTCACCTAAAGTTATTTTTACTCGTATTCCAACTTCATACTTAAGTTGCCTGCATTTATAAGATTCCTGTGAAGAACAACTGGCCCCCCACCGAAAGAAGTCATAAGAAAGCAGGCACTTGAATGTAACATGTCCTATGTTGTACACACTTATGAAATCATACATTAGAGGTGGAAAAGATCCATTTGATCTCAGCTATCCCTTCTCCTACAAGAACCAATTCAGGATTATTCCTTACAACATATTCCCCAGTGCTTGAAAAATTCCAGTATTAAATGTCTCAAATGATGGGGCTTCCACCATTTCTCTTAAGCGCCACATCTGGATGCCCCGTCACCATTTGCAATCGTGTGCTTTTTGTGATGTTCACTGCCCCAAAAAATCTCCAACAACTTTCAAACAGTGGACATTCAAAGAGAGTCACATACTTCCCAACCCCAGCACCCCAAGCAGTCGTCTGGGTCGCCTGCCCCTAAATCCGGCCCTGATCATATGTGATTGAGACCAACAGTGGAGAGTTCAACAGAAACTATCAACATCTACAGTTTGTTCCTCAGAAAGAGCAACCAGAGCAAAATCTACAGATGACAGACGCAGAAGAAGCTTCAAGAATTCCAAACCGACCTCTGCTGGTCGTTGCAATGAATGGACTGCCAGATGATCAAGTTGTTATATGTTGTTACTAGTGTAATTAGAAAACCAGTACAGAGATTGTACAGAGAGAGTACCAATTCAGAGATACTTAACAGATTGATCTGTACTGAACTTTAATGTTAGGGTGATAGTGTACGTTTTGTAAATGGTAGGAATGTAAACCTTAGGAGATGTAATGGAATACTTAACTGTATTATACTGTTCGGCCACTTGATGGTGCTGTGTGTAATAGACCTTATTTAAGCTAACCTCAGCCATACCGGATAGAACAGTAAAGGAGCCTACAGTGAACATATGTGGTGTGTATCACTGAGCAGGAAGCTCTGTGGTCAGTCCATACCTGGTTCAGAATCCTGACCTGTTTGTAGCAACCCTTCAGCCTGTTGTGCACAGGAAATACATGACAACTATACTCAGACACCACTTCTACTGGCACAGTCAATTAACAGAGTCATAGATTCCAAGGCCATAAGGGACCACTGTGATCATCTAGTCTGCTGTCCTGTGTAGCACAGGCCAGAGGATTTCCTGGAATTCATTCCTGTTTGTACAAGAGCAGATCTTTTAGAAAAGCATCAATCGGGATTTACAATTTGCCAGTGATAGCGAATCCACCATAAGCAGTGATAAATTGTTCCAATGTCAATATTAGATTCAGTAGTGCAGCAGGATGAATTTGAAA
Source organism: Malaclemys terrapin pileata (assembly GCF_027887155.1). Lineage (NCBI taxonomy): Eukaryota > Metazoa > Chordata > Testudines > Emydidae > Malaclemys > Malaclemys terrapin. Next base: position 38,292,373 of record NC_071518.1, read on the forward strand.
GAGAATTACAGGATTATTATTGATATAGGAAAGTGCTGAAAGAAAATTGAAGATTGAAGCATTTACCATCTTCCAGGTGACTGTGATTCAGCAACTGTTTTCCTGCCACTTCTTCCAGCTGAAAAATATTTGAAACATCAGATCATGCACTTCGTACTGATATAAAGGGTCCGAGTCATCCATTTATTAAAAGAAAATTTGAAACTTGTCTAGCCCTTGTGCTCCCTGAGTCTGTCCAGGCTGCGATATGGACAGGCTTTCTGTGGCTACAGAAGGCAACACTGATAACAAATTAGGTGCAGAACACAAGAGTGCAGGCTTGAACACAAATTTAAATGAAGCTCTTCAAACATGAAGTCACTAGCGCCAGGAATTCAAACCCACAGTACGTCCGCTTCATTGGAAGTCTGCATTAAGGTTAAGAATTTAAACACAAACATCAGGGCAATCCAAAGTAAAGATGCCCACACCAAGGGGAACTAGGTCACACTGATGTCTGAAGTATTCTGTATACCCATTTCGGCTTTTAAGCTGATTGCTGTAGGTACAATGAATCAGAGCATAACCTCAGCTCAAGTAGGATGGAAAATGGAGTTTCCCCTTGTGTATGGGAGTCCCCAGGCGGTGGTGGCAAGCCAGTGTGGAGGTACACCATCCAATCCTGCCAATATGGAGCATATGGGGAGAGCTAACGGCATGGCCAGAGCATGCACCTCACCGACAAATTTGGGGCTATTACCACATTAGAGCAAGCCATTCACTGTGCCCTGCGATCAAGCTATCTATGCTGCCTCCATGTGTACCGACTGGAGTTCTGGGACATCTGAGCTGGCCTAAGACGTGGACAACTTATTGTAGCTGTAGGAACCATAATTATGAATGTCTTGACTATTGTGCATTTCAGTTCTCAATCTTAAGGCTCTATTCATAAAGATTTTTGCACTGAACTTAATGTGCTTTTTAATTGATGTTAAAGTAAAAGGAAAAAGCTAAACTAAACTATACTAGCCAGCCAATCTGCACCCATGTTATAAACAGCTGCTGAGGCAGGAAGGAGAAAAAAAAATTAAAGCATCACCAAAAATAGATACAAATCACTTAAAGAAGAGCAAGCAATGTGCAAGCGTATTGTTAGTGCTTAAACAACAACTCAACAGTGTCTTACTTGTGTTCCCAGCGTGTTGCTGCATTGTTTATTCTCTTTAGCTGAACTGCTGGCCTGTACTGCAGAAGTAGATGAAGCATTTATTGAGGAATCCTTTGCTTCGCATTTTAACAGAAGCTTATGAGTTAACTGCTTTTGGCTCGACTCTGTTAAAGAGAAAATAATAAGAAGCCGTGACTCAACACTGTAGAGGTAACTAGAAAGCAGTTGCTTTATTATGGGAGAAGGGGCGATTCTCAGCAAGAACTGCCTGATCATTTGCAATCTTCAAAAGCTTTCCCTAAAAAACATGCACTGTGCACATAGTGAGTGCACAAATGTCTGGGCCTTCGAGAGACAGCTCGAATAGGGGGCCAAAAGTCCTTGAAGTCCAGAGCAGCCAGTGACCAAAAAGGAAATGAAAATGATTGGGAGTGCATTCTTTTTTAATACCCTTCAGGCTCAAATATTTGTGCTCACAAGGGGACACCCGCAGGCAGGGCCGGTGCAAGGATGTTTCGCGCCCTAGGTGAAACTTCCACCTTGTGCCCTCCCCCCTCCCCGAGCCCAGCAGCAGCTCTCCGCCCCCCCTGCCCTGAGGTGCCCGGCCCAGGGAGCCGTGCGGCAGCTCCCCACCCCAGCTCACTTCTGCTCCACCCCCTCCCAGAGCCCTGCGGCAGCTCCCTCCCCCCCTCCGCCCTGAGGCACCCCCCCCCCGCCGCAGCAGCTCCCCACCCACCCCCCCGGCCCGGGGAGCCGTGCGGCAACTCCCCACCCCAGCTCATCTCTGCTCTGCTTCCTCCCCGAGCACGCCATCGTTGCTCCACTTCTCCCGCCTCCCAGGCTTGCGGCGCCAATCAGCTGTTTGAAAATGCCGCCCCACAAATTCTAGCGCCCTAGGTGACCGCCTCGGTCACCTAATAGGTTGCACCGGCCCTGCCCGCAGGACCCCAACAATCACTCATTTACAGAAGATTCCAACCTAGCAGCATGAGGGGATGCACACAACGCAAAGTGTGGATCTACATAGCCAAACCTCAAAGGCAGTGCGCTTTAGTTTTTGTACATGGACTGTAGTCAGTAGCTGAACTTTTTCCTTTTAAAGATATGCTAATTATTGAGTGATTTCCAAAATCAGTCAGAACAAAACACGAGGCTGCGCTTCCTCCTGTATTTTCAATACCTGCATATTTCCAAGCTTGTATACAGGCATACTAGACACCTTTGCATTTGCTACATTAATTGGTAAGAAGCAACTTACCAGTTTGATTTCTGCTGCTATCAATATCCAAACTAAGTACTGAAGAAGTCCCTTTATCTACTGCATAGTTCTTCATTGTATTCTCCCTACAGCTGCAACAGAAAAGAGATTTACCAGGGTTAGATATGGAGTAATATGAGTAAGAGTGGCAAAATCGGGCCCTGCGACTGTACCCAAATGTAATAGAACCCTTCTCACACTTTCCCCTCCAATGAACCCTTGCGTTTAGAGCTACAGTGATGGGGGAGGGATAGCTCAGTGGTTTGAGCATTGGCCTGCTAAACCCAGGGTTGTGAGTTCAATTCTTGAGGGGGCCATTTAGGGATCTGGGGCAAAAATCTGTCTGGGGATTGATTTGAGCAGGGGGGGTTGGACTAGATGACCTTCTGAGGTCCCTTCCAACCCTGATATTCTATGAATACTTGTCCTAATACCCTGTTTACACTCCTTTTCTTTCTCAAAATGTCATTTCCTACCAGTTACATTTTACAAAGAATACCCCCACCCTCTGGATGCAAGTACAAAAAAGAAAAATATGACTGGTTTAAAGGGCATGCCATAGCTACCAAAAGTCTCTGATCTACCACATTCTCTTCTACCACTGTCTATCCCAGCATAGAAGAGTGACAATTTTCTTAGGGCTGATCTACTCAAACATTTAGTTCCTGGGGTGTAAATCTACCCCCCCCCCATACTAACTATTTCTTAGAGTGCTTTGATCCAGTCCCGTTTCAAAGTGGGGTAGATCAAAGCACACTAAGGAAGTGTTAGTGTGCATCAGCAGGGTCCACAAACAGTTCCTTAGTGTGCTTTCATCTACCCTGCCTTGCCACAGGACTAGGTCAAAGTGCACTAAGGAACTGTTAATGCTTGTCTACATAGTGCCCTAGTGTATGCCAGCTGGGGTATAAATTCTAGCACACATAAGCATATTGCACACTAACTGGCTGCGTGGACCCTCCTGGCATGCACTAAAAGTTCCCTAAGTGCACATGGACATAGTACTGTTCGAAATGGGACTATACCATCATGCACTAAGGAACTTTTAGTGACTGCCATCAGGGTCCACATGGCCAGTTAATGTGCGACACTCTGGTGCGCACTAGACTTCACACACCAGATAGTGCACTTTAATGCACCATGGAGACAAGCCCTCAGTGTGCATCAGCAGGCTCCATATGGAAAGTTGGTGTGTGACATGTTAGCGTGGGGTAGATTCAAACCCCCAGCTTGCTGCGAACTAAATGGTCATGTATACAAGCCCTTACATTAACTTAAAATGGATTCAGATCGGATGGTCTAATATTGCTTCCATTGAAGACAATGGTAAAACAGCCAGTACTGGAAGCGGCTGAGATCCCTAATTTTCCCCTGAAGACAGTGGGAGCTGAGAAACAATCATCACTATTCAGGAGGAACTCAGAACCTCATGGGATGGGGAACACAATGGGTTTAAAATCAGAAAAATATGTTGAATATATCTCAGGGTTCAGGCACTCTATCCTCTCTCTGTATTGTTTCAGCTATGTAAATGCAATCAATATTTTGTTAAAATATTTGCAAAGAGTTATTGGTATGTAAATAGATTTTCAAGACTTGTATATGCCAATCTGGAACAGAGCCGTCTGCAGCATTTAAAATATTGTTGATTGTTACTTTGGTGAAGCAAGGAGAGAGAAGTACTATGAATAATGCTGTATGTTGAGTGGAAAAAGGAAGTCCCTAGCACTGTTGTATTTGGGTCCATTACAGAAGTTGGGCTACAGACAGAGTTGCTTTACACTTGGGAAAACTCAGTGGCCATGTTGTATAAAATTACAAACACTGAACAGACTGTCTCTGTGTTTGAGTCTTTGGCTTTAATAAGATGAATATTCAACAGTTATACTGCAGCTGAGAACAACGGGAAGCAGTGGCCATTATCGCTACGGGCAATCTAAACTTCTTCCTTATAAGACCTGGGGAAATGGCACCTAATTATTTGAGGGCAGCCTGAGGTAACAAGCCTACAGAGAACAATGGGAGATGGGAACCATTTTGTAAATGGACAATTCTTTGTGAGTGTCTCCAAAAGAGAAGATTCATTGACTGAGACTCTGCTGACAGATACATTTTCTTTTATGAAAAATGGCAAAAATTCCCTTAACCCAACATTTCTCCCCCTCACATATGCTCAAATTTTAACTCATAATTTTTGTGTAGATAGTCAACCTTGGTTTAAAGATGCACACTAGACCCGATTTTCAGAAGTATTCTGCACTCACAACTGGGACCCGATTTTCAGAAGTACTCAGAAGCCAGCAGCTCCCAGTGAGAATAGCAGGAGCAGTTAGGTGCTGAGGTCTTTTGGAAATGTGGCCCATCAACAATAAAGAGTTAAACCCCCTGCCAAATTTTAGTCAGAAATTAATTCCAAAAACACTTGCATTAGAAATTTATAATAAGAAGCTAAAAAACCTACACAAAAAATTAAAAGGACATGAATTATCATGGTGTAAAATTTCACACAGAAAGACAACTACACATAGAGACAAACAGAAATGGACCCCCCATTTTAAACCTGTTTCAGCATGGAACTGCATCTATTGAGACATGACCAGCACTTGCATGTCTGGCGTTAATAAGACATTGCAAAACACTGCTGGCCCAATTTTGAAAAGAGCTCAGGTCCTATTTAGGCACCCAGCTGAAGCAGACAGATTTTCAAAGGTAGAAAATCTCGCCACTTGAGTTAGGCGCCTAAAAGAAATCTGGGCTCTTTTCAAAAGCTTGCCCTTTATAGTCAGAGAAATTATATACTTGTGTGTACCAGTTAATCATGTTGCCTGCTGCCTTTCGTAGCGTAACCCAAAGCAATATATTTTGTAAGTACAGGTCCAACTTATGGTGCTGTATTTATAAAACAAAGAACTAAGACAATTTAGCAGAAAACGGAGTTGAATAATATAAAACCCTATGAATTAGCAAATTGACACAAAGCAAAGAAAGACAGATTTCCCAATGATATAGCTAGGGTGTGTTCCCTAATATTCCCGTCTGTTGTAGCGGTTAGTCACTTTTTAGATAATCAGTTGAACAGATTTTAGGCAGAACAGTAAAGTACTAATCACTGTTTACAGCTCATGATCTCTACAGCAGATAATTCCAAGAGATAGTAACTATTTACCATCAGGACCAAACTGAAATCAGTGGAGCGGCATCTGCTAACCCAAAGCTGAATTTGGCCCAGAGATTCATGGGTATGTCTACACAGGGAGAAAAGCCCCGCAGCACAGCTGTGGCTGGCCTGGGTCAGCTGACTAGGGCTCAGGGGGCTAAAAATTGCTGGGTGGACATTCGAGCTCGGGGGAGCCCAAGCTCTGGGATTCTCCACCCTCGCAGAGTCCCAGGCCTGAGCCCAAATGTCTGCCCAGCAATTCTTCAGCCCTAAAGCCCAAGCCCCATTAGCCTGAGTCAGCTGACCCAAGCCAGCCGTGGGTTTTTGATCCCTGTGTAGACATACCCATAGATTCCTGAGGGCGGAGGGTTTGTTATATTTATTTCCAGGGACTTTGTCTACATGGCAAAGGAACCTCAAGTCACTATGTAGGGTCCGATCAATTAAATACAAAACAAACGCTTACCTTCCGCTTTCTTTTTCAGAAAATAAACTCTCCTCTTTTCTCTTGAGGCCAAAATGCAGTAGGGCAGCTTTTCTTTCACTCTCCCTAACTATTCTGTCATCTAAAAAGAGGAAAGATTATTTGAACATTTGTAGATTTCTTTTTCCATATAAGCACACTAGCGTTACAGGACAGCCCTGACGACGGTTATCACAAGTGTAAGCAAAAACAGACTCTAGAAATTGCCACAGCAACAGCCTGTATACAGCATAACCACTACTCGGGAAAGTAACATATTAACAATTAAAGCCTTTCCCACACCAGGTGAAATTCCATTAATTAGTAGAAAACGGATAACCAATTAACCTAACCAAAGACTAAAGCTCTCTATAAGCCCATTTGGAATGTATGGGATAGTCTCACAGTGCAGCTGCTAATATTATTACACCAATATTTCCATATGACTACTCAGTGTATCAATTTATTAGCAAGTGAATTCAAAATCAGCAGGGAATTAATTTCTAAGATTCTGATAAATTGCTTTATCACTCATTGCCCAAATTTGTGTATTTAGTGTCACCAAGAAACATAAGATGAATGCACTAAATTTTTTTGTTTGTGGGAGTGGTAGCAACTGTTTAAATTAAGATTACATAAACAACTCCACTCTACCCTCCCTCCCCTTTTCAATTACTTATGACTTTCTTAAACTTTCACTTTTCAGGCTGTAATTTTCAGACATGACGCTAACGTGTGCTAGCTACACGTCAGATAGCTCTGCCAAGCTAGCCTAGCTCGAGTAAAAGGAGCCACATTGCAAAGTAACACTCAAGTTGCTGTGTCCACAGAGCTGGAGCTTCACTCACTCATGTCTGGCACTAAGGATTTGTCTATGTGGTGCGGTAATGCGCTCTACGGGGTTGTGATTTCTAAAGTGCACTAACATGTAGCGCATTAATTGGGCTGCACAGACCCTGCTGGTGGGCTTTAACGTAGGGCTGTCTGAAATAGTATTACGTTAAGATGCATTATGGAACTTTTCGTGTGCACCTGCATTGTCTACACAGATCAATGGATGCACAACACATTAGTGTGCTTTAGAAATCACAACCCCGTAGAGCGCATCACCCCACCGTGTAGTCAAGCCCTTAGATGTCGGGGGCCATATACCAAGGCTATTGGCACTGCAGTAAGCTGACGGTGGTGGTTTTGGCACCGGGACAAAAACCTGTGGCTAGAGGGATGTTTGTGGGGTTAAGGGCAGAACATTGGAAGGGGAGGCTACTGGAAGAGTTAGAGCACAAGCAGTGGGGCCTAGCAGCCGCCAGCCTTTTGGAGTGAAGGGTCTATCAACTCAAGACTGAAAGAAGGTACAGTCTGCTCCCCTTCCTGTCACTGGGTGTGCTGTCATCCTGTGACTAGTAAACAGTGAGATCTCACCTTTCCCTGGCAGGTAAACCCTGTGTCAGAGTTCTAGGCTGAAACATGGAGATCTCTGACTAAAAGATACATTAGCTGCTGGGACTCTCAGCAGTGTTCTAGACTGGGGTTGTGGGTAAGTAATACAGCGTGTGCTGTGCACTTGGGGTGCTTCTATCGCGCATAAGTATCCAGGAACATTTTGCCCATAATGCTGAAATTATCACCTCATTGTCCCTTCATTCATTCAGAAATTTATATCAGCACACATGAGCAGGCACCACTCCACCATAAACAATCAGCAGGTCTGAAGATGACAAAATGCAAGTCTCTCAAGCTGCTGAAAGGCCCATCAATGGAACCCCTGTTCCTTAGCAAAACTCCAATCCCTGTTACGCTAAGCCAAAGATTTTCAAATGGCTTCCCAATTCAATAAGTCTTTTAGTCTAGGTCATGAAGCTTTCCAGACTCTGACTCCAGCTGAACATTGGAGGGAAAAGGCCCAGAGGCGTGGCTCTCCACAGAGAACACCCCTCTGCCCACCATAGACTGTCTAACCCAAGGAACCAAGAAGATTGTAACTCCTGCAATAGCATATATTAGAGAGAGATCTCCTAGATGGGAGAGTCCCATTCAGGGCTTTAAAAACCATAACTAACACCTTGAATTGCACTCAAAGAATAATCCGATATCCCAGTACAGAGCACTGGTGTTACATGCTCAAAGCAGGTCACCCTCCTTAAGAAGTGAGTTACACAGTATTCTGCACCAGTTGAAATCTTCAGGTATTTTTCAAGGATAGCCAGAAGTAGAGCACATTTTCGTCACTTGGCTAGGCACATGATGAGCTGAGATGTCCCTCTTTCTCCCTGTTCTTATTCCCTTACTCTTATTAACTCCTCTTTTCTTGCCATTCACTGTCATCCCACCTCACCCAACTTAAAATTAATAACTCGACAACAAAACATGTAACTAACACAAAATCGAGTATTCATTGGTTTATATGTTATAGCCCCATCCCCACCCCTTCATTTGTTTAGGTCTTTTAAATCCTAAGCCCTCCTGGGCAGGAACAGTTTGTGTTTGTAGGACCCAACACAATGTGTCCCAAATCCCCCAATATGCTACCGAATTACCTGAGCCAATTTGATGGTTGTTACAGAGGCCGTGAGACCCCAGATGAATATAATAAAATCAGTGTAGACACGCTGACAATACAATTGATAACAAGCACTCCTGGTGAGGACCCACACCACTATTACAAGGAGCCAAGCGTGTGTGCACACCAGAGATTTAATAACTGTGGTGTCTGTATGCTGACTTAAGTTAGGTCGACAAAGTTTTGTCATGTAGACATGGCCTAAGTTACTCAAGGCTCTTTAAAATTTTAGCCCAAGTATACATACTTACCTTAGTCCATTTTGGGGTTGGAGTGCCTCATACATGCCAAGATGGGGCAGAATTATTAGCCACACTCCTCCCTGACTCATAGTCGCTGTGCACTGAATTGAGTATCCAAACGGAGAAAGGCTAGGCCAACATAGGGCATACTTCACTTTACAGTCTACTGCCATGGCAACAGCCTCCGAAGTCAGACATACTGCTTTGACTTCAGCTCTTTCACATGGATTCTATAGTGAAGTCATAAACCTGCTTTTATCTTCAATTATTTCCATAGCAACAGACTGCAACATGATAAATTCAGGATGAAGACTTAATTCTAGCATAAAGTGATGCTGGGGTCTAATCAAGTACCTTCAAACAGTCGGAAAAACACAGAATTATAAAAAATTAAACTGGAGAGCAGCTCTGCCCAGACTATAGAAATAGTCCTTACACACAGCAGAAAAGATTGTAGACTAGGGCTGAGCCTTTGAGAAGCAACACAGGAATAAATAACTTTGTGGCTGAATCCGCATTACTAGGAGCGCCTTATGTTTTTCATTTGCTATGCTGAGGATTTCAATTTGTAGTTGTAAATTTGTAAAGTTACATTTATACAATTGTTTGTTTTGATTTTCTAAGAAAAGGAAGGAAAAATACTGAGCTGTTAAACTTGAAGAGCTTATAAGTTCTCTGAACCACAACTATGGGAACTGTAGAGATTACCAGTTTTGCCAGCTTTACCTGCAGAACTTGGAAGAACCACAATTTGCATGATTATAAACTCAGCAAGAAGGGAGGAGCCTGAGGAGCTGATAAACGACATGGGAGAAAGGCTCCTTCCCAGGGTGCGTATGAACTGCCACAACAGTTTATGTCACTGACCCAGTAATAATGGATTGCTGCTATTGAATACCTTTTCTTCAGCATTCAACAGTAATCTCTCTCACCCAGTTTTTCCAGGGCTTGTAGCGTGTAGACAGTGAACAGTCTATAATCTGATTCTTTTCTGGTAACGGGGTTGAGGCGCAGATCCAGCTCTGAGAGGACTGGTAATGTTTGGAGACGTGACACTTCCAGCAAGGATGAGATATGATTGTAATATAAATTCAGATTTTGTAACACATATAAATATTCAATACCCTGTAAGGAGAAAAACAAAGTTATATATTTAAAAGAGTAGCAGCATGGTATAGTCTTTAGAGCACTGAACAGGGAGACTTCCTCAGACTTACTGTGGCACACTGGTCAAGTCTTTTACATTCTTTGTACATCGATTTCCCTATCTGTAAACTGGTGATAATTATACTTATATATAGCTCGGTAAAGCACTGGGCAGGGGCGGCTCTAGGCACCAGCAAAGCAAGCAGGTGCTTGGGGCAGCCCATTTGCAGGGGCAGCAGCCGGCAGGGATCCAGCATGGGAGCTGAGAACCAACAGGGGGCCATGAGAGCTGTAGCTCCTTGGTTAGCTCCCTGCCTATAGAGCCAGCCCTGGAGCAGGGAAAGAACTACATTTTCCAGCATTCCCTTGGCCGCTATCAACAAGAAAGGGAGGGTGAGGAAGTATGTAGCTGAAACCTCATGCTGCAGCTTGCTGTGAATGGAGAGCTCACTGCTAGAAGTGGTGGTCCTGTGAATGGGGAACAAGTGTGCCCAAGGAGTAGAAGGCTTTAGATATCCCCTTCAGAAGACATCCCCAGCCTGGATTAGGGATACTGCTGTGACTTCACCTTGCAGCCCCCCAAAGAAGGAATTGGGGGGACTAAATGGACAGTGCACCTCTCTATCTGAAGCCTAGCAAGGAAGGTACGTGGATCTCACTAGAATTTAAAATGAAAAGTAAGGGAGGGGAGGCTCTGCTAGAGGACTTGGGCAGCTTTAGATACCGTACCAGGCTCATAGGAGGATTTCCACTTCTGAGCCATGGAAGCAGAAATTGACTTTTCCTTTCCAGATTTAGCTAATATTCAGAAAGGGAATCTAGTACCTGCCTTCCAGATTTGAACACCCTCAAAATTTAGGCGTGCTCAAGCTTAATTTGGGCAGCTGTTACTTTATTTCTCCCAAATCAAATATACTGATCCACTGTAACTTGCTGTAGAAAAAGTAGGATAAAATTGAGCAAGAAATGCTTCCCAGTGGTTATTAGGACTAGAGTTACTATTTTCAACAGCCATTGACATTTAAAAAAAATTTTTTAGTTTTATTTGTTTAAAAGGAAGACCGTGATATTGCATTGGCAAATTTCCCCATAGAAACAAAGAGTGGAACAAAAAAATAATAAAGGCACCTCAACTTTTCCTCATTTATGGAGGACAGTTTTATAATATGCATCCAGATATCCTCCAATCACACAAGCTGAAAATTGTTCCACTTTACTAGAGTTCTGTAACCATATGGGAACCAATCCTGTCTGTGTTCTGTGCACACCCAAAATTCCTGCTGAATGACCCACCCTGGGAGTGAGTTACCAGTCACCCAGGGCTGGGGTAGAAGGAGGGTGCAGTTGGTGGGGGAGAGCCCAGGGCTGGGGCATCAGGGTGTGTGTGGGTGGAGGAGGCATAGGTGGGGGGGAAAGGGAGGAGCCCAGAGCTGGGGCAGTAGGGGGTGCAGGTGTGTGTGAGGGAGCCCAGGGCTGGGGCAGCAGGGGGGTGTGGGTGGGGGGGAGCTCAGGGCTGGGGTGGCAGGGGGGTATGGGTTGGGGGGGGCTCAGAGCTGGGCAGCAGGAGGTGCGGGTGGGGGGAGAGCTCAGGGCTGGGGTGGGGGGCAGCCAAACATTTTTTTGCTTGGGGCAGCAAAAAACCTAGAGCTGGCCCTGGCACTGGGAGATATTCAGATAAAAGGCACTCTAAAAGGACTATTATCCTGTGATCTAAATAGAGATGGAAAGCAATACAGGATAACCTCTGATAAGCAAACATCATTTAGCCAATCAGTTCTGAATGGGTTCACTTTCTCCCAATTGCCTTTCACAGCACATGTGGTTTACCACACACCCATTTGTCTGAATATTTTGGAGAAATATTCATTTCTGCTGAACTTGGGGAGGGGGGGACTTTTGTTACCTGGAAAGGTGATTGAACTCTGCGAGTGACCCAGCTGTAGTAAGTGGAAATGGAGGGAGGGAGCTGGAGCACCACAATGGGGTGCTTGGGAGGTGGCAAGCCAGCCATACTTGCTAAGAGAAGTTTGACTGCAGAGAAAGTCAACCCAGAGGAAAAGGAGCTCAGAAAAACTGTAGAATGCTTAGTCTGAACTGAGGAGCTGGACATCTTTATGAGTGCTTGTCTACTCTGCTGACAAGGGAGGTACAACTTTGGGGGGTTTTTTGGTTGATACTATGTAGTCAGGAGCGAATCCCTTTGGGTGTTTTTGGTTCATTGTTTTTTTCCCCTTGCTTTGTCATGAGGGAGAACTTGAATTGCTTTTACAGGGCCCAAATTAATTTCTCCACCTCAAAGATGGAAACAGAACTCTTTGCCTGGAGGAATGGGACTGACGGGTTACCAAAAGGGTAATCATGAAAAGTTTTCCCTGCCTGAGGTGAAAGGAAACCAGTTTGTTTTAATCAGGCTATCGGATTGACTAGATTTAAAAAAAAAATTAATTGTTAATCCTTTATAACACCAAACCTCTTACAAAGTCTCTTGAGGTTGTAGAGAGTTCAACAGAGAATGGGGAACTTACCTCTAGACTGACAATCATATTTCTGGACAGATCTAACGATTGCAAACTTTTAAAATTTTTGAAGGCATCTCCAAGGGAGTGGATTTTCCCTTCATATGTTCCCTGCAGTGAGAGGGACTCCACCTGTTCTGAAAGGAAAGAACTTGTAAAGGTCCTAAGGTCTCTCCTAGTTTTCTAAAAACTGAATGTAACTTATATTTTAGACTGTTCAATAACTCCAGTTTCATCAGCTGCTTGTATGTGCAAGAGCCTGACCTCTTCATTTTTAGAGGTCTCTCTTGTTCAGTAACAGTGAGCTGAAGTGCCCTTTTTTTGAGAGAAAATCTGACCCCGCTAGAATTCTGCGGTGAATGCCCCAACTGCCCTAGAAGAGGGGGGGAAATCACAGTAGTACTTTCTTTAAAATAACCCTTATTTCAGGACTGTAGTGTCCGGACCCACCATAGAAAACTGACTTATGTTGCAGGCGTCATACCCTTTAGAGCTCCACAGGGGAACTAGCCTGGAGGGGAAATGGGCAATTTTGGCTTATATAGCGCTCTATTCTGCTGGTGTCTGTTACCATGATACAACATTATCTACACTAGAGGAAATACTCTGCACTGGTAAAGTAAGTGGGTGAGTCCTTATTTAAAAAAAAAAGTGCCATAACACACTTCTGGTACTTCCTCAAAAAGTGCCAGAATGGTGTTCCAAAGCATGCTGGCATGACTTGACCCCTGGGTAGAGTGTTTACTCCAAGTCTGCCATGCCCTGCTGGCTTCTCACCAAGTTTCTCTTCCAGTTGTCTATCAGCATCTGGACACACCTTGGTCAATCTTGAGCTACTACTGTCATTCGAGTCATAACATGAAGACTGTGGCAGGGTGGACTAGTCCAGAGGCCCCCTGCTGGAGGCCTCGTGGCCCTGTGTCTCCCTGCCCCAAAATAGAGCAGCGAGAAGTCCTCCAGGCAGCCTAGAGGGGCTGCAGAGGAGCAGCCAACCAGAGGGGCTGCTGGAGTGACCAGTAAGGGGCCAGATAAAAGGCAAGCAACAGAGCAGAGTCTTCAGTTGCCCTGTGGAGCCTGATGAGGGAGGACTGGGGGCTTGGCTGGCTAGACAAACAGGACCAGGACCATGGACAGCTCACTGCAGAGAGCTTACCAGACAGAACCACCCAGGGAAGGCTGCCAAAGACTGGGTGCCTGGCTGTCTGGATAGAATAGCAGCAGGACCACAAAAAGGTCAGGGTGGGCAGGCTGAGCCCGGGGGATGAGTCCAGGACCTGGCCAGACCAGGCGAGGATACCAAGATGAGTCCTGCTAATCTGGTTGCAGACTGAGCCCAGGGAGGGCTGCTGAAAAGGACACCAGCTGAGGGTACCAAGATGGGCCTCGGCTGGGTGGTTGAAGAAGGCAGTGCCTCTGGAAAGAAGCCTGAGAGCTACGGCCCCATACCAGGGCCAGGATAAGAACCCAGGACTCCATACGCTGGAAGCGTGGGCAGTGTATGCAGGGCTGAGTTGCCGAAGACTTGCTGAGAGAACGATTGGCTGTGGGGTGCTCACGAGAGGCAAGTGCCACCCTGTTGAAAAAACTAAAACCAAACACAGGATCACACCCAACCAACCAAAGGGGGCCGCCCGCATGATGTGGGTGCCACCCCTGAAAAGAACTGTGATTGCAGGTACATCGGCCAAAGAAAGGGGGCACTCATGAGACATGGGTGCCAACCCCATTACAAAGACCACGCGTGGATACGCTTTGCAAGAACTCAGTTGGAAGAAAGCAACATTTAAGGGATTTGCTGCAAAAGGATTTTGCTGTAAATTAAAGACTATGAATTTCTTCCACAGCAGCTCAGCCTCAGCCTAGAGTTTGTTTGCACTGAACCTTAGAAGATTTGGTCACCTGACAGCAGGTGATAACTGTAAATTGTTATGATCGCTCCCTTCCTGTGTGACCTGATCATGTACTATACCTAGGGTCCCGTTTTTAAAGGGACAGTCCCCCTTTTTGGGACTTTTTCTTATATAGGTGCCTATTAGCCCCTACCTCCTGTCCCGTTTTTTCACAGTTGCTATCTGGTCACCCTAACTATACCTGGCTTAATGTGCATCCTTTCTCAGCATCTCTGGATGTCAGGAAGTAGTCTGTAGTTCTCTCTCCTTTGATATGGCTAACATTATGCAGCTACAGCAATGAAAGAAATTGAATCCTTGCCATTAATCTGTTGACTGTGTATACTCAATTGATCTCACTACAGCCAACTACCATAACCACACATTGACTGTGTAGCCAGCCTTGGGAACATTCAGCCAAGAATTAATTTCTATTCAGAGCAGGGCTTGACAACTCCTCTTGACAGTGTTGCTAGTAGGCATGTTTTCCTGGCAACTGCCATAAACTACAGCTGCCAGCCCTTATGGCTACAAACAAAACTCCTCAGTCATAACCAGAGTGTAACAGATGCAGTGCTGTCTGTGTGAATTTGCAGATAGTGCCAGTGCCTTTTCATAGAAATCGAATCTCAGGGTTGGAAGGGACCTCAGGAGGTCATCTAGTCCAACCCCCTGCTCAGAGCAGGACCAAGCCCCAGACAGATTTTTGCCCCAGATCCCTAAATGGCCCCCTCAAGGATTGAACTCACAATCCTGGGTTTAGCAGGCCAATGCTCAAACCATTGAGTTTGCTGCTGTTCAGAGCCATTCCATGCAGCAGCTGAGTGAAAACTAACCTGGTTCTGCTCAGTTTTCACTACTGCTATTCAGTATCTTGTGGCCAACCATGAAACTGACAAAAGTCTAATCAATGCCACTTTGCTGCTGCTTGGCAGAATGAGGGGATGGAGCTGTGTGCTGGAGAAGAAAACAGAAGATAAACAGACTAGGGAAGGATAAAGTAAGAAACCCCCATGCAACAGCAGGAAGGCTGAGGGAAGGATAAGGGGACACAAACCAACCCTTGCAGCAACCAGGAAGCTTCTGAATGAGAGGGATGAACAGAAAAAGACTATTCATGCTTGCCTCACACAGCAGTTTGGGGACTGGAAGGGGTTGGCCTCTCACCTGGGTAATGACATGGGACAATAGGATGTTCTCACCTTTCACACAGGCATTTGGCTAGTGGGATTAGTCCTTTGTGATGTGTATGGTGAAATTTCACCACTCCTATGTGTGAGCAGGTGTGTAGTAGTGGGTGCATGGATGGGTGTATAATACGAGAGGGCACAGGAGGAAGGTGAGAGAAAATGTAAGGGCTTCAAATCAGCCAGAATAGGGATTCAAATCTGGATCTATAGGAGTGCCCTAATTACTAGGCCAGGGCTACACACACGCCCACAATGACTGTCTTTATATAAGGCTCAATGTGGTGGACTCAGGACATGCCTACTGCATTGGGCCCTGCAGGGGAGATAGATGGGGAAAAGCCTAGCTTGAGAATCCTGCCAGCACTTAGTTGCCAAGTGTCAGGACGTAGGTGGCTCTGCTCGTGCCCAGTGGCAGAAGCTTAGGCACCTAGGAACTTCAGCTGGCAGTGGAGCAATGTTTTTTGTGATGAGAGTGGGCCTAAATGTTGGTCTTAGGCACCCGTAAGAGGGAGTTAGCCACCTAAGTCCTCTTGTGAATCTAGCCATTGGGGTGTGTGTGTGTGTGCGTGCGTGCCTTCCTGCTGTTTATTGTTCATGAGTTGTCATACTCAGTGCTGATAGTATTTGCAGCATGCAAATGAGTGTGCCAAAGGAGAGACATGTTTCTCTGACTGCATAGACCACCAGAGAGATTGAACAGACTATGCATCATAGTTCTGACTGTCAGATTTTTCCACTTCAAAGATCCCTCTGAATCATACTACTGTTTTGTATCTGTGCACACTACTGCACGATGAACTAGAAAATGCTGCTAATACTATGCAGGTACTGTTTGTTCCCCACTATGTGCTTGCAGCACTTTGTCTATAGGAATGTATCACTTCACCAGGGCTTGTGGATCTTACACAAATGAGACTTTTGTGAGGGTCCCCCTGTCCATTACTATTTCAGCTATTGCCATGAACTTCAATTTTTTTATGGAAGTATGTAGGTACTAACAACTGCCAGGTAATGTATCAGAACCAGCATTGTACACTTCTATATAACCTGAGGCTGACCTCCCACTATTACAATGGACTGGCATATGGTTTCATATCAAAAGGACACCTTTTACTATTATTACTAAACTATTTAATTTGTCATACCTCGATGCATCATAAAAACCAGTGATGCTGGGGCTAAGCAAGCACAGATGTTGCCTTATGGAGTATGGGAAACTTGTCACCCTTATCTTATGTGCATGGCTGCAGCGTGCACCTGTACAGATGGCTACTAGCGCACATGCCCTGTTGAATGAGCGTAACTTCCTGGACGGTCGGGCCTGGTACTCATGTGCAATCACTGCTCCCTGGGTTCCTGTGCTTCCAACCATCATGGTTCCACAAACAGCCCTGCCTAACCCAGTGTCCCTCGTACCCTGTTGTGCCTCACCACCCTACCAGCTGTCCCAATACCAGCCCCTGCTGCAGCCCCCAAATACCCTGTGGCCCTGATTCCTCCCCCATGCCCCAAACCCCTGCAGCTGCCCCCAAATACCCTGGAGCCCCAATTCTCCCCCCATGCCCTAAACCCCTGCTGCTGCCCCCAAATACCCTGGAGCCCCGATTCTCCCCCCATTCCCCAAATCCCTGCAGCTGCCCCCAAATACCCTGGAGCCCCGATTCTCCCCCCATTCCCCAAATCCCTGCAGCTGCCCCCAAATACCCTGGAGCCCTGATTCCTCCCCCATGCCCCAAACCCCTGCTGCTGTCCCCAAATACCCTGGAGCCCCGATTCTCCCCCCATGCCCCAAACCCCTGCTGCTGCCCCCAAATACCCTGGAGCCCTGATTCCTCCCCCATGCCCCAAACCCCTGCTGCTGCCCCCAAATACCCTGGAGCCCTGATTCCTCCCCCATGCCCCAAACCCCTGCTGCTGCCCCCAAATACCCTGGAGCCCTGATTCCTCCCCAATACCCCAAACCCCTGCAGCTGTCCCCAAATACCCTGGAGCCCCGATTCCTCCCCCATTCCCCAAACCCCTGCTGCTGCCCCCAAATACCCTGGAGCCCCGATTCCTCCCCCATACCCCAAACCCCTGCAGCTGTCCCCAAATACCCTGGAGCCCTGATTCCTCCCCCATGCCCCAAACCCCTGCAGCTGCCCCCAAATACCCTGGAGCCCCGATTCTCCCCCCATGCCCAAAACCCCTGCTGCTGCCCCCAAATACCCTGGAGCCCTGATTCCTCCCCCCATTCCCCAAATCCCTGCAGCTGCCCCCAAATACCCTGGAGCCCTGATTCCTCCCCCATGCCCCAAACCCCTGCTGCTGCCCCCAAATACCCTGGAGCCCTGATTCCTCCCCCATGCCCCAAACCCCTGCTGCTGCCCCCAAATACCCTGGAGCACTGATTCCTCCCCCATGCCCCAAACCCCTGCTGCTGCCCCCAAATACCCTGGAGCCCCGATTCTCCCCCCATGCCCAAACCCCTGCAGCTGCCCCCAAATACCCTGGAGCCCCGATTCTCCCCCCATGCCCAAACCCCTGCAGCTGCCCCCAAATACCCTCCCTCCCCACCCCCAACCTCAAGCCCCTGCCCCAAATACCTGGGGGCCCCATTCTCCCCCCAGTACCCTGGTGTTGCCCCGTCAGCACTTCCCGCATCCCCAGGCCTGCCGGGGGCGGTACCTGGGCCAAGTCCCCGCAGCGCCGCCTGCTCCCGGATCCAGGCCTCGCTCAGCTCCAGCTGCAGCGCCATCCCCGCCTTGTTGCCGGGCAACGCAGCCAAACACCCGCAGCGCGCGCGCGCACCCCGCACCGCGAGCGCGCGCCAAGGACAAGGCACGCGCAGAGATCGGACAATGGAGGGCGCGCGCAGCCCCGCGACAGGGCCCGTTACTGGAACCTCAGTCCAGCCCCCTCCCGCCCCGCCCCGCCCCGCCCCGCGCGGGAAGAGGGGCCGCCGCCTTCGCCATGGTATGAACCATGAAGGGGGAGGAGAGAGCGGCCCCCATGGGATCAAAGGGGGGAGGAGAGAGCGGCCCCCATGGGATCAAAGGGGAAGGGGCAGCCCCATGGGATCAAAGGGGGGAGGAGAGAGCGGCCCCCATGGGATCAAAGGGGAAGGGGCAGCCCCATGGGATCAAAGGGGAAGGGGCAGCCCCATGGGATCAAAGGGGAAGGGGCAGCCCCATGGGATCAAAGGGAGGAGGAGAGAGCGGCCCCCATGGGATCAAAGGGGAAGGGGCAGCCCCATGGGATCAAAGGGAGGAGGAGAGAGCGGCCCCCATGGGATCAAAGGGGAAGGGGCAGCCCCATGGGATCAAAGGGGGGAGGAGAGAGCGGCCCCCATGGGATCAAAGGGGAAGGGGCAGCCCCATGGGATCAAAGGGAGGAGGAGAGAGCGGCCCCCATGGGATCAAAGGGGAAGGGGCAGCCCCATGGGATCAAAGGGAGGAGGAGAGAGCGGCCCCCATGGGATCAAAGGGGAAGGGGCAGCCCCATGGGATCAAAGGGGGGAGGAGAGAGCGGCCCCCATGGGATGCAAGGGGAAGAGGGAACGAAGGCCCCCATGGGATCAAAGGGAGGAGGAGAGAGCGGCCCCCATGGGATGCAAGGGGAAGAGGGAACGAAGGCCCCCATGGGATCAAAGGGGGGAGGAGAGAGTGGCCCCCATGGGATCAAAGGGGGGAGGAGAGAGCGGCCCCCATGGGATCAAAGGGGAAGGGGCAGCCCCATGGGATCAAAGGGGGGAGGAGAGAGCGGCCCCCATGGGATGCAAGGGGAAGAGGGAACGAAGGCCCCCATGGGATCAAAGGGAGGAGGAGAGAGCGGCCCCCATGGGATCAAAGGGGAAGGGGCAGCCCCATGGGATCAAAGGGGGGAGGAGAGAGCGGCCCCCATGGGATGCAAGGGGAAGAGGGAACGAAGGCCCCCATGGGATCAAAGGGGGGAGGAGAGAGCGGCCCCCATGGGATCAAAGGGGAAGGGGCAGCCCCATGGGATCAAAGGGAGGAGGAGAGAGCGGCCCCCATGGGATCAAAGGGGAAGGGGCAGCCCCATGGGATCAAAGGGAGGAGGAGAGAGCGGCCCCCATGGGATCAAAGGGGAAGGGGCAGCCCCATGGGATCAAAGGGGGGAGGAGAGAGCGGCCCCCATGGGATGCAAGGGGAAGAGGGAACGAAGGCCCCCATGGGATCAAAGGGGGGAGGAGAGAGTGGCCCCCATGGGATCAAAGGGGGGAGGAGAGAGCGGCCCCCATGGGATCAAAGGGGAAGGGGCAGCCCCATGGGATCAAAGGGGGGAGGAGAGAGCGGCCCCCATGGGATGCAAGGGGAAGAGGGAACGAAGGCCCCCATGGGATCAAAGGGAGGAGGAGAGAGCGGCCCCCATGGGATCAAAGGGGAAGGGGCAGCCCCATGGGATCAAAGGGGGGAGGAGAGAGCGGCCCCCATGGGATGCAAGGGGAAGAGGGAACGAAGGCCCCCATGGGATCAAAGGGGGGAGGAGAGAGTGGCCCCCATGGGATCAAAGGGGAAGGGGCAGCCCCATGGGATCAAAGGGGGGAGGAGAGAGCGGCCCCCATGGGATCAAAGGGGAAGGGGCAGCCCCATGGGATCAAAGGGAGGAGGAGAGAGCGGCCCCCATGGGATCAAAGGGGAAGGGGCAGCCCCATGGGATCAAAGGGGGGAGGAGAGAGCGGCCCCCATGGGATGCAAGGGGAAGAGGGAACGAAGGTCCCCACAGGATCAAAGGGGGAACATGGGTCAGCCCTCCCCTGGGAGCATTGTGGGCAGAGGAGGGAGAAGTTGGGAGGGTTGCCAACTTTGTAATAGCACAAATCCGAACATCCCTGCCCTGCCCCTTCTCTGAGGCCCCACCCCGATCACTCCATCCCCCCTCCCTCGATTGGTCGCTTTCCCCCACCCTCCCTCACTCCCTTGCTCATTTGCACCGGGCTGGGGAGGGTCCCTTTTCCACCTGGTGTTCTGAGCAATGCATGAGTCAGTGTGCAAACATTTTCTCTGTTGCTCTCCTGACATGTAATTGTAATGGACTCCTCAGGTCACAGTTGAGGGCATCATGGTTGGTGTCTGCCCAGCCAGTTTGTCACTGAGGCCTTATCTGCACAGACTGGCACTGTGTCATTGCAATCAGGTGTGATTGGAGCTTTTAGTGCCGATCCATACGTAGATGCTTTCAAATCTTTTTTGTTTTGTTTAAACTGACTTGAGTTTGGGGCACTCTTCTCCCAAAACCAGCGTCCACATGCAGACCTGTGCTGAAATAGTTGGTGTGAATTGCAGTTAATTTCATAAGAACATAAGAACAGCCCTACTGGGTCAGACCAAGGTTCCATCTAGCCCAGTATCCTGACTACCGACAGTGACCAATGCCAGGTGCCCCAGAGGGAATGAACAGAACAGGTAATCATCAAGTGATCCATTCCCTGTTGCCCATTCCCAGCTTCTGGCAAACAGAGACTAGGGACACCATTCCTGCCAATTCTGGCTAATAGCCATTGATGGACCTATCCTCCACGAATGTATCTAGTTCTTTTTTGAACCCTGTTATGGTCTTGGCCTTCACAACATCCTCTGGCAAGGAGTTCCACAGGTTGACTGTGCCTTGTGTGAAGAAATACTTCCTTTTATTTGTTTTAAACCTGCTGCCTATTAATTTCATTTGGTGACCCTTAGTTCTTGTCTACTTTCTCTACACCAGTCATGGTTTTATAGACCTCAATCTTATCCCCCCCTTAGCCATCTCTTTTCCAAGCCGAAAAGTCCCAGTCTTATCAATCTCTCCTCATATGGAAGCCGTTCCATACCCCTAATAATTGTTGTTGCCCTTTTCTGAATCTTTTCCAATTCCAATATATCTTTTTTGAGATGGGGCGACCACATCTGCACACAGTATTCAAGATGTGGGCATACCATGGATTTATATAGCGGTAACATGATCTTTTCTGTCCTATTTTCTATCCCTTTCTTAATTATTCCCAACATTCTGGTCGCCTTTTTGACTGCCGCTGCACATTGAGTGGATGTTTTCAGAGAACTATCCACAATGACTCCAAGATCTTTCTTGAATGGTAACAGCTAATTTAGACCCCATCATTTTATATGTATGGTTGGGATTATGCTTTCCAATGTGCATTACTTTGCCTTTATCAACATAAAATGTCATCTGCCATTTTGTTGCCCAGTCACCCAGTTTTGAGAGATCCTTTTGTAGCTCTTTGCAGTCTGCATGGGTCTTAACTATCTTTAGTAATTTTGTATCATCTGCAAATTTTGCCACCTGACTGTTTACCCCTTTTTCCAGATCATTTATGAATATGTTGAATAGGACTGGTCCCAGTACAAACCCCCGGGGGACACCACTATTTACCTCTCTCCATTCTGAAAACTGACCATTTATACCTACCCTTTGTTTCCTATCTTTTAACCGGTTACCAATCCATAAGAGCATCTTCCCTCTTATCCCGTGGCAGCTTACTTTGCGTAAGAGCCTTTGGTGAGGGACCTTGTCAAAGGCTTTCTGAAAATCTAAGTACACTATATCCACTGGATCCCCTTGGTCCACATGCTTGTTGATCCCCTCAAAGAATTCTAGTAGATTGGTGAGGCATGATTTCCCTTTACTAAAACCATGTTGACTCTTCCTAGGCAAATTATCTTCATCTATATGACAATATTGTTCTTTACTATAGTTTCAACCAGTTTGCCAGGTACTGAAGTCAGGCTTACAGGCCTGTAATTGCCAGGATCACCTCTGGAGCCCTTTTTAAAAATTGGCATCACATAAGCTATCCTCCAGTTATCTGGTACAGAAGCTGATTTAAATGATAGGTTACAGACTACAGTTAATAGTTCTGCAATTTCACATTTAAATTCCTTCAGAACTCTTGGGTGAATCCCATCTGGTCCTGGTGACCTATTGCTGTTTAATTTATCAGTTTGTTCCAAAACCTCCTCTAATGATACCTCAATTTGGGATAGTTCCTCAGATCTGTCACCTAAAAAGAATGGCTCAGGTTTGGGAATCTCCCTCACAGCCTCAGCCATGAAGACCAATGCAGAGAATTCATGTAGTTTCTCCGCAATGGCCTTATCGTCCTTGAGTGCTCCTTTAGCACCTCGATTGTCCAGTGGTCCCACTGGTTGTTTAGCGGGCTTCCTGCTGTTACTTTTTGAGTCTTTGGCTAACCGTTCCTCAAATTCTTTTTTGGCCTTCCTAATTGTATTTTTACATTTCATTTGCCAGTGTTTATGCTCCTTTCTATTTTCCTCACTAGGATTTAACTTCCACTTTTTAAAGAATGCCTTTTTGCCTCACTGCTTCTTTTACTTTGTTGTTTAGCCACAGTGGCTCTTTTTTGGTTCTCTTACTATGTTTTTTAATTTGGGGTATACATTTAATTTGAGCCTCTATTATGGTGTCTTTAAAAAGTTTCCATGCAGCTTGCAGAGATTTCACTTTTGGCACTGTACCCTTTAATTTCTGTTTAACTAACCTCCTCATTTTTGTGTAGTTCCCCCTTCTGAAATTAAATGCTACAGTGTTGGTTTCATTACTTCACTTCCTATTTCTGTGAAGACGAGCCCTGAGTGTTGCGTTCACTGATGCAGAGCAGTTCACGTAATTGTCATTTTACAGGCAGGGAGCTTGGAGCACAGAAGCCACACAGCTGGAGAGTGGAAGAGCCAGGTGTGGAGCCCAGCGTTCCTGTTGGAGTTGATTGGGCTGTCCTCAAACAGTTTTGTTCCTTTCTTTCTGAGACTTCCTGACTCCAGAGATTTCAGGCTGCAGGATGGTCCATTGGAGAGCCACTGAAGCCAGATGCAGTTTAGAGGAGCCCAGGTTCAAGTTCATTGTTTGCTGCAGTTTACTGTGTGGCTGTTTCAGGCTGGACCTTTAAATAGTGATACTGTGTTGGAAGTGCGTAGATATTAAAATCCAGGATGCATTTTGTGAGAGTAAGAGTTCATTAGTTTGCCCTGGAGTAATTATGTAGTGCACTCTGTGCCTGTCTGTTAGCTGTTGCTCTCCTCCCCAGAGGCGGCTGCAATTCCATGACACTTTATGTGTATAAAATGAAAGATGATATGTAATTATAAAATATGACTACAGCATACTCTTCTTCAGTGGGACACACTATATCAGGGTAGTTGTTTTATTAGGACATTTTACAGTGAAGTGTAAATGGCTGCTGTCAGGTGGGTCTTTGATATAGAGACAATCACAAACTTTGTTAAATGGGTGGAGCAACTAAATGCTGCTTCATGTAGTGATAGCTGGAAACATTAGGAAGCCATTGCCCAAGACAATGGCTATATTACAAGGCCAATCAGAAACTAAGGCTATGTCTACACTGGCACTTTTGTCAGTATAACTTTAGTCAGTCGGGGTGGGAAAAATAACACACTCCGGGCTGACAAAAGTTTCACCAACAAAAGTACTGGTGTGAACAGCACTATGTTGGCAGGAGACGCTCTCCTGCTGACATAGTACCACCACTCGTTAGGGGTTTGTTAATTATGTTGGCAGGAGAGCTCTCTCCTGCCAGCATAGAGCAGCTACATGGGAGACCTTACAGCGGCACAGCTGCAGTGGCTGTGCCGCTGTAAGGTCTGTAGTGTAGACATAGTGTTAGCCTTGTTGTCTACCTGTTGTCCTGTGTTTCCTGGGACTAATTACAAACACAGAGGTGAGGGGATTGGTTAGCCACAGCTGTGTGTATCTGTGTGTGGTAGAAGCAGAAACTGAACAGGAAGTGAGAGAGCAGTCATGAGTATGGACCAGACGTGAAGCAGAGATATGGAGCTCTTTAGGGAACAGAACGGACTGGAGAGGCAGGCTTTGAAATTGTGAGCAAGGAAACTGCCTGTGTAGTTTTTTCCCCCATTGTGTTCAAGGAAACAGAACTTTAGACTTGGCAAATAAACAGGATAGCACCAAAGAAATACCTGACATATAATCAATTTCTTCTCCTCATGGAAACCATCTGGCAAGGCCTCAGATATTGGCTAACTGCTCAGGCCAAAAGGGGCAACAATAGGAAAACGACTCAGGGCTTGTCTACACTTAAAACGCTGCAGTAGCCTGCTGTAGCACATACGCACTGGCTACACTGATGGGAGGGCTTCTTCCATCGGCGTACGGTATCCACCTCCCTGAGAGGCAGTAGCTAGGACAACAGAAGAATTTTCCCATGAACCTAGTGCTGGTCTACACCAGGGATTAGCTGGGTATAACTGCCTCTCTCAGGTGTATGGATTTTTCACATCCCTGAGAGACGTAGCTATACCAAAGTAAATTTCTAGTGTAGACTAGACCTTTGGCTAATGATCATGTATAGTTATGACTGTTGCTTAATTTGGATCGTATTTAGCATAACTTTAGCAAGCAGTATACCAGTGAGTGTCACGGCACTAAATAGATATGAAGTTGTAAGCTCTTACCCTGCCACCCTTATCTAAGGCCTCAGTGTCTGTGGCTTTGGTCAAGAATGATTTTTCTACTGGTGTCTAGCCAAATAAATCTATATTATGGAACTTTTGTGACCTGTTTGCAATCTTTTGTAAGCCAGCAGGGCTTTCAAGCCCTGGAGCCTTTTTCTTCTCTTGACTGTTTTCTCCTTCCTTTAAATTCCTGCAATTCCTTATTCTTTAAAAAGCCAAAAACACCAGGGAATTCGGCACCAAAAAGTATGTTGAGAGAACTTTTAACAGTGTAAGGTTTGGGTGCCATGTCAAAGTGAAGGATGCCTGCACAAAACTTTGCAAACTAAGGGCAGGTCTACACTTAAAACGCTGCAGCTGTCCTGCTTATGCCTAGGGGAATTTTGTGCCGCTGTGCAAGTGTAGAATTAATATCCCCCACAGATTCCCCCTTCCCCCGCAGAATAATTTATTCTGCGGGGGAGGCAAAGGGAAGCAATGAAAGGAGTCATGCTGCAATTGCACCTTTTGACCACTAGAGGCTGATGTGTTGTCAGAAGAGAGAGCAGCTGGCTCAGAGGCTGGCGCAGCCAGCCACAGAGAGTGAGGGGGCAGAGGCTGCCTTCCTCACAGTGCCCTGCCCGCGTGGCCAGGTGAGGAGTCATGGGATATGGGGGGGATGGACAAAGCAGGGCACATGAGCTGCTGGGAGGTCACAAAGACTGGGGTTCAGAAGGGCTAGTGGGGGAACAGACTGGGGAGAGGCACAGGACCTAGTGGGGTGACAACGTTGAGACAGGAGCTGAATGGGAGTGGCAGTGCAGGGCCACATGGGGACATGTTCAGATATGCCTGGCTGAATCGCTAATGGAGGTGCAGGGACACACGGGGACAGGGTCAGATGTGCCTGACTGAATGGGAGAGGCTAGGGGTCAGAATTTTGAATTTTTGGTGCAGAATTTCCCCAGGAATAGCTGCTGTAGAGCTTCAGGGAAGACGCTACCTATGCCTACAGGAGGGCTTCTCCCATTGGTGTAGGTATTCCACCTCCCCGAGAGGCATTAGCTATGTTGTCAAGAGAAGCGCTCCCATTGACTTAGCGCTGTCTACACTGGGGGTTAGGTTGGTTTAATTGTGTTGCGCTGGGATGTGTGGATTTTTCACACCCCGAGTGACGTAGTTATACCAATCTAATTTCATAGTCTAGACCGGGTCTAACTTTAGTCTTTCTTGATTAAAGAAATTTGTCATATGGATATAAATGTATAAATATATAAATTTTCACCTGAAATGTCTAGATAAAATGATCTTAAGGCATTAGTTAACGTTAAGAGTATGAGAAATTAGAGTAAAAACTTTACAGGGATGTTGTAATTATCTCAAAAACAAGCATTAAAACCCAGGTACTTCAGGGTTAAGGTTCACCTTAAAAGAAGTCCAAATGTATTAACCCAGGGGTAGGCAACCTATGGAACGCATGCCAAAGGCGGCACACGAGCTGATTTTCAGTGGCACTCACACTGCCCGGGTCCTGGCCACCAGTCCGGGGGGCTCTGCATTTTAATTTAATTTTAAATGAAGCTTCTTAAACATTGTTAAAACCTTATTTACTTTACATACAACAATAGTTTAGTTCTATATTATAGACTTATAGAAAGAGACCTTCTAAAAACGTTAACATGTATTACTGGCACGCGGAACCTTAAATTAGAGTGAATAAATGAAGACTCGGCACAACACTTCTGAAAGGTTGCTGATCCCTGTGTTAACCTATGGAAATTCACTATTAGGGCACCCAGGCAATCTCCCCGTCCCCCCCTTATGAAATCATCAGAACTGTGACTGGACCTTCCATAATAATAGTTAATATATGCATTTCTAGATAGCAACAACATATTTTTCTGTGATAGTTGTAAGATGCATGAATGTGTTATTCAGAGTTGTTTAGGATAATACCTTATTAGCGCTGTTCTATTTGGATTTTACTGCTATGTGTTTTCTGCTACTACACACACTGGGGCCAGGCTGCTCTCACATTAGTATAAATCACTGAACTTCACTGAAGCCAACTGAGTTACAGTTCTGTCAAACATTCGTGTAAGTGGTTATAGTCAGACCCAGTGTTGTCGGCCATGTAAGTACTTACTAGATGCTCAATTTTATTTGAGCATCTACAAATGATATTATTCTTTACATTTTACTTTTCATTCAGTGATAACACACTCACTATACATTTTGGCCCTGACTTTCAAAAGTTTAGACATGTATTGTATGCACAAAAATGCATATGTGCTTGCCTAATTTGCATGCGCAGTTACCATATTTGTGTGAAATATGGTGTTTGTATGCACAAGTGATTGTGTAGGTAATGTAATTGGTCATATGCATACTTGTTTCATCAGGCCCAAAATGTGTAGTAAATGTGCTACCACTAAATGGAAAATCAAATGTAAAGACCAATGGCATTTTGAAATAAATTATTATAAGACACTGCTTCAGAACCTACCCGTTCACTCTAGCCTATTGAGATGATTTTCTTTTTCAATTAGAAGGAACCAGAGACAGTTAATGAATCCACAGAAGAGGACTCAATTCATTTTAATGTTGGCGGCTGGCATTTCTCTATTCCGAAAAGTAAAATTGCTCAGTTTCCAGAATCCCTGCTTTGGAAAGAATCTTCTACCCTGGTTCCATCTGAAAACCCAAGACTATTCATCGACAGAGATGGATTCACATTTAGACACGTCCATTATTATCTACATACCTCAAAGTTGTCTTTTTCCAGCTGTGCTGAATTGAATTTGTTGTATGAACAAGCATTAATTTTGAAGCTGACACCTTTATTGCAGGTACAGTGTGATGTTATGTATTACTTTTATACAGCTTTTGTTCATTCATAAATAATAATGACCATATAAAGATTTCAGAGTATGTGTGAATATATAGATGCTTGGAATGGATTCCTAACAATTAATTTCCATGTACACTCATTCAATATGGGCTGCTGAGTACAGAAATAAATCCCAAATATGACAATTGACCTTTCCATCAGAGGCCATTGAAAGGTCCTTACTCATATTAAAAACACAGATTCATAGAAACATAGGGCTGGAAGGGTTCTTAAGAGGTCATCTAGTCTAGGCTCTGCAGGACCAAGTAAATCTTGATCATCCCTAACAGATGTTTGTCCAACCTGTTCTTAAAAACCCCCCGTGAGTGTGTGATGGTTCTCAGGGTACCCAGGACTGTGAATCACCTGGTTGCTCTCTGCATCTAGCTTGAGAGACTCTTGCTTGTGCTTAACTGGGTATCAACTCCCTGACACCATCAGCTTAGCCACTCACATGCTTTCCTCTGGACTCTGCAAGCCTTTAGCTTGTCTTGCAGGTTAGCAGTAGGTGCACCTCAGTCCCCAAGCCCCTTTGAAGCATTCCTCTGTAGCACCCAGCCCTTTTTCCATTGAACACTGATAGAAATACCAGGTCTGCTGTAACTAAGGGAACAGTGTACCCACCAGCTTGTGTGATTCAACTCAGAAGCAGAAGTACCTTGCTTAATATCACAGCACTTAACTATATTATAGTGAAAACAAGAAGAAGTTTATTACCAAAGATTCAAGTTATAGTGAGTAAGGATATTGGAAACAAAATTATAACATGCTTTCTAGAGACTAAACTTAACCAACAGATTAACCTCCTGTCTAAAGAAATGTATCTCACCCAATGTCTTTTGCTGCATCTTCAGCCAAGGTTGGCTGAGGTCCCGTTTTCATGAGTGTAAATGCACTTCCTGCGTGCAGGATAAGGGGGTGTCTTGTTTGCCTTCTTATATCCCTAAAGTTCATTGTATGTACTGTGGTTAGTTTCTCTTTTGTGCTTTGTTGACTTCTAACCTCTTTTATAACTTCATATGTAAATAGGCATCCATTATATCAGCTTACAATGCTTAATTTAAATCTGACAGAGAGATAGATAAATAAACATCTTTTGACTGACAGAAAACCTGTTTCTTCACCTCTGCTGGTGACTTATACCTTGACACAGAATCTAAGAACACGTTTTCAGTGTATATACCTAATTCCTTACATAGTATCTGTCTATGCAGTGTTGTTGTGCTGCGTTGGTCTCAGGATATTAGAGAGACAAGGTGGATGAGGTAATATGTAATATGTTCTATTGGACCAACTTCTGTATGTAAGTTTCTGTGGTTACATATAGCTCTCCAGACCTAAAGAAGAGGTCTGTGTAAGCTCGAAAGCTTGTCTCTTTCACTAACAGAAGTTCGTCTAATACAGTGGTTCCCAAACTTTAACAGCCCGCGAACCCCTTTCTCTAAATTGTGAAATCTCGTGAACCCCCTTCTAAAAATGAATATTTCCAGGGTTTTAAATTTAAATTTCCACAGTGTGATGGATGCGCTTGCTTTGCTCTGCATAGCTCTTTGAAGTCTGGAACCTTTGGAGAAAGATAAAGTCTCAGGTCTGGTTCGGCATCAAGTCTGTTCCTGTATTTCGTTTTCAGATGTGCATACGACGAAAATGCTTTCTCGCATAAGTATGTTGTTGAAAATGGTAACAAAACTGCAGCAGCTTTTTCTGCCAGAAGGGGGTACTCGTTTCTTAAACTCAGCCAAAAGTTGATCAATGACAGATTTCTGAAACTCCTTCTCAGTTTGTAATTACAGGAGATCTCAATCAATTTCTCTTTTTCCTCAGTGTTCAATATCTGTGTTGAGAAAGTGGTATCATCAAAAGGGTTGCGAATCCAGTCATTATCGCTTGATATAGCTGGAAAGTAATCCCTGAATGTTGTGCAAAGTCCTTTTAGGTGTGCAGTTATATTGGTTTTAGTGCACTGATCCAACTGAAGTTTATGTTCTGCCAGGAAGTCATGAAGATTACTGAAACACTCAGTTTGATTGTTTTCCAAACAACTTTCCCAGAACTGCAACTTTTTTATCATGGATTCACCAAGGGGAAGTCATGCCTGACTAACCTAATTGCCTTCTATGATGAGATAACTGGCTCTGTGGATGAGGGGAAAGCAGTGGATGTGTTATTCCTTGACTTTAGCAAAGCTTTTGATACGGTCTCCCACAGTATTCTTGTCGCCAAGTTAAAGAAGTATGGGCTGGATGAATGGACTGTAAGGTGGATAGAAAGCTGGCTAGATCGTCGGGTTCAACGGGTAGTGATCAATGGCTCCATGTCTAGTTGGCAGCCGGTTTCAAGCGGAGTGCCCCAAGGGTCGGTCCTGGGGCCGGTTTTGTTTAATATCTTTATTAATAATCTGGAGGATGGTGTGGACTGCACTCTCAGCAAGTTTGCAGATGACACTAAACTAGGAGGCATGGTAGATACACTAGAGGGTAGGGATCGGATACAGAGGGACCTAGACAAATTAGAGGATTGGGCCAAAAAAAACCTGATGAGGTTCAACAAGGATAAGTGCAGAGTCCTGCACTTAGGATAGAAGAATCACATGCACTGCTACAGACTAGGGACCGAATGGCTAGGTAGCAGTTCTGCAGAAAAGGACCTAGGGGTTACAGTGGATGAGAAGCTGGATATGAGTCAACAGTGTGCTCTTGTTGCCAAGAAGGCTAACGGCATTTTGGGCCGTATAAGTAGGGGCATTGCCAGCAGATCGAGGAACGTAATCGTTCCCCTTTATTCGACATTGGTGAAGCCTTATCTGGAGTACTGTGTCCAGTTTTGGGCCCCACACTACAAGAAGAATGTGGAAAAATTGGAAAGAGTCCAGTGGAGGGTAACAAAAATGATTAGGGGTCTGGAGCACATGACTTATGAGGAGAGGCTGAGAGAACTGGGATTGTTTAGTCTGCAGAAGAGAAGAATGAGGGGGGATTTGATAGCAGCCTTCAACTACCTGAAGGGGGGTTCCAAAGAGGATGGAGCTCGGCTGTTCTCTGTGGTGGCAGATGACAAAACAAGGAGCAATGGTCTCAAGTTGCAGTGGGGGAGGTCCAGGTTGGATATTAAGAAACACTATTTCACTAGGAGGGTGGTGAAGCACTGGAATGCGTTACCTAGGGAGGTGGTGGAGTCTCCTTTCTTGGAGGTTTTTAAGGCCCGGCTTGACAAAGCCCTGGCTGGGATGATTTAGTTGGGAATTGGTCCTGCTTTGAGCAGCGGGTTGGACTAGATGACCTCTTGAGGTCCCTTCCAACCCTGATATTCTATGATTCTATGATTCAACTCGGTCTTGCATGTTGAAAACTGTTATATTGAGACCCTAAAGAGATAAATTTAGGTCATTAATTCTTGAGAAAATATCTGCTAAATAAGTTAGGCTCTGGAGCCAGACATTATTTTCCATACAGCTGGCAAGGTGGAAAGGGTGGCTGTTGAAAAAAACTAGGATTTCCGTTCTAAGCTCAAACAAGCGCACCAGGATTTTGCCCCGTGAGAGCCATCTAATTTCAGTATGGGTCAACAGACAATCGTGTATGTTACCCATTTCTTCACAAAGTACGTGAAATATTCTGGAATTTGTTGGCCGTGATTTTATGAAATTCACCATTTTCACTGCATTGTCCACCACTTCCTTCAGTCCCTCAGGCATGTGTTTTGTTGCGAGGGCTTGTCTATGGATGCTGCAATGAGTCCAAGAGACTTTTGATGCAACCTTTTTTGTTCGAGCTACAAATCCAGTATACTTCCCCGTCATTGATGTGGCCCCATCAGTGCAGATGCCTAGGTAACGAGACCAATCTATTTCCTTTTCTTGAAAATATGCATTAGTCAGATTGAAGATATCTTCTCCAGTTGTACGTTCTTCCAGTGGTCGGCAAAACAACAAGTCTTCTTCAACCAGACCTTCATTCACATAACGTACAAACAGTAGCAAAATAGCTAGATTAGCTACATCACTTGATTCATCCAACTGTATAGCATAATATGGACTATTTTTCACTCTCTGTACAATTATGGTCTCTACGTTATTTGACATGTCATTAATTCTTCGTGACAACGTATTGTTGGACAAAGGTACCATGTCAGTCCTTTTTGCAGCCTTTTCTCCGAGCATGCAATGAACTATGTCTTTTATACATGGACCAATCAAGCTTTCTGCTATGGTATGGGCTTCTGATGCTTTTGCTACTCGGTAGCTCACGCGGTACGATGCTTCAAGTGCATTTTCATTATCAGTACTTGCTTTGGATATAAAACTGGTAATGTCACTTTTCCTCTCAGCTAATTTTCGCTTGAAAAAGTCAACAGGCTTGTCGAGTTGTGCAGGATGCCTAGTTTCTAAATGGCGCCGAAGTAGAAAAGATTTGAGGCTGCTGTTTGCTAGAACATCACCACAAATCACACACAGTGGTTCTGGACATTCTTGATCACCAATGCATGTAAAGCCATATTTTATATAATCATCATCATATTTTCTTTTCTTTGTAAGTGACTTTCCAGGACCATCATGATCATTAGACGTAGATGTTCCACAGTGTGGACTTGGAGGAAACACTAGCTGATTCTTGCGTCTTTACACTTTCCTTTTTCAGCCACTTATCCATTGAACTTGTGTACAAAAGTTGTAATAAAAACAACACAGAGAGACTGCTAACAACCAACAAACTAGAAAATGAGAAGATTCACTCAAGTCTCACTGAAGCAAAACAGCACTCCGGAGAGAGTGACAATTACAGAGGCACCTTAACACTGCTACACTGGCTACAACGTGCTTCCGGCTGGTTTGGCTCCCAAACAGCTTTTCTTCCGCCACAAGATTGCTCCCTAGGAGGGTGTCCTGCGAGGTACAAATTAGCTTGGACCACCCCCCACATACAGCACTGCTCCTGCTCACTCTGCCCTCCATGCCAACTTCCCCTGTCTGACAAGGACAGGAGTCCGAGCTGCCACCTGCAGGTCTGGGGGTTTCAGCTGCCACCCTGCCCACCACAGGGCTCAGGCTACTGGCCCTGTGCCAGGGCCTGGGCTGCCGGATCCACACTCCCTGGGGCTCCTGCTGCCGGACGCCAGAGCGCTGGGGTTCGGGCTGCCGGCTCCCCCGCTGACAGGGGCAGGGCTCGGGCTGCCAGTCCCAACTGCCCGGCCCCGTTCTCCCTGAGGCTCGGGGCTGCCAGTTCCGCCGGAGCGCTGGGGCTCGGGCTGCTGGCTCCCCCGCTGACAGGGGTCAGGGCTCGAGCTGCCAGCCCCAACTGCCCGGCCCCGCTTTCCCTGGGGCTCGGGCTGCCGGCTCCCCCGCTGAGAGGGGCAGGGCTTGGGCTGCCAGCCCCAACTGTACGGCCCTGCTCTCCCTGGGGCTCTGGTTGTCTGCCCTGCAACCAGGTCCCACCTACTGCCTCCAATGCCGGGGTCCTCTGGCCACCATTAATGAATTTTTTCTTGCGAACCCCCGTAATGTTCTGCAAACCCCCAGGGGTTCGCGAACCCCAGTTTGGGAACCACTGGTCTAATAGAAGATATTACCTCACCCACCTTGTCTCTTTAATATACTGGGACAAACACGGTTACAACAACACTGCATATATGATTTCTGTGTCTTATCTTCACGTACTCGTGCAATGTCATCTTCTGTGTCCTCTTCCTCCTCCTTGTTATCATCACTTTCTTCAACTTCCCCTACCTCAAGAATAGACTGGCCACCCAAGAGGAGTCACAAAAACATGTAATCACTTTATGGGACACAAGCTAGTGCCTCTTCCTCCCTGACATTTAGCTGGGATGAGCAAGTATATCTGAGCATAATTTCAGTGCTACATATATCATTGAGAGAAATTGATTTTCCACCTCAGTCTTGTATATTGTAATAGTTGATACATTTTCTTCTGTTCTGTCTAACAGTTTAGAGTAGAGGTTGTCAGCCTGTGGTCCCTGCAGTCTAAGGGATCCACAAAAAGTGACTATGAAAATAAAGTTTCAGATCCCAGAAAAGGCATTCCATTTTTCTGATCAATCAAAAGTAAATGAATACCCCCATCTATCAGGTCAAAACCCAGACGTGTTGTCATTACCATAGAAGCCCACAGGTTAGCGCCCTTTCTCATGTGGCGTCAAATACCATGCAAAGCAAGTGCAACATTTATAGTTGAATTCTGTTCAGTCAGTTTTCAGTCTAAGACTCTATGGTAGGGGTCTGCGGACCACAAGTTGTATTTCCAAAGGTGCTTCACCTCCATTTGAAATATTTTAGGGGTCCGCAAATGAAAAAAGGTTGAAAACCACTGGTTCAGAGAAAGGGATATGGTGGAATTTGACCGGCACTAATAATATTTGTCTCTCTGAAGCAGATTGATCATGTAAGACAGTGAACTCATAAGCATCATCAAGATGTAGAATATGGTTTTTGGTTTTTTTTTTAAAAGGTTGCCAGATGGCTTACAAATGAATGTGGAACCTCTCCATCGGTTGCATTTGAGAGAAAACTGTAATGAGTCCATAAAAAGTTCAAAAACATGGCCTTTTTCTGCAGTGTTTTAACCCAGTACTAATTCAGACCACTGGCAAGTCAATACCTCACTGAGTGGTTTCATGCTTACTTTTTGTTACTTTTCCAAAGAAATGCTTCTAGCAGTTAGGGTGGTATTTTCCTTCTGAGGCTATAAGGTTACTTACACCAGCTACACATACACAGAGCTCATGTTCATACTCTGGTGCCTCATGTATTTGTTTGTTCATTTTGAATGTTGTTGGACTGAGGTTCACTTACTCAGCAGATGGGTGTAATGAATATTTATTAAGGCAAAACACTCAGAGTAGCGATCAATTACACTCACAAGTGAGAAGCTTAACAGGACGATCTCATCACAGTCGCGTCCAGCACCAGACAATACAGCATCAGCTTCTCTTTGTTACACAAACTTATTTATAACTTTATCTTTTCTTATACATACCTATTAGTCTCTCATTTCCCTGTTAACTCTCCTCCTCTCTCAGTACAAGATTAGTGTTAGTCCAAACTGGTCTTTTCTAGTTTTATAGTTACTGTATCTTTTCTTGTTCTCATAAATACGATTACTCTGTAATTTCTTACACATGCGCAACACTAAACATGATTAGTCTGCATTTTCTTAATGTACATACTTCTACTTAGGCTTATGTTGTTAAATGTTATCAGAACAGATGCATAAAATCCAAAGCAGGCTTCTGTTAGGCCTTCATTCTCTACAGTTTTTACAGAAGAAAGTTTTTGTTTGGCACTTCCACCCTGGCAGAAAATGCAAAGACTCCAGTACACTGGGGGAAACTTGCTCTGAAGTACTGTCAAGGTTTTGATGATTGTAACACAAGATTGGGTTTGCAGTTCACCCTTACTGGGGGATCAAGTACCTTCAATGGATTTCCAAGTCTGCTAATTTTACCTTTATCTGTGCACGTTGCATAATGGTTTTTATGCCAAAGTAATGATTGCCTGCATTCAGATTGAAGAGCTGACAGAAATTTATCAGTTGCATCCCTGTTTTGGAAACCCCGGAGTTTCTGTCTTGCATTGGTTGCCTCTTGTATTATAGCCAATCACTGTTCACTAGAAGCAACAACGCTGTCCCTTTTCACTTGTTGTTGGCAAATAATGCATTGTTCATAAGATACAGTTCAGGAGTGCTTCATAGAATCATAAAATATCAGGGTTGGAAGAGATCTCAGGAGGTCATCTAGTCCAACCCCCTGCTCAAAGCAGGACCAACCCCAACTAAATCATCCCAGCCAGGGCTTTGTCAAGCCTGACCTTAAAAACCTCTAAGGAAGGAGATTCTACCATCTCCCTAGGTAACCCATTCCAGTGCTTCACCACCCTCCAAGTGAAAAAGTTTTTCCTAATATCCAACCTAAACCTCCCCCACAGCAACTTGAGACCATTGCTTCTTGTTCTGTCATCTGGTACCACTGAGAACAGTCTAGATCCATCCTCTTTGGAACCCCCTTTCAGGTAGTTGAAAGCAGCTATCAAATCCCCCCTTATTCTTCTCTTCTGCAGACTAAACAGTCCTGGTTTCCTCAGTCTCTCCTCATAAGTCATGTGCTCCAGACCCCTGATCATTTTTGTTGCCCTCCGCTGGACTCTTTCCAATTTTTCCACATTCTTCTTGTAGTGTGGGTTCCAAAACTGGACACAGTACTCCAGATGAGGCCTCACCA
Source organism: Malaclemys terrapin pileata (assembly GCF_027887155.1). Lineage (NCBI taxonomy): Eukaryota > Metazoa > Chordata > Testudines > Emydidae > Malaclemys > Malaclemys terrapin. The sequence goes on from NC_071518.1 coordinate 38,328,488, forward strand.
ATGTTGAATAGAAGGGAATGATCACGTCCTTTGATCTGCTGGCAATGTCCCTACTTATACAGCCCAAAATGCCGTTAGCCTTCTTGGCAACAAGGGCACACTGTTGACTCATATCCAGCTTCTCGTCCACTGTAACCCCTAGGTCCTTTTCTGCAGAACTGCTGCCTAGCCATTCAGTCCCTAGTCTGTAGCAGTGCATGGGATTCTTCCGTCCTAAATGCAGAACTCTGCACTTATCCTTGTTGAAGCTCATCAGATTTCTTTTGGCTCAATCCTCTAATTTGTCTAGGACCCTCTGTATCCTATCCCTACCCTCCAGCATATCTACCACTCCTCCCAGTTTAGTGTCATCTGCAAATTCGCTGGGGGTGCAATCCACGCCATCCTCCAGATCATTAATGAAGATATTGAACAAAACCGGCCCCAGGACCGACCCTTGGGGCACTCCGCTTGATACCGGCTGCCAACTAGACATGGAGCCATTGATCACTACCTGTTGAGCCCGGTGATCTAGCCAGCTTTCTATCCACCTTATAGTCCATTCATCCAGCCCATATTTCTGTAACTTGCTGGCAAAAATACTGTGGGAGACCATATCAAAAGCTTTGCTGAAGTCAAGGAATAACACGTCCACTGCTTTCCCCTCATCCACAGAGCCAGTTATCTCGTCATAGAAGGCAATTAGGTTAGTCAGGCATGACTTGCCCTTGGTGAATCCATGCTGACCTTTCCTGATCACTTTCCTCTCCTCGAAGTGCTTCAAAATTGATTCCTTGAGCACCTGCTCCATGATTTTTCCAGGGACTGAGGTGAGGCTGACTGGCCTGTAGTTCCCCGGATCCTCCTTCTTCCCTTTTTTAATGATGGGCACTACATTAGCCTTTTTCCAGTCATCCGGGACCTCCCCCGATCGCCATGAGTTTTCAAAGATAAACTCCCCTACTAATTCTTCACGGTTTGTGAGCAGCAGGTCAAGAAGAGCTCTGCCCCTAGTTGGTTCCTCCAGCCCTTGCACCAGGAAATTGTCCCCTACATTTTCCAAAAATTGCCTGGATTGTCTGTGCACCGCTGTATTGCTCTCCCAGCAGATATCAGGGTGATTGAAGTCTCCCATGAGAACCAGGGCCTGTGATCTAGTAACTTCTGTTAGTTCAAGAGTGCCTTCATATTTTGTCTATGGGATACCCGAGGATAATAATAAATATAATGAATAAATACCATATGAATATTGAATAAATAAATAATCTATATTTACCAGTATGTAGCTTATGCCGTGGCTTAGGTATCCAAATGGATACTCAACACACACTGTAAGCAAAAGTCCGCTTTAGGTTAGCTTAGTGGTTATGGCTAATAATTAGCTACTAATAATTTATGTTTTTGAAAGAGGAGAACTTACAGAAATAAACTATAACTACTATATCGCGGATGATACTTTGTGCAATGCATAGCAGTACATTTAACGCCTTCGCATATCAAAAATACCTGAAAAAGTAGTTCATTTACTTAATTTTAAATGTCATCCTTATGGCAAAACCAACAAAATTTAAGTGCATAACATCAAGTGACCAGAGGAAGCAGCGAGTCTGATCTTCAACAGAGATTGCTCCCTGCATTTTCTTTTAGCACAGTTTCCATAATTAGTAAAATATTCCATAATTAGTACCTCTCCTTTATTTTCTGTTTTTATGTTACAAATGGTAACCGTTTTCTTTTTTCTTTTTATTTACCTTAAAGTTCAAAATTCAGCTTGGTAAACATCACTTTCAGATTCCGCACATCCAAATTATGAAAGAAAACATGTTTATTAACTTTTCTCCAGAAATGTTTTCTTGGTTCATTAATATCAACTTGGCTTACTCTAGTTTTTAGGTCAGGGAGTGGCCCCAGTTGGTGGATATGGGCTACTTTGTTGCATTGTATGTACCCTTTTTCCTGCATTAAAGGACGTAGACATTCCTCAGGACTTCTTTCCTTTGTTGTGAGTGATAGAGCTGGATTTAGTCAGGAGTTCAGGATGGTGGTTGCATTCTGGTCTGGGTTAGGACAAGTTTTACTGATTTTATTCTGTTGATCATCTCTGTGAAGTAGGATGAGAGCTCTTTTTAATGGTTGGTGCTTGGGACTGATGTTTGGTTTATGTAATCCAGGTAGAGTTGAGTGAACAACAGATTTTTTGCTTCAGTGGCCAAAACAAAACAAAAAGGTGTTTGGGTGGAACAAAAATTTTGAATATAAGATACTATTTACTACTAGCACCAGGCACTTTTTATATGAAGCTAAACATTTGGGGGAGGGATAGCTCAGTGGTTTGAGCATTGGCCGGCTAAACCCATGGTTGTGAGTTCAATCCTTGAGGAGCCCGTTTAGGGATCTGGGGCAAAAATCTGTCTGGGGATTGGTCCTGCTTTGAGCCGGGGATGGGACTAGATGACCTCCTGAGGTCCCTTTCAACCCTGACATTCTATGATTTACTCCTTGTAGTGAACCGGTGTGGCTCCCCGCCGCCCCGGAAGGGGAAGAGCCCGGCCGGAGGCCGGAGTGGGCGGAGCTAGGGAGCTCTGAGCCCGCCCCTCAGAGGGTCAGGCTGCGACCCGGAAGTATAAAAGCTCGCCCTCACAGCTCAGTCAGGCCCCAGCCGCTGGAGAGACCAGACGTCTCCAGCCTAGCTCGTGGCTGGGACAACCCTGTGGCCCAAGGCAGCTGCCAGGACTGGCTGGGCCTGCCCTGCGCCCGCTATCCAGAGGAGCTGCCGGACCTGCCGATCAGTCCCTGCCCTGACAAACCCATGATCCTGGATCCCCCAGAGACTGAAACCAGGTCCCAGGTAGGCTCCCAGGGGGAGTGTGGAAGTAGTCCGGGGGCAGTCGACCCCAGTCTGGCTGCAGCACTGCTAGAGCCTATGTCAGTGTGTTGCGGCCAGGATCCCCACTGACAGCAGCGAGCCTTCTGCCGCTGCTAGGGCCCTGGGCTGGGACGCAGTGAAGTGGGTGGGCAGTCTCCCCCTCTCCCAGGTCTTTTGAGGCTTGGGCCTACTATTGTTGCTCAGCCCTGACTGAGGGCCTGAGCTCCTGACTCAGCGTTTGTTGCCCTGCCCTGACCTAGGGCCTGGGCTTAATACTCCTGCTGGTTGCTCAGCCCTGACAGACGGCCTGAGCCCCTGACGTAGCCTTGGTGCCCCGCCCTGAGCCAGGGTCGGGCTTACTGTGTCTTCCAGGACCGCAAGGGCTGCCGAGGGAGAGCCTGCAGCTGCACGAAGTACCCAAGCACCAATGGGTAGTGAGCCGGTGTGGCTCCCCGCCGCCCCAGAGAGGGTTGAGCCCCGGTAAACCCTTGTACACTCCCCTTCCTAGTCCGTTAATTCCAATAGCCTACCATCATGATGTCATCAGAACCCAGCAGGTCCTTCAGCCTTTGTGCTGGGCCTGTTTATTTCTCATTTTCTATGCTAATATTGCCAAATCAAAGTGCTTAACATTCAAGAGTTAGACAACAAACAGGCGAGATTTCTGAGAGTTTTAAAAACTAATATAGCACATTGCTTTTCACCCCTCTGGATTTTCATCTCGTGGGAGAAGTTGCTTACCCCACTTTGTGCATGACCATCTCGTTTTCAAAGTTCAACTTTAAATGCACACACAAAAATGTAGGCCTCCCTGTTTGCTACCTGAAGGGGATTTACCTCCTGCCTGGTGTGTGGGAGCAACAAACTTATCCCCCGCCCTACCCAGGCCTAGTAGGTCGTTGCCTATTCCACTTTCTACCTCAGTTTCCTTACTGCTCCCCACTTTCCCCTAGGCCTTCTGCCCCTCCCCTCCCATCTATCCTCTGCACCCCTGCTCAGTCCCACTGACAGGAATAGGAGATGGTGACCCTTTGGGGTAAGGGTGAAACTTTACAACATTGAAGGTAGAAATCAGAAATTCCTAAAAGCCTTTACCCTCCTCTCCCTTCCCAAAATATTGTGAGATTTGTGATAAAACTGTGAATGTTGGCTGTACTGTACTGTCACGGGGCGAGGCATGTAGACCCAAATGCACTTTTTGGAATATATGAGGGCTCTAATTAGATTACACATTCCTATGAAAATCCACCTGCCATTCTTATTTCTACCATAAATAGGGACGTTCTAAGTTTGGGCCTGATCATACCTATAGAAGCTATTGCAGACTTATTGTACAATATTCCATGGCATTTTTTTATGGATGCAAAGGGCTGTTCACCATGCATTAAAGTATCATCTGTGCCTTCTTTTATGTTTTGAACTATTTATTTGAATTTAAAATAGTCAATAACTTTTCTATATCTTAACAGACTTTAGACAATTTGAAGGAAGGGAAACATAATCTGCGTGTGCGACCTGCAGATATACCAATAGCTGAAAGAGCATCCATGAATTACTGGAGAACGCAAAAATGTATCAGCAAGCCATCAGAGTTTCCTATCAAAAGCCCAGCATTTACAGGTAGATGTCCCAGTCCTCCTCTCTGTGAATGTACCTGGTACTTTAAATTACTCAGCACACTCTGTAGGTCATAAACACCCACTTGTGTTCAGCCAAGACTAGGATTTTTAAAACCCTTTAGAATCTGAAGGTCCTTAATATGTTGTGCTTTGTATGGACGTGCTCAGTTTCCAGATGACTGATTATATGAAAGCAAAGGTGCACATTTAGTTACATGCACATACAATTGGGGATTTTGGTGTGTGCATCCAAGCAGGGCATGCACCTACCTGGGTGCAGTATCCAGTGTGGGTCTCACCAATGCTGTATACAGAGGAAACACCACGTCCCTACTCCTACTCAATACTCTCTTGTTAAGACATCACATCAGCCCCCTTTGCCACAGCATTGCCATGGGAACTCATGTTCAGCTGCTTAGCTACAATGACCCCTAAGTCCTTTTCTTAGTCACTGCTTTCCAGGAATCAGTACCCCATCTGACAAGTGTAGCCAACATTCTTGGCTCCTGAATGATCCTACATTTGGCTCTATTGAAGTGTGTGGTGTTTGATTGTTCCCAGTTAACCAAGTGATCCAGATTCTAGATCAGTGACTGGTCTTAGTCATTATGTGCCACCCTACCAATCATAGATTCATAGATTCCAAAACGAGAAGTGACCATTGTGATCATCTAGTTTGACCTCCGGTATAATGCAGGCCAGAGAACTTTCCCAAAATAATTCCTACAGCAGATCTTGTAGAAAAAGAATCCAATCTTGATTTAAAAATTGTCAGTGATGGAGAATCCACCATGACCCTTGGTAAATTGTGTCATCTGCGAACTTTATTAGCAGCAATTTTATATTTTCTAGATTATTGATCCAAGTCCCCATGCCAGGTGATCTATTGCTTAGTTAGCAGCCTACCTAGATGGACTAGTTTTCTTAGTCTGCCTTCTTTGTCCCAAGGGTGTTTCAGTAGAATAGAAGACTATCAAGATCTAACAGCCCTCCTTTGTTAACCCTGTGTCACCATCCCTTGAAATTTCATCCCAAAATGAAGGTAAAAAGGCAACAGAGAAGGCAGACAAGCCCCACATTCAAAATGGAGTTTGCAGTCTGGCACAAATACACACAGAGAATCCCCAGAATCAAACAGAATTAATATGTTGTACATAAACAGATCCCCCGAATTGTCTGTCTGTCTGTCTGTCTCTCTCTCTCTCTCTCTCTCTCTCACACACACACACACACGCTGAAAACTCCCCATTAACAACCATATATTCTATTTCCCACTATTAGTCTTTGATATGTGTCATATTGTGTTCAGAGAGGAGACATAAACACCCATGCTAAGAAGAACTCTTTGTACCTTCCACCAACAGAAGTAACAAAATCAATGGCAATTTTCCTTTTTTGTGTATTGATCTCCTCTGATTTCCCTCTAGGATTACATGATAAAGCTCCCTTGGGGCTGATGGATACACCATTACTTGATACAGAAGAGGAAGTGCATTACTGTTTTCTGCCATTAGACTTGGTGGGAAAATACCCTACTTTAGTCAATGATGATAATTTACTGTGGCTCCTGGAGAATGCAGCTCTGATAGAATGTGAATGCAGTGAGTTCCGTTTCATAGGTAAACCTCATTCTTTTCTGTTTGGAAAGCACCTTGCACATTTGAGCACTATCCGAATAAGTTACAAATATCTCTTAACATCTTCAGTTTCATTCTGGTATCTCTGTATAGGGTGACCATATTTCCCAAAGGGAAAAAGGGACACCAAGTGGGGCTAGCCTGAGCCCCCACTCCCACCCCCCTGCCTGTGCGGGGCTGGCCCGAGCTGCTCGCCCGAGCTCCCCTCCCCACACGGGGCTGGCATCGCTGCTCACCGGAGCCCTGCCTACTGCCCGTGCGAGGCTGGGGCTGGCGTTGCTACTCGCTTGAGCCCTGCCTGCCCCTCCCCCCTCGTCCGAGCCCTGCTGCCTCCCTGTGCGGGGCTGGTGTCACGGCTCACTCCCCCCCCCTCGCACTTTCCCCACACCCGCTTTTTTGACAAAAGCGGGCATTGGGCTTAATCTTGGCAACTGATAAAGTTGGCAAAAGCAAACTGAACCAATGCCCATTTTTGCCAAAATAAGCCAATCTCCTCATAGGATATCAGGGTTGTAAGGGACCTCAGAAGGTCATCTAGTCCAACCCCCTGCTCAAAGCAGGGCCAATCCCCAGATGGATTTTTTTCCACAGATCCCTCAGTGGCCTCTTTAAGGATTGAACTCATGACCCTGGGTTTAGCAGGCCAATGCTCAAACCACTGAGCTATCCCTAGTCAGGATGGCCAGGACGGGGCTTAAAAAAGGGACCATCCCGGCCAAAACGGGCTCTATTGTGTAGCCTATATGGCTAACCTGCTTGCTCGTGTGTGTGTGTGTATATATATATATATATATATATAGTTTAAGTATTTGATTTATTGTAATAGGTTTATAAATTTATATTAAAGGAAGTTTGGCTGTAATGCAAAAAACCTACAGGCCATATTTTGTATGTTAAGCTAAGGCAAAGTTAGTATGTTTACATTAAAACCTTTTACTTAAAAAGCAAAGTTAACCTATATTTTGTTACCTAAATAAATAAGTACTCATGCCTGGGTTTATAACCTTTTATTTAAACCAATAAACAATAAAAAATGGCATGTGTTTTTTTTTTTTTAATTTGTACCTACAAACTTGACAGGTACACCACAAAAAAACATATGTGTGTAGGTACGTGTCATCAATACGCACATACATACTAGCCTATGGAGTAAGCATATCCTAACATTTTGTGGGTACAAAATAAAATTTGGGCATAAAAAAAAATTTCCAGCAATTGTGCCCTATAAAAAAAATAACCCACCTCACTAAAGCACTCCGCTCTATCATTCTCACTTACGTTCTATTTCTACTCTATCTCTCTGTCTATTCTATCTATTTACAATAACTACTACTATTAGTAGGCTGTACTTGTTCTTCTTAAACTTTAAGTTTTAAAAAAACTAGGCTAAGCTTGGTTTCCCTAAGTTTTATTCTTAGTTTTGTTTATTAGGTTTTAATTTTAAGTTTAAGTTAGTCAAGTAAACCCTAGTCAGTTTTAATAGCTCTTAGCATTAGTTTTTCCTAAGTACTGCATCCCGCACTCAAAAATTAAAAAACCTAAACTGCAAGGCTGGTCCTGTGTCTCTTACCACCAGGTTGTCAAAAAGAAAGTAAGTATATTAACCAAAGCTTTGTTGCATATAATACTATATCCTCATATGTATCTTTCAAATAGCAGTAATGCAATTGTAACTTTGTAGCTCTAAGTATTTTACCATTTACTTACTATTATTAATTTTAATAAAAAATCTTTAAGGCTATATCTGTGTCAGTGTGAGCTTCCTGTCAGACCCCCCCCAAAATCCTTTGCAAATTCTGTAAAGCCTATTAAAAACAAAAACGTTTATCTTCTAATCAAACCAATTAGCAAGCCTAAAACCCATGTTAATTAATATTAACAATTAATTATTATTAATATTATTAATCAAATTAAATTAAATACAATAAAAATAAATAAAAATTAATATTATTAGTACTCCCTAAATCAGGCTACAATGGTCACCCTCTCTAGATCATTTTTGGTACTAACCTACTTCTAAGTCAGTCTCCAATAACATTTATTTTTAAACCCAAATCTTCGATTTTCTTCCTACCCACCAGTTTTACTTGGGCCAATACACCACGATGCGGCAACAGGACATGTGGGATTTCATCTCACCTTAGTGCAACCTCCATGTGATGCAGTTTTTCTGAGCATCATATCTTAAGTGTCCCAATCAATATGCGGGCCCACAGCCAGGCTAGTTTAGAAGCTGAGGAAAATGTGTGACTTTGCATTCTGGAATTTATGTTTAGGGTCACCAAACAATATAGGGCCAGGAGGTCTCAGGTTTGGGGCTGCTGCTTTGCAGTGTGATTCCAGCAGAATCTGGCCAGATAGTCAATTTATCTGACACCAGAAGGATTACTCCAGTTTGGTGGAATCCTCTGGTACAGATCTAGTGCAGTGATCCTTGCACCACCTCCTCCTTGCTGGTGGTGCATGGGATAGAGTTGGCGCAATGGCTAGGGCTCCCTGGCACAATGCCAATCTTCAGCTGAGGTGTCAGGTATTGGGGGGCTGTTGGCATCCAGCATAATTCAGAGCAAGCCCTTGGGCTGCTTTTCTGTCAGGGGATTGGCCCAACACACGGCCATTTCAGGATCAAGGGAGCGCAAGGTGAGCTTTGTGCCAACTTTGAACTAACACTGTCTCCCCCCATGAAGCTGTATATGCTGATACCATAGAACTGTATGTCACTAATCCAGGCATAGGGTTATAGGCTGTATTATGTTAAACACACAATATTTTAAAAACAAATATAAACTTTCACTGTGCATTCAGAATGCAGCGTTGTTGTAGCCGTGTTGGTCCGAGGATATTAGACAAGATGAGTGAGGTAATATCTTTTATTGGACCAACTTTTGATGGTAAAAGAGACAAGCTTTTGAACTTACAAAGAGCTCTTCTTCAAGCCCAGGCTCAGAGAAGAGCTCTGTGTAAGATCAAAAGCTTGTCTCTTTCACCAGCAGAAGTTGGTCCAGTAAAAGATATTACCTTAATCCACAGTGAGTGAGGTAAGGGAGTTGGAGGAATGGAGAGAGGGCCTTGGAATTGGGGAGTTGGGCTGGGCAGTGAGGCTGACTAACTTGCTTGCTGACTACAGCCCTTGCCAATCCCTCATCCTACCTGCCTGTAGTCCCTCATCCATATCCCTTCAGTCTCCCTTGGATATTTTAAGTTTCACAATGGGAATCCCAGTCCAACAGACCTGGTAAATTTAGTCAGACCAGACGTCTTCTCTGGTGAGCTATAGAGAAGCTGCCTCTGTAGCAGCGAACAAGCTTCACTTGTCAGGCAACTTTGCCTGCAAGTTTACCTCACACTCGCTCTGTGGCTTTTCCCCTCTGTTTGCAGTTAGACCATTTCTAGAACTAGTTCAGCTGCAGCCACTGATGACATCTATTGCTGGCAACTGGTAATTTCCTAATGTAGACAAGACTCGTGATAACATTAAAATGTTATCCATAAATGTGTGTGTGTGTGTGTATCTATAGTTATACCGTAAATGGCTGTAGAACACAAAATGCGACATGAAGCATATATAATGCCATTGAAACTTTCTAAAATTAAAAAAAAAGTTTAGATACTATATTAGATATATTCAAAGGGGTACCTTTCTTCACTTCATGTGAAAATATATATACATGCAAAAGTTCAGGTTACAAATCCCAACTGTAATACCAAATGTTACTGGCAAAACAGTACCAGCTCTATATATCAGGCTCATGGGGCTTGTGCAATGGGGCTAAAAATAGAAGTGTAGCCATTCGGGCTCTCAGACCCACCCTCACTGGGTTTCAGAGCTGGCGCTCCAGTCTGAGCAGGAACATCTAAACTGCTATTTTTAGCCCCTAGCATGAGCCCTGGGAGGTCAGTTGATCCAGGTCTGAGACTTGCTGCCACGGGGTTTTGTTTGCAATGTAGACATACCCTGACAGTGTTAAACCCTTTCTGCCACTGGCACTGCTGATTGCCAAGCATAGAATCCCCTTGATATGGATGAGAAAAGAGACTTATAACAAACCGTAGCCTCCCCGTGTGCTGAAAGCAGCATCCAAGGAACAAACTAGCTATTGAAAAAGGACAAACATTAAGATATACCACAAAATGTGGTCAAAATGTACAGATTACCTTGAAACAGACAACATGGTCTAAATATTTTGAAACCTCTGCTCATAGCCTTAATAGAAGGAATTCTATGTACTGGAATAAATTTCAATTAGACTGCAAATCAAACTTGTTATGCAGGTTTCAGAATATATAGCACTAATGGTGAATAGTTTGAACCAAAAGAAAAGCTTATATTTGTTTTAATGTAATTCTCAACTAGTATATGTTAATGTAAGCTTACCTATAATCAATCAATAATATATATTTAATAATTATGTCAAAGTTAAAATAATAATTTAAAATACCCTAAAGTCAAGTATGGGATTAAGGCATGTTCCTATAGCTTTTGCTTATGTAAATAGTCCCATTAATATGCTGCGGAACAGGTGGAAGAAGGATGGTGGGCCTGATTCTCATTTACTGCCAGAACAGTATAAACGGATCTTAAAGTGGGAGTAAATGTCACCGCCTTTTTAAAGACTCTTTACACTACCAAAGCCATAGAAAGGGGTCTTAGTGTATATGAGAATTAGGTTCTTTATCTCTCTCGTAGTAACAAAATAATTTATCATTTATGAAAGGATCATCTAGCTTCAAAAGAGTTATGTACCCTTTTGATGTGTGGCAGAAAACCACAGCTCCTCCACTCAGTGTTTTTCTGATGTTGCCACAATTTTGCCCTGGTGTTTTTGAAGGACCTGCTGGCATCAGAATTCATCAGCCCCTGGTAAACGATGTTGAAGCATACTTCAGGAAGGATTTCTGCTTGCAGAATAGCCCATATTTGAGTCATGTGGAACGTTGGTGCAAATGAAACCAAACCGATTCTTGTGGATTGTACTACCTATCATTTTGCTATGCTTTAAAGTAAAATGACATTTGATTTTACATCTTGATCTTCAAAAACTATTACGATGATATTAGTTTTCAGGTATTTATTTTCAAACACCAAGAATCTCCTGGTTTACTTCTAGAATATAAAATAACTAATATATTATTGTTGGGGAGGGAGGGGGAAATGTCAACAGCCTATTGTTTTTCGCTAGAGTGAACAGGTAAATGGACAAGTAAATGACAAAATTAACACTTTGGTTTTTGGCTTTATTTTTCAAGTAAATTTTCTTCGCTCAGAGAAGATTTTGTTGCCTGATAATTTCACCAACATAGATGTTTTGGAAGCAGAAGTTGTAACTTTGGGAATTCCTAACCTTATCGATGCAGTGAAGCTTTATAGGGGTAATTTGGTGTCACTTTATTTTCAGTGTATTCTCCCATTCACTTCCCGTCTCAGCTAAGGTGTTTGAATATTGAGGTGATTCATAGATATATAGATTCCAAGGCCATAAGGGACCATTGTGATCATCTAGTCTGACTTCCTGTGTAACACGGACATAGAATTTACCTCAAATAATTCCTTTTGAACTAGAGCATTTAAAAAAAAAATCCAGTCTTGATTTAAATTTTGCCAGGGATGGAGAATCCATCATGACCCTTGATACGTTGTTGCAATGGTTAATTACTCTCACTGTAAAAAATGTACACCTTTCTCCCAGTTTGAATTTGTCTAGCTTCAACTTCTAGCCATTGGATCATGTTAGACCTTTCTCTGCTAGATTGAAGAGCTCATTATGAAATATTTGTTCTCCATGTGGGTACTTATATACTGTCATCAAGTCACCACCTTTCCCTTTTGTTAAGCTAAATAAGATTGAGCTCCTTGAGTCTGTCACTCTAAGGCATGTTTTCCAGTCCTGTAATCATTCTCATGGCTCTTATCTGAACCCTTTCCAAATTTATCAATGTCCTTCTTAAATTGTGGACGCCAGAACTGGACACAGTATTCCAGCAGCAGTCACACCAGTGCCAACTAGAGGTAATACAACCTCTCTGCTCCTACTCAAGATTCCCCTGTTTATGCATTCAAGGATCTCATTACCCCTGTTGGCCACAGACTCACACTGGGGGCTCCTGTTCAGCTGATTATCTGCCCTCCCACCCCAAATCCTTTTCAGTCTCTACATCCCAGGATAGAGAACCCATCCTGTAAGTATGGCCTACATTCTTTGTTCCTAGATGTAGACATTATATTTGGCCATATGAAAATGCATATTGCTTGAGCCCAGCCTACTAAGCAATCCAGAATGCTCTGTATCAGTGACCTGTCCTCTTCATTATTTATCACTTCCCCTATTTTTGTGTCATCTGGACATTTTTAGTGATGATTTTATGTTTTCTTGCAGGTCATTAATAAAAATGTTAACTAGTGTAGGGCACGACCTGACCCCTGCAGGACCCCACTAGAAACACACCCATTCAATCCATTCAATGATGATTCTGCATTGACAATTACATTTTGAGACCTATCAGTTAGACAACTTTTAATCCATTTAATATGTGTCATATTCATTTTATATTGTTCTAGTTTTCAATCAAAATGTCATGTAGTACCAAGTCAAATGCCTTACAGAAGTCTATTACATCCACACTATTACCTTTATCAACCAAATTTGTAATCTCATAAAAAAATCAAGTTAGTCTGACAAGATCTATTTTCCATAAACCCATGTTGATTGTCATTAAGTATATTACCTTATTTAATTCTTTATTAATCAAGTCCTATATCAGATGCTCCACTGTCTTGTCCGGGATCAATGTGAGACTGACAGGCTTATAATTACCCCGGTCATCCCGTTTACCCTTTTAAAATATTGGCACAACATTTGCTTTCTTCCAGTCTTCTGGAACTCTTTTGGTATCCCAAGACCTGTTGAAAATCAACATTAATGGGCTCAAAAATCTTGAGTTAGGGCAATTTTTGACATAACAGTTGCTGGAGACAAAAACCTCTATGTGATGGTCTCCTCAGATGCAGAATTACAAGATAAATCGTTTTCTCTTCCTTGCCTTTTGATCAGACAGCATCACTTCCCTCTTTGAATCCCTCAGTTAGTGCCCCTTGCCCATGAAATGATATTTAAATTTCTTGCCCTCATCTTTATGGCCCTGAACAACTTTGCCCTGGCCTGCAGCTTGGATCTTAATTCTTATTGTGTCTCTTGTTGCTCCTTTGTGTCTCTCTATTAACAGTGGCCCCTATGTTCTCTTCTCCCACTTCTACTTATTCCGTGTTGCCCTATGCATGGATCTACTTCCCAACCCCAGTGTGTCAGGTCCCCTTATATACAGCCCTCCTATAGACTGCCTTCTGAATCTCTCTTACAACATTAAAGATACATCTACACCACAAATTAAGGTGTAATTGTGCCACAGGGATCACTACCCAGGCAAGTTTTAATCTAGCTAGTAACAATAATAGTGAAGATGTGGTGACATGGGTTTTAGTGTGGTCTAACCACCAGAGTACATACCCAGTCCTAGCTTGTAATTTATCTAAGCCATTTAGCTGTTTAGGTATCAGAGTGACAAAAGAATTTTTATGGTACAGAATTTTTGCAAAACATGAGCTTGTATTTGAGAGTGTACAGAGTAATGATTAGGTACCAAGCAGTCTGCTGAGTCACCAATACCAGCATGAAATAGAAACATATTTACATGGTTATTTAAGACATACTGTATTTCCATCAGGATAATTAACCAGAATTTGGATGCTCCCTTCCCCACCCTCTGTTACTCCTGGCAGACCATGATGACATGTCTTTCTTCCTTCATGAAAGAAAGGTTAAAGGAATGCTCCCGTTCAGAAAAGATGTTCCTTTTGTTTGCAGAATTTGCATTTATAACTAACTCCAATATAGCAAAGGTTTTGTTTGCTTGTTTAAGAGCAGGCCCTGCATTTCTTAGTGACCTGCTACTTAAGGGCTCTAGGAGCATCTTGAGCAAGCATTACTCCTTGTAGTTATGCCAAAACATCTGCCATAAGAAATGCAGGGCCTGCTCTAAAACAAGCAAACAAAACCTTTGCTATATTGGAGTTGGTTATAAATGCAAATTCTGCAAACAAAAGGAACATCTGTTCTGAGTGGGAGCATTTTTAACATTCATTTCTTATGGACAGAAAAATGTATTAAATTGATATTTTGAACCCAGAGGACTTCTCAACAGATTGCATGAATGCTGAGAGAGCGGGCAAGTGTTGCTGTAATTATTATTAATCTTTTGCTTGTTAGAACACAGTCTTGATACATTTATGTATTTCCTTTTCGTGTAGGAAATTGCTCTATGCTGACCTCTAACCTTGAAGATTCTGTGAAGGGTATAGTAAACAAGATGCTGGAAGTTCAGGAAGTTGTGAGGCCCCCCTTGTATGTTATGGCACTTGGTGTCTTAGTAAAATACCCTGATTCAGCACTTGGACAGCTCCATATAGAAAGTACTTTAGACCGAAACCAGCTGTACATCTCTGGGAATGGAGTCCTCTTTCAACATGTCAAGTAGGTTTTCTTTGATATACTAGTCTTCATTAAATTCACAAGGCCAGGTTCATTTTCTGTTTGAGTTCTTCAGCCATATTGCATACTAACTTTGGAAGAGCAGTCTTTCAGTCTTGCATTTAATTAGTTCTACTCCTGAAGATATATTACTAAAATGGAATATTGTAACTTCTAAACTGCACTGTAAGTGCTAAATTCTGCTTTGTCACAAAGTGATCCTGTATGCCTAGAGAAGGGCAGACATCATTACACTAGACAGAAGGAATGACTCCCCAAGGAGCACTAGAGAGGCACTGAAATGCTTTCCAAAAAGTGTATAAATGTAAGAAACTCAAAGGATGTAAGAAGTAAGTGAAACATTAAAAACATACTTTTTCCAAAAAATTGTTTAACAATTTCTTTCACTTACCTGCTGTGACCTGAGTTCATCCCTCCTCTCAGCATTCTGCATTCCTCCGCTAGTATCACTGATTGCTAACATTGCAGAGAGAGGACAGCTCTTAAACAGGTTTAGGTGTCTCTGCTCACAGCAACCATTGCCAGGTCTTGGCAGATGAAAGGCCTGTAAGTTCAGCTTCAATTTATATTTGTTTAAATTTTTCGGACAACACATTTAGTGTGTTAGGGCTTGATGCTGCAGACCTGTTCTAAGTCTGGTATGGAGCACTCATGTGAAGGTTCTAGTGAATTAGCATTATTTGTCAAGTGGGAGAAAAGCAAAAGTGTTCAATGGGAAAAATCCCATTGAAAGCTCAAGTATCAATAGCTGGAAAAGCTTTCTACCAGGTGTTCTTAACATTGGCTTGGCCTGAATTAGTTAAAAAATAAATCATGTAAAGTATTTGGTATAATAAAATAGACAAAGATCTAGTGACCTATTCTCAATTAACTTTGGATGGATAGGAACTGGCTAGGAACTTGCCGCCTCCCACTTACTGAAAATATGTCTGAAATCCATGAACTCTGTGCTTACTTGGACAAAAGGGACATCACATATGAACCAATGAAAGATGCTTTGAAATCATATCTGAAACAAAAGATACCTGCAGAGACGAAGGGACACAGTAAGTAAAGGTTTTTCAATAAGTGATTGTATTGTTTTAAAATATGACGAGTGGATATTGGCTGATTAAGAATAAAGACTCAATAATCCAGTGCTAGCTAGGAGGAAAAGGTAGGTTTCAAATTAACCAGGGTTTTATGTGACCAACAAACTCCTCATTTTCATAAAATCTAGTATGAGCCAATAGATACTAAGAAGTGGCTACTGCAACCCCACGAGCTGTATAATAATACCTACAACAAAAAGCGTTAGAAGAAATGCATAGTGACTGCACTACAGTAACATTTATTTCTGAAGAGGCATTCAGATTTATGTTTAGAATATACCTGCTTGCTTGAAAATTCTGTCTCCTCCCCCCCCGAAAGAGACAGAATTAGTGAAGATCCTTCATGACATACAGCATATTTCCAGGCAGATATACAAATAAGTCTTACATCCCAGAAAGTCACTGTGAATTTAGTTGCTACAATACATTTTCTGGTTAAGGTTATATGTTGTACACAGCGCACAGTCAACTTGTGGAACTCCTTGCCTTAGGAGGCTGTGAAGGCTAGGACTACAACAAGGGTTTAAAGGAGAACTAGATAAATTCATGGAGGTTAAGTCCGTTAATGGCTATTAGCCAGGATGGGTAAGGAATGGTGTCCCTAGCCTCGGTTTGTCAGAGGGTGGAGATGGATGGCAGGAGAGAGATCACTTGATCATTGCCTGTTAGGTTCACTCCCTCTGGGGCACCTGGCATGGGCCACTGTCGGTAGACAGGATACTGGGCTAGATGGACCTTTGGTCTGACCCAGTATAGCCGTTCTTATGTTCTTATATGAGACTAGGGGATGGATATTTAAAGTGGGGCTCCTGTGGGAAATGTATGTACCTACAAAGGACTGAATCCTACTAATTCTTTTGATGGAATTAAAATCCATGAGAACAGGGCTTGGTATGAAGGCGTTCCGTCATCTCTGTTGCATCTTGATGTCGTCATGACATACTGTGGAGCATAGCTTGTGTTAGAGACATTAAATGGGAAAGAATTGTAACAATCTCAAATGCCTAACAATTGAGTTGTTGTTATTTGTATTACAGTAGCAACTAGCGACCCCAGTCATGGACCGGGGGCCCATTGTGCTAGGTGAGGTACTGTACAAACTCATTTTATTTTACATATTCACGTTCCAGTTGTCTAATCTTTTCATATTATTGTCCACGTCCCTCCAAACATCACTTCTGTGAGAATGTGACTGCAATGTATCTCTTTCAGTACTGACATGTGCTATTGTAGGCACACAAATCTTTTCATAATGCAGGGGCTTTTCAAATGAAATATTTTTAACCATTTTTATTCTGGGGAATGTTTATTTAAACTTTCCAGCCAGCATATCACAGGATAATACAGTAACTTTTTACAGTCGCATGGACTATTCCTGTTACTGATTTCAATCGAAACTTTTCCAGAAAGTCATTTAGACATTCAGCTAAGATCTAGAGGCTAAACACAGAGGCTAAATTGTGCCCAAGCTTGTGCAGGTCCACGGGAGGGACCGGAGCAGGCACCATAACACTATTTCCATTCCTCGCCCACAAGAAGTATGTGAGGCTAGCCTAGTGTCTCCAAAAGGAGTGGTAAAAGGAACACACAAACAGTGGTGAAGAAATAGCTTTGCCTCCCTTGCACTCCCAGGAGTTCCCGGAGCTTAAACCCACAGTCAAGTCCAGTGAAAGCTTTCTATCAGTCGTAACTTCCAAAGCAAACTCCAGCATACCTCAGCTTTTCCCACTGCTCCTGAACGTTGACGTTGTGTACCTTTTTGGTGTAGGTTCAACAGCATATCCAGCTTTATCGACATTGGGCAGGTAAATGTACCAGGTTGGTGAGCCCAAACAGAACCAGACTTATGTTCACAGATGCAGACCAAGACTTTGGACTGGACTGGAGAGAGGAATACTGGCTGCAGCATGGGTGTTTGCTGTTGCACATTTGCATGCCTGGTTATTTCTTGACAATGCTTATAACTGACCCCTGGAACGAGAAGGCAAGGCCTGAGCTCTGCGTGTGTTTGCACAGAATTCTCTACATTCATTTAGCATACTAAAGAGTCCATATTATTATTATTACACTATTGTGATATCCCATCAGTAGCTCACGACTGTCATATCCACCACCAAGTTTCATTATTATTTAAAATTACTTGCACTGTGACCTTGACATTTTGAACCTTATCCCTTAGATGAAGACTGGACAGCAGAAGTAAGAGTCTACTCCCTGCATCAGATTGTGAAAATTTATGTGGGAAGCCATTGGTATGAAACGTACTTACAAACCTTGCTGAAGGTACAGTCAATAAGTATCTTTCTATTGCCTTACTGTAAGTCTGCCTAAGACATTTCAGTATTGGAAGGATGATAAGATAACATTCGATGGGGTTGGTCTGGCAGCCTGGGGCAATCAGAGCTTCATTTCTGGGCTGGGAGCTGTCTGAAGGCAACATGTTTAGCCCCTGAAGGAAATAAGCACCTGGAATTATTCATGAGAGAAGTGTTCCCCTCCTGGCCAACACCACAAGCAGCATTGACTGGGGCTGATAGAACCTGGTTAAGTCTTCTTTCATCAGGTACATGGGCTGCCAAAACCATGTGTGGGGGCAGGCTTCATTCCCTCAAAATTAATATTAGAAATCCATAAGAACAAATAGAAGCTCATAAGCATGCACTTAACTTCATGTATGATCTTAAGTGCCATTGAATTAAAGTTGAAGTTAAGCACATGCTTAGGAGCTCCGTTGACTGGAGATGGACTTAAGTACATGCGTAAAGTTAAGGGAAAGCGTACGCTACGTGCTTTGCTGAATCAGGGCCGAAAAGAGCCAATCGTGAATCTCAAAATGCGCACACGACACCCCAGGGTGCATTTTCAGAAAGGTGGCCTGCCTTTTGCCCCTACAAAAATTGCACTGAATTCTGGATTTGCAATTCAGCTGAAGGCACAAAGTTGAGCAGGTGCACAATTCTAATTCCCTGACTGCAGGAGCACTAAACTAGAAGTGTAATTTACAGACACAAATTGCACCTGTAAGCAAGGAAGACAGACTGAAATGTTTCTCCCTGCACAGAGCCATCCTTGCCCTCCCTGCATCCCCCCTTGTCTGTGTAAAGGCAGGTAGAGAAGAAACGAGGGGTGTAGGACGAATGAGCCTCTCTTATAAATGCAACCTTGACATCAAAGAACGTACGTGGGGCTCTTTCGTAGGCCTTGCACGTTTCCAGGTCCATGCAGGCCAATGTGATTCAAAGGGCATGTCTACACTTACCTCCGGAGCGATGGACCCAGCGGGGGTTGATTTATCGCGTCTAGTGAAGACACAATAAATCAACTGCCGAGCGCTCTCCTGTCGACTCCGGTACTCCACCGGAGTGAGAAGCATAGGCGGAGTCGATGGGGGGGGCGCGTCAGCAGTCGACCTACCGCAGTGAAGACACCGTGGTAAGTAGCTCTAAGTACGTCGACTTCAGCTACGCTATTTTCGTAGCTGAAGTTGCGCAACTTAGACCGACTTAGCTCTCTCTCCCCCCCCCCCCCGAGCGCAGACCATGCCTAAGCGTGGAGATCTCTGGAAGTCCTGTATTCAGAGAACCCCGTTTTCTGGTGTGTCGCCTATTGTACACTGGCCTCAGAGGCTTTAAATGACAAGCATCAACATTCAACCTTTAAAATGTTTGTACTAAGCTAATGGTTGGCGCTGAGCTTTTGTGCTGCCACAAATGCCAGAGCAAGCAGAGAAAGTCTGGATATACTGCCGAAGTAACAAGCTCATGATATAAATCAGTGGTCCCCAAACTGTGGAGTGTGCCCCCCTAGGGCATGGAGAAACATTTCAGGGGGCACATGGTAGGACCCGGGCCAGCCACCGAGGGGTGGGAAGGGAGTGCCACCCAGCCCAGCTCAGGCCCCAGCCCAATTCCAGCTACAGCTCCTCTTCACCCCCAGCCGCACCTCCAGTCCACCCCCAGGCCAGCTCTGCCCTTATCCCTCTCCCCCACCAGGCCAGCTCTGCCATCAGCCCAAGCTTCTCTACTGAGCCAACTGTGCAGTAATGGAGGAGCGGGCACAGACAGATTCCAGTACTGGTAAGAGGGGGCGTGACAGGAAAAGTTTCGGCACCACTGATATAAATGAACCCCATTGGCAATCGAAGTAGCATCATGCTCGAACAACTCGCTCTACATTTAGCTACATTCAACCTTCCCTGGCTAGAAGGAGAGTTGCTTTGATATGAGATTTGGAGGGACACGGTGGGAAGAAGACAGGTCTTAAAGTAACCCTGACTTCCTAAGGTACGATATATATTTATTTCTGCAGTGTCCAGAGCTCCTGTCAAACTGCAAAAAAGTTTATTGGATCACATATGGTCAGAGTCTCCTAATCCATGGAGATGGGCAAATATTTCGACACATTCTCAACTTCCTTAGACTTGGCAAGCTGTTTTTACCATCTGAATTTAAGTAAGAAAAGAGAGATCATGCATTTTATTAGTCTTATTCCAGATATCTATAGGAAAAAAGGTATTAATCTCTTATTCAACCTATAGGTTTTCTGATTTACATGGTGATTAAAGTATTAAAGCAAGATTTTTAGTTCCAGTAGTATTTATTATCAAATTCATACAGCAACATTAGTGTTAAAAATTAGCATAAGGCTTTGTGAATTTAAAGAAAACATGAGCAAATAAATTGTAGCCAATAATTTATTCACCAAATTTAGCTTCTTTTTTCTGTGTGCAAATTGACTGCAAACAGATTATGGTTTACTTAAACTCGTTTGTTGTTCAAAATTATTTGCTGTATGATTTCTACAAATAAATCGTGCTCTGTTGATTGTTCACGAGCAGTTTGTTTTCAGTGTTAAGTATTCAAAGTTTGAACTGTTTTTCTCAAAAGAGTTCACATATTTTGGATATCTGGAATGAAATTCTGGTTCAACTGAAGTGAATGGAAGTTTTGCCTTGACTTCAGTGGAGCCACAATTTCACCTTTCATTCTTTGGGTTCCCAACTTGAGATACCTATATGTCATCCAAAAAACAAGGCACCCAAAATTCGTAAACACTTTTGAAAGTTTTGGCCTATATTTTTTCCATGTGTGAAAATGGATTGCATCAGTAGCAAAATAAAAAAATGACTCAAGTTAGGGAGAGTGCATTTTGCACGATCACTTTGCATTGTTGATTACAGAAGAGGATTTCAAAAATTGACTAGTATTTAGAAAAGATCATCTGAATGTATTTGAGAGAATTACTGTACAGTTAAGTTTATTTACAATTTACAGAGAATGGTCTCTATTTTGTCAAGAAGCAGAGGAGTACAGAATTCCTTCTCTTTTTGAAGCACTTTATCAGTGTGATGGATACAGGTAAAGAAGATGCTTGTCTATTTGCTATAGTTTCATAGGCTCATAGATTCCATGGCCATAGGGGACCATTGTGATCATCTAGTCTGACTTTCTGTATAACATGGACATAGAACTTACCCCCAAATAATTCCTTTGGAACTAGAGCATGTTTTTAAAAAAAAAATCAAATCCTGATCTAAAATTTTCCAGGGATGGAGAATCCACCACAATGTTTAGTAAATTGTCCTAATGATTAATTACCTTCACTTTAAAAAGAACACCTTATTTCCAGTCTGAATATGTCTAACTTCAGCTTCCGGCTGTTGGATCATATTATACCTTTCCCTGCTAGATTGAAGCGCCAAACATTTGTTCCCCATGTAGATATTTAGACATTGTGATCAAGTCACCCTCTAACCTTCTCTTTGTTAAAATAAATAGATTGAGCTCCTTGATTCTATCATGAGGCAGGTTTTCCAATCTTTTAATCATTCTTCTGGCGTTTCTCTGAACCCTCACCAAATTTACCAACATCCCTCTTGAATTGTAGACACCAGAACTGGACACAGGATACCAGCAGTGGTTGCACCAGTGCCAAATATAGAGGCAAAATAACCTCTCTGCTCCTACTTGAGATTCCCCTGTTTATGTATCCAAGAATCACATTAGCCTTGTTGGCCACAGCATCACACTGGGAGCTCATATTCAGTTGATTATCCACCTGCCCCCCCCAGTCTTTTTCAGTCTCCCATCCTGTAAGTATGGCCTGTATTCTTTATTCCTAGATGTATACATTTACATAAATTAAAACACATATTGTTTGCTTGAATTCAGTTTACCAAGGGATCCAGATCACTCTGCATCAGGGACCTGTCCTCTTCATTATTTACCATTCCCCCAATTTTTGTATCACCTGCAAACTTTATCAGTGATGATTTTATGTTTTCTTTCAGGTCATTGATAAATATGTTAAATAGCGTAGGGCCAGGAACCAGTCCCTGCAGGATCCCATTAGAAACAGACCAGTCCCTGTTTACAATTACATTTTGAGACCTATCACTTGGTCAGTTTTTAATCCAGTTAATGTGTAACATTTATTTTTGTATCGTTCTAGTTTTTAAATCAAAATGTCATGCAATATTAAGTCAAACGCCTTACAGAAGTCTAAGTGTATTACATCAACAGTATTACCTTTATCAACCAAATATGTAATCTCATCCAAAAAAAGATATCGAGTTAGTTTGACAGGATCTATTTTAGAATAACCCATGTTAATTAGCATTAATTATATAGTCCACCTTTAATTCTTTATTAATCAAGTCCCATATCAGCCACTCCATTATCTTGTCTAATAATTCTCCAATAATTAAAATTAATATAAAACTAATTTTAACATTCATCAGAAAGCACACACAACCCGACAACCTTAGGCTGTCCCTGGAAAAAAATGCAAAGGTTTACAAATGTAGTAAAACTGAAAAATATTCATTTTGCAGATTGTGGGTCAAAAAACATGAAACTTACGCTGAAGCTGCTTTTCCATTTAGAAGATTAAATATTGTGACTTGGGATAAGGAGCGTGAGTTCAGCAAAGACCCAAAAGAAGTAAGATTTTTTTCAGAAATACTTCAGAACAATAAGTTTTAAAAAACAGTTGAGACCTGAATGTTTAAATTGTCCAGTTGCAGCTTGGGACAAGTTGTCTTACCTCTTATTGCAAAATTATCAACAAAAATGAAAATCCTGAAACTTCTACGTGAAGAGGAAATCTTTATTCCAAAAGTGCAGTCATTTCTGAGAATTTACTCACATCAAGGTGCCAGTAGCAGTTCACAAAAAATACTGACATTTCTTTTATAGAACCAGGGGGGCTGGAACCATTTGTACAGTGGGGGAGCTGAGAACCATTGAACCAAACTGTAAACCTGTATATGATGGAAACCCCTTCAAGCCAGGGGGTACGGCAGAACCCCCAGCCTCTCGAGTTCCAGCACCTATGTATAGAACCACAGGTTTCTGAGCATCAAGAGATACAGATTCAGGGTAAAACAGCTGAAGGTATTTTCTCTAACTATTACAGAAACGTGAGAGGGTTCCTTCTATAACAGGAGAAAGAAAATCTCAGTCATTTGCAGCCAATTATTGTAGTTGGGCTTGTTTCGATAGTTTTTCAGTGTACAGGTGTGTTTAGATAGCTTCTGTGCCATTGCCTTTTTGAGTTCCCAGAGCAATTTGTGCTTCTTTTCTGGAGTAAACATGCCTGATCAAGGCCTGTCCAGTTTGCCTCAGGGAAGGCTACTTCCTGTCTCAATGTTCTCTGTGCTAGGTTTTTAGTTTGGACCATTAAGAACAGGCACACTTGGCCCTATTCCACATCAGGCAGAGGGGACTTGAACCTGGGTTTCCATCTCCTGGGTGATTGCTCTAACTAATGGGTATAAGGGTGGCACTTCCTCCACCTGTGTCTGTTTTATGCAGGGTCTCGTCTGGTTGGCATGCTCTGAGCATGCCTACTGGATTGAACCGCACAGGTGAGATAGGCAGGGGAACGCCTAGTTGGAGAATTCCATTGGGCCTTTGGCATGAGTTGCCAAAGTGGATCTAGCCCCCAATGTCTAAGTACCTCTGTGGGCTTAGCTCTGGTATCATGGGCAAGGTTCAGGTGCTCAGAATGACCAGTTCTCAGCTCCTGCTGCCTCACAAGTTTATGCCAATACAACTTAGACCACAAAATGGCCCTGCTTATGCAGTGCTAAAATATCAGTGATCAGGTAAGGCAAAATTTACCTTTCATTTGGGGCAAATAAAAAGAGTCATTTAAAAATAACCACTTTTCACTCCATTTTTTAGGAACATTCCTACACTGCTGTGGATTTCAGTAACTGGTGTGTTAATACCTGGAGTAAAATAAAAGACATGCAGGATAGCAAAGGAGAGAATGAGAAGTATACCAGAATGATTTCACAGAGCAGAGGGACAAAACGAAGGAATAAACCTGGAGGATATCATCAGTCTACAGACATCCGGGGAAATTCCAGCTATTGTAAACATTCAGCAAGCCCTCCAAGGAAGAAAGGGGAAAGAGGCAATTTAGCAAAAAAATCAGAAAATAGAAACTCAGCCACTCCCATTCAGAAATTAATTTCCCTGGTAAAGGAATGGGACATGGTGAACTCCAAAAGATGTGAATTCCGGCATGTGATGATATCCAACAGTAACCTTGCAGATAATGTACCTTGTCATAAAACACTTGAAAATGGGGGTGACATCAAAGATCCTGCTGGCAGGTCTCCTGGGAAAATAAGTCATGGAATTCAGGAAAACGACCAGACTATTCAAGCTGCGTTCAGTGCTGAAGAGAAACATTCGGAGCAACACACATTCAAACAGAATTTGCCAGTTACCTTAACTGCTGAAAAACACAGATTCAGCACCATAAGGGAGACTTACCCAATGGAAAAAACTGCAGCATTCAAAGAGTGGAGGGGCCAGGAGCAAACAGAAAAAGGTAAGTGTCATGTGCTCATTGCTTTAACAATGGCAGTGGAAATTAACTAGTAAACTTGATACTTAAACAAACTAGAGACGTCTGGTGATGCTGATTAACCAAAAAGAAAGGTCAGGATGAAAGAATCTCACCTCTTCCTCTTGCTCTCCTACAAACCAGAGGGGTTCCCACTGCAGTCAGAGGCAAGCACTCGAATGACTAAATTCACCCCTGTACACAGCTCTGACCTATGCCACTTGAGGCCCACTTCAGCTTCCAAACTAGGGGCAGAGGTACACGTAAAACGCTGCACCAGTGCAGCCGTGCTGCAGTAGCATTTCAGGGAAGACACTAACCATGCCGACAGGAGGGCTTCTCCCTCGGCGGTAGCTCTGTTGATGGAAGAGACACTCCCATTGGGGGTTAGGTTGGTTTAACTGCATTGCTCAGCGGTGTGGATTTTTCACACTCCTGAGCGACATAGTTCTACCAACCTAATTTCCTAGTGTAGGCCTGGCCTAGGGCTTGAGTGCGACTGAAGTGGGGCACGCTCCTTGTGCTGACCCACAATGTGTAAACGAATGCAGATTGCTCATAAGGGTACGAAGGTGGTGAAGGGCAAATTTCCTTTTCCTTCAGAAAAGCTTTCTAGATTCCCCAGTATGTATTAATTGTGATTTATTTGTATTTCTTTATCGTGTGCCAGATTTTAAAATGAAAGCCCCTTCTGCAGGGATATGAGCATCGAAGCGCCTGATGTCGCACTGCTTAGCCCCTGCTGCAATACGTTTTGCACCCTGGACTCCTCAGCACCTTGCAGGAGTGGAGGCCTGCGCCTGAAGTTCAGAAGCCTGGGGAAACAATAATTAATGTGTCTTGGGAACTGCAACATGGGAGGATGCACCTGGGCTGCAAGATGTAAAAAAGATTTGAGAAGAACCGGAGATTAAAAGGAAGGAGCTGTGCGAAAAAGACCCGATTTCTTATTTGTGTCACGATTTCCCCTCTCTAACAGATCCTCACCCAACCCCTCCCTGGCTAAAGCAGCTTGAAACTGGCATGTTCGGCGTGGGGATGAGCAGTAGCACTTGCCCAGGTACCATGTCCTCTTCTTAATTAACTACTTTCAAATTATGATTATTTATTGAGGGCTGTCCATCAGTGTACACACCACTGTGTAAAACAGAGAGAAAGACATGGGTCCCTGCCCCAAGGAGCTTAATATAAGACCCAATGCTGCAAAACACCACCGCCCGGATTCACAAAGGGACGTAGGCATGGAGATGCTGAGCGTCACAATGCCTAACTTTTAGGCGCCTAGAAAATCACACAACACTGTAATCCACAAAGCCTGAGTTCAGTGTCCAGACTCCTTTATCCAACCCCCCGGCCCCGTGGCTGTGGGGGAGAGGGAACAGCAGGGACCGTCCTGTGGGCCGGATATGGCCCGTGGGCCGTAGTTTGCCCACCTGTGCTATACAGTGTATGAGGAGAGGAATGGGATCTACAAAAGCCAGCACGTTAGGCGGGGAACTGCCTAACCTAGCCAATGGGAGATGCCTATGAGAGATGTGTGCTAAGCCCTGCCCCTCTCATGGAGATAGGTACCGAAATCTGGGCTGCATAGAGGCACCAAGCTTTGCTAACAATTCATGAACTGTGGGAAGGCAGATGCTCCTCCACCTAATTAATGTGAGGGCCTGTGTGACGGGTCGGATCACAGAAACCCTGTGGGACTGCCCTGAGACTACCTCTGAGCCTGTTTTCCCCACCAGCTTAGGACTTCAGTGCCCTGCCTGGTTGTGCCAGACACACTAGCCTGCAACAAACACAGACCCAGGTCTGAACCATGCCCCCAAAAGCTGAAGGCTTAACTGAAAACAGCTTGAGAAGTGTTCCTGTCTCCAGCACTCAGATACCCAACTCCCAGTGGGGTCCAAACCCCAAATAAATCAGTTTTACTCTGTATAAAGCTTACACAGGATAAACTCATAAATTGTTTGCCCTCTATAACGCTGATAGAGAGATATGCACAGCTCTTTGCCCCCCAGGTATTAATACATACTCTGGGTTAATTAATAAGTAAAAAGTGATATTATTAAATGCAAAAAGTAGAATATAAGTGGTTCCAAGTAGTAACAGACAGAACAAAGTGAATTACCAAGCAAAATAAAATCAAACACGCAAGTCTAAGCCTAGTACAGTAAGAAAACTGAATACAGATAAAATCTCACCCTCAGAGATGTTTCAATAAGCTTCTATCACGGACTGGACGTCTTTCTAGTCTGGGCACAAGCCTTTCCCCTGGTACAGTCCTTGTTCCAGCTCAGGTGGTAGCTAGGGGATTTCTCATGACTGCAGCCCTCTTTGTTCTGTTTCAGCCCCTTATATATCTTTTGCACAAGGCAGGAATCCTTTGTCCCTCTCTGGGTTCCCACTCCTCCTTCGAAATGGAAAAGCACCAGCTTAAAAATGGATTCCAGTTCAGGTGACATGATCACATGGCACTGCAAGACTTCATTACCCACTTGCAGGGCCGGCTCCAGCTTTTATGCCGCCCCCAAGTAGCGAAGCGAAATTTTTTTTAAAAAAAATAAAGCCGCGATCAGTGGCAGTTCGGCAGCAGCTCTACCGCACTGCTTCATTCTTTGGCGGCAATTCGGTGGTGGGTCCTTCCCTCCGAGAGGGACTGAGGGACCTGCCACCGAATTGCCACTGAAGACCCGGACGCGCCGCCCCCTTTCCATTGGCCGCCCCAAGCACCTGCTTCCTTCGTTGGTGCCTGGAGCCGGCCCTGCCCACTTGCCAGCACACATGTATACAGGAAGACTTACAAGTAAACAGAGCCATCTGCAGTCAATTGTCCTGGTTAATGGGAGCCATCAAAATTCCAAGCCACCATTAATGGCCCACACTTTGCATAATTACAATAGGACCTAAGTTATAGTTCATATTTCTAGTTTCAGATACAAAAATGATACATATATACAAATAGGATGACCACACTCAATAGATTATAAGCTTTGTAATGATACCTTACAAGAGACCTTTTGCATGAAGCATATTCCAGTTACATTATATTCATACTCATTAGCATATTTTCATAAAATCACATAGAGTGCAGTGTCACAGCCTGATCAAGTAGGCATGCTCAGAGGCCACCTAGATCTACACAAAAGAGCTGGGGAGGAAGGAAACAGGAGCAGCTCTCTTATGATCTTTAGCCCAGTGGCTAGAGCCCCACCAGGATGTGAGGGATCACTGGTTCAAGCACCTCTACTGCCTGATGAGAAGGGATTTGAACGAGGAACTGCTGTCTCTCAAGTGCATGTGCTCGGAGGCAGGAACATAGATGCCTAGGTGCCAAGTGAGTTTGTGTGTCTACAGAGGTAGATGGCTGTCAAGCAGGAGTTTTGTGGATTTCAGTGGAGCCTAAAAATGGGATGTTTTTGTAAATCCGACCCTAAGCTTCTCTTGTGAGGGGCTGAGTAACCTCAATTGCTCTTGACTCTATTGGCATTGAGGACACTCAGTTCCCCAAGGAGATGTTCAGCAATCCATAGGGGCCAGACAGAGAGAACAATGAGACACGTCCACCAGATGACTTGAGAGTGGGCTAATCTGAAAATGATTCTTTGAGTGGCTCTGCGTATTCACACTTATGGTAATGTGCCGCCCAGGTCAGCCTAGCAGTAGAAACACCTCTGAGCAGTGGCCGTTAGAGCACACGCATGCGCTCTCCTTGCCCTCCCCTCAGAGTCCCTGAATGTTCTGAGGGTAAGGCTATATAAGGGGGCACAGTCTTTTCATGTGTTTATGGTTGCTTTCCATGATAATATTTCACCTGTCCTGTTTATGTAACACTTTAAAAATCAGCAAAAGGGTTATCTAAATAAAATTTATTATGAAACAAAAGGCAAAAAACTATTATGTACATAGTTTAGTCCTATTCAATGTCTACTCGGCGCTTCTTGGCTTGTCTCTTGTATTCATTAAATGGAGCATCTCTTGTCACTGTCCAGCAATAATCTGCAAGCATTGATGGGCTCCATTTGCCCTGATAGCGTTTCTCCATTGTTGCAATGTCCTGGTGAAATCGCTCGCCGTGCTCGTCGCTCACTGCTCCGCAGTTCGGTGGAAAAAAATCTAGATGAGAGTGCAAAAAATGTATCTTTAGTGACATGTTGCAACCAAGGCTTTTGTATGCCTTGAGGAGGTTTTCCACCAACAACCTGTAGTTGTCTGCCTTGTTGTTTACGAGAAAATTTATTGCCAATAACTGGAAGGCTTTCCATGCTGTCTTTTCCTTGCCACGCAGTGCATGGTCAAATGCATCATCTCGAAGAAGTTCACGAATCTGAGGACCAACAAAGACACCTTCCTTTATCTTAGCTTCACTTAACCTTGGAAATTTTCCACGGAGGTACTTGAAAGCTGCTTGTGTTTTGTCAATGGCCTTGACAAAGTTCTTCATCAGACCCAGCTTGATGTGTAAGGGTGGTAACAAAATATTCCTTGATTCAACAAGTGGTGGATGCTGAACACTTTTCCACCCAGGCTCCAATGACTGTCAGAGTGGCCAATCTTTCTTGATGTAGTGGGAATCTCTTGCACGACTATCCCATTCACAGAGAAAACAGCAGTACTTTGTGTATCCAGTCTGCAGACCAAGCAAGAGAGCAACAACCTTCAAATTGCCACAAAGCTGCCGCTGATGTTGGTCATAGTTTATGCACCTCAAAAGTTGTTTCATGTTGTCACAGGTTTCCTTCATATGGACTGCATGACCAAGTGGAATTGATGGGAAAACATTGCCATTATGCAGTAAAACAGCTTTAAGACTCGTCTTCGATGAATCAATGAACAGTCTCCCCTCATCTGGATCGTGAACGATGTTGAGGGCTGCCATCACACCATCGATGCTGTTGCAGGCTACAAGATCACCTTCCATGAAGAAGAATGGGACAAGATCCTTTTGACGGTCACGGAACATGGAAACCCTAACATCACCTGCCAGGAGATTCCACTGCTGTAGTCTGGAGCCCAACAGCTCTGCCTTACTCTTGGGTAGTTCCAAATCCCTGACAAGGTCATTCAGTTCACCTTGTGTTATGAGGTGTGGTTCAGAGGAGGAGGATGGGAGAAAATGTGGGTCCTGTGACATTGATGGTTCAGGATCAGAAGTTTCATCCTCTTCCTCTTCCTTGTCTGACTCAAGTGAGAATGATTCTGGTGCATCAGGAACCGGCAGTCCTTCTCCGTGGGGTACTGGGCGTATAGCTGATGGAATGTTTGGATAATGCACAGTCCACTTTCTTCTTTGACACACCTTTCCCAACTGGAGGCACCATGCAGAAGTAACAATTGCTGGTATGATCTGTTGGCTGTCTCCAAATCATTGGCACTGCAAAAGGCATAGATTTCCTTTTCCTGTTCAACCACTGGCGAAGATTTGTTGCACCAGTGTTGCAGCATATGTGTGGGGCCCACCTCTTGTCCTGAGCTCCAATTTTGCAGCCAAAATAAAAGTGATAGGCTTTCTTAACCATAGTGGTTATACTGCGCTTTTGTGATGCAAAAGTCACTTCACCACAAACATAGCAGAAGTTATCTGCACTGTTCGCACAAGTACGAGGCATCTCTGCTCACTTTGGCTAAACAGAAATGTGTCCCTTTGCAAAATCAAACACTGACAAATAAGAGAGCATGACACTGTATGATTTCTAGAGCTGACATAGGGCAATTTGTTCAGCAGAGTGATGTAAGCTTCGTTATGATTGCATCATCTGTGACTTCTAGGAATAACATGATGCAATTCATATCATGTATGATGTAATACCAGCTTCAGATTGCATCATTCATTGTTTTGCCTAAAAAGCAAGTACTGTCCAAACCCAGTCATAGATTTATTCATAGATCCAGTCAAAGATGTATTTTAGTCATTTCTGGTTTCAATTGAGATCCCTTCCCTTTATAACTCACTCATCCTCCGCCATTCCCAAGTCAAGGGTCGTATATACTGACCCAATAGCATATCTTGAAAACTAAAGCCAGTCAACAATTTTAAGCATCGTTTTCGTTCTCAGTGACCCAGAATTAGTAAAGTTTGACTACATTTATTTCAGAAGCATTTTGGCTGTAGAGCAGTGTTATTAATCTTTCTCTGGATCCATCTATGCCTCCTCCTCGTAAGACTCCCATAGGATAGCCAGGCAGATCTTTCTTGCTTTTTGTCTCTCTTTACCTTCCAAGTCCATTGCTATCTTTGTTGAAGTCCATAGCAGCTCCGAAGTCAGATATTCAGCTAGAGGAGGATAGAGCAAGAATTAAGAGACTTGATTCATCCCAGTTCATGCCTCTTTAGCCCAGGTTTCCACACTTCTTTTTTCCTCCTGCTACAGGCATGTTCCCAGATCCCAGCTACTGGAAAGAATGGTAGTTCTGCGCTCTAGGGCTTTATTATATTCCACCACAGGAGGTTCTGAATCACCCACCATATGGAGATGGACTTTGATACTGGTTGTGATGGGTGTTCACACCACACTTGCCCCAAAGGGGTTAACGGAGGCCAGATGGGCCAATTAACCTATTAGGCTACAAGCTGGGAGAATTAAGGTTTAGAGGAAAGCCCTAATTAGAGGAAGCTCATGTATGCAGGAACAGATGGGGCTTCTATAAAGCCAGGGAGCTGATAACAGAAAAGGGCCGCAGGGAAGTAGTCTGCAGACATTCCCTAGGAGAAGGGAAGTGTGTTTGGAGGCTACAGAACTAGGGAGCCTACAGTTACTCCCTGGGAGGAGAGAGTTGAGAGGCTGGCAAACCCAGAGAGGAGCGGAGAGCCAGAAGGTAAGAAAGGGGCTCAGGGAAAGGCAGTAAGGTCCAGGAGGGAACAGACCTTGTCTGCTGACTAGAGGGTCCCTGAGCTGGAACTCAGAGTAGAAAGCGGGCCGGGTTCCTCTGCCAGCCACTGGGGAAGTGGCACCCTGGGGCAGTGAATGGGAAGACTGCCTGAGACTGCAAGTGAAGAAGAGACTTTGATACCCTGGAAGGGGGAACCACGCACAGTGACCTGGCCAAAGGGACAAGTCACGAAGAAGGAGCATCCTGAGTTCCAGCTAGTGAGAGAGAGAGAGAGCGAGCGGCAACAGAGTGTACAGCAAGTAGCAGAAGGGGGCCTCGGACCTGAAAAGAGCTCTTTCCCCAGAGCGGCCAGGAGGAGCTGCCCCTAGTGGTGAGTGGACCCCATGACACTGATTTGTCACTGGACGAACATGTGAGTGTGGCTTCTGCATTTTCCCCTTAGGAGGATGCTTTGCGGTATCTTGATCTGGTGGCTTGCATGGCATCCACACTGAACCTACCTCCTGTGCAGGAAGCCACACATCCAGGGTTTGATATTCTTGGGGCTCCTGTCCCTTCTTGGGATCTTCATTTGGTTTGATCTATGCTTATGAAGCCACCTTTTGAAACCTTGGCAGAGAATCCATTTTTATTGTTGCTATAACATCACCCAGAAGGGTGAGCGAGTTGCATGCCCTAATGACTGCTCCATCATTTACAAGATTTCATAAGGACAAGGTGGTTCTTAGACCTGATCCCAGGTTTGTGCCAAAACTAGTGTCTGATTTTTCATATGAATCAGATAATTAATTTACCAGTATTTTCCCCCAAAATCACATACTAATATATGTTACATACTTTGGATGCTGGAAGGGTTCTAGGAGATTATTTAAATAGAGCTACAAGATTTTGGAAGTTCATCTAGGTTGGTTGTTTCTTATGCTGAGAATCCTGTGGGTCATGGTGTATCTGTGCAGCCTATTTACAGATGGGTTAGATAATGTATCACCGAATGTAACAGGTTGGTGACAGTTCCTGGGCCTACTGTTGTAAGATATTATTCAGCTCTTGCTTACCTTAAACATGGCCCTACTGGGGAAGTCTGTAAGACTGACTTGGAAGTCGGTCAATTACCGAACATAATGCTTTGGATTTGGCTTCAAAAGCAGATGCCAGATTAGGTGGAGTGGTGCGTAAGTCTTTATTTCATTACGACTCTGCTTCCTCTTTCTGAGTTTTTCAGCCCTGCTGGTCAAACTACCCATAAGTGGGAATATGCAGATCCACACGAAGAAGAGGTGGTTACTTGCTTGTAACTGGAATTCTTTCTTCCGCCACCTTTCCCCTCTTTCTCAGAGTCCTGTTATGATTTGTATGGGTTAGCGGGGAAGGAACTGAGGGGGTAGAGCGCACTTTCTCAGAACTTTTGGAAACCCTGAAGTGAGGAGTAGGAGGAGGTGCACATGTGCTCTAATGGGTAATCGTTGGAGAAGGTTCTACCACTAGACTGCGCCAGGCAGCATGTTACCATTACTGTGACTATGCGGTCCTCCCAAAGAACTCTGGTTACAAGTAAGTATTCTTCATTTATGTAGTGCTGCCTGTTGGTTGTACAGGCATGCATCTTTCAGTGTCACATATTTTCAATTTGGTAGATGATTGCTGAGGTGCTCCGCAGAAGATGGGATTTGAGTAAACTGAAAAAGCCTCTATGAGTTGTATGCTTCTGAGTTTCAGATGCAGGGCATTACAGCAAGCCCAGAGCACACAATTACTAGTCTTGTGCTAGCCTGAATTGAGATTAAAAGAACAGGAGTACTTGTGGCACCTTAGAGACTAACACGTTTATTTGAGCATAAGCTTTCGTGGGCTAGAACCCACTTCATGGTATGCATAGAATGGAACCTATAGTAAGGATATATATATATATATATATATATATATATATACACACACATACAGAGAACATGAAAAGGTGGGAGTTGCCTTACCAACTCTAAGAGGCTAATTAATTAAGATGAGCAATTATCAGCAGGAGAAAAAAAACTTTTGTAGTGATAATCAAGATGGCCCATTTCAGACAGTTGACAAGAGGTGTGAGGATACTTAACATGGGGAAATAGATTCAATCTGTGTAATGACTCAGCCGTTCCCAGTCTCTATTCAAGCCTAAATTGATGGTATCTAGTTTGCATATTAATTCAAGTTCAGCAGTTTCTCTTGGAGTCTGGTTTTGAAGCTTTTTTGTTGCAAGATTGCCACCTTTAAGTCTGTTGCTGAGTGACCAGAGGGGTTGAAGTGTTCTCCTTCTGGTTTTTGAATGTTATGATTCCTGATGTTAGATTTGTGTCCATTTATTCTTTTGTGTAGAGACTGTTCGGTTTGGCCAATGTACCTTTTCATGTTCTCTGTATGTATATATATCTCCTTACTATATGTTCCATTCTATGCATCCAATGAAGTGGGCTGTAGCCCACGAAAGCTTATGCTCAAATAAATGTGTTAGTCTCTAAGGTGCCACAAGTACTCCTGTTCTTTTCGTGGATACAGACTAACACGGCTGCTACTCTGAAACCTGAACTGAGATAGGGTCAACAGATGTCAGGCTGTAGTGAGAACATTTTGCAAATCTCTGCTTGCAATGAGCTACTCCTGGGGAAAGACTGAAAGAGCTACAGCTGTTTTCAAAGGCACCTGGTGGAGTTGGGGAGGGTGGAGCAGGTCCTGCCTGGGGTTCACCTGATCTCAGTTCAATTTCTGTCTTAGCTGAAAGCTTATGGCATGCTCCTGCACATGTCACACAATGAAACCTGTGCCTTGTACAAAGGGGGTGCTAGCACTGCCTACCTCCTAGGGGTGGTGTAAAGGTAAAATGTATTAATGATTGCAAAGTGCTCCGGTACTATGGTGAGGAGGCCCATATGATTACCTCAATAGCTAGGACTCTCTAGGCTCCTTTGACCATCCCAAGCTAACTCTGTTTGGGCTTGGTTAAGAATGACTAAGGGAGCACGTGAGAACCATCGCTAAGTATTTCCAGGATTTCAATACCAAGGAGGGAGAGAATATTTGTGGGTTTGTACCTTTGGTTTGTAAGCTCTTTGGTGCAGGGGCTGCCATCTGTCATTTATAATGTGGTTGTTCTGTGCCTCACACCAGACTGGTAAACTCTAGGTCCTACTGCAGTATAAATTTTTAATAATAATTAATTAATAATAAAGGGGTACAACTAGGAGTAAGGGGGTGAAAATGCTGTGCCCCTCATTTTCTGTTAACAGACATGCTAATCCTATTAGAAGTTTTACAGGTTATATTGTCTGAAAATCAACATATTTTTTATCCCCAGAAACAACCGTCAATGACCAAACCAACATGGTAACCAAAGAAGTTAATAATGTAGGATTCATCCTTAAAGTCGAACATCCTCCAGTTGTAGGCAGTGATGGCTCTTGCACTTGGCATGAAGAGAGTGTTGTTTACAGTGCTGGCATCAAACCGGCTAATGCAAACAGTCAACCAGTGGCTAGAGGTACAGTAACATTGAAAAGAACTGGAAAGCTGGCAGCTTATTTAGCGTTTCGATGGTGCCACAAGGCTTTTTGGGTGAAAACAAATGCCTCTGATACCTTTTCCTGGTCTATAGTATGAGGAGCTAAGTACCAAACTTCTTGGTAGCACTTTTATAACTATTCTTGTTTGGTGTTTGCGCTGGCGCGAAGGCCAACAAGTTTATATCATTAGTAGAGGGAAGACAAGACGAGATGACAGTGGATATATCATAAATATCCTAAATCCCTAACAAACTATAGCTGTGTGTAGTCACAGTTGGTTAGAATCAATCAGTCCTAGCACTTACAGTACACCCCGAGTTGTAACTGACTGTTCCCCAAAGGGCAAGTGTGACGGGTTCCCTGCGGGGTGCCACCTGGAACTGGGGTACCACTGAGCCCTCTCACTTACCAGCCTGGGCTCCCTCTCACACCGTGCTGCTGTGACAAGCTGTAGACCACTTCTGGTCCTACGCTCCCACCAGCATTTACACAGGCAGGGACGCACCCAGCTGTAGTTACATGTACGCTCCAACCAGCTACTGCATGAACCAGCAATAGAGAGGCTACAGCCAAGATAACACCCAGTTCCCAGGCATGCACCCCCCGCTGAGTATAAACCCAATTTTATACCGTGTCGCACTGCACAGGGATCTGTACAATGCAAGCTCGTAAATGGGTCGCCTCTCCCTCAATATGTTAACCAAGCTGAGATTTCCTCCCAGACACTTCACTGAAAGGCACGCCGGTTTCGAGAAAGCAAAAAACAAGTTTATTAACCACAAAGGATAGATTTTAAGTGATAGCAAACAGATCAAAGCAGGTTACCTAGAAATAAACAAAATTGCAAACTAAGCCTAAGAAACTAGAATGACTGGATATAAATGAGCAATTTCTCACCCTGGCTGATGATACAAGCAGTTCACCAGGTTTCCATAGACAAGCGAGAAATCCTTTTAGCCCGGGACCAGCACTTCCCCCAGTTCAGTCTTTGTTCCTCAGGGGTTTCCAGGAGTTCTCTTGTGTGGAGAGTGAGGCCACTAGATGATGTCACTCCCCACCTTATATAGCATTAACATATGGCGGGAACCCTTTGTTACAAAACCAGTTCCCAGCCCAGTTTGTGGAAAGATACAGGTGCCCAGAATGATCAGTACCATGTGGTCTGGTCACATGCCCTCGCTGAGACATAGCAGCCATAACTTACAGGCCGGCTGAAACCGTTACAGGAAGACGAAGCTTTTCCACAGCCCATGGTCTTCGCTGATGAGCCATCAGCGCCGTCTGGCTTCATCATTGCTGTACCTGAAAGGCTGGCTGGGGGTGTGGCCAGAGGAAGCACATTTGAAATACAGATTCACAGTCAATCTCCATAACTTCAGATACAAAAATGA
Organism: Malaclemys terrapin pileata; assembly: GCF_027887155.1. Taxonomy (NCBI): domain Eukaryota; kingdom Metazoa; phylum Chordata; order Testudines; family Emydidae; genus Malaclemys; species Malaclemys terrapin. The sequence goes on from NC_071518.1 coordinate 38,364,828, forward strand.
CACATATTCAGCAACGCATACCTTTTCCAATGACACCTTCCATGACCCATCTTGTACAAACGGCAGCATCATTATGCCATAATCATATCATACTAATATTACTGTGACGAATATGGGGTGTAGCGAGAGCTCCCACTCCCTGCTCCTGCAGTACAAGCTACAGGCCAATTTATAGATTAAGTCCCCACTGTTAGTGCCTGGCAACTAATAAGCCAATCACTAATCTCTTCAACTGTCAGTGAGTTTTGGGGACTACTGGGTAAGGTGCTGTCCAGATTGCAGCTGCAATGCGCTCTTTGTGCCTTGCGAGAAGTCCAGCGGGGCCAGCTCTGGGCCAGGGCTACACACATGCACACACGTGTCCCTGAGCGAACTCGCCAGGTATGTGTACACCCACCCAGCTGCTTTCCTTGCCAGGTCCCTGCGGCTAAATTGCTGTGGCCGCTGTTGTACTAGCCCAGCTCCGTAGCAGTCCGAGTTAAATGGATGGTGTGACAATTCAGTACCGAGTGGAAAACTTTTGTTAGAGATGTTCTGCTGTGGCAGAGGCTTTACTGCTTGAAACGTACTGAAGCTGTTTGCTAGCTAATCACGGTGGCCTTTTCACGCTCCCCAACACTTCAGCAGGCAAAGCTGGAAATCACAGACTCACAGAATATCAGGGTTGGACGGGAACTCAGGAGCTCATCTAGTCCCACCCCCTGTTCAAAGCGCAAATATTTTTAGCAATCAAAACAAGCCAGGGTAGAAGCCTGAAATCCTTGCTCAGTTTTTACTTGGCAACGCTCCCATTGACCCTGGATCGGCACATGGAGTGTTACAGGATTCTGTTGCACCCATGACAGTGCAGGCAGGTGATCAGTGGCCAGCTAAATGAAAAGGGCTGGCGCTGGCACGCCGAAATAGGGTGGCTAATTCTGTATGTTGTGTTTGACACTCTCCTTGTAGATGTCGTTTTCCTAAGTTTTGCTTTGGCACGAGAAGAGATATTTTATGCCAGGAAGTGCCACTGTTTTCTGACTGACATCATCCTGAATTCCATCAGGCAGAAGGATGCCAGAGAGATCACAGCCAAAGTTGTGAGGCTTGTGCACAGGCTTTGGGTAGGTATGATTTCCTAACCGTGCTGAAGCTAGGCCAGGTACTGAGGTGCCTAGTGCGTCTTTCTGGGCCTACAGCCGCCACTGAGGTGCCACTGACATTTAATCAAAGGTGCCTAAGTCCCCTGGTACCTACGTTTCTGCCCGGCAGCTTTGCAAAGCTGCCTAAGGAGTGATGCTGCTCCCGCAGCTAACGCGTGGCTCAGAGTCTAGCTCCAGTCACAGCCCCAGAGGTGCCGAAGCAGGCGTCTCAATCTAGGAGGGGAACGCTTATCTTGCCACTGGGGCGCGATCCCATAGGCTTGCGTTAAGCACACCGGCCACCTCCCCGGCCCCCATCACGCCCCCAAGAGATGGCAGGAGCAGCAGAGTGCCTGCATAAAAGGTAGCCAGAGGCACAGGGAAAGGTAGGGGGCGTGTCAGAGCGTTATCAAGCATGAGTAGGAGAGAGAGATTCGGCTGCTAGGACTTGGGCTACGTAACTGGCTGAGCTGGCTTAGCCGCTTAACTCCAGGAGGGGGGTCCCGGCTGTGAGTCACGAGCTGGAGGAAGAAAATCCCGCCTTGGGCTTGTGGAGCAAAGGCGAAGCGTAGAGACCCACTGTCTAAGGCAGCACGCTCCCCTGGGCCAGAGGAGAGAGGAGATGCAAGGTAACACAAAGGCACATTTCCCAGTGGAAGCAGTGAGTGCAGAAGCTCAAACTGCCGGCAAGAGACAGAGCATCTGGGACTAGATCCACAAAGGGACCTCGGCACCTAACTGCCACTTAGGCCGCCGAGTCCACCATTCCTGAGAGCCTCAAAACTCCTGCTGAGATGCTGCCTAACCCCGTAAGCACCTAAGTTACTGCTGGCTAAGGCCCCCAGGTGGCTACATGTCAACCCATGTGCCTGCACAAAGCCACTGCTGTCCTACCACCACCAAACTGCTCAGCACCCTAGTGCACCCCTAACTCCTGGCTGGATTCTCAACCTGGGCGCCCCCCCCCAGCTCACTGGTGGGGCTTCAGCAGGTGGGCGTGTTTTGAGCATGCATAGGCTGCACGAAAGCCTGCTGGGGACAAGCACATTGGGACTTTGGGGGCAGCTGTTGTCCCAGTGCAATGGTTAGGGCATGCAGCTATGATTGGTTTTCAACTTCGTGCTCTGGCTGCGTTAGAGCAGTGACTGGCAGCCACATGCCCCGCCTCCCAGACGCATGCTCTGCACATGGCGCTCTCCTAGTGAAGCCATTCCACTTTGTATAACTAACTAACTAGTGGGTGGGCCAGAGTGAGGGTGACTGTAGCCTGATGGGCAGGGCACGTGGCTGGAGTGTGGGAGACTAGTCAAGTCCTAGCTCCAATGTAGGGCTTTGAACATGGGCTTCTCCATGCCTGCTGAGTGCCCGGCTCTCTGGGCTACTGGCTGCAATGGGGGGTGTGGTGGGTGCGGGGCTCTGGGTTTGTCGCTGCCCTGGCCCCCCACTCCAGGAGCAGGCTGGGCTATGAATCCTGGGGAGGGAGGTGCCCAACTACCCTCAAGGGGCAGAGGGGTTCGGATTCCTGCTCTGGGTGCTGGCTTCGGGAATTGCTTGCGTAGGGTATGTTTAACACTGCAGCTAGGCACCTGACTCGGGCTCGCGGGGCTGGTTACTTGCGTTGTAGCCCTTCAGGCTCGGGCTGGAGCTTGGGGGGCAGGCCCCTGCAAGGTGGGATGGTCCCAGAGCTGGGGCTGGACCCCAGCCCCAAAGTCTACATCTCAATTAAACAGCCCCTTAGCCCGAGTCAGCTGGCCAGGGCCCGCCGCTGGTGGCTAATTGCAGTGTAGACACCTCACGCCCCGTGTGCATTATAGGGAGTATGGGAATGACACTGCATGGCAAGGAGACGAAGGCTCTCTGTGGCTCGAGCCCTAGGCTCCCACACCTTGCTGTTCAAGGCCAGGCCCTGGGGAGCGGCGGGGGCCTAGCACCCCACCTCTAGACCTGCGGGTTTGCTGTGGGCTGGCCAGGGGTCTATGGCTGGATACGTCATCCTGGGTAAATCTGTTGCTCTTCCCTGTTTGTTTCTTAAATCACTGGGTGCCCCATGTCAGCGAGGGCTGGGGTGAACAAAGCGTGAATACCTGCCCCCACCACTTTCCTGCAGAGACCCGGGAGGCTGGGCGGTTCTGGGAGCTGGGTTGGAAGCAGCTCCTTTGCAATGGCCAGTTTTAAAAAAGTGTTTCCCGTCAGCCTGTGGCGGCCGAGTTGCTTCTCACACGTCAGATCTAAGAATGTAGCAGATCTGCCACTCTGGGAGCAATGCGTTTTCTCTCCCCGTCCTGTACACATCGGCAGTACTGGGGGCCACCAGGGCTGGAGGCAGGTCTGCACGTGACTAAGCCTGAGGCTCGTTGGCAGGACCAGGCGAGACTCCTGCTGAGACAAGCTTCTTTTACATTAGACCCAACAGATCCCACCAAAGGAGTTTGTTGCTGATGTCCTGAACACAAAACCTTTTAACGATGACAGACACGTTCATGAAAAGCTACTTAGATGGGTGGAAGTAAGTATAGAGCATTCAAAAGCCTTGTGTTATTACAGAAGACAGACTATGCTGAACAAATTTACCAGCTTTGATATTAGTTTGTGGTTTCCTTGTGGGATGGTTGAACTAGGAGCTAGTTTGCAGCATATACTGATAAAAGTTGTACCGATGTTAATATTATGAGTTTAAAATCATACCAATCTGTCAGATGGCTTCAGTTAAAGCAGAAGCCATTCGGGGAATCATTTTCTCCACCTATAAAATGGACATAATGATACTTACCTTCTCTAGAGCTCACTAGGCCTCAGTTGGAGTATTGAGGAGCAGTTCAGGAAGGATGTGGACAAATTGGAGAAAGTCCAGAGAAGAGCAACAAAAATGATGAAAGGTCTAGAAAACATGACCTATGAGGGGAAGGATTGGAAGAATTGGGTTTGTTTAGTCTGGAGAAGAGAGGACCGAGAGGGCACATGATAAGAGTTTTCAAGTACATAAAAGGTTGTTATAAGGAGGGAGAAAAATTGTTCTTCTTAACCTCTGAGGACAGGCCAGGAAGCAATGGGCTTAAATTGCAGCAAGGGAGGTTTAGGTTGGCCATTATAAAATACAGTCTAACTGTCAGGGTGGTTAAGCACTGGGATAAATTGCCTAGGGAGGTTGTGGAATCTCCATCATTGGAGGTTTTTAAGAGCAGGTTAGACAATCACCTGTCAGGGATGGTTTAGCTAATTAGTCCTGCCATGAGTGCAGGGGACTGGACTAGATGACCTTGCAAGGTCCCCTCCAGGCCTACAGTTCTATGACTCTGTTAAGCGCTATGCTGTTTCACTGCTCTGTATTATGACTGATGAGTAACGGTTGGATTATTCCTTTCAGTTTACACTACCATTTGCGTGGAAGTACAGCCACTGCATTGATTTACTGCTAAAGAAAGGGTATTCCAAATCCATATCCTATTTTGGCTTGGGAAAATGAGTTACAGGAGCTTTAATAAAGTTTGACCTAAATGTTTCTCACTGTGAAATGTCTGTCCTTGCTTCTGACAGCTCAGCTGGTAAATCAGACATTACCTATGTGGAAGGTTATACAGGTCCCAGCTAAAAAGCCTTTCTAAGGTGAATTAAGGATGAGAGAACTAGTAACTTAAGCATTAGAAAAACCTTACACAAAACTTTTAGTTCACGCAAACCAACCAACTAAACCCCCAAAGAAGCAGGAAATTCAGAATTAGGTTAAATGTACCAGAAACAAAACCAGTTGAAAAAGAAGACAAGTGCATGTTCAGGCCTCCGAACACCTGTAACTGTCCCAGGAGAGACGCCAGCCTCTCAGCTTTCCTTGTGTGGGTGGAACAGACCAGATGTGATCACAGCCTGTTGGTTTTCTTCTGTGTGTGTGTCTCTCTCACACCCCCTCCCCCATACTGACTGCTGCTTGGCACCACGCTCCCCTTGCCCACAACGCATGGTAACGATGGCAGATACTGTCACAAACGTGCTCTACTGTAACGACCTGCTTCGTATGTGGAACTAGACGACCTCGGGCGACACGAGTGATTGACAGGCACGTGGAGTGGCTGAGGAGCCCTGGGGGCTCTAGGGAACAGATGAGGCCAATAAACAACTTCAAATGCCTCCACTGACCAGATCTGTGACCTGACTCCATTTGGGCCAAATAGCGTTTGAAGAATTTTCTAACCATGCAACAGCTTGTTTGCTTAACGTCAGGCTTTGGGGGGGAATGCAATTGCCAGAGAGACGGCCCTAATGACCGGATGCAGTGTTTGTTAGGAAGCGGACAGGCCTTCTCCAAATGAAAGCAGAAGGTTTTTCCCAGCAGTCATTCGATAGCCTATTTTTAGCTCTTTGGAGCAGCCCTCCCATTCTGACAGTATGTCAAAACAAGAACTTTGAAATGTGCATTTAAGCAACGCTGGTCCTGTGCATTAGAGCACAACTAGCTTAGCCAGGTAAACGGACTCACCCCGTCCTGCTATGGGCAGAAGATTTTACGTTACCTGCCGTAACGTTTTGGCCAGTATTCCTTTGTTCGCAGCTTTGATGGGAGGCAAACCCGGGCTCAGTCCCAGCCTTACATCAAGGTGCAGTGCCTGCAGCTGTCTAATGTGCATGGGTGAGGAAGTGGGAATTCGCTAAATTTTTTTAATGACACCGGTGCGTGCCTCAGTTTCCCCTCTATGTTCCATTATTACCCATTGGGGGGGAGAAGAGCTGTTTGTTCTCTGGGCAGACTGGGACATGTAGGTACGTATGTCGCCTACTTATCTGCGCCTGAACGGGTCTTTAAAAAAAGGCTGCCCCCCCCCTCGTCCCCCCAATCAATGAAAAATCCAAGCAGACAATGGAAAACCCACTCACCGGGATATGACACCTAGCAACCAGTGCCCCAAAGGGAGGAGGATTTCCCCCAGCTCTCAGCAGGGAAGCTGGCACAGACCCCAGCTCGAGAACAGAGGACTGGGTATGTGTGAGGTGGAGGGGGTTGGGGGCTCTCCCCTGGAAACGCACTAAGGAGGTGAGACAGAGAGAGCCTGAACAGCTTGGCTGTAGCAGAATGGACCATGCTTTAACCTTCATTTCTCGATGCTAACCTGCAGCCTTCCTATGCTTTGTGCCAGTTTAAACCCGACTGTTTGGCCAACGCCGTTTGAGTGTCACTGCAGATACTTGCTGAGGTGCATGAATCCCTGAGGAGTGCACAAGGCTCTCTCAGCTGGACCTGCTGAACAGAACTTCTGGCACAAAGAAGGAAAACTGACGCCCCCGAGGTTCAGTCTTAGGAGGCGGTGAGGCCATGTGGCCGACCCTGAAGGAAGAGTGAGACCTCCTTGGACTGTTCCAAAACTGGGGGGCGGGGGGGACGTCGCACCGATCCTGTGGCTGCGTGACAGCATGCATTCCACATTCCAGCTTCCCGTCTCTTGTCTCCAACATGAATATGCAACACAAATCAACCTCATACAAAGAACATAACCTTTATTAGGTCGTGAAAACAACTCCTGGCAAACCAGGTGGCAGCTGAACATTTCTAAAGATTCTTCCAGCAATGCAGAAACCTCTTTAACAGGAATTTCAGAAATTGGTCACAATGGTACTTCCATGTCCCCCTTGGTTTGTTGGTAAAGTCTTTCCCTCGTTAGTGGTATTCACTAGCGCTGGTTGATGCACAAAGCTTCAGAGATTTTACACAATAGGTTTTAAAATCTTGCCTGGCCAATTGTTTACCCTGCATTATTGTATAAAAAATGTCAATCATCTTCCATTTTGCCATCTGAGAAGGAATACGACTGAAAAAGTGTCAGCTTATTAACAGAACATCAAAGACGTGTCCCATGGACATTACACGGATTTCCAAACGCAAAGGAACAGGCTAATATGCAAAGGCTAAATGGGTGCCCATGAGGTTTAGCATTGATGAGCCTGGGAAGCAGTGAACTGTGAATGGACCAAAACCAACAGCTATGCGAAGAAACCAGTTACACGGTTGCTGCTCCCTGCTATTCCTAAGGCCAAGTGTGATGTGTGTACGTGTTGCGAAAGCTGGGGGATAAAGGTTTGCAGCAATCGAAGAAGCCGTAAGTAAACATGCTGTCAGTCAGCAGGTTTGCATTTCCCCTACTACATGTTAAATGAAAGTATCGCAAGCCAAACAAGCCCAAACTTTCCTGACCGCGCCTACCAAGGAGCTCAAACGTTACTGACTATCCCAAGGGGCGCATCATGTACAGGCAAAGGTTTGTCTCTACTGGAATTACACGAAATTAAAGCTGGGGCCTTTACTGTTTCAGTGGCATAATAATCTGGGCTCAACACACTCGATGGCCGCTGTGCTCAGACGTGGGCTTTGATTAACACCACCACATGCTGGGGCTGGGTATCTGAATGGGACTAGAACACACGACATCTGGCAGACTAGGCCATCATACTTCCATGTCCACCCCTCTGCACTGGCACGTCCCCTTTCCCTCTACAACAGCCTCTCCGCAATGCTGACTTTGCCACTTCTGCCTCATGCGGGGCTGATTTTAGCAGCAGGTCTGCCACCAAGACAGCAACTAAGCTGGGACTGGACAGCATGAACAGTTCCCTTCGTCTCTACAACCAGACACGCTGGAGAGCCAGGAGAGCATATCTGGGTTGTCCTGCTGTACCCTGCAGGACTGCTCCCACTGCCGTCGCCTTTGACCTGCTCTGGCATCTCTGTTGTGCTGGGGGCTCCCCACTCCTGCCCTGGGAACAGGGCTCTGCTGCCCAGTGGGATGTCTGGTTCGGGTGTCGATATTCCCAGCAGCCAGACAGGGAGGTGGCAGACACTGACAGCTGATAGTGGTACTAAGGCAGGGAGCAGCTCAGCACTGCAAGCACCTGAAGTAACAATGAACCTGGTGTTATTAAAACAAAAGGGTCACGCCAAGGAAATAAATTATCGCGACACTCGGCCAGTCTAAGACCAAAGGGAGGCCGTCGCTCTCGCGCGGCAGCGCAGCCCACACGGAAAATACCTCGTTTCCTCCTCAAGCCCTTCCAGAAACGTTATAAACTGTGCAGCACAAAGAACAAACCGAGTAACAAAATCTGTACAGTCCAGAGCTTCCAGAATACTCTGGCTTTGCAAACTGCTATGTTACTTGTTAATACATTTATAAATAAAGGACTAACTGCCCCTCCAACACACCAGCGACGGTGTCTAGTTAACAGGGCGCTAACTGGGGCGCTCCCCAGCCACGTGCCAGGTCTGGACTGGTTTGAAGAGCCCGTGGTTGTGCTTGAACAGCTCCAGGAAGGCCGGCAGTCTCCTTGTGCTGGTCAGAGATGTGGACTCTTCGGTGGGTTCAGTGGAACCAGCGATCAGACCTGGAACACAGTCCCAGGCAAGGGTCAGGCTTGCTGCACGCTACCCGGGGGAGGACTGGGGCCATGTTTGCGTCAGCTGCTCTCAGATACACTCTGCTCAGGAGTGGGTCATGTGGTGTCCCCTTCGGCAGCTCTCCCCAGGCCGTGCGGTTCAGCGTCAGTGGCGCTCTCCTGGAGTGCCATGTGCGGCCGCCCTCCCAACCCTGTATCTGCCGGACAGCTGCAGTCCCCCGCGACAGTGCAGAGCTGAGCGGGGCCTCAGGGCAGACAAGCAGAACCAGGCCACTGCTCAGGGGATGTTCTAGCAGCGGCTGGCCTTCCTAACGAACTCTGCTAACGAGGGCCCTGTCTCCTTAGGCTCCGGTGACAGACACGGCGACTGCGCTAGCAGCAGCCTGGGGGGAACATGGTTGACTCCCAGCGCCCAGGCAGAGGGGCTGGTGAGCAGCACGCGGTTGGCAAATGGGAGACAGGGTAGTGGCTAGACGGCCGGGTCAAAGCCAGCCTAAGGCGCCGCACTGGGCCAATGGCACCGAGATCGGACCCGAGCTACCGCCCCCGTGTCCTCGGTAAGGACTCTACACATTGCCGCAGCTGCTGGGAGCCAGACCCTGCAATGTGCCTCTAAGCAGCTGGGGCCCAGTCTCGGGTTAGCCAGCAGCACCGCACGCCATGGGAGCCAGAGCTGAGAGTCTCCTGGCGCAGGGCACGGCTGCCAAACCCGGCCAGCACCGAGCCCCCCGGCGGCTACTTACAGCTCCGTGTCTTCAGGCAGAACACTTGTGCAGAGGGGCTCACACGACTGTCGAGGGGCTCACGGCGACCGGGCCTGCTGTCTGCAGGGGAGAGAAGCCAGCGTTAGGGGCCACCAGCCCGCTAGGCCGGGAAGAGGAACGGGCTGGCAAGTCAGAGGGATGCCAAGGAGACACGGTAACAGAACATCCCACCCACGGCTCCTTCATCCCGTCCCCCGCAAAGCACACCCACCCCGTCCCTGGGAAAGGGGCTGTGGGGCATCTCCGAAGCTCCATTACTCTTCCTAGCAGCAGCTGAAAGTTGCTTGCCAATGCCCAGGCGTGGCTGAGTACCCACTACGAACGGCACAGAGACGCCGCCCGGGCTGGCACGGCAGCTCCCTCCTCAGGGCGGTGTCCAGTTGCTTTGTTAGGATCCCACAACGCTGGGGGGGGTCGAGCCTGACTCTCTGGAGGCAACCTGAGCTGTGTCACGGGAGGAAATCTCATGTCCCCGGTGCAGCCCCTTTCGCTGGTGGGACGCCTGTACCTGTGGTGTTTCTGGCACGGCAGGGAGGGGTCGTGCTAGTGGAGGAGGGCACGTGGGGGCCGTAGCTGCTTTAACTCACCGCAGACCTGGACTGGCTTTTAGCGAATTTGGGGTTCTCGTCCAGCGCGGAGCGGTGCCGGGAGCCCAGCGGCGGGTACACCGGCGAGCCCACGTCGTCACAGAAGCTTTCCTGGGGGACGCTGGAGACACAGCCGCTGTCGGAGCCACTGGAGCCGCTGCCCGACATGCACTGGGAGGACTCGGAGCTCTCCGTCGCTGGGAGGAGAGAGGGCAGGAACCACCCGTAAGAAGAAGCCACCCAAGCTAATCCCAAGCTGCACACACCAGGCTCCATGGCCACCCCACCCCAGGGCAGGCTGCCCGCGGGCCTGGCTAACACTCACAGCCAAGGGGGCTGGAGGACACAGCACCGGAGATTCAGCGGGGGGAGGGGAGTGGGTTTCAGCATGAGCCGAGCAGGGAGGGGACACAAGGGGGGAGCCGGGAGCCCTTGGGTGGTTAAAAGCCCCATGGCACATGCTGTAGCAGTCGTGCTAGACACGTGTCCTGGCCTTCTCCCTCCATACATCTCCCCTGCCATGTCAACCGGAGCCGAACCGCCTCGCCCTAGACTCTGCCCCACGTCGCTGTGCGCTGCTAATGAGTTACCCAGAGCGGCAAGTGCTCCCAGTCTATCCGTGCAAATAGCAGTCTGGGCTGAACGGTGCTTGGCAGGGGGGCCTTGGGCGTGGCAGGGGGGTCTAGTGACAGGACAACAGTGGGGGACTAGAGCCCTGGGTTCAGTTCCTGATCTGGGGGAGCCTGAGCAAGCCACTCGGTCTCTCTCTGCCTCAGTTTCCCATGTGTGCTCTGCTCCGTCTCGCCGGGGCTGTGAGGAGAAATGCCTGTGGCGTTACGAGGGGATGGTGATGAAGGCCAGGGAATATGGATCCACTTCGTCCCTAGCAGAGCAGCACGGTCCCCATGCAGACCCCAGGCCTGTCGGAGAGCTCCCGCTTTGCTCCCCACCACTGCCAAAAGGTGACCTGCTTCAGAGCTGCTGGTTCAGCTGATGACCCTGCGAACATGCCAGAGGAGGCCGCAGGTTCCTCCTGCGGGTATCTCCACTGAGCTGCTGTGCCGGGGACTCCCCAATACCTGAGGGCAGAACAGGGGGGTGTCCCTCTGCCCCCTCCCCATGGGCAGCAGACAGCTCCACCCGCTGGTGTGGGGCGCAGGCGAGCTCTGCAGAGGTGACACGTGGAGCTCTACGGGGTGGGGGGTGGTTGCCCCATCAGCTCCTTCAGGAAGGGGGGTCAGGGATGCTGCAGAGAAAAGGGCACACCACGGACTGAGCGCGCAGGGGAGCCCAGGACCCTGCCTAAAGCTGGCAGAGCCGCGCCTGGGGCCTGGGAAAACAGCCACCACGAAACACCAACAGTCTCACGTCGAATGCACACAGGGAGGGGGGATGGCAGAGGGGTTGGGGGACGGTACCCGCACGGGGCACTGGCTGTGAGCTGAGGCCCCAGCAAATGGGCAGAGGGAGACAGGCCCATGGGAAGGGAACGGGTGAAGATCATGTAAGCAGGGCCCTGGGCTGGTTTGCACACGCTCTGCCCTGCCCAAGGGCCCGGCCCGATGGCAAGGAAGCTGGGTGAGGAACGGGCCGCATCAGGGCTCTGCGCTGTGGCTGTCCAGGCAGCAGAGGGGCTCCCTGCGCACCCAGCGGCTGTCCGCTCAGACGTACTCAGCGAAGGCTGGCTGCTGGTCTCGTGCTCCTGCTCATCCTCCTCGATGCAGGCGCCGGCGTGGAAGGGGCGGCTGGGGGCCAGCACACACGGCAGCAGGGCCTGCTCCAGGTACATGTGCAGGTTGAGGGGCCCGAGCAGGGAGGAGGAGGAGGACGGGCTGTAGGAGGAAGGGGTGCTGCCAGCGGAGAGCGGCGTCTGGGTTCTCTTGTAGGGGTTGGAGTGGTCAAACAGAGACACCGCGATGGAGGCCCTCGTCCGAGCTCCTGCCACAAAACAAAGCCATGAGTGTCAGCCCTGCGCGCTGGCTCTGGGCGAAGGGGCAGCAGGGCTGGCACCTACCTCTGCCCTTCATGATGTAATCGATGGCGCGGTCGTTGATAGCTGCCTCGCTGGGCGTGATGTCGAGAAACGGCTTGTTCCCTACCCCCATGGACACCATCTCCTGCCTGCGGATTTCTGGGGAGACAGAGCAAACTGCAGGCTCTCTCCTTTCTCCAGCACAGAGGAGACTGCACTGACCCCCTGTGCCCCGAGCCCACAGCAACCCCTGGCAGGCTGCTGGATCTCTGCTAGCGAGGCACCGGGCCCGGCCCCTCTGCCACTCACTGCTCGGGGGACGCTCTGCGAGCGAGCCCCACCAGGACTGGCAGCTCAGAGCCTCCAGTCGTGGGAGCTCTGGCCAAGGCCGAGTGCGGGGTCGGGCTCTGGATGGAGGGTCTTCAGCTGCGTGCCTGGGGGAGATGGGCGCCGCCCTGCAAGCCCCAGCATAGGGGTACAGGGATAGTAGCCTGCGTGGCCTCCTGGAAGGGACATTGCCCTAGGACTCAGGAGACACGAGTTCTCATGTTGGGAATTTATTGTAATCGTTTTACGTGTGCCTCAGTTTCCCGCATGCTTTGCATTGCTACCAGTGCGGGGGAAGGATTATGGTTGCTCTTCGGGTAGGCTAAGGACGCCACTAGGAACTTAGGTCAGTACAACCACATCACTCGGGTGTGAAAGATCCTCCTCAGTGGACTTGCTGGGCCGAGCTCAGGCTCAGATGGTGCAGACACGGGTCCTGCCCGTAAGGAAGAGCGGGACCCGGGGGGGGGTGTCTGGCGCATGGTGGGGGCTCCTCCAGGAGACTGTCTAGAAGCTGGGGTGTAGCTAGGGCCGGCTCCAGGGTTTTGGCCGCCCCAAGCAGCCAAAACAAAAACAAACAAACAAACAAAAAAGCCGCGATCGCGATCTGCGGCGGCAATTCGGCGGGAGGTCCTTCGCTCCCAGGTGGAGTGAGGGACCGTCCGCTGAATTGCCGCCGAATACCTGGACGTGCCGCCCCTCTCCGGAGCTGCCGCCCCAAGCACCTGCTTGGTAAGCTGGTGCCTGGAGCCGGCCCTAGGTGTAGCCCAGAGCTGGGGAGCTGTCAACCCTGGCTCAGTCACTCATTTGCTGAGTGACCCCGGGCAAGTCTCTGTCCCTCAGCCTGGGCAGCGGGACCCAGCCGTGCGGTACAATCGACCGAGGGAAAGAGCATGGGAGTGTCATGGTTCCTCGCTGCATGCAGCAAAGCAGCTACACAAAGCTCCCAGGTTCCCTGGGTCAGTGTGGAGAGCAGGTACCCAGGGAGCCCCCAAGGGCTGGAGATCCCACGGGGAGGGGCCGCACCTTTGTTGCGGGTGGCCTGCTGCCACAGGATCTTGGCAATGTCCTTGGTCCAGACTTGCTTGGTCTCCGCTGTGCTGGCCTGGAGGACGTACGTGTCGCTGGACTTCCGCCGCCGGAACCAGATCTCAAAGCGCAGGCCGCTGTCCCCGGTGCTCTCCGTCAGGCCGATGTCAGCCGTCTGGGGAGAGGGAACATGCAATGCTTGGGAGGCACGGGGCGGTGGGAGGCTACGGGGGCACTGGGAAGGGGGGGGGCATAGATCTGTCCTGGATCATGCCCCCCCCAGCCCATGCCCCGGAACACGTCCCACTCTCCAGCACACCCCTGGAGAGGCCGAGGGAATTCAGCCCCTGGCCTGCACGACCCTCATGGTGAAGGTGGCTGAGGCCCGGCCCCCTCTCGCCTGGCAGAGTCATGGCACTGTGGGAGCAACCCCCCCCCCCCCCAACGCTGGGCAGCCCTTGCCAACAGCATAGCAGAGGAGAGCAGTGCTCTGCAGGGAACACAGGGCCACACGCACATCGTCTCCCTCTGGAGCCCGTCTGCTACACCGGGCAGGGACCATCGCTGTGCCCTGCGTCTGTAGTGTCTGGCACTGGGGGGTCCTGGCCCAGGTCTGGGCTCCGAGGGGCTCCCGCAGTTCAAGTGACAGGCAGTAGTAAGAGTGTGCCCAAGAACGCCCCCCAGAGGAGCAAGCCGCAACGGCGGCCCTGACCTTGAACGAGCGCTTGTAGATGTACACGTCGAAGCCGCCCTCGATCCGCTTGGGCTTGCTGAAGAGAATCAGGTCCTCGAACAGGAAGACGTGTCTCTGGCACTTCTTGCGGCCCAGCCAGATGGTGAACTCGTCCTGCCGCATCAGCTGCCCCTGCTCCTTGAGGTTCACCTGGCCACAGGGAGCGCCAGCCCAGTAAGGCAGAGCCCGCAGCTGAACCGGGGGGGGGGGGGGGGGGACCCATGCCCAGCCCCACATCACTGGCTTGACGGCAGCAGACGAACAGCTGCAGAGGGCAGGGCTGTGTGTGGAGAGCACGAACCTGGCACTTGAGGCAGCCTGGTCCCCGTGTCCCCGGCTGCTGGTGGCCAGCTATGGCGGAGGAAGGGAATTTGCAGAGAGGAAGATGGGGAGATTGAAAGAGGAACCTTCCTTGCTTCACCAGGAACCAGGGATCCCAAGAGAGACCCAGTTCACAACAGTCACCCCACAGAGCCCCACTTGAGCCCTCGAACTAGGATTGAAGTGGGGTCTAAGCAATACCAAGGCCTGGCCGGCCGCCTGCTGGGGTGAATGTCCCCCTGCAAGAGTCAGGGCTGCCAGTCACTTGCATGGCAAGTCTGGAGGTACCCGCCAGGGCCCGTTCGCTTCCTTATCGAGGGGGAATGTGTGAGGAAGTGGGAATATTCTGCAATATCTGTATGACTCCGAGGGCATGCCTCAGGATGTTGCATTGCTACCCAGCGAGTGTCAGAGAGTTACCAGTGCTCCTGGAACAGCACAGGAGGAGTGAGTGTCACCTCACTGCCTGGGAGGGAATGAAGGAACTGGCTCAAACCAACCCAAATCAACACAGGGTCCAGTGAGACAAAGAGACGCCCCAAGGTCTGAATGATCAACACCTAAGAGCAGGAAACCCAGCAGGTGGGACTGGGAACGGAGCTGGAGAACAGGGTGTCAGGGGACTGAAAGAAGGGGGTTTTTGGGGGGGACTCACGAGTGTGAACTTGGGGAGACAGGTGACGGGAGAGAGCCAGAGATGAGTCCATGGCAGCTTGGCTGGCCCATCATGGCGCTGGCTTAGCCAGGGTGGACTATGGCTTAACTTCTGCCTCTCTGGGCTAACCCCGGTGCGTTCAGATTCTGTAGCCAGGTGACCAATGGATGGTGCGTGGTTTGGAGAGGCTGCCTGTGTCGCTGTGGATACTCACTGAGAGCACTGCACCCTGATGGGGGACAGCACAGATCTCCCACAGGAGTCTGGCTGGGCTGGATTCAGTGTAGGGAGCCATGAAGAGAGACGGGGTCACTGGTGCCCACAGCCCAGTCTCAGAGGCTTGGAGGTCACAGGCCTGCCCTGGTGGAACGGTGTGGGACCTCGGGGCCCGGCCCACTGCCAGCAGACTGGTTACAGGCTGGGGCACAGATGCTGGGACTCTGGGACAGATTGTTACTAGGTCACTGGAGAGAGGGGCGGAGCCCGCAAACCCTGTGACTAGTAATGGTGACCCCGCTGGCCGGAACCTCCCCCACGGCCCCACAAGCCGGGTCCATCTGTGCCCCCAGCACGCCTGCGAGGAAGAGAGGCTGAGCTCAGACCCGAGCTCTGGGAGGGGAAATCTGGACAGGTGGTTCTGGGCGTGGCAGGCGGCACCTGTCCCCACCCGGCTGGGGAAGATCCAACACCTCAGCCTGGGCTCCGCTCCGCTGGCCAGTGAGCAGGGACGGCATCATAGCCGCTATACAGGGCACAGCCCCTTGCACTCAGCCAGGACTTGATACAGCTCAGGCCTAGGCTACACTAGAAGAGGAGGTGGGCGTCAGCCCTGAGCGATGCCGTTAAGCCGACCTAAGTCCCCATGTGAACAGCGCGAGGCTGACGGAAGAATTCTTCCATGGCCCTTGCTGCCGCCCCTGGGCAGGGGGAATGCCAACGGGAGAATCCCACTTCACAGCAACCGCTGAACCGACCGCAGCCTGGGGGCTCAGTACCTCCTCCCACGGCCATGTCCTCTGGAAGGCCCAGGGGGGCTTTGGGATCCAATCCCCCATGTGGAGGGCAGAACGAACCCCCCGCCCAGGGAGAGGGAGAATGCGCTGCCCCGTACGTACATCACAATCGCGGATGGCGTCCATGGCTAGCAGGTCGTTGCCGTGCCGAAGCTGGAATTTCACCATCTCCTCTGCTGCTCGGAGGTAGCCCAGCTCCTGCTCCTGGGCCTCGCTGCACTCCTTGATCAGGTCCTTCAGCAGCAGGGCGTATTTACTCATGCGCTGGATGGGCTTCAGCAGGTAGGAGGCGAGATCCATTTTATCCCCCAGTTGCACCTGCTTGAACTGAGCCCCCCCCCGAGAAAGCTGGTCAGCAGAGCGGTGTGTGTGAGCAGCCGCTATTCCTGGGGCGTGGCAAGGCCTCCGCTGCCTCGAGCCCAGGGGCTGGGACGAACGGCTCGCTGAGTTTGCCAAACACTCTCCCCTGGAGCCTCTGCTCACTAGGGTTCTGTACACTACGGGAAGGAACGGAGCCAGGACGTGCAGAGGAATTAATAAGGAGGAAGCAGCGGTGCAAGGATATTTTGCGCCCTAGGCGAAACTTCAACCTTGCGCCCCCCCCCCCCCGCACATCGGCTCAGTGAGGGGCA
This sequence comes from Malaclemys terrapin pileata, assembly GCF_027887155.1. Lineage (NCBI taxonomy): Eukaryota > Metazoa > Chordata > Testudines > Emydidae > Malaclemys > Malaclemys terrapin. The sequence continues at coordinate 38,381,356 of NC_071518.1, forward strand.
AATCCCAACGAGCCTTTATAGATCCCAGGGGCCAGCCTGCCCAGGGGCTGCTCCCCAGACCAGGTTCCCCCGCAGGGCCCTGAGCCTGCTCCGGGAGGGGCAGTGGCGGTGGCTCACATGCCCGGGAGCCGCAGAGCCCGAGCACGGCGAGGAGGAAGCCGGGGGGTGCATGGGGGCCGTCGCCTGCATGCATCCTCTGCAGCCTGCAGGAGCCCCCGGCAGGGGGGCGGGGTGCCGGGCCGCAGCCTGGGCAGGAGGGCTGGCGGGGGTGCGGTGCCGCCGCCTTTGCAGGGATGCTGCCCCCCTGCACCGCACTGGCTCCTCCATGGCTGGGGCTCGCCGTCCCTGTAAGCCGACGCTCTGGCTCTCGGCGGCTCCTCCCTGCCGAGCCAGGGCACCGCTTTTTGGCGCCCCCAACCACTTGGCGCCCTAGGCGACCGCCTAGTTCGCCTAGTGGTTGCACCGGCTCTGGGAAGCAGTTGTTTGCAGGAGCCCTTTCCAAGGCAGAGTATTCTGCATTCCAGTCCCCTTCCCACTCCGCTCCTCACACCGTGTAAGCCAGGCAATTCCAGGAGACCGTTTCCTGCACCCAACAGAGCCCATCTTCCCCAGCCCAGCACAGAGACAGCACCCTGTGTCCTGAACAGGGGCTAGGTTTCTTTAAGCAGACGAGGGAGGGCCCCAATCCCAACCCCAACGAACCACAGAGCCCTGATCTGGGCTCGGGGCACAGGGGATTTACCTTAAAGAACGTGTTCCCATGGCTGGCCAGCAGCGAGTCGGATTTGGGTTTGTTTTTGCTGTATAACGCATACATCCCAAACTGATCCTTCTGCAACAGAAACAAACACCCCTGAAGGACCCCTACACAGCCCGGAACGGTGCGGCTGTCACCCGAGTTAATGCCAAGTGACTCCGTTTCCTTTACAGAGAATTGCTGCAGAGTCTCTCCAAACTCACTGCCCCAGGGCCCCGGATGTTAGCTGGCTACACGGGGCCTGTGCACATGGGACCTGGGGAGGACGACTCTCCCTACGGATTCCTGGGACCTTGCCAGGAGCCCTGGGTAACTCCTTCAACTCCATGTCAGCATTATGGGAGACAGGGTTGTTCGCTGGTTCCCCCCAAGATCTTCCTTCTGCCCCTTGCCTGGGAGTCCCTGTGGGCTGTGGGGCTGCAGACCCTTACAGTGACCGCTGAACATGGCTGGAAAGAGACGCTGCAGCTGGCGTTCCAGGCCTGGTGGAGAGGGAAACAGGCTGTCCTGCCACAACTCTGCTTAGAGCCAAGGCTCCCTGCACCTCTCCCGCACTGTGCGTCATTATTAAAGCCACGTCCAAGAGTGGAGGCGCTTTGCACTTAGGGCGTATCTACATTGCAGTTAAAAGCCCATGGCTGGCCCGTGCCAGCTGACTCGGGCTCCCGGGCTAGGGGGCTGTTTAATTGCAGTTTAGACTCCTGGGTTCGGGCTGCAGCCTGAGTCTGGGATCCTCCCACCTCGCAGGGTCCTAGAGCCCAGGCTCCAACCCGAGCCCGGGAGTCAATACTGCCGTTAAACAGCCCCGCCCCATGAGCCCCGGTCAGCCGGCACGGGCCAGCCGCGGTGTCTAATCGCAGTGTAGACGTACCCCGAGAGACCACCTGCTCCTGCAATTCCTTCCGCATCTGACGTCACAGACGGAGGGTGAGGTGGAGGATGAGTCACAGGGGCTGACGGACTCTAAAGAGCAACGATCCTGTTGCCCTGGACATGTCCCTGAATAGCCAGGAACGACGGGAGAAAAATGCAGCATCTGCTTTTCCCCAGTCTTGGCAGAGCTGCCTTGAGCACAAGCTGCCTGCTGCACACTGGCCGCCTCCGCTCACAAGCCCTGAGGCTTTGTTGCCTGGAGGTGGTTTTGCTGGTGAACTGGGAGCAGAACCAGGCCTAGGTCGGAGCAGGAAGGGGCCAACACACCCGCTTCTCCCATGGTTTGTGCTGGGACGGTGGGCGTGGCATCAATAAAGCCAGCACAGGCAATCCGGAGCTCTCAGCAGAACTGATGAGAGTCCCCTGGCCATGTCCGCGTTGTGTTCCCCAGGGCTGGATTGTCCTACTGGCCTCCATGTGAATCCTGGCTGGTGGAGCAGACTGACTATGGGTAGCCAGGAAGTTTCTCTACGCTGCCCTCTGGCCCCAGATGGAGCTTTCAGAGCAGGCCAGTGTACAAAGCTCACTATCCCTCCCTGCAGGAAGCCTGGGGGTCTGGGGGCCTGGCCCAGCCATCAGCGCCGGTTCGGGCGTCCTGGGGAACACCAGGGGCTGTGCGTATGCGGTGAGCTTGGCAACGGGGGAGAGATGTTCATTAAAGTGACAGAAAATGCTGAGGAGAGAAGTGCTAAAAGGGACGCATAAGTAGTGAGCACAGAGCAGAGCCTAGGAAATCAGCCCGGGGCAGTTCTCGTCGCTCCCTCGGGTATGGGGTCCAGCGCACGGCTCTGCCGGTCTCGGGGCCCTGCCTTTCTTGAGGGCACCGCAGCTTCCCTTGCCAATGCGTCCCCAGACTGCGGCTCCTCCCCACTTCCCAGCCCCTGCAGAGGCAGCCGTGCCATGCCTTGGGGACCCTAGCGTATTGGCCCTGGCAGCTCGGACTTGACTGCATGAATGTGCGCTGCTCATTCCCTGTATGATCACAAGACCACGTGTCTTACACACCTGGGAGCAGGCTCTAGCCACTCACTGCGTGAACAAGACACAACTCCTTCCAGGGCAGCAAATTCCTTTCCCCTCCCAGCTCCGCGAGCCCAGCTGGGCTTCGGAGCGAGTCTCGTAACAGGAACCTGGGCTGCTCCGAAGGCATTACTCTGGGGCTGACCCCGAGGGACAGGCTCTGCAGTAACCCCTGCTCTGAGCAGAGGGTTCCAGCAAGCAGACTGCACAGACAATGGCACCTTTCACGGCCCAGCCCAGCAGCGGGGCAGGACAGCCAGGCGGGCGCAGGGGCCTTACGTGTCTGAGGAAGCCGTGGCTGACGCGCAGCGGATGGTTACAGCAGCTCTCCAGCTCCCGCAGGAAGTACTGGCTGTGAAAGTCGTAGAGCTTCTCCAGGTTCCCGAAAATGACGCTGCGCTTCCCTCTCAGGTCCTGGGGCAGGTCCAGGCGCTCCATCTCGGGGAAGTAGCTCTCGATGATGTAGCACAGAGACCGCACGTACTCCCGCTCCGTGGTCACCATCTCGTCGATGATGTGCCGCAGTTTGCTGCAGAGGCAGAAAATCTCAGTCGGGAAGGGGTGCCTTGGGCTCGGCTCCGCCATCCGGGGCAGCATCAGAATCTCGGCTTTCATTTGAAAACATTCTGTTTCCTGCCCTGCTAACTGGGAAGGACAGCGTGAAAGCCTGGCTCCTGGGGAACCAGCTCACCGCGTACATGCCAGGCTGGTCACTAACAGAGGAGGTAAGAAAGTGCAAGATAATGGACACTCATGTGTGGGTGTTGGGGGAGTACAGCCATCTTAACAGCCTTTCCTGCTACACCCCCACCGCCTCTGTGAGAAAGCTACTCCCCACTCCCCTTGCGCACAGGCAGCCTGCCTTGCCATGGGTAGCACCGCTAGGCTGGCCCAGGGCAGACGGCTGTCACAGTGAAGTGACTAGAAAGGCAAATGGAAGCCCTCAGGGCCCCAGGGTGCAGGAGGGCGTCACACAAACCATGGAAAACTGCTCTTGGGAAGAATGATCCAAAAGGCCCCTCCGTGGGAACAGTGCCCCGGAGAGCCATGGGAGACAACAGCCGTGGCTTCCAGCTCACTGGCATCCCAGCCCCTAGCAGGGCGGGGTGGGCCTGTCTCCATGTCTCTCCTGTGACCCCCTACCACATTGCTCACGCCTGGGCATCTCTTGGCCGGGAAGGTACTAACCAGCTGAGGCCTGGGGGCTTGGCTTGTGTGCTGCGTAGCCAGCAGGGGGCAGAGGTGTTGGCAGGTCCCTTCTCTGCACCCCAAGGGGACTGGGACTACGGAGAGACTCTTTCCTTTGGGGGCGGGTGCAGGTGGCTTTTAGCTGAGACGCTTCTGCTATTTAACTTTCCTTGGGAAATTAACTCCTTCCTGCTTGCTTCACCCTCATGCCCACCCCTTTCCCTTACAGCAGCACCTGGATGGGAATCAGGAGGGAGCAGCAAAAAGCCCAACAGGACCCTGCATCCGATGCCCTCAACAGGGGTCATACTCCCAGCCGGTTGCCCCTTCCAGCCTGCACCCCTCAGCCTTCGCCAGGTGGGTGCTGGGACAGCCGGGCGAAGGCAGTGACTGCTGGGTAGGGGAGAGACGAGGCTGTTGTGTGACAACTCAGTATGCAAAGCACTGCTCCCAGGGCACACAGCCACGCCGTTCCATCCACCCAGACTGAGAGGAGCATGGGATTTGCGCTGCGGGATCAGACCACTGCTCTTGGCACGGGGGGGGGGGGGGTCCTGCACAGAGGCCGTGGGACTGGGGACTGCCATCCAGCCCTCCCACCCATGGGGAAGCTGCTCATCGGCCTCTTCTCTGGGGCGGGCCTTCAGCGGGAGGGTCTGCACGCTGGCAGCTCACTGGCCTTGTCCTGCAGCTGGGCTGGAGAGAACCTGACAGGAAACTCCGCTCCAGACCTCTGCCTCATGCCTCTGCGTGGCAAAACCACGCCGGTTACGCTGTGCCCCTGGAGGAGGGAACGCCTTGCCCCCTGCTGACAATCCCTCCTGCAGTCTGCCATGCCGGCTACCTGTCCTGCTCAGGACAGCCCCGGAGGAGGGAAAATGGTAGTGGTCAGGTGGGCTCCTCGGCAGAGGGAGAACCCAGCTGTAATCCTGATTTACTCCACACCAGCCCAGACAAAGGGAGCTAGCTGTGTGAGCGCTGCGTGTCCCTGCTAACCTGGCAGATCTCCTCACAATCACAAGTGAAATGCAGCGACACTGGGGCCCCACTGCGTGAGACAGGGATTAGCAACTACTCCCGTTAGCACGGGGGGTGACGTTGCCCAGTGCATGCAGCCTGCTGGTGTAGAGACAGGACCATCACCAGTCACTCCTGGTACCCACGGGAGCTGAGGGCCAGTACCGCGGGGTGGCTCAGGCACTGACAGGTGGGCACCACCACCTGTGAGGAACAGAGGGGTTTCTTCCCCGAGCTCGTAGAAGAGCGGGTGGCTGATACGAAGAAGAGGTCCGTCCGTGGGTTTGAAGGAACAGACATTACCTCTCCCCGCTGGACACGTCTTAGCAAAACACCGGCCACCTACGCCAGAGAGGGCTGCGTGGCATCAGTGGCTGGCAGGCAGGATGAGCTGGCAGCAGCCCATCAGCACGGTACAGGGCCATGCTGTGGTGGGGAGCCCGGCAGCTGGGAAGGGGCATTCCTAGCAGAATGCTTACAACTGCTGCCCATGCCCATCCCTGGCTGCTGAGAGGGTGAAGCATTTTCCCTCTCTGGCACCCCAGTGCCTCCGGACTTCTCACGGCTCCATCTCCACCCCAGCCTGCTGGGAGCTCAGGTGGGTGCGAGACAAAGGACTGCCAGAATTTCAACTAGAGCTCCCACCCTTCCCCCTCACTTTATCCCTGCAGTATCACCCCCCCACCTCTCCCTGGCTGTGTGACAGAGAGAACCAAATGGGGAGGGAGGGAGACAGAAAGGAGAGACCTGGAGCCCCCTCCCGCTAGCTGGGAGGAGGAGCCGCAGGGAGAACAGCAATCCTCTCTGCCAGCTGGGAGGAGCCAAACGCTGCAGGGGTAAGGGCTCTTTCCCGCCCCAAACAGAGGCATCCGCCGTGGGAGCAGAGCATAGCCAGGAACACCTCCCCTCAGCGGGTTGGGGCGCAGCGGCGCTGCTGGTGGGGGGACGGGAGTCCCCTCTCCCTGGATTATCAGACCCACAGATGAACACGATTTGTTGGGGAAGAGTCAACATGGTTTTTGTAAAGGGAAATCATGCCTCACCAATCTATTAGAGTTCTTTGAGGGGTCAACAAGCATGTGGACAAGGGGGATCCAGTGGATATAGTGTACTTGGACTTTCAGAAAGACTTTGACAAGGCCCCTCACCAAAGGCTCTGAAGCAAAGTAAGCAGTCATGGGACAAGAGGGAAGGTCCCCTCATGGATCAGTAACTGGTTAAAAACAGGAAACAAAGGGTAAGAATAAATGGTCAGTTTTCAGACTGAAGAGAGGTAAACAGATGTGTCCCTCAGGGAGCTGTACTGGGACCAGTGTTGTTCAACATATTCATAAATGATTTGGAAAAATGGTATACATGGTGAGGTGGCAAAATTTGCAGATGATATAAAATTACTCAAGATAATTAAGTTCAAAGTTGACTGTGAAGAGTTACACAGCAATCTCACGGAACTGAGTGACTGAGCAATAAAATGGCAGATGAAATTCAGTGTTGATAAATGCAAAGTAATACAAATTGGAAAACATAATCCCAACTATACTTAAAAAATGATGGGATTTAAATTAGCTGTTACCACTCAAGAAAGAGATCTTGGAGTCATCGTTGAGAGTTCTCTGAAAACATCCGCTCAATGTGCAGCGGCAGTCAAAAAGGTGAACAGAATGTTGGGAATCATTAAGAAAGGGACAGATAATAAGACCGAGAATATCCTATTTCCTCTATATAAATCCATGGTACACCCACGTTTTGAACACTGAGTTCAGTTCTGGTTGCCCCAGTTAAAAAAGATATATTGGAATTGGAAAAGGTTCAGTAAAGGACAACAAAAATGATTAGGGATATGGAACGGCTTCCATATGAGGAGAGATTAATAAGACTGGGATTGTTCGGTTTGGAAAAGAGACAACTAAGGGGGGATATGAAGAGGTCTATAAAATCATGACTGGTGTGGAGGAAGTAAATAAGGAAGTGTTATTTACCCCTTCACATAAAACAAGAACTAAGGGTCACCCAATGAAATTAAGAGGCAGCAGATTTAAAACAAATGTAAGGAAATATTTCTTCACACAACGCACAGTTAACCTGTGGAACTCCTTGTTAGGGGATGTTGTGAAGGCCAAGACTATAACAGGGTTCAAAAAAGAACTAGATAAGTTCATGGCAGATCGGCCCATCAATGGCCATTAGCCAAGATGACCAGGGATGCAACCATATGCTGAGTGTCCCTAGCCTCTGTTTGCCAGAAGCTGGGATTGGACGACAGGGGGTGGATCACTTGTTCGATTGCCTGTTCTGTTCGTTCCCTCTGAAGCACCTGCCATTGGCCACTGTCAGAAGCCAGGATACTGGGCTAGCTGGACCATTGGTCTGAACCAATCTGGCCAGTCTGATGCTCTTATGCTGGGAGGCAGACGGCTGCTGGTAAAGGCGCTCCCCATGCCATGCACAGCGCCTGCTGGGGGCAGCGTGTGCACAGCTCAGGAGAAGTTTGGATTCCACCTCTTGTCAGGCTGGATGAGGAAGTCTCCACTGGGCCGCAGCGTTCAAGCCCAGCCACTCACTACAGACAGATCACACCTACTGGGCACCAGGGTGGCTCTAGACACAGCCGAGCGTGCCAGCCAAGGGGATCCTCAGGTGCTCCTTATGAGAAGGTTTCGGCTCCCTTTACATACAGAGGACATCCGCTGGGCCAGAGCACAGCCCCCTGCCTCCTGAACATTCTCCCACCCATGAACACATGTCGAATCTTCATGCTAGCCTGGGCTAAGGTCAACTTCCTCCTTTGTCTCTTTGCAGAAAGTCTCAAAGACACGGGTGCTGGAGCAGAAGTCAAAGCACAGTGATGGGCTCTTTCCCAGCAACAGCTCCAGCATTGCCTTGCAGAGTCAAACAGTCAGTTGTTTGCCTGGCCACAGCCCCAAGGAATTGTTCTGAGCACTCTGCAGGGCCTCTGGGATTGCTCCATCTGCTTCCCACGGACATTCCCCTGCAGCTCCAGTACCCTTTAGGGGAACAGCCTACCAGCCGAGAGCCAGACAGAACAGGAGGTCTGCCAACTCTTCCAGAGGCAGCGAAAATCCTCCCCTTTGGCCTTGGCTGCTGCAGTAGCAAGACATGTTGCATGTACATGGCAGGGCTGGCAGTGGGCCAGGGCACCCTGAACCACTTGGGGATGACCCAGATCCTGAGCCCCCTTCCTCAAGTGACGGAATACAGCCCTGTGTTCACACCCTACACGCTACTGGAATAGACTTTGTACAAGCCCTGCCCTGTGAGGTGTCATTTGAAAACTCATAACTTGCTGATCAGCAGTATCATGGCAAAGCGCATATCGCCACATTATAGGTAAAGGTATGGACATACGCTGAAATCAGCTGACTGAAGAGTGTTTCCCAGGTAAGTCTGGGGAGTGGTTAAACCAGTTTCTCAAAGACAAAGGGCAAGCTGACGTCCCAGCCAGGTGACAACACAGCTAATGGGCCATTACCTACCAAATGGCCAGTCTTTGACCCAAACTGGGGTCGGGGACAGAAAGAGCTGCATCTTAGCAAAGAAACTGCATGGAGTCTCCTTTGTTCAGCAGACCGCCTGTCTCCTGGGTCTCAGCTAGAAATGCTTTGCAAAGCGGGACTGAACACCTCTAAAAAGGAGGGGCAAACCCCCAAGGTTCCCCCCTCTCTCTCTCCCTGCCCATCTCATGCTCTGTCCCTGCGAAGACAAAGGGAGCGGCCTGCTAGACTCTGGGGGAAGGGTCCTGACCCAAGGAGTTTGGTCAGTGTTGCTGTTGGAAGCGTGTGGTGAGAAACTTTGCTTCAATCTAATGGAGTTTGTTCAGTTAGGCACTAGGAAGAGTTTTATCTTTATTTTTTTCTTGTAACCATTTCTGACTTTTATGCCTCATTGCTTGTACTCACTTAGAATCTCTCCCTCAGAAGTTAATATGTTTGTTTTATCTAATCCAGTGTGTTTAAGTTAAAGTGTCTGGGTAACTCTACTTAAGATAACAAGCTAGTGTATATTCTTCCCTGAAAGGAATAATGACCTTGATATATCTGGACTGTCCAGGAGAGGGCTGGGCAGTACAGGACGTGCATTTCTGGGGGCTGGGAGTGAGCTGGGGTCACCCTGCAGTAGAACCAAGGCTGGTGAGAGACAGGGTGTGACTGGCAGGCTGCAGTTACACACACACACATCTGGACGCTGGCAGAGCAGCCCAGGTTGGGAGCTATAAGAGTACGGCATTGCAAGGCACCCCAGGTGACAGGGCAGGGGGAACACAACCCCCCCACGGGTCTGGATTGTACCCGGCAGTCACATCATCCTGAACCACTTTGGAATTTCAGCCCCCTTCCTTGCCCCTCTTCCACTTTGGGGAACCTGTGCCATTGTTTTCGGGCACGACAGGCAATCTCTGCAGACTGCTGGGTCCCTGAGGGGACTGAGCGGAGTGTGCTCCTTCCAGTTCAAGGCCACGCTAAAACCCAACCTCCTTCCCCTTCTGGGCATCCCTCGGGGGGAAATGCTGCAAGAAGATGTGTCAACCCTGTTGAAAATGGGAGCCTAGAGCCCAGTGCCTTACCAGGGAGAGGCTTTTGCCCTGGTGTTTCTTTATCCCCAGGAAATGGGTGCCCCAGTTCTTACATCTTTATCGGACCACTTGTGCATTCGCAAAATAAAATCAATATCCACCTCATTGCAGAGGGCCCACGACCTGGCTAGAGGTCGTCCTCCTTTAACGCCAATAGCCTAGACGTTGCCCCATTAGAGACACTTTCCCCCCCTTCCTCACAAGGGGGCCTCGCTGTGGAGCGTGTAGTGGAAGGTGGCGACTGCTCCCTGACCCAGCTGCCAGCACTGTGTGTTTTAGGAAGTTGGAGCTCCCCTTTTGCGCCTCTCTGAATCTGCCTCCTCAGCCCCTGGGGCCTGTCTCCACCCCAGGACTCGCCCCAGTGCTGGAGATGAGGCAGGTTCCGGCAGAGCACTCAGTACCGTGTCACCAGAAGTGCTGCTTTGTGCCTTAGCAGCCACAGGGAGACCCAGCCCCTCGCAGCCTGCCTGGCCCCTGCACATGGGCTGGGAGAAGAAGTCACCTACCTGCCCCGGCTCTTGGCCTCTGGCGTGGAGCCGTAGCTCCTCTGCTCCTCGGGCAGGCAGTGCGCAGCCCAGCTGTGAGCGGCTTGCTGCCATGCGGCGTGAGTCCTGTCCGCGAGCTCCGTGCTGCTCACTTCCAGCCCCTTAATGAAGACTCCCGTGTTGCCGTACCTGGCCGGCTCGCTCAGAGTCCTCTGGCAGCTGGACCGCAGACTCTCGCTGCAGGGAAGATCAAAGCTTTGGGCCTTTTTCAGCGTCCTCTTGGATGGTGGCCTCCTGGAGGCGGACGCGGTGGAGCAGGATGAATTCGCCTCAAGAATTTCTAAAATACTCTCCAGGTTTGGCTTGTCCTCGGGCATGTGGCATGGAGCCTCGCAGGCCACTGTACCAAGAGAAACCCTGCTCAAGTGGGGACTCCTGCTGGGAGCAGCTTGGGAGGTCAATTCTTCCCCAGCACTGACATCCCCGGAGCCGCTCAGGGACGGTGAGAGAGCTTTTTCCCTGATCCACCCAGGAGAACGGTTTGGCCTGCTGTAGAAATGGGACACGCTGGGACTCCTGTCTGAAAGCAGCCCCGGGATGGCTCCCTCCGAGTGCCTCCTGCGGGACAGCCGGCTGCTCTCACCACCACAGCTGGAATGCTCCCCCTCACCTGGCTTCCGCTCAGAGAGCAGAGACCGTCGTGTTCTCAGGGCAGCTTCTAGCTTCTTCTCAAAGACCAGTTTTGTCTCCTGGCACTTGGACCATGCAAATTTCCACTGCTTCAGCCCTTTGTCGCTCTTCAGCTCACAGGCCAGCTCTTTCATCTCCTGGAATTTGGCATCGCTGATTTCCGGGTGCTGTCCCTTGTAGCTTTCCAAACACTTGATCACTGCCGCACAGTGCTCTGGGGAGCTGCAGTCCTCCATGCTGATGCAGGCTAGGTGTCGCATCCCCTCCAGCGCCCACTCGTACGCCTGCAGGGAGCAACGACAAGGAGAACAGCCAATCAGTTTGCTCTGGAAGGAATAAACCCCCCGCTCAGTGCAGCCCAAGAGAAAAGGGTCAGTGTGCGGGCCAAGGCAGCGCCAAGTGCGCGAGCCAGAGGGGCTGCCATTGTCAATGGGGCTTAACAACTCCGCCAAACAACAGGCTCTTTATGCAGTGGGCTCCAGCTGTGCTGGCTGCACCGTCACTGCTCCACCCTGCAGCAGGGTCACTCCCGGCAAGGGCAATTCTGGAGCTGGGCCGTCTTCTCCAGTGTGCACGCCGGGAGGGGCAGGCGGCCTTTGGGAAGTAGCTAGCAGCACCACAGCAGCTTTCAGCCCTCGGTGGGCCTGTGGGGTGCACAGCCCTGGAGCTTACCTGCTACTTGCATCCCGCATTTCAATTCACCCCCATTAACTGGGGTCGGTAGCAAGCGGCAGCTTTTGTTGGGAATGAGACTGTTGCTCCTTGTCTAGCTCTCCTGTGAGATTGGGGTGCGTGCCCTGCCAGTAACACCATGGAGGACACCTTCCCCAGTCCTCCCCTGCCACCATGGCCTCTAACCCAGCCAGCCCCGACCCTCCCCTGCCACCATGGCCTCTAACCCAGCCAGCCCCGACCCTCCCCTGCCACCATGGCCTCTAACCCAGCCAGCCCCGACCCTCCCCTGCCACCATGGCCTCTAACCCAGCCAGCCCCGACCCTCCCCTGCCACCATGGCCTCTAACCCAGCCAGCCCCGACCCTCCCCTGCCACCATGGCCTCTAACCCAGCCAGCCCCGACCCTCCCCTGCCACCATGGCCTCTAACCCGGCCAGCCCCGACCCACCCCTGCCACCATGGCCTCTAACCCGGCCAGCCCCGACCCACCCCTGCCACCATGGCCTCTAACCCGGCCAGCCCCGACCCTCCCCTGCCACCATGGCCTCTAACCCGGCCAGCCCCGACCCTCCCCTGCCACCATGGCCTCTAACCCGGCCAGCCCCGACCCTCCCCTGCCACCATGGCCTCTAACCCGGCCAGCCCCGACCCTCCCCTGCCACCATGGCCTCTAACCCGGCCAGCCCCGACCCTCCCCTGCCACCATGGCCTCTAACCCGGCCAGCCCCGACCCTCCCCTGCCACCATGGCCTCTAACCCGGCCAGCCCCGACCCTCCCCTGCCATCATGGCCCCTAACCTGCCTGACCCTTCCCCCCCACCATGGCCCCTAACCCAGCCAGGCTGGCTCCCACCACCATGGCCTGTGACCTGGCCAGCCTTTCCCCACCTCCACCCTTCGCTTCTCCTGTACAGGAATGCAGTATTGACAGAGACATACTAGATTACAAGCCCCATTATGGCTGAGACGCCTGGATTAGTCACTAGCCGGGTTCTAGGGATTTGACGCTTTGTTCGCTTTAATTTGACCATTCCAGTGACACGCTGGACGGGGAAAGGAAGGGGCCATGACAGCGGGCCCCCAAGAGGTACTGCGAAAGCCCGGCCGTAGCGTCGGAGATTTAAAAGCCAGAAGGGCCCATTGTGACAATCTAGTCTGATGTGCTGCAGAATCCAGGCCAGAGAATTCTACCCGGTGCCGTCTGCACTGGATCCATCACTGGATGCTGGTTTAGGGCTCCTCTTTGAAATTGCCTTTACTGAAATCATTCATGTAACCCCTCCCCCTTATTCTTTTAAGGAACTGTTCATTCTCATGGGCTGCTTGAGAGCCCAACCATCAGCTTTGTAGGAGTCAGAGACGTGAGTTATTTACTTTGATAGCTTTGGTTTACTGAAATCCAAGGAAAACGCGAAGGACTGTATGCCAGCAGCCCCCGTTCCTGTCGCTGTGTGCCCACCCTCCTGACCGCATTTGTGCCTATTGTTGGTTACACCCACTGGCATCTTGTATTCAGTGAGCTTTTGGGGGTAGGGACTCTCCTGGAGTTGGTTTTGTGCCCCTAGCACAGTGGGGCTGATCCTGATGGTGCTTCCGGCTGCTCCTCTCCTGGGAATGACTGAATGATAAAGCATCAGTGCTGTGCTCACCAAAATACAGTAAAAGCTTTGTTATCCGGCATGCTGGGGGAATGGGTTAGTCAAAAATTCTGGTTAACCAAGAGTGATATGGAGAGAGGGAGTTTGGGTGTGGGAGGGGACTCAGGGCAGGGGGTTGGGGTGCGGGAGGGGCTTGGGGGTGCTAGATCCAGGCAGTACCTACCTCAGGCAGCTCCTGGGAAGTGGCGACATGTCCCTGCTGCTCCTAGGCAGAGGCATGGCCAGGCAGCTCTGCGCGTTGCCTCCACCCGCAGGCGCCGCCCCCACAGCTCCCATTGGCTGCAGTTCCCAGCCAATGGGAGCTGCAGAGCCAGCGCTCGGAGTGGGGAGGAGGCAGTGCACGGAGTGGGGCGGAGGCAGTGCACGGAGCCCCCGTGGCCATTCCTCCACCTAGGAGCAGCAGGGACAGGTCGCTGCTTCCAGGGAACCATGCGGAGCCAGGTAGGGAACCTGCCGGCCCCGCACCAACCAGACTTTTAAGGGATATCAGAAATGGCAGTTTCTAGAGCTTTCCGGTTGGTAAAGTGCTGGATAACACAGCTTTTACTGTACGTGGATGCTAAAGCATGAGGTTAGTACGAATTAATCCACACACAGCTGCCTAAACCAGCCTCTTCAGACATCCTCGTATCGGTAGAAGTTACAATTGTGTTGCAGGAGTGGCTGACAAGAATCAGAGGCCACTGTACCCAAGCACTGCCCAGAGGGGCAGTAATTAGACGCTCGCGCTCCAAGGACTCCCAATCGAAATGTCCGATTTCTGTGACTTGTTACTGCAGCCGCCGTTTTTCAACAAGCCCAAGCCTGGCTGGGCTAAGCGTACAGAATCAGACAATAAGATGGACATTCTTAGCAGCGAGTGTAATCAACAGTTGGGACAAATTATCAAAGGTTGTGGTGGAGCCTTCCCCACTGGCAACTTTACAAGCAATGTTGCATGTTTTTCTAAAGGATCTGCTGTAGTTCACACAGGAACTATTTCAGGGAAGTTCTCTGGCCCGTGTTATGGCAGTAGCTTCAATCTGCTCTATTTTATGAAAATTAGCTTGCCCCTCAGACTCCTGGCAAGTTTCAAATGGGAGTCCTGGATAAGCAGAGTTTGCATGCTGTTCTCACAGGTGTCACCAGGGGGCGCAGTTAAACAGTCTACGTCCACACTAGGAGCTAGGGGAGTGATTCCCAGCTTGTGTGCACTTCTGCCAGCTCATGAGAGCTGGTGTGAATATAAATGGCAGCGTAGCTCGGTCATACAGGCAGCAGCAGCAGGGACACGCCTCAGCTGTGCTGAGTACAACCTCACCCAAATCCTGGGGGTATCTACTTGGCACGACCAAGCCATTGCACAGATACTGCCACCTGGGATACCGCGACTACCCTGCTATTTATACTGAGCTAGTGCGATTGTGTGTCCGCGGGCTGGGAATCACACACCAAGCTCTCAGTGTAGGCATGGCCTTAGTATGCAAGCAAATGTAAGGCTTGGGAAAACCTGCTGTGCTGGTTTTCGTTTTGGTTTGGGGAGAGGCAGGTTCTTGGTCCGAGGAGTCTGTTCTCTGTGTGCTGTGTGACCACCTCTGTTCCAGGACTGGTGAAGGTGTGTAAATACAATGAGTTACATGTACAGTCTGCCCAGAGCCCATGTCACTGCTTTCTCCTCCACTGGGAAGCTGACCTGCAAGGCCCCAACATCTGCTACCTCTCTGCAGAGGCACTGGAGAATCACTAAAGTAGAAGCATTTGGAAGAGAAGGACCTAGGGGTTACAGTGGACGAGAAGCTGGATATGAGTTGACTGTGCCCTTGTTGCCAAGAAGGCTAACGGTATTTTGGGCTGTATAAGTAGGAGCATTGCCAGCAAATCGAGGGACATGATTATTCCCCTCTATTCGGCATTGGTGAGGCCTCATCTGAAGTACTGTGTCCAGTTTTGGGCCCCACACTACAAGAAGGATGTGGAAAAATTGGAAAGAGACCAGCGGAGGGCAACAAAAATGATTAGGGGCTGGAGCACATGACTTATGAGGAGACACTGAGGGAACTGGGATTGTTTAGTCTGCAGAAGAGAAGAGTGAGGGGGGATTTGATAGCTGCTTTCAACTACCTGAAGGGGGGTTCCAAAGAGGATGGATCTAGACTGTTCTCAGTGGTGGCAGATGACAGAACAAGGAGTAATGGTCTCAAGTTGCAGTTGGGGAGGTCGAGGTTGGATATTAGGAAACACTATTTCACTAGGAGGGTGGTGAAGCACTGGAATGGGTTCCCTAGGGAGGTGGTGGAATCTCCCTCCTTAGAGGTTTTTAAGGCCCGGCTTGACAAAGCCCTGGCTGGGATGATTTAGTTGGGGTTGGTCCTGCTTTGGCAGGGGGTGGGACTAGATACCTCCTGAGGTCCCTTCCAACCCTGATTCTATGAGTCTATGATAACAGTCTGTATTGTTAATGGTCCTGATCCACTGCTATGCTCAATGGGGTGATCCAATATAGCCAAGTGCCATCAACTGAGAGACAGCAGCTAGAATGCAAGTGTGGAGCAGAAACTGTCTCCACATATTTCTCCACATAGAGAACACAAGGTTCCTCCCAACAAAGACAAAAAAGCCAGCGGTCCCCCTTATACGCGGGATATCGATGCAAAGGGGGGAGAACAGACCCTAGGTGTTATGAGGCCATGGGGGAGGAACGTACGCTCAGCTCTGTGATCTGTACGGTAACTGAATGCCAATGCACAGGGCCATATCTGCGGGGGCAAGAGACAGAGCAGGGCCACTCCAGAGACAGCTGCAAGGACTTGGGAGCCTCCTGAGTCCTTTAACGACTGTTCTTTTGAGCTGCAGTTACATGGAGTGTGCCCAGCCAGTCTCACTACACATGCAAAGCTAGAAGCTACTTCAGAAACCGCCGCAGCTGCTCCAGAACAAATGCTGCCAGATCTACAACGACAACAACCAAAGCCTGCAGACACAGCAGCAGCCCCGTGCTGACCTGCCTAGCACAGCGACAGTCCGTCCGTCCTACCGCCTCCCTGACCCCTGGCAGCAGGCTTTTAAAGAACACAGCTGGGTGGGGAAGAAGTGTCTGCTGGAGTGGGAGGGCCACATCTGGAGTGTGTGGGGGGGTGTTTGTCCATGGGGGGGATGGAAATAGGGGACGGCGCAGGGTTGTCACTGGGTGGACTGGGCTGGTCTCAGTGGGTTGGAACCAGGGTTGTTCTGTGCTCTGGCAGTGACACCTAATCTTCAAGAAGGTGAGGGCAGGATGGGGCGACCAGCTGGCAGAGCTTGGTCGATGTTGTCCCCCATGTGACATGTAACTAATTTCGCTGGTCCACGCCCTGGGGTGGGGCAGTGGCTCCCGTTGTTGCTGGCAGGTTCCTTGGCAGTGGCAGAAAGGAGCTAGGAGAAGCTAACAGCCCAAGAGGAACTTAGAAAGGATTGTAAATCTTGATGGCAATTCAAGTCCCCAGTGCCTGTCACAGGCGAGTTAATAATGCAGCTTTGTCCTCTGCACAATGGCCTCTGCCTTCCATCCTCCCCGCAGTGGATGGCTAAATGGCCACTGCGGCTTTTCCAGGTCACGGCATCTTCACAACTGCACTTTCCAGCCGCAGAACAACAGCAAGGAGAGCACCGCCCAGCACCCAAGTGAACAACGTGTGCACCAGCCCTTCCACGGGCTTTTGAAGCTCCCAGCTGACCTCCCACTCTGGGGTGCACTGGGGTGTGTGGAGAGGGTGGAGGAGGATTGGGGCTCTGGGCTTCAGTCGCTGGGTGGGAGGGGCTGCAGGCTTCAGGTGTGTGTGTGTGTGTGTGAGGGAGGGAATGAGGGAGGGAGGGAGGAGGGGGATCGGGGCTTTGGCTTCATTTCTCCAGAAGCTAACAAACAGCTAGCACAGTACAAAGATGCAGGTCTGTGTGTGGTGGAGGAGCTGCATTCTACTGACATTCTCAAATTATGCCCCAGGAATTAACTCCGGGGTCAGCCAGGAAAGAAGCTGCCATCTTTTGTGATCTAATTAGTGTTAAACCATAGGGAGGCCGTTCCTGAAACTCGTTATCAAAAAGATTATACCCGTCCTCCCCCCGCAGAGCCTACCCACACCACAATGGAATTTAGGTGTCAGTGCCGGACCTGTCCTACACCAAGGGACCAGGGCAAAGCAAAGTTTGCGGTGACCATCCATTCCATTAGGGAGAGCCAGAATACATGCCTCAGAAAGGCGCAGCACATTCTCAGAGAGAAGGTGGATTTACTGCTCCTTAATCAATAAATTACCAGGATACTGTCACTGCTGTCTACAGTATAAGTGTGGATTGGTACACATTCAGGAACAGAAGCTACCTGGAATTTGAGTCTTGGGGATTTCTACAGCACCCATCAGATCAACGTTAAAGGGCTGCCCACGTAAAGGGTGACAAGAGAACACTTCCACCCCACCATCAGTGGGTGGCGTTCAGATCTCTACTCAGCACTGTAGAGACACCATCTGGTGTGAGCAGCACTTGTCACTCAGGTTCAAAGCCCTTCACTAATCAGGAGATCAAGAATCTTTTCTTCCTTAAAATCTGTAAACACACAAAAGAGATTTCTCATGGACTGTAGTCACAGGGACCAATAACCCCTCAGAAAAGCAGGACACATCTCCTGGAATTGCTTAAAGGCACCAGGAGTGAAGGAACAAGAGATGGGCATCCTGTTATCTGGGGATGGAGTTAAGAAAAGGTTGGACTGGTAGACCCCTGTTCTTCCCATGCGTGAAAAGCTGTAATATGGGGAGCTGGAGGAGGAGATGTGCCTTTTGGAGAAAATGAACCCAATAGTTCAGAGGTTCTCAAACTGTGGTCCATGGAAAACCCGTGGTCTGCGAGCTCCATTCAGGTGGTCCGCAGATAGTTCCCTCTAAGGTGCATGCCTGGGCGGCTGCACATGAGAAAATGAAGGGCCACCCACCTAATTAGTGGAGCTGCGCAGGCGTGACTCCACTAATTAGGTGCCTGGACCCTGGAGAAGACGCACATGTAAGGTGAGGTGGTGGCCTTGGGGGGAATAGAGGGTAGGTGGGAGGGGGCAGTGGGGTGAGAAGAGGGGGTGGGGGGAATTTGGGACCTGCAGGGCTCTGTGGCTGCTGTGGCGGGGCAGTGAGGGCACATCCATCGTATTAGAAAGGTAAGCCTATTGATATTAAAATATGAGTTGTGTGCTTTTATTTGTAGAACAAAAACGTTTATTATTATTAAGTTTTTTTTATATAGCGCTTTTACCCAAAGTGCTTTACAATAGTTAGCTACTGGTACAAACAACATTTGGAAAGAGCATTAAGTGGTCCACTGAGACCCTCAGCAGGTTTCAAGTGGTCCGCGGAAAAGAAAGGTTGAGAACCTCTGCAAGAGTTGGTTTCTCCTTAGTGCTCAGGGTGCTCAGTGTTTTTCGCATACGGACTAGCTACAACAGGCTCTAGGTACAAGGGCTGCCACCACACACAACAGGCCAAGAATCAAAGAGCCATAAGGACTGTAAGGGTGTTGAGGGGGCATCACGCGTAATCCCCAAGGAGAAGGAGAAGCCAAAGGGAGAAGAGTGTGTAAACCAGGGCTGGCCCTAGACCAAATGGCGCCCCAGGTGAAGAGCATCTTTGGCGCCCCATCATCCATTTGTTAAACTTTTGAATACTTTATTTTTATTGCATCTGTACCCCATTTCACGACTTCGATGCATGATTTGCATGCATGATTTATCCCTGTCAGATAATATTATAAATTTGCACACTAGGATCTGTAAATCTATATTTATTCATGCCATATATAAGCAAATAAAAAAAAGTTTCCTCTAAGCTTATAGAAACTTTTTAATTTTTAGGAATAACTGAAATGTCCTAACATCAAGAAATTGAACTGTGCACCAGCACTGGGTGGATCAGTATAAAATGGTATTACAGTAGGTGACGGCTTTAGAATGTTAACCCTAGTCCTTTCGTTCAGAAGGTCGCTTTTCTTGCCTCTGCCCTTGTGAACTAAAGCACTGTGTCAGAGAGATACAGAGAATGGCCAATGGCATTTTCAAGTGATAAAATAGCAAGCAATGTCAGTCTCTCATCAGCCATCGTCGATCAAAGATATGTTTTAATGAGCCTGAGCTTTGAAAATCTGCGTTCACCACTCATGACTGTGACCAGCAGCATGAGCAGAATCCTCAAAGCTATCCGCACATCAGGAAAAGTGTCCTTCAGCTCTGGATCGTGAATGGAGAACTTGGAGTGGAGAGCGCTTCCCGTGTGGCAAAATGTGACAGATGTCCAATTCAACATAGATCTTTATCATTGACATCCAAACATTCCCCAGGTGTCAGCGTCCAGTGAAGGTCCATACAATTGTTAAGAGTGTTCTCCTGTCCTGGCAGCTTACTAAAGTCATACAAAAACTCCCAGGTCTTTTTGTGGTGCTTCATTTGTCTAAGCCTTTCTTCAATGGACACTCAAAGCGTGTCAACAAGCGAGCAAAAAAACTCCCTCTTGAATTTTTCTTCCGAGCTTCCCATCACCTCATCACTGCCCTTGTAATCAAATTGTCTCTTCTTCCAATGAATGCGAGTTTCCTTGAAGAAAGGCTCAACTGCTAAGTTTACTGCCATTTCTTTGGCAGCAGTGATGGCATCTTCAAATCTGTTGTCTCTGTAGGCCACAATGAAATCAAGGCAGTTTCTCATCAAAATAGTAGCAGTCGCAAAGTCCATCGACGGCGTGTGTAATGCCTTGCTAACAACGTTTACTTGGAACAGGGTATCGGGCCAAACCACAAGTGAGACAGAAATTTGAAGTCAATGATCTGGTTTGCCAGGCTTTGTGCCTCATGTCGGATTCTGGCCTCGGCTTTACTCGACTGCGCCAATTCCATCAGGGCGTCATAAACCTCAGTCACTTGGTCCCTCACCGGCCTTACGCTGTCAATGCAGCTCTCCCAGTGAGAGTTACTTAGTGGGGCTTCACCGTCAGTTTTGTAACCTTGTTTGTGAAGATCTTTCACCTGATAGTTGATGCTGAAAACAAGATATGTATCCTTGGCAGTGCTCCAAAGAAAGATACTGAATCTAAAGAAGATGATGCCGCATCTGACACAACCAGGTTGAGGGAATGGCAGCCATAAGGCATGAAGAAAGCTCTTGGATTCAGCACAAGGATCCTTGCCTGGAAGCCACTGTCTCTTCCCGTAATGTTCACACTGTTGTCGTAGCCTTGGCCCCAGCAGTCCTGAAGATTTATTTTATTCTCATTCAAAACGTCCTGTTAGGCCTTTTCCAGTCGAGTTGTCCCCAGACCGGAAAGAGATAAAATGGTCCTTTACTTGGATACAGCCATCCTCGTCATCAACAAATCTTACTGTAAATGACATCTTTCGCAGTGTGTCTTTGAGAAGTGTCGCTTCTGCTCATTTATTGGCAACGTCATATCATAGGCGCCGACTCCGTGGGTGCTCCGGGGCTGGAGCACTCATGGGGAAAAATTGGTGGGTGTTTACCACCCACCAGCAGCTCCTCGCCCCACCCCCTGCCTCAGCTCACCTCTGCCTCCGCTCCGCCTCCTTCCCTGAGCGCGCCGCCGAGTCCTGCTTCTACCCCCTCCCAACGCTTGCGCCGTGAAACAGCTGTTTCGCGCGGCAAGACTGGGAGGGAGGGGGGAGGAGGAGGAATGCGGCATGCTTGGGGGAGGAGGCGGGGCCAGGGCGGGGATTTGGGGAGGGGTCCAATAGGGGCAGGGAGGGGGCGTAGTCGGGGCGAGGCTGGGGCTGGGGGGGTGCGAGCACCCACCAGCGCCAATGAAAGTTGGCACCTGTGCGTCATAGCCTTAATTTTGCCCAGCTCGTTCAAAATTGTATGATCAATGCATTTTATTTTCCCTTTTGTTGCTAAGAACAAAAACAGCACCCCGAGCCTGGCGCCCCCCAAGCCTGGCATCCCATGCGGTCGCCTGCCCTAAATTCGACCCTGGTGCAAACCTCCAACATGATTAATGAGGTGTCTGGAGTGGGAGACAGAAGCACATCAACCACTCAGGCTCCCTCTTCAGAGATGAAGAAAGCACATGAAGGGTCATGCATCTGTGCCTCTGAAGCAACAACGAATGACGGTACAGGGAAGATCAAAGAAGGCGACAGCAGAAACCCAGGACTTCTCCTTCCAGGAAGCCACAAAGGACTGTCTGCGTCTCTGCTGAGAAGGAAGCATAGGCTGAGAGTCTACTGGTGGCCTTGTGTCTAAGCACTTTGCCACTAGTGATCAGTGCCAAGGAGGTTGGCAACAAAAAGCCGCTGTAAGTCCCAGGCCCCTGTGGCTCTGGCACTGCCCGACACCAAGTCCCCAGGCCCCTGTGATATTTCTGCTTTGGGAAAGGGAGGAATGGGCAGGCAGGGGGTGAGCTGGGAATACTGCTACTGATACGTTATTGATTTCAAACAACCAAACCATCCTTGGCCCCTACAAACTGCACACTGCTACTGTATGCAAGGACTATTCCCCTCGCCACTCAGTGTACTTGCTACACCTGTCTGGCCTTACCCCCTGCAAGCTCTCTGGGGCAGGGACTGTCTCTTACTAGATGGCTACATAGCAAACAGCACAATGAGGCTTCAATCTGGTTGGGGCCTCCAGCCAGGACTGCAATGTAACTAACAATCAGCATTTCAGGTGGGAGTTTGAAAAAACGTTTCTGGCAGGCGGGTGCTTTAGTGCTTTACCTAGAAATTGGGCAAGGGCTTGGCACAGCTCAGTTCAGGGCTGTGTGTAGGGTACGGGAGGCCTTTCTTTGGATCTCTGCTCCTGCACCCATCCTCCTGACAGTGCAGGAGCAGAGATCCTAGGAGAACCCTCCTGAACATGCTGCACTGACCTAAACTGTGCCAAGCACCTGCCCCGTTTTTATATAAAGTGTAACACGTAGAGGCTTTTTGAAGCTGGCCTCGGCTCCTCCTACAGTGGGGTCCTGCAGTGTATTTATCTCCAGCAGTCAGCTGCCAAGACACTGAACTCCGCAGAGTGGGACCTCACAGATTGGCATTCTCTGCAAAGACAATACTCACAGTGCAAGCTTTCAGAGCGACGGAGCACACAATAGAGCGAAAGCCAAAGAAAATGTCTCTCTCCTTTCTGTCCCCAGCAAACAATCTGCCGGAGAAAGCACTCTGCATTTACTCCGAGAATGATTCTTTGTATTAAAAAACCCAGTCATTCAAACCCATTCCCTCTAAAATCCACACAACACCTGCACAACCACTAGCATTTGTCCACAGTCACAACAGCCAAGTGTCCTTTGTCACATTTTGCAATGTGGGAAACCCAAGCTGATGAGACCTGCTGGCTGGAGATTACACCCCACTTTAATAGTTCTCAATGATGCCACGAAAAAACAATTTTAGATTAAAAACACTGGCATGTTATCCAGGCTTATATGTGACCGTCACAACACAGCAGCCCATAAACAGACAAAGAAAACCCTGCATCTCTGCTAACTTAGAGCAATTAGTTACACTAGAAATTGTTTCCGTACAGCACTTGGCTTCTAATTTGCTTTGGGTCTGCTTTGAATTTCCCTGTGACAATAGCAGTGAGGCTCTCAAGCAGCACATTAACAATGCCCAGCAGCGAGACAAACTTCAGGCCACGTAGGCAGCACATTATTGAGTGACTAAGTTTGAAAAATAAACCTAATCCTACCTTCATATTTCTCCAGAGGGGATCCATGTCGCGGCTGAGTGCAAACCCTTGCTCTGAGTGCTAGCATCCATTGCAGTCAGACTGAAGCAATGGCGCCCAATTAGTGCACCCTACCAACTCTGCTATTCACAAGCAAATGCTGCTAGCCGAAATACCAGATGGACAATCCCTGGGAACTAGAGAAAACAAGGGGGGGGGAAGGGCCCCTTAACTTCACACTGAAGCTACTGAAGCGAGCGGTGAACAGCCAGCACTGGGCACTGGACACGCCACCTGTATTTTAACGCTGCAACAACAGCAGGGAAAAATGTCCCCACTAAAACCTAAGGCGATATTGCATGGCAAGGCAAGAAACTAACTGCCCCCAAGTACACAAGTGCTTTGGAGAAAGCCGATTCTGATCTTTCAGGGGGAAGGGAAAGCAAAACTCCTCTTCCACCTCCTAAAACAAAGATGTCCAGACCCTTCGAAACACATGATGGAATTCACAGAGATGGAATTCACCTGTGACCTTTTCATGTGTCAGAAGCCAGGTATTTCATAGCATAGTCTCTCACAGAAGCCTCATCATAACTTGTCAGTTATGAGTAACTTCCTCTTTAGACAGATGATTCATTCATCTAGTACTCCGCTCCCTGCAAATGAAGAATTTTGCATCCCCACGCTGAATTTGGAGTTCTGTCTGGGTTAAATTAACTAGCAGAAACTGAACTAACCAAGATCCTGATATATCTGGTAAAAGAAACCTAACTAAGTAGATCAGATCTTCAGGCAATGCTGCAGGAGAGATATACACACTTGGAGTAGTGTGAATCGCTGGGTCGGTAACATGGTCTCCTCATCCCCTCTTAACAGGGAAGGTAATGACATTAAAATTACTAGCCTGCCTACATTCAGCCATCCTGCTCATCTTCTGAGTTATTATGATGATGATGCATTATTTGCACTGCCTAGGAGGCCTCGCCAGGGACCAGGCCCCGTCCCCCGGTGCTAGGCGCTGTACAAACATACAACAGGAAGCAGACAATCCAAATATAAGGCAAGCAACAGTGGGTAGATGCAGACACCAGACAGGCAAGGACGTACAAGGGAACAATGAGACAGTATTGATCAGCATGACAGCCTGAGGTCTCAGCACACCAGTGAACTAACAACTGTCAAGTTTTTTGTAGGCATCATGGCAAAGGAGAGTTTTAAGCAGGGATGTGAAGGAGACAAACACAGTAGCTTTGTGGATGTTTACAGGGAGCTGTGTGTGAGGGGCAGTATGGTAGAAAGCATCATGGCGCTTGTTTGATAATTTAATAGGTGGGCAATGGAGGCTGGCATCATGGGCCGATCAGAGGCAGGAGTTGACATCTTGATAGTTATGACAGTACCCATCCTGTAGCCACGATAGGCATGTCCGTCCATAGTCCACTGGCCAGTTCCCAGAAAACTTGCCTGCCCTTAGTCAGCAAACCTACCCCATGTCGGCAGTTGTGCGCTCCGCCATGGCCATGTAATCACAGAAAGACATGGGCTGGCCGAGCCGCGGGATGGGTGATTTTATCAGGGCTAAACAAGGAGAGACGCTCTCCTTCTGAGGGATCTGTGTCACCACCATGGTACACTTTTATAATGTGCAGACAGAATAAAGTCCAGTTCAGTGATGTATAAAACTTGGTGCTTTACAAGGGACAATTACGCAAAGCTGAAAACAATTATGAGCCAAATCAACCGGGAGGAAGAATTAAATCCGAAAAATGTAAATGATAATTGGGAAGCAGATAACTTGCCTTCAAGAGTTTGAAAAGACCTGACTGAGGAGCTCACTGGGCTGTTAATGTCGCGTTTCAATAAGCTTTGAAACCCCGGGGAAGTTCCAGAAGACTGGAAGAAAGCGAATGTTGTGTCAGTATGTGATAGACTCAAGGCACACAACAAAGAGAAGGTTAAGAGATGGATTGATTACAATTCATAAGTACCTACATGGGGAACAAATATTTAATAATGGACTCTTTAGCCTAGCAGAGGAAGGTTTAACACAATCCAAAGGCTGGAAGTTGAAGCTAGACAAATTCAAACTGGAAATAAGGTGTCAATTTCTAACAGTGAAAGTCACTGACAATTTTGAAATCAAGCTGGGAGGTTTTTCTAAAAGCTCGGCTCTAGGAATTATGTTCTCTGGGCTGTGTCATGCAGGGTGTCAGACGAGATGATCACAACGATCCCTTCTGGCCATGGAATCTCTGAACCTATCATTGACTCACCTTAGGATATGTGGAACTGAAGCAACCCACCACTGCTTGGAGTGGGGCTTGGGTACACAGAAGGTCTGTCGATTCTTTGGAGCTCATCCTCTTTTAAAAGACTAGAAACAGCCCCACCAGTTTAGAAGCAAGCTAAGACTTGGGGTAACCAGGGGAATGGGGCTGGAGACAGCAGGAGACATGGTTTGGGACCTGGGACTTTAATAGGACATCCCAGCCTGTATAACTAGGCCTTTGATATGCAAATGGAAGCCTTGTGAGCTACACCCCCTCTGTCCAAATTGGGGAGGGTCAAGCGCCATGGCCAGACTGTCGGTTTGTTTAATTCCCATGCCCTGGCCAAGTGGAGCAAGAAGCGGCTGCCAACAGGTGAGCATTCCTGTGAGTTCAGGGTTCAGCCTGTCCCATTCACATTGCAAAATCATGGCGAAGAACGCCTTCCAGAGAGTGTAGCTTGATTCCATGAACAGGGTACTTGACACGGTCCAGGAGAGGCCACTGTCAGCAACAAACTCAAGCTGGGGGGCGTGCACTTCTCGATGGGTTTCTTGGGAGTGAAGCTGAGAAATCCCTCAGCTCAGAGAAAAGAGAGGATGCTTTAGTGCCATTAGGGAGGTGGCTATAAAAGTTCTGATTTCCTGCGTGTTCAGATTCCATTTTGCTCAGAAAGCCTGCCAGTCACTGACTTTCACAGACGCAACTACGGTCTGTACAAGAAAGGAGGAATGGGGGCACACGGAAATATTTACATTGAGGATCTCAACTGACCTGAAAGTCTTGGGGAAGAGAAGCTGGCAAGGGCAGAGGGGTTCAGCTCTTTTGCAGTGTATCAAGGAGTCTGAAGCTGGATCTATGTGAACTAAACAAGACAGCATATAGGCACTCCTGGAAATGTAAAGATAATACCGAGCGGGAGGTGGAAGAGGTAGCCTGGCTACTGAGAAGAGCTGTGTGTTGGCTGAAAACCCTGCTACTGAGCAGATACCACCACAACCTCCTCTCCCCATCAGTCTCCAACTGCAGGGGAGTGGACTCTCTGTGAGCTGCAAGAGGCCCACAGAGCAAGATTCAGTCAGTCCTGGAAGAGACGCTCTGGGAGAGGGAGGCAAATGGAGTCTTTGGTGAAAGACAGGAGGCAGGGAGAGGGGGGAGCAGCAGCAGCAGCCACTTGGGATCAGGTTCTTGATCAAGTGCGAGTCACGGGAATTCTGTGCATGCGTTTCGCTGCACTGGAAATGTCAGGGAGCGTCTTCTCTAGATGTGTGGTCTGACTGAGCAGTTGGTCATTGCGAGGCGTGGGTGCTATGGCCTGTGCACCAAGACTGCGTGTTTAGATTTCATTTTGCTCAGAAAGCCTGCCAGTCACTGACTTTCACAGACGCAACTACGGTCTGTACAAGAAGGGAGGAATGGGGGCACACGGAAATATTTACATTGAGGATCTCAGCTGACCTGAAAGTCTTGGGGAAGAGAAGCCGGCAAGGGCAGAGGGGTTCAGCTCCTGAGACTTCCTTGTTTTCAGCTGTTAGAGTTCCTTGGGTGTAGCACCGCAGCACCCCTGCCTGTGATGCAGCGAGGTCTTTGGATGGTGGGTTAAATAGCACTCAATGGACAAAAACGGTTAGTCCCACATCTGAGCCACGCAGCACGAGGACAAAGAAAAGCCCGGAACATTGTGAAGTCTCTAACTGTAAGCTTTGCTAAGACAGGAGAGTGGCAAGGAGCGAGCAAAGGCTTATTTCCTTTGGGATGTGAGTTCAGCATTGCAGCTTGTAACAGACCGTCTCGAGGAAACAGCCTGGAAGTTGATGGAGCTGACAATGAATTCTTGGAGGAAGATCAACACTGCAGAAATCTCTGGTCACTAATTTGGCAAAACATAATGCCCTTGCTGAGCTGTGGCAGGCTGGATTTAATCTTTCAATAATTCCTTTTTGTTATAAATCAGAATCAGAATTAGAGAGAAGTCTAAGAACTCTACATACAATGCTCCATCTTGTTAAACCCGAGGCAGGGAGTTATCTACCAGGTCAATAACTTAGTCAGAGACAGTCAACTTGAGCAAGGTGGTTTATAGGCTTTAGAAGAGAACTTTTCCAATAAGAACCAGAGGGCAGAAATAGCGGAGAGCTCCTGTTGCGTGGATCAAACCTTCCACCCCCAAGCCTGTTCACTCAGCAGCACTGGATAGAATAGTGACTGACTTTCAAACCCACCAGGTTGACGATAAAAGACACCAATAAACCTCCTCAGAGAGCACATCTCGGTGGGACGCCTGATTTTACACCAAAACACAGACTGTAACTGAGGGAGATGACGAGAGAGAAAGAGGACCTGAAAACAGAGGCTGTCTCACAGAGATGCTGCCTGGCTAAGAGGGGTGAAAGAACCCAAGGGGACTCCATCTAGATGAGCTTCGCAGACTGGCAGACTACAGGTGTTATGCAGACTACTTATTTTATGTTAATCTGAGCTTTTTCCTCTATCCTGAGTCAATCCCCTGAGTCTCAAAGCTGCTGTTAATTAGACCCCCTGAGTCTCAAGCTGCTGTTTGGGATTTTCATGCAGAACGCCCGGAAGAGAGAACACCATCCAGGGCTAAGCAGAGGGCGAGGGAGAGCAGGCTACATGTTTATCCCACGATGGACTCTTGATCAAAAGGCATGGTGTCAGAGGCGACGCGTGGGGGGTGTCCCAGTTTGTAGCCGTTACCCTCGTGGGAATAAGGCTTATTTGCGGAGTTTCTTCTTTGACTCTATGCTTTTCGCTGCCGCTCTCTTTGGTTCTCATCTCATTTACAGAGCTGGGAACCTGATCGGCATTTAAAGACAAGTAACTTGAAGGCTGATCTAGACTCCTGCATGCAGTGAAAGGTGGCTCAGAGTTTGAAAACTCTGGGCCGCTGCCCACTCCTGGCTGGCAGGCTCCCTTCCGGCTGTCTGTCTACGGTTCATCTATAGTCGTGGTTCTCAACCAGGGGTACGTCTTCCAGGGGTCCATCAACTCACCTAGAGATTTGCCTGGTTTTACAACAGGCTCCATAAAAAGCACTAGCGAAGTCAGTCCAAACTAACATTTCATCCAGACGATGACTTGGTTATACTGCTCTATATACTATACACTGGAATGCAAGTACAATAGTTCTATTCCAGTTGATTTATTTTATAATTAGATGGTAACAATGAGAAAGTCGGCCATTTTTCATTATTAGTGGGCTGTGACGCTTTTGCATTTTTATGTCTGATTTTGTGAGCAAGTAGTTTTTAAGTGAGGTGAAACTTGGGGGTACGCAAGACAAATCAGACTGCAGAAAGGGGGACAGTTGTCTGGAAAGACTGAGAGCCACTGATCTACAGCACCTCTTGTCTTTGTGCCTAGGGGAAGGGCTGAGTAGCAGAGAGCAGTCCCCTCACTGCAGCCAGAAGCAGAAAGCTCCTTCTCCCTTTCAGTAGCTGGAGGGGCAGAGCCACCAACTGTAGCCGGGCTGCTAGCTAGAGCAGGGGTTCTCACAAGAACATTTTTGGTGGCCACAGAGTGCGGCCACCAACTAGTGCTGGTGGCAGCTCTGACAAATTTTCCTAAAATACTTAACTTCTGGAAAAACAATTAATTATTCACATATAGATGTCCAAATCATTGTAATTTATTTATGTAGTGGTTTTTTTTTCAGACTCAATAATAAAAATAATGTACAATTGTTTCTATTCATTACTGGACCTAAACAGAATAGAAACAAAATAAGGTGCTTTGGGGGGAAGGGATAGCTCAGGGGTTTGAGCATTGGCCTGCTAAACCCGGGGTTGTGAGTTTAATCCTTGAGGGGGCCATTTAGGGATCTGGGGCAAAAATCTGTCTGGGGATTGGTCCTGCTTTGAGCAGGGGGTTGGACTAGATGACCTCCTGAGGTCCCTTCCAACCCCAATATTCTAGTCTACACTTTGCATGTTCTCTTTTTTGTTGTTGTTTCTTTTGCTTTTTTGGTTGCTGGGTTGTTGTTGTTTTTTGAGACTTGCTAGCTTCTATGTCTGCTCCTGTGAAAACTGATATTTGTAGATTTGTTAATATCATTTTTCACAGCAGACTTACTCAGCCCCGGCAAGCCGGGGAACAAATTAAGCTCTGAATGGAGAGGTGGGTAGGGAGGCATTGGGGGCCATGGCTGATGGGGGTGGTGGTGAGCCTGGGGCTGGAGCCCGAAGCCCTGCGGCTGGAACTCGAAGCCCCGTGGCCGGAGCTGCTGCCCAACGCCCCAGGGTTGAAGCCGGAAGCCTGAGCCCCAATGCCCTGGGAAAGGGGGAACACACAGTGGCTGCCTGCTCCTCTGGTGTTGTGGCTCCAGAGGGGGGCAGGGCCCAATCCCTACTGGTGGCCCCGGGGAAGGGGGTGAATGCTTTGCACCCCCCCCAATCACTGCCCAGGAGGGTGTGGCCGCAGGAAATACCCGCGGTGGTCGCATGGAGCCATGGTGGCTGCATTTGAGAAACACTGAGCTAGAGGCTGACAAGAAAGATCCCCAAGCCGGGTGGTCGAGGACATCACCTTCCCATTTTCCAGCGGCAGAATGAACTGGGTGCTGGTTGTCTCACCAGTGAGATGTCCCTGAAACTTGCTGGTGGGGACTCCAAGTCCTGCTGTCCAGAACGTCCTCTGGTGAGGAGGTGCAGTCTTCTGTCTTGGAGGAATCTGGTTACTTTTTCAAAGCCTAGTTTTCAAATTCCAAAGTCTAGATAGCAAGCCCATCCCCTGAAACGGGCGAGAGCGTTCACCCCACAGGACAGCCAAGCCCCGCACAATCAGAACCAATGAAACCAAGCCATGCAGCAAAAGGGAGCCCCTCGCCAGGCGCAGGCACGTCCGTGGCAGCCTGCACTTTCTAACTTCTCATGCCAAGGGTTTCCAGACACCCAGCGATCACAGCGGTTACATTTACACTGGAGTGCAAAGATCGTAAAGCATTAGCAAACAAAAGGACAGGTCAGTTCACATTAGTGGGCGGTTGCTGCTATATTAAAAGACAGATAGTGCAACTCTGGGCTTTAGAGAGCATGCAAACGCGCCCACACACAGAGAGTCCTTTGGATTGTGTCTGAGCACGGACAGCACACAAGCTTCACCCTGAATACACACAGACCAGTGCACACGAGCTCCTGAATGGAGAGCCTTGTTCTCAACCGCCTCAATCCAATGGCATGCTGGACGCTTGGTACTTACAAGAGCATTTTCAGTGTCTGTTTGCTGCTGAAAGCAGGGGAGTGTGTATTTGATTCAAAGGGAAAATGCAGAGAACTGCTCCCGAGAGCGGAGTCTGGCCCACATGCAGCTGTGAGCTGATGTCAGCCCCCGGCCCCGTTTCAGCCCATAGAAGGAGTGACACTTGCTGGCAGATGGAATGTACAGCCACATTAGCATTCCTACAGGGACAATGGGGAGGAGCTGCCCTATAGATTACAGGCTGGCTGTCCCCCCCTCCGTCACTGAAACCTCCTTCCCTGGCCAGCCCTTTGTTTGCTGACTCACAAAGGAGAGTGGTGTCTGTGTTCAGAGTCCGAGGCATGAGAAACCCTGCATGAGGGGGGTATGTCACTCACACACCCAGGGGATGGGGGCTCCCAGACCAGGGAGGCGGGAGGGGAAGGAGCAGCACAGACAGGCCACCAGGAGGGGATGGAGGATGCTCTCCAGGCACAGCACAAAACTCCAGTGGGGAGAGGGCTGTGCATGAGACAGAGAGCCCGGCTGTCTTGGAGGGCTGGGAGTCTCCACAAGACAGACACCCGGAGAGAATCCTGGTGGGGTGGGGGCAAGGGATCCTGTGACAGAACGAACCCCACAAAGGATCTGAGTGGGGACCCAGAGAATCCCATAGAGGTAGGGACAGATTAACCTTTTGTGGGCCCGGCTCCAAACATATTTGTGGGCCCCCATGGAGGCAATGGCGCATGGCACGGGGGTAGGGGGGTCGGTCCCCAGAGCGAGGGGCCAGCCAGGGGCAATGGTCTCAAGTTGCAGTGGGGGAGGTCTAGGTTGGATATTAGGAAACACTATTTCACCAGGAGGGTGGTGAAGCACTGGAATGGGTTCCCTAGGTAGGTGGTGGAGTCTCCTTCCTTGGAGGTTTTTAAGGCCCGGCTTGACAAAGCCCTGGCTGGGATGATTTAGTTGGGGTTGGTCCTGCTTTGAGCAGGGGGTGGGACTAGATGACCTCCTCAGGTCCCTTCCAACCCTGATATTCTATGATTCTATTTTAGCCATGGACCTAGCCGAGGTGTCAGCGGCATTCATTAAGGCTTGCAGGCAAGTCTTTGTCACTAGCTTGTCCCTCTTTTACAATGTCCTTAAACTCCTGGCTAGCCTGGTGAGGCAGTTTGACTGATGAAGAGCATCACTCTGTCCCATGTTAGAAAATTGCATTTGGCTAGTAGGGTTTGGAAATTAGTCACTTGCAGCTGGAATGATGCAGAGGAATGGGACTTTCTCTCAGACAGCTCCAGTTGTTTGGGATCTTTATCTTTCAGTGGATCTTGGCCAAGTTGGGATTACTTGAGATCTGGGTTTGGGGGGGTGAATAAAAGTATTAGACCCCCAAAAGTGGCACCTGCATGGACACAGATGACGACTTTCCTGCCTCGGTGAATTCCACATCACAGGCCACTGCTCGGTTCGCCTTCCATTCTCCACTTGAACCAGAAATCACAGGACTCAAGCACTGTGTCCTACAACAATCTCTGAGAGCGGTGTCAGGCCCAGAAAAGCCAGACTCAAACACCCCCATTCGGGTCAAAACCCGACCATCCAGCGCTCTGTCCAGCAGACGGGCAACTCCAAGACTTGGGCAGAGAAGTCAGCACCACGTGAAGAAGTGCAGGTACAGACAGCTCATGCGAGGGTTGTCAGCAGACACTACACTGCTAGTTTCTATCCTGCTGGCACAGGTGGGAAGAGGGAACCCAGGGGGGGTCGTGGGCCTGCCCTGCCCTTTGTGCCCTTGTGGCAGTGCATGGGGGGGTTGTGGGGGAGGGGGCGCATGCACAGCCTCATGGGGGCTGCTAAAGAATCTGGCTTCGCGCACATGAGGCACGTATGCACCAACACTGGGATCCACACGGACACATACTCAGAGAAGCCACCCCCACCCTTCCTCCCCTCAGCAGGGGCAGGATGGGAAGCCTCCTCTTCCACTCAGCCCAGCACATGCCCAGCCTTTGTCAGGCACCAAGAACTGCTGTTATAAAGGAAGTGCAGACAAGGGGAAACATTCAGCTTGGTGTTAGCTGCATCCTCTGAGGAGTGGGGAGGGAGGGAGAAGGAATCCAGCCAGCCTAGTGTGCGAGCGGCCTGCGGCCTGGCCAGCTCAGGCTGCTTCACCACACAGACCTTTTCTCCAACTGCTTGTCCTTGGCCTCTAATAAACCCTTCAGGCAATTCTGGTTTGCTCAGCGATTCCCAGCCCTGGGGAGGGGCTGCACCTCCTAACACGCATGCTGCAAAGGGCTCTGGGACACTGAATGCTGGAATCATTCACCCACCCAACCTTTAATGGCCTAAGTCAAGTCAGGACCGAGAGTAGGATCCAAAGGACAGGTCTTTAGGGGTCTGCCAAGTGGGGCAGCACTGGCCTGCTCTCACCCCCTGCACCCAACACCCCAGTGAGCACTTGCCCACCACAGGAAGCCCTCAGCTGGGACAGCAGCCGGCAGATTTCCTGAGGTGGAATTCACCTCTCTCACTGGGCAGCAAGTATGTGCCTGGCCCAACCACACAATCCCTCCATTCTTCTGGCACCCGCCATATTCTGCAGCACCAAGGAGACGCTCGACCCCACAGAGCATGCGGCCTGACTGCTCGCCTCCAGACCACGTGATCTGGCACACTGCAGGGTCGTTATGGGGAAGAAGACCAGGGATGCTGCTAATTGCAGCCTCCTGCCACTGCCCCATCCAGGCTCAGGCTTATCAAGAAGGCCTTTAGGGCTCAGGGAGCCACCAGCAGGAGCAGAAGGTGGTTGTGTGAGATCAGAGAGGCCCGGCAATGGAAGAGAGTAAATGAATTTAGACTGAACTTCTGTTCTTCCCTCTCCACATCATACCATGCCTTTCACTTTGCCTTTACTTTTGGCAGGCAGAATGGGTTTGAGAGAGAGATCTAATGTAATCATCTCATGAAACTTTCAAACTGTTCCGTCACGTTTTCATTCACCAATGCACCTGCAGAGCTTGTAAGACAAGCTTCCATCCCCAGCCTGGCTCAGCTGCAAATGTAACCCACACACCTCCTGGGTGTGATGTTCTGTCCCATCTAGTGGCACCGAGACTTCTTAGGGTACGTCTATACTTACCTCCGGGTCCGGCGGTAAGCAATCGATCTTCTGGAATCGATTTATCGCGTCTTGTCTAGACGCGATAAATCGATCCCGGAAGTGCTCGCCGTCGACGCCGGTACTCCTGCACCGCAAGAGGAGTACGCGGAGTCGACGGGGGAGCCTGCCTGCCGCGTGTGGACTCGTGGTAAGTTCGAACTAATATACTTCGACTTCAGCTACGTTATTCACGTAGCTGACATTGCGTAGCTTAGTTCGAAGTGGGGGGTTAGTGTGGACCAGCCCTATGAGAGAGATTAATGAGTCTGTTTTACAGCCTTAGCTAACAGCCATATGGTTTTTAGCTCTTGTGGTAGAGGCTCATGATTTAGCTCCAGAGGCCGGAAGTTCGATCCTGCCCACTGACGACCGGGGTCTGTTGGCGTTACAAGTGGGGACTCATCTGGGATTTCAACTGGGGAGACTCTGAAGCTTGGGACGTGCTTCCTCAGCTAGGGGAAGTATGTAACCCCACACACCTCCTGGGTGTGGTGTTCTGTCCCATCTAATGGCACCGAGACCACTTAGCAAGAGATTGAGGAGTCTGCTTTACAGCCTTAGCTAAGGGCCACATGGCTTTTGGCTCACGCACTTAGCTCCAGAGGTCCCAGGTTCAATCCCACCCGCCGACAACCAGGATCTGTCGGCATTACACAAACAGACCTGAGTGTGCTGTACCACTTCTTACAACCCACGCCACAGCCCTGCAGGACACTAGGCAAAAGGGGATTTTTCTACAAAGGGACGGCATCTCCTGAGACACAAGCTACCTGGACTCTAAATAAGGGGCTAAACAAGTGTTTAAAGGGTACAAATGCCCTGTTAATCATTCAGCGGGTAAGGAAATAACAGAACATGGACCATACGGAACATCCGATGCAGTTCAGAATGGCAGAGCTCTCCAAGCCAAGTCATTGCAGGTCAGATTGTGTTTAGCTGCTGTACAACACGTTACTATAGCAGTGGTGGTAGTCTCCCCTCGGAAGGAAGGGTAGTGCAGTGGTTAAAATAACAGGAGACATGGGATCCACTCCTAGTGCTGCACAGACGTCCTGGGACACCGGACCAGTCGCTGCCCTTTTCCATGCCTTGGTTTGCCCAGCTGGGGAGAGTGATCTGCTGCTACGGGCTCCAGTGGCTGTGCAGTGTCACCCAGGACTAAGCATCGTTGTCCCTGGAGCCGTCAGACTCCTCTCTCCGGTCTCTGGGTGCTGTTCTGTGATATCCTGGCGCTCCCTCCACAACACTGCCATGATATTCTGCTCTCAGTGGGCACCTGTAACCTCCCCTCAATGAAGGAGCAAGGGCAGAGCATAGCCCGGGCTGGGGGAACACGCATGTGCCGAGACTGTCACCAAACAACCACCCGGCAACATCCTGGGCCACTTCCTCTTCAACCCTTCCTGCTGGAGCCTGTTTCTGAGTGTTTTTGTGTTTAGCAGCATTCACACACACCACCCCCCCGAACACCTCTGCCTGCCAAGGCAATTCAGAGAGACGGCGTCTAAACGGCGCCTACATCTGGTACAGCTTAACTGGAAGGGTCTGATTCTTTCTGGAATTTGAGAACTTCAATACCCAGTGTTTGTACAACTGGGAAATAAATAGAACACGGATTCATTTGCCTTTGACACTTGCCAAGGATTTTAAAATGTACATGGAAACGCTTCCTGTTTCTGCATCGGCGACCTCAGAAACTAACCCGCCCCAAGCCCCCGATGGCAGGCAGACCGTGTTCACGTCGAAGCAAAGGGGTGAGAACTCTGGGTACTCCGGGCTCCTGTACAATGTGCACGGCACACGGCCTCCCCTCCTGATCTCAGGCCATTTGTTCCAACTCACTCCCTATGGGCCTCACCAACGGGGTTGCCAACCCTCCAGGATTATCCATGAGTCTCCAGGAATTAAAGACTAATCTTTAGTTAAATATTATATCATGTGATGAAACCTCCAGGAATACATCCAACCAAAATTGGCAACCCTACTCTCCAGCCAGCTACCATCACCCACGAGGTTCTGGGCACTATGTTCTCAGACCTGGTTTCGTTGCACAGACTTGCCCAGAACTGAGAACTGGCTCTTTTTATGGTTGCAGGTGAAGGGGCTGCATGACACATTAACACATGTAACTGTCCACAACATGAAGTACACGGTATTCAGCAAAACACCAGCACTGCCATGGCCTTGAAGCCTCCTCTGTGCTGAAAGGCAGGACACCAGAACTCTGGTCCCTTGGTCTCCAGGCCAACTGCTCAAGGACCCTTCTGTCCAATCAAGACCCTGATGCTGACTGTAAGGATGTGCCCACCACATCGGGCCTGGAGGTTAGAAGAATTAGACTAGAGGAAAACTATGGGGTCTTCCCCCTATTCCCCAGTGGAAATGTCCTTTCCTGGGCACAGACCTTCCCCTACTCAAAGCTCAGCGCTTTGTTTCCTCACCTTGTCGAAGAATTCGTACAGCCTGACTGTCCCTCCAATCCGACTCCTGGTGTCATCCAGTCGGGTGCAGAACTCCTCCAGCTGATTTCTAGATGTTTGCAGCTTGAGTCCATAAACACGCACGTCTGCAGAGGAAAAATCTTCCCACCTGTCCAGCTTCTTTAACACTTCCTGTCCCCTTCTACAATATTCCTGGAAGAAAATGTCAGTTGTGGATCAGTGTGCTGCACTGGAGACCTGGAAACAGAGACCATGGGAGACTTCCAAAGCCCCTGGGGACCGTTAGGACTAGCTAAACCTAGCATGGCACAGAGATGCAAAACAGTAGCTCTCTCAGGCAATCATGCTTTAAAAGCACCCCATTACATTGTGAAGCTCAGATTAGATGCAGTGAATCGGTAGCTTTAGCATAAAAGGCCTGCATGACAACAGGCTACTTAGGATCAAGGAAATTGAAGTGTTTCAAGAACCATGTGTGTTCAAAAAATCCATGACACATCCTGGACATTTCTGTAAACATTCCCGTCCCATGAACAGACCTGTGACTTATCCACTGAGCTGTACCCACAATAACTGTCTCATAGGTGGCTTGGAAGCGGTGAGCTTTTCAGAGGGCAGCCCTGGCTTGGAGAACCAGGACCAGGAAGGTGTTTTATACACACAAGCAGGGTCTGAATGAGCTCTCTCCTGACACCTAGCGGTGAACCGGGGTGGGGAGGGAGGGAAAGACTTCAGGAGAAGCCCGTATTTGAACAGACAGATCTACTCTGCCCAGGGACACAGCAGATGGACCTGCTTTGCCAAAGTATCAGTTTTGGCTGGTTTTGGGTTACAAGTCACTTCAGTTTTGAACGCAGGAGTAATGAAAAGTTGTTATCTGGATTGTAAGAATAAAGGGCAACAGAACCGTACTTACCATCTCTGAACTCTGGGCCTTCGCTGACTGCGGACTACCAACCGTGCAGGGCCGTCCCTAACTATTCTGGGGCCCTATGCACCCCCCTCACCCCCCGCGGGGTGTGTGGGGGGGGCTCAAGGCCTCTGCTGGGAGGGGAGCAAGGAGTGGGCCCCAGGCCTTTGCGGGGGGGGGGGGAGGCGGGGCTGGCTTGGGGGGTAGGGGGGAACTACCCCCCAGCACTCACCAGCGGTGCAGCTGGAGTCGGGTCGCTGCACTCCCGCCGCCGGGCAGGGAAGGGGCAGGGGCAGGGAAGGGGGCCCTGGGGAAGAGCCGGAGAAGGGCTGAAGCAGCACGGAGTTGCGCAGGGCACCAGGAAATTTGGTGCAACCGTGAGTGGCGTATTGAAGGGACATTCGTTCATTGGACTTTCACACCGAAAGGTGGGAAACTGAGGCAAAGGACACTGCCCAACGTACTGTGGAGTGGGTGTTCACTTAAGGAGTACATGCTTTGGAATCGGTGTTGCAGTATTTTCCCAAATTAATGCCGTTTCCTCTCACTTCAATAAAAAGTTTTCTTTTGTCATACACGGAGCCAGTGCTTGCCAGGGGTGGTGTTTAGTTTTCTCAGATTACTGGGTGGGGGCTCGAGCCAGTTCTGTTTTGCAATGTTAAGAGGACCCCTGGCTATTGAACCCGGCGCTGGTTGCTGCTGAAACCACTTAGCAGAAGGGTTACAAATATATGGACAGTATGGAAAGAGTCCTGGAGCGAGTGATGGGCAAAGGAAAGGAGGTGGTGCGGGAGGCAGACACCGCTGGCAGTTTGGAGAGGGGACAGGGGAATGTGACAGGAGGCATCATGAAGGGCCAAGTGGCGTTGTTCAGAGACACGGATGTGACTTACACGAAGTCTCCCTCTGAAACACATGTTCAATTAAATCCTCAGCCCACATAGGCAGAGACGAAGGCAGACTCCACTCCACAGCATTCCAGGAGGAATGGTACGATACCTTCAGTCTCTCTCGGAGCTACCCACAAATGTGTTGGTGTCTCCAGCCTTGTGTGTATGGATCAGTCTGTTCAAGTGTAGGTCAGAGGTCGTTTAAGCCTGATCTGTGGGATGTGCCCCCAGGACGGTGTCAGCGCACACTATGTATCAGCCTGGCAGGCGGTATCCGCCAGCCAATTCCCCCACTATTGTGGCAGGTAGGGGTGTTCTTTCCCACCACAAACTCTTCTGCCCCTCTTTCCAATCCGAGAACACTTACACTGGCAACAAGATCAAATTCCCTGAACTGCTTTTGTGCTCGAAGCAACAGCTCCAAAGAATCGTCCAGGTCAATCATTTCCTTTAGCTGCTTCCCGCCAACGTTCTCGATCCAAGTGCTGACCTAGGAGAAAAAGGGGAAAGCAGTTGTGCTATTTGTCAGCCAGTGCTACTGTGCAAGGCAGGCCTTTGTGTGGAAAGTGCAGGGAGCTTCTTTGGTGAGGTTGGTCATTTAATCACTGGAAAGAATGCATGAGCATTTCTCCCCAAGTCTCAGCATTTCAGTGTGTGCCTCCTGCTTTACGCATGGACCTTTTCCACGTTAGGTCTCTGGATAATTGCTCTGCTGTTGCTCACAAGGCCTCAGGCATAAGCAAAGTGAGTGGCTGCTTGAGGTCTGTGCTTCTGGGCAAACAGCAGTTGGATGAAAGCTCTGCAACTCCTGGGCTGGTCCTATCTTCCTACTGCTCCTGCTGCCAAAGCTCCATTTGCTGCCACATCTCCTGCTCCCCACTCCAACTTCGGTCTGGCAGAAGGATGAGGAGCAACGGCATTACTGTGAACACAGCAATGGAGTCGCACCTATGTGGTTATGTGGGGCCCTAGGATATCTGCTGTCTTATTTCCTGAACACAGCGCCCAAGATCATCTTCGGTGTCCATGTTATTCCTAGCAGCTCCTCATCACAGGCCAATCACTGACACTGGGCTCATCTCCTCAGGGATAGTCAGACTTTGTCACCTGGCTAAGGACTGTGTTGGGCTTCATCTGCCTTCCCTACAAACACACTCCCTAATCCCATTCCCACCCTGGGGGCTGAGATGGCTCTGCTCGCTCTGAAGGGATGGAATGAGCCCCATCGGCCTCCTCTGATGTGGGGGAAAGGCTCCTCAGCGGTACCTCCAGAAGAGTTTCTCTGCAGTGCACCATGGGAAACATCATGTGTTTGTGCGCCTGGCCAGGAGGCCTCTGCATTCTAAGGGACTAATCTGATTTCCATCAGTGTGTATCTGAGGGAACTTGACTGACATTAATGGGGTTATCCTGGATCAAACCGGTATGAAGGTCACATGCTTGGGGCTGGACTTTCCGAAGTGCTGAACATACAGAGTATCTGCTGACTTGGTGCTCAGCACATCTGGAAAGCTGGCCCCAAGTCTGTGTGTCTCGTCAGGACAGGAATGCCAGGTCACTGGATGCTATCAGGTGGGGAGTGCCCGTCTCAACCGGGGCAAAAACTACTAAATGCCAAGTTGCTTGTGGAGTGTTTTTGTGATCCGAAGGCATGTCCCTTTGGGACCCTTTTTGTGTTACTTTACTACCACCTGGTTCAAACCCTGACAGAAACTGTGATTAAATACCTGGCCATCTTTGTGGGACATGCCGTCAGGGCTAATCACTACAACCAATGACAAACTGGCCTTACCTCCCTAAAACCTTCTTCAAAAGCCTCGAATTCCATCACTAGCTCCAGTTCCTGGATGCGTTTGTTTGACATCATCACCAGTAGGTGGACACCCTCATCCACTCGGTTATAAAGTGTGCTAGCAGCATCCAGAGCGTCTCTGAAAGGGAACACAAGTCCAGTCAGTGTGTATTTCATACCTATATATGACTTGGCTATTGGCAACCCCTGAGGGTATGTCCACCCAGCAAAGAAAAACCCGCAGCTGGCCTGTGCCAGCCGACTTGGGCTCATTGGGCTGTGGGTCTTTGTAGACCAGGGTTTCTCAAACAGGGGTCGCCGCTTGTGTAGGGAAAGCCCCTGGTGGGCCGGGTCGGGCCGGTGTGTTCACCTGCCCTGTCCGCAGGTCTGGCTGATCGCTGCTCCGGGCCAATGGGAGCTGCTGGAAGCAGCAGCCAGTAAGTCCCTCGGCCCGCGCCGCTTCAGGCAGCTCCCATTGGCCCAGAGCAGCGATCCGCGGCCAGTGGGAGCCGCGATCGGCCGGACCTGCGGACGGGGCAGGTAAACACACTGGCCCGGCCCACCAGGGGCTTTTCCTACACAAGCAGCGACCCATTTGAGAAACCCTGATGTAGACTTCTGGGCTCGGGCTCGAGACGACTCTAGGACGCTGCAGGGTGGGAGGGTCCCAGCCACAGGTTTCTCTTTGCTGTGTAGACATGCCTTCAGTCACCCTTCATCCAGAAGTTTCTTGTCATGCAAGAACAAAGTACATCACAATATATATCAGAGAACAGCAGGGCACTTCCACTGCTTCAGCTTACCCTACTAGCATTCCAATACCCATGTCACTGCATTCTATTCCGGAACGAAGAAAGAGATCCTACCAAGGGGCCGGGGTTCTTTACAGTACTTCGTTCCAAAGCTCACGTGGGCTGCAAGGGGCACTCAACTTTTTGACCCAAAATTTAGATTTTGTACAAATGTGGAACTGAATCAAATGCCTTACTGAAATCCAGGTAAATTATATCCATTGCATTTCTTTTGTCTAAAAAATCAGTTATCTTCTGAAAGAAAGCGATCAGGTTGGTCTGGCACAATCTATCTTTTGTGAAACCACGTGTTTTATCCCAGTTCCCATTTACCTCTAGGTCCTTAACTACTTTCTCTGCAAAATTTGTTCTAAAACCTTGCATGCAACTAACAGCTGGATCACTTTTTTCCTTCTTAAAAACAGGTATTGTACTAACAATCCTTCAGCCACAGGGTACGACCCCCGAGTTTACAGATTCGTTAAAAATCCTTGCCTTTGGGTTTGCAATTTCATGTGCCAGTTCCATTAATATTCCTGGATGATTATCCAGGTCTTCTGGATTTAGTACCATCAAGCTGTTTGAGTTCGACTTCAACCCTCAGATGTAGTAATTTCTATTTCCATATACTCATTTCCATTTGCTACCCTGCTATTATCCCTGAGATCCTCATTACCCTTATTAAAACCTGAGGCAAAGTATTCATGTATGTGTTGGGCCATGCCTAGATTATCTTTAATCTTCACCCTATCCTCAGTGCTTAGCAGTTCCACTTCTTTTTTCCTTGTTTTTTTTTTTAATTTATATGGCTGTAGAACCTTTAACTTCTTGTTTTAATTTCCTTTCCAAGGTTCAACTGTGCTTGGCTTCTCACTTTTTCCCTACACTTTCTGACCTCCAAGATGTAGCTTTCTTTACTGATCCATCCCATCTTCCATTCCTTGTAGGCTTTCTGCTTTTTCTTAATAACCTGTTTGAGATGCTTGCTCATCCAACTCTGTAAGCCATCCCTAACAATTTTTATCCTTACTTGGGACTCAGGCTTCAGATAGCTTCTGTAACTCTGACTTAAAGTAATTCCAAGCGGCCGTCACTTTCAGATCCTTGAGTTCTTCAGTTCAGTCCATGTCCCTAACGAATTTCTCTTTTATAGGGCCCTTAATCAGGGAAGCCCCACCCCTTAATCAGGG
The DNA here is from genome assembly GCF_027887155.1 of Malaclemys terrapin pileata. Classification (NCBI taxonomy): domain Eukaryota; kingdom Metazoa; phylum Chordata; order Testudines; family Emydidae; genus Malaclemys; species Malaclemys terrapin. Next base: position 38,422,689 of record NC_071518.1, read on the forward strand.
CTCTGCTGTAATTGATGCTGGAGCCTGAATAGCAGTGGGTTCCTGTCTGCTTGTGACATCACCACCAGGAACAGAGGTTCTGGAGCGCTGTTAGAGATTGTAGAGGACCCACGTGTCAGGATGGAATCAAAGCTCATTCTTCCCTAACTACAGAGGTTCAGCTGGGAAACCTTTGTGTTTTAGCTAGTGTGTGATGTAACTGAATCTCTCAGATTGATTTATTTAACTATAGTTATAAAGAAGGGAAAGACATGGAAGCAGAAAAGAAACAATGTGATATCTATCAGCCCTTACAAGAAAATACTATGATACCCTTCAGTGATACCGCCAAGCACTGTCACTGTAGTCTGTTCTCATAAGGGACGCAAATGGTCACTTTGGATCAGACATACATGTCCTCGTATGGTTATTACCTACCCATCTATTTTACAGATGCTTCAGATCATTTTTTTAACTTGGTATTAGGGCTATAATTTTTATCCTACTAAGGCCAGGTGTCTTAGTCACATGAGCCCAAGTGCACCAGGCACAGAGGAGTCATATAACACTCTAAAAATGATCTCATTTTCTTTCCATAACACTGCCACAATTTTAGGAGCAGATATATCTCGGGATATTCCAGGGCTAAAAGTGAGTGTGCTGCCCCTGCTGGAAAACTGGGAGTCTCCACTCCCCAACAGGATAAAGCTTCCCCTTCCAGCTCTTCCAGGGGTCGCAAGCTATCAGACCATGTTGCTGGTTCAGGACTGAATGTTGCCCATCCTGGCCCTTGGGCAGGAGTAATTACTTTTGGGGGGGGGGGGGCGGGAGGAGATTTCATACTTGGAGGAAAAGCAGGGAATATTCTCTACAATAAACCAGTGGTGGGTATTTGAACTGCTTGGTTGTTCAGAATGTTAGGATAACCGGGGATGGGAGGAGGGAGATGGATTAATGGGCAGAGTGCAGGTGAAATATCCAAGGTGTATAATATGTTTTATTCGTCACTTGTCCCATCATGAATCATGTGATATCAGCTCCACATTTCTAGCCTATCTATGCACATATTGACACTTTGTTAAACTTCCTGGATTAAAAACGCGCAACAAGGAAAAATGTTCAAAAACACCTACGTGACTTAGGAGTCTAAGCAGAGGTGTAATCCTGATATTTTAAGAGCAGATAGGTACTCCATCCGCACCAGCCCCCCGGCTGCCATGGCCCCACCTTGATAGTGTGCCCCCCTCTCCTCCCTGTCCCCACATTTTCAAAAGAGATGTAGGGACCAGATTTTGAAAGGATTTTAGGCACCTAAAGCTACAGATACCCACCTAGTGATATTTTCAAGAGTGTCAAGGCACCGGACTCCACTGGCCTATCTGCACCTTTAGCACAGAAATCTCTTCACAAATCTGGCCCTTAACAGCCTAACTCTCAGGCTCCTAAGTGAGCTTTTGAAACTGTTACCCCAGGAAGAAAGTTATTAACAGTCCAGCACCCAAGCACATCTCTGCCATAAATTACAGCCCTTTGGTCTATGAATGCTGGTACTTAATGGCAATCATCCTGCAATTGTGTATTTAGTATCTAGCTGGCATGAGGCTGTGTGATAGCGCTGAACAACTAACTCAGCACAGCACAACTCCATAGAAAACTTCCATCCAAAGCGATGCCAGATGCACAGCAGCCAATTATTAAACCTCAGTCTCTTCGGGCACTTGTAACTTTGTTTGTTTTTTTTCTCTTCAAAATACCATCGAACTGAATGGATTCCTCGATAGAACAGCCAAGAGCAAAATCACTGCCAGGCTGACACCTGGTAGACTAGAGTTCAGAGGAGATGGGGTTTTGACAGCAACAGTGCAAACTCTGATGAAAAGATGTTAAAGGGAAATGCTGGTACTGCCTTCCACAGACCCTGAATAAAACCAGGTGACTGCATACATGCTGTCTCCCAACTCTCCTGGTAGGTAGCAAAAAATCAGCGAAGGAAAAATTGGAGACTAGCATGGCTATTGGACAGAGTTAAGATTATTTGGGCGCATTAACAGTGCTTTTCCTTACTTATACATGTTGGGGCTCCTTTTAAATTCAATCTTAACTCTGAATTTCCTGGGATTTTAATGCTTGTTGTTATAAGTAGAACATTTGTGGAAGTTACTTTTTACCTTTTAACTCACTGATATGTGCCCTCATCCTTGACTCTAATCATTGCTTAATGTCTAAGCATTTCTGGCCTCAATGTGACAGAAATTTCGTGTGTGTGTGTGTGTGTGTGTGTGTGTGTGTGTGTTGAAAGAATGCATCACCATCACTTTTTCCCCCTTCACTACCCTCTATGATTCTAAAAGCAGCTTGCAATGAAGAAAACAGATCTGACTCTCTGGTTTAACATTGTGTAGAAAAGATGGCTTCTATCTTGTTAACATAAGAAAGTAAAAAAATGGTGGTTAAAGTCTTTAATTGACTTCACTAATGGCTTGTGCAACTCTCCCAGTGAAAAGCAGGGGGCCGTCTGAAAACACAGAGAAATCTCATTGAGAGCTAAAGCGCAGATTTGCTTAAATCAGTCAAAGTTTCCCCTGCCCACGTGAGTGTGGTAGACAGCCTTTCACTGCATTCTTTCAGGGTCAAATCATTCACATTAAATTTGCAATACTGCAGATTCAATATAATTTATAACAAAAATGAGTAGCTTGATGTCAGCTTATATTTCCCTGAATCCTGTTTTCATTGGGCAATTATCGTTTGTGTGGAAAAGGTTCCAAGAGTCTTTAACAGTTTTCTGGTTCAGGGCCAGTTCTGTTGTATAATTCTAGGGTAATTTTAGACCTATAATTCAAGACTTTTTTCACTGCATTTTTTTCTGAAGTTTCCTTTCCCAAAGCTAGAATTGGACTGTCCTGGGGCACTCTCACTGCTAGACAGTGCCTCCTCCTGGCCATTCTGGGGATTAGCTCTGCAAGGTTGATGCCCCTTCCCGCGGTTGACGCCCTCTTTCTGTCTCTCTCGGTCTGCAGCCCCTCTCTTGCTCCCCGAGCTGCTGCTGCCTCTTTGTGTCTCAGCCCTCCGGCCAGGTCACTACATGGTCTCCCCTTTTGGGGGTACCAAAGTCTATCTCCAGCAATCCTAGGCAGTCTTCCCGTTCACAGCCTCAGATGCTACTCCCTCAATATCAGGTCGGAGAACCCAGGCCCGGCCTCTCCTCTGGGTTCCAGCTCAGGGGTCCTCACTTCAGCACCCCATCCCTTGCTGCTTTTCCCCTGAACCTTTCCTGCCTTTCTAGCTTTCCCCCTGCTCTGGGTTTGCCAGCCCAGACTCCTTCCTCCCAGGGAATAGCTTATAGGCTACCTAGCTCTATAGCCCCCCAAACACCTCCCTCCTCCCAGAGAGTGACTGCAGACTACGTCCCTGCACCCCCCCCCCCACTCCCCTTTGCTGCTCTCAACTCCTTGGGCTTTAGACAGGACCCTCCTGTTCCTGTGCAGCTAAACCCTGTCTAATTAACCCCTGCTCCCTGGCTCCTCGTCCAGGTGCAGTCTGAGGGGTTCATTGCCCCCCTCAGCCACCTTAACTCCTTCAAGTCTTGTGTGGGGTGGACGCCCCCATCAAATGGAGATTTAGGGATTCACTCTTTGTGTGTAAGAACACAGCCCCAGGAGAGGACCCCGTGGGCTGCCAAAAACAGGTGCCTGTGTCTTGTGCCTGTAGACCGAGGTGAAGAGCAAATGGAGTACAGATTTCTAAAAGTAGCAGAAGAGTGATCCCAGCCATTACTGTCCTGTCGTCCAACTTTTAGCCTAACCAAATAATGGAACAAATATTAAGAGAAAATATCACCAACCAACCAACCAATCTAGAGGGACATGGAACTGTGACAGGCATGGGGAGCCAGCAAAAAACATCTTCCCAGACTAACAGGATAGGTTTACAAATAATACCGGTGGACGGAGGGACACACTCTAGCCTGGTATTTATTAAAGCAGTTGATAGGGGATCTTGTGAAAGCCACCCCTCGACATTAATTCAAATAGCTTGGGCAGGAGAGCTGTTGGCATGTGGGACCTGGCCCAGGTCCTTAATCCAGTCCTCTCTGAGCTGAAGGAAGGCTGGATTCACCTGGGAGGAACTCTTGCCTTTCGTCTCCTCTCAAAAGTCCACTGTCTTCTACATGTGCAACATAACGAGAGCGACGGGGGCAGGAGAAAGAGACACTTCCACCTGCTTGTGTTCACAGATCAATCAGTGAGGACAGTACCCAGACTTCCAGGAGTTGGGGGTGGAATACGAATTCAAACCGAGAGATAATTAACAGCCTGGCCTGCAGCATCTCCGGTGTCTTAGTCTGTGAGCCGCATTGTTGCTGGAGATGAAAGCTTTGAGGCTGCCAGACGCACGTTCACACCTGTCGTCCCAAGGCCCCCAGCAAGTGCTGTGACAAAGGCATCCACATCAGTGCTGACTCTCATGGACCTAGAGATTCCACAGCTCTAGGGTTCCAAGGCACAAGGACACCACTGCAGTGGGCCAAGACACGGCTCACCACTGAACCAGTCTGCTGGGACATGATGTCAGCCAATAGGTCCCACTGTGTTCCGGGATCCATGGCCTTCCTTCTCTCAGCCTTGTGCCCAGCACATGTACCAAGAGAATTATAACGTCCCTGGCAGTCTGTGTGAGGAGTCTGCCCGATTCCCCTCGGTGCGCAGAACTGCGAGGTGGGGCACAGGGAGGGGCAGGAATGGGGTTATTAAAACATCCCAGGAACTCCGATCAAGTTCACCCCTTCACATCCCAAATACAAGAGCAGAAAACAAACTGTCTGGAAAATCAGCTTCCTAGCAGACAGCTTAAGGCTTGCTAAGCACAGACCAGAGAGGGGGCAGTTATGTCCAAGTCATTATCTATACAGAGTCAGGGCATCCCATGACGTTGCAGGGCTGCCAGTTGGATATCACTTGAGCTGAGTATCTGTGTACATTTCTGAAAAGATCAAAGGGAAGGAGACTTGAGAAAGCACGGCTTGATTAAAAATAACCAGCCTGGATTCAGCAAAGAGAAACCAGGCTTAATTACCTGATGGGAGTTCTCCGAAACTTGGGCTGGGATGTAGTTAGCCAAGATGCAGAGCGCAATGTCTACTTAGCCATTCAGCAAGGCCTTGTCAGACTTCAGCCCAGAGGCCTGTGTCTACAGTGCAGTTATGAGAACTAATAAAAGGGCAGGAAACAAAGGGCAGCTGCAAATGCAATATTTTCAAGCTAGCAAGAGAGGTGACTTGAAGGTCGTCCTTTACAAGCAACTCCTGTCTCAGACCTGACAAACTCACTACGCCGAATATACGGCTTTTATGGTATTTATCCATAAAGAATAGCATGTGAGGTCTCTACTGAATGCTTGTAATGTATCAATATTCATAATTGTTGCGAGATGTGTGTATGAGTAATATTTAAGGAGTAATGTGACAATATTCAAAATGACACCTCATAGGCTTGGAGTACAAGTTAGTCAGCAGGGAAATGTGTGTGTCAGTGATGGCCATTCAAGCGGGCGGGAGTTGCCACTCCTCCCTGGTTAGCCAGTAACTCAACGCAAGGCTCAGCTGTCTACCCTTGCCCCATCACAGAACTATCAACGGAAAACCATGAAAGACAACTGAAACCACTGGGAGGTAAAACAAGGGACTGCAGGTCTCTGAATAGAGACAAAGGCCGGACTCAGTATCTCACAGGGTGGGGAAGAGGCGTTTGGTGGAGCAGAGATGTTTCATGAAAGATTGGGTCCTGATTCCTGGGAAGCCAGCCAGCTCTGCGACAGACTGAATTTTGGGAGGGGGAGAACCTTTTATATTAGCTAGAAAAGTTATAGGACCTATTATAGGAAAGGTAACTATTAACAAGTGTTGCCCCGAGTTCGAGTTTGATGGTTTGGTTTTGTATGTAGCCACTTGTTTCCATCACTTGCTCCTGTTTCTAGTGGAATCTCTATTCTTCCTTAAATAAACCTTCTTTTGTTTTAGTGCAAGTGCTCGGCAGTGCTGTGTGGTTTACAGGAGTGGTGATTTAAGGTAAAGCTGATAAACCGTGGCACGGGCTCCTGTGCAGGCAGAGGATCTGGGATCTCTGTGAGTAGCCAGTGCCAGGGGCTGGATGTCAGAGAGGAATGATTCAAGGGGACGTGGGAACCGGGGTGCACCTCCTGTTAGCCTGCAGGGCAAAGGCAGGGTTGGCACAGTGTGAGTGGCTAACACTCAGCTAGCCCAGGCAGGACTTTCTCTCACGAGAGGCAGAGGGTAACAAGGTGACTCAGTCCTGGGCGCCCCAAGAACTGTCACAAACACCTTTAAACAGGAAGGCCGGAGGGAAAGGGCTTCTCTCCACATCCTCCCGCAACATAGGAGACTCTGAGGGGGGTGAAGTGGCCCATTCATGTCAATGCGATAGTCTCATTGAATGAGAACAGCCCCTGGAAATGATACAACCTGAAACAAGAGCTCTGAGCCATGTGAACCAACCCAGTAGGTGTTCCCATGCCCCTCCTGACTGCCTTAGAGCCTGCATCATATCCTGCATGCAGGATAGGTGTGAAGCATACCGGTTCTCAGCTCCCCACTCAAAGGGGCAGGCCTTCCCAGATCCTCACTCACATGGGGACAGAGAAGGGGCCTGAGACTTGCCCAAAAGGACAAGCCCCCCAGAACCTGGCTCACATGAAGCGAGGAGGGGTCCTAGGGATGCCAACAGTCTCCTATTAGAAGGAACATCCCTTATTTCTTCATGGCTGTACAAGATCAGGAGCAGCAGGAACTACCCCAGTGAATGTAGGTGAGTCATGCTCATTAATGATTATGATAATAAAATAAAATATCAGGAAGAGAGGGGAGTGGGGGTGCTAAGAAAACAGTCCCTTATTTTTGAAATACAGTGTTGGTAACCATAGGTCCAACTCCTGTAGATGGGCATGAGCCCCCAGATCCCCCCCACACACACACACCCCAGCAAGAGGGACTCTGGCACTCCCAGATGGGCAAGGACTCCATAAACCAGACCATATGAGGGGGGCAGGGAAGGGGCTCAGACCCCCCTAGAGGGGCAAGAGCACCCCAGATCTGGGCACATGCAGCATGTGGAGCTGACAGGTGCCCTTGTCCCTATACTCCCCAGGCCTCCTGAAATTCACCCCCACACCTCCCGTCCACTGTCCCACCCCTCCACCCCCTAACTCCCAAGCCTCCCTCACCTTAGCCCCCAACCACTCCCCCTCCCCTATCACCCATCCCCATTTATCCCCTCCCCATAACCCCACTCCTCTTGCTGCAGCCCCAAACCCCTAGACCCCCACTCCTGCACCCCCAATCACCCCTTCTCTCCCAGGAAGCATTCACACGTCTATATTTTTTTACCCTAATACTTTGAGAGATCCAGGGGGGTTGAGGTTCACTGGAAAATCTGGAGAGTGCAGGGGGTTAGTGTACAATGTTGGGGTGCGCTGGCAGAGCTAGGGGTGCATTGGAAGAGCTGGGGGGTCTCATGCCTCTCTTGCCTGAATCCCCACTCTCTCAGCTCCCCTACCATCCATCCCCATTTATCTCACTTCCCATAACTCCCTCCACTCCCTACAGCTCAAAACCCCTCTTCACACACTCCTCCGCCCCTAATGCCCCTCCCCTACAAGGAAGCACTCACATGTCTAACTTTCCCCCCTCAAATATTGATTACATTCCCCCCAAAATAAAACTGCCACTCATGACTCACAAACTGTAGCCAGTCACTCAGTCCAAAACCCCTTTTGTCTTAGGTGGGGGCTTACGATTAACTGACCCTTAGCTATGATAAATGAGGGTGAGTTCGCTGCCATTAATCTCAAGGCGTTGTGTGGTTCATCCAGTGATTGGTACCTCACAGTTTAACAGCACAAGGCAGCAGAAGGAAACAGTGTTTGCGGGGATGCTACTATAATACTCACGGGTCAGACTCAGATTGACTTTGAAATCTCAATGAGATCAACAAAAGAAGCTACATTGGAATAAAACTGGATAAGACAATCTACTTACAGGGATAATTGTACTTCATGTTTGTAAGTGGCTTTACAAGCACTGCCTAGCATGAGAAGACCGGGATCTAGTTCTACATTCATATTAACTGTTATTTGATTTGCATTGAGCATTGTGTTATCCAGCCGGCTCGTGTTCTCCGAGTAAGAATTACTCCTCCTTTGAAAGACTCAGCACAACACACAGATCTAGGGGGACAATCCTCATTTATAAATCACGTTCCCCAACTTTGCACATGCTCCACGTACCCTCTTCTACACAATCCATTACTTCACACGATATATCGTGACCGTGGCTGTACCATGACATCTGTACCAACGTCAGAATAGCTGACCGCTCCCAACTCATCCATAGGACCAGCCAGGCCTGTGGGAAGAAGCAGGCTGACCCAGAAGCAACGAGGCAGCAGAACTGGGGTCCAGCATGGACAACACGGGGTTATTTTTTCCATAATATTTTTTAAAAGTCCCTATGTGCAGCATGTAACTAGGTACCCAACGCACACCTGGCACAATGCAAATACTGAACAAAAATGAGCCAGAACCTTGAATTCTTCCTCATTTAAAACGGTCATTGAATCAATTAGACTTTTGCATGAGCAAGTACCTAGTAAGGAAACAGCAGCCGCTTCGCTTGGCTACAAGCTGGGATTCAGCAGCTTGCCCTTTCTGTCACTTAGGGTGACCACATGAGAGGAAGAAAATATCAGGACACATGGGGGGGGGGGAGGGGCCCGCCAGCTGAGCAAAAACAAAAACAAAAACCACAGTGCTGTCACGGAGTGTGGGGGGACACAAGGCCCTGCACCCCCGGCTTCCTGCGATTCACCATGACTCTCAGCCAGCCAGTAAAGCAGAAGGTTTATTTAGACGACAGGAATACAGTCCAAGACAGGTCTTGCAGGCACAGACAACAGGACCGCCTCAGTTAGGTCCATCTTGGGGTCCCAGGGCACCCCAGCCCCCTTGGGAGGTCAGAGCCCCGTCTGCCTCCCAGCCATGTCACCAGCCAGCTCTGAACTCTCTCCCCAACCTTTGTTCAGTTTCCCGGGCAAAGGTGTCACCTGGCCTCTAACCCCTTCCTGGGTTCTCATGTTACATGCTCAGGTATTCTCCTGCGGCCAGTCTCCCATCCCCCAATGCAGACTATCCTAGCCACACTCCCCTGTCAGCATTCACAGACCACAGTAAGAACAGTCCCAGTTCGTCACAACACCGAAATATCGGGACGTCTGGTCACCCTCCTGTCACTGTAAATCCCACCATGTATGCTATTTTCCATCTACGGGAATGTTGTCCCATGGGAGAAAGCCACCTTTCAGGACCGTGACGCAGTGCCTACCTTCACTACAGAACTGGGGACCCAAGGGGACACCTCAAGGAGCAACCAAAACTTACCTAAAAAGGCCTTGACCTCCTCTGCTGGTCTTTGAGAAACTCAGGAACTGCAGCCTCCATCACACACCTTTGGAATGTGCTCAACGTGCGAATGGCTGTGCACTCCTTTATGTACAGAGCAACAGGGCTTGTTTAACTGTGATGTGAGTGCTTGTCACCAGGCTCAAACCACCACGTAAACACAGAGAACAGGTTGGACTGTCCGAAAACGACAGCCTGGAGCGAAGGCATGTGTCTGGGCAGAAATGTTGCTCTGTGTGTCTTTGCCCTACACCTCACACAAATGGATGAAAGCATGGAGCAGTGACCTGCTCCCCGGGGAGAGATCAGAACACATTCTTTCAAGAGAAATTGACCAAATATAACATGACTTCCCTTCATGGATTCTAAAGCCAGAAGGGACCAGTCTGTAATAATAATGGTCAAACCCTGAGGTCCTTAACCAGATTTGCAGAGTGCCTGAGGCCATGTACATACAACAAACTTTGGTTGACGCAAGTTAAAGGTCTAAAACTGTCACGGTTAGTATATCGCTTGTGCGCAGGTATATCTGGCTGCTTGCGTTGGTGCTACACATACTCACCAGCAGTGTTTGTGCTGATGCAAAGTGCAGTGCACTATGGGTAGGTGTCCCAGTGGGCCACACGTCATCCTCCAGTGCAATGCCTTCTGGGAAATTTTTGCAATGCATTGTGGGGCACACATGAGCTGCACAGGGGTCAAGTTCCCATCATGCAATTTTCTCCATCCCTATCTCAGCATTTTCACACATTCTTTTTTAAATCCCACAAACCGGCGCAGCACTTTTTGCTGTCCACCATCCCACAGAAGCACGGCGTCTTCCCAGTTCTGCACCGTTATCGTGAACGTTTCAGAGCCACGGGAAGAACCACAACAAAGAGGGGCAGGACGATTTCTTTGAGGATAGATTGCTAAAGTCATAGCAAAAAAACAAATCCAGGTTGCTGGTGATGTTCACGGAGCAGCTGCAGACAGTGGAGCGCTGCTTCGGCGAAACGAGCACTGATTGGGAGAATTGGTACAGCGGTGCTACTGCAGCGCTGTACGTATAGACATGGCCTTACTCAGAGTCTTCGCTTACAAGAAGCTAGAACCCTGAATGCCAAGAAGAGTGGATTCTGGCAAACTCAGAGGGGTCCGAGCTCTCTCGGGCCTCAGTCTTCCATGGCAACCATTTAAGAACGGTCAACAACACAATTCAGCTGATCTCAGCCACCATACTGCTGCATAGGCAAAGAGGAGAGGAGGGTCCCAAATTAGTGAAGCTCCAAACCACATAATGGCTTTATAAAATAAAACCAACACGCTGAAACTGCACCTGGAAGTTTTGGGAAGCGAGTGCTGCACATGGCACACAAGAGGTATAATCCCTTTGACTCTCTTAAATAACTCCTCTCCCTCCTTGGCACTAGTGCCATTTACACACCTATTTCCTAGGTTTTTAGGACAAGGGACCACTCCTTTGACCTCCTGCGTAGTGCACCCCATGAAACATGGCTGAGTAAGGCGTCTCTAGGGTATATCGTTTAGAAAGACATTCAATTTTGATTTAAACACTTCAAGTGATGAATACATCATGTCCCAATGGTTAATTACACCTCCCTGAAAAAAGAGAGTCTCATTTGAAGTCTGAATTTGTCTAACTTCAGCTTCCAGCCACTGGCTCCCATTCTGCCTTTGTCTGCTAGATTAAAAAGAGGCCTCTGCTATCAGAAATCTTCTCCCCACATAGGAGCTGATGGACTTTGATCAGATCACCTCTTAACCTTCTCTTTGATAAACTATACACACTCAGCTCCTTCAGCGACACACTCTCAGGCAGATTTTCCAGATCTCAAATTCGTGTAGCTTTTCCCTGAACTCCCTCCAATTTTTCAACATTTTTTTGAAGGGTGGACACCAGAACTGGACCCAGTCTCCAGTAAGGGTCTCACCAGCTTTACAGGTAAAGGTAACACTGCCTCACTGCTGGGTACGGCACTTGTAGTTAGGGTTAGGGTTCCTATGGGCAGGGCCCCTGGAGTTAGGGTTCCTATGGGCAGGGCCCCTGGAGTTAGGGTTCCTATGGGTAGGGAACATGGAGTTAGGGTTCCTATTGGTAGGGCTTCCTGCCCTAGGGTCAGGGTTCCTAGGCATAGGGGACTGGAAGTTAGAATTAGGGTTTCTATGGGTAGGGCACTTGGAGTTAGGGTTATCGTTCCTACGGGTCGGGGGGAGTAGCTAATCTCACTCTGGCTGGTTATATACAAATTAAGGTTCACAAGAGATGCCTATTTACAATCTTAACAAGATCCCAATTAATAGATGCTAGGGGCTGGAGGAAAAAACAAAAACAGCAGGAGTTCCCCTTTTTAGGAGTACGACAATATATTTTGAAACTCTACAGGTACAGATGAAACCTGAGGTATTCAAGAGAAATGTCCAACATAACAAGAGAGACAAGGTGGGTGAGGTAATATCTTCCTTGGACCATCTTCTGTAGGTGAGAGAGACAAGCTGTTGAGGTACGCAAAGCTCTTCTTTAGGTCTGATCTGAAGTTGGTCTAATAAAATGTATTACCTCACCCACCTTGTCTCTCTAATGTCCTGGGACCAACATGGCTACCACAACACTGCATACAACATAACAACAAGTCGTGTTCAATAAAGATGAACCTTACTACGTTGTGGGTACATATATATATTATCTGTCACGCATTTGATGTAATTCTAAGATAATGTATATACAATATATATTGCACTGATAAATTAGCGTCTCCAGTCATTTTTCTTTATTTAGTTGTATAATTAAAGTGTTACAAGAGTCTCGGTTTAGTCTGGTCACCTTTGCAGTTTTAGTGTGCTGTACTATAAATACTGATATTTTCTTCTCAGTGCATAGACACAGTTGTAGCAACACAGCGGCAAGTTAGTTAGAAGACTAAAGAGTGTAAGCTTGCCCAAGGACAAAAATATAGTGCTCAGTGGAGTTTGTAGCCAACTCAGTGTATAGAAAATTCAGAGAGAAGGTTGCTAATGAAGAAAACCGTTCCTCAAAAAGTCTTAGAAGCATCTTTTGTTGTGGCCATGCACATTGCAAAATGCAACCCAGCATACACCATAGAAGACCCTTCTACTTCCAGCAGCAATAGACATACCGGTATATAGCATTATGATTGGGGAACAGCCCTGGCACTGAAAACCATTCCTAGGTCAAATTATGCCATCTGTCAATACACTGATGACATTGCAGAAAACATGCGGGACCCACTGACAGAACTAGTTAAGAAGAGTCAATATTTTGCACTGCAGCATGATGAAGCCACCGACTGGCCAACATGGTTCAGCTTCTGTGTTATGGGACAGTTGTCCAAGCAGGTACAATAGCTGAAGAACTTCTATTTAACAGGCCCATTCTTCTCACTGACATTTTAGGCTGAATCTGAACATGCCAAAAAATTTGATATTTTCAAATGATAGCTTTGAAATCCCAAATTAGATCAGATTATATAATTAAACCGTATGTGGTCGAATACAGGCACAGAACCATCCAAACTCTGGTAACCCTCTTCAATCTAATGTACTCGGTTGGTTTAAAAAAAAAAAAAAAAAAGGGTATTTGGCTGTGCCACCAAGTTTTAGAATATCTGTCAGGAAGCCGCAGTACTAAAACGTTGGGGCTCTCTGGTGCTAGACTAAATGGACTCAGAGCACATGTCGATGACATGGTGATTAAAAGATCAGCAGCCACTGGGCACCTCGTCTGTGTAGGAGCTCCCAGTTTTTCTACACTGCTGTAGTGGCACTAATGGAAGTGCAATGGTGAGAAATGCGAAGAGGGAGACTAGGTTTTAGGGACTCACCTCCACTCACCCCCTAGCCCCCAGATCGCACTCTTTCATAAGGACTTACGCTGATGCTGCCTCACCTCACCTGGCTTTTCAGTGCTTAAGATGAGAGTCTACAGAATCGGTGTCTAAATCCCCCACAACCTAAGCAGTGAACTAGAATATTTACCAAAACTAATGTCACAATGAGTTTGCTCTGAGCTGGTATGCAAAATAAAACGCCTCTTAAATACACAGAATTTACCTGCCAGAGGAGTTCACTTGCTGTTTGAAATGGCACTGAGGAATTTCACGGGCAGTAGCGGGGTCTGGCTATTGCAGGCAGAGTCCATCATTTTTATGCTGCTATTATCTATCTACATTATTTGTCTGCTCTTTGGCTAATAGCAACAGCAGGACTAGCTGCGATTCCTAGATTTGCATTTCAACACCAGCCAGGCCAAAGCTACTACACCAAAGGAGCTGTACAGTAGAATCTGGAGGCTTCCACTGTCCATGCTAATGCGTCTGAGTTTAGTATGCCAAGTATAGCAAGCTGAAATCCTGGGTACAAACACAGAGGTACGGTACTTGCAGTTGAAAACACTGCCCCCCAAGGACTCTATTCAGCAGAAATGACATGCTGGCTACCATGTCACGGAGGGCTACGGAAGATCCCAAGTAGATGCTGCCAGCCTCGGCACTCAGCAGGACACTTTGGGGCTCCAAGACCATTATTAGACAAGATTCCCCCCTAGGCTGGACTGGGACAGGAATCTTTTCATTTCCTTGACTTGATCCGTGCCTGATTGGCCAAGCCCGTCTTCTACACCTGGCCATTACTGGGGCAGGAGGAAGAGCAGGTTTAGGGGTTCCATGTGAAGAGAGCGCAGATAACTTTGGCTCCCGATCTGCTCTACGTTAAGGGTGGATTAGAGAACAAGAACATCCAGCCAGGGGACCAACAGACAGCTACACTGCAGTCGTCTACAGGCCTAAGTGAAACTTCAAGATTTTGTCTGAAACACAGACTTACATGCCACACCAGGCTCTTCTCAATTAACAACATCTCTTACACCGGTGGCGTGGTTGTCAATGTCTGAGACAAGCCACTTAACCTTCAGATTTAGGAACTCCGAATGCTCCAGGTCCGGTCCCCGGCTGTCACATCCAGGGAGATTGCTCTACGTGCCGTGGAAAGCACAGAACGGTAAACGCGCACGCTAGAGAGGGTGGGGAGGAGGGCAGGGAGCCAAAACTAACAGCTGGGGCATGGGGCAGGGTGGGGATGGCTCATTACTAAAGAATGACTGAAGTGCGGTTTTTTGCAATGTATTTCCAAAAGGTGTTTGTCAGAGAATACCCCACTCCAGGGAGTACAAGCCTGCTTCCTTTCCAGGCCACCAATGTGGGCTCCTGCATAGTTTAGTGCATAGGTCACAAACCTGAAAGAAGGCATTAATTAAATGTTTTCCACTGGGTTTGTTTTGCTCTGTATTCCCACGTTATGACTTGAATTTTCTGTCACATTAAGCCACGAGCTAGCAAGGGAAATCAGGCCTTCCGAGCCAGCAAGTGTACTGGGGTTATCCTTCGGAAGAGTTTTGCTTAGTGTGGTTTAGTACAGGCACTGGACAAAGACGGAGCTGACCTTTCACACACGGCATCCAAATAGGAACGATTGTAAACGGTATCAGTCCTTTCTATGCCTTATCAATGAACGTTATCAAAGTGACACGGGCACCTGACAAGCCACACTGCAGTCTGACATGGTTTAGCCACTATGAACACAAGTACTGACTCTCGCCAAGCCAGATTAGAGAAATCGATCATTTCCTCCATTGTTTCGGTTTGATTACGTTGTGTCTTTGACTACGCCTTGTGTACAGTCGGTCTCACTACCTCCCAGCTCCAGCCAATTGTAGTGAGTCACATTCCCCTGTTTCTGTCAGGCTTCCACACAGCAACGGGAGACAGAACAGCATTTTAACTAACAGGAAAATGTGACTCAAGTGACAAAACATTGGCAGGGGGACCCGAGAGTAAAATGCAAAACTGTGTTTAACTCTTTTGTAAAAAATTAGATTTCAAGTCCTTTTAAATACAAAAATTGTCTAATGACTGATAAAATTGTACAATCCACACCCGAAAGTTAGGAAATGCAAAAGCTAAGGTTGTGCACAAGACTGCCCCGTGTGTATCTACAAGTCACAGAGCCAAATTCTGCTATTTTGCCCCGGTATAAATCTGCAGCTACTCCACTACTAGTTCTAAAGGTCAAATAGGCATAAGTAGAGGTTACTGACCTTATGCAATGACTGCAGTCTTCTGAACTGTGTCCCACTATGGGTGCTCCACATAGGGTGACCAGACAGCAAATGTGAAAAATCAGGACAGGGGGTGGGGGGTAAAAGGAGCCTATATAAGGAAGAGACCCAAAAATCAGGATTGTCCCTATAAATTCGGGATATCTGGTCACCCTAGCTCCACTTCAGGTGCACGTGTGGTTTTTCTTCTAGCAGTGCCCATTCAGCCTGCACATGCGCCCTTTGCCTCCTACTGCCAGACACTAAAGCTACACAGGGATGCCAGGGTGAGCTGCCCTCGGTTTCTTTTTTACCCAAATGTCCCCACAGAGAACAGCCCAAAGCAGAGGGGAAGGAAGGGCGGGTATCCTATCAATACACTATCCATAGTCTGAGCAGAAATCATGGATCCCTGGAATCTATCTGCGAAGGAGATGAACAACCTGGGTGATCTTCAAAATTGCTTGGTCCTATCCAAGTAGAAGGCCAGAGCTCTTCTAACGCATAGGGTATGCAAACAGGACTCCTACAAAGAGTTGTGTGGCTTCAGGAAAAACACTGGTAGATGAATAGATTGGTTAAGGTAGAACTCCGAAAGAACCTTAGCTAAGAATGTAGGATGTGGGTGTAAAGAAACCTTATCCTTGAAAAATACAGTGAAGGGTGGGGGGGATCTGCCATCACGTCGCCGATCTCCCCAACTCTGTGGGCCGATGAGATGACTATTGCACCTTTTTAGGAGCAGGTTACTTCAGATGATAGTCTGTGCTCCTCTTTTTCAGAGCCCTCTCAGAAGCTGCTAATGACCTCCTCTTCTTAGGGGAAGCCTGAGCCAAAGTGGAAGGGGCACTGGATCTGCCCAGAGACAGATGTATGGTGGGATCCCCTGAGCTGACTCAGAGGCTGGTCAAAGGGAGCGCTCCATCACTAACAGGCTGAGCTTAACTTTCCTGCTCTTCCTTGCCCTCGACTTGAGGGCCAGGCAGAAACTGCCCTTCCGGGAGACGTGGGACTCCCCCAAACAATGGACACGCTTAGAGTGGTCGTCACTCACAGGTATAGCCTCTTGGCAGGAGAGGCAGCGTCTGAAGCCTGGCGAGCCAGGCATGCCCTGCCAGGAAGACAAGACTCCTCAAGGAAAAAGAGAAGAGAGAAAAAAAGAAAGAACTGTCCTCTCACTGCTAACACTTACTAAGTAACTATAACTACTACTAACAACTAACTATACTAACAAAACAAACTATACGTTGACGAAATAGCCAAGGCACGCTCAAGGCAGGCACGCTAGAGCTCTGTCTCGGGCTGAGGTAGCAGAGAAGGAATTGAGGGTGGCTCGCCCGCACATCCTGATATAGCCCTGGTGTCCTGCATAAGGAGGCACAGGGCACATGCGCAGGCCGAATGGGCACTGCTAGTGGAAAAATCTCCGACCAAGGGCTTGAGAGGCACATGCACATCTGAAGTGGAGCATCCATAGGGACACTACTCAAAGAACAACCAGCTTTCTTCAAACCCAGTTGGAGTGTATGTCTCAATGGGGTCGGCAAGACAAGCCCAGTTTGAGTAAAATTAGTCCTGTAGTTTTAAGCCCAGGAGTGTCTACAATCAGCAAACCGGTTTTGAGAACATGCACTCACCAAGCTGGGCATGAATAAGCAGGATGTCTGCAAGGGGCTAAAACTTCCCCTGCCTGTGTGGTGGGTCCCCTAGCAGGGAAACAAGTGAGGTTCCCCCGTTTAAAGGGGTGGGGTTCAAACAGTCCACAGGGACAGGATGGGAATCGAGCTGCCTGAATTCTCTGCTCCTCTGCCCTGCAACGGAACACGTAAGGCTTGTGTGAAGCTACTTCAGCCAAAACACTATGAGGATTGTAGCTTCAGTAATCACTCTATAGCAGGGGTCTCAAAGTCCTGGCCCGCGGGCCATCTGCGGCCCGAGAACCTCCCCACTGTGGCCTGCGGAGGAGAGACGCAGGCGGCCACGCTGCCAGCAACGTCTGCTGCAGGCACTGTCCCCCGCAGCTCCCATTGGCTGGGGGAGAGGGACAGAGATAGTCCCTAGCCACGAGTCGCTGGGCAGAGTCAGCCACGGAGGCAGTGTCACTTTTTTCCACAATGAATATAAACAAGTCAAAATACCGAACACAACTCTCTGACGCACACCTTGCTGCAATCCTGAAGGGTTCAACTGCTCAGTCACTGAGGCCAAAACCAACAAACAGAACTGAAGTGTTGCCAGGTGTCTGGCAAACACTAAAAACTCTCTGACAGGTGAAGAATTGAATAAAATTGTATGACAGTTTTATTAGTTCTAAGAAATTCGAAATAAAAAATACAATATAAACATTTTCTTTTCTGAGCACCATCTTCAGTGACGTTATTAGCCCACTGGGAGGATTTGAGGACCAGCACCAGCCTTAAGGTAAATTGAGTTTGAGACCCCTGATCTACGGTTTGGAGGAGCAGGAGGTCTTCCCTCATCCACAGATGTCAATGCTTAGCCAAGTTTCGCAGGCTGGGCATTGTCATAAGGATCTGGCCCCACTGACTTCAGTAGGCACTGGATCAACCCTTACTGACCAGGCAGAACAAACACCTACTACACATGCTCTGCACGCACTATACAAGCACACAGACCTTTGTCTGGTCAAAGCAGTTTGTTTTCCAAAGCAAACAAAGGGGCTGGTTCTCCAAAAGGGCTCTGCCCACATTATGTTTCAGAGTCAGTCATTTCCCTATAGCTTTGTCTACGTGAGTGTAGTTAGGATTTTTTGTGGGAGAAATATATTTTCCCCACCCTCTGTGAACTCCTAAATGGCTAAACTATCCATATCCAATGCTGCTTTTAGAGAAAGGCCCCTTTGCTTTTTTCCCCCTAGTAGTTTGAGCATTTATTTTCTTTGCTAAAGTCTGACGTGTTCCAGTACATGCCAGATAGCATTTTACTAATCCCATTAAAAATTATAAATGGGATATTCTTTTCCCTAAATTTCCCATTGGCTCCATTTCCCTTTCCTTGCTCCTCTCTACAGCTCCCATCACTCTACCTGCTCCTCTTCCCCTCTCCACCCCAATCTCCCCCTCTTCCCACAAGCACAAATCTAGGTCCCACGCCCTTCTTCTCCTTACTTCTGAAGGACCAACCCTGGCCCTCTCTCCAAACCCACCTTCTCTCCCTCCTGTCCCCATCCCCACCTCTGTCCCTCTCATGCCACCATTCCTAACTTCACACCCTTCTCCCTCCTTGCCCCTGCAGCTCCCCTTCTCTTGCTACTCCATCTCCACAAAAATCTCAGCCATCCATGACCTCTTCATCTCTCTCTCCATGCAGCTCATTTGCAAAACATTGAATTTCATCTTCCATTTTATCATCCAGTCAAGTGAGATCCCTTGTAACTCTTCGCAGTCAGCTTTGAACGAGGGCTGTCAATTAATCGCAGTTAACTCACGCAATTAACTCAAAAAAATTAATCACGATTAAAAAAAATGTATCGCGATTAATCGCAGTTTTAATCGTACTGTTAAACAATAGCATACCAATTGAAATTTATAAAATATTTTGGATGTTTTTCTACATCTTCAAATACAACAGAGAATACAAAGTGTACAGTACTCACTATATTATTTTTATTACAAATATTTGCACTGTAAAAATGATAAACAAAAGAAACGGTATTTTTCAATTCACTTCATACAAGTACTGTAGTGCAATCTCTTTATTGTGAAAACTCAACTTACAACTGTAGATTTTTCTGGTTACATAACTGCACTCAAAAACAAAACATTGTAAAACTTCAGAGCCTACAAGTCCACTCAGTCCTACTTCTTGTTCAGCCAATCGCTAAGACAAACAAGTTTGTTTACATTTACGGGAGATAATGCTGCCCGCTTCTTATTTACAATGTCACCTGAAAGTGAGAACAGGCGTTCGGATGGCACTTTTGTAGCTGGCATTGCAAGGTATTTATGTTCCAGATATGCTAAACATTCATATGCCCCTTCATGCTTTGGCCACCATTCCAGAGGACATGCTGATGATGCTTGTTACAAAAATATTGCGTTTATTAAATTTGTGACTGAAGTCCTTGGGGGACAATTGTATGTCTCCTGCTCTGTGTTTTACCCGCATTCTGCCATATATTTCATGTTATGGGAGTCTCGGATGATGACCCAGCACGTTGTTCATTTTAAGAATACTTTCACTGCAGATTTGACAAAACGCAAAGAAGATACGAATGTGAGATTTCTAAAGATAGCTACAGCACTCGACTCAAGATTTAAAAATCTGAAGTGACTTCCAAAATCTGATCGGGATGGGGTGTGGAGCATGCTTTCACAAGTCTTAAAAGAACAACACTCCGATGCGGAAACTAGAAAACCCAAACCACCAAAAAAGAAAATCAACCTTCTGCTGGTGGCTGACTCAGATGATGAAAATGAACGTGCGTTGGTCTGCACTGCTTTGGATCGTTATCGAGCAGAACCCATCATCAGCATGGACGCACGTCCTCTGGAATGGTGGTTGAAGCATGAAGGGACATATGAATCTTTAGTGCATCTGGCATGTAAATATTTTGCAATGCCGGCTACAACAGTGCCATGAGAATGTCTGTTCTCACTTTCAGGTGACTTTGTAAACAAGAAGCGGGCAGCATTAGCTCCTGCAAATGTAAATAAACTTGTTTGTCTGAGCAATTGGCTGAACAAGAAGTAGGACTGAGTGGAGTTGTAAGCTCTAAAGTTTTACATTGTTTTATTTTTGAATGCAGTTTTTTTGTATGTAATTCTACATTTGTAAATTCAACTTTCATGATAAAGAGATTGCACTACAGGACTTGTATTAAGTGAATTGAAAAATACTATTTCTTTTATTTTTACAGTGCAAATATTTATAATAAAAAGTAAATATAAAGTGAGCACTGTACACTTTGTATTCTGTGTTATAATGGATATCAATATATTTGAAAATGTGGAAAATATCCAAAAATATTTACATAAATAGTATTCTATTATTGTTTAACAGTGCTATTTATCGCGATTAATTTTTTTAATCATTTGACAGCCCTACTTTGAACTTAGCTGGTCTTGAGTAATTTTGTATTGTCTGCAAATTTTGCCACCCCACTGTTTACTCCCCTTTTTTCCAGAGTATGTTGACCAGCACTGGTCCCTGTACAGACCCTTGGGGGACACCACTATTTACCTCTCTCCACTGTGAAAACTGGTCATTTATTCCTACCCTTTTAACCAGTTACTGATCCATGAGAGGACCTTCCCTCTTATCCCAGGACTGCTTACTTTGCTTACGAGCCTTTGGTGAGGGACTTTCTCAAAGGCCTTCTGAAAGTCCAAATATACTGTATCCACTGAATCATCCCTGTCCACATGTTTGTTGACCCCCTCAAAGAATTCTGATCAGTGAGGCACAATTTCCCTTTACAAAAGCCAATGATGCCAAGTAACTTGATTCCTGCCTCTAATCGCCCCATGATACCAGCCTCCACAGTCCACTTGTTAGATTTTCAAACAAGTACCTTCATGCTTTCTCCTTTGCTGCCCCCTTCACACCTGGGAGGAGCTCCCATAAACATCCACATAACTAACGTCTTTAAAACTCTCCTTTGTTATGATGCCTACAAAACACTTGGTTAGTATCATCTCATTGTTTCCTTCCCCATCTGTCTTGTCTGTATCTAGCTGTTGTCTCTCGTCTTTTACTTTAATTGTAAATTCTTGGGGGCAGGAGGCATCCCTTTGTTCTGTGTTTGTACAGCACCTAGCACAACAGAGTCCCGGTCCATGACTTGGGCTCCTAGGTAAGACAGTAATATAGAGAATCTATATGATACATTTCCAGGACTGTCACTCTGAAGCCTAGAATGTCGATACAGTCAATGTAAAGTATGAAAACAGCACGGTTTGGAGTGCTTTTCCTTCACAATATCACCCGGTTGTGTCATCACTGGGACTCATGGTCTGTTACCGTCCTATTTTAAGGTGTCAGCCAGTTTGACTTTACGAATTACACCCATGCGGTGAACAGCTACAGTTGGGCATGAATCTGTGCCATGCCAAGAGTCCTAGACCACTGTGACATCACAGGCAACTCGACCAATGTCAATCCTTACTCTGCAGCTAATCTGCATGCCACAATTTCACTAGTTGCATGAGGGAGACTGCACAGAGTGGATCGCTTGGCCCAACTGCCATACACGGGGCCACAGCCCAGACTTTCAGCTACTAGGGAACAATAAGAATACCATGCCAGGTATATTGCCATACTGTGCCAAGTACAGTTTCCAGGAGGTAGCCTCTCTTTTGCAAGTGCAAATCTGAGAGAACTGCAACTACTGACATTTGCGCCACAATTGATTTCATGATGCACACATGCAAGGAACATCCTTTATGGGTGCAAACTGCACCTACAGCCAAGGAGACCAGACCTCAGCACAGCACAAAATATACCATTATGTATAGGCCAGAAAATCTCTCTCTGTGAAAGAAGCTGTTTTAGCTTAGTTTAGTTTGAATTTAACGTAGAAACACTGCTGGCATCACCACTTAAGACAATTTTGTAAGAAATGTGTGGTATGCAGATGAAATCCAAGCATAACTCTGGGCAGGAGCAGTCCACCCCTGCACAGGAAAGGGTTTGGTTTTAAAATGGAGCTCAATGTTATCTAGAGGAATCTACCCTGCAGGTCAGTAGGAATTTTAAAGAGACAAGACAGTTCTTGGTATTTGAAAAAAATCAGAAACAAGCATATTCATCACATTCTTCATTTCTGCTGTTTTCCCCAAACACCCGTCAAAGCGGGAAAGCTGCATTGCACGGGGACTTTTTGCTTGGATAGCTTTTTAAGCTTTTCCCACAAACAGTCTCTGTCTGCCTTTGTCTGGCTTCCTCTCCTTCTTCCCTGCCTTCCCAGGGACTCACCTGTAGTCCTCAGTGACAATAACACAGGACTCCTCCTTCCTCAGCCTAGCCAGAAGAGCTCCACCCTCCAGCTGCAGTTTAACCAGCCGCGTGTCATCAAGGACGTTCTTCATTAATTGCCTATAATTCCTCAACAAAACACCGGCCTCCTGAGGAGTTAGAAGAGCAAAGCAAATACAGTTATTTAGCTGTTACAATGTACAGGCATGAGCAGAACAAAGAAAACACACCCTGCCCCAATGGTACATCTCAACCCGACCCTCGAAAAGCCTCCTCTCTAAATGCTAGAGGGGAAAATTCAGTCCCCATTGACCTTTCAATAGACAGCCTGTCTCTTCCAGGCTGCCAGGAACAATGTGACAGTGGTGTGTTGCTGACCGTGTTCGTTTGATTGATTTGGCTCTAGAAAGAGAAGTCTTCCAGCTCATCCTTATTTTGCTACCCAAAGCCATTGCATGAAAGCCCATCATCTCCAAGTGATGGACCTCACTGCACCCCAAGTACTGGCAACAGGTTCATCTCTGATGGCACATGGTGTTGGTGGATGCGCGTGCAGGAGGAGGAAAGATCTGGTACAGCATCTTTCACATTCTCTGCTGGAGGACAGGATGCCTGGCAATAAATTTTAGCTGCTTGCACAATGACAGGGTTACCTCGATTGGTATAACTCATGCGTACCTTGAAAATACATTTTGGGCGTAGTAACAGAAAGCTATCATTGCAGAGTCCTACTGATGTAGGGCTTTCTACAGCTGCAGAATTACACTCGGGAGAAAGAGGGAGACGTTTTCAGAGTGTCCATTTGACCAGCGTCAAACCCCACAAGCTCTTGTACAAACAGGACTTAGAAAAGGCTGTCTCCTAGGCAGGATTTTGTAGTTTTAGATGTCAGCCGCCATGACAATAAATCTTGGGAACAAGTGACAGGCGCGGTGCTGTAATTAAAGGCTCTTTGTTTCACATTTGCCTTCTAGCAAGGCCTGATCTTTCCTCACTCCAAAGTAGCTTCCATTTGACTGGCACGGTTAATTGAATTTCTAAGCTATTGAACGGTAACTGCAGAGAGAACAATTTGTCCTGTTCTCCTTGCCTTCCTTTTATCGTACTCCCCCCACTCCCACCCCCGCCGCCCCCGCTCTCTGTCCTTGAAAGCACAGCCTGGAAAGGATATGGACTGTACAGCATTGCTTTCTTTCCCACTGAAATCAATATCTCATCAGTTAACGCCTTTCCTCTGGTCTGGCATCAGGCTCTTCAGAAAGAGCAATGAGATGACACCCCTCAGAACAATGCCCTCCCCTGAGGGGTTTCTAATACTGACAGCACCAAGGCACTACTTATTTCAGACACATCAGTACTCTCTTTGGACATGAAGATGGTCATCAGAGACTCACTTTACTCAAATGTATCTTCCCTTAACAGCTAGAAATCCCATTACAAACCACACTGGCATCTCATCACAAAGCTGATTGAGTGGAAATCTCCCCCGGCACGGGGACAGGAGAACGATGACAAGGTTACATAGATGGGAGTTATACCAACCAACTCATGGCCCGACACCAGCCTGGGTCTGCTTATTGTAACAGGGAAATGAACAATAAGTATGAGCTTTTAAGCAAAAGTGCATCCAGAGAGGAATGGAAAGAAAGCTAGAAATGAACCCTGGAAAAGCCTTCATGATGCTCCACTGTTGGGTTTCCCGCTTCCTTCCAGGTCCTCTTCCATGGCAGCGTGCAGATCTTCGCCCTTTTTTGCATTTCCTTTTCACAACACTGGATTCTGTCTCAATCTGCATCTAGCCTCGCCCACATCTTTTCTGTACTTCTTGTTCTCTTTAGAAATCTGAGCCCCAGAACAAACATTACAATAGCCAGCTCACTGCTAGAGCGGGAGGGACTTCGGAGTAGGCCCAGGACGCAGAGAACTGACCTGTGTCAATGTGACTTTACTTTGATGATTAATTTAATTGCTCTTTTTAATCCATTTTTCTCTAATCCAGATATGAAGTCCCATCTTCCCAATCTCCATACAAACACTTCGCCATTCGGACATAGAATCATAGAATCATAGAATATCAGAGTTGGAAGGGACCTCAAGAGGTCATCTAGTCCAACCCCCTGCTGTTTAACACCAGTTGTTTAACTTTAAGAACTTTGCTTTGCCTAATTTACTGAGAATTTGAGTAGTAAAGAAAATTTAAAATGCAGCATTTAGCGTGAGCTGCCATTATTGCATTAAAATTTCAGCCTGGCAGTCCCTGTCTAGCATCCTGCTCGTTGTGCCTGTGTCTGGCACTAGAAGACAACACTTACCTCAGCTCTTTCTGGTAATCTACAGGACTCCACCCTCTGAATGGCCCCCTGCAGGAAAGCACAAGCGCCCTGACATCCTTGTAGCAAATGCTCCAGTTTCTGAAGGGGAAAGGAACAAGGCAGAGGTTACTGTCTGCACGGTTTTCTTCGGGGCAGAACAGAAACAGCAGCTTGCAGGGAGCTACAGGGATTGGTAGAAAGCTGTGGGTGGAAATCTCCAGTGGACCGATGGCATGGTGTATGATGGGTTCAGGGCTCTGTCTGTGAAACTTACGAATTCTGGTTAATACAACAAAGTTGCTCTTAGGAAAACTGTGGGATCATGGAAAGCTGGGCTGAAAGACTCCGAGAGGAAGAAGCAACCCAACAGGTACAATCCTCATGAGTCAGGGGACCCTGCCTGCCTTCCTGAACACCAGTGGTCCCCCAGGACTCCCCAGAGAAGGGCAAGCTATTGAGGGGCATTGCAGTTAGGGTTGGCTGTGCTGTATATGAGCTGTACTGCTTCTGCTTTAGCTGTCAGGCAAGAGAGCAATGATGCTAGACTCCGGTGAGAAGTCTCGGTGCGTTATATGCCCCAGGCCTCCTGCAACATTTCAACTGTAACCCAGAAGGCTCACCCCTTCGGTGTGTTAAACTATGGGGGTGTCTGAAGAGTCAGCAGTGAGCCAAGGGATTGGGCAGCAAGTTCTCAGTGTGGGGTGACAGATACAGGGTCTGCACCCCGAGGCTGTGCCTATGGACCCCAAAGACTGGGGCAGTGGTTGGGCTCCATTTAGGTTCCAGAGGTTTAAAACACCTGGGATCCAGAGGCTTGGGTTCCCTCACAGCAGTCCAGTGGGTAGTCAAGAGGGGGTGTTCGAATGGGACCTGTGACAGCGTGGTATTAGAGAAACAAGGTGGGTGAGGTAATATAATAATTAATGGAGATATCCCATCTCCTAGAACTGGAAGGGACCTTGAAAGGTCATTGAGTCCAGCCCCCTGCCTTCACTAGCAGGGTCAAGTACTGATTTTGCCCCAGATCCCCAAGTGGCCCCCTCAAGGATTGAACTCACAACCCTGCATTTAGCAGGCCAATGCTCAAACCACTGAGCTATCCCTCCCCCCAATAATAATTAATGGAGATATCCCATCTCCTAGAACTGGAAGGAGTCAGACCTGGAGAGCTCTGTGTAAGCTCGAAAGCTTGTCTCTCACCAACAGAAGTTGATCCAATAGAAGATATTACCTCACCCACCTTGTCTCTCTAATGTCCTGGGACCAACATGGCTACAACACCACCGCATACAAGTGAGGTATTAAGCTTTTCATGTCTTGAGTCTGGGATGTTTGCATTAGCCACAAGTGACCAAACCAGGAGTTTAAATAGGTCATCCCATAGCAGGTCCAATACAAACCTAATTTATTCCCACCCCAAGCTGTTATGGATTTTGTTTGTGCCTTGGTTTAGAGAAGAGGGATTTTGTGACATTCTTTTAAGATCTGTATTTTTTCCAGACTGAATAGTTTTCATATCCTTTCACTGGGAAAGCTAAATTGCCTCAGTTATAATGTATGGACCCTGGAGTGATAGAAAAAACAGAATACACATTTAAGACTTCTATACATTACCTAAGTTAGCTCAGGGTGGTACAATTTTAAGGCCGGACACCTGGCAAACCTCCAGAACTAGATTCAAATGATTTATACCATAGAAAACCTGCATTCTCAGCTCTCCTCTGGGACAGTGGGGGTTCATGAGATATCGCCCCTAAAAGCGTCATGGATCCAGGTCTGAATACTGTTGTCGTCAGCCTATAACCGGTGAAATTTGGGGGCAAATTCCACCTTCACAAGCAGGTTCTTATTTTTTTCAAAACGAGGAGCTGGTTGAAGCTGCTCCCGGGTTTGGAATGTTGTGAGCAGCCCCGCTGGAGACAGATTAGTGAGCAGGAAGCAGGTAAGCTCATCAGAGATGTTAAATAAATAGTGTTTGGCATGTGGTTGCAGAGCTACAGACATTTATCACTTGGGTCATGGTCACATTCAGTGCATCCATTAGCAGCTCTGTGCCGTCAAATTCCTGCAGGAACTCCCCCCTCAGCTACAGCTTGGGGAAAGATACTGACTTCAAAATGTAAGAAATGTGAAACAAGAGGTGGCCCTGGACTCCAGTATTCTTCCCCAGATTCTTTCATTTTATTTCCAGGTATTTCCCTAGCTACTCCTCACTGTGTTTCATGCCCAATATGTTCTTGGAGCATACTGGGGACAACTTTCTATTTCAGAAGGTGGAGGAGATAATGAGGGAGACAACTATTTTAGACTTGCTTCTAACAGCGAGGAATTGGTGGGGAATCTGAAGGTAGAAGACAATTTGAATGAAAGTGATCATGAAATAATAGATTTCATCATTCTAAGGAAAGGAAGGAGTGAGAGCAGCAGAATAAGGACAATGGACTTAAAAAAAAACAGACTAACAAACTCAGAGATCTGGTAGGAACAGTCCTGTGGGAAGAAAATCTGAGAGATAAAGAAGTTCAAGAGAGCTAGAAATTTCTCAGGGAGACAATATTAAAGGCACAAGAGCAAACTATCCCAACGCAAAGGATAGGAAGAGGCCAATAGGGCTCCGCCAGAAGTTATAGAATCATAGAATCATAGAATATCAGAGTTGGAAGGGACCTCAAGAGGTCATCTAGTCCAACCCCCTGCTCAAAGCAGGACCAATTCCCAGCTAAATCATCCCAGCCAGGGCTTTGTCAAGCCGGGCCTTAAAAACCTCCAAGGAAGGAGACTCCACCACCTCCCTAGGTAACGCATTCCAGTGTTTCACCACCCTCCTAGTGAAATAGTTTTTCCTAATATCCAACCTGGACCTCCCCCACTGCAACTTGAGACCATTGCTCCTTGTTCTGTCATCTGCCACCACTGAGAACAGCCGAGCTCCATCCTCTTTGGAACCCCCTTCAGGTAGTTGAAGGCTGCTATCAAATCCCCCCTCATTCTTCTCTTCTGGAGACTAAACAATCCCAGTTCCCTCAGCCTCTCCTCATAAGTCATGTGCTCCAGACCCCTAATCATTTTTGTTGCCCTCCGCTGGACTCTTTCCAATTTTCCCACATCCTTCTTGTAGTGTGGGGCCCAAAACTGGACACAGTATTCCAGATGAGGCCTCACCAATGTCGAATAAAGGGGAACGATCACGTCCCTCGATCTGCTGGCAATGCCCCTACTTATTCTTTAATGACCTGAAAATCAAAAAGGAATCCTACAAAAAGTGGAAACATGGACAAGTTGCTATGGTGGAGTACAAAGAATAGCACAAACATGTAGGGACAAAATCAGAAAGGCCAAGGCACAAAATGAGTTACACCTAGCAAGGGAAATAAAAGGCAATAAGAAAAGGTTATTTAAATACATTAGGAGCAAGAGAAATACAAAGGAAAGCGAAGGTCCTCTCCATAGCAGGGAAGAATCAAGAAGGCTGAGGTGTTTAATGTTTTGGTCTGTAAATTTCACTCCATGCACCTGAAGAAGTGGGTTTTTTTACCCATGAAAGCTTATGCCCAAATAAATCTGTTAGTCTTTAAGGTGCCACTGGACTCCTCATTGTTTTTGTGGATACAGACTGACACGGCTACCCCCTGATATTTTGGTAAGGCTTTTGACACAGTCCCACATTACATTTTCATAATGAAACTAGGGAAATCTGTTCTACAAGAAATTACTACAATGTGGGAACACAACTGATAAAGACTGTACTCAAAGAGTAGTTCTCAATGGCTCACTGTCAAACTGGGAGGGTGTATCTAGTGGGATCCTGCAGGGGTCAGTCCTGAGTCCAGAACCATTCAATATTTTCACTAATGCCTGGGATAATGGAGTGGAGAGGATGCTTATCAAACCTGCATGTGAGGCCAAGCTGGGAGGGAACTTTAGCATTAGAATTCAAAACAACCTTGACAATTTAGAGAACTGGTCTGAAAGCACAGGATGAAATTCAGTAAAGACAAGTGCACAGTTCTGCACCCAGGAAAGAAAAAAATCAAAAGCACAACTACAAAGAGGGGAGTAAGTGGCTAGGTGGTAGCACTGCTGTAAAGGTTCTGGGGGTTATTTGGGATCGCAAATTCTGTATGCAGTTGCAAAAAAAAAGTTAATATCATTCTGGGATCTATGAGAGGAGTGTTGTATGTAAGACCTAGGAGATAATTGTATGATGCTACTTAGCACTGCTGAGGCCTCAGCTGGAGTACTGTGTCCAATTCTGGGCACCGCACTTAAAGAAAGATGTGTATGAATTGGCAAGAGTCCAGAGAAGAGTAACAACAATGAGAAAAGGTTCAGAAAACCTGACCTCTGAGGAAAGGGTAAAAAAAATTGGGCATGTTTAGTCTTGAGGAAAGACGACCAAGGGCAGCTCTGATAACAGCCTTCAAATATAATAAGGGCTGTTACAAAGAGGACGGTGATCAATTGTTCTCCATGTCTACTGAAGGTAGGACAAGATGCAATGGGTTTAATCCGCAGCAAGGCAGATTTAGGTTCGATACTAGAAAAAACTTTCTAACTCTCAGGGTAGTTAAGCTCTGGAACAGGGAGGCTGTGGAATCTCCATCACTGGCGGTTTTAAGAACAGGTTGGACAAACGCCTTCCAGGGACGGTCTAGGTTTAATTGGCCCAGCCACCGTGCAGGGGGCAGAACTAAATGACTTCTCGAGGACCCTTCCAGCCCTACAGTTCCATGATTTCATGATTCTATATGGGTAGGGAAGAGAACTTTAATGATGATGTTTCTGATCGCCTTATATTTGAAGCAAGTTGAAAATAAGAGAGACCGCCTCAATTCGCCATCAGAGGCACAGCAATATCATCTGTGACATCTTGACAGACAGCTCAGCATTTAGGCATTGTTACATTGTGCCCTGCCCAACAACGTCAGGGCAGAACAAGGCTGAATCCCAGGAAGCAGAAGCCATGAAATTGGTGCTGTCCCAAACAAAGTTCGGTAAATCAAACTGCAAATGGAAACACTGCCCGTTCGTGCATGCTGCAGATGATCCTTGCAGGGATTAAAGGAAATGAACCCCCCCCATACCTGAACATGTTGAATCACACCTAACGTTACTGCTACAAATGTGCCTCTTATTGATATAGGAATACCCTGAAGCGTGTGGCACAAAGGAACTGAAGCTCCTTGCTTGGCTCCTGGGGTGGAATGTGGTGGCAAGTTTGGTAAAATCTGTCAGTCATCAGTGCTGGAGGACAGGGGTGTTCTCAGCCAATTCAGACATTTCCTCCAAGAACTCCAGCACCTGTGTCCTAAAGCTTTACACGTGCCAGAAGCGTAGTCCTCAATGGACTATATATTCCAGGAAACCTGGCTCCAAAATAACAGAATTCTAACTAACTCTGATCACTTTGGACTGTTATGCATCCGAAGAAGTGGGCTGTAGTCCACGAAAGCTTATGCTCTAATAAATTTGTTAGTCTCTAAGGTGCCACAAGTACTCCTGTTCTTCTTTTTGCGGATACAGACTAACACGGCTGCTACTCTGAAACCTTTATTATTCCAGTTATTATTTGTTAAGGGGTGACATTCTTCTAATCACTGATGAATGAGACAAACTTCAAGAGAGTCCCTGCCCTGGAGACCTGGGAGTGCACAAGAAGGAAGGAGTCTGTCTCCCCTCCCTGGAGAGGGCTGCAATGATCCTGCTCCCGCGTGCCCTGGTCAGCTGCTAAGTTGCGAGCGTGAGAGAAGTAGCAGGGTCAGGATCCCAGGAAGTCGGGATCAGGCACCAGGCTACAGACAGCAGTCGAATGGCAAAGGCGAGGACAAACTGGGGCCAGAAGCTGGATTTTAGGGTTTATTGCAAGCAAGGTCGGGAGCAGAAGCAGGCAAGCAGTCTCTGTTGTTGCTCAGACAGCTCCCCATCACGGCTTCTATACCAGTATTGGCCAATCAGTGGGCTGTGAGGGGCCGCCACTCAGGCCCTGCCGTGCCTAGCTTCAAAGGGTCCTCTTGTGGCTGCGTAACCTAAGCCTCTAGTGGCCCAGTTCCTCCCAGGGTCTAGCCCTGCAGGTTCTCATGCATCCCCTGCTCCCTCTGGCAACTACATTCTTAGATATACCCAAGTTAAGACAGTCAAGGTTAGGATTCCCATAGCCACGCGGATCTGGCCGTTGGGCACATCCATCAACACGAACACGAGCATGGTAAGACAGATATGGCCGTGCATACATGCCCAGTGTAGCTGAGACATGGCTATCCGGGGAACCAGAACTTCACATCTCCCGTCTTTGGTAAGTTTCATATTTATTTGCTGCTGTATCTTGCACCAACCCAGTTAATTATAAGTTTCTCCTCTCTGGTGTATGGGAAATCTGGCCATAACCCTAGAAGCAGCAAATTTAAAGACTGTTTCACGTCTCACTCACCATGCGAAAGCTTAACCAGTCCCGATGGCAGTAAGGGAAGGCTCCATCCAACTCCAGTGGCAGCTGTGTGCTGTCTATGTGCTTGTGGAGGGACTTCATTGAGGGCAGAAGTTCAATCTGAGAAGAAAAAAGCACGTCTGCATCACGTCTGCCTGCAGAAAGGAGCACCGAAGAGTCGAGAGTGTCACGTCTACACTGCCAGAAAAGGAATGTTCTTAGCTCGGGTTAGATAACATGCATTAAGACAGCAGTGAAGACACAGCAACTCCGCTTTGAACTCAGGTCAGTAGCTCGAGTTCAACCCCAGGCTTCCCTTAGAGGCATTAGCCGAGGATAAAAGCCAAGTTGCTGTGTCTTCAGTGCTATTTTAACCTGAGTTAGAACATAAGAACGGCCGTACTGGGTCAGACCGAAGTGGCCAATGCCAGGTGCTTCAGAGGGAATGAACAGAACAGGTAATCACCGTGTGATCCATCCCCTGTCGCCCATTCCCAGCTTCTGGCAAACAGAGGCTAGGGACACCCTCCCTGCCCATCCTGGCTAATAGCCATTGATCGTTGGCTAACCTGAGTCAAGAACACACCTTTTTTTGCAGTGTAGGGATACCCTACGAGGGGAGGGGAATAAGTAAGGTGAATGTCTCTCTATTGATCCACTTTCCAGCAGGGCTAACAAGAGATCCCAGCTCTCTATGACAGCCTGACCCTCTACACACACAGGGGAGGTACGTGAAATCCAATCACAATACGAAGGAAATAACAAAAGCTCAGCAATCGTAGAATAATTCACTCGCTTCCCGTTCTACAGTTCAATGAGCAAACTGGAAGCAAAGCAGTGTGAAACGGAAGCTTGAAAGGAGCCAGGAATTCCTCCAAGGCCAAAATTATCTGGTGGCGACAGAGCAAATCTCTGCCTTCCACAGTCACCTGGCACGGTATGATTCATGCCTGTTAATAACGTTTCTGTGGGATTGTAAAACTGGCAACGGGCTTCCCAAAGCAATGCCCGGAGAAGCATCCTAACACAGCAGCCCTTCTCTGCTCCAATCCCAGTGCGCCTCCGATCTATGCCAGAGGGTACCCAAGAGCCAATACACCCCAGCCTGCTCCCTGAGCTGGGCCATCCAAGGAACATAATACCCCCAGGGAAAACGGACAAGAGCTGCTGAGAGAGCCTGCAGTCCTAGGCTGGGAGTGAGTAATTCAGTCATACACATCCAACATTCCTCTCGAGTTGCAAAGTTTCCATTTTCTCATTAAAACTGTGACTTTCCCTTTGATTCTGCTGTATGCCAATTTCTTTATTAATCTCTGTTCTGCACCTTCCTGATCCCCTTGGATTTGGCAGCTTTCACTTGTTTAAAACTTTTTTTCCATTCATTACTTTGGTTGTTTTCACCCACTCAGATATAACTCCCTATCCCTTGCTCTATGTCCCTCTCACACACACACACACACACACACACACACACACACAAATGCCCCCCTGCGGGTGAATGATTGGTAACAAATGCCTCCGGCTTGTCACCTTTGCTCATTCTCTTTGCAACCAGAGATGGCCAGACTCCGCATACACAGCCACATTAAAACAACTTCTCCCCAAATGAACCTCAGAGCGTTCAGGACCTTTTCCTGTAGGAATCCTGGATGAAATCCTGGAGTCAATGGGAGCTTTGACTTCGAAGGGGCTAGGGCTTCACCCCAGGTTTCCTGGCTCCTTACACATTTACAACTGAGGTCGTGTCTGACCCAAGCATGACAGCACGCCGAGGCCAATACTCCACTCACTCACCTGCAGGCAATTCAGAGAGCATCTTCCACACTAAGGCCTGGTCTACACTACGGGTTTAGGTCGACTTTAGCAGCGTTAAACCGAATTAAGCCTGGACACGTCCACACAACGAGGCCCTTTCTTTCGAATTAAAGGGCCCTTTAAACCGGTTTCTTTACACCACCTCCGACGAGGGGATTAGCGATAAAACCGGCCTTTGCGGGTCGGAATTGGGGTAGTGTGGACGGAATTCGATGTTATTGGCCTCCGGGAGCTATCCCACAGTGCTTCATTGTGACCGCTCTGGACAGCGCTCTCAACTCAGATGCACTGACCAGGTAGACAGGAAAAGACCCGCGAAGGTTTGAATTTCATTTCCTGTTTGCCCAGCGTGGAGAGCACAGGTGACCACGCAGAGCTCATCAGCACAGGTAACCGTCATGGAGTCCTCCCAGGATCGCAAAAGAGCTCCAGCATGGACCGAACGGGAGGTACGAGATCTGCTCGCCATATGGGGAGATGAAGCAGTGATAGCTGAACTCCGTAGCAGTAAAAGAAATGGAAAAGTATTAGAAAAGATCTCCAAGGCCATGAAGGACCGAGGCCATAACAGGGACACACAGCAGTGCCGCGTGAAAATTAAGGAGCTAAGGCAAGCCTACCACAAAGCCAGAGAAGCAAACGGAAGGTCCGGGGCAGAGCCGCAAACTTGCCGCTACTACGCGGAGCTGCATGCGATCCTAGGGGGTGCAGCCACCACTACCCCAACCGTGTGCTATGACTCTCTCACTGGAGAAACACACAGGGAAGACGGTTCGGGGAACGAGGAAGATGACGATGGAGGTACTGTAGGTAGCTCACAGCAGCAAGGAAGCGGAGAAACCGGTTTCCCCAACAGCCAGGATATGTTTGTGACCCTGGACCTGGAACCAGTAACCCCCGAACTCACCCAAGACCCTCAGGGCACACAGGAGACCTCTGGTGAGTGTAACTTTGTAAATATTTGTAAACATTACAAAAAAAAAGCAAGCAAGTCTGTTAACGTGTATGGGGATGGGGCGGAAATCCTCCAGGGACATCTCCAGAAAGCTCTCCTGGTTGAAATGGGGTGATTTTATTAAGGGGGACATTCAGAGGCGCCCGTTCCTGCTCTTCTGACCAGAAATGTTCCCCGCTGTTAACCACGCGGTGGGGGGGAGGGGTGAAGTGATCATCCCAGAGAATCGTGTGTGTGTGTGTGGGGGGGGGTGGTTTACTTGTGTTTGTGCCGCATGTTAACCGGGAAACCGCAGCCCCCTCCTTTTACATTGAAACCCCATTTTAAATGGACAACCCAATTCATCCTTGATATGGGAAATGCGCTGCTGTTTGCAACCTTTCCCGCATGTTAAGAAGGTTAAAAAAGCCAAAACACTGTGGCCTACGATGGCTGCCTGCAAGCCGAAATATGCGACCTTGTAATGAAAGAGTGTACCCATTGTTCCCTAAAATGTGTCCTTTTTAACCACCTCTCCCTTCTCCTCCACCAGCTGCAAATGTTTCTCCTTCGCAGAGGCTCGTGAACATTAGAAAGAGAAAACGTAAGACGAGGGACGAGATGTTCACGGAGCTGCAGATGTCCGCCCAGGCTGATAGAGCACAGCAGAATGCGTGGAGGCAGTCAATGACGGAGATGAGAAAAGCCCAATATGAACGAGAGGAGAGGTGGCGGGCTGAATCGCGGGAAGAACAGAGCAAGTGGCGGGCTGAAGACGATAGGTGGCGTCAGCTTGCAGACAGACGGCAAGAGGCAATGCTCCGTCTGCTGGAGCATCAAAGTGATATGCTCGAGCGTATGGTTGAGTTGCAGGAAAGGCAGCAGGAGCAGAGACCGCCGCTACAGCCCCTGTGTAACCAACAGCCCTCCTCCCCAAGTTCCATAGCCTCCTCACCCAGACGCCCAAGAACACGGTGGGGGGGCCTCCGTCCACCCAGTCACTCCACCCCAGATGATCGCCAAAGCATCAGAAGGCTGGCCTTCAATAAGAGTTAAAGTTTTAAAATGCAGTGTGTCCTTTTCCATCCCTCCTCCCCCACCCATCCCAGGCTACCTTGGCAATTATCCCCCTACCTCTGTAAGGAACTAATAAAGAATGCATGAATGTGAAAAAACAATGACTTTATTGCCTCTGCAAGGGGGAGGGGAGGGTGGGGTGGGGTGGTTGGTTTACAGGGAAGTAGAGTGAACCGGGTCGGGGGGGGGGGTTGGAGGGTTCATCAAGGAGAAACAAACAGAAGTTTCACACAGTAGCCTGGCCAGTCACAAAACTCGTTTTCAAAGCTTCTCTGATGCGCACCGCGCCCTGCTGTGCTCCTCTAACCGCCCTGGTGTCTGGCTGCGCGTAATCAGCGGCCAGGCGAGTTGCCTCAACCTCCCACCCCGCCATAAAGGTCTCCCCCTTACTCTCACAGATATTGTGGAGCGCACAGCAAGCAGCAATAACAATAGGGATATTCTTTTCGCTGAGGTCTGAGCGAGTCAGTAAGCTGCGCCAGCGCGCTTTTAAACGTCCAAATGCACATTCCACCACCATTCGGCACTTGCTCAGCCTGTAGTTGAACAGGTCCTGACTCCTGTCCAGGCTGCCTGTGTACGGCTTCATGAGCCATGGCATTAAGGGGTAGGCTGGGTCCCCAAGGATCACGATAGGCATTTCAACATCCCCAATGGTCACTTTCTGGTCCGGGAAGAAAGTCCCTTCCTCCAGCTTTCGAAACAGAGCAGAGTTCCTGAAGACGCGAGCATCATGTACCTTTCCCGGCCATCCCACGTTGATGTTGGTGAAACGTCCCTTGTGATCCACCAGGGCTTGCAGCAGCATTGAAAAGTACCCCTTGCGGTTTACGTAGTCGGTGGCTTGGTGCTCCGGTGACAAGATAGGGATATGGGTTCCGTCTATGGCCCCGCCACAGTTTGGGAATCCCATTTCAGCAAAACCATCCACTATTGACTGCACGTTGCCCAGAGTCACTACCCTTGCTATCACCAGGTCTTTCATTGCCCTGGCAAATTGGATCACAGCAGCCCCCACCGTAGATTTGCCCACTCCAAATTGATTCCCGACTGACCGGTAGCTGTCTGGCGTTGCAAGCTTCCACAGGGCTATCGCCACTCGCTTCTCAACTGTGAGGGCTGCTCTCATCTTGGTATTCTGGCGCTTCAGGGCAGGGGAAAGCAAGTCACAAAGTTCCATGAAAGTGGCCTTACGCATGCGAAAGTTTCGCAGCCACTGGGAATCGTCCCATACCTGCAGCACGATGCGATCCCACCAGTCTGTGCTTGTTTCCCGGGCCCAGAATCGGCGTTCCACGGTATCAACCTGCCCCAGTGACACCATGATTTCCACATTGCTGGGGCCTGTGCCTTGTGAGAGGTCTATGGCCATGTCAATTTCCTCATCACTCTCGTCGCCGTGCTGCAATCGCCTCCTCGCCTGGTCCGGGTTTCGCCTTGGCATGTTCTGGCTCTGCATATACTCCAGGACAATGCGCGTGGTGTTCATAGTGCTCATAATTGCCGCGGTGATCTGAGCGGGCTCCATGATCCCAGTGCTAGCTATGGCGCCTGGTCAGAAAAAAGGCGCGAAAGTAGTATCTGATGGACCAGGAGAAGGAGGGCGGGAGGGAGGGAGGGAGGGAGGGAGGGCCAAGTGACGACATGGCGTACAGGTACAGGAACAGGGAGAAACACAAACAACTGTCACACAGAATGGTCCCCCCAAAGATTAAACTGGAAACCCTGGGCTTAGCAGGCCGTTGATTTCACGGAGGAAGGGGAAGCAAATGAACACAGAATAAATCTATTTTTTACATCTTAAGGTGGCAGCCGACGCTGCAGCATGAGTGACAGCCATACCAGTATGATGATGATGGGTACCAATCATAATATACCATCATCTGCCAAAAGGCAAGGGGCTGCTGCTGTGTAGCAATGCAGCCCCATGTCTGCCAGCCCCACGTCCGCCAGCACCCAGCATCGCCCTCGGCCTCTTCTGGGTGCTTAGCAGACAATATTGGGCAATTGGCAGAAAATAGTACATTATGACTGGTAACCGTCATCATCGAGACAGTAGCATGTCTGCCCAGGTGGCCATGATTGACAGCCACTCCAGTACGACGACGACGGGTACCAGTCATAATATACCATCGCCTGGAAGGGGCTGGTGCAATGCAGCCCTACGGCTGCCAGCCCCACGGCTATCACTCATGCTACACCGTCTACTGCCAAAAGGCAGTTAGCAGCTGCTGCTGTGTAGCAATGCAGTCCCACGTCTGCCGGCACCCAGAGGACATATGGTGACGGTGAGCTCAGCTGTGCTGAGCGGGCTCCATGTTGTCTGCACAGGTAACCCAGGTAACCCAGGTAAAAAGGCGCGAATCTATTGTCTGCCGTTGCTGTGACGGGGGAGGGAGGGGCCTGACGACATGTACCCAGAACCGCCCGCGACACTGTTTTGCATCATCCGGGCATTGGGATCTCAACCCAGAATTCAAAGAAAAGGCGTGAACCGCTTCGCGGCTCGAGCTGTGGCGCAAACGTAGTATCTGACGGCCTAGGGGAAGGAGGGAGGGGGGCCGAGTGACGACATGGCGTACAGGCACAGGGAATTAAAATAAAGAACGGTGGCTGTGCATCAGGGAGAGACACAAACAACTGTCACAGACTGGTCCCCCCCAAAGATTAAACTGAAAACCCTGGGTTTAGCAGGCCGTTGATTTGACGGAGGGAGGGGGAAGCAAATGAATACAGAGAAAATCTATTTTTTACATCTTAAGACGACGGTGCAGCGTGACTGATAGCCCTCGGCATCTTTCTGGGTGCTTGGCAGCAAATACGGGGCGGTGTATGACGATGGTCTTCAGGCCTATTGCACGAGCTGCTGCTCAGGGAAGACTCTGCTAATGTGCGATGACCCGACTTGTAATAGGCCGGCTAACAGTCATAATACACCATTTACTGCCAAAAGGCAAGCCCCACGGCTGCCAGCACCCAGATCGCCGATGAAGGCTACCAGTCTACTGCACCGTCTACCGCCAAAAGGCAGTTAGCAGCTGCTGCTGTGTAGCAATGCAGTCCCACGTCTGCCGGCACCAAGAGGATATATGGTGACGGTGAGCTCAGCTGTGCTGAGCGGGCTCCATGTTGTCTGCACAGGTAACCCAGGTAACTAACCCAGATAAAAGGGCGCGAATCTATTGTCTGCCGTTGCTGTGACGGGGGAGGGAGGGGCCTGACGACATGTACCCAGAACCGCCCGCGACACTGTTTTGCATCATCCGGGCATTGGGATCTCAACCCAGAATTCCAAGGGGCGGCGGAGACTGCGGGAACTGTGGGATAGCTGTGGGATAGCTACCCATAGTGCAATGCTCCGGAAGTCGACGCTAGCCTCGTACTGTGGACGCGGTCTGCCGACTAGAGCACCTAGAGCATTTTATTGTGTGGACATACACAATCGGCTGTATACAACCGATTTCAATAAAACCGGCTTCTATAAATTCGAACTAATTTCGTAGTGTAGACATACCCTCAGATGGTGAGCTCTTTGGAGCAGAGATTGTCCTGCTATAGCATGTATCTACAGTGTCCAGCCCAAGGGGCCTGTGAAGGGGTATGCAGCAAACCCCATGCTGGGCAACACAGGTTAACAGGATAATGTGGGCTCCGCCCCATCACACTTGTGAGAGCTTAAAAGGGAGAAACCCAGCTCAGCTGATGGCAGACCAGGGAGGAGGGCAGACCAGACCTGACCTGACTTGACCTCCAGTCCCCAGCTCCTGGAGAGAGGGCTGGCTGAAGGCAGGAGCTCCTCAATGAACCCTCCCCGAGGGGAAGGAGACCCCAATGCTGACTCACCTTGAGAGGGAACCATTCCCCTCTATTACTGTGAAGTCAGTTTAGGACTGCAGCCCAACGAGCACCCTCCAAAGGAAGAGAGCCTAAGCCCAACTTTGGGCTGATTCCTTTGCGTTATTTCCCTTGTTGTTCTGTTCTCTGACAACCTCAGAAGGGGCCGACTACCCGGGGCCCAACTAGACGGCTCTCAGAACTGCAGTGGGAAAAATGTCCAGACGTCACAGAGCAGTGGCTCGGGTGAGTGCTTAGGCCCTGCCCAGAGCCTTAGGGGGTTCCTGGGGAAGGAACTCTGGTGACAGAGCCCCACCCCTGACTGGGCCCTCTAGATGCTACCACCCTACAAATAATATACTTTTGGAGGCTGCTCTATCAGTTTTAACTCACTGAAGTCACACTGCCGTTGCATAGTCAGAACTACGGGTGAGCAGGGGACGCAGAAGTTAAGCTTCCAACAGCCACACTGACTCAGCCACGTTGTGCATCTTCTACGTTTTGAGGTTTACATTTTG
Source organism: Malaclemys terrapin pileata (assembly GCF_027887155.1). NCBI lineage: Eukaryota > Metazoa > Chordata > Testudines > Emydidae > Malaclemys > Malaclemys terrapin. Next base: position 38,462,101 of record NC_071518.1, read on the forward strand.
CAACCATCAGTAATATATTAAACTACTCCGTTAACATGCCCCTCCCTCTGTGTTGGACCTTTCTGTGCTGATCTTCCTGGAGTCACAGAACAGCGCCTCCGCCATAGAGTTCAAGGCCAGGAGGGGCTGCATCTAGTCCAGCGTTTCTCAACGGCAGCCGCGTGCAGCCACCAGGGCCTTTCCTTGCGGCCACAGTCACCTGGGCTGTGATGAGGGGCTGCAAAGCAGTGGCCCCTCTCCCAGGGCCACCAGCAACGGCTGGGCCCTGCCCCCCTCCAGAAAGAAAAACTCTGGAGGTGCAAGCAGCTGGTGAGTTCCCCACTTTCCCAGGGGTAGGGGAGGCTTCGGCAACGGGGCTTCGTGCTCCGTCCACGTGGTGGCAGGCTCCGGTTCCAGGCTCCGGCCTCAGGCTCACCACCCCACCATTGTCCCTGGGCCCTGCTGCCTCCCTGCCCGCCTCCCCATTCAGGACTTAAACTTGCCCCCGGGCTTGCCGAGGCTGAGTAAGTCTGCTGTGAAAAGTGATATTAACAGACATACAAATATCACTTTTCACAGCAGAAGACTTACCAGCTAGCAAGTCTGAGAAGAAAAAAAAAGCGCAACCAAAAAAGCAAAAGAAACAACAACAAAAAGGCAAGAACATGCAAAGCACCTTATTTGTGTTTCTATTCTGTTTAGGTCCAGTAAAGAATAGAGACAACTGTACATTATTTTTATTACTGAGTCTGAAAAAACCCGACATAAATAAATTACAATGATCTGGACAAGTATATGGGCATATTTATTTGCTTTTCCTAAAGTTAATTAAATATTTTAGGAAAAATTGTCAGAGTGGCCACTAGCAAGAGTTGGTGGCTGCACTCTGAGGCCACCAAAAAATTTGTGGTGAGAACCCCTAGTCTGACCTCCTGCATAACACAGCCAGAGAATTCCACCCCGTGATTCCAGCGTCAGCCCGTGACTTGGGGCTGAGAACATGACTTGGCCATTAAAATTACTCATTTTCTACCTCCGTGTGATGAAGTCATGGGGCCTTTTCCTAAAGTTCTCACTCAGCCCACGCCCAGGTCAAAGTCTCAGGGAAGCCACGGGGCAGTCCAGCTGGGCCCAGTGACCACAGAAGGGGCCTGTATTTCCTCTTGGGACTTAGGGGGAGTGGCATTAGTGGAGGAAGTGCCTTCCCAGACATCCCAACATGAGTGCCAGCTGGGGAGGTAGCACCCCCCAGAGACACCAAAGCCAGACAACAGCTCTGAAACAAAGTCATCATCAGCCAGGACTTCCAGGCCCTACGTCTGACGATTCCCCACAGCTCGGGCAGTCAGAACTGGCAGGGAAGAGAACAGACACTCCACCACTGAAAAGGGTGTTGATGTTCCCCATCCTTGGTGTGCCCTCTTCCCCTTGCAGGAGTGCTCAGCTGAGCACAACAATTATGCTGCCCCAGTCAGGGATTTAGCCCATTGTTGACAACAGGGCCTGAAAAGTTCTCAGGTCAGTGTTCATTGTGCACGACTCCCCGCTGTATCCTTCCTGCTAGAGTCCTATCAAAGAGCATTCTGGTATCCTGACATTCATGGGCATAGGTGTGAGTGATGGACTTGGCAATAAAAGATCTACTCAATTCATAAAAACGTACAGCCCCTTAAATATCACACCGGAAAGAGAGACCATAACCATAAAACACACAGCAGCACTACAGACATTACGTGAGAATAAACGTACATTAGTGCACAGACAGCTCACTGTTCAGAGGGTTAACACAAGTATCAGGAGCTCTCCAGGAGTTCCTGCATGAATGCTTCCATTACCTGCACCGCTGTTGGCTTCTCCATCCGAAAAGTGAGATCTCTTTCAACAAGCAGCAGAACTCCATGAATACAATGAGGAACCATGTCCTGTAACAGAGAACAGAGCACAGATCTCTTACGAGCTGGATGGATTGCTTAGGAGTATGTACCATTCGTTTTATTTCAACACAAGAGATTGCAATGCCTTCTTCAAAGATAGTTGCAATTGCAAACTGGAGGGCACAGTCTCCCTCGAAGGGGCAGGCAGTTATATCTGTTGGTGAGGGTCCGCTCTAAAGGGAACGGACTCTCCAAGCTGCTGGCCCTGGGAAACACTGCACAGAGTCAGGTTACCTGGATGCAGTAAAAAAGCTGCCTTTCATACCGGGCACGGTCCCTAACTGAAAAGTAGCATTTCCCCCATCATGCCAGCAAATGTGTGTTCTTTACTTAACTGCTCCCAGCCCAGCACCAAGGACTCGCCTCCAGCCACTAGTGTTAATGGACAGAAGCACCAAATTCAAGGATCTCCTGGCAGCTGTGGCCTCAATCTCTCTCCCTGCTCCAGCAGGAGGTCTCCAAGTAGGAGAGCATTCCACAGGGAGGTTAGAGACAGGCCCAAAATGCTAAGACAGGAGTAAAGAAAACGGACTATGTGAATAGTGGGGTCACTAACCAAATCATGGCTTGGTTTGGGGAGCAGGGAAGGCTTTGTATTTTAGCAAATGTTCTAATAATAGGAGCTCTTCCAATAACAGGCTATAGGGAAGCCTTTGCCCAAGCTAAGTTGTGAGAGGTTCTGGACTGGTAAAGCCAAAATACCAGAAGTAAAATTATAAGCAACTGTGATGGGTGTCCAGCCCACACAAGACTGGAAAGGTTAAAGTGGCCGGGGGGGGGGGGGCGCAATTAACTGCCCAGGCTGCACCTGGAGGAGGAGCCAGGGAGCAGGGATTAATTAGACAGGGTCAGCTGGACAGAACAGGAGGGGCCTGTCTACAGCCCAGGGGCTGAAAGCAGCCGGGGGGCTGCAGGGACGTAGAATGCAGTCACTCCCTGGGAGAAGGGAGGTGTGTTTGGGGCTATACAGCTAGGTAGCCTACAGCTACTCCCTGGGAGGAGGGCGTCTGGCCTGGCAAACCCAGAGCAGGAGGAGAGCCAGGAAGGTAGGAAAAGCAGCGACGTATGGGGTAGAGCAGACCTTGGCTACTGAGAGGGGCCCTGAGCTGGAACCTGGTGTAGAGGGTGGGCACAGGTTTCTCTACCAGCCACCAGGGAAGCTGTGCGGACCAGACAGCAGCGAACGGACCGCCTGGGACAATTCACCTTGGAAGACTTTGATACCCCCGAAGGGGAGGACGATAGCGACCTGGGTGGAGGGCCAAGTCATGAGCAGGAAGCTGCAGCTCCTGGGGCAAGAGGTGCAACAGGGCGAGAGAAGACGGGTGAAGGGACTGCCGGAGGAGGGTGCAGCACCTGGAAAGAGTTTATCCCCAGAGCAGCCAGGAGGAGGCGCCCTGGTGGTGAGTGAAACCCCCTGACAGCAACACACACATTTTTTCGGTATGGCTTCAGCTGCAATCTGTCCAGAATGAATGCAATTGACCAGCAAGCCTTTGACAGGAGAACTCTGTAACCGTATTCTCCAACGACCTTTAAGGACATAACACCCAAAGTGAGCAGCAGACAAAGTAGGCAATCACTGGAAAACGCAGGGGATGATGAACTCCAGCGAATGGCGCGGCAGATTGCTTTAACGGTCTCCCATTTCTACCCCATAGGCTGAACTGGATTCTGCATTAATGGCTTGAGAGCCAGCTCGAAGAATACACTTCTGCATCAGCTCTCTGCGAAAGGTGGAAGAGGTTGTCCAAGCCTGATGTCTTGAGTTCTAGAGGTGCTTCCCCTTAACTGAGTCAGTCCTTGGTCTTTCTTTTGATTGAGAAATTAAAGGCCAATGTGCAGAGGCCCAATTCAGGATTCTGCAAATGTAAGGGCCATAACCGCAGTGGAGATCTCTGGGCAAGGAAACACAGACTTTTCCTTATGCTCAAGAAGGATCTCTCCTCACCCCACCCCCTTGGGCTCCCTTGTATGAGTGGGATGCAATTTTAACAATAGCACCTTCTAAGCTTTCCTGAATCTTTTGTTTACCCCTTTTCATTTGACCACTGACAAATGTCAGCTAAAGGCCAGAACAGCACAACTAGCTAAGAATTACTAGTAAAAACTGGAGATCACTGGGGAGGGGCAGGGAGGGGGCGAGAGACATAGATCACAGCTGTACAGACATCCTGGAATTTGACTGGTGTCTCTGCTGGACAGTGCAGGTGGGAGAAGATGAACCATCATTTCCAGACAGCTGGTGGCACTGAACATTTACGTTTAATAGGTTCCCCACCACCGCCCTTCTTCTCCTCCTCCTACCTGCTTGCATAATAGGGTCATGACGCTAACGTTCTGACAACCCAATAATTTCTGAGAACACACGGTGAGACTGTAAAATTGGAATTATGATTACAGAGAATCAGAAAGTGGGGAGGTTTCTGTGGAAATTTTTAAATTTTCATTGAAAAACTAATAAAATTTCATCCAAAAACTGTCAGAGACTGAAATTTTTTAATTTTTCCAGAAAAGAAAATGTCAGAAGACTGGACTGTCGGTGGCCAGGCCTAGTGGTCAGAGCAGGAGTCAGGCCTAGTGGTCGGCATCTGAACACCAGCGCCCAGGGTTGAGACAGGGCCAGACCCAGGAAGCAGGGCCAAAGATCAGAATCAGAGTCAGAATCCAAATGCCAGAGCCACCGGTGCAGGTGGAGTCAGGAATCAGAGCCGAGAGTCAGAACTGGATTACCAGAAGTCAGGAAGGCAGGATCAGGGCTGGTTCTGAGGCAGGACCAAGGCTGGAACAGGATGGGAACACGGCTGGGTGCAGGGCAGGATGTGGGCTGGAGCCGCGGAGGAGCAAAGCAGGAGCAGGGCTTGGGGAGACAAGCACAGGAAGGCAGAGAGTCGGTGGGCATGTGCATTGAACAGCCAGCAAGCTAGGTTTAAGAACCGGCCTGCTGGCTTCTTCCGCCAATCAGGCAGGGTGGTCCATCAGGCTGCCTAGGGTGTCAGGAGAACTGAGCAGACCCAGCTGAGGGCCGTGCTCCTGACGGAAAATGGAGTATTTCCAAGAAAAGCAGACACTTTCCGCAACTGTTGTTGTTTAGTCAGAAGCTCAATGATCAGTTGGAAAAAGTTAACAGAACAATTTTGACCAGACCGAATTCTGACTCGCAGGTTGAACGAGGCAGAAGGAGGGACTGGCTCACAAGAGGTTAGAAAGGGAAGGGCAGGCAAGAGGCTGGCAAAGGAAACTTCCCATCGCTCCCAGTCGGTTTTTGGGCTCTTGCTTGCAGAGGTGTTGTAGCCGTGTTGGTCCCAGGATATTAGAGAGACAAGTTGGGTGAGGCAGTATTTTTTTTGGACCAACTTCTGCTGGTGAAAGAGACGAGCTTTCGAGTTTACACAGAGTTCTGTCTCTCTAATCTCTTTGTTTACATTTGCACTAATAAGATGACCCCACGCTAGGAGAGGTCCCAAGAACTTTGGAGGGCAGGATCAGAATTCAAAAGGACCTTAACAAATGAGAGGATTGATCAGAAAGCAACAGCATGAAATTCAATAGACAAGTGCAAAGTACTACACCGAGGAAGGAAAACCCAAAGGCACCACTACACACTGGAGAATAGCTGGCTAGGTGTAGTTCTGCTGAAAACCATCTGGGGGTTACAGTGGATCGCAAATTGAATATGAGTCAATGTGAGGCAGTTGGGAAAACAGCCAATATCATTCCGGGGTGTATTAACAGGAGTGTGGAACGTAAGACACGCGGTAATTGCCCCCTCTAGGCCGCACTGGCGAGGTGTCACCTGGATCCTGTGTCCAGTTTTGCCCACCACACTTTCGGAAAGATGCGGACAAACTGGGGAGAGTCTAGAGGAGAGCAACAAAAATGACAAAACCTGACTTATAAGGAAAGGGTAAAAACACTGGGCATGTTTCGTTTGGAGAAAAGACGACGGACACGGGACCTGAGAGTCTTCAAATCCGTTACGTATGTTATAAAAGAGGACGGTGATCAATTTTCTCCATGTCTACTGAAGGTACGACAAGAAGTAATGGGCTTAAACTGCAGCCAGGGAGATTTAGGTTATTTAGTAAAAAAAACTTTTTAACTCTCAGGGTGGCGTAGCTCCAGAACAGGCTTCCAAGGGAGGCTGTGGAATCCCCATCACTGGAGGTTTTTAAGAACTGGTTAGAGAAATACCTGTCAGGGATGGTCTAGGCCAGTGGGTTTTTTTCTGGCGACCCAGTTGAAGAAAATTGTTGATGCCCACGACCCAACGGAGCTGGGGATGAGGGGTTTGGAGTGTGGGAGGGGCTCAAGGCTGGGGCAGAGGGTAGGGGTGCGGGGGTGAGGGCTGTGGGGTGGAGCCAGGAATGAGGGATTCAGGTTGTGGGAGGGGGCTCTGGGATGGGGCAGGGAGTTGGGGTGCGGGAGGGGGGGCAGGGGTTTGGGCTGGGGGTGCAGGCTCTGGGGTGGGGCCAGGAATGAGGGGTTTGGGTTGCAGGAGGGGGCTCTGGGCTTAAGGGGGCTCTGGGCTGGGCCAGGGGGTTGGTGGGTGGGAGGGATGAGGGCTCTGGGCTGGGGCTGAAGGGTTTGGGGTGCAGGAGGGGGCTCTGGATTTGGGGTGAGCTCAGGGCTGGGGATTGGGACACGGGCTTACCTCGACCGGCTCCCGGTCAGCAGTGCAGCGGGGGTGCAGAGGCAGGCTTCCTGCCTGTCCTGGCACCGCAGACCGCGCTGCGCCCCAGAAGTGACCAGCAGTGGGTCTGGCTCCTAGGTGGAAGCACACAAGTGGCTCTGCGCGGCTCTCGCCCGTGTGCACTGTCCCCCCAGCTCCCATTGGCCGGCAACCGGCCAATGGGAGTGTGGAGCTGGTGCTTGGGGCAGGAGCAGCAAGGGGAGCCCTGTGGCCTCCCCGCCTAGGACCCGGACCTGCTGCTGGCCGCTTCCGGGGCGCAGCGCAGTGTCGGAACAGGTAGGAACTAGCCTGCCTTAGCCGGGCAGCACCGCCGACGGGACTTTTAATGGCCTGGTCAGCGGTGCTGGCCAGAGGCGCCGTGACCTAGTCCCTTCCATTCCACGACCCAGTTCTGGGTCACGACCCACGGTTTTAAAGCCACTGGTCTAGGTGCACCTTCTCCTACCTCAGCACAACGGGACAGACTAGATGACTTCTCAAGGTCCCTTCCAGCCCTGACGTTTGTAAGATTCTATGATTCCAAGACCCTCTAACTAAAATCAAACAAAAGTGAACTCCGTTCCGCGTGGGGAGATTCGGCTATGGACACAATGCCCCATCTCACTGATATGACTAGGCCTCAGTACATTGGGAGCACATTGATTTTATGAAGAAAAACATCATTAAACCCAAGGCAAACGTGAGGCTTTTCAGATAGATAAAGGGTAGCATCTTCCCGCCAGCTTCCTTATCAAGCACAAAACTTCAAGAACCCATCTTCTGGCTTCCTAATTGACTCTGCTAACGAACAGCATGACAATCCTGACGTTTTAAATAAAGGACCAGCAGTGGCAGAAATGTGGCCCGTGACGTTAGCCCTCTGCTTCAAAATGAAGGCTACAGGCCCTAGATTACCATGCTTCATCGTTAGCTGAGCCAGGAAAGGAAATGTCTTTACACTATTCTGAATCTTCCTGTTTTAGGTAGGACCTGGTTCAGTTTTAGCTGAGAATACAGAGAGAGACATTTCGTACATCAATCATCTCCCTTAAAAGGCAAGGCCAACACGGGAAACTGCCTGTTGCAAACTGTTGCTGTTTCTGTTGCCCTCACACACACTTTCCACTGCCCACCTTTTTCCCATTTCGACGTGAAGAACCAGCAGATTACAGGATTAAAAGTTTGTGTTGGCACACAAAATTCAACCCACAATCTTTCCCTGTAAAGCAGGGGTAGGCAACCTATGGCATGTGTGCTGAAGGCGGCACACGAGCTGATTTTCAGTGGGACTCACACTGCCCGGGTCCTGGCCACTGGTCCGGGGGGCTCTGCATTTTAATTTAACTTTAAATGAAGCTTCTTAAACATTTTAAAAACCTTATTTACTTTACATACAACAATCGTTTAGTTATATATTATAGACTTATAAAAAGAGACCTTCTAAAAACGTTCAAATGTATTACTGGCACGTGAAACCTTAAATTAGAGTGAATAAATGAAGACTCGGCACACCACTTCTGAAAGGTTGCTGACCCCCACTGTAAAGAAAACGGACGCTGGCAGACCAGATGCCAGCTCTGGCCCAGGCTGCAGGCATTAGCTAAGAACTGACAAGCTTGTGGCTGGAGACCAGAGCAGGGCACGTGTATGTTAGTTCTGCTCAAAATAGGTCTGAGACTTATAAGAATGTATTTCATGTTTAGACTCAATGGAATGTTTGTAAATTGCCGCATGCATTAATCTCACTGATAATCTCTATAGCCCATGTTATAAAGTAATATTTAAATGTTTGCTCTGAAACTATAATGCCCCCCCCCACCCCTGCATCCCCCAGTTGGGAGAGAAACATTACCCAGTGTGAAATACTGGTTTGCCACAGGAAGTGTTATCTCCTGCCGAGCAAAAGAAGGCCCACAGACACCAGACAAACCATTGTGGGGCATCAGAGGACAAAAGACTTTGTTGATTGCTCCCCCCACCCATGAAGGAGAGACGTGCATGTGAACTCGTCCCTTCAACTTGAACTCTGGGGGAAGGGAATAAAAATCCCTGACAAGAAGAAACAGAATCTTTTTTGGCTGTTTGAACTCTGAACGGCCAGAGACTCTAAACGGAAACCAGAGATCTCCAGGAGCTGCCTCCTGGGTCGGCCCTGAAAGACACTTTGAATTGACAGACACTACAACTCTGTCATTCTTAGGATTTAGATGGTAACTCATTTGGGTGTATGTTTGCTTACTTCAACCTATACATAACTCTCATTCCTTTTTCCTAGCTAATAAGGCTTTAGACAGCTTATTACAAGATTGGCTACAGGTGTTGTCTGTGGTGTAAGATCTAGGTACCAACTAATCTGGGGGGTAAGTGATTGATCTCCTGGGACTGGGAGTAACCTGAATGTGGTGTGATTTTTGGTGTAAGTGATCAATTATCACTAAGTCCAGTTTGTCTGGGTAGCAAGACAGACTGGAGAGTCTCAGGAGACTGTCTGTGACTCCACGGTAAGACTGTTACAATGATCCACGAGTTCACATTTGGTACTGGCTTTGTGAAATCGAATTATGGAACACACCAACAGTTTGGGCTGTCTGCCCTGTTTCTGACTGTTTGCCCTGAGGTAGGCACTCCTGGTTGTGAGCCACACCAGAGAGTGGGACAAAAACAAGCAGAGAAAAATCCCGCAGGTGTCAGATCACTAATTAGCCTGCAGAATTCCACCGTGCGCTGGCCCAGTCCTGCTGCTCACCAACCAAAAGAGCTGCCCAGTGGCACTGCACAGCAACCAGGGAAGTCGCCTGGCCTTAGGAGAGCTTCCTAGCCCTTTGCTCAGCAGCTACAAGGGTCCATAACTTGTGTGGAGAAGACGGACATTAGGTAGCCAGGAAGGCTATACAGATTAACATTTCACAGCTGATGGGCAGTTGTTAACAGGTACAACAGCCGGAACAAGTTCTCAGCACAGGTATCACTCCCTGACTTCATTGGTCACCTACAATAGAATCAGTACATACTGATGACAGCACTTCCACAAAGAGCAGTGCCCTGCAGAGAACCTGAAAGATTCGGCAAAGGCAGCCCAGTCAGACAGAGATACGTCGAAATGACATGCTTTGTTCTGTATCAGAGGGGTAGCCGTGTTAGTCTGAATCTGTAAAAAGCAACAGAGGGTCCTGTGGCACCTTTAAGACTAACAGAAGTATTGGGAGCATAAGCTTTCGTGGGTAAGAACCTCACTTCTTCACTTGCATCTGAAGAAGTGAGGTTCTTACCCACGAAAGCTTATGCTCCCAATACTTCTGTTAGTCTTAAAGGTGCCACAGGACCCTCACATGCTTTGTTCTGTATCAACAGGGTGTAGTGGGATCATGCTACACTCCGTTTTAAGCAGAATACGGAAACATATTTGAGTTTTCTTACAAAATACGTATGCTGTTGGAAGCGTCTGTATTGCTGAAAGATGTCTGTATCTATGGAAATATCAGCATGACTGATCGGTATAAAGTATCTGCACGTACAGCACAAAGGCTTAAATTCACAAAAGTACTTCGGTGACCAAGTCCCAGTTTCAGGCTCCACTGCGATTCACAAAACTCCCCCTGAACCCTGTAGCCACCTAAACTCACTAAACTTTGCAGTAGAAGATCCCTAGCTGCCTCGGGGCCTGGACACTGCTGCCTCCCTCTTTCTAGGCATCCAGACACCGAAGCCCCAGGACGATTCACAAACCTCACTCGCGTGCGGGACACAATCCGGTACATGCCTGCTGAGTACAGCTACTGGACTGGGCTCCTTAGGTGAGTTGACACAAAACAGCTAGGACGGTGGTTGGGGGAAGGAGGAGGATCTCCCTCATAATTTTTAACCCAGGGGTTAGGGCACTCCGTGGAGATGGGAGAGCGCCCCCCCCCCCAAGTCCCCTCTCTGCATCAAAGGGGGAAAGGATTTGAACAGGGATCTACTACCTTTGAGGCGAGCACCCTAACCACTGAGCTATGGGATATGTCTCTCCTGCTGAAGCTGTTCCATGGTGGAGAACTAACGAAGGAGTGATGTAGGCCGGAGCGAGGGAGAGAAGACAACCCATGAGAATCACGGGTGGCACATACAATAGGCTGGGGAAGGTTGTGCCTCTCCAAACCGCCCTGCATGGCCCCGCCCATGCTCCACCCTGAGCCCCCTCCTGCTTGCCACTAGTGGCCCCAGCCCAGGCAGGCTGCTTCTCTTCCAGGAAGCCTGCTGGGGCTGGAGCTAAGGCAGCTGGCACTCGGGGTGGCTGGGGCTACCCAAGTCCGGGGCTGGGGAGGAGGGGAGGGCCACCCGGTGCTCTGGGGCTGGAGGTGTTCAGGCAGCTTGGGGCTGGCAGTGCGGGGGGGGCTCTGGGCTTCGGTGGGGGGAGGGTCGGGGCCTCAGGCAGAAGGGGTGGGCTAGGCCAGGGGCTAGCCTCCCTGAGCCTGTGGTTCACCCACCGCCCATGCTGAAAATGGCTCTTACCGGGTGATTAGTGGACTCACCCAGCATGCGAGAGACCCCGAGTCCACTTCTCCTGCTCTAAGGATGCTTTAATTATTTAGCCCACCGTGCAATAGCTTCAACAGCAGAGATTAGGGGAATACCCTCCCCCCTCAGCATGTCCTAGAGCCCTGTGGCTAGGGCATCCCCTTGAGAGGTAGCAGAGCACGCTTCAAATCCCTTGTTCTCCTCAGGCTGAGGGGGGATGTGAACCAGGAGTCTCCCATGTCCCAGGAGAGCACCCTACCCACTGGGCTAAAAGCTCTGTGGGAGGTCATCCTCCCCACTGGCTGCTTGTGAAATCAGTGCGGACGCCTAACCCCAACCTGTGCATCGGTGGCAGAAAGAGACGCCTGCCTGCAGCTGGATTCGGGCACCTATCTCTGTGAGCGGGGGTTCAAGAGGCGGAGCTTAGCGCACATCCCTCTTGTTGACCTGCCCCATTGGCTAGCTTAGGCAGCTCCCCGCCTCGCATGCTGGCTTTTGTGACTCGCAGCTTAAGGCACTTAATTCTCCCCATTCATTGTATGGGGAGCCAAGGCACCGAACTCAGGCTTTGTGGATCACAGGGAGTTTCTAGGCATTAGGTATTGTAACGCTCCTTTTGTGCAGATTCCAGGCCAAACTCCTTGTCCTTCAGCCACGTCATTTACTCATTTGCCATTGGAAACACTAAAGAATGTGGCATGTTCACATGGAAGAGGAACAGGTTCAGGGTCTGAAAGAGTCCAGGATCGATTTTCCATTTCTCAGCAGAATTAAAAATATCTGGCTTAGCAAATTCCATTGTACTGCGTTCCAATGAGTCACTTTCAGAGACCACCACGAGCTCGGCTTGAAAGGAAGGAAATGCACAGCTAGTGGTTGAAAATGGGATAGCCACATGCACCTGCGTCCTCTCATTTTAATTATTCCCTAAATAACTCTGGCCCTTTGATTCTCTCAATCACATTATCAGATATCTGCAGATGTTCCAACAAATTAGGTGAACAGACAGGAGAAGGTGGGTAGTACAGCGGCGGGAAACAGAGGAGAGGGAAACAGAGGGAGTTTGCCTGCGGGGAGTTCCCCCGCAGAAGGAAGACAATATAGATAGTGAGCCATCAGCTGTTGTGACCTGCACAGGATGTGCCATGTTTGTCTTTCTCCCAGAGGATAGAAGCGACCTCGTCTGTACAAAGTGCAAGCTGGTCTCCATATTGGAAGAGAAGGTTAAAGGACTAGAGACCCAAGTATCAACCCTGACTTGCATCAGAGAAAATGAAGCCTTTCTGGACAGAAGTCAGCGTTTGGTATTGCAGGCACAGCATGGTGAAGAATCAGAGAGGGCAGTGCAGAATGGGGAAGAAAATTGGCAGCATGTGACCCCAGAAGAAGAAAGAGGAGAACCCACGTACCCCCAATGCAGATAGAGATAAGAAACCGTTTTCAGGCTCTCTGCACAGTGTGACGGACTCAGGCCAGAAGGATATAGGAGGGTAGTGGAAGGCAGGTCAGAATGAGCAGGTCCCTGTTCCCTGGATAGCCAAACAAGGGCTACTCCAGGCCAATCAAGACACCTGATGCCAACTGAACCAGTTAAAGTCGTTAGGCTAATGCCGGCACCTGACCTCAATTAACTGACAAAGGCTCAGTTAAGGCTGTAAGGCTAATGGAGACAGCTGGAACCAATTAAGGTCCCACTTATACTGCTTTAAAAGCTCTCCTTTCCAGTTCTCTCGAGAGGAGCCTGGGTGGAAGGAGCTGGAGGAGAGGAAGGGGACCACGGGGAAGTGGCCCAGGGAATCAAAGCAGCGTCAGTGGAGGAGGGAAGCCGCCAACGGCTGCTATCAATAGGGTCCCTGGGCTGGAACCCGGAGTAAAGGGCGGGCCCAGGTTCCCCTCTTCCCCTCCCCCATGATCTACAGAGATCCCTCAGAGAAGGGAAACAGACGTCGGTACAGGCAGGAGACCAAAACGGAGCTCTAAGGAGCAACAGGGACTGTGGGTATTCCACCTTCCCACCTCCCAGACTGGCCTGTGATGAAAGTAGTTCAATAAGCTGTAACCTTTGCCGCCATGCTGGGAAAGGGAGGTCATATTGAGGGCCTTAGGGAGCTTCTGAGGCCACTGTATCTGCCAGGAAGCGCGGGACCCACCAACACAGGCTCGGAGCTTTGTCACAACAGGTACTCCAGCGGAGAATAGTTTGGAAGAGTCATCTGAGGGAAGGGATCAGAAGGAGACCCCATTGGCTGGAAGGCATGGGATGCAGTTTCCTAGGGATGCAGGTTCCACGACCACCACTCCCAAGAGGAGGAGACGGGTGGGGGTGGTCAGGGATTTCCTCCTACGGGGGACGGACTCCTCCATCTGCCGTCCAGATCAGGAGACTCAAGAAGTGTGCTGTTTGCCTGGAGCTAGAATTCAGGATGTGACGGAGTGTTTGCCGAGACTGATCAAGCCCTTGGACTGCTACCCCTGCCCAATTCTCCACATGGGCACCAATGATACTGCCAAGAATGACCTTGAGTGGGTCACTGCAGACTACGTGGCTCTGGGAAGAAAGATAAAGGATTTGAGGGGGGTGCATGGGGGCCATCACCCACATGCATCCGCTGCAGCCTGCAGGAGCCCCCGGGGCGGGGGTGCCAGGCCGCAGCCTGGGCAGGAGGGGCGGGGGGCGCCGCCTTTGCAGGGCTGCTGACCCCCTGCACCACGCCAGCTCCTCCATGGCTGGAGCTCGCCGCCCCTGTAAGCCGACGCTCTGGCTCTCCGGGGCCTCCGGAAGGCAGCTCCTCCCTGCCGAGCCAGGGCATCGCTTTTTGGCGCCCCCAACCACTTGGCGCCCTAGGAACTGCCTAGTTTGGCTAGTGGTTGCACTGGCCCCACCTGTACACGAATGCAAGGAGCCTGGGAAACAAGCAGGAAGAATTGGAAGTCCTGGCACAGTCAAGGAACTATGATGTGATTGGAATAACAGAGACTTGGTGGGGTAACTCACATGACTGGAGCACTGTCATGGATGGGTATAAACTGTTCTGGAAGGACAGGTGCAGGAGGAAAGGTGGAGGAGTTGCACTGTAGGTAAGAGAGGAGTATGACTGCTCAGAGCTCCAGTATGAAACTGGAGAAAAACCTGTTGAGAGTCTTTGGGTTAAGTTTAGAGGCGAGAACAACAAGGGTGATGGCGTGGTGAGCATCTGCTATAGACCACCAGACTAGGAGAATGAGTAGACGAGGCTTTCTTCGGACAACTAACAGAAGTTTCCAGATCACAGGCCCTGGTTCTCATGGAGGACTTCAATCACCCTTATATCTGCTGGGAGAGCAATACAGCAGTGCACAGACAACCCAGGAAGATTTTGGAGAGTGTTGGGGACAACTTCCTGGTACAAGTGCTGGAGGAACCAACAAGGGGCCGTGCTTCTCTTGACCTGCTGCTCACAAACAGGGAAGAATTGGTAGGGGAAGTAGAAGTGGGTGGCAACCTGGGCAGCAGTGACCATGAGATGGTTGAGTTCAGGATCCTGACAAAAGGAAGGAAGGAGAACAGCAGAATACGGACCCTGGACTTCAGAAAAGCAGACATTGACTCCCTCAGGGAACTGATGGGCAGGATCCCCTGGGAGGCTAATATAAGGGGGAAAGGAGTCCAGGAGAGCTGGCTGTATTTTAAAGAAGCCTTAATGAGGGTGCAGGAACAAACCATCCCGACGTGCAGAAATAATAGCAAATATGGCAGATGACCAGCTTGGCTTAACAGAGAAATCTTCGGTGAGCTTAAACAAAAAGGAAGCTTACAAGTAGTGGAAACTTGGACAGATGACTAGGGAGGAGTATAAAAATATTTCTCGAGCATGCAGGGGTGTAATCAGGAAGGCCAAAGCACAATTGGAGCTGCAGCTAGCAAGGGATGTGAAGGGTAACAAGAAGGGTTTCTACAGGTATGTTAGCAACAAGAAGGTCAGGGAAAGTGTGTGACTCTTATGGAATGGGGGAGGCAACATAGTGACAGATGCTGCTTTTTTTGCCTCTGTCTTCACAGACAAGGCACTGGGCAGCACAACATGTTGAGAAGGTGAGCAGCCCTGAGTGGTGAAAGAACAAGTGAAGGACTATTTAGAAAAGCTGGACATGCGCAAGTCCTTGGGGCCGGATGCGCTGCATCCCAGGTGCTGAGGGAGTTGGCGGATGTGCCTGCAGAGCCATTGGCCATTATCTTTGAAAACTCGTGGTGATCAGGGAAGGTCCTCGATGATTGGAAAAAGGCAAATATATTGCCCATCTTTAAAAAAGTGAAGAAGGAGAATCCGGGGAACTGCAAACATTCAGTCTCACTTCAGTCCCTGGAAAAATCATGGAGCAGGTCCTCAAGGAATCCATTTTGAAGCACTTGAAGGAAAGGAAGGTGATCAGGAACAGTCAACATGGATTCACCAAGGGCAAGTCATGCCTGACCAACCTGATTGCCTTCTATGATGTGATAACTGGCTCTGTGAATATGAGGAAAGCTGTGGACGTGATATACCTTGACTTTAGCAAATCTTTAGATACGGTCTCCAACGTATTCTTCCCAGCAAGTTAAAAAAGTATAGATTGGATGGAATGGAAATCTGATGAGGTTCAACAAGGACAAGTTCAGAGTCCTGCACTTAGGATGGAAGAATCCCATGCACTGCTACAGGCTCGGGACTGACTGGCTAAGCGGCAGTTCTGTAGAAAAGGACCTGGGGATTACAGTGGATGAGAAGCTGGATATGAGTCAGCAGTGTGCCCTTGTTGCCAGGAAGGCTAATGGCATATTGGGCTGCATTAGTAGGAGCACTGCCAGCAGATCGAGGGAAGTGATTATTCCCCTCTATTCGGGACTGGTGAGGCCACATTTGGAGTACTGTGTCCAGTTTTGGGCCCCCCACTACAAAAGGGATGTGGACAAATTGGAGAGAGTCCAGAAGAGGGGAACAAAAATGATTAGGAGGCTGGGGCACATGACTTATGAGGAGAAAATGAGGGAACTGGGCTTATTTAGTCTGCAGAAGAGAAGAATAAGGGGGGATTTGATAGCAGCCTTCAACTACCTGAAGGGGGGTTCCAAAGAGGATGGATCTAAACTGTTCTCAGTGGTGGCAGATGACCGAACAAGGAGCAATGGTCTCAAGTTGCAGTGGGGGAGGACTAGGTTGGACATTAGGAAACACAATTTCAATAGGAGGGTGGTGAAGCACTGGAATGGGTTACCTAGGGAGGTGGTGGAATCTCTATCCTTAGAGATTTTTAAGGCCCGGCTTCACAAAGCCCTGGCTGGGATGATTTAGTTGGGGTTGGTCCTGCTTTGAGCAGGGGATTGGACTAGATGACCGCCTGAGGTCTCTTCCAACCCTAATCTTCTATGACAGTACTTTTCTTCTGGCAAAAATAGGAGTATGTAACCATCCATCCCCTGAGATGCAGTGCGATTTGAACACCAAAATATATTGTAGTCTATACTCTACAGTCTAGGCAATAGGGCCTTGAGGCTAGGATACTGACCTAGGACTCAAGAGTACAGGGTTTTATTCCTAGCTCTGCCATTGGCCTGCCGGGTAAGAAAGTCATTTTAATTTCTCTGTGCCTCACTTTCTCCATCTGTAAAATGGGGATAATGATACTGCCCTCCTTTGTAGAGTGCTTTGAGATCTTCTAATTCACAGATTCCAAGATCAGAAGGGACCATTATGATCATCTAATCTGAACTCCTGCATAACACAGACCAGAAAACCCCCAAAACAATTCCTAGAGCATAACATTTAGAAAAACATCCAATCTTGGCTTAAAAATAGTCAGTGATGGAGACTCCACCACAACCCTTGGAAAATTGTTCCCAGTAGGAGGAGTGGGGAGAAGTAGGGTTACCATATGTCCGTTTTTTCCCGGACATGTCCGGCTTTTCGGCAATCAAACCCCTGTCCGGGGGGAACTGCCAAAAAGCCGAACATGTCCGGGAAAATGCCGGCTGGGCACTTCCCCTCCCGCGGCGGCTCTGCTCCTCCCCTGACTCTTCAGCTCTTATTAAGAGCCGAGCTGCCCGAGCGCTATGGGCTTCAGGCAGCTCCCTTGCCTCCAGACCCCAGCCGCCGGCCGGGCACTTCCCCTCCCGGGCTCTGGCGGTGCAGGGTCCGGAGGCAAGGGGGCTGCCCGAAGCCGGTAGCACTCGGGCAGCTTGGCTCTTAAACAGAGCCGAAGAGTCAGGGGAGGAGCAGAGCCTCCGGCCACGGCGGCTCTGCTCCTCCCCGACTCTTCGGCTCTGTTTAAGAGCCGAGCACTACGGGCTTTGGGCAGCCCCCATGCCTCCGGACCCTGCGCCGCCGGAGCCCAGGAGGGGAAGTGCCCGGCTGGGGGCGCAGGGTCTGGGGGCTGCCCGGCAAACCGTGAAGCCGGTAGCGCTCGGGCAGCCCTTTTCACGTGGCTGGGAGTGGGAGGAGGGGGCGGGGAAGGGGCGGAGTTGGGGC
Source organism: Malaclemys terrapin pileata (assembly GCF_027887155.1). NCBI lineage: Eukaryota > Metazoa > Chordata > Testudines > Emydidae > Malaclemys > Malaclemys terrapin. The sequence goes on from NC_071518.1 coordinate 38,479,665, forward strand.
GGGGCTGGGGTGGGAAATGGGCGGGGCCAGGGCCCCGTGGAAGGTCCTCTTTTTTAATTTGTTAAATATGGTAACCCTAGGAGAAGAAACCCAACTGGTTTGAAGAAGGAGCTTGATAAATGTATTAACAGGATTATACAACGGGATACCTATGATACCAGGGAACTGGACTCAATGACCCAAGAAGGAGGCCCCTTCTAGTCCTATGTTCTGATCACCCCAGCTCCCTAAGAGCATTGCTGATTTCTAGGAAGTCTGTCATCTGAAACACAGCTATGTAACACACAGAGCCCAGGGCCTCTGCAGCACTTCAGAGCCCTGAACCAGGCACCAAGGTGCGACACTAAGGGCTCGGCTACACTTGCGAGTTACAGTGCATTAAAGGAGCCCCGGGCGCACTAACTCGCTCCCCATCCACACTGGCAAGCCACGTAGAGCGCTCCTGGTACTCCACCTCGGCACCCCCGCTGGAGCGCCCCAGCATCAGTGTGAACGAGGTGTTGCGTTACTGTGCTCTGATCGGCCTCCGGAAACGTCCCATAATCCTCTTAGGTCAAGTGGCCACTCTTGTCATTGTTTTGGATATGCCCTTTGAAAGCTCCGTTTGACAGCCGGCTGCTTATCTGCTCCGAGACAAAGCAACCGTTACTGTGGAATGCCGTGAGTGAGAGAGAGAGAGGCGCGGGGGGGGTGGAGTCTGCTGCTGTCTGAACTTACAAGACAGCATGCTGACATGCTCTCAGCCCCCCAAAAACCCACTCTCTCTCCCCCCACATACACACTCCACTCCACCCCACCCCCCAGGTGAAAAGCACGTTGCAGCCACTTGCATGCTGGGATAGCTACCACAATGCATTGCTCTCTGTGGCCGTTGCAAAAGGTGCTAATGTGGCCATGCCAGTGCGCTGTCAGCTGTCAGTGTGGACAGACTACAGCGCTTTCCCTACTGCGCTCTCCGAAGGCTGGTTTAACTCACAGTGCTCTACATCTGCAAGTGTAGCCATGCCCTATGAAATGAAAGACACTCCCTTTCCCAGGAGCTGTGAATGTTACCCCTGCAGCACTGGGAGCAAGAGCACAGCACCAGGAGATACTCCCTTGCCCCCGGGGCTAAGCATGCTGCCTGAGCACAGCTCCCAACTCCACCCAGCTTTAGAAGGAAGAGAGGAAACCCATGACTCAGCCCTAGCTCTCTGATGTGAGAGAGCAAAGCACCACCCAGCCAACTGGCCTCTCTGCATGCACAAGTGTCATTAAAATCTCATCCTGGGTTCATTCAGAGTCTGTTTGAGTGGACACCCTGAGGGGCCAAAAGGCCAGTGCAAAGAGGCACCTGCTTAGCCATGATTAGTTGCAGCTACAACTCATTATCTTGTTTGGATTTCTAACAACAGATGGGAAATAAGTTCTGATCAATGTCAACACAATGCACTTGGTTTCCAGCTGACTGACATGAAAGCCTTTGACCTGAAACCATATTAAGTTACAGCATGTCTGCTTCCAATCATTCACCCCCCTGCCAGATCAACAGCAGTACGCGTTCCTCCCAACAGCACGGACATAAAGCGCCGCCCTCCTCCTTCAGGGACAGTCCCGCCAGCCACAGCCCTGGCCTTTCTGCTTCACTTCCAATTCATCTTTGAAAGTGACGGTCCGCTGAGTATTTCATGCAGCTGATGAATGAAAACAAAGTCTTGATGCCAACAGAGACACTCGCCAGAAATGTGGTGGCACATTCTGATCAGAGTTCCGTGGACGGCACTTACGGGCCTGGGGACAAGGCTCTCAGCAGTGGCTGAAAGGAGTGCAGCTGTACAAAGTCAAGGCTCTGGCTTTTCCTGAGGGCTGGGAAGTACAGGCAGGGGGGTCCCCCTGAAACAGGGCAGCGCTCCACCTCCTGAAAGCAGCCAGGCACGGATGGATTTCAGGGCAGCTGGAAGCCAGAACACAGCAACCACACCAAAGAGCCTGGGGCCAAAGGACTGGGGCTGCTTCTACGGGCTCACCTGTAGTAAGCTGAAAGCCTTAAAAAGGGCAGGAACCGGTGAACAGCGACGAGCATCTACCAGAATGGTTAGGCCCAAAGCTCGGCACTCTGCTCTGTGAGGAAAAGGAAAGACGAATTAGTGTGTCATTGCCACGGTGCAGCACAGGCTATTCATGCGGTGCTGTTAGATAACATGGTGTACCGTGCTGGGCATACCCGCTACAACCCTGTAAAGGGAAGCCATTAACTGGCCTCATTTTGTTAGCCACAATATCTTCCCTTTGAGGTTGCCAAGACTGCTCTTTCTTCTTCCCTTGTACTACTAAGTAAATTCCTGATGCCCCACCTACCACACCTCCTCCCATGACACTGTAATTCAAGCCACGCTGCTCCACTCCCCAGACCCGAGCAGCAAATCCTCAGACTATCACATCTCCCTGGAGGCAGGTAGTGAGGAGGGAAGCCATGGGGAGTGCCAGCACTCACTGACTGTGCCCGAGGACTGGCACGCAGCATCACTTACATCCTTTCGGCTGCACTGACGACAAAGCTCACACTTGGAACTAATGGTATTTTTCAAAGCATTACCAAACGCAGACCAGGAGCTAAGACCCAACGGAGTCTGTGAGTAGGGTGACCAGACAGCAAATGTGAAAAATCAGGACAGGGAGTGGGGGATAATAGGAGCCTATATAAGAAAAAGACCCAAAAATCGGGACTGTCCCTATAAAATCGGGACATCTGGTCATCCTATCTGTGAGGAGCTGGAAGAAGCCCCATCAGCCAGGGAGCCCATGGCAGCAGCAGTAGGGGGGAAACTACAGAGCACGCGACAACCTGATACATTCTGAATGCGTTTAGCCCTTCCTGGCAAACTGCATCACATCAGTGATGCCAATACGTCACTCGTCCAGGTGAGGTACACTTGCTCAGGGTACGTCTTCACTACCCGCCGTATGGGCGGGTAGCAATCGATTTATCCGTGATCGATATATCGCGTCTCGTTAAGACGCGATATATCGATCCCTGAACGTGCTCACTGTCGACTCCGGAACTCCACCAGAGCGAGCGGCGGTAGCGCAGTCGACGGGGGAGCCGCGACCGTCGATCCCGCGCCGTGTAGACCCCAGGTAATTCGATCTTAGATACTTCGACTTCAGCTACGCTATTTGCGTAGCTGAAGTTGCGTATCTTGGATCGATCCCCCCCCCCCCAGTGTAGACCAGCCCTCAGCCTCTGCAGCTGCCTTCATCACTGGAGGACAGGCTGTCAGGAAGGTTGTTTCCTAGAACTATGTGATGGGGCTATTGCGTGAGTTGCTGGGCTACCCCAGAATTGTCAATGTCAGGTTTTCTAAGCCCTATTTTCTGAGCTAATGCAGAAGCGTGAGAAATGGTTTGGATTTATGGCAATGCTTGGAAACGTAGAACAATATACACATAGCACTGCTGCTTAGCAAGCATATACTGCACGCTGCATGGCCAAAGCACGCAGTCAGCAGACCTGTGGCTTGTGCAGATTCAGAGTTGTTTGGGGCCATCTCCTCATGCTGCCAAAGGTCGCCAGCTCCATTCAGCTCCCCGCTCGGTGCCAGTAGAGATTGCCCTGTCCTGCCTGTCTGACACCCTGCCCAGCCTGGAAATGGCACCAACCTTGGGATGCTGTGTAAGTACAGGAGGAGGCGCACCAGCTCGGTGGTGTTGCAGTGGGGGTTTAGCCAAATCGTGTTCCTTGTGGTGATTATGGCCACTGCACGTCCACATTTGTCTCTGGTGCCTGAAAATGAGACTTTATTTTAACATCTGCAATTTGTCAGAGCCTCGAAGGACCCCGCCCCACAGGTTACCCCCAGGGCAGCCCAGCTCACCCCCAGCCCTTAGTGATTCTCCCTGTAAATTACAGCATTGCTCTTGGGACCAAAGGCTCTTCCCCCGCTTCCCACCCCCACAGAATTGAGCACCCAGCCTCTACCACACACCAGCGCCCACCAGGAGAAGACCAGGACCTGCCACTGAAGCGGTGCCATGGCCACTGGGAGGCACAGACAATGCTCGCTGTTTGCACAGTCTCTAGTACAGATCTGTTGCAGTTACTGGAAACAGCGATTCAGGCCCACACTCAGCACTGCCGAAAGTAATAAAACTCAGGCTTGAAGGGTCTAAAGCCCTCTTGGCCCTCAGGCAGCGTGATTACTTTCGCAGCTGATTGCTGTCAGCTGGAAGGAATTTAAAGAGCTTTGAAGAACCATGTGCAGCCTAATCACACTCCAGGCCCAGTCTCCCAGCACACAAAGCACCAGGCTCCTCTTCAGAGCAAATCTACAGAGAGGGAACCCGCAGCTCCCACCCCAGGGCCAGCACAAGATGGAGGCGTCAGAAGCATGGCTTTCCCCTCCCTGTGGAGGAGCCCATCACTCTATGGCAGCCCTAAAGGGACATGGGTGCTGGGCGGACATGGGTGCTGGGCACACACTGTTAACCTTGCAGGAGGTTTGGCGTCCTTCTGCAGGGGATGCTAATGGGTTAAGGTGTGAACAAAGAGCGCCTGCACAACGCAGCTGAGTCCCCCACCTAAAGCAAGCTGAATTCCCCAGGGCTCTATGTGTGGAGCAGGTGAAAGACCTTTGCTTTAGCCAAACACTTCTGATCTTGCCAGCCAGGAAAGGAGAGCTGAAAGGCAGCTGTGGCTCTCTCCGTCATGACAAAAATTCCAGTGGCAGAAGTTGTGAGGGGGTTTAAGAGGTTATCCAGCTTTACCCCAGGAACTCTGTGAGATGTGTTAATTGGCCTTCAACAATCCTCCTTGCTTGGCTCGGGATTGCTTGGCTCTGCACTGAGAACAAGGAAGCAAAGGACCCAAGGGAGCAGTGCAATTGCCCCCGACCGGTGTGTTTCAGAGTTCTACATTTCACCTCAGAGATCCACACCTGGTCTCTTCCAGTCAACAAAACTGACAGGGGCCTCCAGGCAAGGGCAAGTTACCAGCACTGTTGTACCCCACAATCTCACTGTTCTGAGGAGACCGCTCATCTATACAAGCTGGGGACACACGTCTCTTGTTCCAGTTGTAAAAATGGCATAACATGATTAAAAACATCCCAAGAAACCTAACAAACACAGAATCCTAAAAAAATATTAAAATTACACTTTTCTTTATCTTACCCACTTGCCCCCTGCTGTCCCTTGGGAGGGAATGTGAATAGAAATAGAGCAAAGTAAATAAGTGATTTCAGTGAGGGCACAATGGGCCCCAAATAAACAGATCTGCCCTGCTAGGAGCAAATCTCTCAGTGGAGTCCGGTAATGAGAGTCAGGGCCCCAAGCAGGCATTATTTAAAACAGAGGGGAAATCACAAGTAGGGTTAGCCCCTTTTCAGGGAGCAGGACCATTAAATGGTCTTTGTTCTTCTAAAGTCAGGTCTGAAAGGGAGATTAAATAAATCAGGAGCACTGTTATTGCACCTGGAATATTGTGTTCAGGGCAGTACAAGACCAGAAAATGGTGCTAAAATAGAAAGAGTTCATTAATACTATATGTAGCTCTGTGAGTTAAGAGAGAAGTCATCAAAACTCTCATGCTCCAGGGCATCAGCTGACTGCCAGAGAGATCAGGATGGAATCCTCTCTTTATGGACAAGATGCTACAATGGTCAGGTTCAGTAGGGATTGTTTTCACCTTTTTCTGAAGCATCAGTTATTGTCCTCTGAATTATTAACCGCAAAAACTGGATTAAACTTTCCCCTGACTCCCGCATAGGAGTATAGAAATTACCTGACCAGATCAGACAAGGGGTCTGTCTCCATCAGTGGCTGGTACTGGATAATTCATAGGAAAGTGCAAGTGCCACAACTGACTAATGAAACATCCTGCCCAGAGGAAAGCTTCTTCTGAACTTCCTCTGTTAGTTCCTACCCCTTATAAAACTGTATTTACTCCCTTCACTGTAACCATGGTGTTCCCATAACCCCTACCCATGTCTAACATCCCATTAGAGGGAGTGTGTCTGTGTGTGTTTGAGCACATGCACGTGTCTTCCCCAGTTCACACTCCTCCTAATATTATGCTGGGCATGCCCACTTTCTAGGGATGATTTGGATGCATTTGGTGCCTCTGATGTTGCTCCTCCCTCAGATGAAGGTTCTCTTCAAGCATTTCTGGAAGGCTGCCCCTGTGTTCACATGTTCCATGCATGTGACATTTTTGGTTTGCATTTTTCATAGATTCATCGAGTTTAAGGGCAGAAGGGACCATCAGATCATCTGGTCTGACCTCCTGTATAACAGGCCAGAGACCGTCACCCAGTTACCCCTGTGTGGAGCCCAACAACTGGTGCCTGGATAAAGGATATCTTCCAGAAAGGCATCCAGACTTGATTTGGTAGTTTGTTCCAATGGTTAATCATCCGCACAGTTAAAAAACTGGGCCTTATTTCTAATTTGTCTGGTTTCAGTTTCTAACCACTGGTTTGTGTTCTGCCTTCCTCTGCTAGAGCCTTTTAGTAGGTGTTATTTTCTCCCCATGAAGGTACTTATAGACAGTAATCAAGTCACCCCTCAGTCTTCTACACGTTGAGCTCCTGAAGTCTCTCATTGTAAGGCATTTTCTCCAGCCCTTGAGTCATTTTTGTGGCTCTTTTCTGCATTCTCTCCAATTTTTCAACATTCTTTTTAAAATGTGGACACCAGACCTGGATGCAGTATCCTAGTATTGGTCTTACCAGGGCCATATGCTGAGTTAAAATCACCTCCCTATTTCTGCCCACTATTCCCCTTTATACCGCCAAGGATGGCATTAGCCCTTTTTGCCAGTCGGTTGCACGGGGAGCTCTGCTGAGTTGCTGGTCCACTATGACCCTTTTCCGAGTCGCTGCTTTCCAGGACACAGGACCCATTCTCTAGGCACGGCCTGTATTCTTTGTTCCTAGACCTTGCATTTGTCTGTATTAAAATACATTTTGTTTGAATGGACCTAGCTTACCAGATCACGCTGTATGACTGCTCTGTCTTCTGCCGCACAGTTATAACCACATGCTCGAAAGCTTGTCTCTCTCAACAACAGAAGCTGGTTCCCTAAAAGCTATTACCTCACCCACTCTGTGTCTCTAATATCCTGGGATCAACACAGCTACAACTGTCAGAACTGGGGCTTGTGACTTTGCATTGGGAAAGTAGCTAGCTAAATGGGGCGGCTGTCCCTCTGTGTGGGTTTGAAGAGTGCGGAAGAGAAGGGCACTGGAGGGGTTTGTTGGGGAAAGTTTACTGGCACCGAAGCCAATCAGGAGCACCCAAGACTCACTGCTGGACTGGAACTCTGTCCTGGATTCCTGAGCTCTGTGTCTAGACGCTGTGCTTGGCATCTACCCTTTCACATTGGGCACCTGGGTCAATATACCCTTGTTCTACCGCTCTCCTTATCTTTCTCCATGCTGTTTTTCTAAATCCATCCCTCTGTAAATAAGTATTTCCCTTTCCTATATTCACTATACTGTTCAGTGTGTTTGTATTCACGTTGGGGGTTGGAACAGGTGCCCTGGGGTGGAAGGGGCGCACCGGTCCTTGACTGCAGCCATCCCACAGAGTGGACTCCATCTTGGCCACAAGCTATAGTTACATTAGGATTCCTGGATGCAAATTATCTCGTCCTTCGTGAGAGTGAGTTCCTGTTTCCTGCCAGTCCCCGACTCGGCTTGAAAGCTCCAAGAACTGGCCTGGGATTTGAGGACCGAATTTCAGAAATGTTTCTAGTGAAAGGAATACGGCACACACAGACCTCCTTCCCCATGGGGAAGTCTAAAATGCATCCCTATCAGCAGCACACCTACATCCGCCCTTCTGCAGCATAATGCTTCCTGCCCGTCCCTCCGGCTCAGTTACTCACCTGGCAGACAGGCAACTCCGCTCATGAGCACGTCGAGGTTCACGTCCTTCGCTGTGATGGCTGCAGTTTGAAAACTTCTGGGGACCACATAAGATGGGGGTTCCTGGTGAATAACCGCTGCTGAGCCTTCCTCCGGGGAACAGACTCGACCCACTGGCTCCCACGAATCTCTGCACATTTCTTCTTTTATCTTTTCTCCCCCTTTCAGCCGTGTTCCTGTAAGATAAGAATAATCCCACTGGTGTCAGGAGCCTGGGGGCAGATCACATCCCCAGTCAGAGGTGTCGGCGAACAAACTCCAGACACTAGAGACCTGCCAGGACTGCACTGACATCTGGCACCCCAAAGCTCTTCAACAGTTACTAAGTAAACCGCTGCATCAACAGCTGCTGTCACTATGCAACTTATTTACAAACAGAGACACATTTGGAGCTACGTAGTTAAACAGCTGTACCCAGAAAGCTGTAGCTCTTCAACTGCGGCTTGAAGTGGGATCCCTGGGAACTCGAGGAGTGAATGCTGCTGTTTATAGGTTGACGCCCATCCCATGCTACTTGCAAGCTCCCTTTGCCCAGCTTTACATTGTGTTTGTGCCCTACAAGAACGCTGGAGGAACAGGGACGGGTTCCAGGCCTGAGGATCACGGACACATTGAAGAGTTTGCTGGTTATCTTATGATGACATCATTCTCCGATGGAGTCCACCTCAGGATAAACTGGCCTACCCCAGAGAAGTGACAGGAAGGATGCCTTGTGCTTGGACCATGTACTGGGAGGCAGGAGATTAGGGTTTCATAGATACATGGATTCCAAAGCCAGTGTGGACCAGTGTGATCATCTAGTCTGATCTCCAGTATGACATAGGCCGGAGAACTTCTCCAAAGTAATTCCTGGAGCAAATCTTTTAGAAAAACAGCCCATCTTGATTTAAAAATTGTCATTGAAGGAGAATCCACCACAATCCTTGTAAATTGTTCCAATGGTTAATTACCCTCAAAAATTTACACCTTCCTTCCAGTCTGATTTTGTCTAGCTTCAATTTCCAGCCATCAGATCACGTTACACCTTTCTCTGCTAGACTGAAGGGCCCATTACTAAATATTTGTTCCCCGTGTAGATAATTAAAGACTGTAAAAAAGTAACCCCTTAACCTTCTCTGTGTTAAAATACGCAGATTGAGCTCCCTGAGTCCATCACTTTTTAATCCTTTAATCTTTCTCTGTCTCTTCTCTGAACCCTCTTCAATTTATCAACGTCCTTCTTGAATTGTGGACACCAGAACTGGACACAGCAGCAGTCACACCAGTGCCAAATGCAGAGGTAAAATAACCTCTCTACTTCTACTCAAGATTCCCCTGTTTATGCATGATTTTATGTTTTCTTCCTGGTCAGTATAAAAACGTTAAATAACATAGGGCCAAGAACCAATCCCTGTGGGACCCCACTGGAAACACACCCATTCAATGATAATTCCTCTTTACAATTACATTTTGAGAGCTATCAGTTAGCCAGTTTTTAATCCATTTAACGCAGGCCATGTTAACTGTAGATTGGGCTAGTTTTTTAATCAAGATGTGCGGCACCAAGTCTGATGCCTTACAGAAATCTAAGTCTATTAAGTCAACACGATTGCATTTATCAGCCAAGCTTAGAAGCAGTACCAGCGTCATGAACCTCTGTATGTGTTTAGACACTAGAAGGCGTGACAGTCACACTGGTAGTGAGGTCCAGAAGCACCTAACATGGCATGTTCCTTCTGAAATGCTATGTGGCGAAGTGGATGAGAATTGGCTCTGTTATGTTGGGTTCTATGGCAAGCTCTGTCTGAAATGAGCTTAGGCAAACTCTCATTTCTCTTACCTATAAAATGGGTGAATGAGAGTTACCCCTTGAGGGAACAATACAAAACTCTAGTTTCATAAGAAGTATTATGAAGGGAACAGACATATTAACAGCTGCCTTGGGGAAGAACTGGGAATAGAACTCATGATCCCTAAGCTTGCAGTTTAATGCACTGGCTATGGCAGGACTGGTATGAAATACCCCCAATGGCTTCAGAGCTTTGTGCCTGGGGAATTTCAGGCCTGGTCATGTAGGGGGCCCTGAGTCTGGAACTCTGCTATGATGGGAATTGCAACAGACATAATATCCTCTAGTATCCTGAACAAATCCTATGGAAGTAAGAAACTTTACTGAACAGAGTTCAACCTTACTGAATTTGGGATCCGCTGTATTAAAGATGGGGTTGTGCATGTGGAATTTGTGTTTCCATGGGAAGTGTAAATAGGAAAACAGCAGGGAGTGGTCAGGCTAATTCACTCAGGTGGGACATCTCTAGAGACGCCACCCCTGGAAAGAGACACATATACTAGTTCAAACTGGATTCCCCAGGGACCAACAGACAAAGACAGGGTCTGCTTCCTGTCCAGAAAATGGACAGGACCCCAGGTCCACAGAGGGCCCCAGTCCTTAGGGCAGGATTGGAAGGACTGGGGCTACTGAGGCCACATAAGACTGATGGCTTGTTCTGGGCTAGGGTGACCAGATGTTCCGATTTCATAGGGACAGTCCTGATATTTGGGGTTTTTTCTTATATAGGTGCCAATTACCCCCCACCCCTGTCCCGATTTTTCACACTTGCTATCTGGTCACCCTAGTTCTGGGCTAAAGCTGTGCTGAACTTGTAATGACAAGGTATCCCCTTGGGTGGCGGGGTGAAGGACTGCTCCTGCCATGTTGGGGTTGGGGTGAACCCTGGTAAGCTTATTCACATGCATGTAGGCTCTTTTATTGGGTTTAATATGTTTCCTCTATAATAGCTTAAGAATCAAGTAGGCTTGCCTAGGAAGTGCTGTATGGCAATTCAGAACTGTAGCCATTACACCCATTAACCACCTCTCTAGAGAAAGCAAGCGGTGTTCTTGTGCAACGTGTCTGCGCTGGGAATAACACAGTGAAGGCAGGGAACTGTGCCATCTGGAAATACCCTGGTCAGAAGGGAGAGGGAGATGGGTCTCCGTCCAGATAGCCAACAGCTGGGGAGACAGAGGCCTGAGGATGGGTGCCCTGGCCAGAACACAGAGCGGAAATACAGGTGCAGTTGCCCTGAACTGGCAGGCATGTTTGGAGAATTGTCATGATGATTTGGGGCAGGGGCTGTGGGATTCTGTGGCTATCCAGCCTGCAGTCCCACTGAGAGCGTGTGCTTTGGATTAGTAATTGCATCATTACAAGCAGGTGCAACCTGTGCTGCAGAATGGTCACCCAGGAGGGTAACTGGCAAAGCTGTGTCCATCTGGAGCAGCAAGGAAAGGTAACCGCGACAAACCACAAAGAGGGAACTGGAAAGAGCCTGAAAGGAATTCAGCACATGGGAACGTCTCACTCTCATCATTCCAGCACTGAGACAGATAGCAGGGCAGCTCTGAGCTGAGCATTCGTCACTCCTCACCCAAACCAGGGAATACACCCCTTCTGCTTCTGCACCTAGACTACAGCACTATTTGTAATGTATTAAATGCAAGAACAAATATGTTTGCAGAACACTGAAGCCCTGACTGAACTGATGAGGATCGGCATCTCTCAGCGGTACAGCCACTCTCGCCACAGCACAGATCAAAGCTGCAAGTAAGTGATTCTACCAGAGACATTTTTTCAAAAATATGAATGAATTGTGCATGCTTGTGGCCTCACCCTTTGTGCTGCCATCGGCAGGGGGGTCAGCACTTAACTGGACCCCAAGCAAACCCAGGTGATTCACAGCTGAGTCAGTCCTGATCCAGTGCCCTGGCACACTAGCCATCCGCCCCGAAGTTCCACTCAATGTCCCAATTCCCACTATCTGGGCTGCACAACGATAGCTGGAAAAAACACTGAGTACAACTGTCTTCTACAGGCTGCTGCTGCTGGAGCTGCCAGAGGCTAGTGCTCCTCAACGCCTTGTGGCTCTCCGTGCTGGCCTCCCAGTGTGGGGAGGGGGTAGGAAAGAAAGGGGAACCTGGAGATATTAAAAGGGAGAGACTATGCCAGGAGGACTGGAAGGGGGAACCTGAGGAGAAGTGAGAGAGAGAGAAGGGACTGTTGCCCCTGGAGATGCCAGAGGAAGAAAGGGCTACTGGCCTTTGACTTCCATTTGCCCAGGGGGCGGGACTAGAAGGAAGGAGGAGGAGGAACCTAGGCAGTTGTAAGGAACAAGCCCACGAGAAGACTAGAAGGGAGAGAAGGAAAAGGGGGAAAATCTCCTGGAGTGAGCTACAGGGGACTGCAGGCCACTGGGCTTCCCAAACCAGAAGGCCAGGAAGCCAGAGCCAGTTGGGCAGCAGGGGCCTAGCCGTGCTGGAGCAGTGCAGCCTTCACAATGCTTGGTTGTGAAAAGAAGCCAATTCCTGGGCTTCATGAGGTAAGTATTTCACTGGGCCCATCGACAGCCTAAGAGCCTCAGCTCTTTCAAATTCAGCATAGTCCACGATTCTGGCCTGACCCCAGTGTGCACTGTAACATCACTAGTGGGCGGGGCGGTAAAAAAATCTTAGTCGCTGCTGAGCATGCTCGGAAGTGATTTATCAGTCACAAAACTATTTCATTAATAGCCAACTCTTTTTTTCCAAATGAGGACTCCTTCCACGGCAAACCTGACTTGTCTTTATGTTATGAGTGCAGGGGAAATGGCAGCCGGAATGTCTGTAAGTGGGAGCAGCGCCGGTTTGCCGTGCACTCCCAACTCAGACACAGCAGAGGGGGCTTTGCTTAGACTTTCCAAAGACAGTTCACTTTTGGGCAGAGATCAAGCAAAGTATCTTTCAGCTCAATGTGGGACTGTCTCGGGAAGTCAGGGGTGGGATAACATATGGGATTATAATGGCAACAGTTTTACAACCTCAACTACAACGTGAACTGGCAGGGGGTAAGACTAGATGACCCCTGCAGTCCCTTCTAATCCTACAGTTCTACGAGTCTATGAACTGAACAATCAAGAATTTCACTCTGTAGCTCTTAGAACTTACCGACAGAACAGCTGGCAGGGAACGCGGCTGGAAATGAATACCAAAAGGATAGCAAATATTGTGTCTAGTTCACTTTGGAATTGTGTATCTAAGGTTATGTCTACACTACAAGCACTACAGTGGCACCACTGCAGTGTAGACACTTACTACAGTGAGGGAAGAAGTTCTTCTGTTCTGTAGTAAATTCACCCCCTTGACAGAAAATAGCTAGTTGATGGAAGAATTCTTCGGTCAGCCTAGCAGTGTCTATACTGGGGCTCAGGTCGGCTTAACAACATCGCTCGGTGAGATGAATTTTTCAAATCCGAAGTGATGTACATAGGTTGACCTAAGTTTTAGGTGCAGACGAGGCCTTAGTCGTTGTTTGGGTTAGAAATGGCGAGATGAATCATAATGAATTAGACAAGCACCTGCCATCCAAGGATCTCAAAGCCCTCACAAATGTTATCGACCGAACTTAGCTTCCCACATCTCTGCCAGGTACATTATCCCCTTTTGCACTTAATTTATTGTAGTGCCAGTGGTAAGGAAACACTCTGAGTATTTTTAAAAGCCAAGTACCCCCAGCTTTGAAACAACATTTTGGTTTTCCCTACCCCTTAACTCATATTTTGAGTAAAGTATTTTTAACACAATTCATGTGTTTACCAGGCTTTACACACGGAAAGCCTTTTCAACTGAAGGGCCACGGCTCAGAATAGCAACAAATCCAGGCCGGGACTCACCTATTTCTGCAATATCTCCACTGTCATGTCCTTTAAAACCGAATGTATTTTTGAAATAGAAAGGCCCTTTGCTTTCCCTCTAAGTATTATGTCACTAAGTTCCACTACTGCAGTGATTAGACATTGCACGTGAACTGGAGAGCAGCCAGCATCTCTCACTTTCATTATCTCATAACCTCAACTGGAATCAGTTATTTTTGGACTCCTCAGACGGAAACATTGAAGCATTGAGGCAAAGAGACATTGGGGTCATTAAAAAAGTGTGTGGCAACCTGAATGCCCAGGTTTTCTGACTTCCAGCCATGGGCCTTTCACCTCTGGGTCATCAAGCAAAATCTGGCACAGGACAGCGATGACTAAAACCAGTTACCATCCAATGGCTGCTTCGTAGCCCATGTGGAGAGTGTCTCATTCTAAGGGGACATCACAGTTGTTAAGTACTAGCATCCACCACTGAAAAGCCTACACACTGGGCATGGGAGTGAACTCCTATTCTTTGTGTGGGTGTGTCTGGTCAGGACTGATGTTCATTAGTGGGGTAGCACTGTCAGGGGGAATTCACCCACAATGAACCAGAACAACAGGTAGAGCAAGTTGGTTTCCCCGGCTGCCAATACGTCACTTTAACAAACACTGAGGCCCAATCTTCTCTACACTTATAACTGCCAGGAAACCCGGTTCCGCCACAGTGGGTCCTGATGCTTTAGTGTAGACACGCCCTAGCTGTGGGTATGTCTGCACCGCAATCAGGAGGTGTGACTGCAGCACCGGAAGATATACCCAAGCTAGCTTTGATCTAAGTAGCTCAAGTAACAATAGCAGTGACGCTGGGACAGCATGGGCAACAGCTGTGCAAGTACATACCCAGGGTCCTAAGAGGGCAGGGATAGCCCCCTGGCATCCACCCCCGCTGCCACGGCTTCACTGCCATTGTTACTAGAGCTAACTTTGATCTAGCTACGTCTACCCATGCTGCAATCACCCCTCCCGATTGCAATGTAGACATGGCCAGTCCAAGAGACACAGGATAGGACGTTAGCCCAATTACAGGGACGTAATTAGGCCCGGACTATTCTGCAACTTTTGGACACGTAACAGCCAGGTAACAACAACTATGGTTGTAACCAGATCCCACAGCTCAGTTATGGCTGTAGTGCAACAAAAGGAAGGTGGGGATTTTGTGTCTACAGTACAGGCACTGTATGGAAGCTCCCATCTGTCTACTGAGACCCCACAAGATCTGTCTCTTTAGATTTGGTCAGGCGATCTCTAGCTAATGCAGTTTCATGGTCTGTTTCCCATAGCCTTTCAACTGTCCTCTCATTCTACTATTCCAGCCCCTGCTAATTTTTCCCTGACTTAGAGATGTCTAACTGGAGTGTCCTGTGCCCATGCCATGTTCTGGAAGATTTGAACTGCACGGTTAGGTCTGTAGCTCTGCTAACTCTCGAGACACTATGACTCTAGCATTGCACTCTGTCTGAATAGACACTACATCCATATAACCTTGTGCAGGAACCTGACATTTTAACTGTGTGCCCAATTTCCTCTGTGGGAAGGATGGTGATTTCATTAATGCACAAGCCTGGAAGTCAGGTGATCTGGGGTCTGATCCCAGCTCAGCCACTGAAACACTGTGTGACTTGGGTCAAGCCACTTAACCTCACTGTGCCATCAAGGTTGCGATTAGCCAGGCCACTCAGGCGAATAGCCTGCTAGTTGAATCATAAGTGAGTTGGAGAGAGGGCGTTTTCAGTGGGGGTCCTCAGTACCAGGGTTTGCTTTCTACACTGCTTCACCAGAGTCCAAATCTGGCGTTCGGGTCACATTAAAAAGCCTCTCTGGTTTCCTGTAGCCTTTTTCTGCTGTAGCCTTCTGCCCCAGGTAACCTCCCAGATCTGGCCTTCAATTATAAAAGGGTCAGAACAATATACATTCTATTATGATGGGATGATTTAGTGGGGTTGGTCCTGCTTTGAGCAGGGGGTGGGACTAGATGACCTCCTGAGGTCCCTTCCAACCCTAACCTTCTATGATTATTACACATTTCTGTTGTGCATATTTATTAAGTGCACATTCCCATGGGAAGTGGGGATTACCTGGTCAACGGAAGGGCTTTAAAGATCGGCAATGTTGTGTTGGACAAAATACCCACTTGAATGTAGGATGACAAGCCCAGGCCATAGTGACTCTGGGTATACATTCATAGTGCCAAGATAAATGCTTCCAGAATTCTCTCTCAGCCATAGGCTCATCGACATGCACAAATATAATTAGTGTTTAACATTTGCCAAATTTTTTCCTCCAGGAGGCAGCTGCCTGTCAGGGGTAGGCTGTCTGGGCCCTTCTCGCCGTATGTGTGTGTGTCTCAAATACAGAGGATAGATGCTTACCTTTAGGAGGTGAATCCTGAGAAGCTGCTTCCTGCTTGGAAGGGGTGGGTTTTGTATTGCTGCTCCATTCAGCCAGCTGCATTGGCCTCTTAGCATTATCCCCATCAGGAGGTGGAGAAGATGGCAGGGTGGCCTCCAGTTCCTCTGCTTTGGGTTTCAGTGTGTCTAGAGTTTCCAAGGCTGCCGACTCATTCCCAGCCTTTGGGGTGGTCCTTCGGCATGACCCCTCTTGTTCAGGAGCAGCTTGTTTGTTCTCCGGCCCCCCTTGCAAATCCCATCCTGTCACATGTTCCAGGCCAACCCCTTCCCTTGGGGTTTGCAATAGCACAGAGTTCGCTACACTTTTGTGACACTGGATTTCCACACAGCTTTGTTTCTCCTCACATTTCTCTCCATCCCTTTTGGTTTCAATTTGGCAGGAGCTCTCTGTATGTACACCTACCATTGTGCCATTGTTATCTAGCCGGTTTGCTGTCCGTCTGATCTCTATTAGCCCAGAGGTTTGGAGTAGTCTGGCTTCTTCTACTTTCTGTTGTGTACAGCCCCTTATCTCCTGTCCTTTGTCCTGTGGCAAGTATCCATCCATCCCCCTGTCAACAGCAGAGGAGTATGTATGGCTAGTCTGCTTCTCGTTCCCAGTGAATGTTGGTTCATCAGTCTCTTTGCAGACTTCCTCAACGCTAACTCCACTGCCTACCTCTCCTAACTGGTCTGCTTGTCCTCGGTTCAACTTTGCGGGCTGACTTAACGGAGGACTATGTTCTGCTAGCGGATTACTGCAATGATTGTGTTCTACAATTCTATCTGGCACATCCGCTGATGAACGGAAGCATTGTTCTGTCAGACCTGAGGATTCAGATGTAATCTGAAGGCCAGAGTCTTCCTCAAGTCTGCAGTGTGCTGTGGAATGTCCTGTGACAGAAACAGGAGCAAAATACACCCGGGTGCTGTCACTGAGCTCATGGGCTCTCAACTGGTTTTGCATTCCCTCCCTAGCAGCAGCATTAAATGGAAGTGCTTCTGGGCTCGGCTCTGTGGTGTCTTTGCCAGTTTCTGCCCCACGGACATCGCTTTCGGCTTCCGTTTTTCCAGGAGTCTCTATTAATTGTTCCTTGCATTCAGCACTGTCTCCAGCACAAACATCATTGTAACTGCACATTGCATATCTCCAGTCTATCGTGTGCTCACTGTGTGCCCCTTGCCCCACGGAGGATGAACTCTCTGCACTGCTGGCTGGAGATGCAGCTGGGTGAAAGTTGGAGTCTGAATTCCCCACACTGCCAGGATCATTTGATTCCAGCTGACTTTTTGGTAACACTTCACCATGTTGCATCGTTTTATTGTTTTCCAAATTAATTCCATTTTCATGAGCCCCGGAATAAGAGGCCCTCGGTGTGTCCGTCTGACCGTGCTGCTTTTGTGTAAGTGCTGAACAAACCAAGTTCTTGGAGTATGTGCTACTGTCCCGAAGGACAATACGCCTGTGTTTGTCTTTAGAGACATTCATTCTTCGTCTGGGCTGAGTTCTAGAATTTAAGGTGATCGATTGGGTTAAGGAGCCCACTTGTGGCCCAAATCTTGGAAATGAAACTTCCGCGAGCTCTACGTACTCTCCTTCAGGGTCGCTTTCAGAGTCCTCCAGGGGCACAGGACTCACACCATTGGCAACGGTGTCAGCGGATTCCTGAGCAGTCCTGCTAATGACCAAATTGTCCTGCATCACTTCTTGCTCCTGCAAAGCTTGACGTCCAGGAGCAGGCGAGTTGCATGTGGGATGCTCCAATGGGAAGCACAAATTTGAAGATTCTTTAGCCATTTTGAGAGCTGTGATAGTATTTTCAATTATTTTTGGTTTATCAATAAATTCAGGATTGACGACTTTATCCCAGGGAACCCGGAATATTTTATCATCAGAGGCTAGTAAACAATTTTCCAGCGCTGTACCCATCCGCTCTCCATTGATGGACTCCAACCATTCCACAGAAAAAATAGAGGTGTAGGAGACCTCTGGGACCACAACTTCCTCGACATTATGTTTGTCATTTGCCAGACATTTCAGTACTATTCGTGGCGACTTCTTTAGGTAGGGCACCACCTGCAGGTAGAAGTCACCAGGCTTCAAGGCTCGCCAGTCTATGGAGGCCAGCTGGACTACAATCTTCTCATGGACACAGAGAGGCCAACCTTCATGGTGGAACAGCAATCCGCAGTACTGAACCTATGGGGAGGAGAAAAGCATTTCAGCACCAGTGATAGAAAGGTCACCACAGTCTTTGTGACAGAAAAGATGACTGGCTCCCTATCACAGTTTGCAGTGTTGCTGTACTGTGTTGGTCCTAGGATATGAGAGAGACAAGGTGGGGGAGGTCATATCTTTTATTGGAGAAAGAGACGAGCTTTCAAGCTACACAGAGCTCTTCTTCAGGTCTGGGAAAGGTAATCAGAGTGTCACAGCTACATACAAGGCAGAACAGATTGTTAAGCATAAGGAATTAACATGTTGCAAGGTGGCCTCATGCACAATTATTATCCCTGTTTTAAAGATGGGGGAAATAAGGCACAAAGATGTGAAGTGACCTGGCCAAGGGCACAGAGAAGCTGGATTTAGAACACAGAAGAATTCCCACATCCTAGAGCAATGCTCAAGCCAGAAGACCCTACCTCTCTCTCCGCTGTGACTTACTGGGGCAGAGGGAATGGAATGAGAAAGGAATTCCAAACATTCTGAACTTCTCTAGCAACCAAGACAATGTATGTACCTAAGCCAATGCAACCAGACAACGGCTTACTTATTGCAAATTTGCAGATGATTTACTGTACAGTACTAACATGAACAGTTTTCAAAGGCTGCAGGCAGAGTCTTTTACTCACTAGCGCAAGTAGCCAGGTGTTATTTACCAACTACCTGCAATGAAACATGGGCTGTGCAAGCATTGGTGATGTTTGCCTGCCTTAAGGTGCTCACAATCTACACTAGACGTAGACCTCAGTACACAAGATACCCGCGTGCAGGTTGAGACGGCAAGCTGCCTTTTCCCCTTTGCTATAGGCTTCCCTTCTCTATATACTTTGTGGGCTATCACCGAAAGGATTCAGGAGCGTGATGTGTTTTACAGAGGGATCTGAATGAAGAAAACTCAAGCCTGTGCTAGCAAAGCAATGCTGAAGTGGTCAATATGGGGCCTGCTTAAGGTTTTTGTTTTCTTCTGTACAATGTAGGTTCTCTGTTTTTTTAAACAGGGTTTCTGGAGTGTCTCTAACCCAGTTACATTAGGAGAATGACCCATTTCTGACAAGTATGGGCAACGGGGCATCATTTCAGGAACCGGGGTTAAACCCTGCTGGAATATTGCACTATTATCTGGAACTATCTGCCACTATTTGAGGGTCTACACTTGGCAGATGGGGGCCAAAATATCTTGGCCCACGGTAGGAGGCCACAGCAGCTGGCTGGCTGAAGGAGGTGCAGGTACAAGGAGAGCTGATGGAGGGAGCACAGCAGGGCTTCTAGCAGGAGGGGTAGTAGTCAGCCACCTGTCAACAGGCTCTGGGAAAATACCCTCCAGTTGCCACCGAGTGGTTCTGAGCTGGGAATTAATCATGGATTTTTGGTCTGTCTCCTGATATTTGACTACCCCCCCCCCCAACCTCCGTGTGTGACAATTGGTTTGGCCAGGCCAGCTCTTGTATACAGCATGATGTGCCTGTGTCCCCTGCACACCGACCTCCATTTCTTACGCACCCCCAGCCCCAGTCAGTCAATCTGCCCCTGGCTGACGGCGCCACCCCTGCTCCTCCTGCAGCTGTGGAGGCTCTGCCCGGTGCAGACTGCACCTCCAGGCCTGCGAGAGCAGCCCCGGGGCACTCACCACTCCCAGGCCGGGGGAAGGGGAGCAGGGCTCCTCTTCTGCCCCTTCCCAGGGTGCAGCACAGAGAGGAGGAGGGAGGAAGGCGCCAACCCACTGTCGGTGGGAGGGCAGGGGGAGGAGGGCAAAAAGCCGGCCCCGGAGCTATGCGGCTTGCTTTGTTTCTCCCCGTCTCCTCTCAGCCCTCCCTCTTGCCTGCCCAACACTCCTTGGCACCGGAGGGGTGGGAGCGCCGGCAGCCTGGACTGGCTGTTCTCCCACAGGAGGCAGGAAGCAGGAAGGCAGCCAATTGGAGGGGAGATGCTGCCTGCAGCAGGAGCCGAAGTCCCTTCCTTCGCCATGGACTTGCCAAAGCGGCAGTGCCAGGCATTTGTTCAGGGGGGCTGCCCCACAGGCATTGCACAGCAGCAAGTCCCAGGGGGCTGCCACAAGGCGACTCGCTCGCCCTGGGGAACTCTCATAATCTCCCCTTATTTCCCAACATGCTCTGCCAGACTCTAGGGTCTGAACAGAACTACCAGGTGGACTACATATCCCAGCAGGCCTTGTTCTCAAAGAATGACTGGCTGAAATCACCAAGAGTTAGCCAATCCCTCCCTCTGACTGGGAGGGGAACTGCAGCCCAACCTGCCCCAGCCTTCATCACAATTCTCATGATATTTGTTGTTTTTCTTAAATCCCCAACTCCTAGAGGCAAGTGATCATGCAAGAATCTCAGCTTTCATTTCTTCAATAAGAAGTTTCTAGCCCTCCTGGTGGCAGAGAAAACCTTGAAAATGTGACCTAAGTGCACCCTAAAGGCTCAGAATCCAGAAGACAAAGAAAAAAAACCTGTGTATTATTTTTTTTAAAGATCATATGATTTTTAAGCCAATGCAATATCTTTGGAGGGCCTGACTCATGATTTTTGAAGGCTTAGCGCTGGCAAATGCTAATCTCAGCATCATAGTAGCAGCAATGTAATGTGACTCCTCGAGGCTACTGAGTCTAGGAACATTCCAGCAACCATCAACAAGGAGTGGGAGTTCTGGGCAAAACACCGACTGGCAACGTTTCATCCAGAGTGTTCTCCTGCCAGCAGCAGAATCTGGCCTCAAACTCCGTATCACTGAGGAGACTCTAGGGGATAGAAACTACCATATTCCAGTCAGGTCTACCTCAGTAAAGGTTCAGAAAGAGAGACAGCTGACACTCCCTTCAGTCCTTTCATTCGGGGCCTCTGTTTATGCTCTACACAAAGGCACCAGCCCACTTCTGATTTCTGGAATGTAGGTTTCAATAACTAATCCTCAACTATTTCTTGTCGATATAGTATGTGGACAGACAGAAACTTACTATAAACATAAAGAAATACATTGATACTTTTTGCCAATACTTTTATGGACTAACGCTACAAGAAAACAGTGTCTTGCATGGTGACAGGTTTCAGAGTGGTAGCCGTATTAGTCTGTATCAGCAAAAACAACGAGGAGTCCTTGTGGCACCTTAGACACTAACAAACTTATTTGGGCATAAGCCTTTGTGGGCTAGAACCCACTTCATCAGATGCACGGAGTGGAAAATACAGGTGCAGGTATAAATACATGAAAGGATGGGAGTTGCCTTACCAAGTGTGAGTGACCTAATGCAGGAGTTCTCAAACTGGGGGTTGGGACCCCTGAGGGGATTGGGAGATTATTATATGGGGGGTTGGAAGCTGTCAGCCTCCACCTGAAACCCCGCATTGCATCCAGCATTTATAATGGTGTTAAATATATTTTTTAAATGTATTTAATTTATAAGGATGGGGGGTCGCACTCAGAGGCTTGCTGTGTGAAAGGGGTCACCAGTACAAAAGTTTGAGACCCACTGGTCTAACGAGACAATTCACTTAACTGCAGGATACCATGGGAGGAAAGATAACTTTTGAAGTGGTAATGAGAGGGGCCCATTTCAGACAGTTGACAAGAAGATGTAACAGTAGGGGGAAATTAGTATTAGGGAAAATAGGTTTAGGTTTTGTAATGACCCAACCACTCCCAGTCTTTATTCAGGCCTAATCTGATGGTGTCCAGTTTGAAAATTAATTCCAGTTCTGCAGTTTCACGTTGGAGTTCGTTTTTGACGTTTTGTTGTTGAAGAATTGCCACTTTTAGGTCTGTTATTGAGTGACCAGAGAGACTGAAGTGTTCTCCTACTGGTTTTTGAATGTTATGATTCCTGATGTCAGATTTGTGTCCACTTATTCTTTTTAGTCTCCAAAAGTTACCTTTCCTCCCTTAGCATCCTGCTGTTAATTGAATTGTCTCGTTAGACTGACCTCACACTTGATAAGGCAACTCCCATCCTTTCATGTATTTATACCTGCTCCTGTATTTTCCACTTCATGCATCTGAGGAAGTGGGTTCTAGCCCACGAAAGCTTATGCCCAAATACATTTGTTAGTCTCTAAGGTGCCAGAAGGACTCCTCGTTGGTTTTGCTACAAGAAAAGTCTCCTGGGGAGCTATATACAGGTCTCTGGGAGAGAACGATACTTACACAGGCATCCTGCTGAATGCACTGCAAGATGTGCTTTGCTGGAATCAGGAAATCTATGAGGTAGCGCAGTCCATCCCCACGGTACGTCTTCTCCACCACGTCAAAAACCTGGCACAGAACCGTGGCTGCTGTGGCCTCAAACGGAGGGTAGAGCACGGATAAGGTACTCTGTATGCACCTGTCCAGTGATTCGGAGTCCTGTCGAGAGAGAGAACATTAATGGCACCGGGATGCCGCATGTCCCAACCTCGCCTCACAGAGAACAGAGGGGATAGCATGCTAAGGACCCCCAAAACTCATGGGGTGCAGCCCCTGCAGGATGTAGGGCCTCTCAAGCAAAGGAGGAAGAGGAAGAATGAGCTTAAGTCCTTGTTAACTTCCTTATTATGTGAATTTTCATGTAAAATAGTCTTTAAAATAAGGTCCCCCAGTTCGTGAGGGAAGTGCTCACATAACAGAGAGCTGCGCACGGCTCTGAGATCATCACAGCAAATCCTTCTCCCTGCTGAGTCGGGTGGGGCTGCAATTAACGTGTCAGTGAAGTGGGGCGTGTGGATCTGCAGGCCCAAGTTTCAAACACCTTTTCAAACACGCCACATTTGGAAGCGCCACTCAGCACATAGGTATGTAAAGGCTGGTGTTCCATACCTCCGAGGGCTAACGAGAGCCTGCATTAACCCCACCCTCTCCCCATGCTCAGTTAACCCCACCCTCTCCCCATGTTTGAAAAGCAGACGTGCAGCAGGACAGGTGTAGCCACGTGGAGTGCGTGGTGATTTTAACGATGTTGCACAGTGCGTCAGATGCCTCAGCAGGAGAAGTTGTTTTGTATGTGCTATTGGGTAGCACTCAGAGGGCCAAACTGTACGCCATTTTGATTTTTTCAGATAACTCCCTCAAAGTACTGAGCAGGTGCGTGGCTCCCAGGGGAGCTTGGTGGCCAGAGAGCTCCCACAGCAGCCGCAGCAGTGAGAGGGTCTCTACAGTGCAAGCTGCTCCCTGTAGATCCTATTCCGGGGTATGTGAGTGGGATCTCCCTTCTTCCTAAATACACAAATCTGCCGTGCTCAGTGTGGCGCTTCCATTATTCTCACACTCATACCGTTCCTGCAGCCCTATGGAAGTCTTCACAGGACAATTATTAACATAGGCATTGAGTCAAAACCCCTTGATAATGTTACAAAAATCCAACGTGCATATTATCCCGCCTTTAGTGAAATAAACGCACAGAAAATAGCCATTGCATGTTGTCAGTGTTGTTTAATACAACAGTACAAACACGGGATAAAGATAATACCTAAGTCCCCACCTCCCTTTAGTTACATCTATCTCCAAAAGCCCGCAGGAGTTGCATTTATGAGAGGGAAGGGATCCATTCAGTTCCTTACGTAAGAATAATACAGAGATAAACGTTAAACCCCAAAACATGGGCGTGCATACAGACCAGCTGTCTCTCACGGGGCGCAGAGAGCACCGATATCCTGGACAAAGAGCCCTGTGGCTGCAGCAGCAACATCTTTAGATGAACGTAAGACCGTAAGAACGGCCATACTGGGTCAGACTAATGGTCCAGCTGCTGCCAGATGCTTCAGAGGGAATGAACGGAACAGGGCAATTTTGAGTGACCCATCCTCTGTTGTTCAGTCCCAGCTTCTAGCAGGCAGAGGTTTAGAGAGGCTAAGAGCATGGGGTTAAATCCCTGATCATCTTGCCCTGTAGCCATTGCTGGACCTATCCTCCATGAACTTATCTAATTCTTTTTTGAACCCAGTTATAGTTTTGGCCTTCACAACATCCCCTGGCAACGAGTTCCACAGGTTGACTGTTGTGTGAAGAAGTCCTTCCTTTTGTTTGTTTTAAAACCTGCTGCTTGCTAATTTCATTGCGTGACCTCTGGTTCGTGTGTTCTGAGGTAAATAACACTTCCCTATTCACTCTGCCCACACCAATCATGATTTTATAGACCTCTATCATATCCCACCTTAGTATCTCTTTTCTAAGCCAAACAGTCCTAGTCCTTTTAATCTCTCCTCATAGGGAAGCTGTTCCATACCCCTAATCATTTTTGTTGCCCTTCTTTGCACCTTTTCCAATTCTAATATATCTTTTTTTGAGATGGAGTTACAAGAAGTGCACACAGTATTCAAGGTATGGGTGTACCTTGGATTTATACAGTGGCATTGTGATATTTTCTGTCTTATTATCTATCCCTTTCCTAATGGTTCCTAGCATGCTGTTAGCTTTTTTGACTGCCTCTGCACATTGTCAGACAACTATCCATGATGACTCCAAGATCTCTTTCTTTACTGGTAACAGCTAGTTTGGACCTAATCATTTTATATGTATAGTTGGGATTATGTTTTACGATGTGCATTACTTAGCAAATGAAATTCACTGTTGATAAATGCAATTTTGTCACCCAGTTCCGTGAGATCCATTTGTAACTCTTCAAATTTTGCCAAGATAGTCGAGTCCAAAGTTGACTATGAAGACAATACAAAATTACTCACCTCATTGTTTACCCCCTTTTCCAGTTCCTTTATGAATATATTGAACAGCACAGGTCCTCGTACAGATCCTTGGGAGACCCTGCCATTTACCTCTCTCCATTGTTATTCCTGCCCTTAGTTCAATAACCAAAATTTGTGGACAGAGATGGTATTAAATATCACTAAGGCTAAAAAGGTATTGCAGTAAAATTTGGCATGTTCCAAAATTCAAAATTTCCTAAATAACCAGCTAATTGCCATTCAGAGTAATCTCAAGCATAAGGCATAGCCTTATGCCCTTACAAATACTTCAAAAATGCCATCTCATTTGTGGCCATAAAAACATCCTTAAAAATTTTCAAAATCAAGTTGTATATACTCGCAGTGCGCCTCCCAAGCATACGGACCAGTCAAAGAGGTGCGGGCTCCCACATACCAAATCCTGCCGGGTCCATGGGGAGAATGCATATAAAACTAAATTATTCACCGTAATATCTACAAAATTAAACCACCTGGTAATGCCTAGCTAATTTGTTGTTAGTGCTCCTAAAATAACACCCAACATATAAATAACAATAAAAAGTCAATAAACATTTTGGCCGTTAAAACCCCCACAGCTTCAGTGTATACGTAAACTAAAGCCAAAAAAAGTTGTCACCGTTCATAACAACGTTTGCTAAAAAAATAAAAAACAAAAAACTACCCTAACAAAACACTTACTTTTTCAAGCTAATAATATCTGTGTGCATGTTAAAACCACCACGTTGCAAAACATACATTTTAATCTCACTACTGCTGCAGGCAGTCATATTATTTACTGGCCTGCAAATAAAATTTTACAAGTAGCCCTTAAATTTCAAATACCCTTTAATTAAACTAGTTTAGTACCTAATCAATTTCAAAATTTGCTTTCATTGTTACCAAAGGTTCAAAAAATCTCTAAATTACAAGGGCAAATTCACATGCTTCAAAATATATATCAAGTTAAAAAGTATGCCTTTCATACAACTTATAAAGTGTCTACTTTATGTACTAAGTATACTATATTGTGCTTTGTAACTAAAATTGTACAACAACCCCATCATATTACTGTTAAAATGTTACTGCTTTTATTGTTGTTTAGTCTAAAATTATATGTTATTGTTGTTGTAAAAAACGTAATAATAGCAATACCTTTCATGTCCACGCTAATCATGCATTGTCATTGCCTCCAATCAACAACCCCTTAAATTAAAGTATTTAATGTAAAATCTGCCATCCAAGGCTTAATGCAAATAAAGGTTTAAAAATTTTTAAAAGCACAAAAGAGCGGGGTGTGAAAGTAAAAAAAAAAAAACTAACAGAAATTTAATATTTAGCTTGGCCCGGAGATAAAGAGAAAGCTGCTTTGCGTTTAAGGTTAAAAATTAACACAAACCATGCCAAGTACAAAAAACCCTGCTTTTAGCCCCAGCTGGCTGTAAAAAAATATAAGCAAAGGCAAACCAAAGGCAACACAAATTACAAAACTAAAATTACATTTGCAAAGCTTAGCTGTTTAGTAAAATTTAACTGTTTGCCTTTGCAACTCTAAAGCCGGCCTGGTTTGAGAACGCTGAAAAAGCCACAGGCAGTCGGCCTAAACTAAAATTAAAAAAAAAAACCGCCACAGAAAACCCCAGGGTGTAAAAAACTGGCCCTTTTAAAAGCAAAAGCATGTTAAAAATTTTAAACAAGCTGTATACAAAATAATTTTTCATTTACCTTTTTTTTTTTAAACGTTATACATAAACGTGGCCAGTTTAAACGTACATGTGTAAGTATGAAAGTGGCTGAGGGCATTAATGTTTTGGGGGTTTTTTGAGTGATGTGGGAGCGTTTTTAACACTTGTTGTTGTTTTATTATTTTATTAATAAAGCTTTAAAATTTAGTTATATGGTGGGGGGGGGGTCATTTTTTTTTACAATTTTGCGGTGTTAGCTTAATTACCTGACACAAAAAATAAATTGGTAACAAAAACGTGTTACCGTTTGGTAACGGCTCTACAGCAGGTGAATAACGCAGCTCATACAGCAGAGTGGTGCTCCACAAAACGAAATGAGAGAAAATCGTTTCCGCACGTGGCCGACCCACTCTCCCAGCTCGGTACTGAGGCTGCAGCCTTGGAAGCTGCTACAGGACAGCACGCAGGATGATCATTACAGTCACTGCAGAAAAACAAACACTCGGAAACGCTACGCTTGCAATCTTTGGTTTAAGTCAAACCAAATTAAGATGAGGCACTTGCTTTCCCGAATACACTTCGGGCACAAAGCCCCACTCCGGTCCATGTTCTCAGTGTGCGGTCCCTCAGCACTTTGTGAAAAGCATCACAATGCCATGCCCAAACGCAGGCAGCGACTGCAACATGGGCCGGGAAGTGAAGAGCAGAAGAGACTGGAAGCAGCCTGGACTTCCAGATGACAGGTATGATTCTACCCAAGAAGGGCTTTCCCATGATTGCTGCCAAAGTCAAGTACTTCCCCTAACATGCCTCTCCACTGGGCACAGGCAGGCCGAGGGCCTTTGGATTTAATGCGTGACACAAGGTTTCACCAACCAATATATTCCCACTTCAAAGAAAAGCAGACTGTGGCCAGGAACAGCTGCAGAGTTGTTCTCAGGTAGAGCAGGAAGAGAAGGGATGCCTACCAGAGGCATCAGCCAGTCAGCTGCACCCACGTTCCTTTTGCTGGCATACTTTGCACCGGGCAGTTTTGGGCACACCCCAGCAATCAGCATGTGATAATGCGACAAGCTGCACATGGCGGCAAAGGGGCGCGCAGTATCTGAAAACTGCCCTCGCATGAGGCTGCACAGAGCCACAGCACAAGGGATTCTGCAGCGAGAGCTGCTGTTCTTTAGAGCACAATTTATGCTACATTAATCCCAGTGGCTGTCCTGCCTGCAGATCTGCATGTGTCCTTAAGGGCTATGCCGGGGACTGCAGTGGTGGAAAGAAGAATGTAGGGTTGCCTCAGAGCCTGGAGAACCAAATATCCTGCCTCCCTTCTGTATACACTTAAAGTCATCCCGGTTAACTTTTTGTTTTCGTTGTTACATTGCTGCTCAATTAGGGAACATGCTCGTTTAAAGTTGCGCAATGCTCCCTTCTAACGTCGTTTGGCAGCCGCCTGCTTTGTCCACTGCTTGCAGGAAGAGCAGCCCGTTGGAGGTAGCTGGTGGGGGCTTGGAACCAGGGTTAGCATTAGCAGGCTCCGGACGCGAACGCTGCCCTCCCTGCGGAGCCTCCCGCCCCCCGGCCCACCACGGGCATATGCGGTGCGCGGTGGGTCCGGGCAGGGGCAGCGCGGAGTGGGCAGGGGCCGGGTGGGTGGCGCGGGCCAAATCCCCACTGCTGCCAGGGAGCCCTGCGCCTCTCCCTCCCATTCATGGCTGCAGCTCCTTCCCGGCGGGACGCGCCTCCTGCTGCCCCAGCCACATGCAGTGTGCGTCCCCCGCGCCTACTCTCCCTCCTGCCGGGAAGGAGCCGCTGGACGCGCGCTGCATGTGCCGGGGGGTGCATCCCGCCGGGAAGGAGCCGCAGCCGTGAGCGGGAGGGAGAGGCGCGGGGCTCCCCGGCAGCAGCGGGGATTTGGCCCACGCCCCCGCGCCACCCACCTGGCCCTTGCCTGCTCCGCACTGCCCCCGCCCAGACCCACCATGCTGCCCCGTGGGCTGCAGGGCTGGAGCAGCCTCCAGGCTGCGCTCCCCGGCCCGGGGGCCGGGCAGGAGCACTGTGGCGCGGCAGAGGGCTCAGAGCTGAGCCCCCCCATCTCCTTCCCTTGCCAGTCCCCCTTTGCCCGCCCGGTGCTCGGGTGCCGGAGCTAACTCACCAGCTCCAGGATCCAGGCACCGCCGCTACCCCCTCCCTCCAGGCTTGCGCTGCCATGCTGCAAGCCTGGGAGGGAGGAGGAATGCCACGTGGTTGGGGAAGAGGCGGGGCCAGGGCGGGGATTTGGGGAGGGAGCCAATGGGGGAAGGAGGGGGCGGAGCCGGGGTGGGGGTGGGGGGTGAGAGTCCCTCCGGGAGGGCAAAACATTGGTCGGGACACGGGACAAAGAAGCAAATATCGGGACAGTCCCGATAAAATTGGGACGTCTGGTCACCCTACCCTCTATCAGCTCCCCGCTCCCCTAAGTTCCCTATGCAGCAGCCACCCAGCAGGCTAGCAATTGCAGCTGTCCCTCCCCGCACTGCCATGTGCTGCTCCTGCCCTCTGCCTTGGAGCTGCTCCTGGGAGCCTCCTGCTTGCTGTGCGGGGGGGTGGGGTGAAGAAGGGGGCTAATGTCAGGGTGTCCCCCTCCCCCCTGCTCCTGCACCCCACTTACCCCATCTTCCATAGAGCGGGGGGACGCACCAGGGCTCAGGACAGGGGGAGCTTACAGCAGCTGGTCTCAGCAAGCTGGTCTAATTAACACGGCAGTCAGTGTACTTAAAGGGGAAATGCGCATCTCTCTCTCACACACCCCCTCCCTCCATTCCTGCTGCCTTGTAGAGTGTTGAGAGAGTTAACCCTGGAGGACTCAGTCAATTGCTAGTTCATTTAGCAGTAAGGCATTCCCCGGGAAATATCCCACCCTCTGACTCCTCCACCTCAACCAAGCTTCACAGTCATCATCACTGTGTACCAGTATTAAATTGTTTGTTTAAAACTTATACTGTGTGTGTGTGTGTGTATAGTCTTTTGTCTGGTGAAAAAAATGTCACTGGAACCTAACCCCCGCTATTTACATTAATTCTTATGGGGAAATTGGATTCGCTTAACATCGTTTCGCTTGAAGTCGCATTTTTCAGGAACAGAACTACCACGTTAAGTGAGGAGTTACTGTAGAGGGTATGGGATGAGCTTCTATCTAGGGCAGAGAATGAATACAGGGCTCCCCAGCTCCAGCCAAATGCACACGGGGTAAGTCAAGGCACTCCTGCCCCACTGAGCACTATCAAACCCAGAAGGGCACCAGGCCCAGCAGCCACATGGGGGCAGCATCAGGCGGTAGGAGGCTTTGCACCCTCCCGACTGTCATTCGCACAGCTCTGACACTGGGTCCTGGATGTTTTTCTCCAGTTGCTATATCAATATTGGTTGGGGGAAGGGGGTGGAATGGGGGCAGGAAGGGAGCAGGGCGGGGGTGGGAAAAGGCGGGGTGGGGTGGGGACTTTGGGGAAGGGGTGGAATGGGGATGGGGCGAGGGCGGTGCAGGGGCGGGGGTCGAGAGGGGAAGTTGGCGCCTATGCTCAAAAGTCTTACTAAAGTTAAGATATGCCACATCTACCGCTTCCCCCACCCCACCTCGCCATCCATAAGCCTTGTTACTCTGCCAAAGAAAGCCGTTAGGTTAGTTTGACATGATTTGTTCTTGACCTGCAGTAAAACACAAAACAAAGGGACGAGGCGATTGGGGCCTCTAACCACTCCGAGCACTCTGCCGGTATCCCTCACCTCCGCCCCCATCAAATTCTCAGTTCTTTCTGGGCAAAGACCAGAGCTCAGTGGGTGCTAGGGCAAGGCTAGGTGCTGGGGGGGGGGTGCTTGGTGCCGAGCTCAGGGGGGCTGGGCTGCCTGATGGCTGAGCTCAGTGTGGGGGGGAGTGGGGCGGGGGAGCTGGGCTGCCTGGGACAAGCAGGGGTGGTGCTGGCAGGCTGAGCTCAGTGGGTGCTGGGGCAGGGCGGGGGGGGGGTTGGGTGGCTGAGCTCAATGGTGGGTGCTGGGTGGGAGGACTGGGGACTCGCCAGCCCAGCGGAGTCCCCTCCCCCCCCCCAACTTCTGTCCCCCCGGCGGCTCCTGCCCTGCTTGGAGCCAGAGGGGAGGAAGATAAGCAGCCATGCTCCACAGCGCCCTCCAGCCGCCAGAAAGAGGAACTGCAGCTCCTCACAGCCCAGCCGAGTGGGTTTTGGAAACACCTTTGATTACATGGGTGCAGCTCTGCCCACAGACAAGGCCTCACACGCTTTTGAAATGCCAGACGATCATGATAATCTTTCTACAATGTTAGTGCAACTTAACACTACCTCGTTTTCAACCACATTCCATTGTTTTCTAAAGAATTCACACCATGCCTCAAAGGTCACTGTATTTGAGAGTGGTTCGCGTGATATGCCCAGGGTACAGCCCATCACCCTTACACTGCGAGAGCCCAGTGACGGGCTACACAAGTGCCCTCAGTTTAGCGGTCAAGTGGGACACGTAGATTTCTAAAATCAGGAGTCATAAGAGCTGTCATATCGCAAGTGATAGAATGACAGAAGTTAGAGACGGGAGAAGATTTATTAAATCACTAGTCCCCAAAAGGCTGGCTGTCACACAGGTGTACTTTGTAAAGGCACGTGTGTAAAAAAAGCCATAAATGGGGGCTCTGGTTTCCATGCCCTGTGTGATAGTGCGCAGCAATGTTGTACATATTCCCAAGGGTTGCGCACCAAGCTGCCCCCTAGTGGGGACGCACAAGCACCTCTTTGTTACCTCCCTGGAACTGTTACTGTCTCCCCGGAGCAGCCGTCATGATCCTACCACCACGAACCTTTCGACTCCAACATCCCATCTGGTTCGCCCAGGACCACGTGATGGTTGAACCTGGTGATGTTCTGCACATCGCTCACACTGACTCAACAGTTGTTCTAGGCTTCAGCGTGATGTTTGGGGTTACTGTGCTGGCTATGTTTTTGTTGGTGAGTGATTGTGTTGATTTGTGTCTGAGGGGGTTGTGCTGGGAGATTTGTGTGGATTTGTGAGAATGGCGAATGGGGGGGTGCTGTCATAAGGGGCTGTGTGTGTTTGGGATTCTTGTGCTGCTGGTCTTGTGTGGGTGGCTGTGTTGATTTATGTCTGAGGGGTTTGTTCGAGGAGATTTGTGTGTGTGGCAGTTGGGTGCATGGGCACGGCAGATGGACCAAGTAATCCACTATCAGTGGCATATCCCTCATACAACCAATGAAATTGTCACATACAAATTAGCTGTAGTAAGGGTGGTGATTGGAGGAGTTACCTCTGATATCACAATGGTCTAGGACTCTTGGCATGGCACAGATGCTTTACTGCCGCTGTATACCAGCGTAAAGTTGAAACTTAAAAAGTGGATGCTTCCAGACTGCGAAACCCAGTGATGATTTAGCCTGGAGATATTCTGAACAAAAGAGCTCTCAGCCACGCTTGTAGCTGCTTCCATCACTTCACATTGACTCAGACATTCTAGGCCCCCGAGTGACACACAGAGTGAGATTCCTGGAATCTTATTGTAGCTAATAAGTCCACCTCCACTGAACTCATGCAGGGTTGTGCCTAGATTCCCAGATCCACTTTGAAATGACCCAAACACTAGGGCATCCATTCCTTTCCTTAGTAGACTTCTAAGAAGATTCTGTGGACCAACAGATTTCACTGTTAGGATTTTTTTTCCCTCCTAACCAGCATGATTATTGCCCTTGTTTGATTTTATCCCATTACTACTAATTACAACCCTACACTTGTTCCCAGCTCCAGATTTCAGCACAGTGTGTGACACGCCAGGAAGCACTAACACAATCATTTTGACCAAGGCCTAGAACCAAGGGGAAGGAGACTTTAACGTTTCTGAGCAATCTCCAGCGAGCAACAAGACAGGGAAACCAGGGCAAAATGAAAGGCCTTCATTTATATCAGCTTGGCACTGCATAAACTTTCGGCTCATTTTTAACATCTTTTAGCCAGGAGCATTACACAGTTTCAGCAACTTTTATACAATATCCATCACCTTGAACTCAAACACCCATCTGGGAGCATCTTTCAGCAGATTGGAAAACGCCTGTGCTAAAAAAGGGAAGATAATCCACCCACAAAATGACTAAGCAGTGCCAGAAACTTTATCTTCACATCAGCGAGCACTTAAATAATGATTTGTGTTACATGATTGTATGCATTTCTCTGGCACACAAAGGCATAACAAGATCCAATGGCGAGAAGCTGAAGCCAGACAAATTCAATTAGAAATAAGACTGTTTTTAACAGAGAGGGTGATAAGCCACTGGAACTAACTACCAAGGAAAGTGATTGATTCTCCATCTCTTGAAGTCTTCAGATCAAGACTGGATACCTTTCTGAAAGGCATGTTTTAGTACACAAGCTATGGGGCTCCATACAGGGGTAACTGGGTGAAGTGTTAGGGCTGTGATATACAGGAAGTCAAATCAGATGAGCTGACAGTCCCTTCTGGCCCTAAACTCTATGAATCATTATGACATACTGATGCAATGTCACAATATTGTAATGTCAATGTCACAATGTCATCGGGGAAAGGAGCTAGCCCCATCAGACTAATACACCAAAGTGGCAACCCTAGGAGGGGAGGGATGGCTTGCCTCTGGTTGCCTATGACTGGATCCCAAATGACAAGAGATGCTACGGTGGATCCCAAACACTGGGAGCCCATATCTGGGGTACAGGCTGCAGGAAAGGACCAGCCACACGGGGACGCTTCCAGCCCAGAAGAACCCTGGTAACTCATCCCTAGAGCACAAGGAGAATGGTCATCTGATTCCTCATGAGACCAGCCCTCTGCTGCTTCAGCCACTTGTGCTCCTCCATTCCCAGGAGTCATGGTCCACTAGCTCCACGGAGCTGCTTGAGCATTGAGCAATGCTGTGTCACCTCAACATGACCTGTGTTCTCTGAGTCAGACTCAGTTCAGGTTCACCCAACTTTGCAGATAACACCTGAACCCAAAGTGCTTTGAAACTCTGGCCACAAGAATGGGAACACTCAAACATGCTCCACACTCAGTAGATCCCACTGAAAACAATGGGAGTTGCAGGATGCAGAGCTCTCTGGAAAAACTGCCCATTAATACATAACCCTTTGTCAGAACTTTTCTATGACTTTTGCATCACCACTTGTTGGGAAAGAAAGAAACACGTTAATTCTGCCATGAGTGCAGGGGACTGGACTAGATGACCTCTCGAGGTTCCTTCCAGTCCTATGATCCTATGAATAGTCATGCCCTCAAGTTCTCCTTCTCCCAGGGCCTGCTGTTCAGGACTTACATAGGATTACCATACGTCCAGATTTTCCCGGACATGTCCGGCTTTTGGGGGCTCAAATCCCCGTCCGGGGGGAAATCCCCCAAAGCCGGGCATGTCCGGGAAAATCGGGAGGCTCGGCCGGGGCCTCTTTGTGCGGGGCCGGGGGCATGGTGCCCGGCCGGGAGCCGGGCCGGGGGCCAGGCCGGGCCAGGGTCGCAGTGCCGGGCCGGTCTGGGCCCGCGGGGCTGGGGAGCCGGGCCGGGCCCGCGGGGCCGGGGAGCCAAGCCGCGGGGCTGGGCCGGGCCCGCGGGGCCGGGGAGCCGAGCCGCGGGGCTGGGCCGGGCCCGCGGGGCCGGGGAGCCGAGCCGCGGGGCTGGGAGCCGGGGGCCGGGCCGGGCCCGCGGGGCTGGGAGCCGGGCCCGCGGGGCTGGGAGCCGGGAGCCGGGAGCCGGGCCGGGGTCGGGGAGCCGGGCCCGCGGGGCCGGGAGCCGGGCCGGGGTCGGGGAGCCGGGAGCCGGGCCCGCGGGGCCGGGAGCCGGGCCGGGGTCGGGGAGCCGGGAGCCGGCCCGCGGGGCTGGGAGCCGGGCCGGGGTCGGGGAGCCGGGAGCCGGGCCGGGGTCGGGGAGCCGGGAGCCGGGCCGGGGTCGGGGAGCCGGGAGCCGGGCCCGCGGGGCCGGGAGCCGGGAGCCGGGCCCGCGGGGCCGGGAGCCGGGCGCCGGCCCGCGGGGCCGGGAGCCGGGCGCCGGCCCGCGGGGCTGGGAGCCGGGGGGTGCGCCGGGGGTGGTCGGCCAGGGCCCGAGCCGACCCAGGCTGGAGCCGCCGGGGGCCAGCCTGGGCCGCGCCTCCTCCCCCCCCCACTCCCCCTTACCTGCTTCAGGCTTCAAGCAGGGGAGGGGGCGGAGACTTTGGGAGGGGGCGGAGTTGGGGCGTGGGCGTGGGCGGGGCTGGGGGCGGGGCCGGGGCCCCCGGGAGTGTCCTCCATTAGGAGGCACAAAATATGGTAACCCTAACTTACATGAACTGGATGAAAACCTTTCCCATGCTCAAATACAGTGTTAGAAACACATGCCAATAAGCTAGCTAACTCAGTGATAAACTTTCACTTAACTCCTAGTTAGAAAGGAATAAATATAGCCCCAGAGATACTCCCTTTATAGCCTGTTTGAACAAAAGCAGTCTCATGCGTTTCCATTATTTCCATACATATCAAAGAAGGGCGGAGATTTAACGAGCGATTTCTAAAAGACATCTTTGTGCACAGAAGAGATGGATGCCAAAATGTGGGTGGTTATGAAGCTCAAACACAAAAAAGAATACATTCACAGGCATTTTTTTCTTTCATCCATGAACGGGCCTGCATACCAGTCTCCTGAGAGTATGAGAAGAACCTTGTTCAAAAGGTAAACATAGTCTGAGCGGCAGCACAAGTTTGAAAGAATCCACAGCCATTCAGCATGGATCAGGGTGGATAAAAATCAATGATTTATTTTTTAATTAAAAAATAATCGGATTTTTTTGATAAAATGCTTTTTGAGGGGGAAAAAAACCTAAAGACAGTTTTAATTAAGATACATTATAGCTCAAAGAGATCTCATCATGGAATAGGGATTATAAATTCTAATTCTATAGTATGAGACAATATATTCACGTCATGTTTAAGAAAAGTTTTGTACATGAGTTCCAATAGTTCATGGATTAGGGACCCAATCTTGTGGGGTTCCAGGGGCTTCGGTATAGATTATTTAGGTTAATCTTTCTATCTACCCAATGGGACTCGGTGCTCAGTCTAGAAGATACCATCAGAGATGCTTAGTTTTGCAGTTCTCAAACTGTGGATTTGTGTCTCCAGAGATAACATGCTTGTTAACAGCAAAAATATTTGTAAATAAAGAAAGAATATATAGAGGTGAGAAACAACAGACCTCAACCCTATTGTCCCTCTGCAAATTTGTGTACAGAGTCAATCCCTTACCTCTCTCTAAAAGTGCAAAGTTTCAAAAAGTTCAATGAATAGAAAATTGTTGGGAGCGGAATAGATCTGGACAAGAAGAAGAAGTCTGGAGATAAATGTGAGAAGCGAGGGACATATGCTTGTTTTGTTAAAATATTATATGTTTGCTGTTGAAGAAAAAAATCCAGAATACTTAACCTTGTTGTTTTAGTTAAATAAAACAATTAAAATGTCTGTCTGGTGACGTTCTCCTAATACAGCATGGCAAGAAAATCCTCCAAATATTAATGATTAACCTGTTGAACTGAAGATAGTTCACCTCCCAATGACTAACTACATAAATATCTGCTTCAATTACCTTTGGTAAATGAAATAACCAATCATTCATTTTCTGATATAGCTGTAAAATTAATCTGAAAAGTTTTCAAAATAAATCATTGTTTAAAAATGTAGAGGGTGTACCTTCTAAAAATGAAACCTACATCTCTGAGTTGTGAAGAATATGTATTAAGGTTATAACAACCAACAAGAATATACTTTTATACATAGAAAACCATAATTAAATCGAGTCTTCCTGACTGATTTAAATCAAATCCACCCTGGCATGGATCAAACTCAACAGACACTGCAATGGTTTAAACCTAGCTCTGAGAGTCTGCCCCCGAGAGAATGCCAACCAGAGGAGACATGTAACCAAAGGAGAAATACACTGAGAAAATATGGAGAAATATCGTTTCACTATAACTCTCCTGGGTAAGTCACCAGAACCACACAGTGAGACTATAGCCTTAGAATTAAGCATTTTCCTCTTTGTGTTCCTTTCCTAGACCTAACCTCAGGCCCCTGTACCCAGTCTATAAGGCTGTACTGCGGATGATCACATATTATGCAAGTGCACCACACCCCCAGCTCCGTTGGTGTTCACAAAAGGAGCACATCAAGAACAGCAGAGAAGTGTGATTAAAGCTGTCCCGTGGAAATCTTCCAACATTTCCCAGCACACTGCAAATCGCCATCTGGGCACGGGAGGTCCAGGTTGGATATCAGGAAAAACTATTTCACTAGGAGGGTGGTGAAACACTGGAATGCGTTGCCTAAGGAAGTGGTGGAGTCTCCTTCCTTGGAGGTTTTTAAGGCCCGGCTTGACAAAGCCCTGGCTGGGATGATTTAGCTGGGAATTGGTCCTGCTTTGAGCAGGGGGTTGGACTAGATGACCTCTTGAGGTCCCTTCCAACTCTGATATTCTATGATTCTATGATACCAGTTCAACTCCATTGAAGTCAGGGGAGTTCGCCTGGTATAAGCGAGAGGAGATTTTGGGTACCACAGTATATGCCTGGCTGAGAGTATACCAGGTTGTGCAAATTTAAGCACTCAGACAAGTGGATTTTCAGCATTCACTTTATGTCTGTTACTAGATCCCCTGAGGATTCTGATTGGCAAAAGACCTGCCATCTTTTGACTATTTCGCCCAGTACCGGTATATGCATTCCTTATCAGCCAGCTACCAAACTGCCCCACAGTAGTGCCCAATTTACCTATGCTGCCTCCTTATTCTGGCAATCTCGCCTTGCCTCTCACAACCACTGCTCTGTCAGTACGGGCTGGTGTGAGCTACTCGATTCTCTACTCTTGGGAAACATGTCCTTCAGCTCTGAGGGGAAGGAGCCAATGCCACCGCCAATACCAAGAGTGAGCCGGGGAGACCTCGTGCACCCACACACACCCCCTGCTGGACCCTATCCCCTGAGCCCTAAACCCACCAAACCTAGCTGAATCCCGCCACGTGAGGGTCACCCCATCCCCATTACCCAGCCCGCTTGCTTATACCCATGACTGTCCCTGCCTCCCGTATGGGTGGTGGACCCTCACCGTTTATCGACTGTCTCCTGATCCCGCCCACCAGTTACCCACCCCTCATTGGGGACATTGCCGTGTGTATATACTATGTGTGCTGCCCAGCCCCAAAACACCAACATACCCCCATACTCTGTATGTTACCCCCAATGACCAATAACTAACGCTTCAAATTTTCTGTATCGTTTATTTTTTTTAAATATCCTCTAATAAAATTTAAATCTGGGCTCCCCCACAAGACAACGGCAAAGGAAGGAATGAAAACCTCCCCTCACTGTTGTACCCCAAGGTGGGGTCAGATGGAGGGGCTGTGTTGACAGGACTTTGCAACCTTGTACAGCCTCTGGGGAAAGCAGGCTTCATTCAAATGTTAAAATAGAGGTTTTTAATGAATGAAATGTGAAAATGATTAATCTAATCAGTAAAGACGACGCTGGGTTTGTTACTCTGCTAGTGATCTAATTAGTGCAGTAGCCTCTGATCATTACTGCCATATCCAATTCAGTTTTATGCTGGCCTTACGTGTTCAGGGTTTTTTTTACACCCCAGATTTGTGTTGGCTGCTCCTAACCCTATTTGAGAAGTTGGCAGGGAGCAGCTGGAGGTCTAGGCTTCAGGGCAGGAGACAGCTGGGATTATTGGCTTCTGGTGCACAGTATAGGATTGTGGAATAATTCTCTTCCCTGGGTGGAATAGTTAATAATGTTCGATATTTACAGTGTGCTCTTTTGGAATGGGAGTGAACAGCACAATGAGGTGACTGGCGCAGTTCACCCCTGCAGGGTTATTGTTTCAAGGGGAGTATAGACTCAGGCAGAGGTGTCTGTATCAGCTACTCTGGGCTTATATTTTCAAGGTTTTCCTCTCAACCATGAGGGCTAGGAACATGAGTTCTTTTAAAATTAAAGTTCAGATTCTGGGGGTGCATCTGCAGCCAGGGCTGGGCAAGAGGTGGGGCTCAGGGCCCCCACCATCCACCCTGTTATCGCGGGTGATCCTGCATTTTGTTAGCTGGACATTTGCTTAGGCTGCCTGGGATCGGAGCATCCTCATTGAATGCTTGTAGTTTGGGCACCAGCTTGGCCCAGAATATTTCATTTCCTCTCTGGTGCCTTATCTATTGTTGTGAGTGGCTCCAGGAAGTCCCGTTTAACAATGACCTTAATCTCTTCCTCACAACGAAGATATGCAGCCACGCCTGCAGCACTCTTCCCTCTGCCAAGGACAGGTGCCTGCTGTTTGTCCTCCCAGCCGGTATTTGGGAAGAAAGCTTCTCTAGCGCTTGGACCGTCAAAGTCACTACCTCTAGGGCAGGCCCCAGGATTGCTGTGCAGCATGCATAGGCTTTCGGCTAAAACACCTGGCCCTAACGCTGGTGCCAATGCAGGGTGCAAGGAGCCTTCTCCCTTCCCTGGACTCCCAATGCAAGGCAACGGCACAAATGCACTCCCTGGGCTTAGGGTAGCACTCTCCTAGCACCCCTCAGCAAGCAAGCCACCCCCAAAGAGTGCAAGGAGGAAGGACAGAGTTGTCTCCCCGACCCCACACAGTCTGCCACTAGAGCTCCCTAGGCACAGAGAAGGGAGTGAGCCCACTGTCTTCATGCATAGTCTTTCCTGAAGGCCTCCC
Source organism: Malaclemys terrapin pileata (assembly GCF_027887155.1). Taxonomy (NCBI): domain Eukaryota; kingdom Metazoa; phylum Chordata; order Testudines; family Emydidae; genus Malaclemys; species Malaclemys terrapin. The sequence continues at coordinate 38,518,973 of NC_071518.1, forward strand.
TGGGGCAGCCTCTCTCCTCTCTGTTTCCCTCTCAGGGCTGTGCCTCACAATCAAACCAGAGCCCTTCATGCAGCATTAAATGCTGGGATCAGGATATACAGTAAAGAAAGCTTCTTGCTCTCAGGCTGGGCTTTGGCAAACATGTTCACATCACACATAGTGGTTTGAAACCGTGCAATGCTGTCGTTTGCTTGTGTTAGGGTTGCCAATTTTGGTTGGACGTATACGTATCTTGTAAGGGTGTTGTCTGGATACTGATCTCAAAGGCCTAAAGAGTTAAAGGTGTTGTGACAGACCCAGACCAGTGGGGTACAGGAGTCTGGTAGAGGACAAATATACTGGTCACTGGATGAGTAGTTTTCTGTTCCCTGAGTGACCAGAGCAGGGACTGCACTAGAGTAATCAGGAACCTGCTAGAACCAGTTAAGGCAGGCAGGCTAATTAGGACACCTGGGTTTTAAAAGGAGCTCACTTCAGTTTGTGGTGCGAGTGTGAGGAGCTGGGAGCAAGAGGCACAAGGAGCTGAGAGTGAGAGGGTGTGCTGCTGGAGGACTGAGGAGCACAAGCGTTATCAGACACCAGGAGGAAGGTCCTGTGGTGAGAATAAGGAAGGTATTTGGAGGAGGCTATGGGGAAGTAGCCCAGGGAGTTGTAGCTGTCATGCAGTTGTTACAGGAGGCACTATAGACTGGAACCTATAGGCCCTGGGCTGGAACCCGGAGTAGAGGGTGGGCCCGGGTTCCCCCCAAACCTCCCAGTTGACCTGGACTGTGGGTTCTTCCAGAGGGGAAGGTCTCTGGGCTGTTCCCCAACCCACATGGTGAATCTGAGGCAAGAAAATCCGCCAATAAGTGCAGGACCCACCAAGATAAGGAGGAACTTTGTCACACTGTTTAGAAACTCTTTCACTGTCTAACATTAAACAGTGATAGGTAGGTTCAGGGTTATTTTAAACAGAGGCTTTGGTTTTACTTGGTTACTTAGCAAACACTTCAAACATTCATTTAGATTAAAAGTGTATTGATTTAATACAAGAACGAATAGAGAATTAAAACAGGTATTTATACTGAAACTCTGGCTGAGTGATTATGCAAAACAAACTTAGTTAAAACTTTTAAAGTCTTTCTACTCTTGGAGAAAATATTAGTTTCTTATTTTCAGAACAACCTTTCTTTGATTAAAAGAAAAGGGGTTAATGTTACTCAGTCCTGAAGTGTAGAGGCAATTTGCTTATCCTGTTCTTAGCAAACAGACACCAGGGGCAGGAGAGAAAAGGTGGGAGAAATACACCCACTGGTTAGTTATGAGTGGCTGTTTTGGCCGGCAAATCAACCACAACACCTGCTGCCTGGATCCTGGTTTCAGGGATGTCATCGGATTGGATCTTTTCTATTTAGACAAGTCAAGGTTGGATGAGTGGGACATAGCTTTTCATTGAATCGTGAAATCAGCTAAGAGTGAGAGACAGGATAGCAGGAAAGAAAGGAGGCAGAAAATAACGCAACTAGGGAAGGGGAAACAATGCAGGATCTCATGTGCTTCTTGCCGTGCTGGGACTTAGATATCCCCACTGATGGGCTGGGGGTTGGATGTCATGATACTGTGATTTGCAGTGTGATTGTAGCCTTGTTGGTCTCAGAATGTTAGAGAGACAAGGTGGGTGAGGTAATATCTTCTGTTGGACCAGCCTCTTTCACCAACTGATGCAAATTTTCAAGCTTACACTGAGCTCTTAGTCACCTGATGAAGAGCTCGGTGTAAGCTTGAAAGCTTGTCTCTTTCACCAACAGAAGCGGATCCAATAAAAGCTATTACCTCGCCCACCTGGTCTCATACTAATGTGATGACTTTCAGCATTCGCAGGTGAAAATAAAGGTCCTTGAACAAGGTCAGGGCTAGCCTTCCTTTTAGAAAGAAAGTCTTTTAGATGGGTTCAGATGGGCCAACATGAGTTGCCATGCTGGCAGTTCGGGGGACGAGCTGGGTGGAGATGAAGTGAGGACAGCTAGGACACATGGTGGGACAGGAGAGGACAAGGAGAGCTAAACTGATCTTTTTTTCCCAAAGTCTCTTTATAAGAAACCCCCAAAAGGGAAAAAGTGGGTGGCATAGTTCATCCCCCCTCATTATGTGGTCCACCGATTAAGCGTAATAGCCGTCACACCAATTTTGGTCTATTAACATCCGGTTCCATGTTTTTTGTTTTTACCAAGCATAATTTTAACAATCCTTGGATTACAGTAACATGGCTTTTCTGATGTAGACTAATCCAGCTTCTTTGTCTGGCTCTCTTGCAGTGGTTACAACATTTAACGTCGTAAACAACTTCATCTATTTTTCATGGTTATTGCAACATCTTATGAACTTTCACATACTTTTTACAGTTGAGCTCACAATGAGGTACACTTTGTAGGTTCAGAAGATATTAACTCTGCACCAAAGAAAAAATGCCATCGGAGAGATTAAGCCAGGAAATGGACTCTACTGGTGAGATGCACTGCTTCGAAAAAGAAATGCACCACAACTAACAATATGCATACATTCCTCTAAGCTTAACTGATTATACCATCTATTCAACACAACGATCAGGAATAGTACCGCCAGACAACTTCCAATAATATTACACACAATGATTATGCAGGTAAGAAAAATACCCGTCTTTCTCACATTCTCACCTAGGGCTGGAATACCAGAAGATGATGTTGGTTATCATTGATATACATTGGCACAGCTGTGTGGGGAGCCCAGCATGAATAGCAGGGCATCCTGCAAGTCCAGACTGAGTTGCATTAGAAGAGATTGTAAAGCAAGCTTGTATGTCACCTGTCCAAATGTGGCCTGACCATGAGACCGAATTTACCAAGTTTTTAAGGAAAAAAGTAAACCCATGGATACACAAATAGTTATTCTCCGCATGCTACAGGAGATGTTTTCCACCAATCACCATGTGCACTGGATTAAAGCTTTCCATGCTTTGTCTGTCTATGGTCCAGTATTTCACTCATTGCTTTGCACAGAAACAAAGAATCGGATCCCTGATGCTTAAAGGTCTTGGTGATTCCCTTTGTCACTTCCTTCCTACCCCAGCAGAACTACAACCAAAGGGTCGAAGTAAGATTTTCTGTTCGGCTCCATCCTTTGCTCCTGCCAGCCGGGGTCTGCTACTGAGCACAAGTGTTGGAAGACGCAGGAATCAGCCAGATACCCAGGCACAGCTCACTGGCGCTAAGTGACACAGTTTGAATTAGAGACAAGAACACACAGCACCTCCCCAATCTTAGAGAAATGAGGAGCATAGGCAGCTGCATGCAAATTCCGTGACCGACAATGCTCTCCCCAGAGACAGCAGCCCGCATTTCCTCAGTAAACTGCCCTATTTAGTCTAAATTTTACCTTATTGCTGACTGCCTCCTGCGAGCTGCCTGGAATTACAGTCTAGACTCCAAGCAAGAAAGGAAATTAACTTTCCCAACACAGAATACAGGAAGCACCATTATTTATTTACTGTCACCTAAATATTATCTGAAGTACTTACGTGCCCCCCCCATTCCCATAGTATCTGAGCGCCTCACAATGCATTTCTCCTTACCCATCCTGGGGAGGCAGGGTAGAGCTATTATCCCCACTGGGAAACTGAGGCACAGATGAAGTAACTTTCCCATCGGCACACCAGGAATCTATGGCAGAACTGGGCTAGCACCTGACCCATTGGCCCATCCTTCCCCTCAATAGTTAGTGATCATTTCCAATGTAAACCAGTCCACATGCAGAGAGATGCCAGCACAATGCAGCTGCCACATAGCACGGCTGCAGTCATCAGTGTGACGTTATTGACATGAACTGTGACCATATAGATCATTGTTGCAACCCGTGTCCTATGGTTGCACCAGGTCTTGTACAGAGGAGGTCAAGTGGGGTGTCTATGGAAAGGTTGTAGTTTACTGGTCATGATTATGCTGTCTGTATGTGTGTATCATTTTTGTATTTGAAGTTACGGATATTGGCCATGGACTTGTATCTCAATGTGTTTGATTCTAAGTAGCCTCAGTGAACCATTTGGTCAGCTTCTTGAGAAAGGACTATTCTCAGTAAGTGCCCAATCAAGAAACACTTAACTGACAATGGACTTTGGGAGATGCCAATCCACATCTGAGCTTTCCTGAGAACATTCAAACTAACATGTAAACAATGGCATCGGCCTGCAAAAAGCTGAATCATTCATGGATATGTGACTTGCCCAAGTGGCTACAAGCTCTATCTTGTTGCTGTGATTTTGCACAGGAGAACAAAGGGGTTTCCGCCCACAAGAGAGAATATACAACGCCCTGGAAACCTCTCAATTTTGTCTTCAGCTGGCTCAAGAGATGGTCTCTCCACCCCCAAGCGATGCCTGAAAGAAACTGGAATAAAGGACAGTAACTACAGGGGTGTGAGTGATTGCTGGACCCAGACTAGGAGTCCAGTCTTCTTGGGACATCTCTGAGGATGAGATTCACCTGTATTCAGTTTCCTACTGTATTAGGCTTAGATTTGCGTGTTTTGTTTTATTTTGCTTGGTAACTTACTTTGTTCTGTCTCTTATTACTTGGAAACACTTAAATCCTACTTTTTATACATAATAAAATCACTTTTGCTTATTAATTGACCCAGAGTAAGTGATTAATACCTGGGGGAGCAAACAGCTGTGCATATCTCTCTATCAGTGTTATAGAGGGCGGACAATTTGAGCTGACCCTGTATAAGCTTTATACAAATTAAAACCGATTTATTTGGGGTTTGGATCCCATTGGGAATTGGGTATCTGGGTACTAGAGACAGGAGCACTTTTAAAGCTGTTTTCAGGGAAGTCTGCAGGTTTGGGGAACGTGGTTCAGACTCTGGGTCTGTGCTGGAGCAGACTGGTGTGTCTGGCTCGACGAGGCAGGGTTCTGGAGGCCCAAACTGGCAGAGAAAACGGGCTCAGAGGTAGTCTCAGCACATCAGGTGACAGTCCCAAGGGGGCTTCTGTGACCGAACCCGTCATAATCAGTGCTTAGGGGTGGGAACGGTCACAAGAAAAGCACTAACACTTTCACAGATGGGGAAGCCGAGCTCTTTCCTGCTCTTGAGTGTCACTGGAATAATGCTTTGCTCTGGATGAAATCCCACGGACCTCAAGGAGAGTTTTGCCACTGACAACAATGAAGGCTTTATTTTTCCATTCTGGTTCTATTCAATCACACCATTTGCCGTGAAAATGAGCAAGGGTGGAGAGGGGGAGTAAATAGCCAAGTGTGGTCCTTGTTTATTTTGCACATTGAGGGCACCTGACTGATCCTTTCCGAGTCCTGCCCCTTGCACAGTCTGCTTCGTTCCTGCGGCAGGGGCCCAGAAGGTGCAAGCCGGAGCTCATGCACTGCTAAGCTGGCCCATGGGGGTGGCTCATTCTGCCTGCAGAGTAGAGGGTGTGAAGAACAGAGCTCCAGGACTGAACTGGAATATCAGGGGAAAGGACCTAATTCTGCTAGGTCCACGGGGCTATTTTAAGCAGCCACATTTTCAGAAGTGGCCAGTGATTTTTGGGTGCTGCAGGCTATGGGTGCCCAGCCTGAGACACCTGAAGGCAATTAAAGTTGGATTCCCAAATCTGGGACGCACGCCAAACCAGTGGCCACCTTTGGAAATGTTTGGATATGCTGGGAGCGGTCGTGACTGCTGTGGTGCAGCATGTTCACCTGTGTTCGAAAAGCAACTCTATACTTCAACCGCAGCAGCTCTGACCAGTATCACTATGTGAGCCCAGAACCGGTGTGTGCAACGTCCTCTGAAACGCTAGATAAACGCCTGGTAGAAACTGTGGGCCAGATGTTTGGTGTGGTGCAGTAGAGGAGAGGACATCAGGACTCAGTTATGGTTCATCCTCTGCCCAGCCTGAGTAAAAGCAAGGGATCTGGGCCAGCCAAGGATGGCCCTCAAGGGACTGTCCACCAGTAGAGGATAACTAGAGAGCACTGCGGTCTGGCCATACGTCTCCCAGCTTCCCTGCTGTGCAAAGCAGCCTGGGCCACCTCTGAGCTGCAGGGGGGCAAAGGGAGATGGAGATGGTGAAGGAGATCAGCTTCCTGTGGGGACCTTCCGGCTCTGCGAGAATCCCCCACAAAGAAGATAAGGCCGTTCTTACGTCCCAGGTCCTGTGTGCCACCTGAGTGGCACAAAGAGAACCGATAGGGCAGAGAATCTTGCACTCTGAATCTGTGCTTCAGGTTAGCACAGCTGGCAGGAGCTTGTTTAACTTGACGTCTGTATTGCATGGGTTTACAGGGCAGCTCTGTTCATACTCTCACGGAGCTATTTTTGCACAGTGCTTATTTGGGTTTATTGCTATAGGCACCATCCAGCTGCAGCAGCCTATACAATGGATACCATTGGACTAGAGTGAGATACCACAGCAGCCACATCACAACCAGCAGCATAAGGAGTGCAGCCCCACTGGCACTTACCACCCAGGTGTGCTGTGTGTGTGGTAGCTCAGGGAGAGGCACACTACCCCTGGGTTCCTCAGTTGGGAAATTCCATCCAGTTAGGTTCCCCATAGGGCCTACCACAGTACTGTGAAGAAACGAACTGCCCAGCGGTCAGTTCAGCTGGCTACCTTAATGTCACAGCCGACAGCCTGATCACTGACAGTTACCTCAGCCAGCAGGAAAAGCAGATGGTGTCTATCTAAACTGGTTAACTCCGTGTGAGGAGAATTCAGACCATCCCCTGGAGCTGAAAAGCGATTTCGGACTGCTCTGTGGATCCTTCAGACAGGACAGACACTGGACCACAGTGCCTGCACCATCTACAAGCGCACCACTGACAGGTGCCTGGACCTGGGACTGACATGTCGGAGGGTTGACTTAGAGTCAGGGAGAGTTTGTGGTGGTTGTGTTAAGTGACCAAAACAAAATTATGGCATCCTTGGAGTAGACATTTAAAAAAAAAAAATCTAGCCTTATTCATATATATTTATTTAGTATAACTTGTTTTTTGCATTTTTGGTGTATATCATTTCTATTGTGTATATAAAGTTGATTGGCGTTTGGTCATTTGAGAATTGTGTGCTTATGGATGAAGAGAGTACAGTAGCCGCTGTTAGGGTGGATTGCCCGTGATTTCCCAGGAGGCACAGCCATTACAGTAGCAGTTTGAGTCATCCAGATCACCACTGGGAAGAATTAAGGGAGTTCCACAGGGGCACTCACAGTGGCAGATTGACCCAGGACCTCGGGTGGCAGGGCCCATCCTAAACCTCCTGAGTTTGTACATTCAGACGCAGCAGGGGGGTTACAAAGATAGAGGCACCACTGGGATTGTAGTTCCTGCTCATAAAAACATCCCCTACTGGTCAGGATGGACGAGGCACCTCCTGTTTCTGAGGCATCTGGTCTCTGGGGTAGAGAACCAATCAGAGCTGCCCTGGAAGACTCTCGCCAAAGTTATGGGTCAGACCTCAAGGTCCATCATGGACATCAGAAGCTACTAGAAGTTAAGAATTTTCTTTGGACTGAAGCCTACTCCTAGAAGGGAAGATGAATTTGATCCATGGATGGATCAGGCTACCCAAATGCTACAAGAGTGGACTGTGGCAGATGGGGAAATGAGGAAATGAGTGGCTGAAAGTCTTTGTGAGGATGAAGTATAGCAGGCCCATCAGAAAGCCCACTACTATAGTAGCTGCCCCCATTGTCTCTAATTCTGCAAGAAATCAAACACTGACCTTGGTCAAAAGGATAGAGGAGTTAGAATCTCATCTTGCCATGCTACCTGTGTTAACACCCATGGGTAAAGTCATTGCCCTCAGTGTCACTGCAGCCATGGCACAAAGAATATGGTGATAGATCCTTTCCCCTGAGAAATTCTTCTAGGGGAAGGAGCAAGGACTGTTTCCCTACTAGATCAAGTGAGCCGGTGAGAATTTTGGGGCCTAGGATAGGATTTTTCTGTTAGATTGTGGAGAGTATAGCCACACTGCTCACAGGTGTAAGAATCCTGAAAACTTAAATGCTGTTCTCAGTGGTGGCCGATGACAGAACAAGGAGCAATGGTCTCAAGTTGCAGTGGGGAGGTCTAGGTTGGATATTAGGAAACACTTTTTCACTAGAAGGGTGGTGAAGCACTGGAATGGGTTACCTGGGGAGCTGGCAGAATCCCCATCCTTAGAGGTTTTTAAGGTCAGGCTTGACAAAGTCCTGGCTGGGATGATTTAGTTGGGGTTGGTCCAGCTCTAAGCAGGGGGTGGGACTTGATGACCTCCCGAGGTCCCTTCCAACCCTGAGATTGTATGGTCCTATGAATGATGTATTGAAGACAAATGTCAGGGAAACCACAATGGGCCCCAATAGGGAGTGTTCTGGGCCCCAGAAGAGAAATCACTGCAGACAAATTCCAGTATTAGAGACCAATCTACAGAATTCTCCTTTGACTCCAATACCAGATGGACTACGTGGACCCCAAACCAAAATTGAAGTGAAGGTTAACGTTTGGAAGTGTAAAGCTGTTTTGGACAGTGGTTCCCGGGTGACTCTTCTCTTCAAACCATTCTACAATCAGCAATTGAAGAATATACCTATTCACTACTGGAAGGACTATCAGTATGGGGACTCTGCGACACCAGTTTCCTGTACCTTGATATGTGAACATAGAATTGGAATTCCGCAAAACCGTTGTGGGAGTGTTCACCAAATCACATACTTTGGCCCTAATATGCCCAGCAACCAGCTACATTAACCAAGTACCCCAATAATTGGGACGAATGCCGATATGTTTGGAGAACTAGCCAAGGAGTGTTGAGAGTTGGTAGGAACCAAACATGCAGAGGCGCTTAATGTGCATTTCCTGTTCCTAGATGCCTGTCAGAGGAAGGAGAAAGAACAAATTGTGGTGCCAGAACAACCAGTAGGTCGAGTGATAAAAAGTAAAAAGTCTGTACCGACTCTACCAGGAGGTGCAACTTGTTATGTGGAAGAACAATTAGAGGTATCCAACCAAGCCGAGAACCAGATAGTGACTATTGAACCCCTGGCTGGGGACACCTTAATCCATGGTTTGATGGCAAATTGTGGAGTGACACACCTATCCACCAGGACTGTGAAGACAGTCGCAGTACCCTTGACAAATGAATCTGCCCACCCAGTCACTGTGTATCCTGGAACTCTATTGCCCATGTTTACCGTGTGGAGATAGTTAGTGGCTCCTACCGGAATAACAATGCCAATGTGATACTTGATACCTCTCATCTGAACTCTGGGGATTCCCCAGATCTACGTGTCTGGAAAGAACGATTAAAACAGAAACTTGCTCAGAGAACTAGCGTATTCTCAGAGAGTGAGTAAAGCACATCCCAAACCCCCTGAGTTTGTGCCCTCAAAGATGGCAGGGGGGTTACAATAGGTTTGTAGTTCACACTCATCACCACACTATCTGAGCATAACACATTAAGGAATGTGACTAGGATCGTCAGTCAGCCCCCCGAAATCATGAGATTGGCTTTAAAATGATGAGATTTTAAAAACAAACTATTAACGTAGGGTTCTTTCCATTTGTCTTCTGATTCCTAAGCTTTGGGAGGCACATTTTCAAGCTTTTTTCCCCCCACAATCATGAGAGCAGGAAACGTTTTTTTTTTTTAATAATCTAAGCAAAACAAGGCCCTTATACGCCACTTGATGGTAATTCTCCTTATGTCTGGCTGTAGATATCAACATGATAACTTTTGAACGCCATACCCAATCAATTCCACAGTTTCAGGGAATGTTCTAGACATCGATAGGCAGAACTCTATGGATTTTAGCGAACAGTTAGACAATCAGAGGAGGGAAATGGAGGACACACAGAGTCCCTGCCATCTGACCAAGGCTATGGCTAGTCTACATTACCTGCTGGATCGACGGGCAGTGATTGATCCAGCGAGGGTCATTTTATTGCCTCTAGTCTAAAAGACACGATAAATCAACCCCCGAGCACTCTCCCGTTGACTCCGGTACTCCACCGGAGCGAGAGGGGCAGGCGGAGTCGACGGGGGAGCGGCAGCAGTCAACTCACCGCAGTGAGTAGATCTAAGTTACATCGACTTCAGCTACATTATTCACGTAGCTGAAGTTGCGTAACTTAGATCAATCCGCCCAGTGTAGACCAGACCCTAGAGAGTTTACAGCGGTGCAGCTGCACCAGTGCAGCGGTGCTGCTGGAAGATCTATAATGTAGCCGCTCTAAGTCGAGGGGAGAGAGCTCTCCCATTAGCTTAACTACTCCAGCCCCAGCGAGCGGTGGTAGCTATGTCGGCAGGAGAAGCTCTCCCACCAACACAGCGCTGTCCACACTGGCGCTTATGTCAGTGTAATTTATGTCGCTCAGGGGGGTGGTTTATTCACCCCACTGAGCGACATAAGTCATGCCGACAGAAGCGGTAGAGTAGATGTAGCTTAGCAAACCCAACAGCTTCAACCAGGTCTGTAATTGTCTACGGATCTAAAACCGGGATCTAAAGCCCAGCTGAGTTGAATATATTGACACCCTAAACGATTTCTCCCCCAACCAGAAAGAAAAGAAATAATGGTGATGAGGGCCCACGGATCCCCTGGTATAGGCAGCGGGGTGGCAGTTGCAGGGAGTCCCTGAAATAGAAGGGGTGGAAGGGTGGCACACAGGGAGCTGGTGGGTGGAATGGAGGGATGCACGGAGTCCCTGGTGTGTGCAGTGAGTTCGGTTGTGAAGTACGCGAGCCCCTTGTCAGTGAAAGCCGAGCTTCTCGCCATGTATAACCCTTCTGCCAGGTGGAGTCGGCAGCAACCAGGCCCTCCTTACATAAGAAAAACACTAAATATGCAGATTCTGTTTCCTCTGTCTGCTTAGTAGAAATAACTTGTTCATCCCTGATCTTAACAGGAGTTCAAGGAGAGACTCAATGTGTTTTACATGGGGAATGCAGACAGGAAGCTGGGGAAATAACCTGGGGTAAACCAGACTAAAAGCCATCAGAGAACCTTACAGGGGACTCCTGGGCAAACTCTGGGAAGGACACAGAACAGGGTCTCTCTCTAAAAAGTAGGCTGTAGTTGTTGGGCTCAGTCATGTCACTTATACAGCAAGGAAAAATAAGCCTACTGCGGAAGTCTCTGGTCTGTGTGATGCAGGAGGTCAGATTGGATGATCATAGAGGCACCTTCTGGCCTTTAACTAACTCTCTCTCACACACACTCACCAGTGAGTGGTTGGAATGGGGAGAGTAAGCATCTGTTTGGATTTCCTTTTACAGTTCCTGCTGCTTCCTGGTATTGGCCATTTATCTAGCTATGACCCTGTGCTCATACCTCTCCTCTCTTCTGCATTTAGCAGTGAACACCCAAGATTTTCAAAAGGGACTAGTGTTTTTGTATGCTCAACACTTTCTAAAAATCAGGCCCCTTTTAAAGGCATCTCAAGTTGGACCCCAAAGTCACTTTAAAAATCAGAGCCTCTGTATGTTTGTTTCCACACCCAGGAATAGTCATGTGTTTGTCAAGAGGTGAGGGCTGTCCCCAGGGAAATGGGGTAGGGGATGGGTTGCTGGTGGAATCAGAGAGACAAGTTAAAGTAGCTCCATGTGAGCCCCACCAACATTAACACCAAAAAAAAAAAAAAGGAACCAAGTGTTCCCCAAACACTAGTGACCAAGACCTTACACACATTAAATCCAGGAAGCAGAAGATGATCAGGCCCTCTTGAGAAATGCTCTCCATCTGTGTGCAGCTGGCACTTATTACTAATAATTGGTATTGCAGTAGCACCCAGAGGTTCCAGCCAGGATCAGGCCCCATTGTGCTCGGCATACTAGTGGGAGACAGCCTCTACCCCAAACAAGTCTGCAGGCCGAACAGAAGAGACAAAGAGTGGGAAGGAAAACGGAGACCCAGTGAGTTGCCCATGGTCACACAGGAAGGCTGTGGCACAGCCAAGAGTAGGAATCAGGCTTCCTAGCCCCTGGACAATGCTGCCTTTTACCCCATGTTGTATGGCTTTCTAGCCTAAACTAATAGAGTTGGTATGCCTTTGCCAAGCACACAATGCACAACTCCAGTGCCTTATAAAAAACAAAGCACCACAATGGCTTTACAAGCATATGGGCCAATAAAAAGATATTACCTCATCCACCTTGACTCTTTACAAGCACAGACTGATTCACACTGGAAAAAAAAAACAGGGTGCCGGCGTTTTCAAATACCTGGGCTCCCTGATGCTTAGTACAGAAATACAAAGGACTAAAGCACAGTTTAGAAGATTGTCAAAATATGCAAATCTCCAGCATCTCCACTGTGAGCAGAACCATTCAATGCGTGAGTGCACAAGACATCCTGCAGCGAGCACACTTCTTCCCTCTGTAGCATGGCCCTTGCCACTGGCCTCCTGGTCCTTGAACCTGCCATCTCTTCTCTCCCCAATCACTCCATTAGAGCTACATTTGGCCCTGCAAAGTCCCTAATTGAGATGTTCTTGTTAGGCCATATGTTAGAGAAAGGGGGGGCGGAAAGTAGCAGACCATCCCAGAAGGAAAAATATGCCCCTAAAACTGTGGCTAGCCAGTGTATTCATTGGGCTGGAGGTCAGGAGATGTTATAGCTGCGTTTCAAGCGTACTTTGGATACAGTGGCCAGCCTGGTCCATATCAATATGTGCGCAATGCCATCTGCAGCACTCTCCCAGAATCCTCTCTCCAGCAATTTCAATCAGCCTGAAATCTTGCAGCACGTCTCATTTTTATTCCCATTCCCCTCACTGGCTTCCTAGCCATCTGTGGCCATTTGAAACTTTCCATTCTTACATATGATGCTGGCACCAGAGTCACTCCAGTTCCTGCCTTCCTTCAGCACTTCCAACCTTCGTGCTCCGTTCATTCATCCACTCACAGTCTCCTTACTGTGCGTCGCTTTGCCACCGCCCTTTCTAAATGGTGCATTCCCTCTCTTCTAGCTCCACTTCTTTGGAGTTCCCTTTCCTTCGGATCATCCTAAAGCCCTTCTCAAAACCTCTCTCTCTTAATGCTACTGCTTCCCAGGAGCACATTCTTCTTCCTTTTCACATGAGCCTGATGTCCTGCTCTCCCTCCCACTTGTTGACGTCTCTTTTGTTGGTGGGTATTGTTGGTCACTGCTTGATTGCTGTGTCTCTGCTAGCTTATTCCAAGGCTTTGGATAGTATAATCCAAGAGCCTGGTCACGTTGCTTCCTGAATCCATCTTTTGTGTGCTGCACCCAGACTCTGAGGGGCACGTTAGGTTTGTGGTGGTGCACTGAACCCCTCCGAGGCACAGTATTTAGCAGACCCGTTTTTTAAAGGATTTTTATTTATGTATCTAACCAGTTCAGAAAAGAGCTTCAGGAATGATTCCAGGTCTGGAAAACCTGCTTTACAGTGAGAAGCCAGGAAGCTCAATCAATTTAGCTTCACAAAACAAGGTCAAGAGGTGACTTGATCACAGTCTACCAGCACTTACATGGGGAGAAGATTTCTGAGAGAAGAAGGCTCCTTAGTCTTGCAGACAGGGGCAGAACAAGAGCCAGTGACTGGCAATAAAAGTCAGGAAAGTTCAAACAGGAAATAAGATGCAAGGGTTTTTTTTTTTCAAGTAAGGGTAATTAGTCATTGGAACAAATTGCTGGGGGGATGTGGTAAATTGGATGTCTTTCTAAAAGCTATGCTATAGTACAACCATACGTTACTGAGCAAGAGGCAGGAATAATTGGGTGAAATTCTATGGCCTCTGTTATGCAAAAGGTCAGACGACTAGATGAATATAATGGCTTCTTCTGACCTTAAAGTCTATGAATCTCTTCAACTGCAACTTCAGACACAGTAGCATTGAGGCCGGATTTGTAAAAACGGGTGAATGTAGAAATTTGCATGCACAATGACGGACTGCACAAAATCACTGGAATAAACACGTACATGGCTTGTAAGACAGGTAAACTGTAGTGTAATTGCACCTGCAGTGGAGGGAATTGTGCACACAAATCTGTGTAGATGTTTTTGATCAGGTAATTGTGCTTTTGGGGGGGGGGAGATGTAGGTCAGATGTAATGTGCTATCCTATGTGTGTGGGGAAAGGAATTATATTAAATGGCCATGTTAAGAGGCAGTCCTGTTCTCTTCTCCAAGAATAAAGTAGCTCCTGTTAACACTGGTACTTACCTGGTAATGTGTTCTGCTTCCTCTTAGCTTCAGCAGCTCCCACGCCCTCTTTTTAAGAGCGTTGAGTAGTTTGTTTTTACAGGGCACTTGACATCTTGGAGGTCATAATGTCCCTGCTCCGTGTTTGTATTGACTCCTTGGTGGAAAGGCCCGCCCTGCAGCATCTGTGTCCAAACACTTTCTTAACTGCACTCTTAGACATTGGGCCAAGCTTGTGAGAGTGAGTAGTTTCCAACACTCAAAATCTATTGTATCGGAGCAGCCAGAGGGAGAAACATCCTAGGGGTTCTCAAACTGGGGGTCAGGACCCCTCGGGGGTCCCAAGGTTATTACATGGGGGGTCATGAGCTGTCAGCCTCCACCCCAAACCCCGCTTTGAATCCAGCATTTATAATGGTGTTAATATGTTTTTAATGTATAAGGGGGGGGTCACACTCAGAGGCTTGCTATGTGAAAGGGGTCACCAGTACAAAAGTTTGAGAGCCACTGCCCAGATCTTCCAGTTCCTCCCTGTGTAGGTACAATATGGAAACCACAGAGAAGATGCACTTGATTATTAAACTAAGATGGACACCACAGAACTAATGCCAAAATGAAATCATTGCAAAACAGTGGTAGCATACAAACAAACCAAATGCAAAGCAAGATAACATTCTGAAATAGTGCAAACAAACTAGGGTTACCATATTTTGTGCCTCCAAATGGAGGACACTCCACGGGGCCCCGGCCCCGCCCCCAGCCCCGCCCATGCCCCCGCCCCAACTCCGCCCCCTCCCCAAAGTCTCCGCCCCTCCCCTGCTTCCCGCGAACATTTAATTTGCGAGAAGCCTGAAGCAGGTAACGGGGAGTGTGGGGGGAGGAGGCGCGGCCCAGGCTGGCCCCCGGCGGCTCCAGCCTGGGTCGGCTCGGCCCCCGGCGGCCCAGCGCACCCCCCAGCTATCCCGGACCGGCTCCCAGCTCCGCGACCCCGCGGCCCAGCGCGACCCCGCTACCCCGGACCGGCCCGCGGCCCGGCGCACCCCCCCCCCCGCTACCCCGGACCGGCCCGCGGCCCGGCGCACCTCCCCCCCGCTACCCCGGACCGGCCCGCGGCCCGGCGCACCCCTCCGCTACCCCGGACTGGCCCGTGGCCCCGTGGCCCGGCGCACCCCCCCCCACACTACCCCGGACCGGCCCGCGGCCCGGCGCACCCTCCCGCTACCCCGGACCGGCCCGCGGCCCCGCGGCCCGCCGCACCCCCCCGCTACCCCGGACCGGCTCCCGGCCCGGCACCGCGCCCCCGGCTCCCCGCACGGCACCATGCCCCTGGCCCCGCGACCCCGGCCCGGCCCCGCACCGGCCCCGGCCAAAGAGGCCCCGCCGAGCCCTCCCTCCCTCCTGATTTTCCCGGACATGCCCGGCTTTTGGGGATTTTCCCCCGGACGGGGATTTGAACCCCCAAAAGCCGGACATGTCCGGGAAAATCCGGACGTATGGTAACCCTAAAACAAACCCACGCTGCCACTCAAAACCAGCCAGGTAAAAGTCAGTCATCGGCAACTGGAACACGCTCCTGATCGGCAGGACTTCAGCACAGGGAGGGTTAACATTATTACTGAAATAGGAATGTGCACACTCCTGCCACACACGAATCAATCTAATCAGAGAAGGAAGCACAAGGCCCAGGCTGGTTTTCCTAATGCACTGGGGGTTAGGGGCGAGATTATCTTCTCATCCCACTGAAATTAGATCAGGCCAAAAACTTCTCTGTGAGGTGTTTTTTGTTGTTTTTTGGTTTTTTTTTTACAATTGAGAACTTCAGAGTCAGTGAAGGAAAAGTGACAGCAAACTCCTGGTGCTCTCACTGGACGCAGCTTTTCAGACACACACAGCTTTGCCCTGGCAAAGGACCGAGGAAGGAAAGCATACAAAGAAATGACACCAAGTCTCAGCTCCATTCCAGTCACTTGCCCTTCTAGTTTCCTTGCGGCTATCACATGAGATGTCTTAGTCCAAACTCCTCTCCGAGGACAGCTCTGCATCTCTCCAGCACAGTGGATCCAGACTGCAGCTAAGTTACAGACAAGCTTGGGGTCCTTTTTAAATTTATTCTTTCGGTTCAAATATGTTTTAATGTAAAAAATATCCAAAGACCCAAACTTTACTTCCTCGGATTAGCTCAGGCTCCCCCCGCAAGCCCCGACAGCAGCTGCAGTCAGTGCCCAGAAAAGCGATCTGTGTATCTGGTCTACTTACCATGTTTCTAAACTCCTTTATCCTCGCCCTCTCACTTCCAAAAGCAGCATTTTTTCTCTCTTTCTTCCATGATTTCCCCCCCGCAAGCTTTTACTCTCTTCTTATAAATACGCATAAACCACTGAACCACTTTGAGCGTGGAGCTGTAATCCAAGCCCTTGCCCGCCCCACTCTGCATTTCCAACTAATCTAACTCATGACACAGCCATGGGGCTGAGCTAGGGGACCCTGAAGGCTGCTGTGACAGCCAACAGACTGCGCTTTGTTTAGCAGTAATAGATGTAGTGACAAGTGCAGTAAACACTGGCTTCCATGTGCAGTGCACTACAAACCCAGCAATATACAAGCGCCATAAGGCAGAGTCAACAAAAGGCACAGACCTGTTATTCCAGAGCAGTCCCGTATAACTGATTTATACTTTCACTTAGCGGTTTCTTTGGAATATGTCTGACCTTACTTAGGAGACTTTCCCTTCATGCAAACACTCTAATTCAGAACTGAGGAAACGTACTGCTCTCTTTTTCCAGAAATAACATCTAAAGGAAACACTACATGTGGGGAGCATGCCAATGTCCCCTGAAAAGAGGCCTCAATCTATGCACGATTTTCAACAAAATTCACTTTCCGTTTCTGGAATGTAAAGAAAAGCAGAACGTTTTCTCCCAGAAGAGACCCCAAAGGATTTGGGGGGGGCAGGGGAGGGTGCCATAGATTTCCAATAAATGAGTAACAGGTCAAGTTAAACCATGGGAAATAACAATGGAGCCTACAGAAATGCACAGAAATAGTTTGCTTAACAACCTTTAGAAAGGAAATAGAAAAGTGATGACTATGTCATGCAATGGCACCAAGTCACATGAATATCAAGCTGGGTATAAAGACCTTTTTTCCCCCAGAGAGGAAGTAATTTAGCATGGCAAATTCCTCCGCCCCTTCTTTAATTGTTTAAAATAGCCAGTGGCCAGAGCAGTGAGGAAGGTCACTGAGCAGCCAGGCAGTGGCCTACAGAAAAGACAATGGAAAAGCCAGTGGGGGTAGAAGGCAAGTGGAAATGCAGGTGCCTCAGTGCTTTCAGTGATCCATCAACACACATGGACCTGATATAATTGTGGCGGAAAACACAGAGTCATAGGACATGAGGACACAAAGCCAGATACTGAGAATCACTGCAAAAAAACACGTTGTGTGGAAAGACAACAACATCCCGTGCAGCTCAGTGGTGGCGCAGGGTTTGGCGGCTGTGTTGGATGTACGGCTGGAATTTTTGTGGGCCACATGAAGGAGAGCAAGTGAGCCCCTTTCTCTTTCACTAGGACAATAGATTCAGTAACATGACGCAGAAGACCACTAGGACAAAGGAACCAGACGCCAGCTATCTTCAATGGTAGAATAGAAACTATCGTCAGTATCTTCCACCGCCACCTCAGACTCAACAGGTCACGGTGTCTGCTGGCAGCCTTGTTTGGGTGTTGTCCACAATTCAAAGGAAATTGGGGTGCTGTGGAGCCAGGCTGCCGTCACATACTGCCACAGCAACTGGCAAAGGCAACACAGACTAACTCAGCGGAGAAGAGGAGGAAGGACTACACAGGAGCCAGAAAAGAATAGAATGAAACTATAAGCAACAGGAATCGCTACAAACAGCCCTCTTTCCCCTTCAGAGAGAAACCTTCCTAGGGTATCAGAGCAATGATGGCTAGAGGAATTGAGGGCATGGACTGGAGAGGAGCGAGGGGCTTCTCTTACACGCCTGAAATGGTGCTACAGGTTTGTGATTTCCCTGAATTATAGAATGGCACAGCCGGCCAGTTGTTCAAGCACTCACTAGGCATTTATCAGATTAGCAGTTAAACTAACTTGGTTTCAAAATCTTCTCCCTTTGGTGGAATACTAAGACCATGCCTATGTCTGGGAGACTGGTCATCAAACTGGTGCCTCTGTCTCACTTTTAGTGGGCGTATTCTGCGTGGTCTGACCCAACTGTAGGACTTGCCTTGGATGCGTGACTATTAAGGGTAAGAGTGCAAGTAGCCTGTTAAGACGTGGTTCCCAACCATTTCTCTGCTGCAGCACATCTTGATACCTTTAATTCTTTTGAAACACACCACCATATTGTCTCCAAATGAACTCATGAATATTCATGAGCCAATCCAGAGTGAGGCTAGTAGGGTTACAATCAAAACAACTAGGGCAGCTAACGTTAGATCGCAATCTGGCTATTGTGTCAAAATTAACATTTTCAACAGTAGAAACTAACATTAAAGCTAAAAATAAGAACTCTAGATAAAAGCGTGCTCAGTGGAGAAAGTGAGATGCACCTGAGAATAATATTTTGGGATGACAAGCAATTAATAATTAATTGCTTCTTCTCATTCCCAAAATAGTCTTCCCGAGTGTGTGTACATTTCTCCGCTGTTTTTAAAGGCAATGTAATTAAGTCCCACTCAGAGTTCTGCCAGCCTCAAGAGATCAAAAAACAAACAAGTCAGACCCCCAACAAATCAGGAGATTGGCCCCCAAAACATGTGGTTATTTGCAAAGAGATTACATTGTTTTTTCAGTCAGTCTAACGATTGGTGAACTGCCCTGTCCATCCTCAGAGAGAAAGAGCGATAGTGCTGCCCATGCTCCCCATCTGTACAGGGTACGAGGGTTTTGGCCCCTGTTGCAGGAATTCTGACCCCCACATCTGCCCATCCCCTGCCTGCCAATGAATTCTGCCTTCCAAACTCCAAATCAATCCTTTGCCCCAAGGCTCCAAATCATAGAATCTCAGGGTTGGAAGGGACCTCAGGAGGTATCTAGTCCCACCCCCTGCTCAAAGCAGGACCAACCCCAACTAAATCATCCCAGCCAGAGCTTTGTCAAGCCGGGCCTTAAACACCTCTGAGGAAGGAGATTCCATCACCTCCCTAGGTAACTCATTCCAGTGCTTCACCACCCTTCTAGGTAACCCTTCCAACCTAAACCTCCCCCACTGCAACTTGAGACCGTTGCTCCTTGTTCTGTCATCTGCTACCACTGAGAACAGCCGAGCTCCATCCTCTTTAGAACCCCCCTTCAGGTAGTTGAAAGCAGCTATCAAATCCCCCCTCACTCTTCTCTTCGGCAGACTAAACAATCCCAGTTCCCTCAGCCTCTCCTCATAAGTCATGTGCTCCAGACCCCTAATCATTTTTGTTTCCCTCCGCTGGACTCTTTCCAATTTTCCCACATCCTTCTTGTTGTGTGGGGCCCAAAACTGGACCCAATACTCCAGATGAGGCCTCACCAATGCTGAATAGAGGGGAACAATCACGTCCCTCGATCTGCTGGCACTGCCCCTACTTATACAGCCCCATATGGCGTTAGCCTTCTTGGCAACAAGTGCACACTGATGACTCATATCCAGCTTCTCGTCCACTGTAACTCCTAGGTCCTTTTCTGCAGAACTGCTGCTTAGCCACTCAGTTTTGCCCTCCAGCCCCCACAAGTTCTGTCCTCACCCTCCACCAGTCCAGCCCCACCTCTAGTTCTGCCTACCCGACCCCCACCAGTTCTGCCCTCCCAGCTTCCCCACCAGCCCCACCCCTCACTTCAGCCCTCTGCTTCACCTCTGTTTCTCCTGGGGTTCTTCCCAATTCCAACCCTGGGGGGCTGCAGTGGGGTCCCCTCTCCCCTTTCAGGCTGGGGGGGGGATGACTCCCCCTGCTTCCAGCCAGCAGCTGCAGGAGGGAGGGGAGGGGCAGAGGAGCTGGCCTGATGGGGGGAGGAGAGGGAGATTGAGCTCTGATTGGTTGCTCTGCCCCTGGAGGAGGCGGCACAGTGAGGCAGACGGCCAATCAGAAGGCAGCTTTCCCCACCTTCCTTCCCCTGCCTCCATTCAGCAGGATTCAAATTTGCTATCTTAACCTGGCTTTGGGGAATGGAACGTGACACATGCTCAATATCTGAAAGGGGCCTCGGCCCGGACAGCAAAAGGACAGAATGCCAGCCGGCTCCGACACGCCGTAAAATACAAGGGAAGGGTTTTTCGTTCTCATGTGTCGTTTTTCAAAAAATTCAGTGGCACACCGGTTGGGAAGCACTGCGTTAGGGGCAGGGGCGGCTCTAGGCACCAGCAAAGCAAGCACGTACTTGGGGCAGCCCATTTGCAGGGGCAGCAGGGATCCAGCCTGGGAGCTGAGAACCAACAGGGGGCCCTGGGAGCTGTAGTTCCTTGGTTAGCTCCCTGCCTATAGAGCCAGCCCTGGAGCAGGGAAAGAACTATGTTTCCCAGCATTCCCTTGGCCACTGGCAACAGGAAAGAGGGGGAGGGAGGGAAAAAGCTGAGACCTCATGCTACAGCCTGCTGTGAATGGAGAGCTGCACTGGGAAGGGCAGGGAGACCATATTTTAACATTCTAAAAATAGGACACTCCACGGGGGGTTGGGGGGGGGAAGGTAGCTCCACCCAGCCCCCTCCGACTGCCCCCACAGAAACCCCAACTCATCCAACCCCCCTGCTCCCTGTCCCCTGATTGCCCCCTCCTGAGACCCCACCGCCATCTAAGCCTCCCTTCTCCTTATCCCCAATTGCCCCCTCCTGAGACCCCCCCAACTTCCCCCCTAGGACCCCACCCCCTACCTGTCCCCTGACAAACCCCTGGGACTCCCATGCCTATCCAACCGCTGCCTGTCCCCTGACTGCCCCCCCAACCCCTGACCCATCTAACCCCCCCTTCTCCCTGCTCCTGACTGCCCCCCCAAACCTCCGCCCCATCCAACCCCCCTTGCTCCCTGTCCCTTGACTGCCCCCCCCGGAACCCCCTACCACTTCCCCCTACCAGCCCCCTTACCGTGCCACTCAGACCAGCGTGTTTGGCTTTGTGCATTTTGGAGGGAATGGGAGCAAGGTTGCCAGATTTGGGCTAGCAGGGCCCACACCAGGTCTCTAAAAAGAGCAGTATAGAGAGAGCTTTCAAGTGCGACTTGGGCTGGAGCATGGGCTCTGCCTGCATGAGCTTCTGAAAGCTCCAAGATCTCTGGTACCCAGTACACATTCTGGCCTTACAATGTGTTTTGGGGTTGTAGTTTGATTTCAAAGTCCTGGGGTTTGGATGTTACTGGAGCTCATGATTTGATTACGTACATAGTTTGGCCAGTTTCATCAGGTTTGCTGCTGGTATTGGGGAAGGCTGACGTTCTCTGCAAAACCCCAGGGAAGCTTTTCTTAAGCAGAGAATTGTTTCAACAGGGAAAGATGGCACATACCTTCCTGGAGAATGTCCACCATGCCCCAAGGCACAACACCCTTCTTATGGGTCTGGCACTCTTGTTTTGGAAGCAGCCTTGTTTAGAGCCGGTTTCATTCTGGCCTATGACAGGTAGGTGGCTATTATTTTAAAAGGGACAGCAAATGCCCTCTCCAAGAAGGCCCAAGAGGGCTTCTGCAGGATGTCATCTGTTCAACAGGGCCGTATAAAGGTTGAAGGGTTCTGGCCTGTGTTATACAGGAAGTCAAATTAGATTATCACAATGGTCCCTTCTGGCCTTAAAAATCTATGAATCTCTCTCCACAGATCATTAGACTGGTATCTGTCCGGTATGGACACTATCCAGCTATCTTCAGCTGTGTCTATATATTCTCTGGGGCAGCTTTTCCTTTTCAATCAGAGAAACACTCATAAAGGGAAGGTGGTGGCAATGGAGCAGCAACTGCTCTGGCAGATTTCCATACACATTCCTCTAAGATTTAGAAGATCAACTTTTATTACAGGTATGGCGGGTGAAGTTTAGGCGTAGGCCAATGGGCAGGCAGTGAAATGGAATAGCTGTCCATTAACATTAGCAACAAGGAGAATAGCAAGGTTAGGGTTAGTGAAACTTATCTGTGTCCACCCAAAAACAAATACAGGATGGGAACAAGAAGGGGTATCCGGGATGTGTGGATATTTTTTTATATATTTGGGCAGAAAAGTGGGCCATCTCAAGGGGGTTATACATTTGTAGATTTTTAAGGCCCGAGGGGACCTATATGATCATCTAGCTTGACCTCCTGGATCCACAGGCTATAGAATTTCACTAAGTAATTCCTGCATCAATCCTGTAACTTTTGATTCAGTTACATCAGATCTTTTAGAAAGACCACCCACTCCCAACTTAAAGATTTCAAGTGACTGAGAATCCACCACAGCCCCTAGGTAACTTGGTCTAATGGTTAATTACCCTCACGGATAAAAATGTGTACCACATTTGTAGTCTGAATTTTTCTAGCTTCAGCTTCCAGCCATTGTTTGGCTAAATTACAGAGCCATCCCCTATCAGAAATTTTATCCCCGTTTAAGTACTTATAGACAGTGATCAAGTCACTTCTTAATCTTATATCTGATTAGTTAAATCAATTGAGTTTCTTAAGTCTCTCACTGTAAGGTAAGTTTTCTAGACCTGGTATCATTCTTATAGCTCTTTTCAGAACCTTTTCCAATATTTCAACATCAACTATAACTGAACACTGTATTCCAGATATAGTCTCAAAAATGTCCTCTACAGAGGTAATGCCACCTTCCCTACACCTAACTGATGCCACAAGAATACAGAATATAGCTGGGGATTCCACTGAAAGAAATGGTGATTGATCAAGGGTGATGAGGCAAATCCAATTGATAAACACAAAACTTCAGGTGGAGCAGTGACTCACAGCTTCTATTGTGTTGGTGCCACATTTAGGCAAGAGCAAGATTTGGGGAGCTCCTAACCGGCTTGAAATGAAAGTTCATAGATCAGAAGCCTGCCTGAGGTAGCTTGAATACAATCTACCATCCTGCCTGAAGGTGAGTGAAGGCCAAAGATGTGTGACAAAAGAGTTCGTTTGGGAGAAACGGACAAGGAATTCATCAGGCAGTGATTTGAGCAATCAGAGGTCTGCACTTTTCAAAAGGTTAACTTTTTTCTTTTTGCCACATCATAACTTTGGCCCATAAATTCTAAATACAGCCTGTCCTGTGGTCCTCAATATGGCCTTTCACTATTTTTGCAAAGGTTGTGTGTTCATTTTGGAATTATTGATGTGACTTTGTTTTTTAGGACCTATCAGAACTCTGCAAAGTTTACAGATTGTACGCAAAGTGGTAATGGAGACCTAGGATTGAAATTTAAAAAATTAAGTCTCTAGGGTACATCTACACTACAGCGGGGAGTCGATTTAAGATACGCAAATTCAGCTACGTGAATAGCATAGCTGAATTCGACGTATTGCAGCCGACTTACCCGGTTGTGAGGACGGCGGCAAAATTGACTTCTGCCGCTTTTTGTCGGCGGCGCTTACTACCACCTCCGCTGGTGGAGTTAGAGCGCCGATTTGGGGATCGATTGTCGCGCCCCGACGGGACGTGATAAATCGATCCCCAAGAGGTCGATTTCTACCCGCCGATTCAGGCGGGTAGTATAGACCAGACCTAAGGGGAAAATTTCCAAAAGACGCTAAAGTCAGCAGCCTAAATCCTGTTTTCAAAAAGGACATAGGCTAAGTCTACACTAGGAAATTAGGTTGGTATAACTACGTTGCTCGGGGATGTAAGAAATCCACCCCTTGAGTGATGCAGTTAAACACTACTAGATAGAGACCCATCAGTACTTCATTCTCCAAAACATGTCACAGGCTATGACCTTCACTATTTCAGAGAGAAGACTCAGATTCCAAGGCCAGAAGGGATCACTGGGATTATCTGGTTTGGCCTCCTGTATAACACAGACCAGAGAACATTCCCAAAATAATTCCTAGACTGGAGCTTTTAGAAGAACATCCAATCTCCATCTGAAATTCACCAGTGAGAGAGAGTCCACCACAACCCTTGGAAAATTGGTCCAATGGTTAATTACGCTCGCTGTCAAAAGCATACACTTCATTTTCAGTCTGAATTTGTCTTGCTTCAGTTATTGGATCATGCTATACCTTTCTCTGCTAGATTATATATTTGTTCTACAGATAGAAGTGTATAGACTGTAATCAAGTCACTCCTTAACCTTCTCTTTGTTAAACTAAATAGATTGAGCTCTTTGAGTCCATCACTAGAAGGCAGGTTTTCTAACCCGTTAATCTTTCTCGTGGCTCTTCTTTGAGCCCTCTTCAATTTATCAACATCCTTCTTGAATTATGAATTGTTGGAGAAGGAATATTGCCAAAAAAACACAGTATTGCACTTCCATTGGTAACAGTTTGGAAAAATACACTGCTAGCTATGACATTTATGGTAGCTGTTTAAGACACACATTGTAAACATCTTGCTGCTTTGCCTGGCCGGTGTACGGGGTGAGAAGGTAAAAGGAACCCACCAGGTTGTTTGGGGATCTGTAATTCTGCATTTCAATACTTTCAAATCTGTGATGGTATTGTTTTTAAGGTAGAATTTCCTTGTTTTCTACCTTTTTAAACTGCAGTGTTTTGATAATATTTTCCTTTCTGAAACCATGGCTACACATTTATAAACTTAATTTGGTCTTAACTACATTTTTGTCAAGTCAACAATAATTTCATCAGCAAGTGGGTCTTTGCAACAATCACATCCTTTGCTGATGGGACAGTAAACTGCCCCCTTGCCATAAACCGGCATATCCTGTTTGCTACTGGAGCTCCACCCATTGCTCTTGCTCTCAAGAGCTTAGGACCATACCATATACCAATTTTTGTTCTTTAGGATTGCCGTTGCCAGTGGGAACAATAAAGACTGCCCAGAATACAAACACTCATGGCGTATAAAGAAAGACAAATCCATGACTGACTTTGTGAGAACTTGTGCAGATTCACACAGTGATTTTGTCCCCCAAGTATGACGGTTTCGGGTCCCTCCTTTGGAATGGGGTGGTGCTGGCCTCGGTGCCAGCCAGGTTACAATACTGTATTTTGATTCTGGCTGTCTTAACACAATGTTTTTCTCACTTAGAGTTTCTCAGCACATTGTGCTGTGTAAAGTAAAGCGGTGGGCACCAGCATCCCAAAACCACGGGGCCGGCTGAATTAATGCTAAGTGCCAGGCTGGGGACAGAACGGGAGCTTGGCTGTGTTCAGATGCTATTGCTAAGATGACCACTTGTACCCTATCTAGAACACATCTAATTGCTCCAGAACTAAGTCAGCTCTTTGCTTTTTCACATAATTTGTTGGCTTTGATTATGAGGTTATTTTTCACATTCGCTCTGATTATCTCCAGGACAATGCACTGTTGAGTCTGTTCTATCAGCTGCATTGTTTGGAAATAGAAGAGGTAAAAGTCTCCTAGAATTCAAGGACTCTTGTATGAGAGTTCCACTCCTACCATTCAAACCAACCCAATGGGAAAAATTAGACTGAATAGCTGTATTACATTTTTTTAAATGATTTGTGTATTGACAAAGAACGTGGATGGAACGGTTTGTCAGCTTGAAGAGCAAACAGTCTCTAATGCACACATCCCAAGCTTTATCCCCCTCATCAAAAACTTCAAGGCTGAAGTTCACCCCCTCCGCCCTAATTATTCAAACTGATGAGGTATTTCCTGTGCCTGCAGCTATCAGTAATAACAGGGAGTCTAAGCCCAGAAGGACATCCCATTGCTATATTTACTTGTGGCCATATCCCAATATAGCTGTTTTATTGGAAAGCTAATTTCCCTCTCTTTCCTGTAGTTCAGATACATTTTATGTACAGGCACATGGGAGACAGCTGCAGCCAGCACTCCAGTGGGTGTTAAAAGCCCCTCTTCACTGCATGCTGCCAACAATGCCAGGCTTGTTCCCCAGCACAGGCCTGCACTGTCTGCATGGAGGAGCAGGCGTTTGCTCTCGCACTCAAGCCTCCAGTTGCTATGGCAATTCAACTAAATGTAAAGCTAGTGAGAAAGGCGTTGTGCTGGCCCCTGGCAGCGTTCTGGTGCTGCTCATGGACCCAGATGGGAGTGACCCGGGGAAAGGGAAATACCCATGTCAAATGGAAATAGCACCCCCATAAATGCATTACCAAACGCAACCATGGGGAGGGCTGCTCCCTCCTCCTTGCCCCAATGGCTCAGGGCAATCACCAAGTGTGAGCAGAGCTTAACCCCCGCCTGCATTCCTCCAGGGCATTGGGCTCTCAGGCCCCGCCCCACTTCTTATGTGTCTGGACTAGGGCCTTTGGCACGGGCGCTGGAACAATTTGTACAGTGGGGGGGCTGAGAGCCATTGAACCAAACAGTAAACCCTGGATATAATGGAAACCACTTCAAGCCAGGGGGTGCAGCAGCACCCCTAGTTCCAGCACCTATGGCTTTGGCTCCCGATGAACAGTTTCGGGGTCCATGAGGAATGACACTTCCTGCCAAGTGTTGTGAAGCATTAGCTACTTTAGAGGTGCATAGAATATAAAGGTCCGGACTGGAATGTCATTTACTCCACAAACTGTCATAAGTGACCTTAATAGCCAGGCTCAGCTGTCCCTCCCCACTGGCCAGGCTTGCTGGGGAGGAAATTATATTTGTACTCGTTAACCAAATACCTGACTCCTGATCCTTACCAGGCTTGGGGAGTTTAAATGTTCAGCCTCTTTATGCTGGCGCAGTATAAAAATCCCCACTTGTGTCCATGTGTAAGGGAAAGTGCAGATCTCCCAGAGTGAAGTTCACCCTGGTGGCAGGGCTAGCGTAGGAATAGGCCCCACTTACATGTCACGTAAGGACTCATCCCAAACACATCACCCTGATGTTGACCCCCAAGCTCAGAGACTTGAAGGCCAGAAGGGACCAACATGATCCTCTAGTCTGACCTCCTGCACAATGCAGGCCACCGAACCTCACCCACCCACTCCTGTAATAGACCCATAACCTCTGCCTGAGTTACTGCCGTCCTCACATCGTGATTTACGGACTTCAGGTTACAGAGAATCCACCATTTACAAACCGGCAAGTGACCCGTGCCCCATGCTGCAGAGGGGTCCCCAGGATCTGACACAGCCAAAAACTCTGCTCCCTGCAGTAGCTGCTGAGTGGGAGCTGCCCTCCGTGATATCAAGGTGGCAGCCTACAGATTCCCATCGCTCTGCCAAAACCTTTTGCTTTAATTGCCAGTTTGTGAATCAGTCCATTCTACCTTACTCATAAAGGCCTGGATTCAGATTTATTGGGGCCCTGGGCACAAAGAACATGTGGGCCCCTCCCCCCACTCCCCTCGCCACGAGGCCCCGCCCCCTGCTCCTCCCCTTCCCCTGAGGCCCCGCCCCCTGGCCAGACCGGAAACCGGGCCGTGGTAAGAGGGAGCCCCGGCCTGCGGGCTCTGCTGGGCGGTACCCCGGCTCCCACCACCCACGACCACCCGGCATCTGCCCCGGGGCCTTACCCAAGCAAAGGGGCCAGGGCCGGGCGCAGACACGGTGCGGGGATGGGTGACGTGGTCACCATGGAGACAAGCCCCACCTCCCAGGACCCCGCCATTGCCATAGCTGGCCTGCGGCCGCCTGACAAAGGGCAATATCTCCCCGCCAAACGATGTCGGTGCATGGACCCTCCACCTGCCGTGGGTGGCGCTCCCGGGGGAGGCGGGGACATGGACCCAGGGCTGCTCTCAAGCATCCCAGGCCCCCCCCAGGGCACGTGGAGGGTCTGGGGCTTCCCACAGCAGCCCAGGCTCCCTGGGCGGCTTTTACCACAGCCCGGCTCCTGCTTCCGGCCTGGCCAGGAGGCAGGTCCCTGGGCATGAGGAGGGGCCACAGTTCCGGCACAAGTGGCCCCCCACTTATATACAGATTCTGGCGCTCCTGCAGAGGCCACCGAATTGGCCAAGGCCCCTGGGCACGGGCCCCATGTGCCTGTGCATTAATCCACCACTATACTCATCATGGGCATAGTCCAGCCGCCTTCAGTGAGAGCGCAGCGTGAGATGGGCTTGCAGTGCGAAGCTCTGAAACACAGGCAAGCGTTATCTTTGAGCAGCAATGTGGACCATAGAGGAGGAAAAGCCAATGAAGCTATTTGGACTCCACTGGATTTGGGTTCTCTACCCTGCCATAGCATGGCTGTTCCCTCTCTGGCATCCTCCATGGGATGCTTGGCGTGAGCAGCTGCCTGATGCTTGGCATGAGCTTGGGGTTGTTAGTAGTGTTTTTTCAATTGTTCTGTTATTTTTAGCCCCAAACATGACAACTTACTTTCTTTCTTGAAAGTTTGTTTGGCCAGCTGTGGGGAGGCACTTGGGTCAGTGAGGGGCTGTCGGCTCCTCTCCAGCCACAGGCTGCAGCGTCTGAGTGCCAGAAGCATTGCTGGTCAAACAAAATGATTCCAAGTCACAAGACAGTATCAAGTGTCTGATTTACAGGTGCTGAGTTGGAAGGGGCTCTCATCCCTGGAGGGAGGGGGGATAAACTCCCTGTCAAAAGAAGGAGGGTGAAATGAAATAGATCAGAATGGGGTATGGCAGGGCAGAAGAGGCCAATTAGAAAGCGGTTTACATGAGCTGACCTCCATGGCACAATTGCCGGCACATGAAAAACATACATTTGTATCTGAATAATTTCAGATTCCTGGTGCTAAAGCAACACGCCTGACACAGACAGACTAGGAATTAGGATTTGCATCCTCAGAGGTCCCAATAAAGCTAATATCATGCAACTATTTAAACTCTATGGACAGCTTAATACCATTTCCCACTCCTCATCCCTCTCCTTCCCTTAACTCCAGGTCAGCTCCATGCGAGGACATTTCAAAGAAATACTCCCCTGCAGTTGTTCTCTGAGACAGATCCTCACACAGCATCCCCTCTCCTGGCTCAGGACAGCGGCGTATCCAGGCAATGGGAACTTTGCAAGGCTGCTGGTTTTAGTGTGGGAAATCTCAGCCAGCCCATCAATGGAAGGTAGGTGCCCGTGGCGCTCGTACCATCTGTTCCTTTCAAACCAGGAAATAAAATTACTCCATGTAACAAAACAAAAAATTGACTAGTGAAAAGACAAAACAGGTTTGGCTCCCCAGGGAGTAGGGAGTGTGGGGGAGTGAGTTCTGTATGAGGCATAGCAAACAAGAATCACAGGGAAGTAATTTTCCCTTCTCTCTCATAAGAGACCTGCAGTAGACAGCGCTGCAAGAGGGACCATAGAACGAAGCCCTAATGCACAAATACTGCAGTAAAAGACAAAGGAAATTCAATATATCACCAACTCCACAGCAAATGTCTTGTTAGAGAGTAAGGTTCAGATAGCTCCCCTAAAATTAGATTGAGACCTCCCGCAAATTGATTAAAGTATTCCTAGGGAGTGAGACAGTTTGGGCAGCCCGAGTCTGGCAAGATTTGGGTAATGCAGGTCACCCAGGTTCTAAAGCCAGGGTTCTAGTGGAACGTGTCTTGCCAAGGAACATAGATGCTCCCTGGTACCCCAATTTCCCGTTCCTTTCTCAGAGTGGCCAGTGAAGGAAGGTGTGTACCCAACCACCTCAGCTTCCCTGCTAACCAGCTCTCAACAATACCTCAAGCACTTCTCATTTGCTCAGAGTATCTTTTACTCCTAGTGCTTCGAACCTTAGCTTGCTTTTAACAAGAATGCATTCCAGAACTGGCTGGACCGGACATGGAGTCATTTTAGGCAAGGGGCAGGGATTGGCTACACCATTTGAAATTACATCTGTCGGTGAGGTAACGGTGAAACTGCCTCCAGGAACCCCACTCCAGGACTCTCACTGGCTTGGAACGGTTCCAGAGCCTCGGACAAGGCTTGTACCTCTACATACATACTCACAGCCCTGAGGCCCGGCCTTACCACATTTATAAACTGTAATGCCCCGTGGCCAAGGCAGGCTAGGAGCAGTCCAAAACCGTACTCAAATGGATGCAAGTGGTTGGGTAGCCAGCAGGTCAATCCGTATCAGAGGCAGTCCAGGGCAGCATTTCAGTTCTTGCAGGGGTCAGTAGCTGGAAGATCCAGGCAACAAGGCAGGGTCAGAAGAAGGAGCAAGACAACCAAGGCAGCACCCAGCAGGCAATGGTCTGTTGCTCAGACAGCTTCAGTTTCCTGTTGGGGCCTTTATATAATCCAGGCACGCAATTAGAGTGCTGCCTGTCCAGCCAACCAGTGGCCTGGGGTGTGGCAGCTATGGGCCTTTGGCTAGGAGCAGTGACTAAGGATGCTGGCTGAGGTTCTGCTGGGCCTGGGCTCAATCCCAGGCTCCTGATTTCACCTCGTTCCCTCAGGGCACCAAAGGACTAGACTTGTCTGTATGGGCTCTGTGAAAGGCTCTGAACACGACTTTTCTCTGGTGTAGCATAGAGCCCGTGTTGGCAGAATCTTTCTAGGATCTTGTGCACATGTTGGTTGGGCACAGGGCTAGTCTTCAGGGTAAATTAGGAAGTCATCTAAGTAGGTGACCATATAGTGGTCCAGCATATCTCATAAGACATCATTAATTAGATGCTAAAAGGTCGCAGGCAGGTTAGTAAATGGCCATACAGAGTGCGAAGAGCAGTTTTTCCATTCGTCTCCTCACCAGATTCTGAGTAGTTTGTACACCCCTCAGAGGTCTAACCTGGTGAATACCCAGGTTGTTCTTGCCCAATGCAGGGGTTCTGGAATCAGGGGTAGCGGGTGTTGATTCTGCACTGTGATTTTATTTAGAGCACGGTAGTCCACACAGAGTTTTAGGGAGCTAGCTTTCTCTTTCACTCAGAGGATAGGGTCCCCGGCCGGGGATGTGGAATGCCAGATGAGACCTTTCTCCAGATTCTCATGGATGTAATCCTTAAGGGTGGCTAATTCAGGTTCTGACATGGAATATATTTGGCTGAACAAAATTTTGGCCCCATGCTGTGTCGATCGGGCAGTCATATTACCAGTGAGAAGGTAGTGTGTCTGCATTTCGTTTTTCGAATACGTCTGAAAACTCTTGGTATTTTGTGGGGAATGTGATGGCTGACCCTCGTAAGAAGGAGGCCTGCTTTGTTGCCTGGAGCATCTCTCCCTGTTTCTGAAGCCCAGGCACGGCATCTGACCAGAGGTTCTGAAGGCTTGAGCTTGGAAGTCAGGAATCAGTTGTCCTGGCAAAATTTGCAACTAAATGTCATGGTGTGCTGATGTCAGAATATGTACGGGGCATGTTTTGCTAGCCAGGGGATTCGAAGGGAAGTGTGGGGACCGGATCAGGCTATATTGGAGGAGCCCTCATAGTGCTCCCCAACCATCACCTCCAAAACTAGTTTCCTGACTGATGGGGCCAGTTGCAAGCAGCGATCCTGGAATGGGACGTGGTGGAGATTTCCCCACGTCGCCCAAGCTCAACCCCTTTACTGAGGCTGGCCAGGGTTGTTTCCCAGAACTGCATGGTTCAAGGACTTAGCAGGACTGACGGACACCACCAAGCTCCATCCAGAAACCCATTCCGGGAGCCTGGCCCAACACTTTGAAAATGTCCCTGCACCCACAACTCCAGCTTCAACTCCAGCTCCAGGCTTCCGGACAGGAATCCACCCACAGAGGGCCATGACTGACCCAGGAGCTGGTGATAAGTTCATGCACGCTACCGTGGCTCAAGTACCTGACCTACCGATACAGCCTAAGGCCACCCCTGATTTAGTCGAGACAAAAATTTTCCCCTTCAGATACTTTAAGTCAAAGTTGCAGAAACTAATTCCAAGCCTCTTCCACATTCAGATCCTTGAGTTCTTCAGTCCACTCCACTTCCCTAATTCCCTTAATTTTTATTAAGTTAGCTCTTTTGAGGACCCTTGTTGCAGAGCTGGTTTTGTTTAACCTGTATTACCTCACGATCGCTTGAACCAAGGTTACCCTCTACAACCAGTTCTTCTATGACAGGAGTGGCCAACCTGTGGCTCCGGAGCCACATGCGGCTCTTCAGAAGTTAATATGCGGCTCCTTGTAGAGGCACCGACTCCAGGGCTGGAGCTATAGGTGCCAACTTTCCAATGTGCCGGGGGGTGCTCACTGCTCAGCCCCTGGCTCTGCCACAGGCCCTGCCCCCACTCCACCCCTTCCCGCCCCCTCCCCTGAGCCTGCAGTGCCCTCGCGCCTCCCCCTCCGAGCCTCCTGCATGCCACAAAACAGCTGATCAGGAGGTGCGGGGAGAGAGGGGGAGGCGCTGATTGGTGGGCCTGCCGGTGGGTGGGAGGCGCTGGGAGCAGGGTGGGGGAGCTGACGAGGGTGCCGCTGATGTATTACTGTGGCTCTTTGTCAATGTAAATTGGTAAATTCTGGCTCCTTCTCAGGCTCAGGTTGGCCACCCCTGTTCTATGAGGTCCTCATTACTCACCAAAAACTACTCTAGTTGTTTCAGCAACGATTTGATGAAGAAATCTGTCAGCTATCACATCCAGGAAAATCTGGGCCTTACTGTTAGTAGTAGCACTTGTCCTCCAACATATATTTGGGAAGTTAAAGTCTCTCATAATCACACAAGTCCCAGTAGTATTTATTTCATTAAAAACATTAAAGAGGTCTCAATCCATACCCAAATTGGATCCTGGTGGTCTATAGCACACCCCAAGCACTATATCAGAGGAACCTCTAGAAGCTTTCTTCCCCAAAGTGATTTTGGCCCAGACAGACTCTGCCTTATCCATTCCATTACTTCTAATTTCTTGACTGTCTACTTCATCCTTAATTTACAATGCTACGCCACCACCTGTGTCTTTATTTCTGTCTTTCCTGAACAGCACATACCCTTCAAATACCTGTACTCCAGTCATGACTACTAGTCCACCATGTTTCTGTTATCCCTATAATATCTGGTTTCACTTCCTGCACCAGTAATTCTAGCATAACTTCTGTCCTGTTTATCTGGCTGAGGGCCATTCAGTGAGAAGATGTGAGCTTTGTTTTTCCTCACCCCCATGGGCCAACAGCATCCAACACAGATCCCTTAGACCTCTGCTTGAAAGCTTTCTCACACAAGGCATTGCAGCCAGGTGTAGATCAGCCTGAAAGTGTCTTCAGTTCAGCCTTTAATTCCATAGTCTGCAGGATCGTTACTCCGAGCCCTTCACTGGGTTTGCGCCTCCCACTCTAAGAAATGCCAGGGGCAGATGTGGTGCAATTACTTTTCCTTCTCTAGGACCCTAAAACATGAGGGCTCACACAGCTCCATCTTTTCACCCCTCCAGCTCAGTGTGTGTGTGAGGCAGTGAGATGTTTGGGGCTGCAGCTAAGTCCTACCTCTTGTTTTCACTGAGTCTGGATTCTGTAGTTCCACAATTTTGCAAGTTCTTGGCTGAGATGGGGGATCTGGATGAAAACAAAGGCTGCGGCTTACCCTGGATAAAGAGGAAATAAATGTTTTTGTTGATTGGGGAATTAACGGAGTTTTGATTATATGAAAAAGAACAACACAGTCAGCCCTTGGGTGCCTTATTGTGATATTAAATTCTGTTTATTGTACTGCATCCCTGTGTTTCCCATGTGCCATAGGGGTTATGCTGACAGTGTGTAACTGCATTGGAAAAGTCGTCAGCGGGAAGCTAGAGTTCTGGCTCCTGGGCAGGGGGCAGCTGGGGCTTTTGACACTTGGGAAGTTGTGAGATTGTGGAATAAGCACTTTAGCTAAACTTTGCCACTACAATGATCAGCAGTGAAATAGTTAATATTCACGAGATGCAATTCAGGAAAACCCATTGCCTATTAGATCAACATGATCAGTAAAAGCTATGTGTGTTTAATGATAGAGAAAAAAGGATTGCCTGTAAAGGTGAGTTTGCGCTTGTGTGCCACTGAATCAGTGGTCCTGCTGTCCCTGGATGCAAGTTCCCAAGCCTTGTAGCTAGAAGTGAAGCTTAGGGAAGAGATTTGCATCTGGTGCAACTCAGTTTGTAACAGGCAGTGCTGTGTTTCTTTAGTCAATGGAGAAGTGTAAAGATGGGAGACAGATCAGAAAGCCTGAAAGGAGCCTGATTATGTGACAAACAAACTCATAAATAAATAACAACATCACTAAAAACAGCTGAAGTGCCAAAGCAGCAGATGCTGCTGGCAGAAAATCCTATTCACAGCTAACATCTGTCTTCCGTGCTTCTCACCCAACATGAATACGGCATATGGATAAACAGCCCTCTAGTAGCACTGGCCTCTGCTAATCGACTGCTAAGTGGGGAAAGAGCGTATGACTACTGATGGAAAGGAAAGCATGAGGATGTTGTACTGAGGCTGCGTTTTCCACTACCTGGGAAAACTTAGAAGCACACCTGGTTATTAGCTGTGTTTTTCCAAATCATCCGGATATTATCATCTTGCATTTCTATAGAGCTGTAAAGGTACATCTTGCTTTACAGACTTAGATAAGATACTTTTGCTGTCCTGAAGAGCTTGTTTAGTCTCATTTAGCCTGCAAAACACACCCAGGGCAGGACAATGGCCAAGAGAGGGTGAGGGAGGAGAGATAGTTGATGAGAGGAGAGAGAGGGTGTTTGGTGGATAAGATGCCACATGGTGCTCACATGGGGGTAACCACAATAAAAGGCAATACACGGAGTGGGAGAAAGACTGGGAGCAGTAAGGTGAGGGGATGGAGATGGGAAGTGGGGCTGAGAGAAGTCAATGTCTGTGTTGTGTTGCACTTGTATTTGTGTGTGTGTGTGTGTTACTCCTGCTTTGGCAGAGGCCAGGTCTTCTCAGCATGAACATAGACAGGGTGTGCATAGCACAATGAGGGTATTTCCATATTATTCCTGAAGACAATGTTTTCTACTATGAATTGTTCTGTTTTAGCCCTTTCCTCTCTCTCGTGCTTCTCAGACTGCAAGATTTGAGGATGATGTGAACAGGTAATAATTGGGAACTATTTAAGAACACTTTATTGGATGGCCAAAAGGCCACAATTGAGGAAGAAGTCTGTATTGGTTAAAAATGTCAACCTGCTTCAGGGAGGGCGTGAAGGCAGTTATGAAAAAAAATTATAAACAAAATGGACGAAAGAGGAAGTTGATAGTAATGAATATCAATCAGAAGGTAGCAATTGTAGAAAATTGATAAGGGAAGCAAAGGGGCACAAGGAGACATCTATGGCCAGCAGAATTAAGGTCAATAAGAAGGTGAAGTATATTAGGAACAAAAAGAATTCTAAAAATTGTATTGGTCCATTACAAGATGGAATGTTAGAATTATCAATAATTATGCAGCAAAGGCAGAAATGGTCAAATACTTTTCTTCTGTATTTGGAAAAAGACAGATGTAGTCATATGATGTAATAACACACTTTCCATTCCACTGTTATCTCAGGAGGATGTTTAGCAGCTATTTAAGTTAGACATTTTTAAAATCAGTAGGGTCAGATAACTTGCATCTAAGAGTTTTAAAAGAGATGGGTGAAGAGCTTCCTCGGACCATTAATGTTGATTTTTCAGTAAGTTTGAAACACTGAGGAAGTTCCAGAAGATTGGAAGAAAGCTAATGTCGTGCCAATTTTTAAAAAGGGTAAAACGGGATGAGCAGTGTAATTATAGGCCTGGCAGTTTAACACCGATCCTTGGCAAGATAATGGAGTGGCTGACACTGGACTTGATTAATAAAGAATTAAAGGAGGATAATATAATTAATGGTAATCAACATGGCTTTATGTAAACTAGATCGTGTCAAACTTACTTAATATCTAAATTAGCAGTATGGAGGTACATTTTCAGACGGGTGTAACTTATCCAGCAAAATGTGACCACAACTTGCATCTGCAATTAAACTGCTGGTGCAAAGATGAATGTGCTTTCAACACCTCTGTTAGATGTCTTGACATCTATGAGACAGTTGTTAACTTTATTAAGTGAATGGTTCTGTGCACAGAATATGGAGGGAGTTAGAAATGCACCAAACACCAGGAGAAAGGGAAGGGGAAACAGAAAGGAAAGGCTTCCCGTTTGATAAAAATGGATTTCAATTACACAAAAATGGTCATGTGGCATGACCTTGAGGTGCAAGCTAGTATTAGAATGAATGCAGGACATGAATCAAATGCCCTATCTTTATTTATAGGCCAAGAGACGCCACTCTGACACAGCTGAAGCACAACCAATACAAGGAAATGGTTTTGCCTTCCCAATAGAGCTGCAGAGCCCAGCACTAGGTGCTTTCCAAACAAGAATGGAAAGGAAGCCACTAATCATGGCCTGCCAGGGAAAAAAATGCCCCACCTTCAGTGATGGCACAGCATGAAAATACCCCTACACTCACAGGGCCAGATTCACTCCTGGCATAACTCACCGACTGTTGGGTAGCAAAACATGGATACGTCAGTGGATGTATTCTCACCTTAGGGCCAGACTGTATCCAGGTGCACACCGGAGGGAGAGAAGAGACCACCCACGGTGTGGCTAGGGAGCAGAGCCAATGCTCTGTGCTAGCCTCACTGGCAATGCCACCCAAAAGGGGCTGGAGGGGACAGTGCAGGGCCTTGGCCTCAATTTTGGCCAGAGCAGTCCAGCTGTAGGATGGTGGGTTCCCATTGTAGCATGCGCAACCCCATGGCACACACAGTCATTCCAGCTGAGTCTGCCTGAATCGCTTATCGGACTCCTGCTGCAGCATGATTCCGCCACACATCCTGAATGCAGCACTGGGCCTTAAAGTCCCCAGCTTGCCCTTCATTTCCACTAACATTAATGGGCGAGCAATAGCCAACACTGCACCACCTGCACTCTGCTTACTCACCATCCCATAGTAAACTTCACCCAACGCACAGTCGACCTGTGCAGCTCTTTGCCTGGGGATGTGGTGAAGGCCAAAAGAATAACTGGGTTCAGAAAAGAATAAGCTAAGTTTATGGAGGACAGGTCCAGCAATGGCTGTTAGCCAAGATGGTCAGACACACAATCCCACGCTCTGGGTGTCCCTAAACCTCTGACTGCCAGATGCTGGGACTGGACGACAGGGGATGGATCACCCGATAAATTGCCCTGTGCTCTTCATTCCCTCTGAAGCATCGGGCACGAGCTACTGCCAGAAGACAGGACACTGGGCTAGATGGACCATTGGTCTAACCCAGTGAGGCTGTTCTTATGATTAAGGCATGTGCCATAGACTGCACATGTGGCCCCACTGACAGCACTGCACCCAAACTCCCTCCAAGTAGTCACTGCTCATCTGTCGTGGCATTAAAAGGAGTGAAGCTACACAGCCTGCAGATGGAAACTCCACATCCTTACTCAAGACACTAGAGCTGCGCTACCCCCAGGCAGCTCTGCAGCAGTCCGATGGCCTGCCAGACGACACTAACATCAGATGATCACTGCATTAAAGGGGACAAACCCTGCACAGGGCTGGGTCACTCGGTCTTCCTTTGAGGCCGACTGTCTCCTCTGTAACGGAAACTGCCCATCAAGATAACTCCCAACTCAAACAAACCAGGACAAACTCACGGCTGGCCTAACTCCATGGAAGCCACCAAGAATCCGAAGCCAGCAGAGAATTGCCAGCACTCGCCTGGCAGTCTTAACAAGCTTTCGGTGCACTTTGAGATTACAGTGGCTAGCGTTGGGATGGAGCACAGCACTAGCTGGGGCAGTAGGCTTTTGTCCTTACTGATGGATTGTACATAGGCTTGGCAAAATGCAACCTTTGCTTGTTTATCATTTTGATGGAAGATCAGTGTTTATTTTTAAGCACTTTTTCAAATTTTCATCTATTTAAATTTTCACCATCACAGGATTATTATTTTTTGCAGGGGAGCGGGGGGAGGGCAGACCCTTATTTTAATGTCAACAAACAGAGTCAAAACGTTAAAGCTTTGTAACCATTAAACCCACAAATTGCCAACCTCACATGTCAGAACATACCAAGTCAATATCCTTCAATCAAACTCTAATAAGTTCTCAAGCAGCATTTCTCTTACTTGGCCTACTTGTAAGTTTGGATCATCAATCGAAATGGTTTTGTCCGTTTGTGCGTGCACGATGAAATTGACATTTACCCATAAAATCAAATCCTTCAGAGCCTAGTTAAATGCTGTGGCCAGTTTTTCCAGTCACCCTTTTCACTCCACCCTTGCTACCGGGTGCAGATCTCATGGGCATAGCAGAGTTCTATCCCAGGTGTTTATGCAGCTCCTTCAGGGAAAAGGGGTTTTGCCGCCTCCTGGGGAGGCCCAAAAGGCAGGACAGAGAAAGGGGGAAATGGAGAGTAGAGAGATGGGGAGTGGAAAGGACAAAGGCAGAGGAAAGAAAACACCAGCCCCTTTCTCAGTGGCTGGCCCATGCTGACACTCCCTAAACATCCGTGTGTAGGGGGCTGGAGGCAGGGCACACACAGGGGAAGGGCCCGGCCTTTGAAGCCCATGTCACCTCTTGGTACAATGGGGGCCATGTTTGCGACCCCCAGGGCCTGTTCCCCCGAGGTGGAATGGAGGGATGGGTCTGGTTTGCCAGGAGAGCTGATATTGGTCAGTTGATGTTGCTCCAGATCATGTTATTCCTGGCCTTGTGCTCAGAGTCCCCACAGAGGGCACATTTCACACTAACCGAAGCGAACGCCTGTTCGGCTCCCTAGCATTTCAGTTGTTTCCACTCACATTTCCACACCTCCGCTTGTCAGCATCTCTCAGCAGCTGCGGGGGGGAGGGAGCTCTCTGAGAAGCCGTCTGATTTTCACTTTGATTATTAGCTGCTTTTGCGGTACCAGGCTGCTTTTAGCCAGAATGAAAGCCCTTGGAGTTTTAAGACCCTGTTTTCCATAACATCCAGGCTGGAGCTATATGGTGATGTGTTCCTGCTGCAACCGCTCTAGAATGGGCTCACATACTGCCAGGGTGTAAGTTACCCAAGGATGTCCGGGCATCAGGAGGCGCTCCCCAGGGGTGTTTACAAGAGGCCCTGCCCCTCCAATGCTAAGCAATTCTTCTTGTCAAATTCACTAACCTTAACGAAAGAATCCCCTGCTGAGAATATCGTTCATTAGCTGCTGTGGGTTTGCGATGGCGGTGCTTCAAGTTCCGTTTGTGGAGCTGTGATGCCCGTTCACCGCGGAGGAGAAGTTGTATGCTGAAAGCGCAGGGTCAGGTAAGATACATTATGAATTCATTAAGCCAGCCATCAGAGTGTATTCAATTCACCTAGCACGCAGTCTGCTTCACAGACATGGGAAACCCAGGATTAGCACTGAAAAGCCCCACAGAGCACCAAAACGCAGCTGCCACCAGCGGAGTGTGTTTCTGATAAACATGTTTCCAGCAAGTGCAGTGATGAACCAAAGCAAAACTATGAAATTCTACAGCAGTTAAAGCCATGAACAAAACTCCCTCATACTGACACGGGCATTTGCAAAGAAAAACAATTCTCCCCTGCAGCTCTGTGAACATTTCACTCCAGTATTCCAGATACACTGTTTAACTATATTAAATCCTCATTTCTGATTGCAAGTAAAGTAAGGGCTTTGCTCAACAAAAGGATGTCATGGTTTAACTAATTAATTCAATAATCCTCTAATTGCAATCCTCATGAGATGGTCAGCTTTTAAAGAAAATAAATTACCACTAAGTGACAACCTCTTTGTGAAGTCCAGTTTGATCAGGGGAATTTTCTTAAGCCAGAAATATAATCATGGCATGATTTCCCAAAAGGACAGAATGGAACAGCTGGGCACAATCACAGTCTGAAGATGCAAGATTCACTCAATTATTAGATCTTCAGTTCAAAATGTCATTCTATAGATTGTGCAAACATGACGGTTATTTAATATTCATGCCATGTTAAAGCTGAAATTGTATCCAGACAACCAGTCAGGAAACTCTGACTTGAGATTTGCACACAAACCATCCATGTGCCCCATAAAGAAATGTACACAACTCTCAGCTCTTTCATTACATTACCACACAACATACACTGTATGAAATCCAAAAACAAACAACCTTATGTTAATGCAACCGTTAGGTGCAGCGTTAACACAATCTAATGTCAGAAAATGCCAAAGTTAAAGCTAAACATACAACTTTGACTCTGTCCCCTTGTGCATACATACTATGATACAGTTTTTAAATTATGTGATCACATACTACTTCTCAAAGCAGACAACATAACAAATATTCTTTGGACCGCTGGATACACTAATGTTTGCTCTAAGTGTGTATTTTAATACTTTTGTGAGCCCTGAGATGTATCCCTTTAAGATGATATTGTTCTTTGAGTGTATCTGTACCTCATATATTATTGTAGCATCTCACAAGGTGTTTCACAGACAAATACACTTAAGTATTAAATTGTGCTTAAGTATTGAGTGCATTTTAATGTCTTGTTTTACTGTCACCTTGATGTAAGCTGTCAAACTATCTTAATAAAGCTCAACTAATATTCTGAGAAAGAGATGCACTTTCCTAAAAATATCATT
Source organism: Malaclemys terrapin pileata (assembly GCF_027887155.1). Taxonomy (NCBI): domain Eukaryota; kingdom Metazoa; phylum Chordata; order Testudines; family Emydidae; genus Malaclemys; species Malaclemys terrapin. The sequence goes on from NC_071518.1 coordinate 38,559,651, forward strand.
AAAACTTTAACGTAATGAGAATTTTTGCACAGAATCTAGACATGCAAGTTACTTATCAGTATATTTCTAATTAGACAAGTACAAGTAAATGTTAAATTGATTTTCCCCATAACTGACACAAAAAGGATGTGTGTTTCCAGGTGCTAAGTATTTAATAGCATGAAGCAGTAATGAGTAAGACTACAATTTTGTCACGGAGGTCGCAGAAGTCATGGAATCCGTGACTTCCAGAGACCTCCATGACTTCAGCCTGCGGCAGCTGGGAACTGGATGGTCCCCCCATGGTGGCTGGGAACTGAGGGGTACCCCCACTCCCAGCCACCACAGGTGGGGAGGCCCAGGGCTTCCGGCCACTGTGGGGGGGACCCCCGAGCTGCTGTGGGAGTGGGGGGGACCCTGCAGCTCCAGCCACTGGCAGCATGGGCCCCTGGAGCTCTGAGCCCCCACGGCTGGTGGGGCCCCTGGAGCTCTGAGCCCCCACAGCTGGTGGGGCCCCTGGAGCTCTGAGCCAGGTCTCCCACGGGCAGTGTGGGGACCCGACCGCTCCCCATTTTGTCACACGTATTTTTAGTAGAAGTCATGGACAGGTCACAGGCTTCCGTGAATTTTTCTATATTGCCCGTGACCTGTCCGTGACTTTTACTAAAAATATGCATGACAAAAATCTTAGCCTTAGTACTGAGATATTTACCAGTCCCGTGGTGACCGAGCTGTGACAGAGTGGGACATGAGCCCCTGTTGAGTTCCCGGGAGTGGATGGGCACAAGCCCACCAGCATCTGAATGCCCCTCCCCCAGCCTAAGGGGAGGGGCCACTGAACCCAGCGCTCAAGTGAAAGCGGGGGGCAACAAATGATAAAACAGGGATGGGAGTGAGGGTCACAGGATCGAAAGCAGGGAGCCGGCACTCTGATCTCTGCAAGTCCAGTTAGCTGCCCCAGAGCCCACCTGGCTATGGGCACTGCTCCCAATTGATAGATTGGGATGGGTGGGAAGCGCTCAGAGGCCAGTTAACTCATTAGCCCACATGGTAACAAAAGGCACAGGAAGAGTGTGTGCAGTGTGCAGAATCAGAGCCATGAGCTGCTCCACCACAAAAGCCCAACCAGAGGAAGTGACGCTGTCCCTGAAACGGTTAGTGTGATTTAGTCCCTTCCCTAGGGAAGAACACTGTCACTACACACCTGTGTTGTTGGACATTGTGCAGTTTATGGGGTTGTTGTGTCTTCCAGGAAACGGGATCGGACTAACAACAGCAATTACGAGAGCTCCAGCCCATCTCAACTAACTTCTTCACTTTCCCCCCCACAAAAGGACAGTTATTACCAGCTTTAATACCATTGAAAACTGTCATATGGGGTGTGTTTCCATCTACCATCTCCAGGCAAAGGGAAAGGGAACGAGGGATGCTGTTACAATGAAAGCCTGACTTAACACCTTACATTTCACATGCTTTCCTTGATCCCTTCTTTTCTGTCTCTTTAATAAAAGATTTGTACGGTGGTGTTTGCCACAGGACTGAGCAGGCTCAGGTCTCTGTCTACCAGGCCCCCAACCTCGCTTAACACCGTTTAATGTTAGATAGTGACAGGGTCACTAATTATCTAGACCATTCCTGACAGGTGTTTGTCTAACCGGCTCTTAAAAACCTCCAATGATGGAGATTCCACAACCTCCCTAGGCAATTTATTCCAGGGCTTAACCTCCCTGACAGTTAAGAAGTTTTTCCTAATGTCCAACCTAAACCGCCCTTGCTGCAATTTAAGCCCATTGCTTCTTGTCCTATCCTCAGAGGTTAAGAAAAACAATTTTCCTTCCTCCTCCTTGTAACAACCTTTTACATTCTTGAAAACTTATGTCCCATCTCAGTCTTCTCTTTTCTGACTAAACAAACCCAATTTTTTTCAATCTTCCCTCATAAGTCATGTTTTCTAGACCTTTAATCATTTTTGTTGCTCTTCTCTGGACTCTCTCCAATTTGTCCACATCCTTCCTGAAATGTGGTGCCCAGACCTGGACACAATACTCCAGTTGAGGCCTAATCAGCGCGGAGTAGAGTGGAAGAATTACTTCTCGTGTCTTGCTTACAACACTCCTGCTAATACATCCCAGAATGATGTTCACTTTTTTTGCAACAGCGTTACACTGTTGACTCATATTTAGCTTGTGGTCCACTATAACACCCAGATCCCTTTCTGCAGTGCTCCTTCTTAGGCCGTCATTTCCCATTCTGTATGTGTGCAACTGATTGTTCCTTCCTAAGTGGAGGACTTTGCATTTGTCCTTATTGAATTTCATCCTATTTACTTCAGATCATTTCTCCAGTTTGTCCAGATCATTTTGAATTTTAATCCTGTCCTCCAAAGCACTTGCAACCCCTCCCAGCTTGGTATCGTCTGCAAACTTTATAAGTGTCCTCTCTATGCCATTATATAAAACATTGAACAGGAGCGGACCCAGAACTAATCCATGCAGGACCCCACTTGTTATGCCCTTCCAACATGACTGTGAACCACAGATAACTACTCTCTGGGAACAGTTTTCCAACCAGTTTTGCACCCACCTTATATTAGCTCAACCTAGGTTGCATTTCCCTAGTTTATTTATGAGAAGATCATGCGGAACAGTATCAAAAGCTTTACTAAAGTCAAGATATACAATGTCTACCGCTCCCCCCCCCCCCATCCACAAGGCCTGTTACCCTGTCAAAGAAAGCTATCAGGGTGATTTGACACGATTTGTTTTTGACAAATCCATGCTGACTTTTACTTATCACCTTATTATCTTCTAGATGTTTGTAAACTGATTGCTTAATTATTTGCTCCATTATCTTTCTGGGTACAGAAGTTAAGCTGCCTGGTCTGTAATTCCCTGGGTTGTCCTTATTTCCCTTTTCATAGATGGGCACTATATCGGTAGCATAGATATTCAAAGCATCTGGCTATGACTGGTCTCACAGCACAACTCCTGCTTTAACCCATCCCAATGCCCTTGGGGTGGAGAAGGAGTGCAGAGCAGGTAACAGGAGCAGCGCTGGCTGGAGGCCTTCTGCCCTCAGAGTCCTTGCCTTGGATAAAAGGTGGTGTTTAGAAAGCAAGCGCTAACAGTGGTTTGAGCATTGGCCTGCTAAACCCAGGGTTGTGAGTTCAATCCTTGAGGGGGCCATTTAGGGATCTGGGGCAAAAAAAGTAGATGGGGATTGGTCTTGCTTTGAGCAGGGGGCTGGACTAGATGACCTCGTGAAGTCCCTTCCAACCAGAGGTGAAAGTAAGCCGGTACACCCTGGCCCTTTAAATTGCCGCCAGAGCCCCGCTGCTGGAGCCCTGGGGTAGTGGCAGTGGGGCTCCGGGGGCTATTTAAAGGGCCGGGACGGTAGAAGCAGGGGAGTCCTGGCTGCCGGCTGCCACGGCTATCCCAGGGTTCCACCAGCAGGGCTCCGGCAGCGGTTTAAAGGGCCCGGGGTGGTAGCGGCAGCTGAACCCTGGGCCCTTTAAACTGCTGCCGGAGCCCCCGGCTGCCACTGCTACCCCAGCGGGGGAGGGGGGAGGGCACTTACCGGTACAGGGCGGGCCGGGGCTGGCTCTGATCCCCATCCCTGCCCCTGCCGCCCAAGGCCCTGCCCCTTCCAGGGGCCAGAGCCGGCCCCAACCCAACCCCGTACCGGTAAGTCCCTTTTTCTACTTTCACCCCTGCTTCCACCCCCCATATTCTATGAATGCTTAGTGTGGACAGGAGAAGATGTATTATAATGCTTGTTAGCTGCTCAGGAAGAATCAGGCTCCCCCTAAGCCGTACCACTCCCAGCTAACAGTTTCAAAGGGGTTCAGCTGCATCTAGGTTCATACATTCTAGGACTGGAAGGGACCTCGAGAGGTCATCGAGTCCAGTCCCCTGCCCTCATGGCAGGACCAAATACTGCCTAGACCATCCCTGATAGACATTTATCTAACCTACTCTTAAATATCTCCAGAGATGGAGATTCCACAACCTCCCTAGGCAATTTATCCCAGTACTTAACCACCCTGACAGTTAGGAACTTTTTCCTAACGTCCAACCTAAACCTCCCTTGTTGCAATTTAACCCCATTGCTTTTTGTCCTATCCTTAGAAGCTAAGATGAACACTAGCTGCTAAGTGGTATTGCAAACACCTTAGCTAACAAGAGGAAAAGTAGTTTTTAAGCAAGTCTAGACAAGGCAGCAAGCAGCTCTAAAGGCCATGACAACAGCCCATCTCTCCCCCCCCTCGGGGCTCTGGGGGGAGCCCTCCCTCCGCTCTCGGGCGCTGTTACTCCCCCACACTAGAGCCACCAGGGTCTAGCTCTTAATGTGAGTCATGGGGAGGATTGCGCTGGGCGGGGGAGGAGGGATGTTACGTGATGCACTGACAGTTTCCCTCTGGCAGGCTGGCCCACATCAGCCCCTCTGCCTGCTGGCCAAGAGCCTGCTCTGAGTACTGGGAAGTCAGCGTAGGCAGGACCATGAAACTCTTAGTACCCATCTGCGGAGCATGCTCAGAAGGGATCTTTATCAACAGCCCTGAAGTCTTGGATTCTCACATCCCTCCCCCCCCCACTCTTAACCAAAAGCCCCCACCTCAGGAAGGCACATTTCTTGCTCAGCCTTTCTGGAGCAGAGTTGTGAAACAAAGGCACGATCACTTTTTTTGCCCCCAACAACTTAAAAATAGCGGAAGGGATTTTCCTCCAATTTTCAACAACTGCGAGAGCCCACAAGCGAGCGAGCCCCTCTTGGCTGAGGCCAAACATGGCAGATTTCTGCCTCCCAGGGGAATATTTCAGACCGTTCTGAACACGTGAAATGAGGGGTCACAGGGAAAGACCTGACATAACATTAACTAGAGCGGTCACGATCAGGAAACCTCTAACAGGCAAACCGCTTCCAGCTGCGTGCATCGCAATCCGGGTGTAGAAGAGTACGCACCATTTGCAATGCCACAGTTTCTTGCTGAGATTATTAGTGTTTCTTAGCTTGGCTCATTCACATCAAGGCTGTGAACTTGAGGAAGGGACTGTAAGATTGGAGTTTCCCACTTTGGAAAGTCTCAGAAATCCCCACATTTGCTGCTTCTACAGATGCTGTTCCCTACAATGAGTGCCCAATCTGTGGCACTCACCCTGGTTCCACTCAAAAAGTTCATTTCATTTTGGAAGATTGTGCCAGTGAGAGCGATACACCCGCCGCTGGAACTGAGCAATACCTCTGGGACTTGAGATCTCTCACTACGGAATAAACTCCAGTGCTACCATGGTGATAGCCAGGAGGGAGAAGAGGGATCTGTTTTATTGACCCCTCTGAACTCTCTTCCCCGGCAATATTGATAACCATTCACAGCTGCAACGCTTGCATTCTAAGTCAATTGATTGAGTCCCTGTCAGGAACTGTTGCTGTGGAAGCAGATGCACCAATCCGTGATTCCTCCACACTGACTTTACTTCAGAGAGCAGGGAGAAAAAGCAACTGAATTGTGCAAATAAATGCAAGTTCCCCGAGACGTCTCTCCACTCTCCAAACACACAACTCCAACCCGACACAAGGGTTTGCTGACTCCACAGACTCACGCTTTCCGTGCACGGCTAGTATCTGACCTGCTCTTTCAACGTGACCTGCACAACAAGACAGTGTTCAGAGACAGCAAGCGCTCCTGTGGAGTTCAGCAATTTGGGTATTTTCCTGTCACTGGACTTTCAAAAAAGCCAAACCTACAATCAGATTTGCAAAGACGCCCATGTTCCACAACCCCCGAAAGCCCCTCTGGTTGCTTGTCTCTTGCTAATTCTTAATAAAGCTCACAGAATCCTCACCTGAATAAAGGTTGCTTAGAGTTACCAGCTCCTCTGGGTCAGGAGTACAAGCCAGAAGGTTACATTGGTTCTGCTGTCACAGCAAGAGAGCTGCAGCCGGATACCTGAGAAAGGTGCAGCTCTGGCTCCAGCTGTGAACATCTGATCAAGATTTTATATGGCAAATGGGTGTTCCCTTCAGCCCAGCTTTAATTGCCATCTGCAGCTGCATTGCCTGGACTCCGCTCACACGCTGCTCAGTGAACACATAATGGGACGCGATGCAGCTCAACCAGGTGTGTCTCAGCAAATTCTTAATCACGCTACTATTTTTAGATGGGTAATAGAAACCTGCTGTTTTTAGGGCACCTACCCTTTCCCCTCCACACTGACCTAGCATAAGAGCTCTGGCTACCTCCCGGTCAGCTTTTGGGGTAATGTGAAGGAGAGTCCCAGGATTCAGCATCCTTTTGTAAACCAATACTGGACTTTCCAAAAACGTCATCATGCTTGGAACTCAAGTTACAGTGCAGCCGAGAAATGTTTGGTCAAGGGCCAGGAAAAGACAAAGACTCTCCCCTTGCAAAAGGTCTAAGTATATCAAATCTGGGGCTAGCTGGAGAGGGAGGATGGTTAAGTGGGCACCAGCATGCAGATGAGACTTTGAGGTGAAGCAGGAGCTTGAACCTGGGTTTTCAGACTTCCTGGGTGGCCATGAACAAGTCACTTAGCCTCTTGGTGCCTCAGTTCCCCCTCTGGGAAATAACAACTCACAGAGGTGCCGAGAGGATAACAGCATTAAACATAGTGAGGGGCTCAAAAACTGCAGTGATCAGGGCCAGATAAGTTCCATGGATAGACAGCCGAAGGGTCAGCTGAGAAGCAAGCCAACCCTGTATTCATCCTTCCTTCTGGGTCACCTACCAAGTCACTCACTTGCTCAAAACAGTGCAGTGGTGTTAGCTGGTGACAGTGCACCGTAAATACATCTCCGTACAGAATTATTCCCAGTCAGAAGCCTTTTGTTGGGCTAGTGTTAAGATTGCAAATGAGTATTTATTCACATAAGACAGCCCCAAATACTGGAAAAATCAGGATATTTGGAGTTAAGGTTCCACAAACAACCTTAACTCTGACCCAATATGAAGACCCATCTGATCACAAACCTTCCCCTCACATACCATACATAGAGAATCATTCTTAGATCTATTCCCATCTCAAGTCAGCCACAACCATCCTCCAATTCACCTTACAGTTCATGGCACTACACCAACATCTTGCTTCCTACCCATATAAAAGACAGAAAGCGCAATGGTAGCCTAGGTTCTTTGGGTCACAGACCCACCTCTCTGCATCATCCAACCAACCTCTTGGGGCAGCTGAGAAACGCTCTGTTCTGCCCCTTTTACCTGAAGATCTTTAGCTTTAATAGGCCCACTACTCACCTTTACTCTGTCCATTCTATCCATGAGCCACAGAGCCAGAGCTTCAGTCAATGGAACCGACTGAAACTTGCGGATAGTATATCCAACGTTTTCATTTGTCGTCAGCGATGTGACCAGTTGGAGATGTTGCAATACGTGTGATGGCCACGTAGCCGTGTCCCTGTCAGATGACCATGGGGTCGGGACCAGGACTGTTTGTAGACCCTGAGGTCTGAATTTCTTGACTTTTGAATGTTTCTGTTTTTTAAATAGCAACAAAGTTCTAACAGTATGTTAATGGCAGCTAGTTACCCGAACAAGACATTGTCTGGGAGTTTCCTAATTTAGAAAAATCCTAACATTTAGAAATTGTTATGACATAAAATTGTCTTAAGCAATAGACTTTTCCTGAGAAGGTTGTTATATAACAAACTCATGTACAAACTAGCGCTCCTGGGACAGGTGCATCTGGAGACTTCATCAACAGCTCCACTCCCACGTATCTGAGACGCTCTACCGGCAATCCCTGTCCTTTGGCATTTAGATGAGGATTCACATCTCAAGTGGCCTCTCTGGCCCTGCTGAGTTTATAAATACAGCAGAAAGTTTGGCCCTACTTGCTTTTCTTTTGTCCTGCAGAGTTTAGAAGCATTGGAGGATTCCTGGTTTGGACGACTCTCTGGTCCTGTTGGGTTTAGATACCTTGCAAGCCAAAAGAGAGCCACTGAGGGCAGGACCAGGGAGACTCCCAAAGGCCTGCATGCCTATGCAGTTTATCAGCGCTCCAGGACCAACGCTGTAGCCCTCCCTGCTCCAGTGGTTCTTCTATGCAAGATCCCCAGACTAGATAGACCTCTACTGTGCACAAAATGTGAGATTCACATGAGCTTAGCTAGGCACAAATGGAGCTTATATACTTCTCCACTGACCGGCAGAACAGACTTTGCAAACTCTGCCAACAGCTGTGTGGCTTTTATAGAATGCCAGGGTTCCTGGGCTTTATACATTCTGCAGAATGCTCACAGGACCAGAACCACAGCAGCTACTTACTCCAAGTCTAACCCACCAAAAGTGCCAACAACAGTCAAAGGCAGCAGAATAAATCACATTTGAAGTTTTTAGGCTAAACAGTTTAAATGCCCAGAGACTTACCAAAGCAAAAACTCCTGTTTCTTAAGCTGTCACATCAGAGGAGCATCTCACTGGATTACCCCCAAATAGTCTGGAAAAGTTCTCCGGCAGAGGAGCATGCATCAGAAAAGACAGCCAGTTCAGCTTCATTTGAGGAGGTCAGAGGAAGGATAAAAGCCAGACTTGGAACAGAAAGCTAGGAACTAGGGAGAGATCTTCCTAACGAGGACTGAGAAAATGTAGCTACCGGTGGGCTAAGCAGCCATGCGGCCACAGGCTGAGCAAAGTCACTGATCTGGCTGGCTACTAGCCTTCGTTGCCACTCTCAGGAATTTGACTTGGAACAAAGCCCTGGAGTCTCTCCACACGGTGACTGGGGCTTTTGGTGCCAGGAGTAAACACAGCACTTTGTGCTCCATAAAGCATCCTGCCATGGTGCAGGGTGCAGACTGTCAGTGACCCTCTCCCCTTCCCCACCACCAGGGCCGGAGCCTGGGCTACAGAGACAGCATTACCTGCACCGTTAACGTTCGACAGGAAGCAGCACGTGAAGCAACCCCATCAACAGTAATTACTTGCCCATCTCCTGAAGGAGCAGAGCAGCTTCTCCCAGAGAGAGACAGGAAAGGGAGGGAGGATACACACTACGTGCCCAGTAAATCAGCCCTAGAGAATCTCCGTCTGCCATCTTCCTTGGCGTTCCCACCTTCTGCCGTTCCCTCCCTCTCGTTTTTGTCTCCACCATTAGTCCAGCTCCCTTCTGTATACTCCCTGTTAAAACAGAGCTATGGTTGAGTATGCACCTCAGGAATTTAACATACAACCCATTTCAGGGCTGTTGTCCTGATCCCCAAAACAAGCACCGTAAGCCCAGGAGATTCAGGTGTAAGGTTAACCTTACAAGAAAGGGACACACGTTCAGGTATGGAAATGCACAATTAGGGCACCCAAACAACCTCAACCCAGCCCTGCGGGCCCCCATGCAATAAGCAGACAGTGCTAATTGAAGAAGATCACTGGTGTGGTCCCAGAGTAGATCACGCTGATTTTTAAAGATGAATTTGATTTTTTTCCATGTTTTTCTCCTGACAGCATAAAGGGCTTCTTCCCAGAGGGAACAATGGGAGTAGGTGGCCATTTTGAAAGAGAGCCACCATCTTCTCTGAGGGCACTTCTATGGACATTTTTTCAGATGGTTACTGTCCACATGTAGAACTCAGAGCAGCTTTTGTACAGCTCTCTCTACTGGAACTCTTGCCAGGAGGGACGTTCAGAGCCCCATCGCTATGGCTAGATCTGTCCCGAGACTTTCCAGACTGCAACATTGTCATAGGCTTCATTATTCACAGAGATGATCTCTAGCCCAAAACAGATTCCCCCTTAGACGAGATGGCATCTAAAAACATCTAGGTCTCTCAATATAGAGACTGAATGCTGGGTTCAAGTCCCCATCGTGTGGAGGAATCCGGCTGGGGAGCCATGGGTGAGTCATGCTGGTGCGGGGAAAAGACTGGCAGAGCAATGGTCTAGTTCAGATGAAACCCAGACCCCACGTCAGCGAGAAGCCTAGAGAAAGGCTGAAGAATGACCACCAATCTGTCCTTATAGAAGGAGTGCATGGGAGGAACCATCAGCACCTGGGGCTCACTCAGCTGAGTGGAGGGAACAGGGGCAAGAACAGGCGCCATTTAGGGGGAGCAGCAGAGACCAGGCTGGGAACAAGGACAGGCTTAGTGAGAGCCACAGTAAGTCGCCAAGACAGAGCAGGAAGCTTCAGTGGAAGAAAGAGGTGAAGGCAAGACCGTTTCATGAAGTGCTGCAACGAAAGGGGAGCGACAATCTCCTGGAAGGCAGGCCGAGCTTTAGAACCACTGCCAGGACCTCACCCGTCTCACCTGCGTTCAGAGGGCTCCAGTGGTTGTCGCACAAGACTCAGGCCTGGCCGTGAAAGGGAGACAGCTCTTACCTCCCGCCCAGTAAAACACCTTCCTGCCTCTCCACATAGGGGTTCTGGAGGGAGGGTTTATGAGGCACAAGCGGAACCCTCTGCACGTCCTGTGACAAAGCAGGGCCACTGAGAGCCTCATCACTAAGCAGAGAGATGACGAGTCTGAATGGAGAATCTGCCCACTGCTGAGAGGAGAGATCTGGGACTGCAGGAACTGCCCACGTCAGGAGGCCTGTGGGCCCAGGCCAGTGTCCCCAGACTCACATGGATATTTTCTCACCTCACGTTATGTCTCCCACCTTGGGAGATAGGGGATGGAGAACAGGCTCACAGAAATGTCCATCCAGAGTGACTAGTTGCAGTTGACACTGGCCCTGCCAATAGACTTGAGGAATGCCCCATTTCACACCCAAAGGGCCAGAAGAACAGCAAATGGGAGTTTCTAGTCAGTCAAATGAGCCAGCCGAAGGAACTAGAGATTTCGCTCTTGACTTGAATAGAGGCAGGATTTTTTTTTATGTTATTAGTAATAATATTTATTATGAAAGCACGTAGGGACCAACAAGGCCCCATTGTGCTAGGCATTGAAAGACAGTAATAGACAGTCCCGGCCCTCAAGACCTTATAATCTAAACAGACAGGATAGACACAAGGCAGGGGAAAGGGGCATAACACACCAGCATGGTGAACAGTGTGATGGCAACAAACGTCATGTTCGTTCCACGATTATTATTATTGTGGTGTGAGCCCTAAAGTATTAGGCTGGAGAACATAAAAGCAACTACTGAAGGAGAAACAATGAAGTTATTGCCCTGACAAATCCCAATTTGTAATAGCAAATAGGATTATAATTTACAAGACACAGGTAAAACCTCACTGATGTATTTTTTAATTAGTTTAGGGATTTTATAACCCTTGGGTGTTTTTGCTAAGATTAGTTCCATCAACAGACTTAGAGAGTATCCGTTACTGGGATTAAAATGCTGAAAGATCTCTTTAGAACAGGGAATACAGTTCTTGAAAAACAGTGCCAAATAGCTCCATGACAGCTACACATTGATCTCAAAAACACAGCACACCACCACCTACAATTCAAAATCCTGCCTCACTGAACTTCAATAAAGATTGTCAGAGCAAATTAGTTTGTGTGCGCACAGAGAGGGGAATTTGGAGTTGTCAGCAATGCAGTCAGTCAGCTGGCCGTGAACAGGTTTCCAGCAGGACACGTTGGCTTTTCAGAAGCTCCACGGTCAGGGAAATGATCAGTCCAACACACTAATGCGGATTTTCTCCTCAGTTCAGTCTGAAATGGGGAAAGACCCCGTCACTAACGCCCAAAGGAACTAGCTCACCGTACGAGCTACAAACAAACAGCATCAAACAAGTGAGGTAAAGTAAAATTCTTTCCTTTAACCGTCATGCTCATGAGCATACAAAATCCAGGAGGTTGCAGTGAAGCCAGAGTTCTACGTGCTGCCTACCGTACTGTCTTTCTAGCTCTAAATTTACCAACACAACAGTATTTCGGATTCCAAAAAATTGCCTCAAAATCTCTCAAGATGTAAGAGGTCACAGGTAGGGTCTGGGAAAGTGCATACAGGATGGGCCTGGATGACTGGCTAGCCCAGACCACGTTCCACTCAGGCAACAGCCAGGAGGAGGCTAAAACTGTCAGCGAGGCAATCTCCATCGCTGCAACTTTGATGGCCCAGTCCTGCTCCCACCGAAGTCAATAGGTGTTTTGCAATTGAATCCAGTGGGAGCAGGACTCAGCCCTTAGGTTGGGGATAGTTTCCTCCTGCTGAGGCCTGGCAGGGAAGGTCGTAGGTTGTCTAAGGAGCCCACACTCCTCGGCCTACTTCTTCCATTCTACCACATGGCAGCTTCTTCTTGCTGCTTGCCGTCCTTCTGCCCCCATCCAGAGACTTGGGGACAGCTGGCAGGAGGATGAGAAAAAGGCCCTATCAGGATTTTGTACTGGCGTGTTTCTTGTTGTAGGATTCATAGTTATTTATTGTCCAGAAGCTCACTGTCCCTACTGAAACACAAGGGCTTTCCCAGCTCTAGTTTTTGACTCTACAATGACACCTACTGGTGTCATGTGGTATTTGATTGTTCACACCATGCTTCTGGAGCATCTGGCATTCGCTTCCGATCTCGCCACTGACGTACAACACACCTGGGTCCCACCACTGCATATCAGAGACCACTGCATAGCAGAGAACCCTGCTGGTTAGACTCAGAAAGCGCCGATCCGGTCATTACCACGTCTCCGAGGGCTGCCGAATGCATAAATGGTCCCAAAGTTTCTAAAGGATCACTGGTTCCGGTTGCCTCAGGTTCTGGGCCTGATTCTGGAGTCCATTCCAGCTGCTTGGCAATGCTCCAGCGCACAAGGCAGCCAGATCTCCACCTAACCAGCTCCACGCGGAGAGACAAGCAATCCCTGTGGGGTGCAGACCACCCCGCTGGGAGGAGGACAGCCTGCCCAAGCCCTTTGTCTTTGGGCTCTGCACGGCTGGCTGCAGCTTTTGCCAGGGACAGCTCCAGGATCAGGGGAGTGCAGAGGTGGCTTAAGGCTCCCTCCTTCCTACACTCATCCCCTTTGGTGCTGCCCGGTCAGACCAGAGATCTGTCACTCCTGCTGCTCTTCTGGGGACTGGGACAGCGGCGTTTCTCTGGGCACCCAGACTTAGCGCCAGGTTGGGACGGGTTGGCTGTAGGGCCGTATTTCCCACCTGGCCACGAGTGCTGTGTCCCCTCCTAGATCGAAAGGACCCCCCCAGAAGGGGCGTCTCCCACCCCAGGAGAGTCTCTTGCACAGCCATAGCTTTGCTTGCGAGCCCATGTAAATGTCCCCGTCATCCTCCATTCCCAGCTGCACAGCCCGATACGACCCTACACGACTCTCCATCCTCAGTGCCAGATTAATAAGGTGCAAACTCCATACCCGCCGCTGCCAGAGTGGGGGTCTCCTCCCAGGAAAGAAGCTTTGACACCCAGCCAGAGCTCCATAGGAGCCCCCTGGAGGTGGCTGCATGCCTGGGAGAAGCGTCCTGTGGATCGCATAGGCCCGCCCTGGCCCTACTCATTCCAGCTCCCTGTCCTTCTGTGCAGAGGGAAACGCGGATGGATTGCACGGGGATACCTCCCCCCACGGCTGCAGCCTGGAGCCGGAGAAGTCAGGGCAGCTACTGCAGCAGGAGAGGGAGGTGCCATGATCAAGCTGTCTATTGGCTCCGAGATTGCTGTGCGTACTCCCTGGCTGGACTCGGCAGCAGAGGGACTGAGCGGATCTGACTGAAAGCAGGCTGGGTTTGGTGGACAGTTCTGCCCCCAGGCAGGTGTGTGTTCTCCACGGCCTGCAGGGAACAGCCTGGGCAACTGTTACTGAAACACCCACCACGTTCTGGAATACAGCCTAGACCAGTGAGGGCTAGGTCACTGCCTGCCCTTAATCCTAAGTGCTTCAAAAGGCTCTGCCGCTGCGGTGTGCTTGTCTGGACACTCCTAGCGAGCACAGCAGCCTGCATTGAGTGTCTGTGGGGTAGGCAGCTCTCACTCCCCCCGTCCTTAGAATCACGACTATCATTTCACAGTCATTTTCACCCAAATTGCCTTCCACCTTCAGATTCACTACCGATTCCGCCAAGTTGGTCAGAATCACGTCTAATGTGACTGTCCCCTCGTTTCATCCTCCACTCTCCAAAACAAATGTGTCCAATCCATTCCAAAAACGTACTGGAAATTTTTAAGGTGGATGGATACACTTTATCAGAGTCAGTCTGGAGGTGTGAGACCACCTGCTTTCAAGACCAGATGAAAACACCAGAGCCATTCCACCTGACCCTTTCCCGGTTCACGTAGGACAGAGATCCCAGCTGATTCATAGATTTTAAGTAAGGCTGTCAAGTGATTAAAAAAATTAATCGTGCAATTAAAAAAAATTGCAATTAGTCGCACTGTTAATAATAGAATACCGTTTATTTAAATAGTTTTGGATGTTTTCTACATTTTCAAATATATCGATTTCAATTACAACACAGAATACAAAGTGTACAGTGCTCACTTTATATTATTTTTTATTACAAATATTTACACTATAAAAAACAATAAATAATATTGGGAAAATCAATATATTTTAAAATGTAGAAAAAGATCCAAAAATATTTAATAAATTTCAGTTGTATTCTACTGTTTAATAGTGCGATTAAAACAGATTAAACGCGAGTAATTTTTTTTAGTTAATCACGAGTTAACTGCGATTAATCAACAGCCCTAATTTTAAGGCCAGGAGGACCATTATGTTCATCTGTAGCAAAACACAGGCCATAGAATTTCCCCAATTCCTGCGTCCAACCCAAGTAACGTATGCTTGAGAATGCCTTTTAGAAAGAGAAATCCCATCTTGATTTAAAGACTTTTGGCAAGGCAAATCTACCATCTTTCTTGGGAAGCTATTCCAGTGGTTATTTACCCTCCCTCTTATTTTCAGTTTGAACTTTGCTGATTTAACCACCAGACACTGGGTCTTGTTACATCTGTGAGAATCAAGAGCCCTCTCGGATCAGAAAGGGACTCTCAGAGCGTGATCACATTACCTTTTAAGAGTAGCAGCCGTGTTAGTCTGTATCAGCAAAAAGAACGAGGAGTACTTGTGACACCTTAGAGACTAACAAATTTATTTGAGCATAAGCTTTCGTGGGCTTTAGCTTTAGCCCACAAAAGCTTATACTCAAATTTGTTAGTCTCTAAGGTGCCACAAGTACTCCCCGTTCTTATTACCTTTTAACTTTCTTTTTGATGAACTAAAGAGATATCGTTTCTTAAGCCTGTCACTGCCAGGCAGGTTTCCCAGATCCTGAATTATTCTAGTAGCTCTTCTTTGACCCCTCTCCAAATTTTCAACATGTTCTTTAAAGTGTCTAAGGTAGTGGGCTCCCCAGTGCCATACAGAGGGGCACTGCCATCTCCTGATAATATCCCTCTATTAGAATATCTAAGGCTGGGTCTACACTACCCGCCTGAATCGGCGAGTAGAAATCAACCTCTCGGGGATCGATTTATCGCGTCCCGTTGGGACGCGACAATCGATCCCCGAATCGATGCTCTTACTCCACCAGCGGAGGTGGGAGTAAGCGCTGTCGACGGGAAGCCGCAGAGGTCGATTTTGCCGCCGTCCCTACAGCGGGGTAAGTCGGCTGCGATACGTCGAACTCAGCTACGCTATTTGCGTAGCTGAATTTGCGTATCTTAAATCGACTCCCCGCTGTAGTGTAGATGTAGCCTGAGGCAGTGGGCTCCCTAGCACCATACAGAGGGGCAATACCATCTCCTGATAATATCCTTCGGTTAGAGCAGTGTTTCCCAAACTTGGGATGCCGCTTGTGTAGGGAAAGTACGTCCCTCGGCCTGCGCTGCTTCCCGCAGCCCCCATTGGCCTGGAGCAGCAAACCGCGGCCAGTGGGAGCCGCGATTGGCTGGACCTGCGGATGGTGTGAGTAAGCAAACCGGCCCAGCGCGCCAGGGGCTTTCCCTACACAAGCGGCGTCCCAAGTTTGGGAAACACTGGGTTAGAGCATCTAAGGACTGTGTTTGCTCCTTTGGCCGCAGCATCACAATGAGAGCTCATGTTCAGCTGAGTCTGCACAATCACCACTAAGTCCAGAGGCAATCTGCCGCCCTTAGACTTTCATGGCAGGAACCCATTTCCTCTCTGTCCCCCGCATCCCATTCTGGAGACTAGGGACCTGCTCCCAATCCAGCCCCGGCAACCCCCCCCCCCAGCCTCCTCCTCTTCCATCCCTGGGGCCGGGGACCCACTCCCCAGCTGTCCCCCACAACTGTTTCCCCGGAGCAGCTCAGCTCAATCACAACAATACCTGGGCACCACCCTCCTGTCCACACACCCAGCCTGCATCCCCACCTCCCCTGCACTCCACACTCAGCCCCGGGACTCTGCACCCCATCCCGTGGCCTGGCCCCCTGCCTGCCCATCTCCCCACCCTCCCATCCCACCCTGTAGCCATTGACTGGCCCCCCAGCATCCCCACCCCCCATACAGTGGCGTAGCAAACCTAAAAAAGGTGCCCCCCCTTGGCTCCTCCTCCGGCCACGCCCCCCCCAGCTTCTCCTCCGGCTGCACCGCTGACCGCCGTCCCCCCGCTCCTCTGGGCCGCATGCTGCCCCTGCACCCCGCTAGCTATGCTACTGCCCCCATACCTTTCTAGCTGACTTCCTTGCTGTTGGCTACAGCATGAGTCCAGGGCACTGGCGGCTGCAGCCGGGGGCCAGGCAGATTGGCTTGTGGCCAAGACCCTGGCAGCCCTTGCAGTGCCACCAGGAGCACCCCCGAGCGGCTCAGCACCTGAGTCTCTGCTGTTACCTTACCTGCGCTGGGGGCAGGGAGGCGGGTGGGAGAACTTCCCTCATAGCCCGGCTGGTGGCCACTTCCTGCTCCTCAGAGCCCTGGCTGGTGGCCATCCCCTCTCCTGGGCAGCCCCACCAGCCTCATCCCCTGCCACCACTGCCCAAATCACGCCCCTGAGAGAAGCTGTGCCTGAAGCTAGGAATGGGCGACATGGGACATGTCACTCGCCGATTGCCCTGTTCTGTTCCCTCCCTCTGGGGCACCTGGCATGGGCCACTGTTGGAAGACAGGATAGTGGGCTAGCGGGTGCTGGACCATTAGCCAGCCGGTGTCAGTCCATTCTTATGAAAGACGTAGCTATGCCGACCTCAGCCCCATTATAGACACCACTAAGTCAACGGAAGAATTCTTCTGTCGACCTAGCTCCTGCTTCTCGAGGGGGGGGATTTCCAGCCACGACCGAACAATGTCTTCCAGCGAGCTAGGAAGCATCTACACCACCATGGCCCAGCTGCAACCCCCTAGCTGTGCTGCTCCAGCCTCTGTACTGTAGACAAGCCGCAGAAACTGGCCACCCTGGGCAACTGCCTAGCTTGCCTATGCCTAGAGCAGTCTCTCGCCAAGTCCTTTTCAGAGTTGCTGCGTGCCAGGACACGGTCCCCCGTCTGCTAAATGTGAGCAACACTCTTTATTCCTAGATGTCTGACCCCAGATTTGGCCACATTAAGAAACATGCTTAGCTGCACCCAGCTTCCCAAGCAATCCACACTGCTCTGTGGGCTTGTCTGCGTGAACATTCGTTTGCAGCCAGCGGAGGCGTAAATCTACTCTGCACTTGCCCTCTCGGGCTCCGCGTGTCCACATGGACCACAGCTTTATAGTCTGCCCTGCTTTGAAATGGGAGCAGATCAAAGCACCCTGGGGCACGGTTAGTGGAGCACCAGCAGGGTCCACACGGATAGCTAGTATGAGGAGAGGCCCAGCCCGCCAAGCACTAAGTGTCTGTGCAGATAAGCCCCGTGTCAATGACCGATCCCGGCTCGTTATTGGTCAGCCCACCAACGAACGTGTCATCTGCAAACTTTATCCGCAGGGATTTTCTGTTTTCTTGCAGATCATTCTTAACAATAGCAAACAGCTCTGGGAGAAGAATCAACCCTTATGGGACCCCACTAGGTACACCTCCACTAACTGATCCGTCCCCATTAACAGCCCTGTTTTGATAGCTAATCAATTACTTGTTCGCCCATTTTATTTTGGCCACATTGACCTGGGATAATACTTGTTTTTTAAATCACATCAGTTGGTGCTAAGTCAAATGCCTAACAGGAGTCCAAGTGTGTTTGATCAAGTTACCTTTAGCATCCAAGCTTATAATCTCAGTAAAAATGGCATCAGGTTTGTTTGACAAGCCCTATTTTCCAGGCAATCACATCGATTGCTATTAATTATCATTTCAGTTAAGTTTCCAGATGGAGTCAGCTGGGCTGACAGTGGGCCTGAAGCACCATCCATCGAGATCTCTTATATCTGCATGTAGGCACAGCTAAGATAATTGCTTCATTAGCCACTGACCTGGGACTTAACAGAAATCAAGGAATAGGGTCATTATCGGCAAACACCCCATACTCCTGAGATGAAACCCTGTCCTCAGGGTCTGGAATTAAAGGCTGTAGTCTCTGCCTCCTACTTACTTCCACTTGCATATGGTATTCTCTCTCTCTCTCGCTACACCCTATTGACTCTAAGGCCAGGAGAGACCATTGGAATCCTCTAGTCTGCCTCCCGGTAAAACAGGCCAGAGAACTGCCCCCAAATAATCCCCAGAGTGGATCTTTTAGAAAAATATCCAATCTTGATTTAAAAGTGGCCAGTGATGGAGAATCCACCACAAACCTTGGTAAGCTGCTCTAATGATTAATTACTGTCTCTGAAAAACTTACACCTTATTCCCAGGCTAGATTCATCTAGTTTCAACTTCCAGCCATGGGGTCAAACCTGAAGCTGGGAGTAGCCGAGTCCATAATCAGGTTCCAGGCCAGGGTCAATACCAAGGGTCAGGTTCCAGGCCAGGAGGCAAGGTCCAAATCAAGCTGTCAGAGCAAGAATGGACCCAGCAGCTATAAAAGAGCCACACTGTGGCCTGGTTACTTCCTGGAACCTCTTGGGCTTATATAGGGCAGAGACCCAATCAGGAGCCATGAGGCTGCTGCCTGTCAGAGCCCTTGAGGCGGGACTTCCCATGGTCTAGGTCCACATTAAATCATGGGGAGTATAGTACAAGCTGGTTTTAGCTGCTGCTCTATGACAGCATGGCAATATCTGCAGTCTAGTAAGTCTACAGGCCTGAGTTTGAGACCCCCAAGGCACTTGTCTTATTGAAAATCAGTATTAACAGTCCAGCCAACTCTTTTAAAACTCTTGGATACAAGTTCACTGAAGCTACTGATTTAAAAAATGCCTCACTTTAGTAGCTTCTGTTTAACATGCTCCAGAGATACTAGTGAAATGGAAAGAATATCATCACCGTATGACGAGCCTATATCAACTGCATCATGCTGTGACAAAGTGGGTATGACTGAAAGCATCCGTATATTCATCCTGCCACACACTATTGTAATAATCTTTGTACAAAATATGCCTTGTGAGGTGTCATTTGAAAACTAGTAACATCCTGGTCAACAACATCAAAGCAAAACATATGTAGCAACATTCTATGGACAGTTATGAATTCCCCCTGTATGATGTTATTAGCTCACAAGTGGTTAAACAGCTCTCTCCTAAACAGCGGAGTGCGTGTCCCCCCAAGTGCCGTGTAAGTGATAACCAGGGTCCTCGTGAGAGGCAGAAATGGCAGGAGTTGCGGCAGAGCTGCAATTCAGCATAAACAGGGGAGAAGATAGAGCATGGAGTCACCTTCCCCACCAGACCCCATGTCGCCTTCTTGACTGTTTGAATAAACTTTGCTTTGCGGGATAATCATCAGCAGAATCCACTTCAAAGGGTGGCTGAACTATGAAAGTACCAGGGATGGCCACAGCTGGGCATGGGACACTGGGCTGGGGAGGGCAGGGCTCTGAGGCGACATGGAGCATTCTCTCTCTTAGCCACTTGGCTGGCTGGTTCTTGCTCTCATATTGCTAGATGTGGGGCAGGAAGGACTTTTCCCCCAGGTCAGACTGGCAATGACCCTGGAGGGGTTTCACCTTCTTCTACAGCGTTGGGTGTGGGTCACCTGCCAGGATCATCTGCATCTATCTCACCTAATCATGCCCCTGACAGTGCAGGGGCCTCGGGCATTGGGGCACCTGGGTCCCTCCTGTTCTCTGCCTGTGGCACACAATAGCAGTCTCTGGTGGGCTGTACTACTTTGGTCTCATTGCGGTTGTGAGGTTTGGTGCGCAGGTGCTGGGTGGAATGTGATAGACAGGAGGTCAGACTAGGAGATCTGGTGGTTATACACGTATAACAGAATGTGGTTTCACTCTGAATTCCCCAAGAAACTGAAACAAAGCTTTAGTATAGTAGCTAACAATGGTGTGTCCTCAGCTGAACTCTAGGCTGGCTCCTTAGAGCAGTGGTTTTCAAACTGCGGGTCACGACCCAGAACTGGGTCACGGAATGTAAGGCACTGGGTCGTGGCGGTTCTGGTCAGCACTGCCAACCGGGCCGTTAAAAGGCAAGCCAGTCCCTACATGTTCTGACACCAAGCTGCACCCTGGAAGTGGCCAGCAGCAGGTCCGGCTCCTAAGCGGGGGGGGCCCACAGTGCTCCGCACGCTGCCCCCGCCCCAAGCACCGGCTCCACGCTCGCATTGGCCGGTTCCTGGACAATGGGAGCTGGGGGACGATGCCTGCATGTGAGAGCCATGTGGAGCTGCTTGTGCACCTCCACCTAGGAGCGGGACCCACTGCTGGCCGCTTCCAGGGCACAGCATGGACCGCAGTGCCAGGACAGGCAGGAAGCCTGCCTCTGCACCCCCGCTGCACCGCTGACGGGGAGCCGACGGAGGTAAGCCCATGCCCCAATCCCCTGCCCGAGCCCTGAGCCCCTCACAAACCCGGAGCCCCTTCCTGCACCCCAAACCCCTCATTCCCAGCCCCAGCCCAGAGCCCTGACCCCCTGCCCAGAGCCCCTCCCACACCCTGAAACCCTCATCCCCAGCTCCGTTGGGTCGCGGGCATCAACAATTTTCTTCAACTGGGTCACCAGAAAAAAAGTTAGAAAACCGCTGGCTTGGAGAGCAGCTGAATGATATTACACAAACTTAGCCCTATCCCCCCATGACAAAAGCGAACCACAAAAGGAGATGTGCAACAAACCTCTGGAAAATATAGGACTCGTCAAGGGAAGGTAATTGTTTTCCAGCCAGAAAGGTGGACCAGTCTTGCCAGTTTCAGGAGACCAGAAATCATGAGTCAAACCCCTGAAAAATCATGAGTCTTTTAATAAGGACTGTTCAGAGTTTTTGGTCTGTCTCTTGCCGTTGAACTCCCCTGCCCATATCTAGTGTGTGTGAGAGATGATTCGTGTCGCCAGCGCCCCCAGATGGATTGAGTGAGGTGATTTTGGACCCAGCTGCAGGAGCTGTCACCTCACCTCTTCCCTCGCTCAGCCTCCACACCATCAATCCCGCCCCCAGCCTCACCCCCCGCTCCGTCTGGGGCACTTCACCCCGCTCCCGCCACCTCCCCAGCAGGTGCGGCAGGAGGGGGAGGGAGAAGTGGGGGAAGGGCAGAAGTGCCGTCCCGTCCCCATTGCTCCCAGGGGGAAGGGCAGAGGTGCTGTCCTGAGCTGCTGGGCTCTTTAGATCCCCCCCCCCTTCCCGTGAGAACAGTGTCCACTTGCGGGGTGGGGGTGAGGGGTTGTCCTGCAAGAGCACCGATTGGTTGCTCTGCCCCAGGAGGTGGGCGAGTGGGGTAGGCAGCCAATCAGAGGGCTTGGGTTCACTAGAGGACTGAACCTCCTCGCATCACTGCAGACTGGATGCAGCCTGGGCCAAAATCCCATCCCTGCGAGAACCCGATGGGAGCCGGCAGCCCCGGGGGCTCCTCAGTTCCATTCTGCAGCCGGTGCTTCAGTGTGGCTCTCTGTCAGGGTCTGCCTTCACCGAGCGCTCTTCCGCGGGTCTCGATCCCGTCCACACACAAAACCCTCTCACCCCACTGCGGTGGTGCTTTACTCTGCGCTAACTGGCCTGGCTGGGGCTGGTAACCTGTACCAAGTGCGCTTAATACAGCCCCTCCCACTTTCACTGGGGTCGGTAACCTGCCCACTTCGCAGACTAACCCACTCGAGTGCTCACACTTCCCCCCTGTGCCCAGAAGAACAGACAGGTTCCCCCACAATCCCCAGGGGATTAATCATAGGGCATCTCCGCTCCCTGCAGCACAAAGCACCGAGCGCCCCCAGGACACCTAGCCGACGTGCAGGAGAGAGCAGCACCAGTGAAGACACCCTAACTCCAGTCTGGCGCTCCCACCCAGACGCCAGCCCCCCCGCTAACTCAGCGGTGAAGACAAGCCCTGGCGGGGTGAGAACACTTGCCAGAACACAAAGCCGAAGGAAGTGATATTATCCGTATAGAAAACTCAACAGCATTGCTGACTTTTCTCGGCGTTAACACTTCCTGTGCGATGACAGCGGTGTCACGGCAGCCTGTCCTCCACATTAAGCCTCCCTGCCCTGGCGGAGCACCATCGCGCCAGCAAACTCGGGATCATTCACACAGGGACAGCGCAGGGCCCAGCAGAACAAGCTACCACACCTCCTCCTTCCACCCCCAAACTCAGAGTAGCCAGTATTGGGTTAAAGCCTGCCTGGCTAACACGGGCGCTGGCTCTTTGGGTGATTGCCCTGTGGTGGGTTGCTCAGCCGGACTCCAGAGGCCATCGGTAAACATCTTCCCTTCACTCCTGGCCTGCACAAGACTAGCTCTGGGGGGCAGAGTGATGGGGCCTGCCTCTGCTTCTCCCTTGCGTTCTCTGGGAGGAGGAGCAGGCCGTGGCCGAGGGATGGCACAGATGAATAAGAGTTTACTAATCCCCTCATCCCCTTCCGGCTCAAGGAAGGGGGGGACAGGCTCCCCAGCAGGCTCTTGGAGTTATGATAGCGCTCGAGCCGGGCTGGAGACGGGGTTTCATGTCAAACCCATATTTCCCCCGGAACATTTGTATTGACAAGACAAGCAAAGGCTTGTTATTCTGCACTGAGAGCACACGGCTGGGGCTGAGGGTCCTCAGTGCCCCAGAGACCTCCATTCTCCCCAGCCACGCGCTCCGCAGTTCCCGTCTCACCTGGGCCTGCGCCTGCCTTGCAGCGAGGGATCACAATGCAGAACAAGCAGGAGAAACAGCAGACAATGCCCGGGCCTCCTCGTGTACCTTCTTCAAGGGAGCTTTGCCTTTCCCCTGGGATGCCAGGTGCCACCTCTGTCCTCCGGCCGAAGCAGTGTTCTCAAATCGGGTGGACGGTGCACTCAGTACAGCCCCAGCCTCCCTCCTGACCGCGCCAGCAACAAGCCCCAGGTGCAGCACGCGGGCACAGGGAGATAGTCCAGCAGCACTGGGAATGCCACACTGGAGTGTGTGTCTCCAGGCAAACACAGAAACCCCGAAGGGGAGGGAGTGCAAACAACACTCAGCTCCGATTCATCCCACCAGCGCTCGCCCTGGCTGTACCCTCGCTTGCACAGGGACTGGAGAAAAGCCAGCGGCGGACACGACACAGCTTCCAAGTCCGGATCGCTCTCAGTTAAGGGCCGTCGCTGTCAGAGGAAAGTGACGTGTTCCATGTGGAGCCTGGAAACAGTCTCTCTGCACAAATATCAGACCAGCCGGCAGCAATGAAAGGCAGGGGACTTGAGCCTCAAGGTGCCGACAAACCCGCGGGACGCAGCCCACGGCACAGAGGCACTGCCTCTCCCAGCCACGCTGCCTCCGACCTGCAATGCTACGCGAGAGCAACTGCCCAGGACAAATCTGGTCTTCATTATCAGTCCTGAGCGAGCTGAGCTCATGCATCCCCAGCTTACCCTGCAATCAGAGCAGCACACATACCGCAGTGCTGCACACCCAGCGAGTCCGCCCGGAGCTGGGGAAGTCGTGCGAAGGAGAGCACAGCGCAGGGAGGTGGCATTCGGTCTCCAGACAGAGTTCTCCCCTCGGTATAGGTCGTTTCCTTCCACCGCAGGAGGGCCTGTCTAGGGTATGTCTACACTGTGAGCTAGGGGTGTGATTCCCAGCACACACACACACACCCCCACCCCGAGTGGCAGCATGGGCCAGCTGCCCAGAGTACAAACCCTTCCAGGCCCCGGAGATACGTACTCAGCACAGCTAATCCTTGCTGCCAGGGCCAATGCTATCCCGACTGCGCTAGGACTTTTAGCAGGGGCCATGATGGGGGTGCTGGGGCTAACTTCCGGGGCAGGGCCGGCTTTAGGCCAATTCAACCAATCCCCCTGAATCGGGCCCCACCCCTAAGAGGGCCCCGCGCCCAAGCCCCGGTGTGCCGTACCGGGGTGGCCCAGCTTCCCCAGCAGGCAATTTAAAGGGCCTGGGGCTCCCCAGAGCCCCACTGCTGGAGCCCTGGGGTAGGGCTGCGGGGCTCTGGGGGCTATTTAAAAAGTCTGGGGCTCCCGTTGCTTCTACCGCCCCGGCCCTTTAAATAGCCGCTGGAGCCCCGCCGCTTCCCCAGGGCTCCCGCGGGTATTTACAGAGCCGGGGCGGTGGAAGCAGGGGAGCCCTGGGCTCTTTAAATAGCTGCTGCTACCCCAGTGGGGGAGGGAAGAGGAGGAGGCACTTACCATACAGAGTGGGCTGTACCCCCTGTATCCGGACCCCCTGCCCGCAGCCAGCCCCTGCTGCACCCCCTGCCCGCACCAGCCCCGGACTCCCTGCCCTGCCCGCACCCCCTGCCCGCAGCCAGTCCATCTTCAGCCAGCCCTGCACCCCCTGCCCTGTCTCCAGCCAACCCCTGCTGCACCCCCCTGCAGCCCTGCCCGAAGCCAGCCAGCCCCACACACCCCCCCGCCCGCACCAGCTCTGCACCCCCTGCCCTATCTCCAGCCAACCCCTGCCGCACCCCCCTGACTGAAGCCAGCCAGTCCCGCACTCCTCTGTCTCCAGCCCTGCCAACCCATGCCGCATCCCTCTGCGGCCCTGCCTGAAGCCAGCCAGCCAG
The DNA here is from genome assembly GCF_027887155.1 of Malaclemys terrapin pileata. Lineage (NCBI taxonomy): Eukaryota > Metazoa > Chordata > Testudines > Emydidae > Malaclemys > Malaclemys terrapin. Next base: position 38,584,509 of record NC_071518.1, read on the forward strand.
CCCACCCCACACACCCCTGTCTCCAGCCAGCCCCGTACCCTTTGCCCTGCCTGCAGCCAGACCCTACCTCCAGTCAGCCCCTGCCTTGCCTCCAGCCAGCCCCATGTCCAGTGGTGCCCTGCAGTTCCCAGGGCAGTAACCCTGCACACCTGCTTCAATGAGTGGGGCAGGGAGCAGCTGGGACCCACACATGTGCACACCCTAGGGTGACCAGACAGCAAGTGTGAAAAATCAGGAAAGGGGGTGGGGGGTAATAGGATCCTATATAAGAAAAAGACCCAAAAATCGGGACTGTCCCTATAAAATCAGGACATCTGGTCACCCTAGGACACCCCCAGGGAGTGGCGGGGACCCACACATGTGAAATGGAGCTCATTTCTAGTTCAGGCCCATCTTTTTAAAAAAGGACGTTAGGTAGGGTTAACATACAGCCGTATTTTCCCGGACATGTCAGGCTTTTTGGTTCTTAAATTGTCATCCGGGAGGAATTTTTAAATTTTAAATTTAAAAATTCCTCCCGGGAAAATAAGGACGTATGGTAACTCTGTTGGTACAAAAAATACATACTGTGGCACATCCCTTGAATGGCTTTTTTTTTACGTTTTTTTTTTTTTTTTTTAGTCATCCCTGCCGGGGCCCCGCCAAAAATGTTCGAATTGGGCCCCACACTTTCTAAAGCCGGCCCTGTTCAGGGGGACATTCAAGGGGCAGTGGGGGTAGCTGTAGGGGGCCTTCAGGGGGTACTGGAATAGCTGCAGGGGCATTCAGGGGTGATGGGGGTAGCTGTAGGGGGCCTTCAGGGGGTACTGGGCTAGCTGCAGGGGCATTCAGGGGTGATGCGGCTGTAGTACTGCTCAGGGGGAGCAGAGGCAACAGTCTTTCCAGTGGCTGGTGTGGGGCTGGTTCTCGGCATGGCCCCTGGCTGGGTTGGCCCTCAGATGAGGCTACCCCGCCGCAGACCCCTCTGGGTTGGCTGGAGTGGGCTGCTAAGTGAGAAGCTGTGGGCGTAGGTCCCGGGTGGGGACTGGACCCTTTGATGCCCCTCTCTCTTGCCAGGAGTATATCCTCTATGCCATAGGATGGAGGCACTGTCTTGCCACCTCCATCCCTTCTGCTCACCTGAGCATCGTTTCCTTCCCACCCACCCTCCTGAAGCTCCCTCAACCCCTGCTTCACCGTAGGGCTGTAGTCTTGGGCTCAATCCCAGCAGCCACCCAAGAGCTCCTTCTTGCTCCCCTGGTCCCTGCCAGCAACTGCTTTGTCCGCGACCCTGTAGCTCCCTCAGCCAGCCAGGAACACCATCCATGCTCCTCCAGCCCCAGGAAGCCTGACTCTGGAGCTGCAGCTCCATTTATATGGCCATCCTGGGCTCTGATTGGCTGCTCCCTGCAACCACTCTAGACCGCATGGAGGACCTCTATTGCTCCTTTCTGGGATGGGGTGTGGTAGAACCCTGAGGCCTCCAGCAGGGGGCCTCCAGCAGGGGGCCTCTGGGCCTAGTACACCCTGTCACACACACATAAAATGTATTATATTTTTTAAATCTCATAAATTTAAAGTTAATCTCGTGATTTTGGGGGTTAAGTTCATGATTGTTGAATTCCTGAGGTTGAGAATACTGAACTGTACCACCAATCCACTTTGGAAATATATAGAGGGAAGGAGACACTGTGTCAATCACTTAGTATCTAAATTATATTATTCTGTGTTGTGAAAACAAGCTTTATACTTAAATAGCCTGATCTTCCAAGGTACCGAGCAACTCACAACCTTACAACTTCGATTAACTTCAGCAGGAGTTCTGAACCCTCAGCAGCTCTGAAAACCAGGCCAGGACTGAGCATGTGTGAATGTAAATCACCATGGAAAAAAACATATTTCAGATGGAACCACAATGAGAGGTCTCATGTACAAAATGATAGGTCTGGGATGCTCAGGCAGCCCACTCATTGGATTGCTTTATAATAACTATTACAAGGTTGAATGTATTGGGCCGTAATCTGATGAGAATATCCATTGCATTATTGCATGACTCCAGGCTTAGAGAACAAGAGGTCTGGCCATTTGTTCTTGTGGTTTGGCATGTTAATGTTATTTTCCATAGAGATATGTTAATATTTTTAGGCTGATAGATACATAAGAACATAAGAACGGCCACACTGGGTGAGACCAATGGTCCATCTAGCCCAGCATCCTGTCTTCCAACCGGGTGCTTCAGAGGGAATGAACAGAACAGGGGAATTTATTGAGTGATCCATCCCCTGTCATCCAGTCCCAGCTTCTGATGGTCATTGTACAAATCTGTACAATGGTATAAGGGTTAGACCAGTCCCACACAGACTGGACTCCTGCTGCAGTCTGGACTGCAAATAAAGGACCGGGGTGTTAAAAAGATATTGAACAAATATCTAATCTGTGGAAGAACCTCAATTCATACAGGAGGGAAACTCCAATAATGAATGAATAGAAACCTTAGCTGGCCCAAGATATCCGACACGGGCATGAAATGGCATGTGGTGAGGGCAGGGGGATGTAATTAAGATTTACTTCAACCTCCCAGATAGTGATTTGAAAACCCTGGAGACGTACTGTACTATGGAAAAGGAAATCACAGATAGTAAATTACTGTGTCGTGAGCCAACGGGTTTGACATCTCTGCTGGAAATTATTTCATAGGCTGCTCTCAAAAAGTGAGTTTGACAGCTTAAACAAATTAGTGCCTAGGATCAAATAACAGGTTTAGACACTGGCAATCAGGCCTAGTTATTACTAAACCCCAAACATTTGTGGGCTCTCTTCTCTGAGGACTTCTGTTCCCTTTACACAACATTTCCAGGAAGGTTATTCAAGTGCAATGTGGAGGAGCCCCCGGTAAAACAGCTGCCACATTGGAGAGTTAAGCTCTCTCACAACAGGAAATGCAGAAGGGGAGGTTAAACACGCGGCCTTAATATTGATCTTTTGTGCACTGGCATCCTGACCCTGTGTTTTCTTACTTGATCATAGACTGGTTCTCAGCTAATACAGGATATTCCTGATGTGTGAGTATCTAAATTATACTGTGTACCCTTGACGTGTTTTGCATTTACATCAGGGATTGGAACCTTTGGCACACGGCCCCCAGTGGCCTGGGACAGCGAACCGAGGTCAGTGGGAGCTGCGATCGGCCAAACCTGTGGACGCTGCAGGTAAACAAACTGGCCCGGCCCACCAGCAGCTTACCCTGGCGGGCCATGGGCCAAAGGTTGCCGATCCCTGATTTACATTATACCTGTCTCTGCAGACTAATCTGCACCCTCCCACGGTGATACCTGGCCCCGCTAATCAGGGATCTTTTTGCACTCAGTGGACAATAGCAGAGGCTTCTGAGGAAGGTGGAAGACATGACACACCTGTCTGTGCAATACCATCCTATGCTAGATGATCTCCTCCTGACCTCAGCAAGTGGTAAGCCTATGCCCTCAAGCATGAAGCTCAATAGACACTGTAGATTCTGGTCCATGTTCTCACCCCTCTTCTGGCCACTTTGTGCCTCTTACAGTTCAGGGGTGAGCCGCACCTGTGACCTGTCTCAGTCTTCCTGTGGGCATTACTCTCACTGAGAGCCCTACACCTCTGCTTCTCTCAGAATGGAATCCTATGATACACCTTACTTTTGACAAGAGTGCTGGGTTATGGCACCCTCTTTTCCCAGCCATACTAGCTCCAGCAGGTTCAAGTGGTTTTGACCCTGCTCTAGAATCCTTTCTGGAAATTGTGACCAGCTGGGAAAGACAGCGACCGAGAACAGCTTGTTCAAAACAGAGCGTGGTTTATTTATCCTTAGGAACATCACAAGCAGAGAGAAGGCTTAAAATAACAAAAGGCCAAATGCATCTGATCTCACCTTAAACTTCATAGACTCATAGATTCCAAGGCCAGAAGGGACCGTTGTGATCATTGAGTTTGACCTCCTGTGTAACACCAGCCAGAGAACTGCCCCAAAATAATTCCTAGAGCAGATCTTTTAGAAAGACATCCAACCTTGTCCTTTCCTTGTCCCAGCCACACCTTTGGAGTCAGAGGTCGAGGCTGCATCTCTGCAGATGCTCTCTCTCAGTCTGTGCCTCTGAGTTCACATTTGTTCATTTCAAACTTCCTTTGTCTGCCCCGGAACCCTGGTCCTGGTCCAGGCTGGTTTATGCATCTTCACCGGGGTGGGGGAGTGGAGTGGATTTCAAAGCAATAGGCTCCCTGCTGTGCACAGCAATTACCGGCAAAGGCGTGGCTGCTAGAAGCATTGGTCTGCTCTTCCAGTCTACATGCTAATCCTGGTGTCGCCCATGCTCATCACGCTATCACCCAGTGGTTGGGGTGAGAGGGAGCAGTTCAGCAACTCTCCAATGGTCGCTTGGAGACTCTTGCCAGCTGATGTCAATTTGAGCAACTGTTATAATTTATGCTGGGGATATGGCCAGGGCAGGTTGGGAATCTCAGGACAGGGAAGAATTGGAACTTTTGTTCTTATCCATCAGTGTCTGGTCCTTTCTTAAAATTACTAAACTATATCCTCAACAGATTGCAGCAAGGAGACCTTGGAAGAGACTAGTTGCAGATTTATGCAAATTCAGAGGACATCATTACCGGATCGTAGTGGTATATAGAAACAATGTACTTGAAAGACGTAACATGTTGCTGTATTATCGAGAAACAGAAGTGCACTTTGGCTCATTACAGTACTCCAGAACAACTAGCGATGGAGAACGGACCACAATTCACTGCAGCACAATTTAAGTCATTCCAAACAAAATATGATTTTGATCTAATTGCTACGAGCCCACATTACTCACAAGTGACTGGAGAGCAAAGTGAGCTGTACGGCCAGCCAAGAAGAAAGTAGGAAAATTAGATAAAAAGGCAAATGAAAACTTAGGAACACTTTTACAACAGATATTACTCAGTCAGAGAACTTAATCTTTTTATTTAATGGAGATATCCTATCTCCTAGAACTGGAAGGGACCTTGAAAGGTCATTGAGTCCAGCCCACTGCCTTCACTAGCAGGACCAAGTGCTGATTTTTGCCCCAGATCCCTCAGTGGTCCCCTCAAGGATTGAACTCACAACCCTGGGTTTAGGAGGTCAATGCTCAAACCACTGAGCTATCCCTCCCCCCTGGTGACTGTGTTCATGTCAAATTGGTTGGAGAAAAGGGATGGACAACTCCATCTGTCATAAAGAAAAAGAATTCAGTGCCCAGAACATACAGCATGTGATCGAGAAGGACAGTGGCGAGTTCAACAGAAACTATCAACATCTACAGTTTGTTCCTCAGAAAGAACAATCAACAGAGCAAACTTTACAGATGGCAGACGCAGAACAAGAAGATGACGACTCAGATTCCAAACCAACCACCGCCAGCCATTGCAGCTAATGGACAGCAGATGATCAAGTTGTTCTGCATCCAAGTTCTGTAATTAGAAAACTAGTATGATTCAGAGACACCGAACAGACTGATCCTTACTGAACTTCAAAGACAGCAGGATAGTGTCAATACTGTAAATTGTAGGAAACGTAGAACTTAAAGGGGGAGATGTAATGGAATGCTCAATTGTATTATACCATTCAGCCACTAGGTGGTGCTGCATATAAAATATCATATTTGAAGGAACCTAAGCCATACCCGGCAGAGCGTTCAAAGATCTTATGATGAACACAGTTGGGGTGTATAAAAAGCAAGCTCTGTGACCAGTCCAGATCTGGTACAGGAGCATGCCAATCCCCAGTCAATCTGGATTGGCCCAGCAGCCCAGTGTGTAAATTAAGAGGGATAGAGTACAGCCCTGTCTTGAGCATCTCAGGCCATGTCTACACTACAAACTTTGCTCCTGTGCATGCATACTTGGCCGCTTGCATCAGCACAGTATGTACTCACCAGGAGTGCTTGGGTTGATGCAATGTGCAGTGCACTGTGGGTAGGCATCCCAGTGTTCCATGCACCACCCTCCAGCACAGTGCCTTTTGGGGAATTGTCACAATGCATGATGGAGCACTCATGAGTTGGGGGGAGGCTCGGAGCAAGAGGTCAAGTTCCCGTCATGCAACGTTCTCCATCCCATAATGCCATCCCAATGTCACCATTTTTGTGCCTTTCTTTTAAATCCCAAGAACCGTGACACACTTGGCGCTGTCCGCCATCTTCGACAGAAGCATGGAGCTTACACAGCTGTGCACTATTCTCATGAGTGTTGCAAACACAGGGTGAATGATCCTCCAGTATTTGCAGAGCTGCATGAAGAACTGCAGCAACAGGGGACATGACAATTTCTTTGAGGACAGACTGCTAAGGAACATTGGGAAAAGGAATTCAAGGTTGTTGGTGGCATGAATGGACTGGCTGCGGACAGTGGAGCCCTGTTTCTGGGCCCAAGAAGCGAGCACTGGCTGATGGGATCATATCGCATTGCAGGTTTGCAATGATGAGCAGCGGCTGCAGAACGTCTGGCTGCAAGGCCACATTCCTAGATCTGTGCACAGAGCTCACCCAACCCCTCCAGCACAGGGACTGCAGAATGAGAGCTGGACGGAGAGCGGAGAAGCGAGTGGCGATTGCACACTGTGGAAGCTTGCAATGCAAGTTAGAAAATCAACTGCGGGGCCCATTGTCATGCAAGTGTGCAGGGCCATTACTTGTCTCCTTCTACACAGGATTCTGGCTCTTGGCAATTTGCAGAACATCATGGATGGATTTGCAGCTATAGGGTTCCCGAAGTGCAGTGGGGCAATAGACAGCATGCATGTCCCTATTTTGGCACCAGCCCACCTTTCCACAGAGTCCATCAACAGAAAGAGCTTGTTTTCCTGTGGTTATGCAGTTATTGGTGGATCACTAGGGACGCTTCACTGATATCAATGTGGGCTAGCCAGGGAAGGTGCATGACAGTAGCATCTTTTAAGACCACAGGACAGTTCAGAAAGCTGCAAGCAGGGACATTCTTTCCCAACCAGCAGATTACCATTGGTGACGTTGAAATACCAATAGTGATCCTGGGCGACCCAGCCTACCCCTTGCTCATGAAGCTGTACACTGGCTACCTCAACAGCATCAAGGAATGTGTCAACTACCAACTCAGCAGGTGCAGAAAGACAGTTGAATGTGCTTTTGGTAGACTGAAGGGACGCTGGTGGTGTTTACTCACTAGATTAGACCTCAATGAGAAAAATATCCCAACGGCCTGTTGTATCCTGCAAAATAGTTATGAGGCAAGTTGGAGTTCCTGCCAGGGTAGAGGTGGAGCAGCTGTCTGCTGCGCTTGACCAGCCAGACATAAGGGCCATCAGAAGAGCTCAGCTTGGATCAACTGGCTGACGGAGTCACTACGGAAAGCTGAAGAGACATTTCAGAACTCCCTTTCCTTATTCCCAGAAGAGTTTTAAACAAGACATGCTTCCTGCCACTGCAGGTTTGGAGTTACTCCCGGAGTGAGGGGGGGCAGGCAGTGCATGAGGAGGGGATTGATTGGTTGCATAGAACAATAAGATTTTGGACCCTGTTTCCATGGGTCTGAGCACTGAAGACTGGCACCATTTTCCGCTGGCGGCAGTGATTTTTGCTATCCCCTGCCCGAGGGTAACAAAGACAGAGAGAGCGCAGCTGCTGCTGGGGTCCCAAAGCTGTCTGGGCCTGTGCAGCGCTGGCCGGTGTGCTGCAATGGTGCCTGCCACAGTCACTGCGCAGTGGCGTGAGATCAGGCTGCCATCCCTGGAAGCCTTCAGACAGGATGGCCGAGAACCGCCATGAGAATTTCATTGAGCTCTCTCCGGAGGACACAAGGGACTTTCCTGGGTATATAAACACACTGCTTCCCATCCCTCCCATCACCCACCAAGGGAATGAACAGCAGATAACAACTCTGGTTGTTGTAGCGTTCCCTTTTCTCGTGCCAATAAAACAATGCAAAGTAGGTATCTGTGCCCTGCTAACTTGGGGTTGGGCCAGGTGCTGTCTGCACATTTACACATTTTCGGGAGAATGCACGCACCACTTCCCTGAGGCTCTTCCCCTGGGTCGGGCTGGCCTATGCTTGGCTAGCGGGACTGGCCAGGCTGCAGCGGAGTCTCGAACAGATCCTGGCTCCTGCCATAGCTGGACCCCACCCCCACCGGGTGTCCCTTCTCCTTCTCGCTGTTCGCAGCAGGGTGTGTGTGTGTGACAGTCCTCACGCGGGGGTTGAGTGGTCAGGCAGTGTCACCTAGTGGTCGGAGCTAAGGCCCATGCCCTGCGGGGGGGTTGTTGGAAGGTGAGCACAGGCCCTTCCACTCCACCAGGCGCCAACCCAAGGTCCATTGAGGACTATCAATGAGGTGACAGCTGAGGCTGCCCTCCTGGGCCCCTTCCTATCCCTCTCGCGATTGTCCCAGTCACCTTTCCAGGTTCAGGCAGTGTGAAGGGCGCCTCCTGGTGGCAGCGTGCAGCTACCTCCTCCCACGGTGTGGTATGGACCACCCTCAGGCCAAGGGCTTTCCCCTGCTGGGGTAGTCCAAACAAAAAATAAAGGGGGTTGCCAGAGTTCAGGGAGGGCCCTTCGGGCAGTTGTCATGGGGGGAGATTTCTGCCTTCCCTCCGCTCTCCCCTGCTGGAGCTGCAGGTCACACATCTGCTCTCTTCCCCGGTGTGTCCCCAAACGAGCTGCTCCCCTGCCTTGTCACTCCTCCTCCCAGGGGAGCATTTCTACAGGTGCGACAGGGCTGGGCTGGCTGGGCCCACAGTAGTTCCTTAAACCCTGGTTTGTACACCCCATCATGGGTTTCCTGTCTCAGGCTCCACTGAAGTATCCACAGTGGCCTGCAAGGTGCTGGTGGGGTCTCCGCCAAGTACGGCCTGCAGCTCGCTGTGAAAGCAGCCGGTCTGCAGCTTGGCCCCAGATTGACTGTTGGCCTCCCTGGGCCTGCTGCAGTTCCTCCACCAGGGCCGGCTTTAGGCCGATTCAGCCGATTCAGCTGAATTGGGCCCCGCGCCTAAGAGGGCCCCGCAGCTCTCCACCCTGTCCCCAGCTCACTTCCCCCTCCTCCCGTCCCCTGAACGCTCTGCCCCCTGCTCCTCCCCCTCCCCTGCTTCCCGCCAATCAGAGGTTCGCGGGAAGTCTGAAAAGAAGCAGGGGCGGGCAGGCAGCACCAGGTAACCCAGGGTGGCGGGGGGTGCGAGAAGGGCTCCGGGGAGGTACGGCCTAGTCCGGTCCCGGTTCCAGCCTAGCGCGCCGGCCCCCGCGACTCCAGCCCGGCCCCCGCGGCGTGGCTTCAGGCCCGGCCTGGCCCCCGCGGCGCGACTCCAGGTCCGGCTCCCCGGCCCAGCCCGGGCCCCGCGGCTTCGGCTCCGGCTCCCCGGCCCGGCCCCCGCGGTGCGGCTTTGGCTCTGGCCCCCCGGCCCAGCCTGGCCCCCGCGGCGCGGCTCGGCTCTGGCCACCGAGGGGCTCTGGGACGGACCCAAGCCTGGCGAACACAGCCGGAGTGCGGCTTGATTCCTGGGGGCGGGGCTTGCTGCAAGCCCCGCCCCCAGGAATTGGGCCCCGCTCTTGCTAAAGCCGGCCCTGTCCTCCACTGTCATGCGGCCCTGCTGCTGATCCCTGTCGACCCCTCCTCCTGCATCCCCCATGCAATCTTTTCATACAGGTCCATGTTTCCATGGCTGGGCCTACACAGCCTCTGTTCCTCACAGGCCTACGAGAGGCAATACCGCCCCGTCTGCTCCAGGCCGGAGTATGTCTGAAGTGTGGAGCTGGCGTGCTTGGTTGGGCAGTGGTACCCAAGAAGGGAGAGCTGCTCAGTGTGCTTGCCACGCTGGGCAATCAGAAAAAAGCCTTTCAGAAATACGTGCGGTGTGTGTGGCTCCCAGGCTCTGTGAGCCTTGGGCAATGGAATTCACAAGTCACTCACGGGATGCTGGAGGACGGTTAGGGTCAAGAAGGGTTAGGTGGTGTCTACATTTGCATCATGTCAAACACAGTCCGCTGCCCATGGCTCTGTGCCATTCAGGAGGTGGTTTTACCATGTCACCGTAACAGGGCGCTTACATTGCTGGCAGACAAATTTGAGCATAGACACATGCACCACGAAGGCGACGCATGGTGAATGATGTCAAGCTAACTCTGCAGTGTAGCCCAGGAGTAAACGTTGAAATGTATAATTATTATTCGACTCTCCCCGGCAAAGAGCCGTTTATCACATCATTCACAAAAGCCATGATTTAAACGCAAGGAAATGATTAGTTAAGAGTCTCATAAATCTTCCAGTGCCGGCAGAGCAAACCCAAGTGCATTTTTCTTATCTAAAGAAAGGCCTGTTTCGTGGTAACATAATGCTCTTGGCTCAGACGCAGAATAAATATTAATTCGTTTCAGCAGCAATCTCCGCACGTAAATACAACACAAAGGCAGGCAGCTGGTTCTGAGCAGACACTGCTGCACCAGAGTTAAGGCTGCGATGTGGTTTCGCCTATTCTCGGATATCCACATCAACAATCTGACCAGCCTGAGACCCGCTATGCCAGCTCTGGTAGCAAAACAGATTTTTGGGGTGCAAATTTGAGCTAATCTGCTGTCAGGGTACCTGCGATACAGACTCTCTCTCCCCCCCCCCCCCCAGTTACCTGGCTGGAACATTTTGTGGAAGCAAAAAACAAACTAATGGGGATTTATAGGGGATTTTAATTAACAGTCCTCTGTGTGAGCAAAAGTCAAGCTAGCTGTAACCCTAATAACGCAAGATTTGTAAAAGCGAGAATTGTGTAAGGCAAGTAAAAAAAACACTGTGTAAGAAGTTGTTGTGACCTTGTTACAATAAGTATGAAATGTAAACTATAGTCTAAATAGTTAAGAGAAATAAAATATCAGAATAACCTATGTATAAACAAAATGCAGCTGTTGCCTATTATTGTACGTAACAAAAAGATAAATGCTGGCTGTAATTGTTTACCAGTAGTGAGACCTGCCTAGGAGGAAAAAACCCTGTGTCCTAGTGCACTCTCTCCCTCTATGCAATTGCTTAAAAATAAAGTGTATCTAACTTGCTGCACCCAAACCAAAAAGTGAGATCTCTGTTTTTCTCCGACAATTTGAAATGTATCCTAGCATTTGGGATCGGGCAGGGAAACAGCAGGGGTGGGACCCACCTTGGACCGACATTACGGTGCTGCCCTCAGTGCGAAGTAGTGTCTGGTACCATCAATTTGGGGGCTCTCCCAGTCTGGAGCCCAGTGATCGGCTTGGTGTTAATCTCTGGGGGCCGGCAGCGGTGATGAAGCTCTGTCCTTTGACGACATGGTGGCCCCTCCATCGAGCCATTGCAGCCTTAAGGCTCTCTCCAGCATCCCGGCTCCCAGGGTTCTGCTGCTGTCTAGGGAACAGCCGTGCAACCCCGCAGCACCGCCTGTGAGCTCAGGCAGGGGCAGTGCTGGCTTGCAAAGTCCTGCTGGAGCGTTAGCAATACACAGCCTGGAACTGCTGCTCAGGTGGAGTTAGGTTGCAGGTAAGTTTTTGCTGAAAACTGAATCTTGCGTCGTCTCTAAAATCTATCAAGCCCCTGCAGGTCGGTGGTTCCAAGAAGTCCCTTCTAGCCCAGGCTTGACTCAAACTCTCTTCCTCCTGTGGCCGAGCCAGCACCCAGCCACCTTACCGAAAGACTGGCAGACTGCATGTGCTCTTTGACGCTGGCTCTACGCCTGCCCACCTCAGCAGAGCACAGGGAGACGGATTAATTTGCCGAGCAAACGGTTGCCTGGAATGAAATTTCGGTGGGGTGTCTGAGCCAGGGCACTGCAGGAAGGGCAAGGCTAGTTAAAGGCATGGCCTATAGCCCAGGAGAACTGGCTTTGATCCCTGGTGCCGCTACAACTTTCTGGGCAAACCACATCAAGCAGCCTCTTTGGAGGTGCTGTCTAAGGCTCTGGGGAGGAGATTCATCCCAAGCCACTGCCGGGCTTTGGGGAGCTCGTTTTTTACACTGACAATAGTGACCATCATCCAGGTGTTTGGGAACAGGCTCGCAACACTTCCATCACTTGGTGGACGTAGGCACTGGAAGGGGCAGCTAAGCACCTAAGTGAATCTAGCCCCAAGGTGCTCATTTGACGATTTAAGGCAATCCAGGCTGGCATTGTTAGCAGGGGCCGAGGCCCTGAGAGCCCAGGAGCGGTGATGGGTGGGCAGAGCTAGGCCACGGAGGGCCTGGGCAGCGAAGACGAGCTCTTTGCTGATGTGACAGAGAAGGGGGAGCTGGTGGAGGGATGCCCAGAGACATGAGCTGGTCAGAGCCAGGAGCCAGGAGACTGATGCAGCAGTGTTCTGGATGGGGCTTTGTCCAGGATGGAGTGGAGATGGGGCAGGAGCAGAGAGGTAAGACGAGGGTGGCCTGGACAAGTGGGGATGGAGAGGCCAGGCGGGTTTTAGAGCTGGTCTGTAGGAAGATACAGCCTGGCTGTGTGAGGATCTAGTGGGGGCTGAGTGGAAAGGGGGGGACGACACATGGAAAGACGTTCAAAAGCTGCTTAATCTAACCTGTGACACGACCACTGCACTGCCGCCAGCGTCCACAGGCAGCGCGCGAGTCCTCCGTTGGGGAGGTTCACACACGAGCGCCATGGGGGGGGGCAGTGCCATGACCGTGGCCCTGCTCCTGCTCCGCCTCTTCCCCCAAGGCCCAGCCTCTTCCCGCCTCCTCCCTGAGGCCCCACCCGCCTCTCACTCCTCTCCAGGGTGGGCCACGGCCCCATCACCTTTCCCTGCCTTAGGCAAGCACCGAGGGGGTGAGGAGCGGAGAGGAGTGAGCGGTGGGAGGCCTCGAGGGACGAGGCAGAGTGGGGGCAGGGTGGAGTGCAGGTGGGCGCCCCATTTCGAAGGCAGCGGTGGGCGTCCGGAGGGGTCACCTTCGCTGCACCCGTGGCATTCCCCTCTCTGGCCTCTCCTATGCAGTGCCCATGCCAGTGTCTGGTTATTTCTGAGTCACGGCTGGGCGAGTTCAACGCTGCTTATGCCACAACGACATTTCCTGCCGGATCATCTGCTGCTTTCTTCCCAGGGTAACCTGAGCTCTGAATCCCCAGGTTCACCCCCTTGTTTGGGAGAAAGACCACACTCCTGTATTGCGCCCGAGCGCTTCGTCTGGGAGCTGGCAATCGAGGGCCAGCCCGTGACCCAGCCTTGCCACGCTCCCAGCCCTGCCACGCTCCCAGCCCGCGACCCAGCCCTGCCACGCTCCCAGCCCGCGACCCAGCCCTGCCACGCTCCCAGCCCGCGACCCAGCCTTGCCACGCTCCCAGCCCGCGACCCAGCCTTGCCACGCTCCCAGCCCGCGACCCAGCCCTGCCACGCTCCCAGCCCGCGACCCAGCCCTGCCACGCTCCCAGCCCTGCCACGCTCCCAGCCCGCGACCCAGCCTTGCCACGCTCCCAGCCCGTGACCCAGCCTTGCCACGCTCCCAGCCCGCGACCCAGCCCTGCCACGCTCCCCCGAGCGCAAGAAGGGGACGCACTGGCTGCGGAGTCGTTTATTGTTTCCAATGCAAGCTACAAAATACTCTGCATGTCTTTTCACGAGAAAACAATATTCACTGCAATTCATAGAGTCACGCGTTCATCATTTGCTGCAGAAAACGCGACCGAGCTAAAGGCTTCATTATGGCCTGATCTCAGAAATCATCAAAACCCCACATATAGTACGAGTAATGCAAACCAATGTAACCCCCTCCCTCCCCACCCCATAAGCCAAGTACGGCAGCGCACCTCCACTGAGGACACCATGAAGCAAGCGAGCAGACAGAAGGGCTCCAGAGACCAATGCTATGGGGCCGCCCGTGTCGTGACCAGAAAGGAACGAAATCTGCTCTGGGTCTGCTCGGTCTCGAGCCAGCCGGCTTAGAGTGGTTTAGGGGCCTGTCCCCTCAGCAGCTCCAGGTTACGAGTGGGCTGTTACCTAACTGTACCAGAGCACCACCGGAAATGGCACCAAACCCACTCACCTCCCAGCCTGCCCTATGGGTTACTACTCCCAGGCAGCGCTCCGTGCAGGATGGGGGCAGGGGAGAGGACAGCTGGGGTCCTGTGGAAGGATGCTGTCTACCCTGGGGGGGTACCTGTGATTGAGAGCCCCTGGCCCAGCTGTGATGCTGGCCTGCTGTTAACTCCCACTGGCAGCCCCTCACTTTCCCCTTGCGAGACAGGCCTGTTTCTGGTGCGGTGGCTGCTGGGCGCCGTTCCCGCTGGTGGCATGGGACGCGCCACGCTTGGCACACGGGCTCTGCCTGGGGCCAGCTGCGAGGGGAATAAGCTGCAGCTGTAACGGAGCCTTTCCGCTTAGCCGGTACATTTGCGCATCAGCCCCCGAGGGGCGGCTCACTGATCACACGCATTGCCAAGTGCAGGGCCGGAGGCTTCGAAGGTGCACCAGTGAGCCCTGACTAGAGCAGGGGCTGGAGCCCATGGCACGGGGCTGGAGGCATGCCTGAAAGCCGGGGGGGGGGGGGGGATTTCTCGGGGATGTAACGGTGCTGCTGCTCTCCCCCAACTCCCTGAAGGTGGCAGCGGGATCTAGTGGTTAGAACCCCAGCCTGTGGTGCTGGATGTGTATGAGGTCAGGCCTCTCTGCCTTCAGGGGTGAGGGCGCGAGCTGGGGCCATCTGGGAGCCGGAGTAAGCACAACTCCCACCCTGCTCAAGAACCAAAGCTTGAGTGACCAAATGCCCCGGTACCAGGGCAGGGCCAGGAGCCAGCCTGCCCTCGTCAGCCAGAGCCCCTTTCCGAACAGTGACCGGGGATGTCAGACCCCACCGGGTGAGTCCAGAAAGGGCTGAGCAAGCTCCGGGGGAAGAGGGAGCTATGGGAAGGGGGCTTGTGGCAAGGGGCAGGAAAGGTACGCCGGGGAAAGGTCTGTGGCTTTGGTCAGGGTACAGCTTCGTTCTGACGTCACTGGTGAGTTTCTGGCTTGCAGAATAGCCTGTGCCCCAAAGGGAGGGCGTGAGCACACACGGGTGTGCGACAACTCCCCAACCTTCCACGTGGGACCCCAGTGTAACTGATGCACTGTCAGCCGGCGTTTGCAGAGAGCCCGACACCAGCCCTGGGAGGCGGGAGCCGCCCTGTTCACCACAGTGCAGGTTAACTCCAGTCCCCACTGGGGAGGATTTAACTGCCAACTTGGTTAACTCTTTCCCTGCTCATCAAAGCAGGTAAGGAAGGAGACAGGTGACTGTCTAATGAAGCTCTGCACAATACAGCGGGAGCAACAGCTCAGTTCTGTTCTGCCAGCGTGCAGACCTGGGCCAGGACGTTTTTGCTTTTCCTCAGTGAGGAGGAAAATAAGCAAAGCGCAAGTCGTCTCTCAGGGGCCAGCAGGGCATCCATGCCCAGCGAGAGGGAGCCAGGGGTTGGCGGAGCCCACACGAGCTCTATGCTGCCCCATCTGGCAGGAGTGCGTGCGTGCTGTCTCATGCGGGCAGAGCTGCGGCATGTACCATCCTTCCCCCCCCTTATGTCTGCTTCCCCAACCCAGGGCAAGGTCTCAACCCATCTCCAGGGAAGACTGACTTGGTTTGACTGTGAGGGTGTCTCAGGGATAAACCTGACCCTGACTCAGAGGACAGCCCAACTGCCTGGGCCCTCCCCCGCCCCCCCAGGCCCTTGTGCTGGGCAGAGCCCCAGGGACTGGGAGAGCCCCGCGTGAGGCTCCAGGGCGCTGGAGACAGGATAGCGTCAGTGCGGTGGAGATGGGAACATGCAGCCCCCTGCAGTGCCTAGTGAAAAGTCCCTCCCGCACCAACCCCGTCCCCAGTCAGGCTCGTCTACATGTGACTGTTAATTTGGATTAAGGGAGGGATGAGTTGAAAGCCCACTAGCTATTCCAGATTAACTCTGTGTGTAGACAGGGCCTGACAGAAGCTACTCACAGGATGTACTGGGTCCAAGTACTAAGCGCTGAGCGGGCAAGAGTGGAGCCCACTGTGCTGGGAGTCTTTTCGGTTAGTATACGTCAGTGCCCAGACACCCCAGTGAGGGGCATTTACACGGGTGATCTAAACACGCAGAGCTCCAGCAATCTCTGGGAAGAGGCAAGGGAAGCGTCCTGAGCTCTCAGCTCCGGGCTGGTGTTTGATTGAGGGATGCTCACCTGCACTTTATTTTCAGCTCCTTACCCAGCTAGGAGCTGGGCTGGTCCCTGTTGCAACGAACGCCCAGAGCTGGGCTGATGTGTCTCTGTGGCGCCCTGCAGGCAGGCACGCCCCAGCCCCTCGTACTACGCCACTCGCGACACGGGACGGGTCACTCCAAGCAATGCCGAGGCTGGGGGCTCCCGCCGAGGTGCCGTTGCTCTAGAGCCTTTCCTTGCTCCTGCTGCCGGCTGGGGAACGGGCAGCAGGGACTGCGGAGCAGCCCCCCACCCCCTGCCTGGGAGCTCTCGCGATGCAGAGGGGGGGTGAGAAATCGGCTGTCGTGGGACAGCCAGGCCACGGACTGAGCCACCAACCAGCCAGGCGGGGAGGAAAGGGCCCTTGTGCTTTAGGGTTTGGAAGGGCTGGGTTTAGGATCTGGTTAGTCCCACTGCGCGGAGGGACTGGGACAGGCACGGACACTATTACAGCAGGCAGCCAGCCCACCTGCTTGGAGTTTTGAACGGCCGACGGCCGCTGCAGGCCCAGTGCGAGCCCAAGCTCTGAAAGGCCTCCCCGTCCCCAAGCTCTCCGACCGCGCCTGCGCGTCCTCTGCTTTACCAAGACAGCCCCCATGAGGTTCGAAGCCAGGTGGCTAGCTCCAGGCGAGCGGCCGCACTGCAGCGAGGGCTGAGCGTGCTATCCATCTGAAAATCTGGCGGGTCTGTTGAACTGAATTAGCCACCTGCTGTTGCCAGGTCCGGCAGCCGTACTCATCCTGCCATGCTCGTCCGGAGCCATCAAAGGCTGCAGCTCCGGCTGCTCCGTCCTTTCCGGGCTGCCGGCGCTCTGAGGCCTGCTGCTCCTCAAGAGAGGATTGGGGAACTGAAAGCAGCTGCGTGGCTCTGGCATCATCTGTCTCTCCTCCGGCGCCGGGCCAGCCACTGTCTTGGCATACGGGCCTGGCTCAGCCCCGGGCGGGGAGGCGACACTCTCCAGTGAGGAGATGCTTTGCTTCCACGCGGCCTGCATGTCGACTGGCACAATTTTGGTGGTTTCTGAGGAGATGTAAACAGCGAGGTCGCCCCGGTCACCCTTCCACGGCAGCTCCCTCTCCGCCGAGGTGGGCGAGGGGGGGATGATGCGGGGGCTCGGGCAGACGTCCAGGCTGCCTGCGGGGACACGGGCAAAGGAGAGTGAAACAACCGGCTGCTAGAGCCACCCACCACCATCACAGGTTTGCTTTCGCCCTCACCACAATGGAGCGTCGGCTTTCCGTTAGCGAGGGCTGCGGGGCGACTTTTTGTTTAACTGGTGTACGTAATTGTGTGTGTGGCGGCGGAGGTTTGAGAACCAGCGCTGCACTGAAAGCAGGCCCCCCTCCATGGACTTTATTCTTCACTGACCACCTCCGATTAACGAGATGGCTCACCCGCTCACTGAGCCCCACGGCCACCCCAGTCACTCAAGTCAGGGCATTCCTGCTGGGGCCGGAGACGCCAGGTCTAGCCTGGGAAGGAGGGGGGGGGTCTTCTCCGCTCCTCGTCTCATGGGCAAACAAGTGCAGGGAGAGCAGCCTCTAAACAGAGCTCTCCTCTGAGGCCCGAGCTCCCCATCCGGCTCTGCCCTGAGGCTGGATTCCAAGCTCAGCTGTGGAGCGTTCAGCACCCAGATACAACCCAGCGCTCCCTCCCCAGGGGCTGCCAGGGCTAGGTGGGAGGGTCAGTGTGACGAACTGGGACTGTTCGTACTGTGGTGTGTGAATGCTGACAGGGGAGTGTAGCTAGGATAGTCTGCATTGGTGGATGGGAGTCTGCCCGAAGGAGAATACCTGAGCGTGTAACATGAGAACGCAGGAAGGGGTTGGAGGCCAGGTGACACCTTGGCCCGGGAAACTGAACAAAGGCTGTGGGAGGGGTCGCTGAAGGCAGAGTGTTGGAAGCTGGCTGGTGAGATGGCTGGGAGGCAGAGATGGCTCTGACCTCCCAAGGGGGGCTGGGATGCCCTGGGACCCCAAGATGGACCTAACTGAGGGGGGTCCTGTTGTCTGTGCCTGCAAGACCTGTCTTGGACTGTATTCCTGTCATCCAAATAAACCTTCTGCTGAGAGTCATGGTGAATCGCAGGAAGCGGGGGGTGCAGGGCCCTGAGTTCCCCCACACTCCGTGACAGTCAGACGAGCTGGGCCTAACAAAGCAGGTTTAGGTAACCGCACTCGTGTTTGTACCAATCCTTTACCAGGCGGAAGAGCTGTGTCCCCATTGACTTATTCCTGATGCCGCCTGACAAACAAACCAGTGAAGTTACCACTGCTTTGGGTAACGAACCCTGCAGTGATGGAAGCCCCCGGTACGGCCTGGCTTCTGGCTTGAGGCAGGACAGTTCCCACCTTCCTGGCACAGTGCCCTGAGGCAGAACTGCTGGCCTTTACCCCGCCAGCTGCCCTGTGGCACTCAGCGCAGGGCTCCCCGTGAGCCAGGCACGCTCTGCTCCTCACCGGCCCAGCCTCATCACTGCCCAGGCTGCAGCTCTCCATGCCAGCCCTGCAGCACTTGCCCCCTTGCAACCGCGGGGAGTGTGCCCCCTACCAGACGCCTTCTTGCCCTGCAGGATCGCGTCCGTCGCTCGAGCGATGAAGACGATCCCCTCATCCTCCTCCTTCTCTGTCTCAGAGCTGTCACTCTCCTCGTCGTCGGAGTCGACCGCCACTAGAACGGCAGCTGCTGGGAGAAAAGACAGGGAAGCGTGGTGGGTGCAGGTCAGTCCACCTACACACCCTGCCCGCCGCTGCAGCCTCCAGGGGAAACCAGCCCAGCCCAGGGGGAAGCCAGCCCCAGCCCAGCCCAGGGACCATTTCCAGCTGCTCCGTGGCCTCTCCCAACCTTCTCCCCAGATCCCGGGCTTCCTGAAGCTCCTCCCTGTGAAGCTGCCACCCACTGGGGTTGGAGGGGCACAGGGTCTGCTGTAGCTGCAGCCTCGTCACCAGCAGCACAGTGCCAAGGGAGCCAGGGCCAAACCTGACTGCACACCCCTGGCACCTTCTGGCTGGGATCTGGGGGGCCGACACCCCCACCCTGGCCTAGATGGGATCTGACGGCGCCGCCTCCAGCCACGGGAAATGCCCAGTGAGGCAGGTGGCCCAGGACCAGCTTCTAATGAGCCCCCCCTTCCAGGGGAGCAGCACAGCCCCCCCGCCCACTGCTCCCTCCCAGCTTGTGCTGTGCCAGGCTGCTCAGGGGCATCGACCCCTGCTCTCCAGAGACCAGAGCTGGCAGGAGGCTTCAGGGAGAGCAGGGAAGGGGGCATGTTGCTTTCCTGTAGGCTCCTATTCTTACCCTAAGGGGCTACCTCCTGGGAACACATTGTGCAGAAAACCACAGGCACCACGTTCCAGGAGCCTATCCTAGTGGCACAAAAAGCCCACTGCCCTCCCCATGCCTGGCTTTCCCATGCCCCCCTGCTGCCCCTGGGTCTTACCCGTCTGCTGCCAGGTAACGCTTCTGGGTGGCTTTCCGTTGGGCAGCTCGGCATTCGCGGCACTCTTCTTCTGCTAATGACGAGAAAAGGCCTTGGGTCAGATCCCTGCTCGGGAGCCTGGGCTGAGTCCCCCATTCCCTGAAATACTGCAGAGCCGTGCTGCCCACGTGGCGCTCAGCGACTCGCCAGGGGCACCACTTCCAAACCACCCAGCGTCTGCTCTAGAGCAAACACAATGCTCGTGCACTCCCCCCCTCTCCACAACACTCAAGTGTATGCACGCACACACAGACAGCGCTCACGTACTGGTGCGTGAACACACACACACACGGTCATAAATATAAAGGGAAGGGTAACAACCCTTATGTATGCAGTTGCATAAAATCCCTCCTGGCCAGATGAACTGAGAGGGTTAAGAAGCTGGTTGGCACCTGACCAAAAGGACCAATAAGGAAAGATGATGCTTTCAAATCTGGGACGGGAGGTTTTATTTGTGCTCTTTTTGTTGTTCCCTCTCTGGATGGAGAGAGAGACCAGGCAGGTAAAACATCTCCTGAAAACGTATCTGAAATGATACCTCTAAAATTACAGAAATTGTAAGTAAGGGCAAGGAAATGCATTAGATTATCTTTTGTTTTAGCTTGTGAATTTTCCCTATGCTAAGAGGGAGTTTTATTCCTGTTTTTTGTAACTTTAAAGCTGACCCTAGAAGGGAATCCTCTGTGTTTAAACCTTTTTATTACCCTGTAGAGTTACCTTCCATCCTGATTTTGCAGGTGTGATTCTTTTACTTTTTCTTTAAATAAAGTTCTTCCTTTAAGAACCTGTTTGATTTTCAGTGTCCTAGAGACAAAGGGTCCGGTCGGTGCTCACATTATTCTCAAGCCTCCCCAGGAAACGGGGTGAAGGAGTTTGGGGGAATATTTTGGGGGAACAGGGACTCCAAGTGACCCTTTTCCTGAATTTTTGTGTAACTCACTTGGTGGTGGCAGCAATACTGTCCAAGGACAAGGAAAGGAATTTGTGCCTTGGGGAAGTTTTAACCTAAGCTGGTAGACTATAAACGTAGGGGGTCTTTCATGCGGGTACCCACATCTGTATCCCAGAGTTCAGAGTGGGGAGGGAACCCTGTCACACACGTTTAGCCCTTAGGGGTCAGATTCTCAACACCACTTTAGCCCCTTTGCCATGCTCCGGTGATGTAAACAGGCTGGAAAGGCAGTTTAATTGGCTGAGACGGACTACGCCCCTGTGTTCACACCCTACATGCTGTTGTAACAATCATAAAACATCATCTGAAAACTCATAATTTGCTGATCAGCATTGTCCTGATAAAATGTGTGTGGTGAGACTGTATGTAAAGGGGTAAGATCCCCTGTGTGGGGTTATTAGCACATGTTCCAAACCCCACAGCCCAGCCCAGGCAGAAGTCGGCAAACAGGTCTATCCTAAACAAAGGAATGTGGCGTGCCTTAATTTGCATTTAAGCCGTAAACAGAGTCATCAAGCAGAAAGGGAAGACAAAGGAAGCTCAAACAGGTGACAACAACCAGCAGGGAACATCCTTGCACACAGACTCTTTGATTCCTGGGTTTCAGCTGGAAATGCTTTTCAAAGAGGGACTAAAAAACTATCAAAAGGAGGGGCAAATCCCCAAGGTATCCCTCT
Organism: Malaclemys terrapin pileata; assembly: GCF_027887155.1. Taxonomy (NCBI): domain Eukaryota; kingdom Metazoa; phylum Chordata; order Testudines; family Emydidae; genus Malaclemys; species Malaclemys terrapin. The sequence goes on from NC_071518.1 coordinate 38,605,765, forward strand.
CTCACCCTGCCTATCTCATTCACTGCGCCTGCGAAGACAAAGGGAGCAGCCCGCTGGACTCTGGGGGAGGGGTCCTGACCCAAGGAGTTTGGTCAGTGTTGCTGTTGGAAGCATGTGGTGAGAAACTTTGCTTGAATCTAATGTAGTTTGCTCAGTTAGGCACTAAGAAGAGTTTTATCTTTATTTTTCTTGTAACCATTTTTGACTTTTATGCCTCATTGCTTGTACTCACTTAGAATCGCTCTCTTTGTAGTCAATACACTTGTTTTATTGTTTTATCTAAACCAGTGTGGTTAAACTGAAGTATCTGGATAACTCCATTTAAGGTAATAAGCTGGTATATTAGTCCCGTTAGGGAATAATGGATTTGACATATCTGGACTGTCCAGGAGAGGGCTGGGCAGTACAGGACGTGCATTTCTGGGGGCTGGGAGTGAGCTGGGGTCACCCTGCAGTAGAACCAAGGCTGGTGAGAGACAGGGTGTGACTGGCAGGCTGCAGTGACACACACACACATCTGGACGCTGGCAGAGCAGCCCAGGCTGGGAGCTATAAGAGTACGGCGTTGCAAGGCACCCCGGGTGACAGGGCAGGGGGAACGCAACCCCCCCACGGGTCTGGATTGTACCCGCCACGTCCCCCTGTTTCCAAAAGCGTCTGTGGCAGGCAAAGTGGACTCTGGTTGCCATTCTGAACCGAGTCATTGCAAAATTCAAAGCCATTTAGGCGTCACTGAAGCCAATTGCAGGTGATAACGAGGTGACAGCTGCATCACACCCAGTGACTGTGGCACTGCTCCCACCTGAGGCGGGGTTGGTTAAAGCGCTGAGAGCTGAGGATTACATGCACAGGTGCTGGGGGCACTGCCGCACCCCCTGGCTTGAAGGGGTTTCCATCATATACAGGTTTACAGTTTGGTTCAATGGCTCACAGCTCCCCCACTGTACAAATTGTTCCAGCCCCCCTGATTCCATGCGACTGTACGGTCATGTGTCACACCTGAACTAGAGCCTGATTGCGCGCCATGCATTGATGAGTCATTCCTGAGCGAGGGGCCAGCCAATCCACCATCCCAGAGCTGCTCTGGGGACTCCCAGGGCACCTATATAAGCCTCACAGGAGACACAGCAGCTACGTCTGATCCACTTCATTACATGGCTTGGAAATCTCCCCTGCCCGACACAAGCCATAGCCTGCTCCAGCCCCTGCCCCGGCCCTGTTCCTAACCCTCCTCCAGCCTCGCTTTCACTCCGGCCTTGTTCCAACCCTACTCAGGGCTCCCGATTCTGGCTCTGACCACTAGGCCGGACCATCTCCATCGTGGTTTCTGACAGCAGAGCATGTAATACAAACACTGGAGAAGACAGCCCTGCTGGGACTGTGCCCCTCACTCCTCCAGGCAGCCCTGAGGCCGAAAGGAAGCCGATGCCATGCTGGAGTTTGCGAAGGGGAGAGGGCAGCAGCTTATCTGTGTCACTGCGGGGGCTGTTTCTGTGGAGGGGATGCGAACAGCCTTGGAGCCTTACAGGAGGGACAGGAATTGCCCCGTACACACACTGCACAGGAGTTTGCTTCAGCGTAACAGCCCCGGGAGGGTGTCTTTCCAGGTGCGGACACTGGCCGGCTTTGTGCGTGGATCTCATTGCCACAGATCCACCATCCACTTCCTGGCCAATCGGGGCAGATTTCCTGGGACTGGGGGTGCTGGACATTTGAAGAAGGGGTCCCATAAGATCACTAGAACCATAGGAAACCGTTGGTGACACATAACTCTCCTAGTCAAAGGCCAGATTCACGGACGGAGCCGCTCACGCCTGGTACCCACTAAATGCACGGCTTGGCAGACGGGCCAGCCCAGAGCCGCAGGCTCACAGCACCTGAGCCAGGATCCCCAGGGCCTGCAGGCTGCCCGCTGTCCCGCGTGCTCTGGCTAACCCGAGGCTGGTTCCCACTCTGCTGCCAGCCGGGGCACAGTGTCTGGCTCCAGCTAGCAGAGGGAGGTTGGCCCATGCAAGATGGGTAAGGCAGGTGGGGCGGCGCCACCCCTAGGGAACTCACCTTTTTCCTGCCATCTTTCTTCAGCCTGGCCTTGCTCTTGGCGGAGCAGACGTTGTGCTTCGTGGACTTGAAGGTCTCCAGCCGCCTCTTCATGTTCTGCTGGAATATCTCCTTGTCCTGCCGCTCTTGGGTACTCGGGGAGATGAAGTGGCGGCTGTAGCTGGCCTTGTACTAGCCGAGGGAGGAGGCAAAGAAACACAGATGGAGCCTCTGGGGAGGTGGGGGAGTGATTCATTCTGGGGCCGTGAACCGCTCGTCCCTCCCCACCCACCCCAAGGGGTCTGCCCGCTGTGGCTGGCTTCTCCACAGGCCTAGTGCCGCGTGCCCCTCGAGCCCGGCCCACGGCCGCACGGCACCGTCCCAGTGACGACGGAGAGGCGAGGACACAAGCTCCTCAGGCTGCCCTGCTCTGGGGCCGTCATTCAGCGAGTGTTCACGCCCCACGGGGCGAGATGGCCAAAGACAAACCATCCCCCCTGCCCCCGTTTCAGTGGGTGCCGTGCACCTAAACCCCCTTGGCAGCTTTGAAACACTCAGCTGTCGATGTCATCAGTTCTCAGGCACATTCTTAAAGTTGGGGCAAAGTTCATGCGCTTCGGCTGCAGCGGGACCTAGGCCCAGCAGCCCAGGGAGAGCTTGCGTGGCCGAGAGCGGGCAGGGGCCCCGAGATGCACCACGTTGGTTTTGTGTCCGTGATGCAAGAGGTGAGGTGTCGGGCAGTGACAGCGTGGGGGGGGGGCGGGGGCGTGTACGGGTGCCATAGGCTGCTGGCAGCGGGTGGGGGGGGGAGGGGGCTGTGCATGCAGGTGCCATAGGCTGCTGGCGGTGGAGGGGGGAGTGGGGGCCATGCATGCGGGCCCCATAGGCTGCTGGCGGTGGAGGGGGGAGAGGGGGCCGTGCATGCAGGCGCCATAGGCTGCTGGCAGCGGAGGAGGGAGGGTTGCATCTGTCTGTCTGTGCATGCGCTTTAGCCCCATGTCCTGTCACGGTGTGGCACTGCCTGCCATACTCTGCGATTCCTAAGGGCTGGCTGCGCTGGGGCATTCCTCCCTCCGGAGCACAGTGACTGTGGGCATCTGTCTACGCGGCATGACTTTGGGAGGGGCGTCTGCACTGCAGTGGGGGCAAGCCCCCCAGCCGGGGTACAAGCACTCACACGAGCTAGTGCACCAAGAGGAGCCATGTGGACATTGCAACTCGGGTCGGAGCAGCAGCCGGGACCTGCGGTCACCACGCTTGGGGCAGGGCAGTGTGCAGACAGGGCAGCGGTGCCCCTGGGGCAGGGTGCAGAGAGCACAGCGGTGCAGACAGGACAGCGGTGCTCCTGGGGCAGGGTGCAGACAGGGCAGCGGTGCAGACAGGGCAGCGGTGCCCCTGGGGCAGGGTGCAGACAGGGCAGCGGTGCAGACAGGGCAGCGGTGCCCCTGGGGCAGGGTGCAGACAGGGCAGCGGTGCCCCTGGGGCAGGGTGCAGACAGGACAGCGGTGCAGACAGGACTGCGGTGCCCCTGGGGCAGGGTGCAGACAGGGCAGCGGTGCAGACAGGACTGCGGTGCCCCTGGGGCGGTGTCCTTGGGCAGATTTCTAGTCAGAGCCAGAGTCTGCAGTGCCAAAAGTGGGAATTTGACGGGACCGGACGGCTCTTTGGAGCCATGGCCCCGCAGCTGGGAGCAGGCCGCCACCCCGACCTCTACCAACGCCCATCAGAGCAGTGGCACCCACGCCCCCGGCTACCGCAGCAGAGGGGAACGTGGGGGAGCGGGGCCAAAGGAGGTCAAACACTGGCTGTAACTTTGAAAAGTGCTGCCCCAGATATACGGCTGGCCTAGGCCCCTGGGGAAGGGGCAGCCCCAGCAACCCACATTAGTAGCAGCAAGTTGCTCCCGGGACAAGGAGGAGCCCACAGCTCAGAGGGGTTTGGGAGATGCTGGTTGGGAGAAAGCCTCTGGGAAATCGAACCAGGGCCTAGTGATTTGTACTGGGTTCAGAGCCCCTTAAGAACGACCAGCAGGTGGGACTGATGCAACCGCTCCTGTTTAGGATGGGGCCAGCTACGGACAGGCTTCTCCTGCGTCGGTCCCGATCCCTCCCCTTGCCCCCTGCCCCAGGCCGATGCGGCCGCTCCGGGCACTACACAGGGCCTCTCCCTGTTTCATGTTTGGCTCTATTTCCCGTCCCAGGGATACGGCCTGATGGCTACTCCGCCTCCCTTGCCCGTTTAACTCAATACCGCACCATCCTCCTGGGCACAGAGACACGAGCTGTGGGCGTGAAGCCCCGTCCAGCTCAGTGCTAAGCAAACTCCCAGGGCTCCGGGACCAGGCGATTCTGACTAGTTCTGCTCACCACGACCCTGGGAAAGGACACGCCCAGGGGCCAGGCTGGTGCATACAGCGAGTGCTCGCCCAGCACTGGGCCAGCGCCCTGCTCCGGTGAGAGATACCAGGAGTGGGGAGGGCTGGTTTCTATGTCCCCCCCAGTGTTTCCTACGGCTCCTGTCGGTGCTGCAGTGAGGTGGTGACAGGGACCAGGAACGCTCACCCTCCTGCGCGGTTTGTAGAGGCTCCCGCATAACACATGGTGCATCACAGCATCTTCCTTATCCCTCCTGCTCCTCACGGTGTCGATGACCTGCAGATCCAGACATGCGCCGCTGCCGCTTTCCCTCCTGCGAGGGAGACATGGGCAGAGCTCTCAGCGCCCCCCGCTGGGGCAGGCGGGACAGAGCCAGAGCGCGGGCGTCGCACGGTCAGTCTGCCAGCGCCAAGGTAGTGGGCGAGTTCTGTGCGCCTCCGGGCCAGAGCCATCACAGCACATGGCCTGGGGCATCGGCAGAGCTCGCTGGCTCTCCACGCTCTGAGCTCCCTGCACGCTGTTCTCCAGCCCCCCCTCTGGCCAGTGCTCAGAGTTCGGCTCGGCCCTTCCGCAGGGAGAAAGCAGGTGTGCGTTTGTGTGCCGGGGTGCGCACCTGTTGTGTGTGCCTGTGCACACAGCCAGGGGCACGGCCCGGCTCCTACACACTCAGGGACAGGGCTCATAGCCTGGACACACAGCCCAGAGAGAAGCAATTCCCTGAGTCACGGGTACCTAGCTCAGCTCTGCCAAGGCCAGCAGACAGCTGGCCCCATGCGCCAGCTCCTCGCCCTCTCTGCCACCACCCAGCCTGTCCCGTCCCTCGCAGTGCAGGGAGTAGTCTGTCCCCCCTGCCCCACCCCTCCCCGCCTCCCCCCATGCATACGGGGGGCCAGAGAATGACACTGCTCTGATGAACCTTGTCAGAGCCCAACCTTGCTCCAGCTGGAGCCCTGCTTCTCCCGTGCTCCCCATACCTCCCCAGTCGCCCCTCATCCCCCTGCCCCACACTTCTCCCATAGCCCCACTGAACACATCTCCCCCTGCCCCTTGTCTCAGCCCCTTTTCCAGGGAAAGATCCATCCCCACCGAGGAGTGGAGAGGAGCCGGGAATGGGGTGGAGTGGGGGGGAGAACGTGGGAGAGGTGTGCGAGGAGCCGTGGGGACGTAGCAGATATCAGCGCTGACTGACAGTGTGAACGCACCGTCTACGCTTCCTCAAAACACCCTGGGAATTCACACGCCAAAAACGTTGTTAGCTTAATGACGCTCCCATTTTCTACCCTTGCAGCGCACTGAACCACCCGGAAGTCACCAGTTACGGCAGCTTCACCCGTACCAACCTCGGCTCACGGACCTGACCACACTCACTCGCTGCCAACGTATGGCAGCGGCCACGGGACACAGCGACTGCCCACAAGCGCAGGAGAAACCCAGCCAGAACTCCAGCCCCCCCCTCTCCCGGTACCACTAGTGATGTGTCGGCAGGCGGGGTGCGGGAGGGAGCTAGCTGCCGGCGAAGCAGAGCAGACAGAGCGTGTGTGAGCTCTGGGGTTTTTGAGGGCGGAGGCGTCGGAGCAGTAAGAGGGCCCTGCAGTACGCGATGCAGGGAAGAGAACGACAAATCCCAACGCATGGCCTGCAGTCACCGCAGCACTCGATGCCCCAGAGGCGGCTGCAGATCTGCCACCCAGGGCAGGACACGGCAGCCGCAGCCTGGACTGTTTGCAGGCGCATGGGAGGTTGGGGGGGCTCCATTCCTCCCAGCAGCCACGCCTCTGCAGAGCCGGGGGCAGCACATAGCCCGGCCGCGGGCAGCGCACTCACAGGAGGTTTGTGACCGACGACTCCGACATGGAGGTCCTGCTGGGCATGGAGGGCAGCGTAAGCCTCGAGGCGGAGAGCACGTGACCACCCTAAAGGGAGCAAGAGACCAGAGCAGCGTCAAAGCCCCCGCCTGCGCTCTGGCAGCCCCCCCGCAGAGCCGAGATGGGAGGTACCAGGGTTCTGCTGGCACCTTGTGTCCCTCGCCAGCCACCGAGCCGCCAGCTACCCTCTGCTGGCACCGCCTGCCCCTCTACCCGACCTGGGGGCTGGGCAGAGCTGGCTGCCAGGAGCAATTGCTAGGTGCCCTCAGAGATATTTGGCAGTTTGTGTTTTTTACTATTGATGGGCCACTCAGGGGCAGTGCCCGGGGGCCCTGGCTGGGGAGTGGGGGGAGGCAAGCACTCAGGGGACCTGGATGGGGGGGCAGCACTCGGGGGGGCCAGGCCGGGAGAGGGCAGCGCCCAGGGGTGGTTAGCCAGGGGGGAGGGGGCAGCGCTTGGGGGGCCCGGCTGGGGGGCAGCGTTTGGGGAGTCCCACTGGCCCCGCTTTCTACCCCTGGCCCCAGGCTCACAGGGGCTGCCAGCTGTCCCTAGGGGACCTGCTCTGGCCCGACAAACTGCGACTGCCACGGCCCTGCCCAGGGTGGGCTGCCAGCACGGGAGGACTGGCTGGCCTGGGAGCCGGGGCAGAGCTGGTCCCTGTGCTGGCGGGGAAGTGCCCCCAGCAGGGTCGGTTCATCCAGGAGAGCTGCAGGGGTCAGGCCCCGCCATTCCCCAGCGGAGCGGCGATCTAGCTGCCGCCGGGCAGGGCGTGCGGTAGCTGCTGGGGGCTGCACTGGTACCTGATCCACAAAGCTGATGGCATCGCGGATATTCAGCTTGCAGTAAACGTCCCAGATTTCGTCTTTGAGCCGATAGGCCGATTTCCGCATCAGGAGCTGGCTCAGGTACCTCTTGTCGAACTGCTCCCATCTGGCACAAGAGGGAGGAAGAGGTGGTGAGCTCCCATGTGCAGGACGGCATCCCCCTCGCCCCGGCACACCTGGGATCCCAGCCCAAGGGGCAGGTTAACAAGGCATCTCCCCTAACGTTCAGCCACATTCCCTGGAGACAGGTCCAGCAGCAATCGAGCTGCGATTCCCAGTGGCGTGGGGGCGAGACTATTCCATGGGGGTGGGGGCAATGCTCATTCGGGGGCCGTGAGGGGAGGGGGTGGGGCGAGGGCAGCCCCGGCAGTCGCTGGCACGAGGGAACAGCTGTGCAGCCGCTGGGGGAGGAAGATCTGGCCACTGGCGTGCGAAGCTGGCCAGGAGCGGCCCCCCGTGCTGAGAGCACCACGGCTCCGTATGGCAGGCAGGGGGCCGAGGGGCGGGAGGGCAGAGAGAGCGTCCTGTGGGAGGGGGCGGGTGGCAGGAGGGGACCCCGCAGGGACTGCGGCGGGCGGGCGAGTGGGGCAGGGCAGGCTCTCCCGACCTGGACCCGCCCCCCATCAGGAAATGGACTTAGGGCTGTGGTGCCTCATGGGAACTGTAGCTCCAGAGCCCTCGTGCCCCACGTCATCCAGGGGACTCGTGCCTGGCTGGACTCCATCTCCCATGGAGCCCCGTGGTCTCTCCCCGTGGCCAAGCGCCACGGCACATCGTGGACTCTAACAGAGCATGGCAGAGGCCCAAGACTGGCATGAGGGCGCACGCCATACGCTTTCTAAAAATATGTTTCTAAGTGTGACTATGATGTAACTGGAACATACTTCATGCAAAAGATCTCCTGTAAGGTATCATTACAAAGCTTATAATCTACTGAGTGTGATCATCCGATTTGTATAAATGTACCACTCTTGTATCTGAAACTAGAAATCTGAAATAGAACTCTGAGGGCCTATTGTAGTTATGCGACGTGTGGGCCATTCATGGTGGTTTGGAATCTTGATGGCTCCCACGGACTAGGACAAGTGACTGTAAACGGCTGTTTACCTGCACACCTGTCTGTACCTGTAGACCAGCCTGTGGGTAATGAAAAATGGGGTCTTACAGTGACATGTGACCATGTCACCTGACACTGGAATCCATCTTAAACCTGGTGCTTTTCCATTTAGAAGGGGGGTGGGGACCCAGAGAGACAAAGGATTCCCGCCTTGTGCCAAAGCTATAAAAGGGGGTGGAGCAGGACAAGGGGGTTCCAGTCATGAGAAAACCCCTAGTTTCCACCTGAGCTGGAACTAACAAGGACTGTACCGGGGAAAGGATTGGGCCCAGACTAGGAAGGAATCTAGTCTGTGAAACAAGCTTATTGGAACATCTCTGAGGGAAAGATATTACCTGTAATCAGTTTCTTAATGTATTAGGCTTAGACTTGCGTGTTTTGTTTTATTTTGCTTGATAAATTTACTTTGTTCTGTCTGATATTACTTGGAACCGTTTAAATCCTACTTTTTATACTTCATAAAATCACTTTTGTTTATTAGTAAACCCAAAGTAAGTGATTAATACCTGGGGGAGCAAACAGATGTGCATCTCTCTATCAGTGTTATAGAGGGCGAACAATGTATGAGTTTACCCTGTATATGCTTTATACAGAATAAAACGGATTTATTTGGGGTTTGGATCCCACTGGGGCTGGGTGTCTGGGTGCTGAAGATAGGTGACCTGCTGAGCAGTTTTTGGTTAAAGTCGGCAGCTTTGGGGGCGTGGACCAGACCTGGGTCTGTGCTGCAGCTGGCTAGCGTGTCTGGCTCAACAAGGCAGGGCTCTGGAGTCCCAGCTGGCAGGGAAAACGGGCTCAGAGGCACTCTCAGCACATCAGTCCCAAGGGGGTCTCTGTGACCGAACCTGTCACAATTGGCCCTTCCCACCGGCCGGGCCTGGTGCTGAGCAGGGGCTGAGAGAGGAGGGCACCATGGATTTAAAAGTGTGCTGAGCAAGCCCATCTTGCATCTTCCTGGCCCCAAGGTCACAGTGCAAGAAGCCGGGAGGTCAGGGCGGGTGTCAGGGTTGGGGGCTGGGTAGGCAGGGTTGAGGCTGGGACCACGGTGGGTGGAGAGATGAGGAAGTTGGGGGATGGGGCGGGGAGAGAAGGTGGTTGGAGCTGGGGTGGGCGGGGAGAGGAGGAGGTTGGAGCTGGGGTGATGAAGAGCTCGGGGCTAGGGCGGGGTGGGTAGAGAGGCAGTTCGGGGTCAGGTTCAGAGCGGATGGGCAGATGAGGGGGTCGGTGTTGGGGGGCGGATGGGTGTGGGTGGGGCGATGAGGGTGTCAGGGGTTGGAGCAGGGGTGGGGTGGTCGGGGTGATGAGGGTGAGGAGTTGAGGTTGGCGGGCGTTGGGGTGGGGGTGGTTGGGGAGATGAGGGTGTCAGGGTTGTATGGGGAGAGGAGGAGGTTGGCGTGGGGGTGGGCAGAGTGATGAAGAGGTCGGGGCTAGGGCGGGGTGGGCAGAGAGGCAGTTTGGGGTCAGGTTCAGAGGGATGGGGAGATGAGGGGGTTGGGTGACATGTCACACGAGGGGGCCAGGGTGGGAGGGGGCGAGCCCCCCCCCCCCCCCAAGGCAGGCGCTGTTGGCTCTCAGGATGCGATCGCAGGGACTGGAGGGCCCGAGACCTGCTGGGCTGCACTGTTCCCCTCAGTCCCAGGGAGCAGGGCCGTGGCGGGGCCCTGGGGCAGAGAGCAGCACTGGGCTGGCCTGCCTCCCACCAGCCTCACGTTGCCCCTCTCAGGCCTGCAGAGCGAGGGGTCCCCACTCAGTGCCCCACAGCTGGCACGTTGCCATGTGCATGGGCCCAGGGAACACACAGGGCCAGAGTGCGACGGGGGAGGCAGCCGTGGCGGGGGGGGGCCAGGAGCGGGCAAGGGGGGGCAGAGGCCTCCAGCACACGGGGGCACTCACCTGTCTCGCCAGTAACGGTAACCATGGTGACCGACCACATCCTCTACCGCTGCCAGAATGTGGTCAAAGGCCTTGGAAAGAGAAAACACAGTGAGTGAGTGCTGGGGGGGGTCCAAACTGGCGCCCCATCCCTGCTGGAAATTGCCCCTGCCAAAAGGAGAGCTGGGGCAGGGCCCGTGGCACGCAGGGCTGGGGAGACGCCGGCCGTCCCGGCTTGGCCCCACTACCTACGTGCTCGTGCAGTTCCTCGTTCAGCGTCGGCTTGTGATGGTCGCTCCGCTTCACCTTCAGCCACTTCACCAGCGGCTTGATGGTCAGACCCTGAAACGGCAGAGCAAGGCTCCGTGGGCACCGAGCCAGCCCCAATTCCCCCCAGCCTGGGCGGCAGCTACCCTGGGCCTTTGGCACTCCGCTCTCCCCTCCTCTGAGCGCTTCCCTGGGGGAGCCCGCCGAGCCATCCGCCTCAGTACACAGGCAGACGGGGCTGCTGGGCCAAGATGCAGCACAAGAAAGGAGGTGCTGCCCCAAGGCCTTGGCACCAGGAGACACGTGCCTACAGCGTACCAGGGCCTCGATGCCTCTCGCACGCCGGTGTCAATCAGACGTGGCTCCGGTGCCATCCAAGTGACACTGGGGGCAGGGAGAGGAGAATTGGGCCGTATGGCAGGGGCAGGGACCTAAGTATAGGCTGATGTGCTGAGCTCCTTCAGAAGCTGCCTGCTACAAGCAAAGCTGACAGATGCCTGGTTTCTCGGGCAGGGACGAAGCCCTTGTTAGAGCGGCTGCTGGAGCAGAGCAGGGGAGGGGACGCTTGGGACCGGCAGCCCCCAGGCAGGCGGTTAGCTACCAGCCGGCGCAGCGAACCACCCAGTCATTCAAAATCCCGGAGAAGTGCAGGGGAAGCAGAGACCAGGGCACAATGCTCGAGGCAAGAGAAGGGGAAACCCCCGCATGGCTAGACATGATGGAACAAACGTGCTGGGGCTAAATCCACCCCGGGGCAATTCCAGCAAAGGCAGCGGAGTCACACCGGGGTGGGCTTGACCCACTGACGTCAAGGCGATGAGGACCAGTCTCCGCAGGAATCACAGAACCGCGGCAGTGAGTAGCGCGGGTTTACAAAGCACACAAGTCTCGCCAGCCTGGCTCGGTTGCTGGCTTTGGCGCGGGGCTGTCGGAGTTCCGTACTCGTGTTTCACGAGAGCGAGTGAGAACATGCCTCACTGAACGCTACCCGTACACCATCTCTATTGTCACGGCTAGGACAATCTGTGGCTGAAGATGTACAGCACCTGGCACCGTGGGGTCTAAGCTCAGACAACACTTAGGATGCAGCCTGTGAATTCAGCACCAGAGGGCTTCCCCTCTCCCTTCCTCCACGGGGCGGGAGGCTCCATCCTGCCCTGAGCCGGCTGGTTCTGCAGCATCTGTTGTATTGCATGCTGGAGAGCACCGGTGCCCCATGCCCATGTCCAGAAGCAGAATGCAGCAGGGGGCTCCCGTCTCCCAGAGGGACTGGCCGCCAAGGACTGGCAGAGTAAAGACCTCCAGCCTCAGAAACTTGCCAGATTTCCAGAGATGCCTCAGCACCTGTCGAGGAGTGGGAGTCTCCCCAGTCGGACCATGGGGACACACACACACACACACACACACACACAGAGCAGCACACACCTGGCCTGGCACACCCGGGGCGGGCAGAGAGCAGCACAGGGCAGGGCACACACCCGGCCTGACCAGGGACTTCGCCTCGCCAGCATTTTCGCAAGGTCACAGTGCCACCTAGTGGACACGCCTGAGTCTCACCCTGGGGACCATGGGGGAGAAGCCCAGGACCCATGTTGCTGTGTCTGCACGTGCAGGTGGATGGGCTCTGGTCTGGCCTGCTCACAACTAACCCAAACAACCTCACACACGTGTGCCAGCGGCACCCGCCCGAGCTGCAGGGTCTGACACCCGACTCCAAGGCCCAGGCCTGAGCAGACCCACCCACAGACGGAGAATGAGGCCCGCTCACTAGTACTCACGAGCAGCACAAGGGGAGGCACCGCTGGCACCGTGAGCACTGCTGCCCACCGACCGTCTGGCCTCGCCCTGCACTGCACAGACCAGAGCCTGTGCAGGGAAAGCGGACAGGGGCCTGGCCAGCAGGGGGGCCAGGACTCACAGGTGCAGCTCTCCACTCCCCTCCGGCCCCCAGCTCTCTGCAGGCTCTGCCTGGCAGGGCCGTGTGGCCCGGAGCTGCCCTGAAGGGGCAGGGGCAGGAAGGGGCTCTGTCTGGCGGGGGGGTCAGCACTTCCAGGGGGTAGCCTCCCCCCTCGCAGTCTCTGCCAACGTCCCCAGCAGCAAGAAATCCCCCTGGCGAATGAAGGGGAGTCCTGCTGCTGCTGATAATACTGGGGGGGAGAGGTGGGGAGGCTAAGAAAACAGTCCCCCATTGGCGACCCTGCCTGGCAACCTTGGAGCAGCTTCTCCTTAGGCTGAACTGGGTGTAAGTGCCAGGCCTCAGGAGCAGAGCGAGGGGGGAAACACGGGGGGGGGGGTGTCAGGCGCCAGCCAGCTCCCCCTTTAGTAGCCGAATGCCTTTTGCTCCCTCTCCTGCTGCCCCCTGGCTCTGCGCCCCAGGGCTAGTGCGTGTGCCCAGCCTGCGTGCCGGGACCAGCGAGAGGAGCCGGCTGGTGCCAGGCAGAGCAGGCGGGCGGGTAGCTCCCAGCCCCGTCTCTCTAAGGCAGGTTTTGTCTAAGAGGGAGAAGCAGCTGCCCCACTCAGAGAACTGCTCTGGGCCCTGCGATGCCCCAGAGGGGGCAGGGCTATCTGCCCATATCCCAGCAGCCCCCTGCTCCAGTCCTCCGAGTCCTGGAGTGCTACCTCCAGCCTCCTCCACCCCAGGCCTCGTACCTCCCCATGAGCTGCCTCCGATGCCAACCCCTGCAGCTGGGCAGGAACCACCGCTAGCCCTGCTCTCCAGCACAGAGCCAGCCTGGAGGTCTGGTGTGGTTGTGGGTGGCCAGGCCCTGCCTTGCTGACCTGCACGAGGACGGTGAAGAAGACCACCACAATGGTCGTTGCCACGAAGTAGTCCTTGGCTCGCACCTTGTCTCTGTCCAGCAGGATGACCAGGGCAAAGGCGACGGCCCCCCGCAGGCCCCCATACGACATCACCACCTGGTCGATGCGGTCCAGCGGCGTGAGGCGGAAGCGATTGAGCACCCAGGTCTGGAGGACGACACCTAGGGGCGAAGGGGAGGGATGCGGATGAGGGTCTGGCCCGGGTGCGTGCTCTACAGGATGCAGCCGGGGACAGGGCTCTTACAAACCCTCTGCAAGCGCCCCCCGGTCCCACCCCTGGCAGATTCCCCCACATCCCGGGGACAGGGGCTGAGAGCTGCAGACAGCACAGGACAGGAGAGCGACTGACCCACGGCCCGGAAGAGCAGGATGAAGAGCAGGGTGCCCAGCACCAGCGCCGTGTCCCACGCCCACTTGGAGGTGTCCACGGCGGAGATGCCCAGGAACATGAAGATGACGGTCTCGGAGCTGCTGGCCAGCGTTTTCATGGTGTACTTGACAGTGGTGCGGGATTTCCGGGAGATGTTGGCTTCCACATATTTCTTACAGCAGATCCCACAGAAGGTGACCCTAGAGGACGGCAAGAGCTCGGGATAGACACGGGCAGGGCCATGCTGCCCCTGGACACAGCTGCCCCCTCCCCACTCCCTTTGCACTGGCGGGCGAGTGCCAGGGGCCCTGGACGCTCACTGTGACGAAGTGGGACTGTTCTTAATGTTTCCTCTGAATACTGTGTAGGTGCCTCAGTTTCCCCTATGCATTTCTTAAGTCTCCAGTGTGCATAAATGGCCAACAATCTGTATCCTAGCAACAAATGGCCAGGGCGCTCACCCCCCCCCCCCTCACCGTGCAAGGGAATTGCTAAAGGTGAACAAAGAGATCAGGTGACCTCCTGGCCTGGAAAGAGACAAAGGCCAGAAAGGAGGGGCTGGAGGGGGTTTCAGTTGGGAGCTGGCTGGGGACTAGGGGTTAGGGCAGACGGGGGTGTCTGGCTCACTGGCCCCCAGAATGGACCCGGCTGTGGGGTCCGGTTCTTTGTACCTACAAGCTCTGTTTTAGACCGTGTTCCTGTCATCTAATAAACCTCTGTTTTACTGGCTGGCTGAGAGTCACGTCTGACTGCGAAGTGGGGGTGCGGGACCCTCTGGCTTCCCCAGGACCCCGCCTGGGCAGACTCACTGTGGGAAGTGCACAGAGGGGCATATGCTGAATGCTCCAAGGAGAGACCCAGGAAGGTGAAGCTGTGGGAGCTTCTTACCCTGAAGACAGTCTGCTCCATGGGAGAGGAGGCTCCCCAAAGTCCTGACTGGCTTTGTGGGGAGCAGTTTCAGAGCATCGCCCGGGGGCTCCGTGACATTCACCACAGTGGGACCCACCTCTCCCGGGTCCCCCGCCTGCTGCTCTCACTCAACTGAGCCAGAGGGGCCGAGTCTGCGTGTGCAGCAGGGGAACCAGCCCTTCCCCACTGGGCGGCCCCAGCCGTTGCTCGGGCAGTGCTCCCGTCCCATGTGGCAGCCTGCAGAGCCCTGTGCCATGCGATAGTCACGCCCGTCTCATGTCCAGCTCCAAGGTGCTGCTGTCCGGCATCGTGTGGCTGCCCATGTGCCCCGGCAGACAAAGGCCTGGCCATAGGATCTAGAGACAGGGCATACAGCACCTGCGGCGTGTCACAGACAGCGTCAGCGACTCACCAGGCGCCCGGTGCAGAGCTCAGCGGCCCACGCCCAGAGAGGACGACAGCAGAGCCCACCAGCACACCAGGGTTTGCAAACTGCCCGTGGTTCTCCACATACCGTGTGCCAGGCTTGCCAGCTACCGCGGCTGCTCTGCCCTCTGGGCTCTGAGAATGGACAGAGTCAGCCTCACCCGCCACCACCCTCTGCCCGCCCCCAGCTGCTGGAGCTCCAGCCTCAGGCCCTAAAGCCAGGCTGGGCAGAACTGGCTTCTTCCTAAAGCCCTCCTGCTTCCCCCGGAGCACTGCCTGCCCTCCCCTGCCCTGCCCCGGGGAGAGCCCCTCCGAGCCCCCGAAGGGCCAGCTCTTCAGTGGCAGCTACAAATGGCCCTTCCTCATTCAGTCGCAGCTTTCTCCAGGCTCTGCCAGAGCCCTTACGTGGTTCTCCCTACGCGCGGCCTGGGCCCTGGAGTTCCTGCTCATGGCCAGTGACTGAACAAAGCGAGAGGGAAGCGGCCGGATCAGACCCTGGGGCACTTGGCTCCAGGATGTTCCCTGACATGGGCTGGGCAGAGACCGCCGTACATGGAGCCCCTCGCGGACGGCAGCACCCTGGGCAGTGCCTCCAACAGGCAGGTCTCTGGGTCCAGGGAGGTTCTGAGATGGTCAATCCGGGCACAGAACGTCTCCGAGCGAGCCCGGACGCCAGCTGTCTCTGCACTGCAACTGTAACCACCTAGGGCTGCTCGTCGAAACGCCGCCGGGGGGTCAATCCGCCCAAGGACAGAGCTTTCCCAGGGCAGCATCTGGGCAATTTACCCGCAGACAGGAACAGCGTCAGCACCTCTCAGCAGCTCCCGTCTGGCCCCGGCTGTCTGCCCTTGCCCTGACATCCCTACCCCACAGCCTCTCCTCTGTCCCGCTGGGGAGGCACTGAGAGGCTCCCAGAGGGGGAGGGGGGAGCCTGCCACTACGGGGTGGGGGGGGAAGCTTTGTCCCAATGCTGCCATCTCTGCTCCTTCAGCCGAGTCCCCGGGAAAGGCCCTTTCCCGAGTGACAGGAATCTAGCTGCTGAACCCACAAAATCAAACCAGTCTGGCCTCAGAACCCACCCGGCGACCAGGAGATCACAGTAATGATGTATGCGATCCAACGCCCGGCTCCAGGGCACCGGCTTTGCAGCCCATGTGTAACACCAGCTCCTGGGGAGAACGGGCCGGGCACCCCCAGCTCAGTTCCTAGGAAAGGGCCCCAGCGACTCGAGCGGGGCCGGGGCGTCTCAGACGGAGCACGTGGGGTCCGGAGAGAGGCGGAGACACTGAATGCAAAGGGAGCCTGGGAGTCCCACCGTCTCCTCTCGCTGTCTCAGGCCAGGCCGAGAGCAAGAACTGAACCACGGCCCCCTACGAGGTGGGGGGGTCCACGCAGAGCAGTCATTGCTGCCCCTTTCGGGGCAGGCTGGGGTGTGGGGAGAGGAGCCATCTGGAATTCGACCAGGGTGACTATTTCCTTGCCACTGACTGGTCCATTTACAATCTCATGGGCCTCCTTGGCGGGAGCCGGGAGGTTTTGTGGTGATGGGAGGGGGCTGAAGTTTCTTTGCTGCCGCTGGTTGGGGTGTCAGAACTAGAGCAAGCTCGGCTCAAGGTTTTCGAGGTTCGGGGCCTCGGGGGGAGAGCGCCGAGCGCTGGTAACAGGGCAGCCAGGGCCTGGAGACGGTCAGCACCTTGGGTGGGAAAGCTAGTGAGGAATGGTGGAGATCAGCTCGGTGGGGGCGACGCCTGGAGATCCCCTCACAAGCAATTAACCCGTCTATTGGGTGACTGGGTCAGTGCCATTGTCTGGCCTGGCTGAGCGGGTGGCACAGGCCGGAGTTAACCCTTAGTGCTCCAGAGAGCTGGGCCCACTCCAACAATCAACAGAGATCCAGGATATTCACAGCGCTCAGACTCTGCCCCGCGCTTCACACGAGACCTTAGACGGAGAGCTCAGAGGCTGCAGGTCATGCGGGGGAGGAAGGGTCACTGGGGTCTGGGCCAGGGCAGCAGGGTGGGGGGGCAGAAGGCGGCTCAGGCTTTGTCTGTCAATGGGGTTAAAATAAAATTGCAAAAACCTCCCCCCTCCTCCCAGCACAAGAATCTCATCTGTCACTGGGGCCCCTGGACTGACTCCGCCGCTGCGAAAATCTCCATCCCGCCCCAGTGCTCAGAGACCCCTCCCCCACCCATGGCACTGGGGCTCCTCCAGCCCCCCACACCTCTGCCTGGCTCTGGCAGGGGCTCAGTTGGGGGCTGGGCAGTGCCTGGCACAACTGCGCCTGCAAGTTGGGATTGAGGAGCAGCGTGAACAGGGTGAGGGTTAGTGTCGGGATTCAGGTGCACCAAGGTTTGGAGGGGGCCACGAGTCAGAGCTGAGAAATACCATGAATAGAGGTTTCAGAGTAACAGCCGTGTTAGTCTGTATCCGCAAAAAGAAGAACAGGAGTACTTGTGGCACCTTAGAGACTAACAAATTTATTAGAGCATAAGCTTTCGTGGACTACAGCCCACTTCTTCGGATGCATATAGAATGGAATATATATTGAGGAGATATATATACACACATACAGAGAGCATAAACAGGTGGGAATTGTCTTACCAACTCTGAGAGGCCAATTAATTAAGAGAAAAAAAACTTTTGAAGTGATAATCAAGCTAGCCGAGTACAGACAGTGTGATGATAAGTGTGAGCATACTTACAAGGGGAGATAGAGTCAACGTTTGTAATGGCTCAGCCATTCCCAGTCCTTATTCAAACCGGAGTTGATTGTGTCTAGTTTGCATATCAATTCTAGCTCTGCAGTCTCTCTTTGGAGTCTGTTTTTGAAGTTTTTCTGTTGTAATATAGCCACCCGCAGGTCTGTCACTGAATGACCAGACAGGTTAAAGTGTTCTCCCACTGGTTTTTGAGTATTTTGATTCCTGATGTCAGATTTGTGTCCATTAATTCTTTTGCGTAGAGACTGTCCGGTTTGGCCAATGTCCATGGCAGAGGGGCATTGCTGGCACATGATGGCATATATCACATTGGTAGATGTGCAGGTGAACGAGCCCCTGATGGTATGGCTGATGTGATTAGGTCCTATGATGATGTCACTTGAATAGATATGTGGACAGAGTTGGCATCGGGGTTTGTTACAAGGATAGGTTCCTGGGTTAGTGGTTTTGTTCAGTGATGTGTGGTTGCTGGTGAGTATTTGCTTTAGGTTGGGGGGTTGTCTGTAAGCGAGGACAGGTCTGTCTCCCAAGATCTGTGAGAGTAAAGGATCATCTTTCAGGATAGGTTGTAGATCTCTGATGATGCGCTGGAGAGGTTTTAGTTGGGGGCTGAAGGTGACAGCTAGTGGTGTTCTGTTATTTTCTTTGTTGGGCCTGTCTTGTAGGAGGTGACTTCTGGGTACTCGTCTGGCTCTGTCAATCTGTTTTTTCACTTCAGCAGGTGGGTATTGTAGTTTTAAGAATGCTTGATAGAGATCTTGTAGGTGCTTGTCTCTATCCGAGGGATTGGAGCAAATGCGGTTATATCTTAGAGCTTGGCTGTAGACAATGGATCGTGTGGTGTGTCCTGGATGGAAGCTGGAGGCATGTAGGTAAGTGTAGCGGTCAGTAGGTTTCCGGTATAGGGTGGTATTGATGTGACCATCGCTTATTAGCATAGAGAGTGATCCTTTACTCTCACAGATCTTGGGAGACAGACCTGTCCTCGCTTACAGACAACCCCCCAACCTAAAGCAAATACTCACCAGCAACCACACATCACTGAACAAAACCACTAACCCAGGAACCTATCCTTGTAACAAACCCCGATGCCAACTCTGTCCACATATCTATTCAAGTGACATCATCATAGGACCTAATCACATCAGCCATACCATCAGGGGCTCGTTCACCTGCACATCTACCAATGTGATATATGCCATCATGTGCCAGCAATGCCCCTCTGCCATGGACATTGGCCAAACCGGACAGTCTCTACGCAAAAGAATTAATGGACACAAATCTGACATCAGGAATCAAAATACTCAAAAACCAGTGGGAGAACACTTTAACCTGTCTGGTCATTCAGTGACAGACCTGCGGGTGGCTATATTACAACAGAAAAACTTCAAAAACAGACTCCAAAGAGAGACTGCAGAGCTAGAATTGATATGCAAACTAGACACAATCAACTCCGGTTTGAATAAGGACTGGGAATGGCTGAGCCATTACAAACGTTGACTCTATCTCCCCTTGTAAGTATGCTCACACTTATCATCACACTGTCTGTACTCGGCTAGCTTGATTATCACTTCAAAAGTTTTTTTTCTCTTAATTAATTGGCCTCTCAGAGTTGGTAAGACAATTCCCACCTGTTTATGCTCTCTGTATGTGTGTATATATATCTCCTCAATATATATTCCATTCTATATGCATCCGAAGAAGTGGGCTGTAGTCCACGAAAGCTTATGCTCTAATAAATTTGTTAGTCTCTAAGGTGCCACAAGTACTCCTGTTCTTCTTTTTTCATGAATAGAGGGGACTGCGGGTCGGGAGTGAGGAGCAGCGTGAACGGGAGGGGGCTGCGGACACGGATCGAGGAGCAGTGTGAATGGGGGGGGCTGCGGGCACGGATCGAAGAGCAGTGTGAATGGGGGGGGCTGCGGGTGGGGATCGAGGAGCAGTGTGAACAGGAGGGGGCTGCAGGTCGGGAGTGAGGAACGACGTGGAGGGGAGGGGGCTGCGGGCGCAGATCGAGGAGCAGTGTGAACGGGAGGGGGCTGTGGGCAGGGATCAAGGAGCAGTGTCAAGGGGGGGCTGCAGGTGGGGATCGAAGAGCAGTGTGAATGGGAGGGGGCTGCGGGTGGGGAGTGAGGAGCAGTGTGAAGGGGAGGGGGCTGCGGGCGCAGATCGAGGAGCAGTGTGAACAGGAGGGGGCTGCGGGTCGGGAGTGAGGAGTAGTGTGACCAGGAGGGGGCTGCGGGTCGGGAGTGAGGAACGACGTGAAGGGGAGGGGGCTGGGGATCGAGGAGCGACGTGGAGGGGAGGGGGCTGGGAGTGGGGATCGAGGAGCAGTGTGAATGGGAGGGCTATGGCGGGGGATCAAGGAGCAGTGTGAAGGGGAGGGGGCTGCGGGCACGGATCAAGGAGCAGTGTGAACAGGAGGGGGCTGCGGGTGGGGAGTGAGGAGCAGTGTGAAGGGGAGGGGGCTGCGGGTGGGGATTGAGGAGCAGTGTGAACAGGAGGGGGCTGTGGCTCGGGAGTGAGGAGCAGTGTGAAGGGGAGGGGGCTGCGGGCGCAGATCGAGGAGCAGTGTGAAGGGGAGGGGGCTGCGGGTGGGGATTGAGGAGCAGTGTGAACAGGAGGGGGCTGCAGGTGGGGAGTGAGGAGCAGTGTGAACAGGAGGGGGCTGCGGGCGCAGATCGAGGAGCAGTGTGAAGGGGAGGGGGCTGCGGGTGGGGATTGAGGAGCAGTGTGAACAGGAGGGGGCTGCAGGTGGGGAGTGAGGAGCAGTGTGAACAGGAGGGGGCTGCGGGTCGGGAGTGAGGAGCAGTGTGAACAGGAGGGGGCTGCGGGTCGGGAGTGAGGAACGACGTGAAGCGGAGGGGGCTACGGGTGGAGATCGAGGAGCAGTGTGAACGGGGGGGCTATGGGGGGGGATCAAGGAGCAGTGTGAAGGGGAGGGGGCTGCGGGCGTGGATCAAGGAGCAGTGTGAACAGGAGGGGGCTGCGGGTCGGGAGTGAGGAACGACGTGGAGGGGAGGGGGCTGAGGGTGGGGATCGAGGAGCAGTGTGAACAGGAGGGGGCTGCGGGTGGGGAGTGAGGAACAGTGTGAACGGGGGGGCTGCGGGTGGGATCCAGGAGCGACGTGAAGGGGAGGGCAGGGGCTGTGGGAACCTGCTCCCACAAAGATGCGCCACGCCCACCCCACGGGGCCCGGCATTCCGCCCGCGCAGGCTGGGGGAGGCCGGCTCTCGCCCGGGGAAGAGCCTGGCGAGGGCTGCGTGCGCCAAGCGTGCGGTACTCACGCGAGGATGGAGGAGAGCGAGACCATCTCGGCGGCGAGGTACGCCATGTATGCCAGCAGGAAGACGAAGAGCGGCTCGATGATGCGCACGCGCTTGGTGAACCTGGTGATCAGCGCCAGCAGGAAGGCGAAGAGCAGCCCCACGGCCGCCCCCCCGAGGCTCACCACGAAGAAGGAAGCTGGGGGCACAAGAGCAGAGCCCCATGGAGTGAGTCTTGCTGGCTGCAGCCTTGGCAGAGGGCGGCTTGTACCTACCACCAGAGGGAGCCCGGAGACCTGCCCGCAGAGCCTGCCTTTGGAGCGGCCTCTACTGAACCCGGCTAACTGCAAAGGTCGGGACGCGCTGCACAGGGGCTGCTCGCTGTTCCTTACTGACAAATATGGAGAGATACCTGTCTCATAGAGCTGGAAGGGACCCCGAAAGGTCATCGAGTCCAGCCCCCTGCCTTCACTAGCAGGCCCAAGTACTGCTTTTGCCCCAGATCCCTAAGTGGCCCCCTCAAGGATTGAACTCACAACTCTGGGTTTGGCAGGCCAATGCTCAAACCACTGACCCTGCTCCGCCCCCTTCCCCAAGGCCCCGCCCTCACTCCGCCTCTGTCACTGCATTTTTAACGGGCACGTCGCTTGTCAAATAAACCCCCTTCGGAGGAAAAGTGATGTGCCCGTTCAAAATGTAGTGACAGAGGCGGAGCGAGGGCGGGGCCTTGGGGAACAGGGCGGAGCAGGGGCAGGGAGAGGTGGGGCAAGGGCAGGGCCTTGAGGGAGGGGGTGGAGCAGGGGTGAGGGCGGGGCCTTAGGGAAGGGGGTGGAGCAGGGACAGGAAGAGGAGGGGCGCGGGCGTTGCCCTCGGGGGGGAGCATCCCCGGGAAAAACTAAAAGTCAGCACCTGTGTCTCCGACTCTCTCGCACTCTGGCCAGTGCGTGGACCGCGGAGTGCTGGCCTGGCACAGATATGGAAAGCCGGCGCACCCAGCGTAGTGAAATAGGAGGCAGGGAGCAGCTCTCTCTTAGGACAGAGAACGAGGCCTGGGCCTCCTCAAGGGACACAGACCTGAGGCGTGGCAGAGTCTGATGAGGAGGCCTCCAGCGGAGACAAAGGACCCCCCTGGGAACATCTCGGTACTGCCTGGCGTGGCAGAGGGGGAGATATTGGACAGTCCACTGGGAATGAGGCGTTCACCTCCTGATTCCAAACGCTGCCACCTCTGCCCGCCGGGGGAGGCAAAGGGGAGCTGCGGCCCCTCCCCAGGATCAAAGGCAGCCACAAGGCCCCGGGGAACAAAAAGCAAAACCTTCTCCTGTGCTTTTCCTGGGGGCCACCCCCTGCAGCCTCCACCCCCACTCCATCCCCTAGCTGCCAAACCGCCCGCACGCCCCCCAGAGCAGCTACGCAGACAGCCCAGCCCACAGGGCAAACCGAACATTTGGGGGCAGCAAAAAAATCAATGGAATTGAATCTATAAATAAATACCCCAAGAATTACAGGATTGGACAGGGGATCGGCGAGGGACGGGGTAGTCGGTGCTGCATAGGGTCACACACCCACAGATATATCCCAAGGTGCTAAACTATTAATTTTTAAGACTGTAAAAGGCAGCCAGAGACTGAACACCTTTCATAAGCATTTGTAAATATCCAACTCTGACCTTTCACTCCATATTCTTTATGAAAATACACCTATGATATGACGTAACTGAGATGTACTTTATGCAAGATGGGTCTTGTAAGAGATCATTGGAAAGGTTATAATTTACTGAATGCGATTATTCAAGGTGTGTGCCTGTATCGTTTCTGTATCTGAAGTTAGGGATATTGACCATGTATCTGTATTTCAGCTATGCTACTTTGGGTGACGCCACTGCCAACACTTTGGGTACAACAATGGAAAAGCCAGACAGGGCAGATGGCCCATCAGCGAGGACGATGGACTGTGAAAAGCTTGGACTTCCTGGGGACGCTCCACACTGCCCCTGACTCATGGACGCTGTGATCCTACAGAGTCAGGTGGTCTTGTCACCTGACACTAAACATTACCTGGGACTGCTTGTAACTTTCCACTGGAAGGGAAGGGGGGGCTCAAGTTTGGGGAACAAAGGATTCCCGCCTTGTGTAAATCCTATTGAAGGGTGGGGAGGAAGGCACACGGGTCTCCTCCTCCTCTCCATGGCCTGTCTGCCCAAGAAGAAAGACTGATAAAGTCTCCTGAAGGGAAGGCGGGTGGGGAGTCCAGGCTGAGACAGGGTCCAGTCTGAAAAGGAACAGAACTGGAACTCTGAACCACAGAAACTTTGCAACCTGCCTAAAATAACATTTAGGGTGAGAAATTACATTGTGTAACCTGTTTCTTAAGTCTATTGAGCTTAGCTTGCGTATTTTGGTTTATTTGGTCAGTAATCTGCTTGGTTCTGTCTGTTCTCTCTTATATTCACTTACAATTCACCTTTTGTAGTTACTAAACTTATTTCTTGTTTATAATATAACCCAGTTTCTGTAATTTCTAACAGGGAGGAGGGGGAGAAGTTGTGCACATCTCTCTCCACATTGAGGGAGAGGGCGAATTTTATGAGCTTGCGCTGTACAAATATTTCTATACAGCGCAAGACAGGGTTATTTCGGGTTTGTCTCCCAAAAGGGGGGTGCACGTGAGGGCTGGGGGAGCCCCTCACACAGAGCTGACTTCAGTCTGTTTCTGCAGCAGGGGGTGTGGGTGTGTTTCAATAGGCCGGCGAGCCTAATCCAGCAAAACAGGGAGGGGGAGCCCAGGCTGATTGAGCAGGGGAGGCTCAGTGAAACCCCAGCACATTAGATGGCACCAGAAGGGGGGTCGAACCCATCACACCAACCAACCAAAACAAGCCCCCACCTATGGCTGGAGACCAGAGGCTGATGTTCGCTGATGTATGATCTGTGAAATGGGACATGGGCACATGCTACAACAGGGCTGGGCAAACTTTTTGGCCCAAGGGCCACATCGGGGAATAGACATTGTATGGCGGGCCATGAATGCTCACAAAATTGGGGTTGCGGTGTGGGAGGGGGTGATGGCTCTGGTTAGGGGAGCAGGCTCTGGGGTGGGTCTGGGGATGAGGAGTTTGGGGTGCAGGAGGGTGCTCCGGGCTGGGATCAAAGGGTTTGGAGAGCAGGAGGGGGATCAGGGCTGGGGCAGGGGTCCGGGAAGGGGTGCAGGCTCTGGGGTGGGGTTGGGAATGAGAGGTTTGGGGTGCAGGAGGGGGATCAGGGCTGGGGCAGGGGGTTGGGGTGTGGGGAGAGGCTCAGGGGGTGCAGGCAGGAGTGCTGGAGTGGGGCCAAGCTGCTGGCAGTTTGCCCACCCCTGTGTTACAAGCTGGCCCCTTGCAGCCAGATGCTCGGGGCGGGCTGGGACTTGCCTCGTAACCTCAGCCGGCTCATCTCCTGACCAGACCTCTGAGCCAGGCAAACTTGGTTAAGGTGTGTTGGGCTTGTATAAAATCATAGAATCACAGAACTGGAAGGGACCTCGAGAGGTCGTCTAGTCCAGTCCCCTGCCCTTCTGTCAGGACTGAGTACTATCTAGACCATCCCTGACAGGGGTTTGTCCAACCGGCTCTTAAAAACCTCCAATGATGGAGGCTCCACAACCTCCCTAGGCAATTTATCCCAGTGCTTAACCACCCTGGCAGTTCGGAAGTTTCTCTGGCTTTTGGTCCCCATCCCCTGTCTGTCTCTGTCTGTCCATCCAGAGAGCTCCTTGGGGGCAGGACTGCCTATGGGGCAAGCGGCCTGCACACCGGGGCGCTGACAGACACAGCCAGCCAGCACGGACATCTGGCCAGGTCTATGCACAAAGCCAACGGTTAGCGGCTGCGCCCTGGCCGTCTCCCACGGAGCTGGCACCTGAGAGCCGCTTCTACAGCCTCCGTTTAGACTCACTTGACTCACCCAGTTTCTGGCTTGCAGCCACGAGAGCTGGGAGAGAGCTCCTGGGTCACATCTCCCCTGTCTGCCAGCCGGCCACAGCTGCTCAGAGTACGCGGTCCCGTCCAGTTTACACATCCCAAGCGATAGGACTTCCGGCACCTCCCCTGGGAAGCCAGTCCACCGCAGTCCCTTCCATTGGCACAGCATCTGCCCAACTCACCCGCCTGCTGTCCCCTCTCCTCATGGCTGCTCCTCCAAGGCGTTCCCTTAAACAGCCCCCCGGACACACAGCGAGCTAGGAATGTCTGGTCCTTTCTAAGCCTGTCACGGTCTCTTAAGGACTTGGGATCTTCAAGCATTTCACCCTGGAGACCGGCTGTGTGCATGGCCCGGCACTCCAGCGAGCTGCCCAGTGGGTTGTACAGGGGCAGGGCAGGCGGGCGAGTCCTTTACAATACCCTGGAGGGGACGTCGTCCTGTATGGCCCACCATGCACGCGTGACACAGGCTGTCAAAGCAGCTGCCCACCTGTCACCGGCCCTGGGCTGTATGGAGGGCACTTGTCTGCATGCAGTGCTCCCCAGTGCCAGCCAGTCTCGTCTCCCCAGCAGGGGGCGCTGGCAGCCACGCCCGCACTACACACCCTCCAGCAGAGAAAACAGGCCTGGGCACAGCGTGGCTAACAGAGAGGGGCTGGAGACACACTCACCGACACCCTTCAGGTAGTCTGTGGCCTGGACATGCGCGGGGCCCATCTCCACAAAGGAGTTAAAGACTTTGTACAGCACCTGCAAGGCAAAGCAACGGGGTTAGCCCAACGCCTGGGCCCGATGGACCAACAGCCCCTTCTTGACTCTAGCCTGCGCTGTCCTGGGAAACGTGCGGATGTGTTTCTCCTTTTGGGCATGTGATGCCTGCCCCTGCAGACCCTGGGCCGTACTCACCACGGTGACGGCGTCGTTCAGCAGGGACTCCCCAAACACGATGATGAAGAGGGTCTCGTTGATGTGGACTTCCTCGAAGACGGCCAGCACCGCCACAGGGTCCACAGCCGAGATGAGGCTGCCAAAGAGCAGGAAGTCCATCAGGCCAGCGTCCACGCCCGCGTCTGCCAGGACAGAAACACACCGCTCAGGGCACCTCGGGAGGGGACGTGGACTGGGTCTCAGCCTCCTGTATCTCCAGCTGCACCCACCTCACGCTGCCCAGGGGAAGCAGACCAGGCTCCACGCCCTAAGGGCCCAGCCAGACACACCAGGGAGCGAGAGAAGCGAAGGAGGGAGCCCACCCGCCCTGCACAGAGCTAGGGAGGTGCCTGCGCTGGGGAGGCCGCTATCACGGCACACAGAGCAAGGCCAGCCTGGCAGGCCCTGATAAACAACCAGCCTCGTGTCTGCTCAGTGGTGACCATGGAGTGGGCAGGAGATGCCACGTGTCTGTCTCTGCACATCACGGCAGACAGGGCACAACGCGGGGCCCCTGCTGTCGGCAGCAGCTCTGCCAGAGGGCTCAGAAGGGACCTTCCCCTGTTCCTAGAGAAATTCTCCAGTCTCCATTTTGTCTGCGTGGTCTCAATTCTGAACAAGCAGGAGCCAGGCCACTCCAAGAGGAAATCTGCAGATCTGGAGTACCTCAGTGCTAACACAGGGTGGGTGAAAAGTTCAGTTAATTGGCAGACTGCCCAGGAGTGCTAAGATGGTGCCCTGGCAAAAGGCCCAGTAGGTGAGAGGCTTGGCAGAATCATACCTCTGAAGGCAACAGCAACAGTGAGTATGTGCAGAACGGGAAGGGGTGACAGAAAGATCAACAGCCTCAGCCTGAACTGACATGGGACGGGTTGGGGCTGCTTCTTCTGGTAGCTGAAGATGAGGTGACATGGGTTAGAACAGTATAAATACTGCTGTGCTGACAGGCAGCCAGTCAGTCAGGAGCCGGCGAGGAGAGCGATCGGGAGAAGACGGAGTAAGAGTGAGGAGCCAGCAAGAAGAGCTGCTGGAAAGGAAGTCGAAGAGCGGCTGCTGGGAAAGAGAGATCGCAGAGCAGACACAGGAGCCACTGAAGAAATTTTGGAGCAGAGCGAGAGAAGCTGCCGAGAGAACCAAGTGGCAACAACTACGAATGGCGAAACGGAGCTGAGGGAGAGTGAAATTGGAACACTAACAGCAGCTACAAAGCTGTGACGAGAGAGTCAATGAGGAGTCCGGTGGCATACAGACTAACACGGCTACCCCTCTGATACTTGGAGAGTGACAGTTTAAAATCCTGAGGAGAACCCAGTTGGGAGAAGCTGCTTCAGCAGCAAGTAAAGAAAGATGCCAAAGGATTTACAAAATAAGTTAGTTTTATTATCAGCATAGTGTAGGGTAGTATTTAGTATTAGTGTGCGTGTGTGCACACTAATAAGAATGCATAAAATATTGTTATTAATTGAAATTTACTTATGTAAAATCTAAAGTATAATTGAAGAACTGCTGTCAATGATTGGTTACAGACTGGCCATTTGTAGAAAAGTGCTTCACTTAGAATCATTTGAACTGTTTGCTATTGTGGTTTGAATGCTCTTTTAACTTGCAATAAGGGATGTGTGTCTTATTTAGGACTGTAGATTATATTGTATTGGGGATTATTAGTTACAAGAATACTCCTGTGCCAATCACTCTATCGGAAGGTTATATCCGTGTCCTTCAAGTGTTTCCTTAACAACCCTGGAGACCCAGACCCCAGGAAGAGCAGATTGAGGGGGCAATAGGGTGGTAGTTTTAGGGGCACCCCAGAGTCTAAATTTCAGGGTAACACCCTGGCAGAGCTGCTAGGAGCTGCCCTTGACTGGGGCGCTCCCTCTCTTCCACATCCCCATCCCCCTTGTCTGCCCACCCAAGCTTGCGGAGGTGCTGGAGCCTAGATGGGGTTCTGCTAGCAGTGCTGGGACCCCACCAGCTCCCTGCAGGAGGGCCAGGGCTGGTCTCTTCCCCCCAGCCTGGGGAGGATACCAGAGGAGCGGGTGGTGAGGAGGTTGTGGGCTGAGGGAGAGAGAGAATGAACGTGTGAAAACCTTGCCCTGGGGGCCAGGGGGTGGCACTGGCTGGTCCTGA
Organism: Malaclemys terrapin pileata; assembly: GCF_027887155.1. Classification (NCBI taxonomy): domain Eukaryota; kingdom Metazoa; phylum Chordata; order Testudines; family Emydidae; genus Malaclemys; species Malaclemys terrapin. The sequence goes on from NC_071518.1 coordinate 38,633,649, forward strand.
GGGTGCAGCAGCCTCGAGGAGTCACCGAGTAGCCCCTTGGGGAAAGGGGTGAGTGGCAGGGAGTGGGGGAGGACTATCTCTGGGACGGCGATGGCTCCGTCTGAGCAGTGACTGCCAGCCAATGCATCAGCCATGTTTGGGATGTGCTGCAGCTGCCGGTGGCCACCCAGAGCTCAGAGGCACATGGGGACGAGGGGTCGGATAAGAGGAGCTTCTCCACTAAAATCCCTGAGCTCCCCAATGGTGGGTGCGAACCCTCCCTGGACTTCGCGGAGCCTCCGGCTGCAGGGCCATGCTGGGAGTACGCAGCACCCCTGCCCTTGCCCAGTTTTATTCCTTTCTCATTCCCTGGTTTGGTGTTTGATGAACCCCCAGATCATTTCAGGTGTCAGAGGTGCTGAGCGAGAGGGAGCCTGGCGTCAGTCTGAGGTTAACTCCTGGGCTTGAAGTGAAACGCAGAGGCAAGGGGAGCATATAGAGCAGCAAACAGAGAAGAGCAAAGGCCTTTGTATGTATTTTATGAGCACAGTCAAAGCTTGACTAGCTTAAGAAGGGGGAAAAGCCAAACATGGATGACTTGCAAGCTCCATCCAGTCTGCAATTGCCAGGCAACATCGCAGACAACTGGAAAAAATTCCGACAGAGGTTTGAATTGCATTTAGCAGCCACAGGGGAAGAGGAGAAAAATGATAAAGCGAAATCCATCTTTTTGCATATTGTGGGGAGGAAGCATTGGATATTTATAACAACTTTAAATTTGAAGAAGATGAAAGCATGAAGTAAAATACTCACTATTTGAGGAGCACTGTGTGACATACTATACCTTGGGGGAGCACTCTGTAACTCTCCTACTCCTCATTTATAGAATTGTATGCCATGTGAGGAATCAGGGGAAAGTTTATGATCCGCTGAAAGTCATTGTTCTAGCTAAATATGTAGATCATTAGTGCATATAAAGTTATGAGATTGTGTAGTATGGTTGTCACTAAAACATGCTGTAAGTTGGGGAATCGGCAGTTATTCGCTCCCCAGAGACAATAGCAAGGAAAGTAACCAGTGCCCGGGGGGGATGTCAAACAACCATCAACAGCTATTGTCCAGCAAGGAGCTACAATGCGATGACTCACCTGCATGAGGCCACCCCAGGGGAATCGCTCTACCTTGCCTGGGGACTCAGCAATGCCCCCAGACATGTTTTCCAAGCACATGGACTGAGGGTATAACACAGAACACAGCGGCCCCAGACTGCGCCTTTTCTTCTCTCCCCCTCCCACCTATGCTGCGAGCAACAAGGACGCTGAAAAGACTGAAGATTCCAACAGAGGAGACTGGCCCAGGTTTCAGGGATGAAATGCAATATCCAGTGGGGTGAGAAAAACTGCATCATCTAAATGTTGCCCAGTCTAATAGGGTTGAGAGTTTCGACTGAGTGCTTCTATTTTGTTTTCTTTTGGTAACCACGCTGACTTTTTGCTTATCACTTATAATCGCTTAAAATCTATCTTTTGTAGTCAATAAATTTGTTTTATTGTTTATCTTTACCAGTGAGTTGCCTGAAGTGTTTGGTAAATCTGCTTAGGTTTTACAAAGGCTGGTGTCTGTCCACTTTCTATTGATGAAGTGGTGAACCAAGTAATAAACTTGCACTGCTCGTCTTGAGCAGTGCAAAATGGTACAGCTGGAGGGTGCAAGCCGGGGAGAATTGGGCTGGTGCCTTTCTCTGTGTGATTCATGAGTGGCTCTGGGAGCATTCATGCAATCTAGCTGGGTGTAGGGCTTCACATCCCGCTGTGCTCAGTGATCACAGCGCCTGGAGGGGTTTGCTACTTGTCACTAGCAAAGCATTGTGAGAGACAGCCCAGGCTGGAGAGTTAAGGGGGCACAGCGGTCCCACAGTCCCAGGCTGCACCCCGGAGGTCCTGTCACATGCTGCCTGCCAAAGAGGAATGAGACCTTTGAGACAGACACATTTTGTACATGCATGCAAAACCGATGACACCAGAGAGCAATGTCACAGAATTAAGGAGCATCACTAAGTGAGTTGACAGTGTCTCTGGTCAGAGATAGAATCATTTGTAGCATTACAGACAGTGTGCTAAGAGAGAGACTGCTCTGTGAAGATTTAACTTTAGAAAAAGCAGCTCTCCGGACAGGCAGGGCAGCAGAAACTGTGAAAGCACAAGCCAACGCGCTGAATTCACCAGAAGGGGTTATCTGTGTAGTAAGTACAAAAGAATATAGCCAGAAAAGGTCAAATCAAAGCGTGGAACCACTCACTGTGAACACCACTGCTGGGGGGAGATTGGGTACAGCCAGCTACACATGTGTGTTGTCTTTGGGAAACTCTATCATAAATGTGGGGGAAATAATCATTTTGCAAAATGCTGCAGATTCCCAAAGCAGAAAAGTGACGTGTGTTAAGTTGAAGACAACCTGGTTGAGGACTTTTACACACGTGCCGGGATCTAGCTAGCCCGATGAGAGGGACTGGATACTGCCCATGACAGCGAATGAAACAATTATTCCACCGAAACTGGACACAGGAGCTCAGGTCACTATTCTGTCTGAACAGGATTATGAGAGACTGAAGATAAGACCAAAACTGGGACCAACAAACAAAGTAACTGGTTATTCTGGAACAAATATACCAGTAAAGGGGAGGTGCATTGCTAGCATCAACCATAAAAACAACATGTACAGGCTCCTGTTCATTGTAGTGCCAAAGGACGCGACATCAATTTTAGGCCTGGCTGCCTCGGAAAAACTCCATCTGGTAAAACAGGTGCTGTCACTATAAGATCATACTGACGCTGGCTATGGGGCACTCTTTTGGGAATATCATGATCTGTTCCAAGGGTTGGATTGTTCCAGGGTGAATATACGATCCAGATGAACAAGCAGGTCCCTCCAGTTTCCATCCATCTAGAAAGGCAGGGCACCAGTGTCCCAGAACATTTTGCATTCTGTGCAAAATGCCATTTGCACTCCGTGATAAACTCAAGGCTGAGAGCAATGCAAGTAATACAAAAAAGGGAGGAGCCAACGGAAAGCGTGAGCTCCCTAGTCATTGTGGAGAAAAGCAACGGCCAGCTCCACATATGCTTAGATCAGCGAGACTTCAACAAGGTGAAAAAAAAGAGAGAACATTTCAAACTGCCAACCAGAGAAGAGATTATGGCTCAATATTTCAGCACGTTGGCTGCCTCCTCGGGATTTTGGCAGCTAAAATTAACTGAAGAAAGATCAAAGCTATGCATATTGAATACCCCATTTGGAAGATACGGATTCTTACGCCTACCCATCAGCATAGCTTCAGCACCAGAAGTGGACCACAACCACACATCTGATTCATGAACATATTAGCGGTGTCAACACCTCAGTGGCACGCTTGGGAAGCACGGGGGTCGAGAACGCAGTGTAGGTGTGTGCGCAGCTCACCGCAGACTCGCTTGTGGGGTTTTTTTTATTCTTTTCTCATCCCGGCATGTTGTTTAATGAACCCCCAGATCATTCCAGGCCTCCCAGGCGTGAGTGGGGTGGCCAGTGGCATGGCCAGTTCAGTTACCATCCAACTCCGGCTGCCCTGCCACCGGCCCCACGTGTTACAAGAGGGGCAGATGTCCCGGGGTCCAGCTCACTTACCCATCAGCCCCGCTTGCTTCACGCCCCAGAGGGCGGCTCCGGTGGCGAAGGAATTCCACAGCGTGCCAATCACTGCGTAGGTCAGGATTGCCCCGAGATTGTCAAAGAACAGCCGGCTAGGCATGAAATAGCCCGAGTCCAGGACGATGGGGGGCAGGAGGAAGAGGAAGAACATGCTGGGCTCCAGCTGGTACTCCGCTCTCTTAGCGATGGCCAGAACAATGCCCCCAAGGCCCAGCCCCAGCAGGATGAGAAGGCAACTCTCTGGGACCACGGACGTCACCTTCCTGGACAGCTGGAACACTGCAGGGCAGACAGGGAACAGGGCATCACTGCGGGGCCCCAAGCCCCAGCTTACAACACTCTGGGAGTGTGCCACCACCCCCAATGCACTGACACTGCAATAGGGCTTCCTCAAAGACTACGTGGGGTCCAGGGTAATGAGGGAACATCCCAGCCTGCCCCATGGCCATGTACGCACAGGCCAGCTGGGCATCAGTGTCCCAGCACATCCCAGCTGCCCCATGGCCATGTACGCACGGCCCAGCAGGGCACCGGTGTCCCAGCACATCCCAGCTGCCCCATGGCCATGTACGCACGGCCCAGCAGGGCACCGGTGTCCCAGCACATCCCAGCTGCCCCATGGCCATGTACGCACGGCCCAGCAGGGCACCGGTGTCCCAGCACATCCCAGCCTGCCCCATGGCCATGTACGCACGGCCCAGCAGGGCACCGGTGTCCCAGAACATCCCAGCCGGCCCCATGGCCATGTACGCACGGCCCAGCTGGGCACTGGTGTCCCAGATCATCCAGCTGCCCCATGGCACAGCTGGGCATAGGTGTCCTGGCACTCTATGCAGCTGGCTATAGGGAACTCCTGGTTCATGCTCTAAAGAAGCAGAGACGTTTAAGTCCCTCTGTTCTTTCAGGCCCTCGTCTGCCGTGCTGAGAGTCAGTGCCGTGTTTATTATCTGACTTCTAGGTTCTTTCCATTTCCTGTTAACACCGAGTAATTCATTTTCCGTTATTTTCTTCCAATTTGTCACCTTTGGTATTGTTTAGAAACTGAAGACTCAGTCGATCAGTCTTCCTTGTTGTCCTGCAGGCAGCCCTCTGTTCACCCCAGTCACTTCCCTGAGGAACGGTCAGCGGGACTAACGCCCCCTTCGCAGAGAACGGACTGGCTCTCCAAGCAGCCGCAAGAGCTTTCTCTGCGGCAGCCTCAGCCAGCAAAGGGGACACGTCTGACCGATTGCTGCAGAACACACACTATCGAATCCCCAGACAGCGGCGCGCAGCTTTCCCCCAGAGTGACTTCTGTGCAAAAAATACAACATGCAAAAAAGGTGCCAGCGTGGCACTGGATTGAGAGGGTATTTCTAAGTGATTTATTCCATTTAGGGTCTGGGACTGAATCTTAAACGGCTACCAAACGGGACTGTTGGGCAAACGGCTCCTACTGCAACGCCAATCCGCCAGCTGTGTGACAAAGGCAAACAGTGTGCACGCAGCAAGGCCAGGCAGGATAGCAGGGTCCCCTTGGCGTCCCCTTTCTAGCAGGCCCATCTGGGACCTGCCTACCCTCTGCCGCTGTCAGACCCCAAGCCCAGACTCCTGCTACAGTACACAACGTTGCTGCATGCTGCTGACCTTGTCACACCCTCTGCCACCCAAGACGGTCTCCCAAAGCCTTTGAGCTCCGTGGCCTTTGCTCTGCAGCAGGGCATGGAGCAGGCTGGGATGCTCTGGGACACCGGTGCCCAGCTGGGCCATATGTACGTGGCCAAGGGGCAGGCTGGGATGTTCTGGGACACTGATGCCCTGCTGGCCGCTCGCACTGGCATGAGGATCCCGAGCCCCCAGCTCTGGCCCTGGCTGGGCGCTCGAGAAGGGCTCGCAGCAGTCGGTAGTAACAGGATCACTAAGCGAGCGGAGGCATCGTCAGTGAGCCAGCACTGCCCATCCGGACTCAGCCAGTCTCAGCTGCCTTGGGCCCTGCGGGTGGGATGGGACTTGCTGCCCCTGGCTGGGGCATCTCTCTGGTAACATGGCACCTCCTCACACACACACGTGCTAACACAGTGGTCTCCCCATTACCAATCACTGCTGGGCAACTGTCTCCCGGCTGCAGGTCAATCACCAGTGCCACCCCAAAATGCAGGCACACAAGCCTGTGCCCACTGTCTGCTGCGCGCTCACCCCCATGAGATCACGGGAACTCATGGAGAAACACGCTGTGGCATGGGAAACCAAACGTTCCCAGCACTGAACCACCTCCCATCGGCACGCAGGCTGTGTGACCACCACTCTCAGATGGGTTCAGGGCACATGGCCTCTTCCCCCTGCCCAGGGCCTCCTGCAGGACCTGCTGGAACCCCAAGGATTTCCCTCCCCACTTGGCAATTGTTGGGGGTTTGGTATTGGTGACTCAGCAAGGAGCGCTCTCCCCTCAGTCAGTGCTGACCCCAATGCCCCAGCACGGTGCTAGAGGGCGCTATGTTGCAGGCAGTCAGACGGGGGCTCAGTAGGGGGCGCTCTCCCCTTCAGTCAGTGCTGACCCCAATGCCCCAGCCTGGTGCTAGAGGGCGCTATGTTGCAGGCAGTCAGACGGGGGCTCAGTAGGGGGCGCTCTCCCCTTCAGTCAGTGCTGACCCCAATGCCCCAGCCTGGTGCTAGAGGGTGCTATGTTACAGGCTGTAGGGCGGGGGCTCAGCAGGGGGCGCTCTGCCCTCAGTCAGTGCTGACCCCAATGCCCCAGCACTGTGCTAGAGGGCGCTATGTTGCAGGCAGTCAGACGGGGGCTCAGTAGGGGGCGCTCTCCCCTTCAGTCAGTGCTGACCCCAACGCTCCAGCCTGGTGCTAGAGGGTGCTATGTTACAGGCAGTAGGGCAGGGGCTCAGCAGGGGGCGCTCTCCCCTTCAGTCAGTGCTGACCCCAATGCCCCAGCCTGGTGCTAGAGGGCGCTATGTTGCAGGCAGTCAGACGGGGGCTCAGTAGGGGGCGCTCTCCCCTTCAGTCAGTGCTGACCCCAATGCCCCAGCCTGGTGCTAGAGGGTGCTATGTTACAGGCTGTAGGGCGGGGGCTCAGCAGGGGGCGCTCTGCCCTCAGTCAGTGCTGACCCCAATGCCCCAGCACGGTGCTAGAGGGTGCTATGTTACAGGCTGTAGGGCGGGGGCTCAGCAGGGGGCGCTCTGCCCTCAGTCAGTGCTGACCCCAATGCCCCAGCACATACCTACGGGATTGTGCTGCCAGAGGTGCAGGCTTTTGGAAAAGATGTAAAACTGAGTCATCTTCAGGATCATGTAGCCCGTTTCCTAAGACTGGGGCTACTAACCTCACTGTCTTGGCTAAATTCCAACCTGAGCAATTCAATTCTGTTCATCTGACTTCTCCCTGCAACTTTCATGACAGGCCTTAGTCTTCTTCACTGAATTAATCACAGCAAGAGACGCTTAGACAAAGACTCAGCCTATGCCCCAGACAGCACCCAGGTCCTGTCAGCACGGGGGTGCCTGGGAAAGACACCTCTGAACTGTAAGTGCTGTCAAGGGCTCCGCATGCAAGCTGGGTCCCGAGGGCAAGCAGGACCCGAGGCTGAGGGTGATGCAGGCCGCTGCTAGTCACCAGATCTGATTCCGATTATCCATATAAACATCCCAGCTGCGTGAGAATCCTACTACGCTCGTGACCTCACTGACATCTTGTGGCAGTGAGTTCCGCAGGCTGAATGTGTGTTATGTGAAATGGTTACTTCCTTTCATCAGTTTTAAATATGTTTCCTCTCTGTTTCATTGGGTGCCTTTTGTCCACTCTGGGGTCTCTGCAGGGCTCCCTCCTTTTCTCCCCTCACACCTTTTCCCTAGGGGGTCTCACCCCTTCATCCAGCCTCAGCTCCCATGTCCATGCTGATGGCACACACATCTACTTTTCCATTTGTGACCTATCTCCCCCGCGGAGGTCTCACCAACTGCTGACTCCTCCCTCTCCCTTGCCCCACACGTCTAGGGCAGGTCAAGAGCTTTACACTTCTTCCTCCACAATGTGTCTAAGAACTAACTCTCACCCCCACCCCTTGACAACCTGCCCCAAATGCAGGTGCTCGGATCCTCCTAGCCTGTCAACCTGACCCCACATTCCCACATGCTCGGGGCCTGACGCAGGCTCAAGGAGCTGGCTAGCACACATCGGTGCCTCAGTTTACCAATGTGTAACGTGCCTAGAGCAAACTAGCCATGGTGCTGAGGGAGAACCGAGGTGTGAAAAAAACTCACACAAAGTGCTAGCGTATTCATAGTGGGTTGTAGGCGGCCGTGTGCCACGCACTGTCACACAGCTACGCGTTGCACACCCGTTCACGGATGTTTTTATCCCTGTCACGCTCACTCACCCAAAAAGTTGAGACTTGCCTCACATGTTCCACTCTAGCTCCTTCTCTACTACCTGGTGAGCCCCAGCCATGTGCTCGGCTTTGTAACAAGCACATAAAGGTGATGGGGAAGATCTAACTCTGCCACAGGCACTCATCCATAGATCTCCGGGCACTTCAAAGGAGGTCAGGCTGATTATCCTCATTTTACAGATGGGGGAAACTGAGGTACGGACAGGCGACGCTATTTGCCCACGGTCACCCACAGGCCGGTGTAGGGTGACCAGATGTCCCGATATTCTAGGCTTTGTTTTATAAAGGCACCTATTCCCTCCCATCCTTTGTCCCGACTTTTCATACTTGCTCTCTGGTCACCCTAGCAGAACCGGAAACAGAACTGAGGTCTCCTGAGGCCCAGGACAGTGCTCTAAAGGGGCCTTACTCCTCCCCCTTTCATCCAGCTTTATCAACGGATTCCAAACTATAAAGACACGTCACCACCACCCACACCGCCCACACCGTAGCCTTCTCTGAGGTGTCCCCGCTACGCAGAGTAACAGCAACTCCGGGGCCTTCCTTCGGTCTCCCACGCAATTACCGACCCAGCCTAGCCTCATTTAGCTTGTACGGCCCAACCCTACAGGGCCTCTCTCTTCCTCCCGCAGTTCCTCTGCCCCTCTTCCTGGTCACGCTCCACCCTCCCAGAAGCGCAATCCCTCACCTTTGGGGAGATGTTTGTTCTCCGCATCTGCCGACGTCACTCTCCCCTGAGTTGTCGTTTCCTGTCGCAGGGTCTTAGAAACAGGGGCGCTGGCTCATAGTGGGGACGCTGGGTAAGGCGGCACAGCAGCTAAAGCCGCCTGGTACCGGCAGGGTGGCTAAAGAAGGGGCAGGGGAGCAAGGGGACAGTCGGAGCCGCTCTCGCCAGCTGCAGTCTGCTGATTTTTTGGAGGCGCCCGGGTGGGTGTGGGGCTGAGGAGGGCTGTGATGGAGGAGAGACCTGGGTGCCATGGACTAGCTCGGGGAGGGCGTGAAAGAACGAGCAAAGACATTGTGGGAGAGGTGAACAAATGGGTGTCCGGGGCTAGTATTACTGGACAGGTCCCAGGCCACGTGATAAGAGACAAAGGGGATAAGTAGAGAGGAGCAGAGATGGGCAGGGCCCACAAGGGGAGGATAAAAAGTTTGACCCTGAATCAGAGATGGATTAAGGTCTCCTGGAGCCCCCAGCACCGGAAACATGGCCCTACCCCACCCCTTCTGCCTGCGGCCTGGCCCCGTTCCACCCCTTCCCCCGTGTCCCTGCCCCCATTCCACCCCTTCCCCTGTGGCCCCTCCCCCACTCCGCCCCTTCCCCAGTGGCCCTGCCCCCGTTCCCCGTGGCCCCACCCCGTTCCGTCCCCTTCCCTTTTGTCCCCGCCCCCATTCTGCTCATGGCCCCGCCCAGTTCCGCTCCTTCCCTGCAGCCCTGCCCTCCATCTGCTCCTTTCCACCCCCCCCCCCCGCCCGCCACTGCTGCAGTCCCAAGACCAGAGAAGCTCTATGCCCCACCACAGCCCCGGGACCACGGCAGGGAGTGAGAGCTCCTCCAGCCCAGGGGCTGTGGCAGGCGGAGATTTTTCCAGGGGGCCCAAATTGGCCAGGCCCCCTGATGAGGTCTGGGGGCAGAGATATGGTCAGGTCAGCGGGATGCCCGGAGGGACCGCGGGGGGCGTCCGGAAGGCTGCAGGGGAGGAGGCGGCAGAGGAGCGGTGCATTCTGGACACATTCGAGAGGCACTGGCTCATTCTCCCTAGCTGAGAATAGCTCAGAGAGCAAAGGCCGCCCACTCAACCGGCAGGAGCGGTTCCCGTAGAGCTGCGCGGGGGCTGCAACAGCAGCAATGTGACAGGCGGTGAGGGCACCGGTTATTTGGGGATCACGCTGACTGGAACATGACCAAACCCACCGCCGGCCTTGTCTTGCTTTTTGGGCCCTTTCTCCCCCACACCCACTTCTCCTGCCCCTGTGTCCATGACTCCTGTTCTCTCTCTCTCCTGCACACAGGGTTCCCAGCCCTCTCTCCATCTCGTCTCCTTCCCTTCCATCCCTGAGCCCCTCCTCTGTCTTCTCCCCTCCTCCATTTCCCCGGGCCAGGGTCAGCATCCTCGGAAGGTCCAGGCACTCCCTGGCACAAACACGGCACTGGTTGGGCTCTGCGCCGCTGCCCACTGACGTAGGGCCCGGAGCAAACGTGCAAGCCAAGTTCATGAGGAGCATATGCCGTTGCTCACCTCCGGCACGGACAAAGCACCAGGCACAGAGCACTCAGGGAGGGGACATGGACGACAACCAGGCTCGCCCCAACTTCTAAAGCCCAGGGGCTTTGCAGTCACACGAGTCAGGCCCAAAGAGTGCCATGGGCTGGGGCTAGGGCAGGTTGTCTCTGGACGGGGGGGTTTAGTTGCAGTGCAGACACAAGCTCATCTAGACAGGCCCGGAGAAGGCCGCGGCAAGGCAAGAGAGCTGGAAAAGGCCAAGCAAAAAGCTACCAGCATAAAGTGGAAGAATGTGACAGCTCCCTGCAACCCAGGGCACCCGCCCCTCTCTGCCTGGGGGCTCTGCTCTGGGCTCGTGGGAGATCCATTTCTGTATCTGGCTCTCCAGAGAACAGCTCTGGCCAGGAGACAGCCCTTCCTTCTGTGACTGCCGGTGACTGTCACACCGCTGTCGTGGGCTCTCCCTGGCACTAACTAGGGGCCTCACAGCAGCTTCCGCTAATGCAGACTGTGGTGCCCACCTCCTGAGTGGGGCTGGCTGCACTGCCAGGGAGCTTCTGGGTGCTGGCTACTACCTACAAAGCCCTAATGTGTGTATGCTCGCCATCCCCCGGAGTAGCCTGCAGGAATCGAGACTAGCTGTGGTGGCAGACCATGTCCTCTTTGTCGCTCTCCTCAATGGAGGAGGAACTGGGTACCAGCTCCTCAAGCATGTGAATGGTTGTTGCCTTAACACAGGGGTGGGCAAACTACACCCCGGGGGCCACATCCAGCCCTTCAGATGTTTTAATCCGGCCCTCAAGTTCCTGCCGGGGAGCGGGGTCCAGGGCTTGCCCCGCTCTGGCACTCCAGCCGGGGGCTTGCCCCGCTCCGCGTGTGCTGTGACTCCGCGCAGCTCCCGGAAGCAGCGGCATGTCTCCCCTCCGGCTCCTATCCATAGGGTCAGCCAAGGGTCTCCGCAGCTCCCATTGGCCAGGAACCACGGCCAATGGGAGCTGCAGGGGCGGCACCTGCGGACGGGGCAGCGTGCCGAGCACCTGGCTGCACCTCTGCATAGGAGCCGGAGAGGGGACATGCCTCTGCTTCCGGGAGCTGCTTGAGGTAAGTGCCACCTGGAGCCTGCACCCCTGACCCCCTCCCACACCTCCAACTCCCTGCCCTGATCCCCCTCCCGCCCTCCGAACCCCTCGGTCCCAGCCCAGAGCCCCCTCCTACACCCCCAACTCCACCCCAGAATCTGTACCCCCAACCAGAGCCCTCACCCCCCCCCTGCACTCCTGCCCCAGCCCAGAGCCCCCTCCCACATCCTGAATTCCTAATTTCTGGCCCCACCCCAGAACCTGCACCTCCAGCCAGAGCCCTCAGCCCCTCCTGCACCCCAACCCCCAATTTCGTGAGCATTCATGGCCTGCCATTGAATTTCCATACCCAGATGTGGCCCTCGGGCCAAAAAGTTTGCCCACCCCTGCTGTGTGCCATGTGGCTGGATACTCCCTCCACGAGTGCCACAAAACCACCCACAACCTGCACAAACCAATGCAGAAATGCAAACTCCTTTGTAGTCATGGTGCCGCGATCGGGGGAGGGCGGAGAGCTCTAATTTTACACACAGAAAGCAGGAATTTGAGAAATTAAGGTTCCCACAGCAACTGTAACTTGGCCACCCGTAAATTAACTTCAGCGCCTAAGCACCATACACAGCATCCAAAATACCGTGCATCGAGGCCGATTTGCAGTTGCTATGAGAGCTCTGATACACCGGTGGTTAAAAAGGGAGAACGTTGCTGACATAAAACCACAGAAAAACCTCTGAAAAACTCCTACACCCAGGAAATAAGAAGTGCCAACCTAGTGAGCGACGTGCTCAAATACCCGTGTGTGAGTGCTTGGCCTTGCACAGAAAGCTGGCCTTCAGAGACGAAGGACAGGACAACCAGGAGACTGTTTATTCATTGTGAAAAACCCTTTGATTTTGTGCGACCTTGCCACAGAAATAATTCCGATCCGCCACTGTGGACAGACACGAAAATTATAGTGCACAAATGCATCATTCCCAGAAAACTTCGGACAAGACAAGGAGCTCCTGCGACTTAAAAGCCTCCGAATGGAGCCCTGGCTTCAGCCTGAGCTCTGGCACCTCCAACAAATGTTGGAACAGGATGAAAATTCTCCACCGGACACAAGGCTGGTTGTCCTGACAAGGATGACCCTTCTCCTCACTGATTTCGGTCCATTCTTTTGCCTGTACAACGTTAAGCATCCCGCGAGAATGGCAATGAGCACAGGTCCCTGAATGGGCCTCAGAAATTTCCCAAGTGGCCACCAGCGAGGGGCTCGCTCATAGACCGAGAAGTAATAAGACTTCCCCACACAGGCAGGTTCCGTGGCTAGACGCCGGTGTACAAGAGACCGCCTTTCCGTGTATTCCGGTGCTTGCGAAACGGGCCTGCGGCAGGGGAGCGGGGATCCGTGTGGGCTCTACCCACTGCAATAACTGTTTGGGGAGAAGACCTCTCGCTGTCAGTAGCACTTCAGCTCTCACACACCAGGCCCGGGGGCCCTTTTACAGTGTCTCGGGTCGGGTACTTCTGAAAACAGCACTCTCTCTCCACCAGCCATGGTGGGCGTTGAACCCTCGCGTAGCTAACTTGACATCATCAACTGGGGGACTCAGCTACCTTCTCCCCCCACCAAGGGAAGAGCAGAAGAACGAGTTGGCTGTTTGCTCACACTTCTCAGGCAGATTTAACCCCCAGGCACATGCCTGACAAACACGCAGCCAGGGGATTCAGTTCCCTCCCCGGTTAGCAGAGCTGCAATTCTGCGGGGCCTGCGAGAGCCAGCAGCCGGGTAAGAGCGACGCTGGTGCTGCCCTTCTGGGCCCTGCAGCCACTCCTGAGCATCAGGAAGCCTCCCTGCCAGGGGCGGTTCTAGCTTTTTTGCCGCCCCAAGCACGGCAGGCAGGCTGCCTTCGGCGGCGCGTCTGCGGGAGGTCCCCAGTCCCGCAGATTCGGCGGCATGCCTGTGGGTGGTCCCCGGTCCTGCAGCTTCGGCATACCCGCCGCCGAATCGCCGCCGAATCCGCGGGCCGGCGGACCTCCTGCAGGCATGCCGCCGAAGGCTGCCTGACTGCCGCCCTCGCAGGGACCGGCAGGGCCTGCCGCCTCAGGTACGCGCTTGGAGTGCTGGTCCCTGGAGCCACCGCTGCTCCCTGCTAGCAGAGCTAAGAGCCACCACATAGGCCACAACTGTATCCACCCAGCCGACAAGAATTGCTAGCACATGCAGGCAGCACCAACCCCCCTCCAGAGGCAGCTGCCCCCAACAGGGAGCACAAGCTGCTCCTATCCAGAGCCACTCGGGCTCCGTCTAGCTTCTCTCTCATTCTACCTCAGTCACGCGGAAATAGGACTCAGACCAGGGACAGGGAAGACTCCGTGGAGTTGGTGTCACAATTCCAGGGCAGCTGCACCTGTATTCCCCCATCTGGGGTCCCTTGAGGGCAGCCTCTTAAGATTTCCAGCCCCCAGCTGCCCCCGCTCTGGGGCAGAGACCCACAGGGGTTTTAAGGCTGCACAGCTCCCTGCATTACACTGCGCTATCCCCAGCAAGCCAGACTGCCCAAACAGGCGCTTTGCTGTCTCTCGGAGGACTACAAGCAGCGTATCGCCAGCCCCTTCTCAGCAAACACATCTACTCTTAAGGTGAAAGCATTACAGAGAAACCATATACAAAGAATAAAAGAACTTACAAGCATGCTAAAAGCTTACCAGAGGTCACCCTGCAGTCTTGTGGGGTCCTAGTAAGCCAGGGCCTTCCGACCCTTCCCCAAGAGTTGGGGCCCCCTTGGACAGAAGGTCCTGTCCAATCACTGGATCAGAAGCAGGCCCTGAGTCAATTTAAGCTCGGGCTATTGATCCAAAAGTCCTTTCCTTGTCTGGTGGCCTCTGGAGAATCCAGTTTGAACCAGTATGTGAGCCCGTCCAGGAAGGTGGCACCTTACGGGTGGGTTACAACCTGGCTGTTTTGCCTTAATCCCCAGACACAGGGTTTAGTCCCTAGAGGAGCTGTGCAAGCCCTCCCCCATGGAGCAGAACACAATCACACAGAAACCATTCATTTTACACAATGGACCCCAGAGATGCAGCAAGGGGTCGCCCTATCTGTCACACCTGTATGGCGACTTCGCCTTCAATAAAGCAATAGCCTGATAAGCTTTTCCCTGGCTAAGTGCGTTTGAGCTCTGCTGGCCCAGGGCAGATCTGGGCTCCACCACTGCTGAAGAGAACAGAACCTACTGTCATTTTCCTAGTACCACAAAAACAAAACCACATCCTTACGCACAATCTGGGAGCAACTGATCTAGCAGCCCCACACTTACCTTCCAGATGTGCCCCAGTTCATTGTCACCCTGCCCGAGGCCTGTATCACCAACACCTGCCCCTCCCTTTACCATTCCCAAGGGGTTGGGACCCCCAGCTCCTCCTCCTCCTCCTCACCCAGTGCAGCAAGCGCTTCCCCTCAACCAATTCCTCTGTGCATGCCTGGGTCACCTCTTGCCTGGATTATCATGACCTTTGTCTCTCGGGTCACTCTGCTTCTCACCTCCCCCTCGGTCATTCTGTGCAGAATGTGGCTGTAAGAATCCCCGTCCTCTCCTGCTCTCCAGCCACGTCACCACTACAGCCGCTGGAATGTTTCCAGTGGAACATCTCTCCACAGGAAAACACACAGGCAATGATCCATATGGATCAATGTTGTCTAATTTTTTGACAAGAACATGTGAAAGGGTTTTAATTTGGTCATTTGAATATTCTGATTCAGGACAAAAGAAAATTTCAGAATATCAGAACAGAAATTCTGAGCTTCAACCAGCTCTGGTCACCACCTTCTCGTGTCCCTCCATGACCTTCTTGTCTCACACTCACCCTCCTCATCCTCATGGCTCTACAGAATTTTTCTGCTGTGCCAAGGGCTCTAGTCCTCACCCAGGACGAGGTATGTGGTGCTCTCCCTTTCACGCCAGCCAGAGTCCACCGGGGAAGCGTCTTCCTAACCCTCGTCAAGCCGAGCCTGCTTTATGGCGTGAGGCAGCATGCCATATACCGCTCAGATATTTCTATCCTATCTCATGTAACTGTGGATGTTCTCATTAACCCTCTTTGAATCCCGCGATGTTCTTGGCCTCAATGACATTTTGTGGCAATGAGTTCCACAGCTGGGAACAGTGTACAAATTTAACAGCTTTAATTTGCAAAAAGAACAGGAGTACTTGTGGCACCTTAGAGACTAACAAATTTATTAGAGCATAAGCTTTCGTGGACTACAGCCCACTTCTTCGGATACGGCTGCTACTCTGAAACCAGCTTTAATTTGGTGCCTTTGAATTTCATTGGGTTATTTGTTCTAAAGTGAATAGGAGCACCTGAGAGACTTCCTCTTGGTCAAAAAAAACGAGGAGTCCTTGTGGTACCTTAGAGATACAGACTAACACGGCTACCACTGAAACTCCTCTAGGTCATTCGTGACTCTGAGGGTACATCTACACTACAGCGGGGAGTCGATTTAAGATACGCAAATTCAGCTACGTGAATAGCGTAGCTGAATTCGACGTATTGCAGCCGACTTACTCCGTTGTGAGGACGGCGGCAAAATCGACCTCTGCCGCTTTCTGTCGGCGGCGCTTACTCCCACCTCCGCTGGTGGAGTTAGAGCGCCGATTCGGGGATCGATTGTCGCGCCCCGACGGGAGGTCGATTTCTACCCGTCGATTCAGGCGGGTAGTATAGACCAGACCTAAGTATAGACAAGTCATAGGCCCTTTTATTCATCTCTCCTCTAAACTCTATTGCCCTAATCTATTTAACCTCCCTTCCCGCAGAAGTCTTTATATGCCACTAATCGCTACAGTCCTGCAAATCTGCGGGTATCTGCAGACCATGGATGCAGCTCGGATGCGGATGCAGATTTTGTATCCGCACTGGGTTCTACAAATCACGTTTACTGCCCTTCGCTGGGCCCTTCTAGTCTGCTGTGCCCTCTCTGAGGCAAGGTGACCGGAATTGTTGGACGTTACCGGTGGTGCTCGGGTAGGACCCACAATGTGCTTGGCCCTGACAGGAAGACACAGCCCTGGCCTGACCAGCTCGTAGTCTGAGCACATGCTGTGCCAGGGGAGAGAGGGCAGGGCACTGCCCGGATCATGGCATTATGAGCTAGGCAGGATTATTGTCCAGCTCCTCCTTTTCCAATCCCTCACCCCATGTTACAGGAGAAAACAGCGGGGGGCCTCCCCCCACAATGGGCAGGAAAGCCCCTGCCCACTGTCACCCCAGGTGGGAAGCCCAGCGCCATCCCCTCTTCGTGCATCACCCTTCGCACCTGCTCAGTGGCCGGGTACCCCTTGGAGGCCTACCGAGCTCCGCCGGCTGGGGGCGGGGGGGGGGACAGGCACCGGGAGTGCGGGGGGGCGACCCCCCCCCCCCGGGCTCGGCACCGGGCTCAGCGAGGGTTACAGGTGCCCGCGCCCCCGAAAGCCGAGCCCGCTGCAGGGCACCTCCCGGGGGGCGCGGCAGCCCGGTGCCCCCCTTCCCCGGGACGCCTGGGTCCCTGCTCGGCCCGGCGCGGAGCCCGGGCGCTCCGGAGGGGGGCGGGACCGGGACGGTGCAGGGGGGTGGCCGGGGCGAGGCCGCAGGAGAGAAGCGGCCGGGATCGCGGGGCGGGCCGGATCCCGGGCTGGGGGTGCCCGGGCTGGGGGGGTGCAGGGGGGGACTCACCGATCTTGGCCAGACTCGCCACCAGGATCCAGCCCGCCACCAGGCAGGGCGCCTGCACCTCCCGCCACTGCCAGCGGAGCAGCGGCGAGCCCGGGGCCGCCCCCGGCGGGCTCTCGGGGGCAGAGGCCAGCGCGGGGCCGGTGGGGGGCTGCATCGCGCCCGCTCCGCTCAGCTCCGCTTGCCGAGCTGTGCCGGGCTGCGGCTTCCCCCGGCCCCGGGAGAGCCGGAGGGAGCGTCACGTGCACGTGGGGCAGGAACGCCCCCGCCCCCAGCCCCCCCAAGCTCCACACCTGCCCCCAAACCGCCCCCCAGTTCCACAGCCGCCCCCGAGCCCCCCCGCGTTCCACACCTGCCCCTAAATCCCCCCAACTCCACACCCGCCCCCGAACCCCCCCGTTCCACACCTGCCCCTAAATCCCCCCAGCTCCACACCTGCCCCCGAACCGCCCCCCAGTTCCACAGCCGCCCCCGAGCCCCCCCGCGTTCCACACCTGCCCCTAAATCCCCCCAACTCCACACCCGTCCCCGAACCCCCCCGTTCCACACCTGCCCCTAAATCCCCCCAGCTCCACACTTGCCCCTAAATCCCCCCAGACTCCCCACCTGCTCCTGAACCCCCTGTCTCCACACCTGCGCCCCCCCCGCTCCACACCTGCCCCCGAACCGCCCCCCAGTTCCACACCCGCTCCCGAGTCCCCCCGTTCCACACCTGCCCCTAAATCCCCCCAGCCCCACACCCGCCCCCGAACGCCCCCCAGCTCCACACCTGCTCCCAACCCCCCCAGCTCCACACCTGCCCCTAAATCCCCCCAGCCCCACACACACCCCTGAACCCCCTCTGCCCCCAGCTCCACACTTGCCCCCGAAACCCCCAGACACCCCACCTGCTCCTGAACCCCCTGTCTCCACACCTGCCCCTGAGCCCCCCCGCTCCACACCTGCCCCTAAATCCCCCCAGCCCCACACCCACCCCCGAACCCCCCCCAGCTCCACACCCGCCCCCGAACCCTCCTGTCTCCACACCTGACCCCGAACCTCCCCCCAGCTCCACACCTGCCCCTAAATCCCCCCAGCCCTACACCCGCCCCTGAACCCCCCCCAGCTCCACACCTCCTCCCAAACCCCCCCAACTCCACACCTGCCCCTAAATCCCCCCAACCCCACATTTGCCCCCGAACTCCCCCCAGATCCACACCTGCCCCTGAACCCCCTGAACCCCCTGGCCCCAGCCCCACACCTGCCCCTGAACCCCCTGTCTCCACACCTGCCCCCAACCCCCCCCAGCTCCACACCTGCTCCCAACCCCCCCCCAGCTCCACACCTGCCCCTAAATCCCCCCAGCACCACATTTGCCCCCGAACCCCCCCCCCCAGATCCACACCTGCCCCTGAACCCCCCGGCCCCAGCCCCACACCAGCCCCTAAACCCCCCTGGCTCCACACCTGCCCCTCAGCCTCTCCAATTCCCAGACCCCCGCCGGCCTTGGACCCCCACCTGCCCTTGAACCACCCCTTCAGCTCCACCCTGCCCCCTGAACCACTCCTGCCCCCGAATCCCCATCTGGTCCCCTGAATTCCCATCTCCTGACCTTTCCTAACCCCTGCCACATCTGCTCCCTGTTAATCCCCACACCCGCCCCCAGTGACAAAGGTATCACTGGCCCCTTTCCCAGGCAGTGTGGTCAAGCGCTGCTATCCGGCCTTTCTCAGCATGTGCCTTTCAGAACCATTCCAGTGCCTTAGAGTAGCAGAGCATGGTGCTACACACCGCCCGCCCTATCACTCCTCCTCACCCCCTTTCGCCCTACAACTCGCCACGTCTGTCCATCTTCTCCCCGGCTCAACCTTCTTCCTCTTGGACCCTATAGCCAGGGCTCTCAGGAACATAAAAACATAAGAACAGCCACACTGGGTCAGACCAAAGGTCCATCTAGCCCAATATCCTGTCTTCTGACAGTGGCCAATGAACAGAACAGGGAATCATCAAGTGATCCTTTCCCTGTCGCTCATTCCCAGCTTCCGGCAAACAGAGGCTAGGGACACCATCCCTGCCCATCCTGGCTAATA
Source organism: Malaclemys terrapin pileata (assembly GCF_027887155.1). Classification (NCBI taxonomy): domain Eukaryota; kingdom Metazoa; phylum Chordata; order Testudines; family Emydidae; genus Malaclemys; species Malaclemys terrapin. The sequence goes on from NC_071518.1 coordinate 38,652,758, forward strand.
GCCATTGATGGATCCATCCTCCATGAACATATCGAGCTTTTTTTGAATTATGTTATAGTCTTGGCCTTCACAGCGTCCTCTGGCAAAGAGTTCCATGGACGGACTGCGCGTCGTGTGAAAAAATACTTCCTTTTGTTTGTTTTAAACCTGCTGCCTGTTAGTTTATTTGGTGACCCCTAGTTCTTGTGTTATGAGAAGGAGTAAATAACACTTCCTTAATTACTTTCTCCACACCAGTCATCATTTTATAGACTTCTCTCATACCCTCCCTTAGTCATCTCTTTTCCAAGCTGAAAAGTCCCAATCTTATTAATCTCTCCTCATACGGAAGCTGTTCTATACCCCTCATCATTTTTGTTGCCCTTTTCTGAACCTTTTCCAATTCCAATATATCTTTTTTGAGACTGGGCAACCACATCTGCACACACTGTTCAAGAAGTGGGAGTACCGTGGATTTATATAGAGGCAATATAGGGTGACCAGAAGTCCCGATATTATTGGGACAGTCCCGATTTTAAGACATTTGTCCTGCGTCCCGACTGCACATCGGTCTGGACGCCCTTTGTCCCGATATCGGGGACCGCTCACCATGAGTCACCGCCAAAGTCCCGGGGCTGGCGTGGCCGCGCTTCCTGGGACAGCTCCCGGCGGCGCTTCCTGGGATTTCCTGGCACCGAGGCGGAGGGGGTCTCCGCGTGTTGCACCAGCTCCCTCCTGCCCAATCAGAGGTGCAGGGGCGGGGCTTGCAGGCGCCAGCAGCGGGCAGAGAGCTCTCTGCCCCCCACAACCCAACCTGACGATCCAGAGGGACCTGACGGATGCTTCCCGGGAGCCGCCCCAGGTAAGCACCACCGGGACTCCCCACCTCGCCCCCCGGCAGGTCCCTCTGGCTCTTAGGGTCAGGGCGGGGGGGCAGGTGGCTGTGCGCTGCCGGCACCTGCAAGTCCCAGTCCGCGGCTCCGGCAGCTCCCATTGGTGCCACAGAGCTCACGCTTGTCACGGACGCAGCACGTGGAGAGTCTGGAGACCCCCCTCACCACTCTGACCCTAGGAGCCAGAGACCTCCCAGCAGGGCTGGTGAGTGCGGCCAGGGAAGGGGGCAGAGTGTGATGGAGTGCGTGTCTGGGAGGTGTGTGGGGGCTGCTGGGCTGTGAGGGTGTGGAGGGCGCTGGGCAGTGGGGAAGGTTTGTGTGTTTTGGGGTGCTAGACAGTGGGGGCCTGTTGGGGGGTGGTGGGCAGTGGGGGAGATCTGTGTGTGTCAGGGCACTGGGGGTCTGTGTGGGGCATTGTGTAGTGGTGGTGGGGCTGTGGGGAAAGGCACTGGGAGGCAGGGAGGAGAAATCTGTGCGTATTGGGAAACTAGCGAGTGGGGGGTTCTGTGTGGGGTGCTGGGCAGCTGTGGTGGGGCTGTGGGCGGGGGGGCGCTGGGCAGAGGTGGTGGTGTGCACAGCAATGTGCATTTGTGGTGGAAATGTGGGGAGGTTGTGGGGGGGCGCTGGGCATAGTGGATCCAGAGGGCGCTAGGCAGGGGAGCTGTGTGGCGCAGCATGGGCCCACCCCCAGCAGAGTGTGTGCAGACTGGTCCACCTAGCTCATGGCAGAGCCAAGGAAAGGAGGCACCTGCCTTCCACCCAGGGCAGGCCGGGGCTGAGCACGGTGAAGCTGCTGCCCAGGTCACTTCCCCACACTGGCAAGCAGGGATCGCACCTGGTGGTGTACATCTGCCCGATGTACAATCGGGCGCTATTTGTCCGGATAGTCTGGTAAAATTTAAAATTTGGTAGTGAAATAGAAAATGAGTCGATTGGGACTGTCCCATTAAACCCGATTGGGATCTGTTCTCTACTGGCAATTTTGGTTTTTCAGGTTGTTTTGAGGTGTAACCCAATTTACAGGAGGGATTTGTAGTTTACAGTTCTGAACCACAGTGCATACCGTAGGACAAACTACAGTGGGCCCGTAATAACACGTAAGAAGCACAGAGACTGCGCGGTTCTTTTCAGTGGCTGGCTAGCTAACGGTCTTCAGCCGAAAACCCCAGCTGAAATGGCAACGGCAAGGGAGGAGCCAGCTACCAAAAAACAAAAAAGACAGTGCGGATACAGGACAGAATGGGAAGCCACGTACACCTGGATTCGGAAATCCTACGAGGGTGATTCAAAAGCCTTTGGTGAAGCATGCAGGAAGGAATTTACCATTTGCCATGGCGGTGAGTCTGATGTTAAGCATCATGCGGATTCAAAAAATCATGAACAAAACGCCAAGACTCACAAGAGCAATACCCTGGTCTCACATTTTTTCAGCAGGCCAAATGAATCCTTCAGTAACAAAGGTATCGCTGTTGAGCTATCTCAAGTTTACCACACAGTAGTCCACCAGCACTCCTATCGCTCGTGTGACTGTGAACTTAAACTGGCACCTACTTTGTATCCAGATTCAACGATTGCGAAGCATGTCAGCTGTGGCCAGACTAAAGCGGAGGCATTGATGAAAAATGTGCTGTCGCCGCTCTCAACAGAATTTTTAAAAGACCTCCGCAAGCCAGACGGTCCCTATTTCTCAGTTACCACAGATGCATCTAACAAGGGCAATGTGAAAACTTTCCCCTTATCGCTGAGATACTGGGCACCCGAACATGGGGTCCGAGATAAACTGTTAGATTTCTATGAGCAAAGCGAAGAAACTGCAGAGGCAATAAGCAACATATTATTTGAAAAACTTGCAACACACAAACTAGACCTAAACAAAATGTCTTCCTACAGTGCTGATAATGCAAACATGAATTATGGAAAGCGACAATCAGTGTACCAGAATTTAAAATAACAAAACAAAAATATCTTGCCTGCAAACTGCCCTGCCCATGTTGTGCACAATGCCGTGAAGCATGCTAGCAATACCCTACACGTTGACATTGACTCTGGTGATTAAGACGTTCAGTCATTTCAGCAGTTCTGCTAAGAGAGTAGCAGCATTGAAGGATACGTTTGACTTTGTGGATATGGAGTATGCCACTTTACTGCGCCACGTTCCGACGCACTGGTTGAGTCTTTTCCCAGCTGTAAACAGGCTTGTAAATACATGGCAGGCTGTGAAGTATCTCTACTTTGTATCTCTAGGCAGTGAGAAGTGCCCAAAATCTCTATGGATGCTGTTCTCGGACATGGAAAATGGTGAACAAGGTGACGGGCCAAGCAAAGTTGAGGTTCATCTGTTTTTCCTCCAGAACGTCCTGAAAATCTTCAATGAGACTGTGCTCTGTTTGGAAAATGAGAGTATGACAGCATGTGACGTGTACGCCATAATGAATACTCTGAGAATTCAACTTCAGCAACAGAAGAATGACAAATTCTTTGGCTCCAGAGCTGAAAATGCTGCCTGTCACTGCTGCATGTCTCCAGAAAGACTTCATCACATTTTATGATGTGTCGATCCTATATTTGGAGAAATGGTTTGATTTTTCAACAACTGGCTACTTGTTCAAAACCCAGTGTTTGAACATCAAAGTTAATAGGGCATTCGAATACAAGGCTCTGTCTGCGGCCGTGACAGCTGTAAACCTCCAGAAAACAGTGGATCTTGATCAGCTCTATGATGAGTACTGTATCATCAGACATCAACTCCAAGTTGGAGCCTGGAAACTACCCAGTTGGGGAACTCTGGTCTCAAGTGCTGAGAAACAAGGACGGTAGCACTGAATTCCTGAACGTGACAAAGCTGGTGTCATACGTGCTCAGTATACCAGTCAGCAACGCATACACAGCGTGTGTATTTTCAATCCTGAAAGGTGCATGGACTGATGTCTGGAATCGAAGCAGCACAGACTTGGTGCGGAGTGAAACCCTTGTCAAAATGAATTTCCGGATGAGTTGCAAGGACTTCTACAGCTTTGTGATTGCCCAGAAGCAAGTCAGGACTATGGCAAAGTCATCCAAGAAGTACTAGACGTCTGGCATGTCTGAGAGGTATGCAAATTGGAAAGTTGATTTATTGACTGAATAAAAAACCCGGCCCTTTACCCCTGTTGTTTGTTTAGTGTATAAATAAATCTGTATGTTTAAATATGGATTACAGCTAAGTCTATAATTTAGTCGGGGGGGAGGGGGGCGTGACACTCACTGATTCCAGACTGCTGTGACTTAGTTTGCTTCAGCTGTCAGTGGATGAAGCTGGGGCTGAAGGCGGGACTGGGGGGCCTCCCCTCTGTGACTGAGGCTGGGGCTGGAGCCAGGGCTAGAACTGTGACCCTTCGTTCCCTGCCCTGCAACTGGGTCTGACTTTGCAACCAGGATCTTGCGCCCCTGTCCTGTGGCTTCAGCCGGGGGCTGGAGCCGGAGCCCTGTGCCCCTGGCCCTGTGGCTGCTGCTGGGGGCTGGGGCTGGAGCTCAAGCCTGAGCCCTGTACCCCTGGCCTTCTGCTGGGAGCTAGAGCTGGGGCCACGGGTCTTTGCCCTGTGGCTTGTGGTGCAGGCTGCAGCAGGGGCCATACACCCCTCTTGCAGCTTCCTAGGGCGGTGCGCCCCCTGTCATGGCTCCAGTCGGGGCTGTGCACCTGTGGCTCCCCCACCCCCCCGCTCGCCCAATGTGTCCTGATATTTCACTCTTGCAATCTGGTCACCCTAAGGCAATAGGATATTTTCTGTCGTCTTATCTATCCCTTTCTTAATGAGGCCCAACATTCTGTTCGCTTTTTTGACTGCCGCTGCACATTGAGTGGATGTTTCCAGAGAACTATCCACAATGACTCCAAGATCTCTTTCTTGAGTAGTAACAGCTACTTCAGACCCCATCATTTTATATGTATAGTTGGGATTATGTTTTCCAGTGTGCATTACTTGGCATTTATCAACATTGAATTTCATCTGCCATTTTGTGGCCCAGTCACGTAGTTTTGAGAGATCCTTTTGTAGCTCTTCGCAGTCTGCCTGGGACTTAACTATCTTGAGTAGTTTTGTATCATCTGCAAATTTTGCCACCTCACTGTTTACCCCTTTTCCCAGATCATTTATGAATATGTTGAATAGGACTGGTCCCAGTACAGTCCCTGGGGGACACCACTATTTACCTCTCTCCATTCTGAAAACTGACTGTTTATACCTACCCTTTGTTTCCTATCTTTTAACCAATTACCAATCCATAAGAGCATCTTCCCTCTTATCCCGTGGCAGCTTACTTTGCTTAAGAGCCTTTGGTGAGGAACTTTGTCAAAGGCTTTCTGAAAATCTAAGTACACTATATCCACTGGATCCCCCTTGTCCACATGCTTGTTGACCCCCTCAAAGAATTCTAGTAGATTGGTGAGGCATGATTTCCCTTCATAAAAACCATGTTGACTCTTCCTCAACAAATTATCTTCATCTATATGTCTGACAATTTTGTTCTTTATTATAGTTTCAATCAGTTTGCCTGGTACTGAAGTCAGGCTTACCTGCCTGTAGTTGCCGAGATCACCTCTGGAGCCCTTTTTAAATTTTGGTGTCACATTAGCTATCCTCCAGTCATCTGGTACAGAAGCTGATTTAAATGATAGGTTACAGACTACAGTTAGTAGTTCTGCAATTTCACATTAACTCTTGGGTGAATACCATCTGATCCTGGTGACTTATTACTGTTTAGTTTATCAATTTGTTCCAAAACCTCCTCTAATGACACCTTAATCTGTGACAGTTCCTCAGATTTATCACCTAAAAAGAATGGCTCAGGTTTGAGAATCTCCCTCACATCCTCAGCCATGAAGGCTGATGCAGAGAATTCATGTAGTTTCTCCGCAATGGCCTTATTGTCCTTGAGTGCTCCTTTAGCACCTTGATCGTCCAGCGGCCCCACTGGTTGTTTAGCGGGCTTCCTGCTTCTGATATACTTAAAAATGTTTTTGCTATTACTTTTTGAGTCTTTGGCTAAGGGTTCTGCACATTCTTTTTTGGCCTTCCTAATGATAATTTTTACACTTCATTTGCCAGAGTTTATGGTCCTTTCTATTTGCCTCACTAGGATTTAACTTCCACTTTTTAAAGGATGCCTTTTTGCCTCTCACTGCTTCTTTTACTTTCTTGTTTAGCCACGGTGGCACTTTTTTTGTTTCTCTATGTTTTTTAATATGGGGGATACATTTAAGTTGAGCCTCTATTATGGTGTCTTTAAAAAGTTTCCATGCAGATTGCAGAAGTTTCACTTTTGGCACTGTACCCTTTAATTTCTGTTTAACTAACTTCCTCATTGTTGTGTACTTCCCCTTTCTGAAATTAAATACTACAGTGTTGGGCTACTGTGGTGTTTTCCCCACCACAGGGATGTTACATTTAATTATATTATGGTCACTATAACCAAGCGGCCCAGCTATATTCACATCTTGGACCTGATCCTGTGCTCCACATAGGACTAAATCAAGAATTGCCTCTCCTCTTGTGGGTTCCAGGACCAGCTGCTCTAAGAAGCAGTCATTTAAGGTGTCAAGAAACTTTATCTCTGCATCCCATCCTGAGGTGACATGTACCCAGCCAATATGGGGATAGTTGAAATCCCCCACTATTATTGAGTTTTTATTTTAATAGCCTCTCTAATCTCCCTGAGCATTTCACAGTCACTATCACCATCCTGGTCAGGTGGTCGGGAATATATCCCTACTGCTATATTCTTATTATTAGAGCATGGAATTACTATCCATAGAGATGCTATGGTACAGTTTGGTTCACTGAAGAGTTTTACTTCATTTGATTCTGCGCTTTCTTTCACATCTAGTGCCAGTCCCCCATCAGCATGACCTGTTCTGTCCTTCCGATATATTTTGTACCCTGGTATTACTGTGTCCCATTGATTATCCTCATTCCACCAAGGTTCTGTGATGCCTATTATATCAATATCCTCATTTAATACGAGACACGCTAGTTCACCCATCTTATTATTTAGACTTCTAGCACTGGTATATAAACACTTTAAAAACTTGTCACTTTTTAGCTGTCTGCCATTACATGATGTAATTGAATGGGACTTTTTTCATTTGACTGTTTCTCATCAGATCCTACCCATATTTTATCATCTTCCATCCTCTCCTCCTTACTAGGACATAGAGACTCTCCATTAGTAGATCCTCCCCTAAGGGATGTCTCTGACCGAACCACGTGCTCCCCTGCACCTGTCGGCTTCCCCCCAGCCCTTAGTTTAAAAACTGCTCTATGGCCTTTTTAATGTTAAGTGCCAGCAATCTGGATCCATTTTGGATTAGGTGGAGCCCATCCTTCCTGTACAGGCTCCCCATTCTCCAAAAGTTTCCCCAGTTCCTAATAAATTTAAACCTCTCCTCCCTACACCATTGTCTCATCCACGCATTGAGACCCTGCAGTTCTGCCTGTCTAACCGGCCCTGCACATGGAACTGGAAGCATGTCAGAGAATGCCACCATAGAGGTCCTGGATTTCAATCTCTTACACTAGCAGCCTAAATTTGGCCTCCAGGACCTCTCTCCCATCCTTCCTTATGTCACGGGTACCTTCATGTACCATGACCACCGGCTCTTCACCAGCACTACACATAAGTCTATCTAGATGTCTCGAGAGATCCGCAACCTTCGCACCAGGCAGGCAAGTCACCATGCGGTTCTCCCGGTCATCGCAAACCCAACTATCTAGGTTTCTAATGATCAAATTGCCCAATACTAATACCTGTCTCTTCCTAATAACTGGAGTTCCCTCCCCCGGAGAGGTATCCTCTGTGTGAGAGGATACCACATCATCATCTGGAAGGAGGGTCCTAACTATGGGATCATTTCCCTCTGCTCCAGTTGATGTTCTCCTTCCCTGGGACTTTCATCCTCCTCAACAGCACAGAGGCTGTCAGACCAGGGGTGGGACTGTTCCACTGTGTCCCAGAAAGTCTCACCTGTGTACCTCTGTCTCCCTTAGCTCTCCAGCTCAGCCACCCTGGTCTCCAAAGCCCGTACATGGTCTGTGAGGGCCAGGGACTCCTTGCACCGAATGCACACTTATGCCACCTGCCCATAGGGTAGGTAATCATACATGCTGCATTGGGTGCAATAAACTGCATAGCCCCGACTCTGTCACTGGACTTCTGCCAGCATTCTCTTCTCATTCCTGCAGCTTGTTCCGTTGTTGTTCTTTTGTTTTTATCAGGGGGTGGTTTTGGCTTTAAGTTTATGGCTAGCCCCTTCTCAGACTTCCCCTCTGAACTCCCTTGCAAAACTCCTGTTAGCTGCTCCTGTTCGCTAGGCCACCCACATATCAGGCCCCAGCATAGAGGGCATAACTGGGGCTGGGGAAGAAGAGGGAAGGGGCATAGCCAGGGTGCACTGCACTCCAAATATTCACAGCTACCCACGGCTCCTAGACCAAGACAGAAATTTAAGCAGCCCTAAGGCTGCTCTAACTTACCCCGAGGCCCAGCAAACCCCAAGTGCCCCTGGGATATGGGGAGCACATGCCCAGAGGTGGTTTAAAGCTGGGTGCTGGGAGAAAAGAGCTGAGAATCAGGGCCCAGGTCGCTATAGCTTTCAGACAGGCTTTGTGAGTGCCAGTTGCTGACTCCACAAGGTGCTTTATCTCCTCTTGTGTCTGGGAACGGGGCCCTTTGGAGGAGAGCAAGAGAGAACAGCTCTCTCCTCTGGCTTGCTACCCTCAGCCTGTCAAGCTGGTTATTGCCATTGGTGATGTGCCAGACAGCTTAGCAGTGTGACAAGACCCACAGGGGTGACACTCTTCGAGTGGGCTGCTGCTCAGGGGCCCTTCCCCTGGGAAGTTCCTGGGTTCTCTTTGCTCCCTGATCTGGCCCAATTCACTCCACCGATCAGAGGGAGCAGCAGAAATTTAACAGAAGCTGCCACCTCCCTGCCAGTTTACTCTTTTCAGGAAAGGGAAGTGTTACCCCGCAGAAGAGCCACTGAACCGCAGTACCTCTTCCTGTGCAACGCGGCGTGAACCATACCACAGCTGGCTGGGGCCAGGGGGAACAAAAATCCCATCCAACTGCAGTGCAATGCTGCCTGTTGCAAGGGCACAAGTAAGACTCACCCCTTGGTGGCTAGAATCACTCTTACAAAGGCATTGTCAGTTGCTGCGGCCTGACCTTACATCTCGTGACCTCGGGCCCGGGCAGTGTCGCCTTCACCAGGGAGTGTCGGGATTTGGATCCATTTTTCTACCTTTTTAATTGTTTCAAACATCAAGCGTGAGCCATGGCAAGAATCTTTGCTGAAGACCTGGCTTGCCAGCGTGATGCATGGTGTTTCCCTGCTCACAGCGGCTCCAGCCGCCAGGGGCCCCTCGACCAGTTCTGAAAAAGAAAAGGTCGGCAGACCCCCCACCCGTTTATTACTGTGTCATTTTAATATGTGCTCACAACTCATCCCCATGCCATGACCAATCACAGCTGAAGTAGTACTAATGCAGCACTTAGATTGTCAAATACAGCCGTCACTGCTTCAAGTGATCAGTTTGGTGCAAGACCGATGCCTTGCTAGCATGAGTTAGCATCTTCCCATCCCTCCGTGGAGGTGCCAAGGTACACCTTGTTTCTTGCCTTCTCAAGCCAATGGAAAAGGGTCTCTTAACATCCTCACTTTTCCCATCTCTTTTCGTTTTGGATGTTCCACAGGCTTCAACAGACTTCCCGGATTGTTCAAGAGTTTACAGAGAAATGGCTGTGAGATGCTGTGATGGGGCGTTCACCCTGTACTTGCCCTGAAAGGGTTAAGGCAGATTGATAAGAGGGGGTGGGGGGTAATTAACCCAACAGGCCACAGTTGAGAGGAATCGGGGGCTAAGCAATCCCCTGACTGAGGGAGGCAGCCCAGCTGGAGAGGAATGAGCCGGGTTGGGTTTATAAGAACAGGACATGGGGGCAGAAGGGGGCAGCTGGGAAAGGCTGCAGTCACTCCTTAGGCGAAGGGAGGTGTGTTTGGCGGTTACAGGACAAGTAGTCCTTGGTTGTACCCTGGGAGTGGGGAGTTAGAAGGCTGGCAAACCTGGAGAGGGCTCAGGGAAAAGTGGTGAGTTAGTCCCCAGAATGGCCAGGAGGAGACGCTATCCTAGCAGTGAGTGGTGTACTCTTGTCACAGACACCATGTCTTGCAGCAGCTTCTCGTTAATGACTCCATGGATTACAAGAGCCGGTGATGCTCATAAACAGTAACAGGAGAAAACTGTGTGTGGTGTAGTAGTTTGCCATGTTTTTGAATGGAATAGTTGAGGCTGTTTTGCAGAGGGTATGTTGAAATGGGAAGACTGACTGATAACAGTTTGAACCATAGGTGTGATTGGCCTGTATCTTTATTTGGTTTTGATGGCAACCAGTTCAGAGTATCCCTTGCACTCAAGCAACGACAGTGAGGGGCTCCAGCACGGCATGCCCAGTCAACGCCGCACTTCTCAACAGACTGTTTTCAAAGATTTAAACATCTGCAGAGATTCAAGTGGCAAAGATTCCCCAATAAGAAATCGACTACACACTGTCACCTTCCATACGTCAACCACTTAGCAACGTTCCGCACCCCGGGCACTCATCTAACGGCAGAGCAAAGAAGTGGCTACATCTTGTTCTAGCCTTGAATGGTTTGTTGTTGTCTAATGTTCTTTTGTGTTCTGCGAGAAGCCCCATTATTAATAAAGGAAGAAGGTCAAATTATTGTTGCCTTTTCTCTCAGCATTGCTGACGACATGTCCTTAGCCGGCAAAGTCTGCTTTCACAGGCTAGATAAGATGCTTCCAAAGCTTTTGAATGGTCATTGCCAAAAATACAGGCAGATTTTACTGTGTGTTTTATACACCCAGCACTGCACGTTTCCTCCGTAGCAGTTGCACAGCTGCCTGCAGCCCCATGGTAGTGCTGAAGCCCATAGCACTGCAAATTTTTTCTGCAGAAGTGGTCGGTGGCTCTCTGGTAGCACTGAAAGGATTCTGCTGCGAGCTTCCTCTGCAGCAGTGACAGACGTGCCTCCCTGTTCTATGGACTCACCAGAGCTATAATGCTGCGAGCTTCCTCTGCAGCAGTGACAGACGTGCCTCCCTGCTCGACGGACTCACCAGAGCTATAGCGCTGCGAGCTTCCTCTGCAGCAGTGACAGACGTGTCTCGATGCTCTACGGAATCACCAGAGCCATGGCGCTGCGAGCTTCCTCTGCAGCAGTGACAGACGTGCCTCCCTGTTCTATGGACTCACCAGAGCTATAATGCTGCGAGCTTCCTCTGCAGCAGTGACAGACGTGCCTCCCTGCTCGACGGACTCACCAGAGCTATAGCGCTGCGAGCTTCCTCTGCAGCAGTGACAGACGTGTCTCGATGCTCTACGGAATCACCAGAGCCATGGCGCTGCGAGCTTCCTCTGCAGCAGTGACAGACGTGCCTCCCTGCTCTACGGAATCACCAGAGCTATAGCGCTGCGAGCTTCCTCTGCAGCAGTGACAGACGTGCTCAGCAGCTGTGGAGTAGTGCCAGGGTGCCTGTCATGGGATGGGCAGGTTTCAATATTTCACCTTTTCTGTCCTGGGGGGGTGGGGGGATACTAATTGGCTGCTCTCTACTTTTAACAAAGCAGCAGCAGCCCTCATTCTTTAAAGACTTGCTTGGTTAATTTTCAGCCAACTGACTGGCAGATCAGCCAATACTGATCTGCCAGCTGCTGGTGGCCGTGGACCATGACGTGGAGAGCACTGGCCGAGGAGGGATTTTCCTCTGAAATCCTGACAGCAGTTCAGGGGACGGTACCTTTGCCCTGTGACATGCTAGTGCTAATGAGCTTGCACATTGGGCCCCATACAGGGCATGGCCACGTCTCCAGAGAGGCTGAGTGGCCAGTGTCATCAACAGGAGCTGTGGGCAGCTGCAGCTCTGAAAATCAGACTCTGGGTCTTTCCCAGCCAGGCGCCACCAAACCTCTCCCCTAGTTGGTCTCTGCAGCTGGCCTGAAAGAGAGGTGGCTTATTCTCAGTGAGGGGCTCTGGTGTGAATATCTTGCAGGAAGGAAGTGGTTCTAATCTGGGGAAGGGAGGTGGGCAGTGGTGACCAAGCAGCCACGGCAGTACTTTGGGTAACACCAGGAGAGCAGAGGATGCTACTGTTTGACACTCCATGGAATGGCGGATTACAAAACAAAGCCTGTGAGGGCCCTGCGGCAGGGCGACGACTCACCGGCGCGGCGCCTCCTGCTGGTCATCCAGGGAATTAGCTCTTCGCCAGCTCGGGAGCGCTCTCTGCCAGCTGATGTCCCTCCTGGACCCCGGTGCCCTTTCTCTCGGGGTTCTGCCCTCTGCAGTATCCCCACAGATTCTGGGTCTCCCCACCCAGGGGAGCCCCCAACCCTCTATCCTCCCCTTGCCTCAGTGGCTACTGCCAGTCACCATCGAGCCCCCGCTCCCTGGGAGAGACGGCAGTGTGTAAATCACTCAGCATCGGCAACAAGGGTTGGACCAGCTGCCTCTGTCTATCTCTGGACTGTCCCTCTGCAGCCCTGGTACCTTTCTGTGGGCCCTGAACTCGGCCTGCAGTCTGGGGCTTTGCTAGGCTGGAGCTCCCCAGCTCCCTCTGCCCTTCCCCAGCACTGCTCCACCCTAGGAACCCTCCTCAGCTTCCCAGACAGCCAGGGCCTTCTCTCGCAATGAAGCTAGAGAGTGTCTCCTCTTGAGCTCCTGGCTCACAGCCCTTGTATAGGGCCAGCTGTGGCCTGATAGGGGTATGGCCTCAGCTGTGGCTGCTTCCCCAATCAGTCTTTCCCCAGCCACAGCCCTCTCTAGGGCTGCTTTTAACCCCTCTGGGCAGGAGCGGGATGACCACCCTGCTACAGGCCCCAAGGAATGACCACTGCAGCCAGGCTAACCTAATTCGGACCAGAGTGAAGGGGGCCTGTCACAGGGTAGCTGAGAGGGGGTCAGGCACCCAGCCAAACTGTGACAGGGCCCCAGCAACCTCAGAGAGAGGGAGACGCCGGCTGACTCAGTAACCGGCTCTGCACTGGCCTGAGAGTGAATCAGGCCCACAGACCCCAAGCTGAGTTTGCAGGGCTGGTTGTCAGACCCCCATCTTCCCACGGGCACACTGAGCACAGGAGACCCAGAAAAGCAAGAGTTCCACAGGGCCACTGCTACAAAGACCCTTCTTGGAGTAGAAGTAGGAACTCTGCTCAGGCAGCACAAGCCCAACCCTCAGGCACAAGGAAGATGAGCGCTGGGATATGGAGTTTGCTTAAAGTGTGGCCCCCCCATTGCCCTGTATGGGGCTAGGCAGCCCTCCAGAGTATGCGAGATACAACCTCACAACGCTCTGCCCTCAGTCTTCAGGCTACTCTCACCTAAACTGTAGCTGCTCCATTTCCCAGACCTGAAGAAGAGCTCCGTGTAAGCGCCAAAGCTTGTTCTCTCACCAACAGAATTTGGTCCAATAGAAGATATCTCCTTCCCCACTTTGTCTCTCCAATAACCTGGGACCCGCCCAGCTACAACACGACTGCACGGCTCATTACTTAACAGAGACAGCTCAAGGAGGAAGAGCTGTTTGGGGATGAACAGGCCAAGGCTGAATGACGAACACTGCAGATGTGCGCTGAGCCGTGGAATGCAGCCACTCCTCTCTGCTGTCACTATTACCGCAGTCATCTGTATGACAGGACCCTCCTCCTGGGCTGGGCTGGGGAGCCTCGCAATAAGTCTTGTGAGACTTTCCAGTGGCATGTCACAGCCCCCCAGTGACCAGCCAGCCAGTTACAGGATCCCAGCAAGGCCGGGGTGTGTGTGTGTGTGTTTCCTGTGCCAAGCAGCAAGGATTTGCAGAGGATTCTTTGTAGGGGAAAAGGGCAGCCGCTGAACTCCATTCTCTGTCTCCGAGGCTGTTGTGTTGCCTACTTGCCCAAGGCTGTTGGCTCCCTGCCCAGCAGCAGCAACACACACCTGGTCTCCGCAGACAAGACGGGACACAAAGCTGGGTGGAGCATCTAGTTACCTTTGTAATGTGCAAAGGTGCAGGGCTGTGCTTGTTCACCTGCCACAGGCCTTGGTTGATAGGTCCTTTATCTCCTCTGCTCCTTGTCCCTAGCAATGAGGGGCTGCTTCATTCCCCCGTATTCAGTCGCGCTGGCCACTATAATCATCCCTACATCTTTCGAGGCTGCTCCTGGAGCTGCCCTGGGGGCCATTAACTCCCCTGTGCTTTTCCCCGGTCTCCCCTCGCCATAGACGTGCCTGCCTTGCAGTGAAACCCATCACTGCCTCACCTCAGTCCCCTGAGCCTTCCCCCCACAGGCTGGAGCTGATGCCCTGGCCAGGGATGTGGTTAGTGTAGGCCCTTGGGTGCATCTGCACCCACAGAAATCAGACCCCGATTAACCAGTGTGAACTTGCGCAGGGCCCCCCTCTCAGGTTTGGCCCAGCGGTCCCTCTGTCATGATGGAGGGGCGTCCGGGCCAAACTTGAGCGAGTGGCACCAGAACCTGGCGCACAGGGTCACAGCACTGCTCAGGTTTGGCACCTGCCATCGATAGGATGGGAAGCAACTGAACCAGGCCCAGATCCCACCCTCACCATCGCCGGTATCATCACACCAGGCCCAAGGTGCCCCGCCAGGCTGAGAGCCAGGAGGTCGGAGTGGGACCAGAGCGACCCCTTCCATTGGCAGCAGGGCTAGAGCACAGGGAGAGGCAGCACCGGGCACAGGCCCCACCCGCAGTTCTGCACAGGGCAAATCCCCCTCATCACTGCAGCGAGGGCAGCAATCCCACAGGCCTGGGCCTGCGCTGCCTGTAAGGGACCAGGACATAGGCAGTTGGCCTCGCAGTCACCGCTGGGCTAAGGTCTGCCCACTGGGGACAAGAGTCACGGGGCCAGAGTAGAAGGAATCGCCAGGCCAGGTCCCATAAACAAGGGTCGGAGTCAGGCTGGGGTCAGAGATCAGAGGCAGTATTGGGCTAGACTCGAGGTTGAAGTCAGGCTGGGAAGTCTGGCATTGCAGCAGGGCACGTCTGTGTGGCTGCCCAGACAACTTCCTCAGGCAGCCCCTGGGGTTAAGTAGGGGCACTTGGCCAATGGGAGGGCTGCAGGATACTGTCACTCTGGGTCTCTTGGCAGGTACTTCCTGTGGCACCTACTCTCCACAGTGCTCCCTGGGTGAGCCGCTGCATAGCCTCCTGGTAGCACTGTTGCCCCAAGCTCTGTACATCTGGGTTCCAGTCCTTGGGTCCTTATCCTGACCTCTAACGTGGCACCCATTGACTCAGAAGGCTACATCCACTTGTGCCTTAGCCTTCCAGCTAAGTCAGTAATTAAAACTTCCCCCCATCTGGAATAACAAAAGTCTAACCCCACAAAGAGTTCTTTCATCCCACTTGGGCTCCTCTACAGCCCACCTTCTGGGCCCCTGTAGTCACATGCTACTGTAATAATCTTAGTACAAAGTATGCCTTGGGAGGTTTCATTTGAAAACTAATAACTTGCTGGTCAGTTACATCATGGTGAAATGTATCTAACAACATTATATGTGAAGCTATGAACATAAGCTGAAACCATGGCTGACGTGTGTTTACCAGACAGGTCTAGGAAGTAGGCGAACCTGTTTCTCAGAGACAAAGGACAAGTCCAGCCAGGTGTTATCAAAGCTGATGGGCAATTGTTTATCCCAGGGATCGGCAACTTTGGCCCGCAGCCCGCCAGGGAAAGCCGCTGGTGGACTGGGCTGGTTTGTTTACCTGCAGCGTCCGCAGGTTTGGCCGATCGCAGTTCCCACTGCCCGCGGTTCGCCGTCCCAGGCCAATGGGGGCTGCGGGAAGGGCGGCCAGCACATCCCTCGGCCCACGCTGCTCCCCGCAGCCCCCCTTGGCCTGGAGTGGCGAACCGCAGCCAGTGGGAGCTGCGATCGGCTGAACCAGCGGACGCTGCAGGTAAACAAACCAGCCCAGCCCACCAGCAGCTTTCCCTGGCGGGCGGCGGGCCAAAGGTTGCCGATCCCTGGTCTATCCAGTGGCTATTCTTTGACAAGGAAAGGGGGCAGGAACAAAGAGATGTGATCTTAGCAAACATCAGCATAACACCTCTTCCCCACCAGACTCCATGTCTCCTTGCTCTCTGCTGGAGAGAACTTTTTCTAGGGGTCACTCTCAGGAAAATGCATTTCAAAGGGTGACTGAACTATAAAAGTGAGTGGCAAAAACATCCCAAATTCTCTCTCCCTGCCCGTCTCTCTTTCATCCAAAACCAGCTGTTGGACATTGGGAACAGATCTTGGCCTGACAGCTTAGACAGCAGTATTACTGGAACATATGGTAAGGGACTTCACCTTGAATCAAGTCTAGGATGTTAAGTTTATAAAGCCTTTTATCTTTGTTTTTCTGGTAACCATTTCTGATTTCAATGTCTCATTACTTGTACTCACTTAAAACCTCTCTCTTTGTAGTTCAATAAACTTGTTTTATGCTTTAATCAAAACTAACTCAGCATTGTGAACTGTATGGGCAACTCCATTTAAAATGGCAAGCTGTTGTTTCTTGATTCCCTTAGACGGGCAACAGACCGAATATATCTCAGCTGTCCAGGAGAGGGCTGGGAGTGTGTGGGGGTCACTCTACAAGTAGTAACCAAGGCTGGTGGAAGCCAGAGCTTGACTGGTGTGTGCTGACAGGCTGCTGGGATCAGAGATGCTGGACCAGGCTGTGGCTGGACACAGATGCTCAGGGTGTGACTTGCTTGCTGGAAGGCTTTTTGAGAGCAACTCAAGCTGGAAACTACACCAGCAAAGCATTGTGAGGCACCCAAGGTTACAGGGCACGGCTTACACCCCAGAATGTCATAGTTCCCTTTAAGTCTCTTTGCGTTGGGATTGAACGCTGACTACTAGGCTACTTCCCTGGAGTTTCCTGCTTGTTCTAGACCCAACTTCAGGGTTTTCCACAGAAGCCCAGCTCAGTCCTTGCTATTTTCCCCTCAATCTGATTTTTCTCAGTGCTTTTAAAAGGCCCAGCTGTTTTATCAGGCTGTCACCTGACCCCAGTTAGGCTAGGAGGATGCCAATTATGCCACAGGTGGGGCTGATGGAACAAGGATGGTTAGTCCAGGCCTCCTGGCCCTGCACTGGTAAAATAAGCACATCACACTGGGTGCTGTTTCCCCATGTCCCATACTCACCTAGCAGCTGTGAAGAAGGGGATGCAGAGTGTTCTTCATTTTTATTTTGGTAGATCGTGTGTTGGGCTCAGTATAGACACTGTTAGGAATTCACTGACAAAAACAGCGTTACTGCAGAGTTAAATTTGTCCAGTGGCATCTCGTGCCCTTCCAGAACATTGAGCTACTAGGATGATCGGGGAATGAAAGGCCTGTCTTATGAAAGGAGACTGGAAGAGCTTGGCTTGTTCAGCCTAGCCAAAGGAAGGCTGAGAGGGGATCAGATTGCGCTCTGTGAATACGTCAGGGAGTTAAACACCAGGGAGGGAGAAGAACTACTGAAGCTAAGGGACAATGCTGGCACAAGAACAAATGGATATAAACTGGCCGTGACCAAATTCAGGCTGGGAATTAGAAGATTTCTAATCATCAGAGGAGTGCAGTTCTGGAATTGCCTGCCCACAGGAGTTGTGGGGGCAAACAACGTAATTAATTTTAAGAGGAAGCAGGACAAATTTATGAGTGTGATTGAATGACAGGGTTGCTTGTGATGGGAGCGGGGGGGGCAGTCAGGGTCTGGTTTAGATCTTATGTTCCTAAAAGCTCATGCTTCAGGGTTCCAGCTGGCCACTGGCAGGAGACAGGAAGGGATTCCCCATCCAATGTAATATGGGGTGGGGGGGGGAGTCGATCTACTTTCCCTGAAGCCTATGACATAGATGAGACATTGGACAGTGTGGGCCAGGCTCTGAGGCAGCACCAAACATTCTCTCTCTCAGCTGCTTGGCTGGCTGGTTCTTCTTCACGTGCACAAGGTTTAACTGCCATATTATCCCCATACACTTTGTTATAGTGGGAGGGGAATAATGATCATGCTTTGAAGTTTTTGGCATGCGTAGTTACCAACAGGACCGGTGAAAGAAACCTCAGCTGTGGTCTATGTCCCAAACACTTAAGCATGCGAGAGAAGACTGGTGTGACTCTCTCCTTCTCCACCCCTCCCTCACCAACCCCTGCAACATATAGCCCCCCTTCCCTCACACACCATGTCCCATTCATCCTCCCCTTTCCGTCCCATTCAGTAGTTAGCAATTTGGTAGAATTTGTGAATGTTAAGAAAAGCTGTTTTATTTAGGGGGCTATATTCTGGGAACATCTCACTCAAATAGCCCCAAATTTGGATCACTAACCCTACACTGTACCCCTGGGAACCACAGCAGATTTCAAGCTAAGCTGAGGAAGCATGCCAATTTTAGAACAATTAGAAGAATCAACCTTTAAACAGAAAAGTCTTCTCAGTCTTAACTGTATCAGAGCTGGTGCTCTACTATAATATTGTATTAAATTAATCATCAGCAAGGGCTGTGCTATATATGGGGGGAGGGATAGCTCAGTGGTTTGAGCATGGGCCTGCTAAACCCAAGGTTGTGAGTTCAACCCTTGAGGGGGCCATTTAGGGAACTGAGGTAAAAATCTGTCTGGGGATTGGTCCTGCTTTGAGCAGGGGATTGGACTAGATGACCTCCTGAGGTCCCTTCCAACCCTGATAGTCTATGATTCTATGAGTCTATATCCAGATCCCCAGCACAGGCCAATCCTGAAAGCATAGGAGGCTCAGGGAGGCGTGAAGTGGCTTATTCATCTCAATGGCATGGTCTCCCTTGAATGAGAACAGGTGGAGAGGAATACAGCCTGAAAAAGAGCTCTGAGATAGGTGAGCTGCTCCATCAATCTCAGTGGGTGTCCTTATTGACTCCACCTCCTGGGAACGCCTGTGATATGCTTGTCCTCATCTTCTGACCTCTGTCTCAGCAGTGTGTTCTTGGTGCCTGTTCTCAGCTCCCCATGCAGAGAGGAAGGGCTTCCCCCTTTGCCGGATCACATGGGGGACAGGGAGATGGGCTCAGATGCTTTCAGAAGGAAGAGGGCCCTCAAATCCTGGCTCACAGAGAGAAGGGCTTATACACCCCCTGGGGGACAAGGGATCAGATCCCACATTGAGGGGTGGTCAGGGAAAGTGGCTTAGACACTCCTAGGGGGACAGGAGTCCCCAGGCCCAGGCACACATCCAGGGGGAAGGGAAAGGGCTCAGACAATTGCAGAATGACAGGAACCCACTGATACCTTCTCATATGAGGGGGGGAAAGGGAGAGGGGAACGGACCATGAGAATGGCAAGGCCCCCAGATCCCTGATGGTGGGGGTATAGAAAGGTGCTTAGAAACCTACATGGGAGGAATACAGCTGCTCTGCTTTAATACCCAAACACTGAATATTTTCAAATATTTCTAGACTATTCCAAGTGAATACTTTAGCTGAATAGTACACCCTCTGCACACCCTACTGCCTGCGTTAGCAGGGGACTGAATGTGTAAGAACTGCTGCAGTGGAACAGACCAATAGCTCACAGGGTTAGGTCTCTTGTTGCCCATGTTGGAAGTGGTAGGGGAAAGTGAAAACCTCTCTCTCATGAATCTGTTCAGCATCAGACAGTTTGGGGAGATTTCCTCCTGCGGCTGGTGCTGAGCAACTCACGTCCTGACTCAGGAAGGTTTAGAAGAGATACGACTACATTATTTCCTTACATTTTGGAGGCAGAACTCCAGGCATCCTTCCAGAAAGGCCAAACAGGCTCCTTGTCATCCCTTAGTCCAACCAACCTCAGCATTTTCTCATAGATCCTGATTCTCTAGCAGCTCTATTTACCCAGCACCCTTCGGTTTTCCTTGATCACTAGGGTGACCAGATGTCCTGATTTTATAGGGACAGTCTGGATTTTTGGCTCCTATTACCTCCCACCCCCATCCCAATTTTTCACATTTGCTGTCTGGTCATCCTATTGCTCACTCTGCTTTTGAGGGCGGCTTGCTACTTCTGTTCCACTTTGAGCTGTCCAAGCAGACTCTAACATTCCATTACAGCGGCTAAGCCAGGGGTAGGCAACCTATGGCACGTGTGCCGAAGGCAGCACGCAAGCTGATGTTCAGTGGCACTCACACTGCCCAGGTCCTGCCCACCGCTCCGGGGGGCTCTGCATTTTCATTTAATTTTAAATGAAGCTTCTTAAATATTTTGAAACCTTATTTACTTTACATACAACAATAGTTTAGTTCTATATTATAGACTTAGAAAGAGACCTTCTAAAAAGGTTAAAATGTATTACTGGCAGGCGAAACCTTAAATTAGAGTGAATAAATGAAGACTCGGCACAGCACTTCTGAAAGGTTGCCGACCCCTAGGCTAAGCCAATCTGTATTACAGTATTCAGCCACTAGGTAGCACTTTGTGCACAATATCTGATTTAAACAAACTTTATCCAACCGGGCAGAACATTAAAGGAATGTATGAACACAGGTGGAGTGTATAAGCAAGCTCCGTAGCCAGTCTACAGCCGGTAGAGGAGCATGACAGGTGTCAGAAATGAACTAAGAACAGAAACAGATGGAAAACAGCAAAGATTACAGACAGAAGGAACAGGATGCAGGATCTCATCAACATGCCACTCTTCAATGCCCCAAAGAATGTCACCTTCACAACAGACAAGCTGGAAGCAGTAGTTTGCAAGTTTTTGGATTGCAATCAAATTCCACCCACCCACCCACATACCCTGGAGATATACAGGTATCTAATGTATGCTATGGGGAAGCAAGGCAGAGAATATCTTTAAATCCTTTGACTTTACTGAAGACAGCCAAAAAGACAACTATGAAAGGGCTCTGGCGCTGTTTGATGCATACTTTATACCTCAGAGAAATGTGGTTTATTAAAGAGCGTGTTTTCACCAAAGAATTCTATAACCGGGAGGAAACGCTGAATGTTTTATAAGAGCTCTGCATGCATTGGCTTACAAAGACAAAAGCTTTGCATTCAGATTGTATGTGAGCAAAGGACCATAGACCAACACCCTATGATGGGCCTAGAAAGGTGGAAGAACTCGACGGAATATTTGGTGATATTGGACGTTTGACAGGAGATCCAGTACAACTAACCTTGAGACAATGCTGCACCATGTAGCATACGTACACCTCACATGATTCCTAGCCCACTGCTTCATAACGTGCAAACTGCGTTAAAGAGAATAGAATGATTGGCTACTGAGCCAAAAGCACGATGTGTCCCAGGGGTACTAGTTATAATGAAAAATGGAAAACTATGAATCCATGTGGCTCTTAAAAAGACAATGAAGTAGTTGGGGGGGGGGGGGGGGGGGGGAGGAAATGCTCCTAACACTGGCTGACTTGCTCCCCAAAGTGAAAAGAGATACAGTATGCTCCAAGCTGGATGCCTCAAAGGGATTCTGGCAAATTCCTTTAAACCACAGAAGTGCTAAACTAACTCAATTTATCACACCCTTGGGGAGATTTTACTTTTGAGGATTACCATTGTACCTGAAATTTTCCAAAGTAAGATGGCAGAACTACTAATGATCGCAGGAAGCCACAGAATCTCCTTCAGGCCCTCATGCACCATCCAGACTTCTGTGATAAATGATTAGTAAACCAAGAATCACAGACATTAGGTTCTTCCAGTTCCAAAGAACCAGACACACACTCCAGGTCATTTAGATTTCACCCAAACCCATGCTGGTAGCCAATCCTTTGGAAACTAAAACCTAAAAGTTTATTAATATACAAAAAAGGAAGAGAATTATTAGAGGTTAAAATGAATCATGTGCATTACAGGTGGTTTCAGAGGTTGTAGATCAGGTTAATAGCAGTGATGTTAAATCTAACAGTTTGTAATAAGTGGCTCTGGTTCATCCCAAATATTGGGGTCCTCAGTCCATTGTTTTAAACTCTTCTTTGTTAGAAATCATAATCCAGAGATGTGGAGCAGGAAAGAGGCTAAGAAGTGACGTCACAGTCTCCACTTTTAGATCCTGAACCTATGTGCATGGAAAGTTACTGGCACAAACATGAAATCTTGGATCATCTGACCTTACATGCCATTGCTGAGTCATGGGTCACCCAGTGTCAGCATGCCTTCTCAGAGTACCTACTCAGGGGGGCTCACTGAAGAGTTGATTCTCTTTATGGGCCATCAACACATGGCTGACTAGCTTTGATGCAAATCTGTCTTGTGGCTGATATCCAGGAACAGAACACATTTGAGATACAAACACATAGCAAAACTTCATAACTTCAGATACAATGATGATATATGGATTTAAATAGGAAAATAATACTTAGCAGCTCATAACATTTTCATGGATACCTAACAGCACATACTTGTATAAGATTTATCACAATTGTGCACCAATGGTGATACCTTTGTATAAAAAGAAAGACGACCATATGTCACAACCATCTCAGACAAGCCCACGCAAAGCCTGGAGGTTATGGGATGGAAGCCCTTGATGCACAGAGATTTCTTATGTTGATGTCAGAAGGAAGATCTGAACAGCTGGTTCTGAGGCAAGCTTTGTCTATATAGGCAAGTGTGTAACGAACAGGCTGGTGTGTGTATACATGTACCTCTCATCGTTCCCCTGGCTGTCATGGGCCCTGCACTGCTAACAGATAGCAGAGATTCTCCATTAGCTCAGGCATCGGGGCCCTGTGCTTTGGTGCAGGTGATGGGGATTCTGCCCCAGCCACAGCTGTGAAGCTCTCCAAGTCGGTTGCGTGCAGCACAGAGGCACATGGCAGTTTCAAGTGGCTGTGGAACTGGCACAAGAGAGCTGTACCTCCCTGAGTTACTCCTTCGCCATCCCAGTGATCTGTTCAATGCAGAGAAAAGGTTGTTACAGAATAGAACAGGGTCAAATAAAAGTTGGCCACTGTAATTTGCATGTGTGAGTGACAGGGGCCAGACCCCTCCGCTGGAATTCCAGCTTGGGACTCCCCAGGTCCATGGAGCTGAGCACAGGTGAGTGCTGGGGTGCGCTTGCTGCCATGTGGGGCTCTAGGAGGCCTTTCCTCCTTGCCACCGCCATGCAGTTGTGTGAGGGTCAAAGGCTGGCAACAGCCAAGGGGCAGAAATCAGCCCTGTGTGCGCCAAAGGCCCCAGGACAACACCGACCATGTGAGGGGCCTGAGCAGTGCCCCATGGGGGTGTCAGTGCCATGTTCAGCCAGGCCTCACAAGAGCCACAGCTGTGCAGCTAGCACGCTGGCTTGTCAACAGAGAACTGCGGGCCAGGGAGGAGTCTCTTCAAATTCCAACACCCTCTAGTGGGCACATCTGGTGAGTAGCAACTTTAATGAGAGTCTTAGCCCCAGGTGTCCTTTCTCTCCTAGCGCTGGGAAGGGCCAGGCCCCAGGCTGGCAACACGGTTCTGCCAGGGCTCAGCGCTGCACACAGGTGAGGGGGCCTGAGCAGAGCCAGTGGCGCATGGCCAGACAAGGGGTCTGGTGAAGGCAACAGCTCCATCCTGAGCTAACCGCCCACAGAGTCCCGTACAGCAGCCCTGCTAGCACGTTTCATGTACGCTCCATCACATGACCCCACTTGTGCACCCCTTACCCGCCTAGTGCCTATGGGGATGCTCACGTATCCCCTTCTCTGCTAACACCTGTGCCTCCCTCCTGCACCCCTTCTCCTCCCCTTCCCCCTGCACCCCCTCCTCCCCATGTACCCCCTCAAACCCTTCCTCCCCTTTCCCATCCACCCCCTCGAACCCCCTCAAACCCCCTCCTCCCCTTCCCCCTGCACCCCCTCAAACCCCCTCCTCCCCTTCCCCCTGCACCCCCTCAAACCCCCTCCTCCCCTTCCCCATGCACCCCTTCCTCCCCTTCCCCATGCACCCCCTCAAACCCCCTCTTTCCCTTACCCCCCTTCCTCCCCATACCCCCTTCACCCCACCCCCTCGAACCTCCTCCCGTTCCCCCTGCGTCCCTTTTCCGCTGCCCACTGCGCCCCCATCTCCCCCCGCCCCTTCCCCAGCCCCCTGCGCCCCTTCCCCTCCTCCTGCGCCCCCTCTCCCCTAACACTGCGCCCCCCTGCCCTGCACCCCTTCTCCTCTCCCCCCCGCCGCGCCCCAGGCACTTGGTGCAGCTGGTCCCCTACCTCCAGCAGCCGCACGTAGCTCGCCCGGCCCGGCCCGGCCCGCGGCGGGGACAGCCTGCTCCGGCCGCTGGGGAGCGCTGGGCCCCCGGGCGGGCTGCGCCGGACCCTGCGGGAGGGGGCTGGGGCGGCTGCTCCCCGGCGCAGGGCCCTTTAGCCGCAGCCAGACACCGCCTGCCCGGCAGCGCTGGCCAATCGGCTGCTCTGTAGTGGCCGGTTGTCCCGGTTACCGGCGAGCGATTGGCTGGGGCCGTAGCCCCGCCCCAGGCCGGACGGCGGGGCGGGGCGGGGCGCGGTCCCGGCCTTGCCCCGAGGCCGGCGGCGCGCGGGCAGTTGCGCCGGGTGGGCGCGCGGGGAGCTGCGCTGCGCTGCGCTGTGTTGCGCCCATGGCGGCCGGGCCCGGCGCCGCGCTCTGCCGCCTGCAGTACCTGGATGACAGCGACCCCTTCTCGTGCGCCAGCTTCCCGGAGCCGCGCCGCGCGCCCGTGCACCCGCTGCCGGAGGCGCTGCCGCTGGGCGCGCAACTGCCCGCCCTGCACCGCCTGCTGGGCGCGCCCCTGCCGGTGAGCGGCGGCCGCGGGCCCCCGGCCTGGGGTGGGGCCATGCGGCGGCGGGGCTGGGGGAAGCTGTGTTGGGGGTGGGGCTGGAAGAAGTGGGGTGGTGTGGGGGTCTGCAATGGGTCGCGGGGGGCTGCGGGGATGGGGCCCGCATGAGGTTGGGGGGCTGGGCTGGAGGAAGCGGGGTGGTGGCAGGGGTGTGGGCTCGGTCAGGAGGGCTGGGCAGGAGGAAGTGGGGTGGTGAGGGGGCCTGCAATGGGTCTCGGGGGGCTGGGCTGGGGTGTGTGGGGCCTGCACTGGGGGTGGAGCCTGCACAGAGCACAGACTGGGGCCCGCATGAGGTTGGGGGGCTGGGCTGGAGGAAGCAGGGTGAGGCAGGGGTGTGGGCTCGGTGAGGAGGGCTGGGCAGGGCAGGAGGAAGTGAGATGGTGTGGGGGGTCTGCAATGGGTTGAGGGGGTGCTGGGCTGGAGGAAGCGGGGTGGTGATGGGCCCTGCATGGTTGGGGGGGTTCTGTGTGTGTGGGGGGGGAGGAAGTGGGGTTAGGGCAGGGCCTATGTATGGGCTGGGCTTGTTGGGTGTGGACATCCCGATCTTGTGCAGCCCTCTAGCTTTCTTGGCACCTGAAGAAGTGGGTTTTTTACCCACGAAAGTTTATGCCCAAATAAATCTGCTAATCTTTAAGGTGCCACCGGACTCCTCCTTGTGTTTGTGGATACAGACTAACACGGCTACCCCCTTTTTATAGAGTGTGTAGAACTTCCCCATCCCTGCTTCACTAGGCTGGTGCAGGTTTGTGCCTTGGGCATAGGCTTTTGGTAGGAGCAGGCCTTGGAGCTGAGCCATTACAGCAAATTGTTTGGGCAGTACCGAGGAGGGACCAGGGGCTGGGCCAGTGAGGATGGGGTGGAGGGATTTGTGCCCTGACCTCTAGTAGCTGTTTCATAATTCATGGAGGAGTTGGTTGGCTTGTCCTTTGGTTGGTTCGAAACCTTTAGTCAGGTTAAATCAATTCAGACTGGATTTCTCATTTCCCATGGACACCTGGCAGCATCGGGCAACTGTACTGGAAGACATCGCTCCTCAGCATCCAAGCTCAAATCCATTTGATAAACCCCCCTATGCACACAAAGAATGGAAACAGTCAGCATAGGGTCTTGTATTTAAACATAGCCTATAGCTTGCTGGTTAGCAGACACCGGCCCTATTCCTGTGTAGCATAAACATTCCTCTAGCAGTGTATTCCTGGTTTAACAACCACAGTTTTAGCTGTATTCTGAAATGTCATCTCCAGTAGCACAGGGCCCCAACACCAAACTGATGCATTGACTGAGAACTGACTTGAAGGAAACAGTGATGTCTTCTGAGTCACCAGCACTGCTTCCTGCGCCATCTGGAGTTTATATAATGTTTCTTGTACACTGAGGGTTCTGTTAACTGTGACTGAACAGGCAAAAGTGTCAGCCATTCAGGGTGCCACAATAGCTCTTACCCAGTCTGAAAAATCAGAGCTGGTTTAATGAAGAGTGAGGTCGAGCAGGACTTCTGGGCTGTCTTCACACTCTTGAATAGTGGCCTGCAACTTTTAGCTTTCCCCCTGGGCACAAGTGGGAGGAAACTCCTTGGAATGATCCTACTTCTCACAGTGCAGCACCCTTTGACTGCTCTTCAGTGTCAGCTGTGAGGTGAGCATCAGGTCCTCTTTTTTTTTTTCCATATGCAACCTTGGACACTTGGTGTGTTAGCTGCCTCATCTGGAGTTTCTATCCTGTTGATGGGGTGACAAAACCCCTGAACTACTGGCTAATGGGGCATGAGTGTTAACTCTCCACACGTAGATAGCTCGACAAAGGATTGCATTTTTCTTTGGAGAACCTATGTATTCTATGGTATGTTTCCTACAAAGTGCATCCCAAAATGATCCAGAGCTAGATGAGACAAGAAATTAAGAGGACAGGCAAAAAGTAGAGTCACAGCTTCAAAAATGCCAGAGGGATACAGTCGGAGCAGACAGGAGTTGCAAAGGAGGAGGCTCTTGGACCAGCATTGACAAGGTTGGGTGTGGTCACAGAGCAGGCTGATGCAAAGGGGAAGGATCTGGGGTGGAGAGAAGAGAGGAGGTTTATGAAGTCTCCAAGCCAGCATGGATTTGTAAAGAACAAATCATGTCAAACCAATCTGATAGCTTTCTTCGATAGGATAACGAGTCTTGTGGATAAGGGAGAAGCGGTGGATGTGGTATACCTCGACTTTAGTAAGGCATTTGATACGGTCTCGCATGATATTCTTATCGATTAAACTAGGCAAATTCAGCTTAGATGGGGCTACTATAAGGTGGGTGCATAACTGGCTGGATAACCGTACTCAGAGAGGAGTTGTTAATGGTTCCCAATCCTGCTGGAAAGGCATAACGAGTGGGGTTCCGCAGGGGTCTGTTTTGGGACCGGCCCTGTTCAATATCTTCATTAACGACTTAGATATTGGCATAGAAAGTACGCTTATTAAGTTTGCGGATGATACCAAACTGGGAGGGATTGCAACTGCTTTGGAGGACAGGGTCATAATTCAAAATGATCTGGACAAATTGGAGAAATGGTCTGAATTAAACAGGATGAAGTTTAAAAAGACAAATGCAAAATGCTCCACTTAGGAAGAAAAAATCAGTTTCACACATGCAGAATGGGAAGAGACTGTCTAGGAAGGAGTACGGCAGAAAGGGATCTAGGGGTTATAGTGGACCGCAAGCTAAATATGAGTCAACAGTGTGATGCTGTTGCAAAAAAAGCAAACATGAGTCTGGGATGTATTAACAGGTGTGTTGTGAGCAAGACGAGAAGTCATTCTTCCGCTCTACTCTGCGCTGGTTAGGCCTCAGCTGGAGTATTGTGTCCAGTTCTGGGCACCACATTTCAAGAAAGATGCGGAGAAATTGGAAAGGGTCCAGAGAAGAGCAACAAGAATGATTAAAGGTCTTGAGAACATGACCTATGAAGGAAGGCTGAAAGAATTGGGTTTGTTTAGTTTGGAAAAGAGAAGACTGAGAGGGGACATGATAGCAGTTTTCAGGTATCTAAAAGGGTCATAAGGAGGAGGGAGAAAACTTGTTCACCTTAGCCTCTAAGGATAGAACAAGAAGCAATGGGCTTAAACTGCAGCAAGGGAGGTCTAGGTTGGACATTAGGAAAAAGTTCCTAACTGTCGGGGTGGTTAAACAGTGGAATAAATTGCCTAGGGAGGTTGTGGAATCTCCATCTCTGGAGATATTT
This sequence comes from Malaclemys terrapin pileata, assembly GCF_027887155.1. Taxonomy (NCBI): domain Eukaryota; kingdom Metazoa; phylum Chordata; order Testudines; family Emydidae; genus Malaclemys; species Malaclemys terrapin. Next base: position 38,680,664 of record NC_071518.1, read on the forward strand.
AAGAGTAGGTTAGATAAATGTCTATCAGGGATGGTCTAGACAGTATTTGGTCCTGCCATGAGGGCAGGGGACTGGACTCGATGACCTCTCGAGGTCCCTTCCAGTCCTAGAATGTATGAATAAATCAAGGCAAACTTTGACTTGGACTGGTCCCTGTAAGGAATGGGAACCAGCAGAAGTGTCTGAGGATGGGGTTGATGTGGTCATGCTTTGAATGTATGAGGAAATAGCAGCGTTCTGGAGAGCTGGAACGCTATGTGGGGGAGTGGCAGTAAGTAGATAAGGCAAGAGGTGCTGAAGGTCTGGTTGTGCGTGTTGTCAGAGGTGGAGTTGGGGATAAGCAGATCTGCAAGATAACAGTGACTGGCATATGTGTGCACATTGAGGCTTCAGAGGTTTCTGGAATGATTATCTGGGCCCTTCTGCAACGCAGGCTAAAATTAACTGGAAATTGTCTGGTTTCCTTTCCGGCACTCTTAAGTGGGTTATCTGGGAGGAAGCGGACAGGCGCTTGGAATGTTCTCTACTTTAGTGGGAGCAGGGCCCTGAACATGGCAGAAGGCTTTGTGTTCCTAGTGTGCAGTTACTCAGTCCGGCACTATTCAGAGATTCCAAGGCCAGAAGGAATCATTCTAGTCATCTAGTCTGACCTTCTGTAAACAGGCCTACGGCTGGTCTATGGGAATGAGCTGCTGGAATCTCAAATTGTCCAGCACACCATCGTTTCCATGTCCCATGGTATCTGTATAATTTGACTAATTCTGATCTTTGGTCTGCCTTGTCTGGGTCTGGATGCTGTAGCAGTCTTCTACTGGGGCACATCTGGCATGTGACGTGGTATGCTACCCGGCTTTGGGGGCCTAGATTAGTGAGCTACTGTCTCCTTCCAAAGTGGGGAGCTGGATTTGGGGAGTTCAGGCACTTTGTTTTGTATTTAAGTGGTTCAAAATTCCAGTGAAAATCAGTAAAAACCGAATGATAGCCTTTGTAAAACCTGGGACATTTTTGGTAAATGCCTTCCACATAGGTCATGGAAGGGGGTTAACATGCAGGTTGGGGTAGTGTGAATAGAGAACTCTGTAACTCAAAATGGAGACCACTTACGCTGTCCTATTCTGTGCTGCCCCACTTGGCAGCAGGGAGCTGTTTACCTTCTGTTAACAAAGAAACTACTTTGTGAGGCCAGCAGAAATAGCTATCCAGGTGAAACTTATTAACCAACAACCTGCTTTTCCTAGGGCAGTGAACAGCTAAGCGGGGAGTGCCTCGCCTCGCCTTTACTTGTTGGGGAGACGCGTGCAGTTGTCTGATCCAGAGCACAGAAAGGCAGAGATGGCATTAAGTGTCTGTTGGCTTTAAGGTGTCCCATCCGCAGTGGTACCACCATGCTTTTGTGAGGAACCCTTCCTTGGGATGCATGATTGTACCATGTCTTCTAAATGTCATTGTGTCTTCCCAATCTATTCAAAACTCTGGGGTGAAGATGAAAAAACACATTCAGTAAAACATCTCCATAGATCCTCGTGAAATCTGAGAGGTGAACTAAAGAAATAAAACTGGGAAGAGTAAATAAGTGAGAGATGGAAAACAGGGGAGTTCAGTGGGGAGCACAAAATGATACACGGCTCGTTTACTGGTGATTCTAAACTTGCAAAGGTGCGATGGGCAACGAGAACAGCTTTCTGCTCCCATAACTAGCAGTGAATTGGCCTCCTAGTTAGAGGCTGGAGGGAGATCTCCGTCCTCTTTTTTTGGACACCACCCATTTTATTTGTGGGAAATGGTTCATGACTGGAGATGAGAGCGACGTGACATTGGGTAAGTACAAGGGAATGCATCTTAATGCTGCATTGTTCAAAACCCAGCCAAACGCTCAAGCAGCAGGAGGATAGCAAAATGCACAGAAAGGCCGGGGGAGGGGGAGGGGAACCTTGCAAGGTGCAGATTTTGGGATCCATTCAGATAAACACCCAGGGTTTAAATACTTATCTGAACTGTATTTGAAGCTCCATCCCTCAGTCAAGCTGGATGGCCATTCCTCCTCTTTCCCCATAATGCCTGGAACTATTCCAGCGGAGTTTGTCTTCCCCCACACTTTTTACCTTGGGGGGAGGGGCGAGCATTGGGTTTTCACTCACCTCCACTCTCATGTGAGCGGACAGCAAGCCTACTCTCCTCTCCTCTCCACTGTTTTTGTGGCACTTCCACCATCTCTTCCCTTCAAAGGTTTCCTTTTCTCTCTCCTTCCACTCAAATTCCTATTGCTGTTGTTTTTGTTTCCCCTGGAGGACCGGATTGCTTTCCCCCTGTGGCTCTAGGGGGCCAGATGATACTCCTCTCCCACCCCGTGATGGAGCAGTGCTCCTCCGGCTTCAGCCTGCCTTGCAGCCAGGCCTTGTGTGGAGGAGTGCCAGGGACTGGGAGGAGCAGAGGCAGAGCAGGATGCGCTCAGTCAGTCGCTCCAAAGGAGAAGAGGACTCGGCCTGCTGCCCACCACTGCAGCAGTCAGCAGTAGAGGCAAGGGGAGCGTTGTGACGAACTGGGACTGTTCTTGCTGGGGTGTGGGAATGCTGACAGGGGAGTGTGACTAGGATGGTCTGCATCGGGGGATGGGAATCTGCCCAAGGGAACATACCTGAGCTTGTAACATGAGAACCCAGGAGGGGGTTGGAGGTCAGGTGACTCCGGGGCCCGGGAAACTGAACAAAGGCTGTGGGAGGGGTCGCAGAGAGCGGGGTGCTGGAAGCAGGCTGGAAGGAGGCTGGAGAGATGGCTGGGAGGCAGAGATGGCTCTGACCCCCCAAAGGGGGGTGGGCTGGCATGCCCTGGGACCCCAAGCTGGACCTAACTGAGGGGGGCCCTGTTGTCTGTGCCTGCAAGACCTGTCTTGGACTGTATTCCTGTCATCCAAATAAACCTTCTGCTTTACTGGCTGGCTGAGAGTCATGGTGAATCGCAGGAAGCCGGGGGTGCAGGGCCCTGAGTCCCCCAATACTCCGTGACAACTGGTGGCAGCGGCGGGATCTACTGCACCCCGTGGACGGCGCTTCCTGCAGTAAGTGACTGGGGAGCAGTAAAACGAAGGGGGATTGACGGGGACCAGGCGTGCTGAAGAGTGAGAGAGAGACGGTTATTACCCCTGGGAGTGTGTGACCAGCGAGAAGGACTTTTGCAGTAACAGGGTCCCCCGGGGGGATCGCAGCGAGTGGTCCCAGGGGCGGAGGAGTCTGCAGCTCGACCCTGGCAGAGAGGCGGTGACCTCGAGAAGGGCTGGCACACTAGGGGTCCCCCTGGGAACTGTGGGGAGCTGTGAGAACACAGGCCGGTGAGTGGCCAGCAGGAAGATGTATGCCAAGCGGCTTAAGAGCGACCTGGTGGAGCTGTGCAAGCAGAGGGGGCTGTGCATTGGGAGGCTCACCAAAGCACAGCTCATTGCCCGGCTGGAGGAGGAAGATCGCGCGAATGAACTGATCCCTGTGTCTCAGGGAAGCAGCCTGGCAAATGCAGCGCAGGCACCAGTGTCTGTCCCAGCTGGGAGTGGTCAGCCGGCTGCTGAGGGCTTCCCGAGACCCCTCCTTCCTATGCCTAGGGGAAGGGTGGGGAGGAGCCCAGCAAATACCGAAGGCGCCGTGGCCCCCCCGGCCAGCAGGGGATCCCCCCGGCGAAGCTCGCCGGCCAGCAGAGGATCCTCCCGGCGACGTTCGGCATCCGTGGAGCGGAATTGGCTGGAATGGGAGAAAGAGCTAAAACTGAGAGAGCTGGAGGATCGTGAACAACAGAGACAGCATGAACGGGAGGAGAAAGAGAGACAGAGACAGCATGAACGGGAGGAGAATGAGAGACAGCATCAGCGTGAACTGGAACTGGCGAGACTGAGGGGCAGTGAACCCCCGGCTGCGGTGAGTGAGGGGGGACCCAGGACTGCACGGAGCTTTGATAAGTGCATCCTGGCCCCACACAAGGAGGGGGAGGACATGGACGACTTCCTGGAGGCCTTTGAGACGGCCTGCGAGCTGCACCGGGTTGATCCCGTGGACAGACTCCGGGTCCTTACCCCCTTACTGGACCCCAAATCCGTGGCATTGTACCGCCAACTGGGAGAGGCAGAGAAAGGGGACTACGAACTATTCAAAAAGGCCCTGCTACGTGAGTTTGGGCTGACTCCTGAGATGTACCGGGAAAGGTTCCGGAGTCAGGATAAAACCCCTGTGATCTCATATCTGCAACTAGCCGTCCGCATGGAAAGATACGCCAGCAAGTGGGCTGGTGGGGCCCAGACGAAGGAGGACCTGATTAAACTGCTGGTACTGGAGCAACTGTATGAGCGGTGCCCATCCGACCTGAGGCTGTGGTTGGTGGACCGAAAGCCAGAGAACCCGCGACACGCAGGGCAGCTGGCCGATGAGTTTGTAAAGAGCCGGTCAGGGGGTGGCAGGGAGGAGCCCCAAAGGAACAGGCCCGCCGCGATGCAGAGAGAGAGTCACCCTGGGACCTCCCAAAGGGGGAATATGGGGAATCCCCTCCCACGGGGAATGCCCAGCATCAGGGACAACCGACCGGCTCGAGGGGACCCACAGGACATGAGCTGCTATTACTGCGGCCGAAGAGGCCACGTTCGGGCCCAGTGCCCCAAGCTCAAGGACAGACTGAGCAGACCGAACCCGCATAGGGTTAACTTGGTAGAGGCCCAGACGGACGAGGGGCAGGCTTCTCACGCAAGAGGGGCTGGCAGCTTATCAACTGCTCAAGAGAGAGAAGGGCCCCAGGCCAGCTCCTCTAGGGGGCTGGATGCCCCCGACTCAGGGTTTTTGGTTTATACGGTGGGCGCGGGGCTGTCCCTCCGGAGAGAGTACCTTGTTCCCCTGGAGGTGGATGGGAGGAAGGTCAATGGATACTGGGATACGGGCGCAGAGGTGACGTTGGCCCGGCCCGAGGTGGTGGCCCCAGACCAGGTGGTGCCCAACTCCTACCTGACCTTGACAGGGGTGGGCGGAACACCAGTCAAAGTGCCCGTGGCAAGGGTACACCTGAAGTGGGGGGCCAAGGAGGGCCCCAAGGATGTGGGGGTACACCCGTATTTGCCCACTGAGGTATTGATGGGGGGGGACCTGGAGAACTGGCCAAGCAACCCCCAAAAGGCACTGGTTGTGACCCGCAGTCAGAGCCGGCGAGGGGCCCTGCGCCCTGGCCTTGGGGGGGGGTGCCTTGCCTGAGGCGCAGGACCCTAACCTGGTGGGGAGGGAACGCCCAGGGACACGGCTCAGGGAGGCTGCAGCTTCAGACCCAGCGGGCGAGAAAGAGCAGGTGGCCATCCCTGTCCCAGCTGCTGAGTTCCAGGCCGAGTTGCAGAGAGATCCCTCCTTGCGGAAGATAAGGGACCTGGCCGACCTCAATGCGGTACAGACCATGGGACGAGGTGGCCGGAAAAGGTTCCTGTGGGAGAAGGGGTTCCTGTACCGAGAATGGGCTCCCCCAGGGAAAATGGAGTCAGGGGGGATCAGGAGGCAGCTGGTGGTACCCCAGAAGTATCGCCGCCAGCTGCTGTGCCGGGCCCATGACATTCCCCTCTCAGGCCACCAGGGAACCTGGCGTACCCAGCAGAGGCTGCTACGGAGCTTTTACTGGCCTGGGGTCTTTGTTACTGTCCGACAGTACTGCGGATCCTGTGACCCCTGTCAGAGGGGGAGGAAGGCCTGGGACAAGGGGAAAACAGCTTTAGGACCCTTGCCCAGCATAAAGGAGCCTTTCCAGAGGGTGGCCAAGGTTAAAAGGGCGGCTCTAAACCAAGAGAGCCCAAAGCACAGACCTCCAGACTGGAGCGCTGGGAGAAGACCACAGCCCAGTTGGAACCCCAGAGGTATGGGGGTGGGAAAAGGGCACAGGCCGCATAAACCTTCCCACATGCGAACTGCGAGTGCCATCAAGCACCCCCGACCTAAGGGGGGGCGTGGAACTGAAGGGGCCTGGTGTAACTCCCACCAAGGAACTGGAGGGATGCGGGGGCATCCATGGGAACGGGGGTAGGTTCGAACTTCCCCAGGTCACTGGCTAAAGTGACCCTGCTCAGTTCGGTCTCGAAGGGGGGAGAGATGTGACGAACTGGGACTGTTCTTGCTGGGGTGTGGGAATGCTGACAGGGGAGTGTGACTAGGATGGTCTGCATCGGGGGATGGGAATCTGCCCAAGGGAACATACCTGAGCTTGTAACATGAGAACCCAGGAGGGGGTTGGAGGTCAGGTGACTCCGGGGCCCGGGAAACTGAACAAAGGCTGTGGGAGGGGTCGCGGAGAGCGGGGTGCTGGAAGCAGGCTGGAAGGAGGCTGGAGAGATGGCTGGGAGGCAGAGATGGCTCTGACCCCCCAAAGGGGGGTGGGCTGGCATGCCCTGGGACCCCAAGCTGGACCTAACTGAGGGGGGCCCTGTTGTCTGTGCCTGCAAGACCTGTCTTGGACTGTATTCCTGTCTTCCAAATAAACCTTCTGCTTTACTGGCTGGCTGAGAGTCATGGTGAATCGCAGGAAGCCGGGGGTGCAGGGCCCTGAGTCCCCCAATACTCTGTGACACGGCTTCAGCCTGCCTTGCAGCCAGGCCTTGTGTGGAGGAGTGCCAGGGACTGGGAGGAGCAGAGGCAGAGCAGGATGCGCTCAGTCAGTCGCTCCAAAGGAGAAGAGGACTCGGCCTGCTGCCCACCACTGCAGCAGTCAGCAGTAGAGGCAAGGGGAGCGTCTCAATGCAGGAGGGCGGGGTAGGCAGGCAGGAAACACGGGCCAGATACATTTGACTCCCACATGAGCTTGGGAGCCTTGGCATGTGTGGATAACAGAACTTGTTGTTAAACCTTCCTCTGACCCAGACACGTGCCCTTTCATCCACATCTTCATTTTTCTTGGACTGAACCAATGTCATGTCATGAGATATTTTTTCAAGGGTGACTAAGTGGAGTTAATTTGGGAACAAACAACAAAAGCAATGCCTTCCGAAGCAAACAGATCTCTGGCAAGGGTTTTCCTCTCTGAGCCGGACTCTGCGTGTAATAAGATCTTTTCTGTTGGACTGGAGGGGATGTTATAATGAGTGTGGCAGGAGAGATTTCGAGAAGGGATGCACATCTAAGTGGGGTAAGGAAGACTTGGAAGTCTGTCAAGGCGCATTAGGCTTTTTTAGAAAAATATCCCACAGGACCCTTGCAGTGATACTCTTCCCTTTGTCACATAACCTGAAATGTTGTCACTGTTGAGCTGTCTTCCAGGGTTTTCAGTTTCATGTGCAATAGTCCATTGTCCTTAGCAAACTCTGTGAAGGGCGGTAGGACTCTGCTCCATGATTGCATGAAGGGGTCAACTCGCTGGCGCTGCCTCATGGCCAGGCGTGGCAGCTCGCTCTCTCTGTTGGGGTCTCCTGCAGGTGGCTGCTCCACCTCTGCGGCAGCCTGCCTCTTCCCGTGCCATGGCTCTCCAGCCAGGTCACTTTAAAGCCTCTCCCCTTCTGGGCAGCGTCTGATCAAAAAGCAATTAACCCAAATAATTTGAGTTAGCAAGGGAGAGAGGGGTACGCCTCCCTCTCAGGGCGTGTGGGGATCTGGCCCTCCCTCCCAGACAGTGGTTGTCTGGGAAGCTCCTGCCTTCCCTCAGCCCTTTCCTCAAGGGCTAACGGTCTGTTCTTTCTCTGCTCTGCCCATGTCGGCTGTTCTGCTCCCCTTTTACTTCCCCCGCCCCCCTAGCCTGTGCCTGCCTGGCAGGTGTGGCGGGGTGGACCTGGCTCAGCCCAGAGCAGCTCCTTAACCCCTTGTTGACCAGTGTGGGGTTTCCATGCCCCATCACAGATTGCAACCCCCCTTTTTACCATATGCTGCCTTCATGTACTCCAGTCTTCTAGGTGTGCCCGCTGGAGTTTGTAAGCCCAGGGTGGACTCTTGAGCCCTACTAGCTGCCAGTATTCTGTCATTTGAGATCTTTGAGTCCTTATAGGGCCACAGGCTTGGCCTGGAAGAGCCATAATTTGTAGAGTGGCATCTTTTGGCATGAAAGCAGCAGGGAGAGGGTGGCCCTGGGGCTCCCTCCACCTTGCCTTGGAGGACAACCAGCGTTCTAAAGTGCTGGTTTTGGTCTTATCTTTAATACCATTCTGGGTGCAACACATCCCCTCTGAGCAAGCAGTAGTGAAACCTCCAGTAGACTAAGCCTGTTTAACTTATTCACAGCCAAATTTTGGGATCTCCTTTAAGAGCCTGTCCGCATTAGAGAAACTTGCACCGGTGTCGTCATGTCAATGTCTTTACCCCAGGGTAGACTCTCAGTACCAGCGTAAGGTGGGGTCACTCGGATAATTTCTCAGATTAAGTTTCCCAGAGGCGTCCCTGAGGAAATAGCTGATACTAAGCATTCATCCTCTACATTGCAGCAAAACTGGGCTATCCAGCCCCCCAGCACAAGTATTGTGGTACTCTCTTCTCACCAAAATGTAGTCCAGGTTGTATTTATCCTCTTTCAGAGACGGCTGTTGGGGAGGCAGCTGATGCAGCTTGGGGCAGAGGAGGTTTAGGAGCTTGTGTCTTCAAAACAGAAGCCAAGCTAGGGCCTGTTTATAAATCACAAATATAAACTGGGTACCAAATAAGGGTCCTGTGTATTTAGACCAGACGTGGGACAACTACGGCCCGCGGGACCGTCCTGCCTGGCCCGCGGGACCGTCCTGCCTGGCCCGCGGGACCGTCCTGCCCGGCCCCCGAGCTCCCGACCTGGGAGTCTAGCCCCTGACCCCCCCCCCAGCTGTCCCTCCTCCCCCGCAGCCTCACCTCAGCACGCCCCTGCAGCACAGTGGGCAGGAGAGCAGGGAGGGATGCTCATCCGCAGCCTTTGGGGAGCAGATGGGCGGTGCGGGTGGCGGGAACGCAGCCGGAGGACTCAGGAGGACACCGGGCGGTCGCGCAGCCGGCTGGACAGAAGCGGCGGTTTCCCCTTCAAAGCACTGCTTCTCTCCGGCCGGCTGCGCGGCCACCCGGTGTCCTCCTGAGAGAAGCGGCGCTTTGAAGAGGAAACCGCTGCTTTTCTCTGGCTGCCTGGCTGCCCCTGCTCCTCCTGAGTCCTCCGCCCGTGTTCGCAGAGACGCATTCGGAAGGGGGCTGGGGGAGGAGGGGTTGGTGGGGGGGCCCTGGGAGGAGGTGGTCGGGAACAAGGAGCAAGGGGGGTTGGATAGGGTGTGGGGTACCAGGGGCCTGGCTGGGGGCAGGGGTGTGGATAGGGGTTGGGGCAGTCCGGGGACAGGAGCCGGAGGGGGATTGGATAGGAGGTGGGGTCCTGGGGGGCCTGTCAGGGGGCGGGGGTCTGGATAGGGGTTGAGGCAGTCAGGGGACAGGGAGCAGGAGGAGTTGGATTGGAGGTGGGGTCTGGGGGGGCAGTTAGGGGACAAGGAGTATGGGGGGTTGGGGTCCCTGGGGGGGGATTGGGGCAGGGATCTCAGGAGGGGGCAGTTAGGGGACAAGGAGCGGGGGGGGGTTGATGGGTCGGGGGTTCTGAGGGGGGCAGTCAGGGGGCAGGAAGTGGGAGGGGCCGGATAGGGGGCAGAGACCAGGCTGTTTGGGGGGTACAGCCTTCCCTACCCGGCCCTCCATACAGTTTTGGAACCCCAATGTGGCTCTCGGTCCAAAAAGTTTGCCCACCCCTGATTTAGACTGAAGTATGCAAGCAGGTCTGTCATTCTGATTCAGCAAATGCAAGCAAGTTGTCAACACCACCACTTGTTTCCATCTGTCAGTCAGCAAAGGATAAGTTACAATAACTAGTGATGCCAGAAAAAAAAATACCGTGGAGATGCACCAGTGTGACAATCTTAGGAGCTCTCTACTGTTGTCTGGTATTTCCAGCCTTCATTTTAAAAAACAAACGGCTAGCCTTTCTGCTTGGGTAGAAAACCACTGTGACATAAAGCAATGCAGGGCCTTCTGACTCTGCAGGTGCACAGAATCAAACAAAGCCGCAGCCGTCCCATTCATCTCAGCAGGGAGTGAATTCTGAAACCCAATAATGACAGTTTAAATGTCAATATTTTAAACTATTTAGTGTTGATGGCCATAGCAGAAACATCCCCTTGGGTGCAGAGGTTTCTTCAGAACCAGCTGGGGTGGCCAGGCGTGGAGCAAAGGTTGTGTTCTTTGTCTCTGTCCTGCGAGCCAAGTGCTTGTGGGCACTTGGGCATCTTGGGCATTGCTACTCGGCAATCACGGCATGGCAAACTTTGGGGATATATCTATATATATATCAAGTGATAGGTCAGAGTTTCTTTAAATGCACTGCGGGGGTTGAAAAATAAGAGCATTGGTGGGGTCATTAATAGCACAGAAGAGCTGGAAATTATTGCTAGTTACTGAAACAAATCACAGGAGGTGGAAGTGACTTCTTCACACCTGTGCTGGATAAACAGAATATTAATGGCATGTCCATGCAGTGTGCCGTTGTGTGATAGAGGACAAGCCAAAGGAGACTGGAATTATGGTGGAAAGCCAGTATCTAGACAGAAGTGAGACAGGCAGAGGGTAAAGTCAAGGTGATGCTCTTGGTGCTAGGAGGAGTAAATGGGTGAACCTTTAATAAGTTTTGGTAATGGAAAAGTACCCGGTGCTCAGAAAACAGTGACTCTTGTTCCAGTGTTCAGGAAGAGGCTGTAGGAACACCTGTATTAGGAAAGGGTTTTTAACTACTTGGGATATTGTAGCTTACAGCTACATTTGGAAAAGTACAGGCTAATAGGTATGAGTCAGCTTGGATTTGTGAAAGGCAAATCATGTCCCAGATTGCTGTCTAAAATAACTATCCCATGAGGTTTCTGTTTCTAGATTCCACTATATACCCCGATACTTGTAAGAAGCTTAGTCAAGTCCCTTACACACATGGTTCCAGGTTTATTTGGGGAAAGGAAAAAGAGCAGAATTAGGCACACATTACATCAGGACCGCATCCAGCCTGGAACACGGGGGTCTGCCCTGTGCACTGCAGTCACTGTACGCGCACCGTCGTTCGGCATGAATAGTTAGCCTTTTCTCCTGGGCCACCGAAATAGGGTAAAGAGCAAACATGGGGGCTAAAACCACCCTTGTTGTTTGGGCCTGCGTAGAGAAGTTATACCTCAATTTCTGTGTCCCAGATAACTCTCCCCTTCACAGCACTGATTAACTGGGGAGAGAATAAAATGACGTTTTTCCAGATTTGGGGCCAGTTTAACTAAATGTGGGGGGGGGGAGGGGAGGTTGGTTTTTTTAAACTGATTTAGTTTAAAGTGGTGCTAGCCCCTGAATGGTCACTCTTAATTCACTTTAAGAGTGGCTGATTTTAGTTTAGCTTATGTCTATTCAATATTTCCTGTCATAGTTTTACATTTAGCAAAAGCGTGCGTGGAAATGCCTGCTCCAGCCACTTAGAGCTTCCTGATGGGAGAAGGCAACACCATTGTCCACCGTGGAGTTTCCAGGGACAATTGGGGACACTTGAACCCCATAATCCAGGAGTTCTCAAACTGGGAGTCAGGACCCCTTGGGGTCGCAAGGTTATTACATGGGGGGTCACGAGCTGTCAGCCTCCACCCCAAACCCTGCTTTGCCTCCAGCATTTATAATGGTGTTAAATATATTAAAAAGTGTTTTTAATTTATAAGGGGGGTCGCACTCAGAGGCTTGCTATGTGAAGGGGTCACCAGTAAAAAAGTTTGAGAGCCACTGCCATAATCTCTACTATCGCTCTCCCTAGTAAGACACCTGTGTGCTTGCAAAGCGTTAGCCTCCTTCCCAAATGGATATTATCACTTTAAACTACCCAGGCCATCCTGTCAGACTGGTAAAAGGGCCATGGTCAGAGCTTCGGCCCTAGGACTGACCTTCCCGTTTGCATCACTTGGCAGAGTCTGTGTGGTCCCCACACCCTGAGTGTCAGGTTTCAGCTATAGGGGTGGAGAACGGAGGTTTAAAACAAGCAGGGAAGTTCTTGTATTCCCTGTAGCTTGGCTGTGTTCAATATGCAGCATCTGTCTGTGCTCACGCTGGAGTGAGGTCTGCGTTCGTCTCTGCAGCAATAACAGGCAGGGCAAGTAGCTTCATGAAGTTCTGAAACCTTCCACTCGTGGCCGACTGGGAACTTGGAGTTCCATCTGCAGCTGCTGTGGGAAGACAGGGCGTGTGGGCTGGCTGCGAGAGGAGGCCTCACCATCCTGCCCTGAGCTGCTTCGAGCTCCATCTCTGTTGCAGCTGACTGTAACCTTTGGTCTCCCAGCTCTCATGATCATGCACCCCCAGCTGTTCCCAGGCCCCTGCTGACTCTAGCCTGTATCTGGGGGTGCATGAACATCTTTGGATATCACCTTAGCCTAGTGTGCTAGATCAGTGACCCCGTCGCTCCCTATCTACCTCCTAGAAGAGGTTAGCAGGTAATTCCGCTGCCAGGATGTGTGACAGTGAGTGTGCCTCAAAAGCAATGTAAGACTCAGGCTGTGTTAAAAACAAGGTTTGTGAAGAATGAGAGAGTCCTATTACCAAAGAGAGTCCCCATCACAGAGCTAGTCTGATGCACCTTGGAAGCTAACCTGCGTAGATACCAGTGTGGGATTCCTCCAGCCGGTCCTGGCCTCCCCAGGCTCTTAGCAGGGCAGTTTGTCAGAGATCCTTCATGGTATCAGGTGCCTGCTGCCAAATCCCTCTGGAGCTGGCCCAGTGGCACTTTCTAGGTTACTTTGCAGTCATGTGCAATCCTGCTCATGGCCTTTCCAGGCCTCTCCCCCGGGTCTGTTTCGTGTATGTTTTCTGTAGTCCTTTCCTATTGGAATCAGTGCCTTAGATTAAACATTTCCCGTGTTCTTCTGGATGTCTATCCACATAGTTGGTGTCTCAGTGCAAGGACGTGTCTTCGTACACAGGGATTGGATGTCCCATCCCTGCCACCCCTTCATGGCTGTTTCCTGTTCTAGTTTGCAGCAGCTCTTTGGAATGTTAATTGTTCCTGGCTTTAGGTGTTAATCTGAAGCCAGTTCAGTATCCCCTTGAATCCACGGTTAAAGTGACAGGCCATTTTAAGATTGTTTCACAGGTGAGTGAGTCTTGACAGATTTAAACTGAGCTCTCAGGAGTAGAGACATGGTTCTGTCCCCTGGACGCCTCTCCCCGTTACAGCAGTGGGTGGCCCTCACCTGACTGCTTCCAGCAGTGTTACAACAGCATCTGGACTTCAGTATTTCTGGTCAGGGCTTTTGCTGCGAGTGTGTCCCAGAGCCTTGTCTGGGTGAAGGAAAGGAACCAAACCTAGACCCTGCCGTTTTCCCTGCCCTCTCGTGCAAGAATTCCCTGTCCTGGGAACTGCCTGTAAAGGGTTCCCAGGACAGTGCAGCTCGTGAGCCGACTGGAACAGCATGTCTCTGTCCCCAAGGGTTAGCACTAGGAGACATGTGCCTGGGGTAGAATCCAAACCACGAACGCTGTGGGTGAGGCTGCATTCCTGCCACGCTCACATGAGAAACTGGCATCCGAGTTCCAGCAGCAGCCAGTAGGCTGGCTTGTGTAATTAGGCCCCCTGAAGCAGGCATGGACATTGATGCTGACCTGCCTGCGATTTAGCAGTTAACGCACTGCGGGGTTGCTAGCGAGGCTTCCTGGGAAAAGCGGGGTGGTGAGGGGGGTTCCCCTGCTTACTCTGGGTCAGAGGGGTGAGTTCCGTGTTTAGTTACAGCCCAGGGGCTGGGATGCGAACCTGGAGCCGCTTACACCCCACGGTCTCCAGCACAACTCCCATAGTGACAGGGAGAGGTTTGCACAGAGATCGAGAGTCGAATATGGCCTTTATGTAGGAAATAAATCTCTTCATCGGCGCCTCATTGTCATGTTCTGCATGGGTCAGTGGGAAATGCTTGGCTTAGGGTGACCCGCTATTTCTGTGCTCTGTTTCTCTTCGGCCCTCCTCCCCATCCTGCCTGTCTCAGTTACCCTCCCTCTGCCCTGACTTTGTGTCTGCAGCAGGTCCCAATTTCCACCCCTCCCTTCTTCCCTGGGTTTCACTCCCAACCCCTTCTGCATTCCCTTCTCCGCTACCTTGATCAGCAAAGAACTGATTATTGCAGACATTTCATAGGTCCTCTCTACACATCAGAGTTAACACCCTAGTGAGAAGCTGGAGAGTTTGTACCGCTCAGGCAGACAGTACGGCATTGGCTTCGCTGGGTTCCCATTTGAATGAGTCTATACGCTTTCTGCAGAACCAGGAAGGGATGGAAATGTGCCTCGTTAAGTGAAAGCTGAGGTTCTGCAGTATCTGCATGTCACGTGAGCCACACCAGTATTTGAGTGTGTCAGGTGACCCATGGGTTCGATACCCGCCGCAGAGTAAAGCCAAGGCTACGTGGTTAAGCACGTTGTAAATGATTTGGGGACCCCAGGGGATGCAAAATGGCATACAAACCACATAAGAATCCCATCAGCACCCAATAGTGACGCAGCAGCATTGCCAGCCCCACATATTCACTGACCATTCGTCAGGCTTTAGAAATTGAGATTGGCTTAAAAGTCACAAGACCTTTAAAAAATGATACATTTTGGGCTTGCTTTGGCCTCTGGTTTTGAGCCTTTGGGTTGTGCTGGAGTCACATTTTCAAGCTTTTCTCTGCAAAGAGGAGGGCTAGGAACTTACTTGCATTTTTAAATGAAAACTAAGATTGTCATGTCCTCATCTGTAATCACTCCTGGAGCTGGGGCTTAATTAAAACAACAAATATTACACGGATCGCGACAAAATAGCCAGAGTTGGCAGCACTGCAGTTTAGGTTGGAACAAATCAGTTGAACTGACTGGTGGAATTGAAGTTGGCAGAAGGCCCCATCGCTTGCAGTGGAATTTGAGAAGTACCAGGGGAACGCCCCCGAAGTGTTCAGCGGTTAGCTTTTACATCCCTCTAGCACTACGTGAGTACATCAGGTGACAGGAGAGGAGAACAACTCCTCTTGAATCTCCACCACCACTTCCTTCCACACCCACATGATCCTTGGCATTGCCTCCCCAAGTACAGGTCTGTCTCATCTTACGCTGGGGTTACGTTCCGCGGTCAGCACCTAAAGCGAAAACCGCGTATAGTCAAAATGACATTGAGTTGAATGGTGTGCGGAATCGCCCGCACTACAGGTACAGTATTAAAACTGGTATTTTTCTCTCTTTTTTGGTTTTTGCCGACCACATAAAGCTAAAATCGCGCATGTTAAATGCGCGTAAGATGCGACAGACCTGTACTGACCCAGCCTGATTCCTTTCAGCTGCATCACAGCTGGCAGCCAGTGGCAGCTGTTGACAGGTTACCAGATGCGACTCTTAGCCAAGAGAGGAATGATGGTCCCCGTGTGCAGATATTGTTGGGGGTCTGCCAGTTAGAACTTAGTCTCCAAAGAAGAACAACAAGGAGTCTGGTGGCACCTTAAAGACTAACAGATTTATTTGTGGGTAAAAACCTCACTTCTTCGGATGCATAGAGTGAAAGTTACAGATGCAGGCATTATATACTGACACATGGAGAGCAGGGAGTTACTTCGCAAGTGGAGAGCCAGTGTTGACAGGGCCAATTCAATCAGGGTGGATGTAGTCCACTCCCAATAATAGATGAGGAGGTGTCAATTCCAGGAGAGGAAAAGCTGCTTCTGTAATGAGCCAGCCACTCCCAGTCCCTATTCAAGCCCAGATTAATGGTGTTAAATTTGCAAATGAATTTTAGTTCTGCTGTTTCTCTTTGAAGTCTGTTTCTGAAGTTTTTTTGTTCAATGATAGTGACTTTTAAATCTGTAATAGAATGACCAGGGAGATTGAAGTGTTCACTTACTGGCTTATGTATGTTACCATTCGTGATGTCCGATTTGTGTCCATTTATTCTTTTGCGAAGGGACTGTCCGGTTTGGCCAATATACATGGTAGAGGGGCATTGCTGGCACATGATGGCATATATAACATTAGTGGATGTGCAGGTGAATGAGCCTTTGATGGTTGTGGCTGATGTGGTTGGGTCCTCTGATGGTGTCGTCAGAGTAGATATGGGGACAGAGCAGGCAACGAGATTTGCTACAGGGATAGGTTCCTGGATTGGTGTTACTGTGGTGTGGTGTGTAGTTGCTGGTGAGTATTTGCTTCAGGTTGGGGGGTTGTCTGTAAGCGAGGACTGGCCTGCCTCCCAAGGTCTGTGAGTGAGGGATCATTTTCCAGGATAGGTTGTAGATCGTGGATAATGCGCTGGAGAGGTTTTAGCTGGGGGCTGTATGTGATGGCCAGTGGTGTTCTGTTATTGTCCGTGTAGGGCCTGTCCTGTAGTAGGTGATTTCTGGGTACCCGTCTTGCTTTGTCAATCTGTTTCCTCACTTCCCCAGGTGGGTATTGTAGTTTTACAAATGCTTGATAAAGACCTTGTAGGTGTTTGTCTCTGAGGGGTTGGAGCAAATTCGGTTGTATCTTAGGGCTTGGCTGTAGACAATGGATTGTGTGATGTGTCTTGAATGGAAGCTGGAGGCATGTAGGTACGTATAGCGGTCAGTAGGTTTCCAGTATAGGGTGGTGTTTATGTGACCATCACTTATTTGCACTCTAGTGTCCAGGAAGTGGATCTCTTGTGTGGACTGGTCCAGACTGAGGTTGATGGTGGGGTGGAAATTGTTGAAGTCCAGGTGGAATTCAAGGGCCTCCTTTCCGTGGGTCCATATGGGTCCATATGATGAAGATGTCATCAATGTAGCGCAAGTAGAGGATGAGCACTAGGGGACGAGAGCCGAGGAAGCGTTGTTCTAAGTCAGTCATAAAAATGTTGGCATATTGTGGGGCCATGCGGGTATCAGTACTCGTGAGTTCCAGGCTCCTAGTCTTGTGCCCCATCCACTAGGCCATGCTTCTCCCCTCCTCCCCCCCCGCCCCCGGCTATGGGAGGCATGTTTTGGCAGAGGGCCTGTGATCCCAACTCTAGCTACATACTTCAGGCAGAGTGGTGAAAAGAACAGCCATTGTTGATGGAATCAGAGAGAGAGGGGGCTGGATGAGATCTTGAGAGGTCATCTAGTCCAGCCCCCTGCGATGAGACAGGACCAAGTAAACTTAGACCATCCCTGACAGGTTTTTTCCAACCAGTTCTTAAAAGCCTCCAATGACAAGGACTCCACAACCTCCCTTGGAAGCCTATTCCAGCACTTAATTGCCCTTAGAGTTAGATGGTTGTTCCTAGTATCTAACCCTGCCTGCAAATTAAGCCCATTACTTCTTGTCCTACCTTCAGTGGACATGGAGAACAATTGATCACCGTCCTCTTTGTAACAGTTCTTAACATACTGTTATTAGGTTCCCTCTCAGTCGTCTTTTCTCAAGACTAAACATGTCCAGTGTCTTTAACTTTTCATCATAGGTTTGGTTACCTAAACATTTTATCGTTTTTGTTGCTCTCATCTGGACTCTCTC
Organism: Malaclemys terrapin pileata; assembly: GCF_027887155.1. NCBI lineage: Eukaryota > Metazoa > Chordata > Testudines > Emydidae > Malaclemys > Malaclemys terrapin. Next base: position 38,698,105 of record NC_071518.1, read on the forward strand.
CATTTTCTTTCCTAAAGCACGGTGCCCAGAATTGGATGCAGTACTCCAGCTGAGGCCTCTCAGTGCCGCGTAGAGCAGGACAATTACCTCTCATGTCTCACATACGAGACTCCTGTTAATACTCCTCAGAATGATGTTAGCCTTTTTTGTAACTGCATCATATTGTTGACTCGTTCAATTTGTGATCCACTCTCACTAAGGCTATGATTATGTCATGGAGGTCACGGAATTTGTGACATTCTCTGCCCTCGGGCTGGAGCTCCCAGCCAGCCCCACCCACACAGCTCCCAACCCCTGCCCCGGTGGGCAGCTGGGGGGATCCAGGAGCTCGAGCAGCAGTGGGTGCTGAACCCACCTACCCCTTTTGCCAGGGATATTTTTAGTGAAAGTCAGGGACAGGTCACGGGCTTCTGTGAATTTTTGTTTATTGCCCGTGACCTGTCCATGACTTTTACTAAAAATATCCGTGATAAAAACTTAGCCTTAACTATGACCCTTAGATCCTTTTAAGCAGTACTACCACCAAGTTTCAGAGTAGCAGCCGTGTTAGTCTGTATCCGCAAAAAGAACAGGAGTCAGGCAAATACTCACCAGCAACCACACACCACGGAACAAAAACACTAACCCAGGAACCTATCCTTGCAACAAAGCCCAATGCCAACTGTGACGGTGCTGCCCTTGGGAGCCAGCTGAGGTCACTCAGTCAGGGTGAACTGCAAACAAAACGGGGCAGACAAACCCCAAACGCTGGTGGATATTCCAATACTTGGGTTTACCAAGCCAGCACAAAACAGCTTCTGTAGTACCTCACTGGTTACTCAGAAGTTCAAACAACGCAGTTCCCTTAAAGTGCCCAGCCTCAGGCCTCCATCCAGACACACATGTCAGATATGATGATGACGACTGAAAATCTTACTTTTTCATATAAAAGAAAAGGTTCTTCCAATCCCAAAGGATCAGCCACATACCCAGGTTCAATTATAACTTAGATCTTACTCAGAATACACACTATAGTCAATTCTTATTAACTAAGCTAAAATCTATTAAAAAAGAAAAGAGAGAGTGTTGGTCAAAAGATCAACATACAGACAGACTTGAATTCAATTCTTGAGGTTCAGATGCATAGCAGAGGTGAGCTTGTAGTTGTCAAAAGTCCTTTTAGAAATAGTCCATAGGTTATAGTCCAATGTCCATATTCAGGGTGGCTCCAGTCAATGACTGGGGATCTCAATCCTTGTGGCTTAGGGTTTCCCCCTCTTGAAACCCAAAGCAGATGTGAGATCAAATAGCATCATGTCCCAGGGTTCTTCTACATTTCCAGCAGCCTTTCCGCCTGAGAAAACAATAGGCTTAATTCTCCTTCTCTCAACCATCCTGGCAATTAACATTCATTAAACAGTTCAGATACAGGTTACCACAACCTTCAAAGAGACATATAGACAATAATACTATTTCACTCAAGTATCATCATAAATGTTAATATTCCTTTTTGATCTTTGAATTAAAGTTATAGCAATAGACGAGACTTGTTTGCTCACATCACAAGACCTGAGCAAACATGAGATCTCTCTATTGCTATAACTTTAATACCCTTGAGATCTCTAACAATGCAGACTTGCATTTCAAAGCTCTATTCATTTACATATCTTCCTAACCAGTTTCTGCAGTTCACCTCTGGGTCAGGTCAGTCTGAGTTAATTAACTCTTTCTGGCCCTGTCATTTTTCAATGAAATATTATTTTACACTCATAACGTCACACCAACTCTGTCCACGTATCTATTCAAGTGACACCATCATAGGACCTAATCACATCAGTCATGCCATCAGGGGCTCGTTCACCTGCACATCTACCAATGTGATATATGCCATCATGTGCCAGCAATGCCCCTCTGCCATGGACATCGGCCAAACCGGACAGTCTCTACGCAAAAGAATAAATGGACACAAATCTGACATCAGGAATCATAACATTCAAAAACCAGTAGGAGAACACTTCAGCCTCTCTGGCCATTCAGTAACAGATTTAAAGGTGGCAGTTTTGCAACAGAAAAGCTTCACAAACAGACTCCAACGAGAAACTGCTGAACTGGAATTGATATGCAAACTAAATACTATCAATTTAGGCTTAAATAGAGACTGGGAATGGCTGAGCCATTACACACATTGAATCTATTTCCCCATGTTAAGTATCCTCACAGCTTCTTGTCAAACTGTCTGAAATGGGCTGTCTTGATTATCACTACAAAAGCTTTTTTTCTCCTGCTGACAACAGTTCATCTTAATTAATTAGCCTCTTAGAGTTGGTTGGGCAACTCCCACCTTTTCATGTTCTCTGTATGTATATATAGGGTCCATTCTATGCATCCGATGAAGTGGGCTGTAACCCACGAAAGCTTATGCTCAAATAAATTTGTTAGTCTCTAAGGTGCCACAAGTACTCCTGTTCTTTTTACCACCAAGTTAGTTATTCCCCATTTTATTTTTCCTTCCTAAGTGTAGTACTTTGTACTTGTCTTTATTGACTTTCATCTTGTTGAATTCAGACCAATTCTCCCTTTGTCAGGGTCATTTTGATTTCTAATCCTGGCCTCCAAAGTGCAAGCGGCCTTTCCCAGCTCGGTGTTATCTGCAGATTTTATAAACACACTCTCCACTCCATTGTCCAAGTCATAAATGAAAATATTGACTAGTACTGCACCCTGGATGTACCCCTGCAGAACCCCACTAGATAGAGCCTCCTAGTTTGACAGTGAACCGTTGCTAACTACCCTTTGGGTACGGTCTTTCAACCAGCTGTGCACCCGTTACTAGGCCACATTTCCCTAGTTGGCTTATGAGAATGTCATGTGGGACTGCATCACAAGCGTCACTAAAATCAAAATATACCTTGTCTACAGCTTCCCAGGCCCACTAGGCCAGTGACCCTGTCAAAGAAGAAAACTCATCTGCCGCTGAGTTCCAGAGTGTGAACAGGCCCCTCATGTGGCTATCCTTGGTGCTCACCAATCATGCTGCAGCTATGGGCTTACTGGCAGTAGCTTGATGCCTTTGGCAGATGAGATCAGTTTGGGTCCGACAGCTTTCTATAGTGGCACGACAAGGCCTTGCCGTTCCTTGCCGAAGAGTGCTAGGCAAGTGCGCCCCAATGTTGGCCCGTGGGCTGCATCCTGATGTTTCTGTGCTGCTTGGTACCTGGCAAAAAGAACAGTAGGTATGTCTCGGCACCGACCAGTCTCCTTAAAATCCAGTTGTACGGGTAGCAATAAGTCCAGATACTGCCACGAGGCAGTGAACGGTTTTAGTTTAGTGAACTTGGACTGTTCAGTGTTCAACTGAGATGCAGCCGCAGATTTGCCAGTCTTATGTAGGGTCATACAGCTCACCCATATAGATAATAGGTGCGAGGGACCAATGTGATCAACTAGTCTGACCTCCTGTATAGCGCAGGCCAGAGAATGTCACCCAGTGTTCCTGCAACCAGTCCATAATGTGCAGCTGATCAAGGGCAGGTTATGTTCAGAGAGGCAGCCAGTCATGACTGAAATACCGATAGAACCACTGAGCTAGCCTGTGTCTTTTTTTGCTCTTTTTGCCACGCTGCCAATAGGAAGGAAGAAGGTGAGTGTGACTGGGTTCCAAATAAGCATGTAGAGCAAACATGCCAGGCCTAGCTCTATGCTTAGGGTATGTCTACACTGACAGAGTGTTTGCGCTGTAAGTGTCACAGGTGACAGGGAACCGGTGAAAATAAAGCGCTGGTTTGTGTCCTCACTCAATTCCTCGGGCGCCAGAGAGTGTTGACACTACCAGCACTTCCATCGCGGATGAGAGCAGCGCTGTAGGGCAGCTGTCCCACACTGTCCCACAGTGCAGCTCTCTCGATAGGTCCTGTGGGAAGGGGGGGTGAGTGGAAGGCATTCTGGGTCCCTGCTTAGTGCCCCGTGTTGCCCTGCTTCATGTCCCAGCAGCCCCATTACTTCCTTGTTTCTTTCATGGCATTTCCCCCCCCCCCCCCCCCCCCCCCGCGCTGTCTGGCTGCTTTCCCTGCCACATCTACAAGCAAAGGGAAAGGGAGTTTCAACTTCCCGGGGCTTACAGGGGGAGGGGCGGACATCCGTTTACTTGGCGTCAGACCAGCAGAGATGCTGGCCAGAGTGGTCACTTTTGGAACTGTGGGATATCCTTCGGAGGCCAAAAGGTGTTTACGTTGGTAGAACATGTCTTCAGTTTCACAACAGCACAAAGGACTGTAGACCTCTCTTGAAGGTGGTCTTCTTTTTGAAACTCAGAAGTTTCACCGCAAAAAGTCATTAACAAGAGTAGAGGCTCCCGCGGTTTTAGCACAAAACATGGACTTTTTGTGCTTTAAATGGTAAGTGTAGGCACAGCCTTAGAGTTGCTCTGGCTAGGTTCTGGCGGTGTGTGCTGCCCACCACACACAGCACCGCTGAAGGGCTCTCGGAGCATTTAAAGAGATCCCTCATTCCTGTATACTGCTGGCTAGAAAAGATGCATTAAAATGTCCTCTTTTTTAGCGGGACCAGTGAACTCGGCTGACAAGTCCTTCTCATAGTGACGACACTAACAAAGAATCAAACAGACGTAAATTGGCTTGTGACTTGCCATAGCAAGATACCAAGGCCCGTAAGGCCCTACCTTCCAAAGGCCGAGCGCGAGAGCACGTAGTTTGATCTGCAGCATGTGGGGCCGGACTTGCAAAGTATCCACTCCCTGATGTCAGTGCGGAGTGAACCTTCCAGACCACGAGAAGGAGCTGTGATGTGGGATTTCCTATCCGGAAAGAGCTGACACTCAATCCCTTCAGGCTCCCCTTTTACCCAGGGATTTATTTCGGTGTGTCAGCTGAAATGGATGTTTGCCGCCGGTTACTGGTTGAAATCGAATGCTGCCAAGTCTATCTGTGTGTGCCGGAGCCAGATCCCAGGGTGTTCTACCTCCTGCTTCCCCTCGGTCTCCTGACGGTATCCCAGAAGGAAGTGCCTTGCTGTCACAATGTGGAGAGCTGGGGTTGGGCCCCTGCCCTTTCCACGGAGGGTGCTTTGCCCCCCCGCGAGGGTCTCTGTGACAATCCCTGACCCCAGAGCAAGAGTTCCTGTCAGACATATCAGTACAGAATTCAGAACACCAGCGTGAGATAAGCTGGGCCAAGGGTGAAGCTGGTTCCAGCTGTGTGTCTGAGGGAGGTGGGCTGTGGGAGTCGGAGGAAGAGGCAGCGTTTGGGCAAGCGGCTCCAATTCTAGGCTGAACTGGCCGGGAGCTGCCCTTTCCCCTCGTGCTGTTCAGGAAGGGAGGCTTTTCTGACTTTCCTCCACAGGGCTGAGATTGCCAGTCCCTGCTTGGCACTCTCCCCATCGCCCTGCTGGAAGGGGGCATCCTCTCTTGTAGGAGAGAGGGAGGGGTCTTACCGCTGTCCACCACAGAGATGGCAGGCAAAGCCTACTTGGCTTGAGGCCAGGGCCACGTGGCCGATCCCCTGGAGTGGTTGCATTGTGACTCAGGAGTGGCTGAACTTGTTGGTGTTGTGCTCCCCTGCTCGGAGCCCTGTATTTTGGGATGTGAATGCTGCACAGCCTGGAGGCTGTGATTTTCATGACAGTCAGGAAGCGGCCAGGCAGCGATGAGTCAGCGTGCAGGCTTTGTCAGGATCATGGTGATGGGTGAGTCACCAGTGCCTGTGTGTACCGGGGGTGTTTGCACATGTCCCTCTGCCATGCAGCTGGCTGCGTCTCTAGGGTGTGTGTTGGAGGGATGGGTGGGGGAGAACTGCTAGCACCTAGTTGCTACTTTAGGGGCTGGTACGGTGTCCTCTCCTCTCACCCCACTGCTGAATTGTCCCTGTCCCACGCTCCCCTCTATGGGTTGTCTTTATTCCCCTCCCCCTTTCCTTGGGGCTCCTTTTGGGCCTCTTTCCTCACCTGCTGTCAGCTCTGTCACTGGGCTCCGTAGCTCCGTGCTCAAGCGCTGTAGAGATGAGGGGACCAGTGCATTTCACCTAGCTGCCTGCACAGGACCGTGAGCTAGCAACGGAAGCAGTGACTCCGAAATAGATTCGGGGGGAGGGTGGATAATCAGCTGAACGTGAGCTCCCAGTGGGATGCTGTCACCAAAAGAGGTAATGTGATCCTGGGGAATGGTGAGTAGGAGCAGAGAGGTTATTTTACCTCTGTATTTGGTGCTGGTGCCACCACTGCTGGAATCCTGTGTCCAGTTCTGGGGTCCATAATTCAAGACACATGTTGATAAATTGAAGGGGGTTCAAAGAAGAGCCCCAAGAATGATTAAAGGATTAGAAAACCTGCCTTCTAGTGATAGACTCAAGGAGCTCAAGCTATGTAGCTTAACAAAGAGAAGGTTAAGGGGTGACTTGATCCCAGTCTGAGTTGCCACATGGGGAACAAATAGTTAATAATGGGCTCTTCAGTCTAGCAGAGAAAGATCTAACGCGATCCAATGGCTGGGTGTTGAATCTAGACAAATTCAGACTGGAAATAGGGCATAAGTTTTTAAGTGTGAGGGCAATTAACTATTGGAACAATTTACCAAGGGCCCTGGTGGATTCTCCATCACTGACCATTTTTAAATCAGGACTGGTGGCTTTTTCTAAAGGATCTGCTCTAGGAATGGTTTCGGGGCAGGTCTCTGGCCTGTGCATACAGGAGGGCAGACTAGATGGTCACAATGGTCCCTTCTGGCCTTGGAATCTCTGACTCTGGTGAAGGGAAGAGAAGACAGGAATGTGGAGCAATGGCCTGTGAAACCCCGAGCCCGGGGGATGGGATGGGACAGAATGCTGCTGCTGAGGGGACACGGAATAGGAGGTTCTGGACTCGTGAGTGACTTACACTCTGGCCCCCTAGAGCTGAACTAAAGTGCCTCAGTTAAATCCTCAGCGAGCCGTTTCCAAGGTGCCACACGGCTGTGCAACCCCAGCAGCTGGGCGTGAGGGAATGGCTAGGGAGTCGCATGGTTGAGAGGCGGGGGCAGGTGGTCTGGGAGTCAGGACTCCTGGGTTCTACTCCTAGCCCTGCTGCTGATTGGCTACTTGTCCTCTACAAGTGCAGAGTGGCAGTATAGTTCTTGGGGTGCCTCACACTGACCCTGCTCCCCACGACCTCGCTGTGCATTCCTCCCTCCTGGTAGCAAGCACCGTCACTGATCTGTGGGGGGGCCTTGTGTTTGCAGCTGGCGGATTGTACGCTGCAGGTCTCACCATCTGGCCAGTACCTGGATCTTGATCTGTCCCTGCTGGAGCAGAAAGATGAGCTGGAAGGATTCTACGAGGAGATCAGGTGAGTTGCTGGAGTCGCAGATCTACCTGTCTGAACCGAGTGAGTGGGACATGAGTCACTGTCTCCACTCGGGAGACTGCCCAGCCAGACGACGTGACCCTGCTTCCCCCACCTTTGCCTTCTCCAGACGCCCCCATGGAGTGAGACGCTGATGCATGTTGCTCTTCCGCCTGCTCAGCAGGATGGAGCAGACAGTGAGAGGCCTGCGGGGGAGCAAGAATGGCTGGAATTGGGGCTGGGGCTGGTAGAGTCACTTGGGGGATTCACTCCTTTGCCAGCATCCTGGATGTTAAACTGAGCCCCTGGGCCGAGAGCCTGGTGACAGGCCAGTTTTGGTCAAACTCTAGGGCAGTCTGTGGGGAGTGAGGGACTTTGGATTTGAGGTGCCTTGGGGAGACGTCAGGCCTGGAAAGCAGGAGCGGCCACAGATCAGGACAGAAGTACGCTGGCAGGGGTGCGTGGAGGCCCCAGGACAGTGCACCAAAGAGCTGCCCGTCTCCCCCCCCCCCCCCCCCCCCCAGTGTAACTGCGTAGATTTGGTTTCCTGTGGGTGGTTGTGATGATGTAACCTGTGGAAGTGGGGCATGGCGGGGGGAGGGGAAGAGCTGTTCTGGGGGAGAGGTGGCTGGCAGATCATTAGGGGATCTGGCTCTGGTGCTGAGTATGGAGGCAGGCTGGTGCCCATTGGTCGGCGTGGGTCTGAGCCTTGCTGACTTGTCGGTTCCCGATGGCGGTGCTGTGAGCAGGCCCTGGCTGCCCGCGAGCGAGGCTATTGGTGACATTTGTGGTGACTTACCTGCATTCCTCTTGTTCCAGCAAAGGGCGGCGGCCAACTCTGATCCTGCGCACGCAGCTCTCCGTCCGAGTCCATGTCATCCTCGGTGAGTCCCTGATAGCCAAGGGCTCTGGGCCCAGTCCCTTCTGTATTCCCCAGGGCCTTTGCCTTTAACTGGCCCAAGGCCACTCGAGCCAGGAGCACGGTGACACAGGGCTGTGTGGGGCCTGGCTAATCTGGCCCTTGGGTTAATTGCTGAGTGCTCCTGGGGGCTGGCTCCCGGCTCCCTTTCCCATGATCCTCTGAGCTCCAATGTTCTCTCCGGCTTCATGTCTCTGTCTGCCATGGCTGGGTTTTCCCAGCCCCTGTCACTGCCACGGCTGGAGATGAGCAGCTGGGCAAGGAGGGGGGCAGGCTCTGAGGTGGCACGGAGCATTCTCTCTCGAGTGCTTGTCTGACTGGTTCCTGCTCACATACTCAGCATCTAGCTGGTTGCTACCACGTGGGGGGTCAGGAAGGAATTTCCCCCGGGTCAGACTGGCAGTGACCTGGGGAGGTTTCACCTTCCCCTGCGGCGTGGGGTGCGGGTCACTTGCCAGGATCATCTGGGATATCTCACTTCATCCTTTCCCTGCCATGGCAGGGGCCTTGGGCACCTAGGTCCTTCCTGTTCTCTCTGTGTGGTGCGTAATAACCTGGTCTCCTGTGGGCTGTGATACTTGGGGGTTGGGTTCCGTGTGGGGGTGCTGGTGGGCTGTGCTGTGTAGGAGATCAGACTGGAAGACCTGGCCTTAAACTCTGACTCGGGTCATTGTTCCTCACGTGGCTCTTGGGGCTGAAGGGGTTAATTGTTTTCAGCACAAAGAGCCCAAGTACAACAATATTTTTGCCTGTGATACTGAAAACATGCCGCATGCTACAAATATTCCGGGTCGCTTAGGCAAGCTCTAAATATAGACTTGGAAAGTACAAACAACTGTCTCTCATGGCCAAGAACCCCGATGGAGGGTCAGGCATCCAGCATGGGAACCGGCCTGGCTCCTCGGAACTGGGTGTCTCCCCGTTCCTGAGCTTGGTGCGGGGATCACGAGTATTGCACAGGGGGTGCTGTATTAACGAGATCTAGAGCGGCTGCCCCTTTGCTGCAGCCTGGGGCCCTCCTGCTGGCAGCCCGCGGGGAGCTGACATGGGGGGTGCTACTCACTCGGCATGGGTCCAGCTACTAAAATGCATTCAGTCATTTCCTTGCATCGCTCTTCCATGTGGCCAACGGCGGGAGGTAGGCCCACACTGAGAAGATTTGAGCCCCTGCTGTTCTGTGCAATAGGAGCCCAGGTGATACTGCTGAGTAGGTTACCGAGGAGCTCTGTCAGCCTAGACCAGCCTTTCCCAAACGGTAGGTCCCAATCCATTGGTGGATCCCAGAAGGGTTGAGTGGGGCTGCACGTACCCTGGAGGCGCTGTCACTTCCCCTGGAGGAGTCTTTACCGGGACAGTGGGCCCAGGCTGGGAAGGTGGAGCATCCCCCTCTGTCTTTGTGCCTGTAGTGTCTAGCCTTTCCCTTCCCGTGTGCCTGCAGGTCTCTTAGGGACAGCCCCGCCCTGGGCTGCAGTGCCCTGTCAGCTAATTGTGCAGAGCCGCTGAGGTCAGGGCTCTACTGTCTGTTGGGGCTTCCCAGGCTCTGGCCGGGTTAGGGTCTGCTCTGTGTGTGTCTCTGGTGCTCGGACATTCCAGCAGCTGGAGGGGGCAAAGGTCACCTGAACTGCAAGTTAACCAAAAGTCCTAGTCAGCGTTCCTGAAATCTTCTCGGAAGGCTGCTGCTTGCCTCGTTAGAGCTTCTGACTGAGCCACCTCGGGATGCTGTGGAGATCAGCTGGACTGTGCTTTTAATAACTGCCTGTCAGACAGCAGGAATCAAGAGGCAACCAACATAGAAACTAACCCTAAACTAAACACCAAACAGCAGAAACTTGCCAGCAAGTTACAAAAATATGTATTGGATGAATGGACTATAAGGTGGATAGAAAGCTGGCTAGATCATTGGGCTCAACGGGTAGTGATCAACGGCTCAATGTCTAGTTGGCAGCCGGTATCAAGCGGAGTGTCCCAGGGGTCGGTCTTGAGGCCGGTTTTGTTCAACGTCTTTATCAATGATCTGGATGATGGGATTAATTGCACCCTCAGCAACTTTGCTGAAAGCAATGAACCCCTTCAGCCACTAAGCTGGGGGGAGAGGTAGATATGCTGGAGGGTAGGGATAGGGTCCAGAGTGACCTAGACAAATTGGAGGATTGGGCCAGAAGAAATCAGATGAGGTTCAACAAGGACAAGTGCAGTGTCCTGTACTTAGGACGGAAGAATCCCATGCACCACTACAGGCTGGCTAAGCGTCAGTTCTGCAGAAAAGGACCTGGGCATTACAGTGGACGAGAAGCTGGATATGAGTCAGTAGTGTACCCTCGTTGCCAAGAAGGCCAATGGCATATTGGGCTGCATTAGTAGGGGCATTGCCAGCAGATCAAGGGAAGTGATTATTCCCCTCTATTCGGCACTGGTGAGGCCACACCTGGAGTATTGTGTCCAGTTTTAGTCCCCCCACTACAGAAAGGATGCGGACAAATTGGAGAGAGTCCAGCGGAGGGCAACGAAAATGATTAGGGGGCTGGAGCACATGACTTAGGAGGAGAGGCTGAGGGAACTGGGATTGTTTAGTCTGCAGAAGAGAAGAGTGAAGGGGGATTCGATAGCTGCCTTCAACTACCTGAAGAGGGAGTTCCAAAGAGGATGGAGCTCGGCTGTTCTCAGTGGTGGCAGATGACAGAACAAGGAGCAATGGTCTCAAGTTGCAGTGGGGAAGGTCTAGGTTGGGTATTAGTAAACACTATTTCACGAGGAGGGTGGTGAAGCACTGGAATGCGTTACCTAGGGAGGTGGTGGAATCTCCTTCCTTGGAGGTGTTTAAGGCCCAGCTTGACAAAGCCCTGGCTGGGATGATTTAGTTGGGGTTGGTCCTGCTTTGAGCAGGGGGTTGGACTAGATGACCTCTTGAGGTCCCTTCCAACTCTGATATTCTATGATTCTATGATTCTATGAATTAAACTCAGAGTCATTCCTGAGAGAAGGGGAAATCAGGAGTAAAACCCAGGTAGAAGGCAGTTGAATGGTTAAGGCTCTGTCCCCTGCATATTTTGGGCTGGGCTCTTTCTGACCCTGTGCTGACCCGGCAGGTATCCTCCTAAGGAAGTGTTTAGAGATCTGAGGTCTCTTCCAAGCCCAGTCTTGTATGATTCTATGAGTACAGCTATAAACCCCCCAGCTGCATACATTGTACTGCAGGACATCAGCCCGACACCATGTCATGGGTGCATTGAAACAGCAGCGTTCACAAGTCCGCTCTGACAGCGATCAAGTGCAGGATTCCAGTCTGCGCTGGGCAAAGGCGTTGGTCTTGGCCAAACCAAACACATGAGCTGCACTGCTCTGGTGCAGCCATCCCTGTGGTCAGCGGGAGAGGAGCGTTAGCTAGAACCCTTGCTCCCTCCAGCCCCTGTTTGCAGAGGAACCTTCAGGGTCAGGGAGGGCATCAGGATCTTCCTTTCTTTAGCTGGAAACTGGACTTGTGACCCAGGTGTGTCAGGCATGCAACGTGCAAACCAGGCTGCTTACAGAGCAAAAGCTAGGCTGGCTGCTGTCTTTGCACACAGACTTGCCGGGGGGCTGGCTGCTGGAGCCTGCTGCAGGCAGACCGTGCCTGGCCGCTGCAGGGCTCCTAGACCACTTTCTGACTGTGATTCAGTCACACACTCTTGCCCTCTTCCTGACTCGCCTTTGCAGCACTTCCGCTGTAATCAGATTGCTGATGAAACCTTATTTACCTGGACACATCATGGTGTGTTTGTTGCTCTTTGGGGGACACCTGTGAAACCCAAACTTTCTCCCAGACCTACCAGACGGGCTCTGGGGGAGACACCTTCTCTGGCTGCTGCTAGCAATGGTTATTTGCGGGGTGTCTGCAGCAGGCTTGGCGCTGCTGGCACAGGAAGTCGCGTTCGTTTTTCCTGTCCCTGACACATGCGGAAGGATGTGTCTGAACACCAAGTGCCTCCTCCACGTTCCTGCAGAGAGAGGAGATTTGCCTACCGCTCTAACCCAGGAGGCCTGGCGAGAGAACAGGCTAACTCTTAGATTAGTGGGGTGGGAGGGCCGAAATTTGGTTAACTTTTATTTTGCCAGCTTGATCAGCAGCATGACCTGACTGTCTTCTCGGTGTCTCCAGACCTTCGCCCCTGGCATCTGCCTTGCTTCCAAGTTTTCCATTAGATCAGCAGGCACGGCATGGCCCTCACCTCCTCAGAGTGCTGGGAATGCAGCATTTCTATTAGCTCCTGGCCTGCTGGAGATAGGTAGGGGATGGGGGAGAACCTCTCGGTCAGTCCCCTCTGACGCCACTCATGTCAAGCCCAACAGGCCGAGCAGTTTAGCAGCTGCTGCTTCAAGATGTATGTAAACCCCGTCCAGATCTCTAACCCCTCTCCCGCTCTGCTGGGTGTGTGAGGGAAGCAGGCCTGGCTCTACAGAGCACGGGGGTGAGGCTGTTTCTCAGTATCAACAGATGTGGGCTGTTTTCTGTTCCCCTTTATTGCTCCCCCTGTGCTGTTTGACTCCTCCTGTGCCCCAGGGCAGTGCCGCTCCCCTATCCCTGGAGGCCACTGCAAGTTGAGCCCATCTGTGCACAGGGTGAGGTCAAGGCCGTCCTTAGGATTTATGGGGCCCACTGCAGTATTGTTAAACTGGTGCCCCTGTGCCGACGGCAGCCCGGGCTGGCATGTGTATTTTAGGGGGGGGGGGGATCTTTTGAAGGATTTATTTTAAAAACTGTCTGAAGGTCCAAGCATTTAAGGCTAAAGATGAATCCTCAGATTGTGCATCTAAAAATCTATGCGAGGGTTTTTTAGAGATGTGATTTTATCATCTTCACCATCACGCTAATGAAATATTTTTAAAGCAGATTTTAAACTAAGGTCCTGTAGACTGACATGTTCTGAGTAAACAAGACCGTGATGCACAACTGTTTCCAGTCAGTAAATTCAGACAGTCTATGGGGGGGGAGGGTTGGCAAATGCCTGTTCAGTGGCTCCATTACCCCGTGAATGGCTCGCTAACAGTTTCAGTGTTGTGCTAATAGGTCTGGCAGGCTGGAGGCTTTTTCACTTCTAAGTACTAGATCCCCTCTGGAGGAAGACTGGGGAGACTGCAGCAGCCAGCCGTGGTGGGAGCCTGCAGGAAGGGTCAGAACAGGGATAGGAAAAGGCAGAAGGGTGGACACTAAGACCCAATAGTGCCCCAAATTTTCGGGTGCCCTACACCAGGGGTTCTCAAACTGGGGATCGGGACCCCTCAGGGGGTCACGAGGTTATTACATGGGGGGTCGTGAGTTGTCAGCCTCCACCCTAAACCCCACTTTGCCTCCAGCATTTATAATAGTGTTAAATATATAAAAAGTGTTTTTAATTGATAAAGAGGGGTTGCACTCAGAGGTTTGCTATGTGAAAGGGGTCACCAATACGAAAGTTTGAGAACCACTGCCCTACACAGCCTTATATGCCTAAGGCCGGCCCTGGGGGTGGTGCAGGGGGGAGATAGATGCTTTCTGCCAATGCATGTTACCTTGGACATACCTGTCAGCAATCACCTGGCCCAACCTCCAGTGTGTCCAGGGCTAGCTAGCCAGTCCACTCTGACTGACTGACTGCAGGGAGGAGACATTTCACCTACCCCCCTAGTTTGTGTCTCAGCTGTGTAATGACAGCAGCAGGGCTCAGAGGGAGAAGGGGCCAGGGGCAGGAAAGCCGCCTCTTGGGTGTGAAAATCTGAGGGCTCTTGCTTGGGAAGGGCTATCCAGGGGCACTCTCTTGCGGGGACTCCAGAAGAGGGGGGTGAAGGGGAGTGCGCCTTCCTCTTGGAGCATAGAAAGGGCTGTCTGGGGACTCGCTCCACAGGGCATGCAGATCTGCACCTCTTGTTCCTGTGCTCTGGTCTCCATAAGGCAGTGAGCCTTGTGCCGCTGATCCATCGCTCTGGGAGCTAAGAGGGATAATCAGCTCTCATGTGGCAGGACATCAGCTGATTGTGCCAAGGGCCATGTACTGAATTGTACAGCTTGTCAGACGCGGCAGGAGAGGTTTTCACCTTTCTCGGACGCGTGAGTCTCTGAGCGCTCTAGGAGGTGGGGTAGCAGACCAGACGGAGCAGTGTTGGACGTGATGTGGTGGATCCTGTGGTGCCTGGCTTTCGGTGTCTGCACTGTCCATCTGTGTCCCGCAACAATGACATGGACCCTCTGTGCTGAGAGCAGACGGGCTTGATTTTCTGCAGTGCTTTCCGTCCCCGGGAGTGGGCGCCCAGCAGAGACCGTGCCGGCGAAGCGCTAGTGCTACTGCGCTGGGCTGCCGGGCCCCTGGCACAGCCTGAGACACTAAGCCCTGATGGGCTGTCGGCCGGGATTCTACCATTGTGTCCTAGGAGTGTCCCCGTCCGCCTGGCTGGAAAGAGCCTGCCCTCTCGGACTGCGGGGGAGAGCCAGCAGGGGCGAGCTACCTTGGGCTCCGGGCCAGGGGAGAGCAGGAGGCCATGCTTCTCATCGGAGTTCCTGTTTCTTCTCTGCGTAGGAAGCCAGGGGAGATATTTATAGCATTGTTCTGCAAAAAGAAAAAACGAAAGAAAACAGGAAATTGGCAAGTTCTAGATAACCCGCCATTGCCAGGCCGTCGCTGCTCCCTGGCTGCCAGGCCACGTGTCTGCTTCCCCCAGACCCCAAGGCTGACAGCAGGCCCCGGGGGCCACGGGCGCCTCTTAGTGCTCGAGGGAGGAGCCACGGCAGGGCCTGTCTGCAGCCAGGGGCTCCAGGAGCTTCGCGGGACCTTCCCAAACGGAGCAAACGGGCTGAGACTGAGCAGGGGCCCACACCTACTCCGAGTGAAAGTAGCGGTTGAGAACGGAGGGAGGGAGCTCTTGTCTTAGCACCCTGCAGGTCCCGGGTTGGGAGCCGAGGTGGAGGGGAGGATGTGCACCCCTACGGGGGAGATTCATAGCTCAAGTGCAGCTTGCTGCTGGGGGAAGGATCTTGCGCTCTGGCTTAGAGCCCTGCGCGGGACTATTGCTTTTAATCCCACTACCACCTGCTCCCGGGTTGTTTCTTGCAATTTTTTTCCCGCTTCCACCTGCAGAAATCTTAGATCCCGCACGAGAGACAGATTCCCCCATCCCCCCCAAAGTTCATTAACATATTACAGGAGGCCAAACTGTGGCTTGCGAGCCGCATGTGGCTCTTTTACAGTTAAAGTGCAGGGCCCCCTGTTCTCCCCCCCCCCGTGTTCTCCACCTACCAGACTGGCGGGAGGCTCGGGACTTCTGCCCTGCAGCTGGGTGGTGGAGTTAGGGGCTTCTGCCAGAGACGACTGGTGCCTGCTGAGAGTGGGGGCACAATTTAAAGGTTTGGGGCCCCCAACAGCTTGAGTCACACACACCCGCAGGCTGCAGGACGGGGCCGCTGCTTTAGCTCCATGGGGAGAGGCAGCAGCGAAAGCAGTGGCTCTCCCTGCAGCTTCCAGCTGTTGCCACTGTCTCTCCCCATGACCCCAGCAGCGGCCGTGCAAGGAGGAGGCCTGGTGACACCACGTGACCATGTAGGACCAGCAAACCTTGGCAAAAATCTGGGGAGGCACGTGACCCCACATGCCCCTCCGCTGTGTGTTGCCTCCAGCTTCTGCCCCGCGATTTTAGGCCTGCAGGGAGCTGAAGCCCTGAGCCCTGGCTGGCACCTCCCATGGGGCTGAAGCCCCGAGACCCCCCCTCCCTGCGGGCTGAAGCCCCGAGCCCCAGCAGGCGCCTCCCACAGGGCTGAAGTCCCAAGTCCCGGCAGGCGGGCCCCAGCTTTTTGTCATATGCGGCTCGGGCGGTCAGTAAGTTTGGCCGCCCCTGGCATATTGTCTATATAAACGGAATTCAGACACAATTTTTACCACTAAAAGAATATAACAAATTTGGCTTTAAACCATGTTAAAAAAATACTTCAACTCCTGTTATAATAGACATCAGATCTCTTTCTATCCCTCACTTAAATTTAAGTATTAAAACCTTTATTTAAAAAAAGAAAAGAAAAAAGAAAAACTTGCTTTACATTGCTGCAATTCTATGTATGACAAACTGCTGTCGTGTGTATATCCCTCGAAACATCAAAACAAATTGCACACAGTTTTGCCTTAAAGGCGCAGATGTTTCTAAAGATTATAATCATTAAGTTGTTTAAAAAATGTTGTAAACGGCTTAAGCATCGCTTTTAGAACTTTGAAACGTACCTTTCAAGTTATTTATCTGTCAGGGCTATTACTGCTTTTTGGGAAACGTTGAATTGAAAAGCTGCTCACAGCCTAGGTTTTTGATCGAAATACATTTTAAAAAGAGGCTCAAACGAAGTGATCAATAGTAAGGTCGAATTAAACAGCAGGCGTCTGGGGGTGCAGTCTGTGGGTCTGGAGCCCAGGGAGTAGGTACAGGGAACGCTGGGCTGGGGGGAGGTGGTGGCTTACGGGGACAATTCAATTCTTAGGTTGTTCTGATGTCGGGCGCTTTCTGGCCGCCGTTGCCAGGGCGGGAGCACGGCGTAGCTTCTCCTTGCACGCCCTCTCAGCTGGGGGGCGCAGGGCGCTGTAAGCTGTCTGGGGGCACAGTCGGGCTCCCCAGCAGGAGCGCGGTGTCTGCATCAGTCTCCTCAAAGCATCCGCTGCAGCTGGCGGGCTCAGGAAGTGTTTGTTAGCTCTGGTTTCACGATTGGGTCATTTCCTACGTACAGGGTCTAGCTCGGCCCCGGGCTGGCATCCCGTCCGTGTCTGGCTGCCCCCGGGAGCAGGGTGGGTGGTTGGCCTAAGTGTGTGTCATTCTGCAGGGGTTCTCGCATGGCAGGTGCCCCCCTGACTCCCGAGGGCTGCAGCCTACAGAGAGCCGAGCACCTCCCTCATGGGGGGTGGGGAACTGACCGGCTCGGGGAGTGGGACACAGGCCTTGCGCTGTGGGGCGGAGAATGGGATCCGGAGCCTTCCCCTGGCGGGAACTGGTTCCAAGCCGGCCCCAGCTCGGTCACTTGAAGGTTCTTGAGCCCTGTGCTAACCCCTCTTGGAGCGCACAGCACTGCCTAGCGTTCAGGCTCAGCACAAACCCGCTGGGCCGCGAGATGAGGGGTTACCACAGCATGCAGTCCTCAGCACGGGGAGGCCAAGAAACCTCACCCCATCTCCTCCCCTCCCCACCTCCTTCCTGCTGCAGCACCCCGGGGTCCCAGCGGGCGGGCTTCTCTTGCCACCACCCCGAGGGGAGGAGATGGGTGCCTGGGACCCCTTGGGAGTCAGCTGAGGGGCGCCCGCCTGTACTGGGGGGCAAATGGGCCGAGCTGGTGGCAGGCGTGGGGCTAGGCCAGGAAGCAGAGCTGTCCTGCTGGGCAGAGCCGGGCAGCGCCAGGCAGCCCTCGAAGCCTCATTCCAGCACGGGCGCCCCTCGGCCCCTGGGTGGTTCAGTCCCGAGCACAGCGGCCTCTGGCCCGCACGTCGGTATGGGCAGCCAGCCTGGCAGGCCCAATGCCCCAGCCCGTCTGTGTCACACCCCTTCCTTCCAGGGGAGGGGGTGTCCCCAGCTTCGATCCCTGCCCCGAAGTGAAAGTCACGTCAGTGGCACCAACCCCCCTCCATCCCCTCTGCAAAGGGAGAGAGCCCAGCTGAGCCCTGGCACTGAGCGTGGGGCCTGGCCAGCGTGCACTCTGCCCCTCTGCTCTGGCTGCAGAGGGGAGGGTTCGTGGCTTTCCCCATTGCTGGGGGATGCTCCTGGGTCCGTGTCCCCCATCCCGCTAATGCAGTGGCTGTGTTTCCTTCCCTTCCAGAGAAACTGTACAACTCCCAGGGGCCGGAGCTGAGGCGCTCCCTCTTCTCCCTCAAGCAGCTCTTTCAGGTACGTTCCCCCAACCCCTCTGTGGTGCACCATCCCACCCCGCAGCCCAGTGACCTCAGGCCCTGTGGGCCTGTGCCCAGGGCCATGAGCTGTGCAGGGCTCCGCGGGGGCAGCTGGTCATGGGGGGCCTGTGGCGTTAAGTGATGCTGGGGGATCCCATCAGCCCAGCCCCCCAGCTGCTGCTTTGGGTGATAAATTCCCCCGTGTATCCTGCCTTTCCGCCATGCCCGATTCCTGCTGCCCCCAGTTCGGTGCCGAGGGAGCTGTAGGGCTTAGCGCCTGGGGAGCGGGGCCTCTGGCCCAAAGCCGGGAGAGGTAGTATGGGGTTTGTTAACCCAGCCCCTGCCCCCTGGGGGGCTGCAGATTTGGGCTGGCGCCTTGAGCCTCACCTATCAATCCCTGCAGCACCCCGCTGTGCCACGGCTTCTCACCCAGCAGTAACCAGTGGGGTACAGCACAGGCACCGCTACCTTCCCCCTGCTGCTCTACCTCCTTTCCCCATGGGGTAAAGCACAGGCCAGCCAGCATGGTCCTTCTCCCCTCTCCCCCACACACCCACCGGGTATCGCTAAGCCCCTTCATTTTCAGTTTAAATCGATTTTTTTTATTGAAAAATTCCCGCGTTTTACAAAATATTCATTTTTTTCTGATTTTCACCCTACTTTTGTGTCATTCAAATATATAAAAAATAACTTGCTTTATTAGGAAAATACAAACACGTATCTTATGAAATGTAATTACGATAATACATGAGTCTGTGGGTCTATGCAAAGCTGCCTGGTGAAGTAAGGCTCTGTATTAGTCTAGAAGAGACACACTATAAACAAACAAGCACACAGGCAAGCTCTGAAGTGCGTGCGCATCTGAATGTCCTGATGAATCTCACGCCCACCACAGACATATTTCAGGCTGTTAGCAGATAATGGTTTAAAGATTTGACACACTAAAATGGGAAGAAAACACAAATCTGTGTCAGAATACATTTCAGAACACAAGGAAGCATTTGAAAATAATAAATCAATTTAAAAAAAAAACAGGAGAAAAGGATGAAGTTGAGCGTATGCGCTGCAAATGGTGTGGCCTAATTACTAAATGAGAACTATTAGCCTATAAATATTTAAATTCTCCACCAGTAAACTATTTATTCAGATGAAAAGTTTTATTTAGAGAGATTGTTTTCTTAAACTCAGAAGCGGCAGCATGTGTTCCGAGTTCTGTCTTAGTTCTGCAGCAAACCACACTGATGAATGGAATTCAGAGCATTAATTTACTGAAGACTTTTTTCCCGTCTTTCCATCCACCAAAATAACCCCCTGATGTTTACCCAGAAAAATGAATCGGTTTCTTTTGCACTGATGTCCCCCTGTTCTTGTTGTTGTTGTGGTAATAACCACGGATCAATTCCTGAGAAAAATTAAATAAAATCAAAACTGAAAATGAAGGGGCCTAAGTACACCACAGGCACAACCGGCTCCGGTCCCTTCACCCCCCCCAGCCGGCTCTCTCCCCCCCCTCCCCTCCCCCCCCCCCCCCCCGGCTACAGCACAGGCACAGCCGGCTCCGGTCCCTTCACACCCCCCCCAGCCGGCTCCTCCCCCCTCGGGTACGGCACAGGCACAGGCGGCACTGGGCCCTTCACCCCCCCGCTGTCCCCGTCTTCCCCCCCCCCCCCCCGGTACAGCACAGGCACAACCGGCACTGGTCCCTTCACACCCCCCCCAGCCGGCTCCTCCCCCCTTGGGTACAGCACACGCACAGCCGGCACTGGCCCCTTGTTGGACCGCACCTCCCCTAGCTGTGGGGTATGGGCAGCCCTTGGGCTCTCCTGACCCCCAGCACCCTTCTCTATCAGTCTTGCCCTGTCTGCCCCATCCCTGCCTTAGTGGGGGTACGACTAGGGCCTGTTGGGGCCTCCTGTCCCCTTGGAGCCGTGACTGGGGGGTCTGGACCCCTGCGGGTGGATCAGTGTGGTCTCTGGTTTGTGCTGCAGGAGGATAAAGACCTGGTGCCAGAGTTCGTGAACTTGGAGGGGCTGACATGCTTGATCAAAGTGGGAGCCGAGGCCGACCAGAACTACCAGAACTATATCCTGCGAGGTTGGTGACAGGACTGGCCCTCTGGCCTGCCCCGTGGCAGGCCCCAGAGCCACTTGTCTGCCTGTCTGGAGCCCCCTGGTTGGGGGGGGGGGGGGGAGATTTTGGGCCTAGAGCCCCCAATGGTGCAGACACACACACGCTGGGTGTGGGAGTCCCTGCTGGAGGGGGAGGACTGCTTGGGAGAGGTGGCAGGCATCGTAGGCTCTGCCCCTCTCTGAGCAGCGCCTCTGCGCCGGGCCCCTGCACCACGGGGCACGGCGGGTGCTGAGCTCTGCTGAGTCTTGGCTCTGACTGCTTGTGACCAGGGTCCTAGTGGGGGCCAGCTGTGGTCACTCAATTAGGGTGAACTGCAAAGAATGGAGCAGCCAAACCCCAAAACGCTGGTGGAGATTCCAATACTTCGATTCACCAAGCCAGCATCAAACAGCTTCTTTATTACCTCCCTGGTTACTCAGAAATCCAAACAACACAGTTCCCTTAAAGTGATCCAGCCTCAGGTCTCCATCCAGCTACCCACATCAAATATGATGAAAATGTCTGTAAATCTTATTTCATCCTATAAAAGAAAAGGTTCTACCAATCCCGAAGGATCGGACACATTACCTCCCAGGTTAATGCATGTTTCAGATCTTACCCAAATACACGCTACAGCCAGTTCTTATTAACTAAACTAACATTTATTAAAAAGCAAAAGAGAGAGAGTATGGTTTAAAAGATCAATATACATACAGATTTGAGTTCAATTCATTTAGGTGCAGATTCATAGCAGAGAAGGTGAGCTTTGTAGTTGCAAAGAGTTCCTTTAGAATTCAGTTCATAGGTCATAGTTCAATGTCCAAATCTCAGATTCAGGGCGTACCAGCATAACTGGGACCGCAGTTTTGCGACTCAAACTTCCCCTGATGAAGTCTAAGCAGATCTGAGATGACAGAATCAGGAACCAAGGGTCTTTTATACAATTTCATGTCCTCTTTGACAAGTTGGGAGTTCCTCAGGAACAAAAGGTCATTAGGATGACTTTGAAGGAGGTCCATCACCAATACTTAGTTGTACAAATTAACATAAGGCCATTTGCTTGTTCCTCCACCATTCACAGTACATTTCAAAGAGAGATGAATACGAGATATCCCATGTTTACAATTCATTTAAATGCTAGGATCTTCTTTTGACCGTCTGAATTATCAGAATACAGCACAGACAGGGACTGTCGATTACTTGTGGACCCTATTCATACATATGTAAATACACAAAAACACAAACATGATCTCCCCATGTGTCTTTTGAGGGTTATTTGCTTTGTAGGATGTTTAACCCTTTCTAGCCATGCGTCACACTGCTCTTTCCCTCCCAGCACTGAGCCAGATCATGCTATTCGTGGACGGGATGTTGGGCGTGATCGCGCACAACGAGACCGTGCAGTGGCTCTACACGCTCTGCGGGAGCATGGTGAGTGAAACAGAGAGCACGCCTCGCCGCACCCCTTTGCACCGGGCCATTGCTGCCTGCTCCCGGCCTCCACTCCCTGCTGCTTTATTGCAGCTGGGATTTGTCAAGGGCAGGGCTTTCCGTGCACTGGCATTGCACTTTCCACGAGGAGCGTGCTGGGGGTGAGGCTGCTGAGTGCACCTACACTCCCTTCTCTGAATTCTCGCTCACCCCCAGTGCCAGGCCTGGGCCTCGCTCCCCGTCCAGCTGGGCTCTGCACATGCTCGCTGTGGGCGGGTTAAGCAATGCTCTGCTCTGAGCCATGTTTGGGGGCTTATTATCTGTATACCTGTAGGGCTCAGACCTCACGCTGTGGCAGCTGTGCACATGTATTCTAGAGCAATCCTCCTCTGAGCACTGGTCCCTAGGTGTGTTCCCCACATGGGCACGTGTGCGCCATGCACCCGAGTCCGGCATTTCTTCAAAGCGGTGTCCGTAGACTCGCCTCGTGCTCCCGACCGATGGTACCAGAGGCCCGTTCCTTCTTACCGCTGCAGGGCCTGAGTCCTGGGATTCAAGAACTGCGTCTCTTGCCCTCGCTCCTTCTTCATCAGTGACGAGCATCACTGGTGCCTGTGCTGTCTGGGTGAGGCATGTCTCTCTGCCAAGTGCAGGGTGTGTAAATCCTTCCTGCCCAGAACTGGAGCTCAGACTGAAAAAGTTCCTGATTGAGGAGGCTATGCCCAGGCCCAGGAGACGTTGTCGGTATCACCTCGTCTATGTAAAGACCGTCTGGCTGCGTCAGACAAGCCGGGCCCTTCAGGCATTTCTGCTGGAACTCCTTGGATTCCGGGTCCTACGGTGACCTTTGTGACGTCGGATGATCTCTTCCTCCCCTACCTGCAGTCTCCACTCCTGACCCAAAGCAGGAAGGATTCGACTAGACTCTGCTACCTGGCTAAATGGTGGCAGTTTTCGGCCTGGACGCGTCCCCACCAGCATGCGCTTGATACTGTGGACATGCCATTTATCCATGGCAGAAAGGTGGTGGGGACAAGCCATATCCTCACAAGGGTTTCTAAGTCAGTTTCAGGAGGCATCTTAGAATGCTACAAAACCGCAAAGCTTCCCCGTCGTGGGCGTATCACAGCTCGCGCTGTGTGGGCACCAGCTGCCTCCCCGGCATGCTTCTGGGACGTCTGCAGGGCGGCGACGTGGAGTTCCCTCTGTGCTTTCACAGCGCACTGTGCTCCAACGGTCAGCAAGAGCGGAGGCCGCCACAGGGACAGCAGCACCTCTGCTGCCAGCTTCCTCGCACCCTCCTCCGGCCTGAGCCCTGCTTGTGCAATACACCCAGGGGCCAGCCCTCGAAGTAGTGGTGGTGGTTACTCACTGTAACTGGCGCTTCTTTGAGAAGTGTGGTCCCTATCTGTATTCCACCAGCCCACTCCGTCCCCTCTGCTTCGCATCCGGCCAGAGCAGCATCGACCTGCCCTGCCTCTTACACCCTCGGTCATGAGCGCGAGGAGAATTACTGCACACGTGGGGGTCGACGGCCACGGCTTTGAAGACATTCTGGACTCGGGTGCGTGGCGCTCGCGTACCCACGTGTAGGATACTGATAGGGACCCCATGTCTCGAAGAACTTCCATTACCCCACTCAGTGCGTTTGAACAGCATGCCCAGGAGGGCTCGCTGGCACTCGGTCGCTTCCTACCTACCCAAAGGGATCCTGGTAAAGGGGGTCCTTTTAGGGGCCTTTCTCATTGAACCAGAAGCTGTAGAGATGCCCCCATTTCCTGCTGCGAGTGGAGTTTGACACTGCAGGGACAAAATGTGCCCAACCGCAGGCCAAGGGGGGCTGTGAACAAGGCTGGCCTCTCTCAGGGCACTGGCCTCTCTCAGAGCTGCCTGGCAGGTTTCAGAGTGGTGGTAGCCGTGTTAGTCTGTATCAGCAAAACAACGAGGAGTCCCTGGGGCACCTTAGAGACTAACAGATGACCGAGACACAGCAAGGACTAGAAGTGCTAGCTCGGTCTGGGGGCTGCCTCTGCTCCGGCCGGCACCAGGCCTCGGAGTTTGTTCTCTGTGCGGCACAGCTTGCTGGCTGAAGTGTGGCCCTGATCCTGACCAGCAGCGGCCTGTCTGGCACCCAGAGCATTGTGTGCTGGGACCTGACTTCTCCCCTCTGCACTGAGGACCCGGGCAGCTGCTGTTGGCTCTGCTGTCTGTGAATCGAGTGCGGAACAGTGAGCTCCTCACATGCCAGCCCTCTAATACGCTCTTCTGCCTCCCCAGTACCGCCTGGTGGTGAAAATGGCGCTGAAGCTGCTGCTGGTGTTTGTGGAGTACACTGAGTCCAATGCCCAGCTCCTCATCCAGGCTGTCAACACGGTGGAGCAGGCTAGAGGTGAGCGCGGCAACCCCCCGGTGCCTGGGGGAAGCCGTCTGGCAGGCTGTGAGCTGCAGTGTGCAAACACTCGGGATTGAAATAGGGGTGCCCTGGCTGGGTCCCCTCAGGGAGTCCCCCCCCCCGCAGGCCCCCGCCATCACAGTAACAGCGCACACTCACGTCAGAGAGACTCAGTCGCACTCAGGCCCTGCACGCTGCCCGGGCCAGCACTGGAGGGCAGGCCGGGGAGCACGGGGCGTTGCTGGTAACCAAACCCTCATGCTCCTGGGGCAGGGACTTGGGTGCATGCAATTCAGATGGCTCGGCTATAAACGTCCCATCGGGCTGCACGCTGGCTGAGCCGGTAGAGGAGCATGGCGCCCCCAGGAGGCCCAGCGGTTGCGTGGCGCTGTGATGTTCTGGAAGCTCAGCAGTAGCTCTGTGCTTCAGATGGGAACTTGCTGCCCTCCCACCGTGCCCTCCCCAGCCTCAGCCCGCTCTGCCGCCCTGTCTCGCTCAGTGTGCTCTCTGCCCAGAGCCGGCCCTTGGGGCAGCTGTCCTCTCTCCTGGCAGCCCCCTGCTGCAAGACAGGAAACCTGCCACCGTAACTCTGCAGCCTCCTGCCTGCGTGCCATGAGAGCCGTGTCTGTTCCCGGGGCACACCACCTCCGCAGCAACGCGCACCCATGCTGCTGCAGCAGTTCGCCCCCGGCCTGGCGAGCCGGGGCCAGGCTCTGGGTGGGACTGTGAGCCCCAAGGAGAGCGGGATGGTCCTGGGGGCTGCCCAGCCGCATCCTGCAGAGGGGGACTAGCCAGGGATGCCCCAGGCTAGGGGCAGGGTCTCAGGCTGGAAAGGAAGCTGCCAGTGCTCTGTGGGATTTCCAGGAGACCCACTGTACTGGGAGGAAGAGGGGGTGCCGGTGTCTCTGGGCCCTGCGTGAGCCCGGTGCTCTGTCTCGGAGAGCAGCTGGGCGTGCTGGCCTGCATGTGGTGCTACAGCGACCTTTGCTGGCAGGTCAGGGTATTGACGTGTCTGTCCCAGTGGTGAGTGTGCCCTGTGCTCAGGGCAGGGTGGGAGCCACCACACTGCACCACCAGGCTCCAGTTACCTGGTCCGCACTGGTGCCACACTCACCTGTGTAGCGCTGGGACTTCTGGGGTAAGTCCCAGGCTGCTTTGCACTGCAGTGAGTGAGATGTTCCCTCCCAGGGAATTGTGGGGAACGTGTCTGTCCGGACCACACGGGGGGAATTGTGGGAAAGGTGGAGAGGACTCTCAGCAGTCGCGTGGCTTAGCCTGGGTCCTCTCTGTGAAGTGGGCCTGTGACCAGCCCCAGCGAAGGCAGAATTTGAGCTCTAGCTACAGCCAGGCCAGCTAACCTGGGGTTAAAGCAGCAGCACACGGGAGTGAGAGGAGGATGGGAGGGGGCGACACCCTGGTCAGAGCCCGGGTTAGACAGAGGAGGAGGGGAATAAAGCTCGTGTAGGGATCTTCCTTCTGCATGTGGTATCTCCATGGTGCAGGCTGTGCTGGGCCTCTGGTAACAGATGGTGCTCGGGCGCCTCCGTCACACCAGGGCCGTGCATGCCCTGAGGGGGGCAGATTGGGTGCATGGCCATCTCAGAGAACACCTCGGTCTGAACTGGCTGGCAGAGAGCCAGGTTCCAGCCTGGTGTGGCATGCTGCAGGGGCTGGCAGCTCTGGAATTCCCACATTCGTCGTCTCCCCAGCACTTGGTGCGCGGCGTGCTGGCTGGCCCAGTGGGCCCGGCTACTGTCCTCACATGGCAGTAAGCCCCACTCGGAGGCTCTCGGTGGATCTGTTAACACAGGATCCCGTTTCGGAGCTCCCACCTTCCTGGGCGCAAGCAGGCTGCAGCTCTGAGTCCTGGGTCTCAGGTGCAAAGCTCTCCACAGGACGCGCAGTGTAACGAGCTGGTGGGGGCTCTGCCCCCTGGTGCTTCCTCGGGGGGGAGGGAGTCTGGAAGTGGGCCGATCTGCCTGGCTGCTGCCTGATGGGGGGGCACCAATCACGAGGAGGAAGCTTGCTCTGCTCAGGGACCCTGTTTGCCAGGCTTGTGGTGCTGTTTCCTAGGTGCGTATCCATGGTCCAACCTGGTTGCAATCTTAGAGGAGCGCAATGGGGCCGACACGGAGCTGCTGGTGTTTGCGATGACACTGATCAACAAGGTCAGTACCGTGAGGCAGAGCGGCCGCAGCCCGGCACATCCCGCCCACCCCCTGGCTGCTCAGAGGACAAAGAACAAGCAGCTGGCGGCTGTGGTTTGGAGCATGTTTCGTGCGTTCCTGGGAGTGGCTCCCATGTTGCTCCTTCCTCCCACCCTGCCCTTCACCTGTGCAGTCCTGCTCTGGCGCCTGGGCTGGGAGGTGTGGGCAAGAGGCCTGCTAGCCCCTGTGCCGCGGGCTGGCCTGACTGCGTCTCCTTGGTGTTGCTCAGACGCTGGCGGCCCTCCCGGACCAGGACTCGTTCTACGACGTGACAGACTGCCTGGAGCAGCAGGGGATGGAGCGCATTGTGCAGCGCCACATGCACAACAAAGGCCTGGATCCTGACGTGAAGCAGCAGTTTGCAATCTACGAAGTGAGTGCATTTCCTCTCTCCATGGGCCGCAGCCCCCTGCCCGTCCATCTTCCCTGCCCTCGGGTGCAGGCCAGAGGCTTGGAAGGACTCACCCCCCCCCCCTTACGCAGGGGGTTCTGGGATTGCCCTGGCCACACCTACGGGAGCATCCTGCCTGTAGGGAGGTGCCCTAGAGGTTGGACAGGAAGGTGAGGACCTGCCAGGTACTGACAGATGCTCCAGCCTCCGTGGGGCTGGGCAGGTCACTGGGCTGTTGGGACAGGCCTAGCGCTGCCGACCTCCAGAGCCTGGGGTCGCTGCCCCACACAGCAATGTTGTATCTCCCCCCAGCCAGGCCTGATCTCCGCTCCCCTCCCCAGCCCGCAGAGGGGATGGAGAAGGTCTCTGGCTCGCAGAGGGGTTGTGCCGAGTAGCTGCACTCTCCCCTGTTGTCACACTCGGCACCCCGTGGCTAGACGTTAGTTTCTCCCCGGTGAGGCCGATGGGTGCTGGGGGCGTTCGCGCCTCTTGGAGCCGTTGGTTTAGGCTGTCAGCAGGCTCAGGCAGAGGAGGCAGTCTTGGTTCACGCTTGTGTGAAGCTGGGAGGTTATTTCCATCGCCGCGAGGGCTAGAAATCTGTGGTGTGGTTAAAAGGAGAGCGTCCACGCCGTGGGGACGGACTCGGTCAGGTGAGCAGAGGCAGGCAGGCAAACAGCTGAGCCCGGTGGGCATAGGAGCCCCATGACAGCAGCTGGGAGGCAGCCCAGCGTATCCTGGCACGCTCTGCCCGTGTGCTGCTCTCCGCAGACCTCGCTCAGACACGAAGACGGAGTGGAAGAGCTGCCGCCGGGGGCGCGCAAGGAGCGGCGGAAAACAGACGAGAACCGGCGGGGCCGGCGCTCCCTGGGTGGCAACGTAGATGCCGGAGCCGGTGCAAGCTCCCCAAGCCCAGCCGTGGAGGACAACAAGCTGCCTGAGCCGTCCAGCCCCCTGAGGGAACCCACCGCCGAGACGGGGACGGAGAGCAGCCCAGCTCCGTGAGTACTGGGCGTGCGGCAGGGACAGGCAGGCTGGCCAGTAGCTGTGTGCAGTGTGCAGGAACAGAGCTGGGTTCTGGGGGGTTGGG
The DNA here is from genome assembly GCF_027887155.1 of Malaclemys terrapin pileata. Classification (NCBI taxonomy): domain Eukaryota; kingdom Metazoa; phylum Chordata; order Testudines; family Emydidae; genus Malaclemys; species Malaclemys terrapin. Next base: position 38,725,806 of record NC_071518.1, read on the forward strand.
GTCGGACTGTTCGAAGGGTTTGGGTGGTACTGCAGAGGCTGGGGCAGACCTGAGGCTGTGGGCTGGGCATGCCCAGCCAGGGATCTGCATGTGGCGAGCTGTGATCTGCTCCATCTCCCACTCCTCAGGGCTGGCTTAGCCACGCTGGACCTGCAGGGCTCCTGTCCGGGCGCTTGGCCTGGGTGGGCACCCTGAATGAAGTGTCTGCGGCCAGGCCCCGAGTCTCCGTGTGCGCCCCCTGCAGGTGAACGATGGGGTGCTGTGTGTGATCCATTGAAACGTCACAGCAAGAGCCCCTCCCGGTGCATGCCGGGCCCTGCTGGCCGCACGGCTGCAAAGAGGGGCTGGCTCGTGGGGCGTAGGCTGAGTCTGCGCTGCTGTCGTTTCAGGCCCTGCTTCGAGAGTGTTTACAACAGCACGTCCAACGTGCGGCTCTCTGCGCCGGCCTCCCCGGAGGAGAGGGAGCACCCCGGCCTGGGGGAGAGGAGCGTTTTCAAGTGAGTTGCCTCAACTTGGCGGGAGCTGAGGAGTGGGTGCTGGCCCTGCAGGGGCAAGGCGCGAGACAGGCCTGGGGGAGGCTCTGGGCAGGACACTGAGGGAGCGTGAGTCTGAGGGGGGGTACTGCGAGGCCAGAGGGACTGCGAGGCAGAGACACCTCTCCCCCCCACTCCCTGTCCCATCCCCTGTCAGCAGAGATACCGCAGAGTGTGTCTATGCAGCAGAATAAATAAATAAACCACCTGAGAGCCCAGGTCAAGTAACTCAGGCTGGCGCTGTGGGGCTGAAAACAGCAGTGTGGATGTTCCTGCGCGGGCTCTGAGACCCTCCCCGCCTCAGACTTGGCACCAGGGGTTTCCTTTGCAGTGTAGACGTCCCCACACTGACCTGAGCTGGGGCCTGTCCATGGTCTCAGGCGCTCTGGGTGTGTTCCGGCAGTGGGTCGGTGGCGCTGTGTAGCCCCAGGGCCCTTCCTGTGGGGTATCGGGGGGGGCCCATCAACAGCCCATCCTCCTGGGGATGCCTGGGCCCCTGGCCTGCGCAAGAAGGGCTGCGTGCGACAGGGAAGGCCGGTTGTGGATCCGGAATGGTTCCTAGGGCTCAGGAGCCAGCTCCCCCCTGCGGAGGAGCAGGGCTCCTTGGGAGCTCCAGGTGGTGATGGGAAGGGAGCTGTGTGGAGGGAAGCTGTCCGGGTGTGCAGGAGGGGTGTGTAGCGGATGGGCTGGCAGGAGGGGGCAGCACTGCGTGAGAGGGACCCAGCCTACACTGTCCACACTCGCGGGGCGCTCTGGAGTCAGCATGCTGACGTACCCCGTGGAGACAGCACACTGCGGGGGCGGGGTTCCCAGCTGTTGGCCTCTGGGCCCTGCTCAGCTGGGTGGAGGCCTCTAGTGGGTGATCAGTACCCTCCCAAAGGGGGAAAAGGGGAAGGCCCTCCAGCATCCAGCCAGCGTGCTCCCCCCACAGAGTGGGGTCTCTGCGAATACCGGGATCCCAGCCAGCACCATCGGAATGGCCTGCCCGCCTGCCCACTCCTCTGCTGGTGGTGCCCCCTCGGGCTCAGCTCAGGCAGGCTGTCCCCAAGTGGATGGGTGGCATCTCTAGCTCCAGCTCACACTCTCTGCTCCTTCTCTTGGCACTGATTCTCCTCTGCCTCAACTTTCTTTCCTTTTTCAGACTTCACCAAACTGCCCCTGTTTGGTAAGTGACACGGAGGCTGCGTGCGTGTGCATGTGACCCTTCCCGGCATGCTCCTCCCGCGTGCTGTGGCTAGTTTCCTCTCCCTGCCTGCGGCTGGTCTGTCTAGGCCACCTCTCCCTGCGCTCCATTAGGCTGGAGCATGGGCGCTGCACTGGGGTTTGCTTGCATGAGGCTGCATCTGCTGCTTCCAGGCCTGGGTCTCCTCTGAGTGCTGGCCACACGAGTCTGTCCCCATTACATGCTTTGCGTTGCTGGGCAGCACTTCCTGAAACTCCTTCGCTGGGCTGGGAGCTACGTTCCACTCAGCAATCAAGGTCCCATCTTTCCTGATCACTGACCACTGAGCCAGCCACACGAGGCTTTCTCCTAGGCTGGGGCCAGAGACCTCCTCTTGGCACTGAGCTTGTCCAGCCACCTCCATGATGACGCGGGAAACCTCCCTGCTTGTCTCTGCAGCACTTCCCCGCCCTCTGCCCCGTCCCCTCTCTGCAATCTTGAGGGCCAGCAGAGCACCATGCAGCCTGCCCCACTGCCCCTCGCCAGCATGTTGGTTCTTAGTCAGCCATAACCCCAGACATGGTGCGCAGAGCACGCAGCGAGCGACCGGCTAGCCCGCTGCTGGGGCGTGTGGAGCGGCCTGGTGCAGGCCCATGTCTGAGTGAAGCCTGAGCCGCTGCACTCTGACTGCTGGGCTGGCGGTGCCATCCTCTGGGTTGGGGTCTCTGTGTGAGTCCCTCGTGCTGTTCATTTGGGCTGGCCCCTTGTTCTGTGCCTGGATGGAGGGGAGCGGGGAGTTGCCTGGTTATGGCCGGGTCCCCTTCGGGGTTCCAGCATCGGGTTCAGCAGCTGGGCCTGCCCCGGGGCGTCACTAGAACCCGCTTTCCGGAGGCTGCTGTGCGTGGCTGGAGGCTGGCTGTGTTAACTGACAGCTCGTGTGCTGTGGGCGCTGAACTGGGTGTGAAAATGGCTGCCCTCCAAAATGGCTGCCGGGACGCCCTCTGGAGGCATGGTGGGTATGGGAAGGGTGGCAGCCCCCCACCCCTCCACGAGCCCTTGCAATGGACTGGCCCATGTGTGGAACCCCATTCCTTGCCCCAGGGACCTTCGCCACGGCTGCTCCTGTAACGGTCGTGGGGGGAGGGAGCACCTCTGCTGAGGGAGGGGACGACCGGACTGATGGTGGCAGCCTGTTGAGTGACCAGCATGCGCTTTGCCCAGGGGGCTGTCGGCTGGCCTGGGGGGCAGGAGGATCGCACACGGGGTGCTGAGCCCCTCGTCTCTGAGCCCATAGTTAGCGGATCTCGCTTCTCCAGACATGGCTGTCGGTTGGACAGGGCTGCTGCATGGCAGGGATTTTCCCAGTCTGGTGCGCAACGGGCGCTCTCAGTAGAGGTGGGCCCAATGCAGCGGCCAGGGGATGTCCCTGGGCTGGACAAGAGGCTCAGAGCGGCACAGGGAAGCTCCGATTGTGGTGGCAGATGCAGTGTCGACATATCCTACGAGTTAGCCCAGGGTCAGTAGAACACGACGTAGCAGAGCTGGGGTTTGCTAACCTCGGGCTTCAGCGTCTACACTCATTTGTAACCCCAGGTTAGGAGAGGTTGGGTCCCAAGCTGGGGCTCCAGCGTCTTGACTGCATTATAGGCCCGTGTCCAACCACCCGTATCCCAGGCTTCCCAGCATGTGACTACTCTAGCCCTTTGCGGGGAAGACGTGACCATCCACCAAACGTGACTGCCAAGCAGACAAGGGAAGTCAGGCCGTGGGATATTTTTGGCAGATGCCCAGAGCACGAGACCAGTGGGGCTGCTTCTACCCTGCAAAGCAATAGGGGTCGGACCCTGGGTCCTGGCTTGGACTCTGCCCCCTTATGGGACCCTGGGCTTGCCTTGCAGTGTAGACATTCCCTTAGGGTGCGTCCACACTGGAGCTGGGGGTGTGATTCCCTGGACCCGTGCTAGCTCTGATCACGATAGCCTGATCAAATAGTGTCGCCGGGAGGGGCTGTCTGCCCCCAGTACAGTGCCAGCCCAGATATTCTACACGTACCTGAGCAGCTAGCCCCTCACGCTGCTCCTAGCGCACTAGCTCGGTCAGAACTGGTGCTGTATGTCACCCTGAGGTGGAGCTGACGCCTGCAGCCCAGATGTGCCCTTAGATGGATTGGCCTGGAGAGCACTGGGGAGAGCAGGGGCTGGCAACACAGGGGGCAGTGCCGTTCGCTCTGGGGCATGCCGTGCCATTTGTGCTCGGGCTGGAGACCATGGGGCTGCCCTGACGCTGAGAGGCGGCTGCCGTGTGGAGCTGAGAGGCGGTTGCCGTGTGGAAAGCGTGTGGAAAGCATGCGGAAAGCATGGGCCGCGCCGGGCAGCGGTGCTAACTGCTCTTTTCTCTCAGGCGAGAGGAGAGTCCCCCTTTGCGTGGGGACAAGCCCGTTCTGAGGAAGTTTGAGTAAGTACAGATGTGGGTGCATCTTCAGATGTGCCCTCAGTCCCGCTGGAGCCAGGCCTGGGCGCCCCCGGAGCAGAGCAGGTGTAACGATGTAGTTCTGGCGGGACTGAGAGTGCCAATTCAGGACAAATTGTTCAAACAGGGCAGTTACAGCCCAAGGCTGGGGTTTTTCCACCTCTAAGGCAAACCAAACCAGCCAGACAGTGAAGACTTTGGTCTTACCCCACTGGCTAACCACAAGTCACACAAGCAATTCCCTTAGACACTCCAGTTTCCCAGTATCCCCTCCAGTGCCACTCGTTATGGGGACAAATGGTTATGAATCCAATACCCCAGTAAAAGAAAAAAGGTTCTTTCGATCCCAAAGGACCAAGCCCCAGACCCAGGTCAATATACAAATCAGATCTTACCCACAAATTACGCTGTTGCCAATCCTTTAGAATCTAAAGGTTTATTCATAAAAGGAAAAAGATATAGATGAGAGCTAGAACTGGTTAAATGGAATCAATTACATACAGTAATGGCAAAGTTCTTGGTTCAGGCTTGCAGCAGTGATGAAATAAACTGCAGGTTCAAAATCAAGTCTCTGAAACATCCCCAGCTGGGATGGGTCATTCAGTCCTTTGTTCAGAGCTTCAGTTTGTAGCAAAGTCCCTCCAGAGGTAAGAAGCAGGATTGAAGACAAGATGGAGACAAGGCATCCGCCTTTTATAGTCTTTTCCAGGTGTAAGAACACCTCTTTGTTCTTACTGTGGAAAATTACAGCAAAATGGAGTCTGGAGTCACATGGGCCAGTTCCTGCATACTTTGCTGAGTTGCAAGGCGTATCTGCCTTCTCTCAATGGGTCAGTTGTATAGCTGATGGTCCTTAATGGGCCATCAAGCAGGCTAGGCAGAGCTAACACCAACTTGCCTGGGATGTCTCCCAGAAGCATAGCATAAGTTTGAAATACAGACAGTATAGAGCCAATATTCATAACTTCAACTACAAAATTGTTACACACATATAGACCGCATAATCATAACCAGCAACCATAACCTTGTCTTGGACACCTCATTTGACCCCCTTTATACAAGATTTGGTGCCACTACAGGTCCTTGGTTGCAACCATGTTCTATATGGTCCCAGATTATATCAATAACGTCACAGCAGGGCTCCGGTGTTGTTCTCTAGGGTAAATGTCACATGGGTGGTGGGAGCTGGGGGCTGATTGGCTCCCACACATCTGCCTCCCCAAGGCGTGTGTGGTTGCACTTCCCTCAGCCGAGCTGGGGGACAGCGCCCGTCCGAGCCTGGCTTGGGCTGTATCCTCCAGGGCAGAGAGGTTGGGCTGTGGAAAGAGGGGAGATTGGTTTCCTTGACTCCCTCCAGCGTGCTTTGTGGGTAACTCAGCCCCCACAGCGAGCGATAGACACACATTGGTCCCAGCCCTAGCAGGACCCTCCAGCCCTGCCTAGCTCCTTAGAGCACTCTAGCTTGGGAAGCCGTGAGCTTCAAGCCGTGTGCTGGAAGATTTTTAGTGTTTCAACCTTTCCGGGTGTCTGGGCTCCCTGGGCAGTGCTAGAAGCTAGTGGCTTTCGGAGCTAGAACCCTACAGAGTTCAATAGGGGCCCCTGGCTGCAGGCCCAAGACTGCGAGAGCCTCTGCCGGGGACTCCGGAGCTTTGGGGAGCCGGGCGCCTATGTCTGTAGGGGGCGAGCCACACTGCAAGGGCTGACGTACAGCGCTGTGAATAGATTGTACCCTTAGCATTGCCTTTGAGGATCGAATCAGGCAGCGCTCGTGGCGTGAGCAGAAACCGACCTGCGGAATAGTAGGGGGAGCTGGCGCGGGCGTCCAGGCCAGCCGGGCACAAGCTCTGCGGCGGGGCCCCTGGGTCCTTCAGTGCTGCTGTGCCGCCAGCTGCAGCATTGCGGTGGGTCCCTTTCCGTGGCAGACGTCCGAGTGTCGTGAATTACATCGGGCAGGGAGTCGGTTGGGCAGACCAGGATGAGATGGCTCGTTTTGCCTGGCCACCCCGTTTTCCATTCCGACTGTGCTGCAGAGGTGTGCCCGAACAGCACAGGACCCAGACGTTGTCAGGGAAGCTGGAGACGATGGTTGCTGGCGCTTTTGGCACCAGCGAGTCAGTTTGGGACTGAGAGATGCACACATTAGCTGGGTTAACTCTGAGCCCTAATGATGACGGTTTAATTGTTACCCCTTCCCCTGACTGCAGAGCTATCTCCCCAGGCTGAGCGGCTGTTTCAGGCTGAAGGCAGACTGGGGAGACAGCAATGGAGCTGCACCTGTTCCCCAGATCTCAGGGTGACATCGCGGCCACTAGTGCTGGGGGCAGCTTCTTCCGCTAAATAAAAGCTGGGTTCCTGGAGCGTAATTTTGCGGCGAGCGGCACGTTTCGCAGCGAGTTCTGAGGCTGCAGGATCCCCCAGGCCCTATGGGAACTGGCTCCCTTGTTTTCAGTTAGCCTGTGCCCTGGGTTTTGTTACATTCCTAGCTACCCCCAAGGCTGAGATTTAAAGCAAGCTCATGTAATGTCCAGGGAGCCCCGGAAACCTGAGAGGAGCCATTTTTGACATCTTTGAACTGCCCTCGTTGAACATTTTCCTGGGGAACTTCCCCAGCCTGCCCGGAGAAGGAGGGGCTGTCGATCCAGGACACCAGGCGAAGGGAGAGTCCCTGCTCTGTTAAACTATCTTCAACACACTCGGCCACCCTAACTCTGGAGCCCTTCCCATCTCCCCACTGGCCTCTCACATGCCTGCTTTCCCCACAGCCAGAATGCGTCCGCCTCTGGGCTGTGGGTGGCAGCCTGGCACAGTGCTGCACATGAGGGTGGGGAGCGAAGGCAGCAGGATCCTAGCTGGGAACTGCAGTGTGACCCCGGCCCCGGGGACCACTCGAATCCCTAGGCAGGAAGACTGCACCATGCGTGTTGGCAGCTTTCGGGGGGGCTGCCCATCTCGTAAGGGGGCCGGGAGTGTCAGAGGGGGCAATGAGGTGATTTACAGGGTGTGTCAGAGCTGAGCGGATGTCTGGGTTTTCTCTGCCCCAGTGTGGGACGGAGGAGCTGGGGACACCAGAGCTCCCTCATGCGCAGGTGCTCGGATGTCTGGCCAGGCCGTCCCGGCGGCGGGAGGGGAAGGCTGCTGGACCTGGGTGGCTGTAGGCGGGTGCTGGCCTGACATACACATGGCTCCGCGTACTGTGTGGTGGGGTGTGTGCTCTGACCCGAGAGGCGGAGGATGTCAGGCATGCCAGCAGTGCTGTCCCAGGACACGGCTGCCTCTGCTAGACACGTGCACCGTGGCCCTGTGCCCTGCCTGCATGCGGCTGGTCGCAGACATTCAACTCCCTTTTGCAGAGCTCGCTTCTTGGAAAACCTGGCTTCATCCCAAAAGGAGAAGCTGTCTGCAATGTCCAAGGGGCGGCTTGACATCCTCGCCGAAGCCATTCCAGGGGGCGGCCAGCTCAGCCCAGAACCACCCCCAGCAGGTATGCAGGTCTCGTGTGCCCGGTGCGTGCCATGCAGCCCAGAGGGGCAGCGTGCCACCCCCAGCAGGTACGCAGGTCCTGTGTGCCTGGTGTGTGCCACCTTGCCGCTGCCTGTCATTTCCAGCCCCTCCCTTCCCAAGTGACCGGGAGCCAGGCTGCAAGGTCTCATCACAGCTCCCTCCCTTCTAGGGCCCATGAGCACCTGGGGGCAGGGATCCAGCTCCAATCCTGCTGCAGGCCTTGGCCCACTGGGCGTGTGCTCCGGACAGCTGGCAGGACCATGGGGCTCTGCCTGGCTCCGGTGGGAGCGCGCACAGACGCTGTGCATGGGATCTGGGGCTGGCTGTGCAGGTACCAGCCAGGCCAGTGTCTGTGAGCAGCCGCCAGATGCCGGGAGCCCCCTCTCCCCTGGAGGAGTAGGACCCGCCCACTAGGGAAATTCCCCACCATTGCAGGGACTGCACACACGCCCTGGGGGTGGGAGGGGTGATGCCCCAGGGGCCAGCCCGCACTCCCCACCTTGCCCCTGCCCTGCCCAGCGGCACCAGGCTGCCTAACGACTGCTGTGTCCGGGCTGCAGGGAGGCTGGCGCTGAGCGAGGAGAAGGAGCAGAATGAGACGGCGAACGAGCAGGAGCCGCGCCTGCCGTCAGTCGGGATCGCTCCAGGGAGAGACGAGAAAGGAGACGGCACATCAGGCAAGGACCCGCCCTGGGACACCCTGTGGCCAGATGCTCCTGCAACCTGAGTGACCCTCTGCTCCCCTCCCCCAAACGCGCCTGCTTCAGTCACTAGGGACCCAAACCCCCACCACCTTGAACCGCCTGGCGCCTCCCGGAGCCCCCTGCTGCTTGCTAGGCTCTAGCATTCCCGCCCAGTTGTGCCAAGTGACCGCCTGTCCTGCCACCCCAGAGAGGCGCATCTAGTGCCGGGGGTGGGCTTTGCTGCAGCGGGAGTCACTGGCCTGGGGGGCCCTGGGCAAAGGGGCTGTGGCAGTGAGAGCGGGGGGGGGGGCATGGTGAGCGAAGGGGCTGTGGCAGTCAGTGAGAGCGGGGGGAGGCACGGTGGGCAAAGGGGCTGTGGCAGTCAGTGAGAGCAGGGGGGGCACGGTGGGCGAAGGGGCTGTGGCAGTCAGTGGAGGGGGGGCACGGTGGGCAAAGGGGCTGTGGCAGTCAGTGAGAGCGGCAGGGGGGAGTGTAATGGAACTCCTGGATGCCGGGTTGAGCTCGCAAACTCAGAACGGCATGCCATGGAGGTGCCTGGTCTCTGCCCCCGCCCCATGTCCGGCACTGGGCCTTGCAGTGCAGGAGACCTGGGCCTCGGAGCCAGGACAGCCTGCAGGGAAAGGCGCCAGGCCAGCTCTAGCCTGACGTCTAGGGAAGCGTAGGTGAAGCGTGCTGGGGTGCAGGGACACCGTGGGAAGGTGAATGCCCTGGACACGCTCTGTCCTCTGGTTCCTCCACAGGGCGCTGTGTCTCCCCGCAGGAGAGCGACGATCCCTGCCGCTCCGTCTCCTCGGACAAGAAGCTGATGCGCGACATGCTGTTTGCCAAAAGCCACGTGGAGCCGGAGCGGGACCTGCTCGTCCCTGAGGCGTCAGCCTCTGCCCAGCGCCCCCGAGCAGCTGGGGACCAGCTGAGCCAGGCAGAGCTGCAAGGCAGTCAGGACCTGGAGAACGCCAGGCCCCATGGCAAGGCCCCTGACGGGCAGGTCTCTGGCGCCCGGACCCGGCTCCCGCGCACCCAGTCCAGTGTCGAGGCAGAAGCCAACGCTCAGAACGTGGAGCGGGCCCTCCTGACCCCGTTTAAAAAGGACTTTGAGTTCATGTGGGATCGTCCGGAGGCTGGCCCCATGCTGCTGAAGATCAAAGACCTGGACTTCTCAGACCTGGGTGAAGAGGAAGATTTTGATGCCTTAGAGCAAGGGGCAGTAGGAAATGACTCTTTCCATGTGCCTCCTCCACCACCTCCTGGCACTGGGGCACTGACTGCAGGAGGCCTCCTGGCTCCCCCACCACCACCACCCCCTCCTCCTAGCTGTCCCCCACCCCCCGGCTGTCCTCCGCCCCCACCACCCCCTGTTCCTGGCTGCCCACCCCCTCCTGCGTTGCTGGGCCCCCCTGCGCCAGATGGCCGTTCCCCTGCCAAGAAGAAGAAGACGGTGAAGCTCTTCTGGAAGGAGCTGAAACACCCCAGTTCCCGTGCTGGGGCTGGCCGGTTTGGCCGGGGCACCGTGTGGGCGTCCCTGGAGAGAGTGGAGATTGACGCGGCCAAGCTGGAGCATCTCTTTGAGTCCAGAGCGAAGGAAGTGCTGAGTTCCAAGGTATGCCGCAGGTCGGGGGCCAGCGGGCCAGTCCTGACAGCCTGCAGTGGGTGTTGGGGCACTGTGGGGTGTGGCCCGAGCGCTGGCTGCCGTGGCATGCAGGGCTCCCTGGGACTGGCAGGTGTCTCAGGCTCGTAGAGGAATATTGCTGGTGGGTGGGAGAGGCCCAGTGTGGAGCAAAGGCCTGGATTAGCTAGGTTTTCCTTGTCCCTCCCTTTCTCGTAGCGTCAAGAGGAGGATGGTCCTGCTGGACTTCCCGGAGCCTGGGGGGGTCACAGTCCCAGGCCCACAGTCCGAGCGATGCTCAGACACTGCACCGTTGGAGCGGTTCCTTTGGTTTGGTGCGTCAAACGTCGTAGGAAAGCGCCCTCCTGGGTCATGGATCCCGTCCCTGCTGGCACACACAGCCTGTGGACTAGTAGCCCTTTGCGGGGAAAGTGGAGTGAATTCAGTTTGTCCGTTCCACTGGAAGGTCTCACCGAACCCGCCTGTCTGTGACTGGTCCCCTGCTGGTAGCATCCCAGCTGCCTTCCCAGGGCCGTGCCGGTCTGCACTGCTAAGGCAGCCCAGGCTTGAGGGTGGGAGACGGGGTGGAGGGTAGGGCAAAATCCAGGTTTGCCACATGCCAAAAGATAAACCCAGGAGCAGACCGATTCCACGCTTTCTCCCAGGGTGTAACAGCCGCCCCAGCCGAGTGTGCGGTCCGGGGAGGGAGGATTGTGTGGCTTCTCAGAGGAGCATAATATACCACGAGAGTGGAGAATGAAATTCAGTTCTGTTGGAAGTGAGCTAGTGGATCCAGGCTGCCCTGCACAGCCAGATCCTGGCTCTACAGGGCCCATTACAAGCGACGTTTCTGTAGCAGACTATCTGTCTCCACGGCTGGTTCCCAGTTTGGGGCGCATGCCGCTATTTCTTGGTAACTGACCCCAGAGAGAGGGTCCACTCTTCCTTGGGGCCAGTCGAGCCCGGGCGCGTTAGTGTCCCCTCACTGGAGAGAGAAGGGGCCCAGTCTCTCCAGGCGCAGCTCGTCTTGCACCTGGCATGGCCAGTGGCATCTCTGACACCCCGAGCCCAAGGAGGTGCTGGAGACGCTGGCTGTAGTGAAGGTGCAATAGCTCTGCTGTGACCCCTACCAGCGTGCCAGGCCATGCTCTGAAATTGCAAGTTCTGTGGGGTAATCTCCTCACCCACGGGGGTCAGGAAGGACCTTGCTTCTGGGGACAGCACTGCACCATGGTGCATGGGAGGGTGGTGAGGTGGAGCTGCCTTCACCGGATCCTCTGCGTTGGTGTTGATTTGAATAGCTCAGTGACCTGCCGGGGAAATGTGACTGTGTTTCAGGGTAGCCCGTGCGCTCCTAACCTGCCTTTCGGCCCCTTTTCTTCCGTTTCCCATTGCCTGCCCCCCCTCCCCCCTCCGAAGAAAGCTGCTGACGGGAAGAAGTGCACGGTGATCCTCGACCCCAAGAGGAGCAATGCCATTAACATCGGCCTGACGGTGCTGCCGCCCGCTCACATCATCAAGACGGCCATTCTCAACTTTGACGAGTTCGCCATTAACAAAGAAGGGATTGAGGTGAGGCTGCAGCGATTCCTCCCACGAGCCGTTGCTGGTAGTAAATCTTTCCGAGTAAAGAGCAGATGAGCTCCAGCCCTGGAGGGTCACCCGGCCCAAAGCGCGTCTCAATCCGTACTGGGTTTCTCCTCAGCACACCGTCTCTTGTCCCTGCCTTGCACAGAGAGGCTAAGGGACTGGCCCAGGGCTGTCTGTGGCAGAGCAGGGCATTGAACCACGTCCACTAAATCCTAGACTAGTGCCCGGACACTGGACTGGCTCCTGGAGAGGCCAGCCGTCCTCCCTAGCCTGCAGTGTTCTCCGATAGCACTCTGGCTCCAGGGCTGCACGTGCCACGCGGGTTTTCATAGACCTGCACAGCCCAGGCCAGAGCATTTCACTGTGTGGTTCTGCCTCGACTCAGCCCCCTCTGGAGCACAGCTCTTAGAAAGAGAGGCCCAGGTTTGATGTAAAGGCTGCAAGGGACAGGGAATCTGCCCCAGCGCTAGGTCACCTGTTCCAAAGCTTCATTATCTTCGCTGCTATAAAGGTGCACCCGATTCCGGTTTGAATTCTGTTGGCCAGCTTCCAACCACTGGATCTCCTTCAGTTTTTATCTGCTCGGCTAAAGAGCCCTCGGGTGTCAAAGTCTTCTCCCCATTGGCCCAGGAAGCCGCCCATCCAATATTCTGCTAGAGGAGCCTTAAATACCTTAAATAATTATCCTGTCATTCCTTTGGGACGTGGGCAGGGTGACTCCCAGGCCCAGTCCCCAGCTCGGCTTCCCCGTAGTGCATTTCCGACACGGGAAGGGAGTACTGGGGAGAAGCAGCTGCTGTTAGTAGCGTGGGAGCTGGCGCATTGTCTTCCCCAGCCTGTGAATGTTGCTGTGTTGGAGAGTGAGATTCCAGCACAGGCCCTGCGTTCTTTCCTGACATCCCTGTGTGACAGTCGCTGCATCTAGATGCTGGGTGGGCAGTCCCCGCACATAGCTGGGTATTTGTGGGTTCCTTGCAAACAGCGTCTACCCCAGGCTGGCTGACCAGGCTCTCCCGGCCCTTCTCCAGCTCCAGAGTTCATCTGATCTCATTGCATTTTGGTTTTGCCCTGGGCTTGGCCCGTGGATGCCTGTGGTTTGGGGAGGATGAGTCATTCCCCCACCCGCTCTGTCCTTTGATGCCATGTGGCTTAGCTTTGCAGGAGGGGTGCTTGACTGATTGCTCCTGGTTCCCCACTAACAACGAACAGTCCCTTGAAGGAGAGCCCCGCGTGCAAGCCCTTGTGAAGGCAGACTGGAGAGTGCTGTAAGATTGCATCCCCGTCCCCATCCCCTTTGCTCACAGCAGAGCTCACTCCCGGCTTCGCTGGTCCTTGTGTTCTCTTCTAGCCAGAGCGCGGAGAAAAGCACCCGTGCACCCCCAGGATATCGGCACTCCGGAGAGTTACTCTGCTGAGGACAAGAGCGCGCAGGCCTGAAGGCTGTTTGGTTGCCCCGTGCCCTGTTGATGCTAGTCCCGGTGTGGGGTGGGGGAGGTGTCAGTACTCGCCCAGGTGGGCATAGCCAGTCCAATGAACCATGATGTGTGTGACCCTTCAAGGCTACCACTGAGGCCATCTTGACACAGTACGGTTGGTACTACTCTCTGTTTGGGCAGCTAGACCTGACCTGCTGCCTCAGACGTGTGGCTCCTTGTGTCTTACAGAAAATCCTGACCATGGTTCCCACCGACGAAGAGAAGCAAAAGATCCAGGAGGCGCAGCTCGCCAATCCCGACGTCCCCCTGGGCTCAGCCGAGCAGTTCCTGCTCACCCTCTCCTCCATTAGCGAGCTCACGGCTCGCCTCCAACTGTGGGCATTCAAGCTGGACTATGAGAGCATGGAGCAGGTAATGGCACAAACCCAGCCCACTGGCCGTTTCCCCAGCAAACCAGACCACGAACATCCCTGACCTTTGGGTTTGGTAGTGCAGATTCCCCTGGGCATTCCCCTGGATCTCTGCGCCCCCTGCCGTGCCTGGGGACCCTGTGGCAAGTCAGTCCCTGCCTGCTGTTTGCTTTGGATAGGGGCATGGTACAGCCGCGCTCAGCAGCTGTGGGCCAAGGGCCCGGGCCCACTCTGCAGGGGCCGGCAGCCCAGCCTCCCAGGTGCAGGAATTCCCCTGGCTCGGGTGAGTTCCGCGGCCCTCATGCTGAATCCAAGGTCAATGAGCCCACGCGGCGCTGCCCCCTGTCGCAGGGCGGAGCGGGACCCGGCTGGCTGCGGCAAGGTCCCTGGCTCCCCGGTGGAGCGGTGAGTGCGTGCGGGGCCTGGAGCTGGGCGTCGCTGATTTACCAGTCACAGCAGCTGCACCTTTCCCTGTTCAGGAGATCGCGGAGCCTCTGTTTGACCTGAAATTGGGGATGGAACAGCTGGCCAAAAACCAGACCTTCAGATGTATCCTGGCTACTCTGTTGGCCATGGGGAACGTCCTCAACGGCTCCCAGGTGAGGGGTAGAGGGAGGGACCTGGGGTCTCCTGCAGCTGCCAGCGCAGAGCTCCTGGGGGACGAGGTGGCTGCCAGCCGGGGCTTAGAAAGGGATGCAGAGTCCCCGGGGGGAACGGGGCCGGGCCGCCGTCGAAGCGGTGCGCCCAGACCTGCAGATGTGCATTAGAGAGCGGGCAATGCGTGCAACAAGGAACTTGATCCCTGGGGCTAAGGTGCCAAGCTAGGTGGGAAATGCTGGGGGGGGAGGGGGACTGGCTGCTGAGGGGCCAGTGCCTAGCAGCAGGGGGACCTGTAGGGTCGCGCCCAGTGGGCTGACAGGGCTTAGTGCTGGAGGCTGGTCTGTTGCGTTGCTGCAGAACACACCGAGATCTTGTCAAGTGAAAATCCATGCAGGGAAGTGTAAGGGAGAGCAGAGCGGAGGATGGAGTCTGCTCAGTCGGACTGGAAGAAACTACTAAGGGGAATGACCATCTGTGGAATGATGGTGTTAGGGCCTGCCTGGGATTGCGCCAGGTGCTGTACAAACACATTGTGGGAGGCAACCCTGCCCCCAAGAACTCATGGGCTAAAAAGACAAGACGTGGGAGGGGAAACTGAGGCAGAGAGGTGACGTCCACGCAGCAGATTGGCGGCTGTGCTCCCGGGTCAGCACTCTGCCCACTGCACTACGCACTGGTGTCCAGGGAAAACAAAGTGGGAGTAGACGGTGTGCAAGGCGGCAGTGCCAAGCGCCAGAGCTATCTAGAGCAGCCCCAGTGAGACGCTGGGCCATAGCTGAGCTGAGCGGAAGGGGGTACAGAGAATGTCTGGAAGGGTGGGGGGGAGGGGCTAATCGGATCAAATAGCTTCCGCCTCCAGAGGAGCAGATGGGGTGGAAACGGTGCTGGTGCATACCCCTGCCAGGGAGGGCCACGGGCCTGGGATTGCAGCTGTGAAATTCAGCCAGATCACGTGGGAGCCTGGCTGGAGAGGCACGGGGCAGTTGACTCCGGGAAGCGGGGAGGGGTGTCTGGCTGAGCCTGCGTTTGGGTTTCAGAGCCGGGGCTTCGAGCTCAGTTACCTGGAGAAGGTCTCGGAGGTGAAGGACACCGTGCACCGGCAGTCTCTGCTGCACCACCTGTGCCACGCGGTGGTGGAGAGGTTCCCCCAAACCAGCGACCTCTACTCGGAGATCGCCGCCATCACCCGCTCAGCCAAGGTAAGACGCGTGTCGGAACCGGCAGATATTCCAGCTGCCCCGGGGACCCGGGGAGCGACACCTGAGCCTGGCGAGCTGTGTGGCTTCTGCAGGCCTGGGGGCAGAACACGGGGTCGTGTGGGGACGCAGGGCAGCGAGGGGATCCCGAGCGAAGCACGGCCACGGGTGTACCTTCGCTCCTTCCTCAGGTTGACTTTGACGAGCTGGCGGAAAGCCTGAGCCAGCTGGAGCGACGGTGCAAAGCATCATGGGACAGCCTGAAGGCCATCGCCAAGCACGAGACCAAACCGGGCCTGAAGAGCAAGCTGATGGACTTCCTGAAGGACAGCTCCCGGAAGATCCACGTTCTGAAGGTGGTGCACAGACGCATACTCCACAGGTCGGTCTGCCTGCTGGGCACGGACCCCCCAGGGCTTGCTATGGCTGCCCTCGCGGGGCAGGGGGCGAATGGGGGCGGGGGGGAGCATTTGGCTGGGGGGAAGGGGTGAACGGGGGTGACAGGGTAGAAGGCTGTGGGGAGGGAGCATTTGACTGAGGGGAGGGGAAATGTTCCTTATTCCCAGTGGAGTTGAGAGTGTTCCCAGCTCTGCGGGGGCAGGGAACTGGAGTGTGGGGGGGATGGCTGGCAGAGGGGGAAGGGGAGAATCCGGGCTGATTCAAGGACTCCCCCGTCCCTTCTGGCAGTGATAGTCAGGGCGGCCTGAGGCGGCTCCAGGTGCAGGAGGGATCATGGGGCCCCCCGTGTCCTCCCCTCGCCCCCAGCTGCTCCGTCTCTCGGCAGGTTCCGCTCCTTCCTGCTGTTCCTGGGCTACTCGCCGGCGGCCGCGCGGGACATGAAGGTGACGGGGTTCTGCCGGCTCCTGCGGGAGTTCGCCCTGGAGTACCGCACGTGCCGAGAGCGCGTCCTGCAGCAGCAGCGCAAACGGGCCGCGTACCGCGAGAGGAACAAGACCCGGGGCCGGATGATCACGGAGGTACGGGGCTGCCCTGGGGGCTGGGGGCCTGCTGAACCCGATGCCTCCCCGTCCCCTCACGCTGGCCGTCTCCTCTCTCCACAGATGGAGCGATTCTCCGGCATGGCCGACAGCCCTGAGGCAAGCCCCTCTCCAGCCGTGGGGTCGGCCTGCCCAGAGCAGCAGGCGGATGCAGGCCACGAGACCATGAAGAGTGTGTTGAGCTCGGCTCTGGAGCCCCACAGCCGGCGCAGCAGGGCCAGCCGAGGTAGGGGTCTGCGGCCAGCCGAGTGATTGCACTTGCCCCAGGGCACGCCGGGCAGCAGCTGGCATCACCCTGACTGCATCTCCATGTGTGGCTCTGCGCAGGCCCCAGGCTCAGCTGGGCGCGTGCCAGGGCCCCGCACTGTATGGAGCAGAGCCCGGCTCTCCCAGCGCACTGGGCTGTGGGCACGGATCCCAGCACTGTCTGTGCTGCAGCTGCTCCGGGGCCCTGCTGTATTTGTGGGACCGCAGGCTCATTCCTGCCCATGCCCCAGTGCCTCGGTGCTGGTCTGTGAGCAGCCAGGGCCCCCGGAGGCCCTGCGACACGAACTGCCCAAATGCCCCCCTCCAATGGAGGACGTGACACTGGGGGTCCTGCCATCCTGCACCCCCCACACACACCTTCTAGAGGACAGGATGCTGGGGGCCCGGCCGGCCCGGCCCTTCCTCTCTGGGTCCTGAGTCCGGGGTCCTGGCTCGCTGCCCAGCTCAGCACTGCTGGGCTGCCCCATTCGTGGGGCCCTTTGGGATCGGGGAGATGGAGCTCGATTACTGCTGGGCCAGTTCCCTCAGCCTGCAGCGGGGCTCGCTCAGGGGCAGGCAGGGTGCAGCACTGCTCCCCAGCCAGGTACGGCCCCACACCCCATGGGCTCCAGAGCGCTGGCCTGAACTGGGGGACACCACGCGGCCCACTCCCCAGCTGCAGGGCATTTGGGGGGAGCATGGGGTGTGGGAGGGATTGCTGGGGTGCAGAGGAGAAGCTGTTGGACTCTTGGGGATGACAAGCATTCAGCAGTGGTGGGAAGAGGTGCTTGCTGCGGGGTTAGCTGATGGGTTTGGCAGTGGGAGGTGGGTTTGGCAGGGGGGCAGTAGGGCAGCCGCGGGGAGAGGTGGGAGCTGGCAGCTGAGGGATGGGAAGCAGCCGAGTGGCGTGGGGGCTGTGGCAGCAGGGTGTGGCAGCCGGAGGTGTTGGCTGGGAGGGGGCTGAGCTTGGCAGGGGGACGGGCTGCCGCACACCAGCTGCTCCGGTCCCTTGGCCGACGTTCCTGTGCTCTCCGGGCAGGCGTGGGTCGGTCAAGCCCCTCCAGCGGCTCCGTGCCCCAGGACGACAGCTCCGGCTCCCCGGCCGACGCCTCGGATGAAATCATGGATCGCCTTGTGCAGTCCGTCACCCACAGCGCCGGCCCGCGGCCGGGCGCCGCCAAGGAGCGCAAGAGGTCACGTGTCAGCAGGAAGTCCAGTAAGTGCCATCCCCGGGCAGAGCCTGCCATGGGGCCAGGGCCGAGCCGTGCCATGGCATTGCTGGGCAGGAGGGGCTCTGCCTCTGCCAGCCAGGGTGACTGCTGGGAAACTGGCGTCATGGTGTCCGGTTTGACCCGCTGGGCAAGAGAGTCTTCGTGTGCAAAGCCTGTGGGAGGCGGAGCCAGGAGCTGTGCAGGCCCTGGTGTGGGCACTGCCCCGGTGCTGCTGCCAGCCTGTGGGGGGAGCGGGCAGGGGGCAGACCCCAGGGCTCCCACCATTGCCCCAGCTGGCTGGTGCTGAGGGGCCGCGCAGGCTGGAGGCTGTCCCACTCCTGCAGAGCCCGCAGAGCAGGCATGGGCCCCTCCGGCCTGGCAGCTGGGCTGAGCGTGTGGTCGTGTCCCGGTTTGGGTGGGCTCACTGGAGTCTCCCCCGTGGCTGCTCAGAGCAGGCGTGATGGCAGGGGCGGAGAGGGAAGGCCGCCCCCTAGGCAGGGTCCTAGAGCCGTTTGCCACCCAGCAGACCTGAGCTGTGCCCTGCCTGCCGACCCACCCCCGTGTGACGCTGGCAGCAGACCTGAGCTGTGCCCTGCCTGCCGACCTGCCCCCATGTGACGCCGGCAGCAGACCTGAGCTGTGCCCTGCCTGCCGACCCGCCCCCGTGTGACGCTGGCAGCAGACCTGAGCTGTGCCCTGCCTGCCGACCTGCCCCCATGTGACGCCGGCAGCAGACCTGGGCTGTGCCCTGCCTGCCGACCCGCCCTCCGTGTGACGCCGGCAGCAGGGCCCTAATTCTGCCTTTCTCCCCAGTGCGGCGGACTCTGAAGAGCGGCCTGAGCGATGACTTGGTGCAGGCCCTGGGCCTGGCGCAAGCTCCCAGCGTGCAAGTGTGACGGTTGCCATGGCCAGCGGAGCCGCTGCGGAAGGAGCCTGCCTAGAGCCCGCGATGCCCCACTCCCCGGAGCGAGCGGGGCCATGAACGCGCTGAGCGGGAGCCCGGCCGGCCCAGCCCAGCGCTCTGCGGCCTGGAGGAAGGCAGTCGCTGGGCAGGGCCGGTGTTTGGGGAGCACCGAGCCCCTGCCCCGGGGCCGCAGCCCAGCATGCTGACACCACTGGAGCCTCTCTGAAGCGTCGCCTGCTGGTGCCACAGGATGGGCACTCACGCCACAGTGGCTACTGCTTCTCCCCACCCCCACCATGGGCCTCCCTGCGTCCTGTCCCCCCCACACACCCTGCCCTATGGGCCCCCCCACATCCTGCCGTCCGTCCGGCCCGTGCTTTCCTGCAGTGGGGCCGTGCGCCGAGTGGATTTGCTCTGGGGACACTATAGTATTTGAGCCCTTTGTGGGTAGCTGGCGAGTGCAACGTGTGCTGTGGATTAGTTTGGCTGGGCCCTGCAAAGAGAAGCGCTGGCTGCAGCAGAGGCTTGGGCATGGATGGGCTGCATAGCACTGCCACCGCACTCCATCTCCTTGGGTTTGCATCCTGCCTTTCCCCTTCGGGTCGCTGGATTCCAGGGCTTCTCCGAGACTTCCCAGGGTCTCGCTAGGAAGCGAGTAGCATTTCCCTGGTGGCTGGCACTGGCTGGCACCTGCATCCTCCCAGGGCTCCTGGTGATGGGCGGGGTCTGCGTGTGCACTAGCTGAGCAGTGCGTGGAAGCCCCCCTCCCCTGGGGGAGCACAGGGCTGGCTGGTCGCCCGGGATGTGCAGTCAGACCCCCGTTATGGTGAGTCGGGTTGTGTGCACTGCAGCCACCCTCCAGCAGCACCTGGGGTGGGAAGGTCCCAGGGCAGTCGCTGGGGCCGGTGCCAATTGGACTGAATAAAGACACCTGCTGTTGATTGCTGTTCTGCGGTTCTCTGTTCAATACAGCCGGGCAGGAGCCCGGCTCTCCTCTTCCCTGCCCATCCCAGCTGCGTCTAAGGCCACTTGGTCACATCACTGAGCTCTGATCACCCCCATGGTGTGCAGGGAGCTCCTCATCCCACCCCTCTGAGCCGTGGGTCGCTGGCTGTGTTCCCATCCCCGAGGGGCTGTGTTTGGAGCCCGCCAGTGGCACCTACCCTCTCCCTGAGCTCAGCTGCGTTTCGGCCCCTGGGGTCGTCGGCCCCTGGGGTCGTTGGCGCCAGGGCCGGCTCCAGCATTTCTGCCGCCCCAAGCCAAAAAAAAAAAAAAAGCTGCGATTGCGATCAGCGGCGGCAATTGGGGGAAAAAAAAGCCGCGATCGGCAGTTCAGCGGCAGGTCCTTGGCTCCTAGAGGGAGTGAGGGACCTGCTGCCCCCGAATTGCCGCAGGTGCCGCCCCTCTCCCTCGGCCGCCCCAAGCACCTGCTTGTTGAGCTGGTGCCTGGAGCCGGCCCTAGTTGGCGCGGGCGCTGTGCTGGGGTGCGGGGAGGGCGGGTGCTGAGACGAAGGGCGTGGAGAGGCCAGGGCGAGGGGGGATATACTCCAGTGGTGCCTGCTCCAAGCAAGGGGTGTGCTGTGTGGCACTATCCCCTGCCCCCAGGAAACGCCGCCCCGTTCCCTGCAGAGCCCGGCCTGGCACGGCAGAGGGGCTCGAGGTGAGTCCTGGGGACGAGGCTCATAGCCTGACTCCTGGGCTTGTTTGAATGGTTCCGTCAGGCCCCAGAGAGAGGGTCTGTCCTGGCCTCGCTGTCTGCTGGGCCCGGGGGCCAGTGGTGCTAGGGAAGTGCGGTCGTTACCCCAGCAAGGCCAGGTGCTCTTCCCGTTCCGCACGGCCAGCCGGGGCAGCGTGTGCAGCCCTCCGCTAGATTGCACATGGAGCTCAGAGCCCAGCTGGAAACCATGGGGGGCTGAAGTCTGGTGAAGAGTTCGGGTCCTCCAATGCGCCTGTCTGGGCCAGGCTGTGCTGCTGAGCGGGGCCGGGGATCCTTCCTGACCCTTCTCCCACTGGTGACCAGCTGTGCACTGAAGCCCAAGATGGGGAGACCCTTTCAGTTTTTACCTGAGTGCCGCACTTGGGCAGGAGGCACCCACTGCGCAACACTGCAAAATACAGAGGGAAACTGAGGCACGCATAGAACTTATAAAAACATTTCAGAAGATTCCCCATGGCATACAGAGCAGGCCGAGCGTTCAGTCGTAGGAGACCGCAGAGGGCGCTCGCAGACATGGAGCATAACTAGCAGCACCAGGACAGTGACACAATTCTCAGGAAAGCGTCCGCAGGCTATTTAATGCTCACAAGTGAGGCCCTCAGTGCTACATCTCAGCTCCATCCCTGCTCGGACATCACGGAGGGGACCGTTGTCTGTGGGAGAAAAGTAAAGGGGTTTGGCTGGGTGGCCGAGTGGGTCATCTCCCGGGGGTAAAAACACTGCATGTAGTAAGGCAGTGGAGTGTACAGTGGAGGCACGCTTCAGTGCTGGAAGCCGGGTAATAAACAAGGGATTAGGCTCAGTTATGAAACGAGATCGGCTATGATTTTGACCCCTGCCCCTGGTGGGAGGAGTCACATGACGGGGATGTTGATGTCACTGGATACCCCCTGGTCAGGAAGGACAGAGTGAGCAGAAGGGGCGTGGCCTGGACATCACAAATCCTGCCCCCTGCACTAGTGACTGACAGCTCAGTTCAGAGGGGCAGGAGTATTAACTGGGTCAGTGTATTAACGACGTGTCACAAGGCAGGATACTGGGCGGCGTCTGTTACAGAGACCAGTCGGACAAGGGAGCAGGATGAGCAGCTGCTTAAACGTCCATCCCTAATGTGTAGCGAGAAAGACAGTGTTATCGGGGGGGAGGGGATTTCATTGTCCGGGGGGAGACATGCTGGAGCTTTCATGCTGCCACTAGTAAGATATGCTTGGAGGTTCTAAAAATTATAGATGACTTTCTGACACAAGAATTGGGGTCATTCCTCATTCTGACAGATACAGCTGAATTGATCATAGAACTAAATTTGATGGTTGCGTAGGCATAAGCCATCATGACAATTTCATTTACTAGGTGCAAACAGAATATAGTCAAGTCCAGGAATATAGATACTTGATGCTTTAAAAGGGCCAACTTCCCCAAAGTGAAAACAACCATGAGCAAAACTGAGGGGGAGGAAATATTTAAACATGCAAATGTGGATGATGATTGGGAATGGTTTAAGAATGCTTTATTAGATGCAAAACCAAACAACAGACACTCACTGTTCTGCAATCACAAAAGAAGGCTTTTTAATTAATAAAAAAAATCCTAGTGAAGAGGAGAGGTGAAAGAAGCAACACAAATGTACGTATAAAAATGGGGAAGCTGATACCATGGAATACGTATCAGCGGGTAAGATATGCAGACAATTGAAAAGGGAAGCTAAAAGTATCTGTGAAAAATCTATGGCAGTAGGACCAAGGGGAAGAATTTTCAAAAGTGCCTAAATGACTTAGGAGCCTGAATCCCATTTTCAAAAGTGACTTAGGTTATTAGGGTCCTGAAAAGGTGTGTGATCTGGAAAGCTCTTCAGCTGCACCATACCATGAGAGCCAGTAGGCAGGAGAAAAAGGCCAGCTCAGGGATGGGGCTGGGGTCTCTACAGACACCCAGCATTTAACGGTGCCATAAAACAACCCTTGTGGCAGCTTGGCACACCTAAGTCCGGCAGGACCCCTCACTCCTCGGAGTCTCTGGGGTGCCTGCTGGGGAGTTGCTCTCTGGCCCACTCATCCTTGTTGCTGTGACACTTCCCCCAGTATCTAGTCTGTTCCCTGCCACAGCTCGGTGCCATTGCAGCATGTTGCCTTAGCCTGTGCCAGTTAAGACAAAGCCCTGGCTGGGATGATTTAGTTGGGGATTGGTCCTGCTTTGAGCAGGGGGTTGGACTAGATACCTCCTGAGGTCCCTTCCAACCCTGATAGTCTATGGCCTTGGCTACACTTACCAGCTAGTTCGACGGCTGGAAATCGAAGTTCTGGGTTCGACTTATCGCGTCTAGTCTGGACGCGATAAGTCGAACCCGGAAGTGCTCGCCGTCGACTGCGGTACTCCAGCTCGGCGAGAGGAGTACCGCGGAGTCGACGGGGGAGCCTGCCTGCCGCGTGTGGACCAAGGTAAGTTTGAACTAAGGTACTTCGACTTCAGCTACGTTATTCACGTAGCTGAAGTTGCGTACCTTAGTTCGAATTAGGGGGGGTAGTGTAGACCAAGCCTATTCTTAGAGTGCTGGGAAGCCACATAACACCACCTTTCCCCCCAAACGGTCAGTAATTACCATCTTTAACACGGGGAGGGGAGGGGAGGACACTTTCTAAAGACCCTCTCCAGCTAACAGGAAAGGGAACGAGGCCTGTTGTTACAAGGAAAACCTGACGTTGCAAATGCTTCAACTCTTTTAATAAAAGGTGAAGAGGATTGTCAATGGTGTGTTTGCCGTGGGACTAAGCAGGCTGAGGTCTGTGTGCCAAGCCCCAGACGGGGACATGTTAACACTTTGACTCTCGGGGACCATGTATTCCATTGAAATTAACACAGCAGGGGCCTGCAGCTGCTCAGGAGGGTGACGGGGGGTCCTATGCTGCTTTCCCAGTGTCTCAGGGAAAAGAAGGGGAGCCTCAGTCTCATGGGGACGTGTTAAAAGCGCGGCCACACTGGGTCAGACCAATGGTCTATCTAGCCCAGCAGCCTGTCTTCTGACAGCGGCAATGCCAGGTGCTTCCGAGGGAACGAACAGAACAGGCAGTCACTGAGCGATCCATCTCCTGTCAGCCAGACCTGGCTTCTGGCAGTCAGAGGCTTGGGGACACCCAGAGCACGGGGTTGCATACATTCCTGACCATCTTGGCTAATGGCCATTGCTGGACCTGTCCTCCAGGAACTTATCTAGTTCTTTTTTCAACCCAGTTATAGTTTGGGCCTTCACAACAAGTGCCACAGGTTGACTGTGCGTTGTGTGAAGAAATACTTCCTTTTGTTTGTTTTTTAATCCTGCTGCCTGTTAATTTTACTGGCTGACCCCTGGTCCTTGTGTTATGAGAAGGAGAAAATAACACTTCCTTCCACCACACCAGTCATGATTTTATAGACCTCTTCATATCCCCTCTTC
Source organism: Malaclemys terrapin pileata (assembly GCF_027887155.1). NCBI lineage: Eukaryota > Metazoa > Chordata > Testudines > Emydidae > Malaclemys > Malaclemys terrapin. The sequence goes on from NC_071518.1 coordinate 38,749,513, forward strand.
GTCATCTCTTTTACAAGCTGAAAAGTTCCAGTCTTATTAATCTCTTCTCATACCGAAGCTGTTCCATTCCCTTCATCTTTTGTTGCCCTTCTCTGCACCTTTTCCATGTCTGATGTATCTTTTTTGAGATGGGCAAACAGAACTGCATGCCGTATTCAAGCTGTGGGCGTACCATGGATTCATATAGTGATGATATGATATTTTCTGTCTTACTATCTATCCCTTTCTTAATGGTTCCTAACAATCCCTTAGCTTTTTTGGCTGCCGCTGCACATTGAGTGGGTGTTTTCAGAGAACTATCCACAATGACTCCAAGATCTTTCTTGAGTGGTAATAGCTAATTTAAACCCCATCATTTCATATGTATAGTTGGGATTGTTTTCCAATGTGCATTACTTTGCACTTATCAACATTGAGTTTCATTTGCCATTTTGTTGCCCAGTTTGGGGAGATCCCTTTGTAGCTCTTCGCAGTCTGCCTGGGACTTAACTATCTTGAGTAATTTTGTATCTTTTCCAAACTTTGCCAACTAACTGTTTACCCCTTTTTCCAGATCATTTATGAATATGTTGAATAGGACTGGGCCCAGTACAGACCCCTGGGGGACACCACTATTTACCTCTCTCCATTCTGAAAACTGACCGTTTATACCTACCCTTTGTTTCCTATCTTTTAACCAGTTACTGATCCATCTTATGCCATGACTGCTTCGTTTGCTTAATGGCCATTGGTGACAGACCATGTCAAAGGCTTTCTGAAAGTCCAAGTACACTATATCCACTGGATCCCCCTCGTCCACATGCTTGTTGATGATCTCCAAGAATTTAATGGATTGGTGAGACATGATTTCTCTTTATAAATACTGTGTTTTCTCTTCCTCAACAGATCATGTTCAGTCTGTGTCTGATAATTCTGATCAATTTGCCTGGTCCTGAAGTTGGCCTGTAATTGCCAGGGTCACCTCTGGTGCCTTTTGTCACAGAGCCCCCCGGGCGATGCTCTGGAACTGCTCCCCACAAAGCCAGTCAGGACTTTGGGGAGCCTCCTCTCCCATGGAGCAGACTGTCTTCAGGGCAAGACGCTCACACGGCTTCACCTCCTGGGTCTCTCCTTGGAGCTTTCAGCATATGCCCCTCTGTGCACTTCCCACAGTGAGTCCGCCCAGGCGGGGTCCTGGGAAAGCCAGAGGGTCCTGCACACACCCCCACTTCTCAGACAGATGTGACTCTCAGCCAGCAAGTAAAACAGGTTTATTAGATGACAGGAACACGGTCTAAAACAGAGCTTGTAGGTACAAAGAACCGACCCCTCAGCCGGATCCATCCTGGGGTCCCGCGAGCCAGACACCCCAGTCTTTTGCCCTCACTCCTAGTCCCAGCCAGTTCCAAACTGAAACGCCCTCCAGTCCCTCCTTCTCTGCTGAGTTCCTTTCCCGGGCCGGGAGGTCACCTGATCTCTTTGTTCTCCCACACCTTTAGCATCCACTTGCAGGGGGGAAGGGCCTGGCCATTAGTTGCTAGGCGACAGAGGGTCGATCAGAAACTGAGGCACCCACACAGTATTCAGAGGAAACATTAAGAACAGTCCCACTTCGTCACACCTTTTTAAAAAATTGGCATCACATTAGCTATTCTCCAGTCATCTATCACAGAAACTGATTGAAGTGGTAGGTTACGTACCACAGTTAGTAGTTCTGCAATTTCACATTTGAGTTCCTTCAGAACCCTTGGGTGAATCCCATCTGGTCCTGGTGAATTATTGCTCTTAAATTTATCAGTTTGTTCCAAAATCTCTATTGACACCTCAATCTGGGACAGTTCCTCAGATCTGTCACCTAAAAAGAATAAATTGTGTGGGATTCTCCCTCACATCCTCTGCACTCAAGCCCAATGCAAAGAGTTCATTTAGCTTCTGTGCAACGGCCATGTCTTCTCTGAATGCTCCTTTAACACCTCCTTTGTCCACTGATTGTCTGGCAGATTTCCTGCTTCTGATGTACTCAACAATTTTATTTATTTTTCATTTATTATGATTATTATTATTATTTTGCTGTTAGCTTTTGTGTCTTTTGCTAGTTGCTCTTCAAATTCTTTTTTGGCCTGCCTACTTCTACTTGACTTGCCAGGGTTCACTTCTTTCTATTTTCCTCAGTAGGGTTTGACTTCCAATTTTCAAAGGATGCCTTTTTGCCTCTGACCACTTTTTACTCTGTTGTTTAGCCATCATTTAGTAAACTATAGGAAGATTTATTAAATAGGAAAAGGAAATTAGAGAGTTAATTACAAGGTTAAAGCAAACCAGCATAAACATACAAATGAGTTTCTTAGGTTTCAGAAGGTAATATAGGTTTCTACCATCAGCAAGCTCTATTTGTCCCTTAGGGCTACCCCAGGCTAAGCAGCTGGGGATCTCTTGCTTATGCCTAGGAACACCTTGCCCAGCCCCCCAGAGTACAAGCAGCACAGAGATACCTAGTTCCTTTGGTTTGGGGTGCTCCTCCGGCCATGTGCTCTGAGCTGCAAGCTTGGCTGATAGGAGGAGTCAACGTGCATAACTCGTTTTCACATGGAGAAAGGGGCATAACAATTTCTGTAGAACAGCTCTTCCCACTAACTAACGTCCTGCCAGGAGGGCAGGGGACTGGACTAGGTGACCTGCCACCACTGAGAACAGCCGAGCTCCATCCTCTTTGGAACCCCCCTTCACGTAGTTGAAAGCAGCTATCAAATCCCCCCTCACTCTTCTCTTCTGCAGACTAAACAAGCCCAGTTCCCTCAGCCTCTCCTCATAAGTCGTGTTCCAGACCCTAATCAATTTTGTTGCCCTCCACTGAACTCTTTCCAATTTTTCCACATCCTTCTTGTAGTGTGGGGCCTAAAACTGGACACAGTACTCCAGATGAGACCTCACCAATGTCGAATAGAGGGGAATGATCACGTCCCTCGATCTGCTGGCAATGCCCCTACTTATACAGCCCAAAATGCCGTTAGCTTTCTTGGCAACAAGAGCACACTGTTGACTCATATCCAGCTTCTCGTCCACTGTAACCCCTAGGTCCTTTTCTGCAGAACTGCTGCCTAGCCACTCGGTCCCTAGTCTGTAACAGTGTATAGGATTCTTCCGTCCTAAGTGCAGGGCCAGTGCTACCATTTAGGCAAACTTCCTTGCACCGGCCCTGCCTAAGTGCAGGACTCTGCACTTGTCCCTGTTGAACCTCATCAGATTTCTTTTGGCCCAATCCTCTAATTTGTCTAGCTCCCTCTATATCCTATTCCTACCCTCCAGCATATCTACCACTCCTCCCAGTTTAGTGTCATCTGCAAACTTGCTGAGGGTGCAGTCCACGCCATCCTCCAGATCATTATTGGCTGGCCCGTGCTTGATGGCTGGGACTGACTGGACTGCAGCGGAGTCTCAAACAGGTCCTGCTCGCAACATAGCTGGATCCCTGGTCACATGTCCCCCATCCTCCTCTTCCTCCTTCTCCACTTCTTCATCCTCACTGTTCAGGCCAGATGTCCGTGTCTCGGATTCCACGGTGGTCTGCAGGGTGCTTGTGGGGTCTCTGCCAAGCATGGCATGCGTCTCCTTGTAAAAGTGGGTCAGTGTCAGGCATTGTGGGACAGCTGCTGGAGGACTGTTAGGGTCAATATAGGTATGACAGTGTCTGCACTTGCATTGCGTTGACCTCAGTACGTCTGAGAACTAGCCCTGTTCCTCACTCGAAATGCAATAAAAACCCACTGGGCTCTGCACAGCGTTCAGGTGCCTTTGCTAACCAATTAGCTAGAAGCACAGCTCCACAGAGAACATTTACTAAACACTCCTGGGAGAGGAGAGGAGCTAGCCAGCCCCTGGAAAGCTGTTTCCCACGTACTGGGGTGATGGGAATCTTACCTACGTCTGCAATCAGACTGCACCAATCCTTGCCCAGACGCCCAGCTTCCCGAGCAGAGTCCGAGACGAAATATGGGCCTCCTGCCTTCCATTACGCTCCAGAAAATCCGCTGCAGCCTGTCAAGGCTGATTCCCCGCTCTGGCACTTCGAGTGCAGAAGGTGGGGGCCCGCAAGGATTCTAAAAATTAATACTGGCTACTCCAGGCTTGTATTAAACTCCCAAGGTTACAGCTTCTCCCTGACCAGGAGCGGCAACAGGGTTTTTGGCACCCTAGGCGGGGGTCCTTCCGCGCTCCCAGTCATCGTCATCAATTCTGCGGTGGGGGGGTCCTTCTGCGCTCCCGGTCTTCGGGGCACTTCGGCGGCGAGTCCCGGAGCGAGTGATGGACCCACTGCAGAAGTGCCGCCGAAGACCCGGAGTGCAGAAGGACCCCCCGCCGCCAAATTGCCACCCCCCCAAATCCTGGTGCCCTAGGCGACCGCCTAGGTCGTCTAAATGGAAGTGCCGGCCCTGTCTCTGACCTTGGATGGGTAGATGATGCCACCACCCAAGTGCATAAAAAACCCTGTGAGACCCCAAGAAGGTGCATGTGGGAATTCCTTCCACGTGGGAATTCCTTCCTCAAGCTCTTTCATCCCACCCCCCACCCCCTTGGGGAAGAGCTGAGAAAGAAAAAGGAAATCAGCTGTTGCCACCAGCTAATCAAACAACATATGCACAAACCTCTTAAGACACAAAAACCCAATCCTGTTCTTAAAAAAGGTAAATTTTATTAAAAACAAAAAGAAAGAAAATACACCTGGAACTTAGGCTTACAAGCAAAAAAAAGTGCCTGGGGTTAGCACAGAGGAATACACAAGCCAATAAGAAATAAAAGAGATAAACCTAATTGCGTCTTCCTAAACATTTCCTGATCCACTAACACAGCTGGGGTTTTAGATGAGTAGTTTCTAGGTATGATTTAATGATTTTTCATACCTGGTGCAAGCTCTTACAGCGTAGTCCTGCCCTGCTCTCTGGGAGAGCCACCACAGACAGACAAAAGGGGAGTCTTGTTTCAATTTTAAAAAGTTCTAGCCTTCCCATTAGCTCTTTTCCTTTTGCCTATGCATCACAGTGAGACTTTTTAACCCTTTACAGGTAGAGCAAGTAGAGAACAGCTACCATGAGGGATTTTATAGCTACTGGCTGGCTGGGTGCCCATAAAAGGGAGCTACCCCCTCCCCCTTCATTTAGCACACAGCCCAAGCCACTGCACTCATAAATAATGCAACTACTCTCCCGGACGCCCAGCCCTCCAGTATCCCTGTGTTCAGAGGGAGACTTGGGGGCCTCACACACACCCCTTGACACCATGACTGAATGACACCCAGCCAGCCCCCCGGAGATAACATGCAAAGCCCATACAGAACACCATTCAGACATACCATAAGGCAACTGGACACACAAAGGTCTCCTCCAAGCCCTTCCCCCATCACTGCCCTCCATCGCCTCCCCTCAGCCCTGAATGTTCCCCTCCATCACCTTCCCCCTCCCCAACTCCGGACTGGGGGTACCAACCTCAGGACAGACTGTTACGAACCAGGGCATAGACCCCACATTGGCTGTGAGTTCTATTCTGAGACCTCACCAACACAGCAGGGCTAAACCCGGCGAAGCACTGGCGATCTTTCACTTATACTCAGTAACCCTGGCCTCTCCGAATCCAAGCCGCCGGAAAGATACAGTTCCTCTTTGTTAGGGCCTTTTATTCCTCCCCCATCCTGCTTCTGCTTGAGTTGCAAATTCGGCTGTGGGGAGCCATTCACTTGCATGTCTCCTCTTCACGGGGTTGGGGGCAATCAACAAAGTCTCTTGTCTTCTATGGTTCACAATAGTTTGTCTGGTGTTGAGGGGTCTCTTTTGTTGGGCAGGAGACATCATCTCCTGCTGGAAACTAGTATTTCCCACTCGTTAGCGCTTCCCTCCAGGCTGGTGATTCACAGTTACACGTAAATATTGCCTGCTCACATGGCATACAGATACAGTACGTGAGATTCATGCAGGCAGCCACTCACAGGCATTTCACAGTCTAAACCCATTCTTACAATTCTAATGCCCGTTTGAACAATGATCACACAGGTGAGCCAGACAGGTTCCCGCTGTGTATTTCTCAGGGTTCAGTTGAGACCTAGGGGCCCTGGCATGAGCTGGTACCTGGTCTACCAGCGTCACAGGGACGTCAGCAGTAGATGTGCTCTCTGTGTGTTTGTTACCCTCAGGTGTGAGGTATCAGCTAAAATCACCACCCCCTGTGGAAAATGGTGCCAGTATTCAGTGTCATTGCCCTGTACTCATAGTTTCATGCAACCAAGCAATTCCCTCCTCATTTCCCTCGCGCCTGGAAGGCCATAGTTACCATGGCTGGTGCTGTGAGTGGCACCGCGGACAAGCGCTCCGAAGCAGAAGTGTCAATAAGCATGTCTGGTTTAAAACTTTCCGGAGCCGGGAAAGGGAGTTCTGAATATTAACTTTTGCATTCATAGAATCATAGGGTTGGAAGGGACCTTGAGAGGTCATCTAGTCCAGTCCCCTGCCCCATGGCAGGGCTAAGTATTAGCTAGACCATCCCTGACAGGGGTTTGTCTAACCTGCTCTTAAAAATCTCCAATGATGGAGATTCCACAACCTCCCTAGGCAATTTATTACAATGCTTAACCACCCTGGCAGTTAGGAAGTTTTTCCTAATGTCCAACCTAAACCTTCCTTACTGCAATTTAAGACCATTGCTTCTTGTCCTATCCTCTGAGGTTAAGAAGAACAAATTTTCTCCCTCCTTTTTGTAACAACCTTTTAAGTACTTGAAACGTTATCATGTCCCCTTGCAGTCTTCTCCTGACTAAACAAACCCAGTGTTTTCAATCTCCCCTCATAGGTCATGTTTTCTAGACCTTTCATCATTTTTGTTGCTCTTCTCTGGACTTTCTCCAATTTGTCCACATCCTTCCTGAAATGTGGCGCCCAGAACTGGACACAATACTTCAGTTGAGACCTAATCAGTGCAGACTCCTTTCCTTGGTGACTATACTGCCTGCAATACCTCTCTGGGTGTTTTATCTGGTGCTGCTGCGGCCTGGAGAGGTTCCCCCACCACATCGGCAGAATACCCGAGCCAAATATGGAGGAGGAAGAGGACTCAGGATGGCCGTTCATCGAGATTCTGCAAGTCAGTGCTGCTTCAGACCATGAGCACAGGGCCTGGAGGATGAACATTGCAGACAGCCTGGAGAAGGAAAGAGTGGAGAGGAGAGAGGCCCAGGTGCCCCATCAGGAAAAGGAGAGGAAGATGCACCAGGACATAATGGGGCTTCTCCGCCAGGAAACACAGATGCTGCAGACCTACAGGTTCAACAATCCCAGGCTCTCCTCCCTTTGCAGTGTGTGGGGAATGCTCACATAGCACTCAACATTCCCCATGGCAGCCCTACGCCTAGCGCTCCACACCGAGGGACCACACCGCTTCACTCACTGGCCTTGGAGAGCCACGGTTTCTGTCTGTGTAACTACAATGGACAGAACTCTTCTTTCCCTGGTTACGTTCTGTTCCATTCATTTATTAAGCTTTGAATGTATTTGCTTTTAAATGGCATGGATATATATATTTTTTTTTGCAGTGGTTTTGTTACTCCATAAAATTCTATTATTTGGAAAATAAATCATCGTTATTAGTTCCCAACACACACTGCAGCCTGCCTAGCTGTACTGAAAGTGACCAATTCCTTGTTACTGTGCAGTGTGACCCAACGCATGGGATCAGAGACAAACACAGTGTCATAATCATAAATGTACAGCAAGCGCTGCAAATGTGCTTGCTTTGAACATCCTTTTCTCCCTCTGGGACACCTGGCACTGGCCACTGTCGGGAGGCAGGATACTGGGCTAGATGGACCATTGGTCTGACCCAGTCTGGCCGTTCCTATGTTCTTAATTTTTAACCACTTGTTTGCCATCACTTTTCTGTTTCTCCCGTTTTCTTTCTCTGTGTTCTGGAATCTGGAACCTGAGGTTGTCTGGTTTGCTCCTGGACACAAGGGGGGGACAGTTTAGCCAATGTCCCAGTGCTAAGGCACCACGTGCAGCTGGCATCCCCCCTCCCCGTCTGCCTGCCTGGCAGATAGCGCCGGCTGCTCGTGCAGACAGCGTGTCTGGGTGGGACTGGCAGACCCACCCCAGCACATTATCAGCAGCACCAGCTAGAGTGAAGGTTGTCCAGCGGTTCCCATTATAAGACCCTGTTTTCAGATGCTTATATCTTTGCCTAACTTCAATTGTTCAGGCTGAAATTTTCCATGCTGGGCGTCTGCCTCAGGCTCCGTTTTTGGAAAGTTTCAGCTAAAACAGCGCAGCTGTTTCCCAGAACAAGAGCAGGGAACCGCGTTGTTTTGCCATGTTCCAACGATCTGTAGAACTGTGTGTGGAGATGCTCCGGTGCCGCCATGCTTTGAAGCAGGGACTTAGGGTTTGGTGGGGGGAGGGCACCCTGGTGTCAGGACGTGCCTTTCGCTGTTCCCACAGAAATCTGTACCCATCTGGCCAGGTTACAAACCTGTGACAATCCCAGTTGGGTAGAGGCTTATTTGAGGTCGGCAGCAAAATTCTCTGAAGAGTTTGTCTGGACTGAGCGTGCTCTGGCCCCTCACAGCCCCTGTGTGTGACCCGACTGAGCATGCTCCAGCCCAGAGCTGCAGTGGCTGAGTGGGACGTTCCCAGCAGTGGTTCCCTCCAAATGCCAGGGGCTGGGGGCTGCTGGGCACCTGAACTGAGAGTGGGGAGCCTGCCTCTCCTGTGCGCTCAGTCCTCCTGCGGCTGGGTACAGAGAGCCTGGAGGGGGAGGAGAAAGGACCCAGACTCCAATGCAGAGAGTGAGGAACAGAGAAAGCAGGGCAGTGACGGGGAGGAGCTCAGGTGAGACAAGTGGACAGGAGCAGGAGTAGTGGGGGGCAGAAGATGGGGGAGGGATAGGAACAAGATGGGGGCAGGAACTGTAGGTGGCAGGAAGAGGCTGGAAGGGACAAGACCAAAAGGGTCTGTAATGGCTGCAGAACCTACTGGCAAAGTGTGTGTCTTATCCCCATCATGTGGCAGGTAGAAGATAACAACCTTCTACTGCTACCAGCTACTCTGTTAGCTCCCATAGCAGAGGTCTGTGCTGTGGATCCAGAGATCCCACGTGGGGGTCAATATGGTTCCAGAATGTGACGTTTTTGTTTTTTTCAATATTTAAGTTGTTTTTTTAAATAAGAAATTACATTAAAAATCATGAAAGGAATATTCAGGTTGCAAAGTCAAGCACTCCTTGCTGGCGTAAAGGTTTTCTCTGCAACCTCTTAATTCAACCGCTTGTGCATCTGTATTATGATACACACTTTAATGACATGATCACATACGATTTTTCCCATAGACCCCTGCCTCATTCAGTGCACAGGACGGACCTGCTCTGGGGATGACGCGGGGCTGCGTAGTAAGACTCCAGCCTCATTTGTTGCAGAAGTTGGGCAAGTGTGTGGTGAATGAGGCAAGGGATTGTGCAGAGAGAAAGGATGTGTCCCATAAGCCACCTCCTCCTCAGTGCCTTGGAGTATTTTCAGGAGCCATCTCCAGGCCTGCTCTGCCCAAATCAACCACCTTTCCTGACAGATCATCTCTGTGCATGCCGGGTTCCCTGGGTGGGCAGCCCAGGAGGGGAACAACTGTTTGTTAATCCTCCTGGGAGTCCTTTCCCTGCTGCCCCGTGTCGCAAAAGCTGTATGTGCAGGAGGGACCCAGGGCCTGCAGCGTTCACTCCTAATAGTGAACTCCATGAAATGGGTGTGTCGTTCATTCCCTCTCTCTCCATGGGCTCCATCACACAGGGCTGAGGCAGTCAGTCAGTCAGGAGTCACCGCAGCCACTCCCCTAAATCCTGCCCTGGAGCGGCCCCGGCTGTTGAGACTTTCAAGGAACAAAGAACAAGTTCACCTGACTCACTCGTTTTCCTCCTCTACAATGAGTGGCGCAAGGGCAGTTCCAAGCAGGTGTGTTGCATTCACGTGCCCTGGAGGTGACAAAGGAATTTGCAAGGACCACGTCAGAGAGGAAAGTTTGCAGCCTCCCGGCCAGCTGTACATAACGGGGACACTACAGGCTATTGCTGCTTCTGGAGATGATGGCGCCAATGGGACCCGCCAAGGAATGAACGACCGTGGCCAAAGGCAGGAAAACCCCTTCGACAGAGGAGGGTCATCGTTCTCAAACTCTGCTGGCAGATCTCATCAAATCAGCATGGAGACCTTCCCACCCTCCATAACTAGAAGAGACAAACCCCCATCGGTATCCGTAGAGGGCCAGATCCACAGTGCACTCTGTCCGCTGGGCACCACGTCAGCGACGTGAAGCTGCTGCAAACCTGACTCGGCTGCTCTGCATCACTGGAGTGAGACAAAGCGGACGGAGTGAAATGGTGAATCTGGCTCATAATTTCCATTCCAGCCCCAGGCCTGAAACCAGACAAAGAAATCAAGGAAATCGGTGGGATCTAAGCGTCGCTGGAGTGGCTCCGACTGCACCTTCTTTATTGCAAGATAATGTAGACCGGGAGGAACCATTTGGACTTCTCAGACACATTGCTGGGTTCTGCATTAATAGTAATGCAGGAAAAAGACCCAGGCATCTCCCTGAGAGCCTTTGCTCGAGGGACTGCAGCCCTGAGAAAAGCAAATGTCACCCTTCTGCTGGCAGCAACAAGGGCCAGGTTCAGTATGTAGAGATTCCTTTTCACCAATACAACACAACACCAGCTCGAGACCCCACCCAGTGACCGGGGGCAATTACACACCACCCTCTGGGCGCCTCTCAGAGGCCATACTTCCCCTCTCGCAAGCACAGAGTCTGAGTGTCGCAAAAGCTTTTAATAAAAGGAGGGAAGTAACTCAGCATTAATTTGGGGAAACACCGCAACTAGGTTCATAAACACTAGGGTTACCATATTTTGTGCCTCCAAATGGAGGACACTCCAGGGGACCCCGGCCCCGCCCCCAGCCCCGCCCATGCCCCCGCCCCAACTCCGCCCCCTCCCCAAAGTCTCCGCCCCCTCCCCTGCTTCCCGCGAACATTTAATTCGCGGGAAGCCTGAAGCAGGTAAAAGGGGGGGGGGAGGAGGTGCGGCCTAGGCTGGCCCCCCCGCGGCTCCAGTCTGGGTCGGCTCGGGCCCTGGGGTGCCGGCCGGCCCCGGCCGACCACACCCGGCCCGCCCAGCACTGCCGGCCGGCCCCTGGCGGCCCGGCGCACCCCCGGCCCCGCGACCCCGGACCAGCTCCCGAACCGGCCCCCCGGCTCGGCGCACCCCCGCGGCTCCGCGGCTCGGCGCACCCCCGCAGCCCGGCGACCCCGGACCGGCTCCCGGACCGGCCCCCCGGCTCAGCGCACCCCACGGCTCGGCGCACCCCCGCGGCCCCGGACCGGCCCCCCGGCTCAGCGCACCCCGCGGCTCCGCGGCCCAGCGCACCCCCAGGCCCCGCGACCCCGGACCGGCTCCCGGACCGGCCCCCCGGCTCAGCGCACCCCGCGGCTCCCGGCTCGGTGCACCCGCCCGGCCCGGCGCACCCCCCAGCGGCCCGGCCCGGCGCACCCCCGCGGCCCGGCCCGGCGCACCCCCCAGCGGCCCGGCTCCGCGGCCCGGCGCGACCCTGGACCGGCTCCGCGGCCCGGCGCACCCCCGCGGCCCGGCCCGGCGCACCCCCCAGCGGCCCAGCTCCGCGGCCCGGCGCACCCCCCGGCGGCCCGGCCCCCGGCACCGCGCCCCCTGCTCCCCGCCCGGCCCCGCGACCCCGGCCCCGCACCGGCCCGGCCAAAGAGGCCCCGGCCGAGCCCTCCCTCCCTCCTGATTTTCCCGGACATGCCCGGCTTTTGGGGATTTCCCCCCGGATGGGGATTTGAGCCCCCAAAAGCCGGACATGTCCGGGAAAATCCGGACGTATGGTAACCCTAATAAACACAAACCATGGGCAAAAGCTCCACCCCCAAGTAAGTTGGGCAGTGTCCTTTTCCCCTCAAGGTCTTAAATCCAGCAACCCAACGGTCTTTTTTGCACTTTCCCATGTGGGGAAGCACCCGGGTAGGTACAAGGTCAGTTTCAGTACCCGCCAGTGGAGCAGGCCTGCAGTTGTGGGATGCCTGAGAGCTTAAGGCACTCGACTAGAAGCCCATTGGGCTTTGTGTCCTTTTGCCCTGCAGCCACTCCTCATAGAGCTTATGAGAGGGAGGGAATGCGTCTCTGTGTTCGAGCAGCGGCTCTGCTAAAGACGCCCTTTGGCCTGTGGAAAAGCCTCCAACGGTGACCCCTTGAACCCCTCGCCTTTCCGCCATTGGGGGGAGGAGCCTGCTGCTTCACCCTCGGGCCTTGCTTTGGCAATGTAGGGGTGTGGCGGGACAAGGCCATGGGCAGTCCTTGCCGTTGGGGGGAGGGGGCGTGCCCAGGCAGGTGTGAGTCCTGCTGACTTTGAAGTGATAACCCCCCCCCCCCCACACACACACACACACATACACACACCCTGGCTGGAGCCTTTGCCGCACTGACGCAAGCAGCTCCAGCGGCAAAGGCCCGAGAGGGGGGAGCTGGGATCTTGCCAGTCACCTCCGCGGAGGTGTCAGGTCCTGTGGCAGTGGAGTTACTCTCTGCTGGGGACGTGTGACGGGGTTTGCCAGGGTTGCATTTCTTTGTTATGGCTGAAATCTAACAAACCGTCTCTGCTGATGTAAGCAGGGTCTGAACTGGCTCTCCCCTGACATCTAGTGATGAGCTGGGGGAAAAGACTTCAGGAACCAACCTTGTTTGACTAGACAGGTCTGCTCTGCCTAGGTGCGCAGTATGATGGAGCGCATCTGATTAATTTGGGCTGGTGTTGGATTGCAAGTCACTGTGGTGTTGGCTGCAGGGGTGATGAAAGGTTGTGTGAGTGGGGGCAGCAGAAGGGTGCTTGGCGTGCCCTGACTGAGGGCTGTCAGTTTACCAGTCATGATCTTAACACAGTCCTTGAGTTCTATCCGTTGGCTGCTTTGTTTGGACTAATTCAGGCTCTGTCCCCCTTTTCCCATCAACATCTTTTGCTGTTGGTTATTGTGACATTTTATGGATTTTCACTGTTCACAAGGAAGGTTAGTTTGAAGGCTCAGTTATTGCAACAAAGGCAAGTGACTTGGGCAGTGTCACCCTGCAGACCACTGGCAGAGCCAGGAGGAGAACCCAGGTCTCCTAAGCTCCACTGCCGCCGTAGTTAAGGACAATGCTCTCGATCTCTCTCCGTATTTCTACCAGGCCCATCACCATGACATCTGAGAGTCTAAGCCGAGCACTAACGGCCTGGGGTTAGGAAGAAATGTTCCCCATGGGACTTATTGCACAATTGTCCATTCTGGGGGATCACACTTTCTTCTGAACAGTGGTTCTAGCCACAGGTAGAGACAGGGTATTGGACTGAAAGCCGCTGGCCTCATCCAGGATTACATTTCCTGTGTTCCTGTAGCAAACTCCACAAAGGGAGGTTTCAGAGTAGCAGCCGTGTTAGTTTGTATCCGCAAAAAGAACAGGAGTACTTGTGGCACCTTAGAGACTAACAAATTTATTAGAGCATAAGCTTTATGCATCGGATGCATCCGAAGAAGTGGGCTGTAGTCCACGAAAGCTTATGCTCTAATAAATTTGTTAGTCTCTAAGGTGCCACAAGTACTCCTGTTCTTTCCACAAAGGGAGTTACGCTGTTAACATCCATTTTTAAGTCTCACCACACAGCCCCTCCCCCCCTTTACCTCCCAATCACATCTCTGATGCACTGTCAGCAGCCTCCTGGGATCACTGCATGGATGCCAAAGGATGGTCTGCAATGCCAGGCTACTGCTCCACTCTAGAGGCATCACCGAGGTTGCTCAGCACATGCAGTCTAGGGACTAGGCCCGTGAAGAGCGTGGTCAAGTTGTGTGGAGGTTAGCAGCACACTCTGATTACGGTGGATGAGAAGCTGGATATGAGTCAACGGTTTGCCCTTGTTGCCAAGAAGGCCAACAGCATATTGGGCTGCATTAGTAGGGGCCTTGCCAACAGATCAAGGAAAGTGATTATTCCCCTGTATTCGGCACTGGTCAGGCCACATCTGGAGTATTGTGTCCAGTTTTGGTCCCCCCACTCCAGAAAGGATGTGGACAAATTGGAGAGAGTCCAGGGGAGGGCAATGAAAATGATTAGGGGGCTGGGGCACATGACTTACGAGGAGAGGCTGAGGGAACTGGGATTGTTCAGTCTGTAGACGAGAAGAGTGAGGGGGGATTTGAGAGCAGCCTTCAACTACCGAAGGGCGGTTCCAAAGAGGATGGATCTAGACTGTTCTCAGTGGTGGCAGATGACAGAACAAGGAGCAATGGTCTCAAGTTGCAGTGGGGGAGGTCTAGGTTGGATATTAGGAAACACTATTTCACTAGGAGGTGGTGAAGCACTGGAATGGGTTCCCTAGGGAGGTGGTGAAATCTCCTTCCTTAGAGGTTTTTAAGGCCCGGCTTGACAAAGCCCTGGCTGGGATGATTTAGTTGGGATTGGTCCTGCTTTGAGCAGGGGGTGGGACTAGATACCTCCTGAGGTCTCTTCCAACCCTGATTTGCTATGATTCTATGACACAGCCACCCACTGGAGGTCGTAGAAGAGCAGGAGGGTAAGACGTTAGCCGCTGGGCAGGTCACAGCTCAGTGTTCTGGTGCATGGGGAGGCAGGCTGGCTCCAGAAGCGTTGGGCTGGCTTGAACCCAAAATAAAGCCATTGTGCCCCTTTGGCTCACGGGGGCACTCTGTCTAACCCTGGCACTGTCGTGGCTGGAGGGGACGCAAATCCCGCCAGAAGCACTAAGAGCCAGGAGGGTGGCAGGGAGTTTAATCACCTCACCCGACCTGCCCTTCTGGCAGACTCAGCCCAGCGGCCAAGGGCTGATGCTCTCCTTTCGCCCGCGAGTGGCACATTGGGGCGTTTGCCCTGCCGCTGCCCATGCTACACCAGGCCTGTGCATTGGGGATGCTGCTCTGCTGGGCTGGCACCTTTCCCCCGCCCGGCCTTTCCCCAGGTTGCTCCACCACTCTGACGCAGGTTGTAAAGGGCAGCCTGGCCCGCGGTAGGCAGCAGGACATGCCAGGCGAGCCGCCCACCCCTGCCATCACGTGCTGAGCGAGGGCCTGTGTGAACAAGGGCTTGTTTTTCTTGCAGATCTCGGCTTTGGAGCCTTGGTGCTGCTTTGCCTCCCTCCCCCAACCCTGTCCCCCAGGCTCCAAGCCGACGCTGGCCTTGAATGGTGCCTGAGGGGCTTGAATTCGCGCTGATGAAAATAAAGCCTGGCTAATAAAGCATCAGTCGTGCGACGGTCTTGGTGCGGAGAGCACTGCTAGAATGAGCGATGGGGCTGGGTGGGTGCACAAGGCCTCTCCTGGAGCAGGGGCAGGCTCCCGGGCCTGGTCTGTTCACTCCCTCTGGGGCACCTGGCATTGGTCACTGTGGGCAGACAGGACACGGGGCTCGATGGGCCATTGGGCTGACCCAGTCTGGCCGTTCTTATGGTTTGTAGCCGCACCAGTCCAGACACACCCGCAGTTAGACAGGTTGCTGACCTGGGGCCTCCGTAACTTAGACACAACGCCGAGGTCTGAGCAAAACCAACAACGCTGGCTTGGAAACAGGCGCCTGCAATGGCCGGCAGGGCACTGGCCTCGCTTTCCTGGAGCGCCGAAGCACCCAAATTCCACCCGGAAAACTTCTCACAGTTACCCTTGCTATTGCCTACGCCTACCACTAGGAGGCAGCACACCCATTGTACTAGGGAGAGGAAGCAGTGGCCACCCTGGATACAGCCGCCCTACTACCAGCCTCCCAGGGGAGACCCCTGCAGCGCCAGCTCTTCCTTCTGTGCTACTGTCACACGTGGGTGACTGAAGGGAAGAAACGCAGAGAGGCAGCCAAGTGATTTGGGGCTGGCAGGGGTGGGGATATGAGCAGAAAGTTCTTCGTAGCCGTGCACTGTACCTTGCCGGGGGGGGGGGGGGGGGCTGAGAGACACCTCCCCATATCTGCAGCGGGTGGACAGCCGGGCGGGGCAGGGTAGTGCAAGGGGCTTAGCGCCAGAGTGATACACTGACCAAAGCAAGGGCAAAGGCTGGGTCTCAAGAAACGTTTCCTGACACTGAGCTCTTGGGGAGGAGGGATAGCTCAGTGGTTTGAGCATGGGCCTATTAAACTCAGGGTTGTGAGTTCAATCCTTGAGGGGGCCATTTAGGGATCTGGGGAAAAATCTGTCTGGGGATTGGACCTGCTTTGAGCAGGGGGTTGGACTAGATGACTTCCTGAGGTCCCTTTCAACCCTGGTATTCTGTGATTGCAATAATCTCCCCAGGGATCAAGGCAATCTCTTGGCTTATTTAAGAATGGGATGGCCTAAGAACTTAAAAACACACCACTGTGTTGGGGACAGTCCTGCTCTGGCCAGGAGACCGGGCTAGGTGGGACCAGAGAGGCCTCTGCCCTCTAACATACTGTGAACGTCCACATATCTGGCTGGCAGAGCTCCTGTGCACATGGGATGGGGCTCCAGTGCCTGTTTGCACTTTTGCAAGTGCTGGGCAGCCACCTCCCATAGCCCCGGGTCCAACAGGAGAAATGGGTCACGGATTAAATGAATCTGGTCAGCATCACCTAGTCCGTCCCTGGAAGTCAGTTGTCCATCATGCAGCAACTACCCCATTGGCACAACTAACAGCCTTTGCTCAAAGGAGGCCAAGGACTAGACAGTGGGTGTGGCCACTTATCAAAACTAGGGGCACTGGCAAAGCTCTGGTTCAGGGGAGCCCAGGGCTGGGTAACGGATCTACTGGTCATTCCCATCGACACTGGCCAGCACCACATACTTAGAGGAAGATCCAAGAATACCGATAATTGTCATTTATGGGATAAACTGCCCATAGAGGACGTTTCTTCTTTAGCCCCTCTATTAGTGGTTGGGTCATGCCCCAGAGCACCAGGGTTTATACCCTCTAAAATGTTTCTTTGCTAATCGATCTCTGCATGTTCCCATCATCCGTCAAAATGTCTAATTCTCTTCAATCGTCTGAAGCTTTTGGCCTCAGTGTTCTCTTGTGGCAAGGAGTTCCACATGCTTTTTGTGAGTTGTATAAAAAAATATTTTTGTTTCTCAGCTTTAATTTTACTGCCTTAATTTTCATGGACTGTCCACTTGTTCGTGTATTACGAGGAATGGGAAGCAGGAGGACCTAATTGACCGTCTCTTTACCTTCATCTCTTTATTTCTACCATGTGGCCTCTTTTTCGTCTCCTCCCCAACTAAACAGCTTTAATGGTTGCTGTCTCTCTTCTTTCCAGGCCTTGCGGTCCTTACATCCTTGTTCGGACGGGGTGCAGAAGTGAACGCAGTACTCCAGGTAAGGGCACGCAGTTGCTTTACATAATAGCATTTGCAATCCATTTCTGCAACAGAATTTGGGAAGCTATTTTATGGATTCATAGATTCCTAGGCCAGAAGGAACCATCATGATAATCCAGGCTCATCTCCATATCACATGCCAAAGAACCCGTCCCGTGACTCCTCCATCCAACCAACATCTTCTGAATGAGTTTGAGTAGTTCCTTTAGAAAGAAACATCCAATTTTGATTTAAAGACTCCCACGTGATGGAGAATCCACCACATCTGTTGGTAAGTTGCTCCAATGGTTAGTTACCTCACTGTAAACATTGCACCTTATTTCAGGTCTGAATTTGACTTCATATTCCAGCCATTGGCGCTCATTCTGCGTTTGCTAAATTAAAGAGCCATCTTCTGTCACAAATCTTCTCCTGTGTAGTTGCTGATAGACTGTAATCAAGTCACTTCCTAACCTCTTCGCTTCAATGCAGTGGTGGTGTAGCCGTGTTGATCCCAGGATATGAGAGACACAAGGTGGGTGAGGTAATAGCTTTTATTGGCTCAACTTCTGCTGGTGAGAGAACAAGCTTTGGCGCTTACCCAGAGCTCTTCTTCAGGTCTGGGAAATGTATCTGAGTGTCCCAGCTAAACACAAGTGGAAGGGGGAACAGATCGTTTAGCATCGGTAGTTAACATATTTCAGGGGCCCATTCAAGGTGAAGCGGCCCAGTAACACCGCTCCCATCACGGGAGTGGGGGACTGGGGAGTTGGGCAGGATATCAAGGGCCATGCAGGTGGGGAGAGGTGTCTCTCCCCCTGGCCCCAGCCTGGCTGGAGCTGCCGCAGCAGGGGAGAGGTGCCTCTCCCGGCCCTGGGCTGCTGCGGCGAGAGAGGGCCACCACAGCCCTGGGGCAGCCTGCACCCCATACCCATCATCCCCGGCCCCACCCCAGAGCCCTCACCCCCAGCTGGACCCTGAACCCCCTGAACCCCAAACCTCTGCCCCAGCCCTGAGCCCCTACCACACCCCAGACCCCTCATCCCTGGCCTCACCTCAGAGCCTGCACCCCCAGCTGGAGCCCTCACCTCCTACACCCCAAACCTCTGCCCCAGTCCTGAGTTGGAGTGTCCTGGTTTGCTAGATACTAAAAACAATGGTCTGAATAGAGCCACTGGATTTAGGGCTTATTACGACCAGCTGTATCCCGTGAAATGTGCGGTATTTGGTAACAGAGACAAGCTGTAAGTCGTTTACTTTGTTATATTTTTGATTGCTTGTTTCTGTATGAAAATTAATAAAACAATCACAATTAAAAAAAAAAGAAGAAAAATCCCACAATACTTTGCTTCTGAGTGCCCCAAACTGGGCAGCCATATCCTCTGCCAAGCGCCAGGGGCAGGCCCACTGTAATTGCCCCAGCACTCCCGCCTGGCCATGATCCCTGTGCTGTACTCCCAGTGTAGGGGAGGGCATGAGCATGGCCAGGCCCCGAGGTCAGAGCGTGTCATGTCGCAGAGAGGATTAGATGCGCCCGTAGTTCAAGGGACGTGGCAGAGACAGAATCACAATTCAACTGGGGACATAAGGAACCCACAAACTACCTGTACAAAGAAGTGCTCCAGTAAATGACTCCCCAAAGGCAGTGGCTGCCGAGGTGGGTGTGGCTTAGTGGGGCTGTCACATCCCTCCCAGCATGAGGAACGGGGACGGGTTTATTGCACACGGTGATGGGAGAGGATGGGTGATACACAACGGGTTTGGTTTGCAAGGGGAAGAGGCTCTTGTGACCGTGTCCTTTGCTGCAGTTCTCAGTTATGCACGGCTTGAGGGTATCGCTGGGACCATCCCCCAGCTTGAGCAATGGGTGACAGCTCTGCTTCCCCAGGCATCTCAGAGTCAGGGCTGCTGACTTCCTGCCCTTTACTCCCATGGGCTCTGCAGAGCCAGCCCAGCCCTGGGAGAGGGACCCAGAGTCTGCTCCTTCTTGGGCATCATCAACACAGCTGTTTACTCTGTTGCAGCTGGTTGCACCTGGGCAAACCTCTAGAAGGCCATGGGCTGGCTCATGTGTCACCGAGAGCATCATTTGTCCTCAGCCTTCCGTTTCTGAAGATGATGCAATTCTCTGCCCTCAGGCTGAGTCTGCAGGACTGACTGTGAGAACTTGAATCTGATCTGCGGTGACAGAGTGACACTGAACGTGGGCCCCACCACGTCACAGTTCAGAGCAGAGCTCCAACATGACAATCTCTGGGTTAAACCTAGGCCATCTTCTTCCTCTGGGTTTGCTGGCAGCACACGCTCCAGGGGCTGGCTGCGTCAGCTCTGCTTGGACAGAGATTTGGAAGAGTAATCAGAGAAGGAAGGAGGCAGGGGGGGTGCCACTGGAGCAGCAGAAAACATTCAGTACACGGGCAAAAGAGTTGGTGTTACCTTTCCTGGGGCTGAGAAGTGAAGTCTTTACCTTTGTTCCCAGCTGGACCTGGCTGTCCCAGAGGAGTCCATCGCTCATCTGATGTGACGCACGGACCATTAAATTTCACCCAGTTAGCCCATATTGAGCCCAATAACTTTGGCTAAAGCGGGTCTACCATGAAGGCATCTGGGTGGATGTGGTGATATCAAGAGATGGAGAGTCCGTCACTTTCCTGTTCCAATGGTTAACCACCTTCACTGATTTAAAAAAAAGTGACTTATTGCTAATTGAATTGGTCTGGCTTTAACTTCCAGCCGCGGGTTCTTGTTCCGCTTTTCTCTGACAGATTCAAGATCCTGTTAGTATTATAGAAGATTAGAGTTGGAAGAGACCTCAGGAGGTCATCTAGTCCAACCCCTGCTCAAAGCAGGACCAACCCCAACTAAATCATCCCAGCCAGGGCTTTGTCAAGCTGGGCCTTAAAAACCTCTAAGGAAGGAGATTCCACCACCTCCCTAGGTAACCCATTCCAGTGCTTCACCACCCTCCTAGTGAAATAGTGTTTCCTAATATCCAACCTGGACCTCCCCCACTGCAACTTGAGATCATTGCTCCTTGTTCTGTCATCTGTCACCACTGAGAACAGCCGAGCTCCATCCTCTTTGGAACCCCCTTCAGGTTGTTGAAGGCTGCTATCAAATCCCCCCTCGCTCTTCTCTTCTGCAGACTAAATAAACCCAGTTCCCTCAGCCTCTCCTCATAAGTCCTGTGCCCCAGCCCCCTAATCATTTCCGTTGCCCTCCGCTGGACTCTCTCCAATTCGTCCACATCCCTTCTGTAGTGGGGGGCCCCAAACTGGACTCAATACTCCAGGTGTGGCCTCACTAGTGCGGAATAGAGGGGAATAATCACTTCCCTCGATCTGCTGGCAACGCCCCTACTTATACAGCCCAATATGCCCTTAGCCTTCTTGGCAACAAGGGCACACTGTTGACTCCTGTATTTTCACCCCATGGAGATACTTATGCGCCGTAATTGAGTGACCTCTCAATCTTCGCTTTGATAAGCTTAAACCCAGAGAGCAAATGAAGTCGTTCACTATAAAGCTTCTTTCCAGCTCACTTTTGTGCTCTCTTCGGCACTCTCCCCAGATTTGCAACATCCAGAGCTCGATGCAGTTTTTCAGTACACAGAGCAAAATCACTTCCCTAGTCCTGCTCACTGTTCCCCTGTTTGTCCATCACCTGAGCCCTTTTTGCCCCAGCATCCCACTGGGAGCTCACGTTGAATTGCTTCAGAGTAACAGCTGTGTTAGTCTGTATCCGCAAAAAGAAGAACAGGAGTACTTGTGGCACCTTAGAGACTAACAAATTTATTAGAGCATAAGCTTTCGTGGACTACAGCCCACTTCTTCGGATGCATATAGAATGGAACATATGTTCATAAGTCCACGAAAGCTTATGCTCTAATAAATTTGTTCGTCTCTAAGGTGCCACAAGTACTCCTGTTCTTCTTTTTGTTGAATTGCTTGTCCACCGTGACTGCTACGTCCTTTTCAGCGTCCCTGCTTTCTAGGATACAGTCCCCTATTCCGTAGGTCTGGCCTGCATGCCTTGTTCCTACCTGGGGCCCTTCCATCCGTCTGGATTTAAATGTATTTTGTTTGAATGAGCCCAGCTCCCCAAGCGATCCAGCTCTCTGTATGGCTGCCCTGTCTTCATCATTACTTACTCTCCGCCAATCCTGGGCTCGTCTGCAAATGTTAGCAGCAGCGATTTTATATTTACTTCCAGGTCACTGGTGAAAATACTGAATCGCATCCGGCCTAGTACCGATCCCTGGGCATCGCCACTAGAAATCTCTGATGCTGATGCTCCACTGACTTGCAGAGATCTTTCGGGTAACCAGTTCTGAACCCATTTAACGTGTGCTTTACTGGGATTGCATAGTGCTAGTTTTTTAATCTTCATCTCATGTGGTACTGTGTTAACCGCCTTACCAAAGTCTAAATCTAGGACATCTAGGCAGTTATCTTTATCAACCAAACCGGAGATCTCATAAAAAAAATACACTCTGGTTTGTTTGACATGGCCTATTTTCCATAAACCCATGTTGATTGGCATAAAATATATTCCCCTCCTTTAATTCTGTATTGATTGAATCTCCCAGCAGTTTTTCCATTATCTTGCCCGGGACTGATGTCAGGCTAGCCAGAGCAGAGTGCTGCATGTTGCCTCTAGTCAGTGGCAGAAAGGAAATAAATCATGGTAAGGAGGGGGCTAGGAGTTATGTCAGCCCAGTTGTTCTAAGCGCTCTGTGGGTGTACAGGATGTGCTGTTCTGCTGAGATGTGACATAACCCCCAGACCTGTTTATGGGCTGGAGATGTCATAGCCCTGTCTGCAAGAGCCAGGGTGTTAACCACACGGTCCTGACCAAATTCCAGCTTGGTAATTATATTCTGCCTCCTTAAACTTGCTCCTGCAGTTGCAATTGGTTGATTTATTCTGCACGGAGAGTAATTAGGCACTGGGACACTTTACAAAGGGCCATGGTGGAGTCTCCATCTTTTAATTCTTGAGTGGCTGTTTTCCTAAAAAATCCGCTGTACGAATTACTTTGGGTCAGTTCAAGGGTCTGTGTCATGCAGGAGGTCAGACCAGATGATCACAATGGTCCCTTCTGGCCTTGGAATCTATAGGGTGACCAGATGTCTCGATTTGATAGGGACAGTCCGATATTTGGGGCTTTTTCATAAATAGATTCCTATTACCCCCCCCATCTCCATCCCGATTTTTCACACTTACTGTCCGGTCACCCTAGGAATCGATGAAGCACGTCCTGTCCTCAGAACACCTTCAGCATAGCCGCTGCCAAAGTACCGCCGAAGCTGCGGGACCGGAGGAGCTCCTGCAGGCACGCCGCTGAAGGCTGCCTACTGCCGCCCTCACAGCGACCAGCGCGCTGCCCCCCGCGGCTTGCCGCCCCAGGCACATGCTTGGTGCGCTGGTGCCTGGAGCCACCACTGCTCCCATGGTCATTAGCCTGGTCCCAGGGCACAAGGAAGGCAGGACCCCACCACAGAAGTGGAACTGTTGATATCTTCAGAACCTTCCCCCGTGGCTCAGTCGCCCACAGCCCAGTCCCTTCCCAGCTAAGGGCGTAGCCGTGTCCACTCCTGTCTGAGCGCAGTTCAGTTGAGGGACCCCTCCAAGCAGGGCCGGCTCCAGGCACCAGCATTCCAAGCAGGTGCTTGGGGCGGCAATCTGCAAGGGGCGGCAGTCCGTGTGTTTTTGCCGCCCCAAGCAGCGCGCCGAATTGCCGCTGCAGACGGCGGGGGCAGTCCGTGCGCCGTTAGGGCGACACGCGCGTTTCCGCGACGGCGGCAATTCGGCGTGCTGCTTGGGGCGGCAAAAACAGTAGAGCCGGCCCTGCCTCCAAGGACTAAGGGCACATCTCCGCTCCTACGGCGCCTATCCTCCGTCCATCTAGACCAATGACCTTCCTGTCTGGGCACAGGGCCTGGGAGACAGATGGGGAAACGGAAAGCTGTGGGACCCAAAAGAGGGGCCCGTGGTCCAGGTAGGCCGGACAATGATGAGGGGGGCCCCCTCCTCAAGCTGTGCTGAGCTGGTCCTGGGCCCTGCTGTGCAAGGGGGGAGAGCAGTGCAGGAAGTGTCTTCAGCCATATCGCTCCCCAGGAAATGGAGGGTGAAGCCTGATCCACTCTGGGGGATGGGGCAGTGATAAGACAGGGGAGGCAAGAGGAGCGCAGAGCTGAGGGGCTGAGAAGTGGGATGGGACGAGGAGCCAGGGGTAGGGTGTCCGGTTTCCGACCGGGCCGTTGAAAGTCCGGTTGGCGCGGGGCTGGCAGGCTCCCTGCCCGGCTCCGTGCAGCTCCCAGGAAGGGGGCTGCATTCCTCTCCACCTGGGCGGTTGGGCCTGGCCCTAGGAAGCAGCCGGCACCAGCTCAGCAATGCAAGGGTTAATGGTGCAGGGCAGACAAGGCACTACAGGCCCTGTGGGAATGTTTCTGAAAGGCCTGGGCCGGGACGGGGCCCATGGGTGTAATGGAGTCACACCCCCGACCTGGGGCAGCCGGGGGCAGCTGCACTGTAGCCGTCCTCCATGACAGGGTGGGCAGCCGTGGGTGACTGGTGTGCTCCTGACTTGTATGCATCCTCCACCCACTCACCGACTCAGTGGGTGCCCTGTAGGGTCGCTGCCATCCCCATGGGGCCGGGGACCAGGGAGGGGCTGGGGGTCAGAGAGGGCCCCAGCCTGTGAGGTTGCTGCCCTCCCGTGGGGCTGGTGGTCAGGGCGGGGATGCGGGTCAGAGAGGCAGGGCTGGCCTTACCATGAGGCAAACGGAGGCAGCTGCCTCAGGTGCCAGACTGTGGGGAGGCGCCACTGGCACCCAGAGTGTAGAAAATTGTCTGGTGCTGGTGCACATGTATTCTCTTTGCTCTAGAGGCACAGAGATGGTGGCGTGCTGGGCTGGGGGAAGGAGGGCACAAGAGACAGAACAGGCAGGCAGGAGAAAAGGTGAGAGGCAATAACAGAAAGCAGCAGGAGCTGCAGGGGGAGAGAGGAGGAGGAGCCTCTTATGTACCTCTCCAGCACCCCCAGGAGCCTGGACTGATTAACACCAGCTTCTCAGGGAGCTTCCTGTTTCCTGCTGCTTCCCTGAACCCACTTGAGGAGAACAGGCATCAACTGAAGTAGTAGGAGCCAGTTAGGCCCTTAAGACGCTGATATCTTCCCTCACTCAGGCCCTGCTACCAGTCTGCTTATTTGTCCCCTTCAACGGAGTGTTGAGAGCCACTCTAGCTGGCACAGAACAGCAGTCATGAGTGAAAGAAGAAAACGCCCCTCTGGGGCAGCATTCAGAAAAAGAAAGAAAGCAAAGGAAGCTTTTCTATCTAAGCAGGAAGCTCTCCTGAGATGCACAGACACAAATGTTCCCGGTGAGCCGTCCGGCCCCAGTGAGGATGTGAGTGGTGAGGAGATGCCTGATCGTCCAGTTAGTCAGAGTGCAGGTGACCTGGCAGCTACTGCAGTATCCATATCTCCATCTCAAATGGATGTAACCATGCACATTCCTGAAGAAAAGTGTAGATCAGAGAAGAGTGTGGTGGAGGCACAAGAAACAGCTGCTGCTGAGTTTAGTTCCTTAAGTCTGGATGATCCAGGACTGTGGACCCACTTGAGCAGTAGCCTGAGGGCCTTCCTTGTACTGCATGGGCCACAGCAAGTGAAAAACTTCATGTTCTCCAAAGACAATGAAAATAGTAGCTTCCATCCAACACGTTACTGGCATGAAATCCCCAATGGTAACAAAGTGAAGAGGCCATGGCTTATGTACTCAAAAACCCAGAATGCTGCATACTGTTTTTGTTGCAAACTCTTCCAGTCTAATGTTCCAGACACATTGGGTTCTACAGGAACAAAGGACTGGAAAAATCTGTCTAGAAATCTGGCATGCCATGAGAAGGCAGCAAATCACCAGAGAGCATTCCATAGGTGGAAAGAGCTTGAGATGAGACTAAGGTTAAAGGCCGCCATAGATGATCAGCATCAAGAGAAGATTCCATCAGAGTCTCTTCACTGGCAAAATGTTCTGAAAAGGCTCATTGCTATTGTGAGAATGCTTGCTACCCAAAACCTAGCACTGTGTGGCACTTCAGATCAGCTGTATGTGCCAAACAATGGAAATTTGGGGGGAGGGATAGCTCAGTGGATTGAGCATTGGCCTGCTAAACCCAGGGTTGTGAGTTCAATCCTTGAGGAGGCTACTTTGGGATCTGAGGCAAAAATCTGTCTGGGGATTGGTCCTGCTTTGAGCAGGGGGTTGGACTACATGACCTCATGAGGTCCCTTCCAACCCTGATATACTATGATTCTATGAAAATTGTGGAGCTGATGGCTGAGTTTGATGCTGTACTCCAGGAGCATCTGAGAAGAATCACCACCCAAGAAATGTACACACACCACTACCTTGGAAAAACCATTCAAAATGAGCTCATACACTTACTAGCAACAAAAGTCAAACAGAAGATTGTGGCAGTTCTGAAGTCAGCAAGATATGACTCTGTTATTCTGGACTGCACACCTGACATCAGCCATATGGAACAAATGACTTTAAGCGTGCATTTTGTAACAACAGAACCTAGCGAAAATGTCCCTGCAATGGTGACTGTCAGAGAGTGTGATGAAGTGGGGGTTTTTCTTGTTTTCTGTGGAGTTTCAATGGTTTGCATGCGGAGGGGGTGGGACTCAGTTTCCCTGGGTGTTACTGGTTTAACGAGGTGAGGGGAGAGGGAATTTATTGTTACAGAGGACCGGAGAGGGAACTTGGGACCCCAGCCAATGGCCGGGAGGATGGATACCCCAGCAACTGGTGACCTGGCGACCCAGAGGCCCAGCAGAGGAGACACAGCCGGTTCTGGCCAGTGGGCGGACAATGGGCTGCAGAGTGAGGACCCAGTGACCTAACCAGTCGGTTCCAGCCAGAGGACAGAAGCGAGGAGAGGAGGCCCCAGTTTACAACCCTGAGGCCCTGAGAGTTTCCTGTGCTGTGTTCAACTCTCAATAAACCCTCCTGTTTTATGCTGGCTGAGAGTCGCTCCAGTCTAGAGAACAGGGTGGCATCAACCCCTTCGGGGGTGGAGGCCCCGGGGGTCCAGAGCGAGTGGACTCCCTGAGGGGGCCCACGGCAGAGACAGACGTGCTAAGGCTCAGAGAGGTGCGGCTCCAGGAGGTGGAGGGGCCTGACCCTGAGAGAGAGTGGACCCCCGAGAAGGGCTGTCGCACTGAAAGGGGCACCCCGCACGGGCCCACAAGTGGGCACGATCTGTGAGTCCGTGACAGAGAACATTTGCTCCACCAATATTTAGGAACGTGGACCCAGCTCCACCAATGTCTGGGCTGACCCTGCTTTAGGGGGCCCTGCACTTCAGTGGGATGCAGGGTCCTGGGAGGCCTGGGGGGTTAGTGGGGGGCCTGGCACCAGCAGCAGCGAGCGACCCGACCCCAGCCCGCTCCACTCCACCCTGCTGGCTCCTGGCATCGCTTGGAGGAGGGGGCGGAAGCCGGAAAGAGACAGGGCGGGGGCTTGGGGGAAGGGGTGGAATGGGGGCGGGCTGGGGCTGATAACTAACGTGGAAGCAGCCGGCACCAGCTCAGCAATGCAAGGGTTAATGGTGCAGGGCAGACAAGGCATTACAGGCCCTGTGGGAGAGGACTGGGATGTGCTGGAGCCCGCAGTTGTGCTTCCTGGAGAGGAGTGAGGACAGGAGTCTTCAGGGCGAGACAGCCGGCGCCAGCACACGCTTGCCTGCCAGAGCCACTGGGCAGGAGCTGGCAGGGCCCGAGGCATCCTGGCTCCTGGGAGGGAGGTTGCAGACCAAGCCCAGCCCAATGAGTGGGAGGCAGGTAGGGGGAATAGACAGAGGGGAGAGGGCACGCATCCCCTCGCTGCATTTCCTCAGCAGCCCCCTCCATTGGGTTAGCACGCTGCCCTTTATCCTCCCCAGTGCCAGCTCCGGGGATGACCTGGATCAAAGAATCTTGACATCTTTTTATGAGGAGATTACAAGTGCGGTTGACACAGCTAATAATGTTGATGTAATAACCTGCTGCGAGGCATTTGACATGGCATTGCACAACATTTTGATGAAGAAACTAGAACGATACAAATTTGCATGGCACACATTAAATGGATTCAAAACTGGCTAGCTGATAGCTCTCCAAATATAATTGCGAATAGGGAATCATCATGGAGTAGGTGTGTTTCCAGTGTTTTTAATGGGGTCCTGTAGGTCACAGAATCATAGAATATCAGGATTGGAAGGGACCTCAGGAGGTCATCTAGTCCCACCCCCTGCTCAAAGCAGGACCAGTCCCCAACTAAATCATCCCAGCCAGGGCTTTGTCAAGCTGGGCCTTAAAAACCCCTAAGGAAGGAGATTCCATCACCTCCCTAGGTAACCCATTCCAGTGCTTCACCACCTCCTAGTGAAATAGTGTTTCCTAATATCCAACCTAGATCTTCCCCCACTGCAACTTGAGACCATTGCTCCTTGTTCTGTCATCTGCCACCACTGAGAACAGCCGAGCTCCATCCTCTTTGGAACCCCCTTCAGGTCGTTGAAGGCTGCTATCGAATCCCCCCTCACTCTTCTCTTCTGCAGACTAAATAAGCCCAATTCCCTCAGCCTCTCCTCATAAGTCATGTGCCCCAGCCCCCTGATTATTTTCGTTGCCTTCCGCTGGACTCTCTCCAATTTGTCCACATCCCTTCTGTAGTGTGGGGCCCAAAACTGGACACAATACTCCAAATGTGGCCTCACTAGTTCCGAATAGAGGGGAATAATCACTTCCCTCGATCTGCTGGCAATGCTCCTACTAATGCAGCCCAATATGCTGTTGACCTTCTTGGCAACAAGGTCACACTGCTGACTCATATCCAGCTTCTCGTCCACTGTAACCCCCAGGTCCTTTTCTACAGAACTGCCACGTAGCTAGTTGGTTCCCAGCCTGTAGCGATGCATGGGATTCTTCCGTCCTAAGTGCAGGACTCCGCACTTGTCCTTGTCCCACAGTGATTAACGTTTTTATCAATAAGCTGGAAGAAACCATAAAGTCTTCACCGAAAAAGCTCCCAGGTGATAATGAAGAGGACAGATCACTGATACAGAGCATGCTGGATTGCTTGGTAAACTGGGTGCAAACAATATGTTTGAATATGGCTAAATGTATACTTCTAGAAACAAAGACAGTAGACCATACTTACAGGATGGAGGAGTCTATCTGGGGCAGCAGTGACTCTGACAAGGATTTGGGAGTCGTGGTGGTGGGTAATCAGCTGAACATGAGCTCCGAGGGTGATGCTGTGGCCCAAAGCGTTAATGCCATCCTGGGGTGTATAAACTGGGGAATCTTGAGAAGGAATAGAGAGGTTATTTTCCCTCTGTGCTCAGCGCTGGTGTGATAGCTTCTGGAATATTGTATCCAGTTCTGATGTCCCCAATTCAAGAAGTATGTTGATAAACTGGAGAGGGTTCATTCAGACAAGAGCCGCAAGAACATTTAAAGGATTAGAAAACCTGCATTATAGTAATAGACTCAAGGAGCTCCATCTATTTAGCTAAACAAAGAGAAGGCTAAGGGGTGACGTGATCACAGTCTGTAAGTCCCTGCATGGGGAGCACATATTTAATAATGAGCTCTTCAGTCTAGTAGACCAAGGTATAACAACGGGTGGAAGCTGAAGCTAGACAAACCCAGACGGGAGATAAGGTGTACATTTTTAACAATGAGAGTAATTAACCGTTGGAACAATTTACCAAGGGGCACGGTGGAGTCTCCATCACTGGCAATTTTTATAACAAGATTGGGTGTTTTTCTGAATTAAATCAGGGCAGTTCTCTGGTCTGTGTTATACAGGAGGTCAGACAAGATGATCCCAGTGGTTCCTTCTGGCCTTGGAATCATAGATTCCATGAACAGTCCTGATCTAGGATGGGGCCGTGAGGTCCCCGAGCTAGGCATGCTGGGTGACGTCCTCCATGAGGGGATTGGGAGATGGTGGCTCTTACAGAGATCCAGGCTCTGACTGAACGGGGTGGTGTTCAGGAGAGCTCCTGGGAGTTAGTGCCCTACAGCTTCAGTAAGGTAGGTTTAGAGATGACTTTTCCTCAGAAGTCCAGCACATGAATGAAGCCCTAGCGATGGTACACTGTGTCTTCAGCACCAAGGAGGAAATTAATTTGGCTCTGAAGAGTGCCCCCCCCATTTAAGGTAATTCGTGGAAGGTTCCAGGGTACCCAGGGTGAAATGGGACACACACAGTTGCTTCAGAGGAGTGGGCCACCACACCGAG
Source organism: Malaclemys terrapin pileata (assembly GCF_027887155.1). Lineage (NCBI taxonomy): Eukaryota > Metazoa > Chordata > Testudines > Emydidae > Malaclemys > Malaclemys terrapin. Next base: position 38,779,170 of record NC_071518.1, read on the forward strand.
CCGGAGGGCCAGACAGATTAGAAGGTGACCGACCAAGAAGCACAATGGCAGTTGGCTCCACTCCAGCCATACTGGGAACCATTTTCCAAACCTGCCCAAGCCATGTCTCTCCCTGGGCTCCTGGAGGGAAAGGGAACCAGTGCTTGGCTGTGACGTAGCTCTGCAGACGTGCGGGGCACGTGAGGGACCGCAGAGCAGGGGGAGCGCTGGCCTGTGGTCCTACGCTTATTCTAGAGAAGATGCACGTAACCCTCACAGAATGACGAAAAGTGTCTGCAGGTTCAGGGAAAAGGGATGATACAGGGGGCTGTGCCCAGGGATAGCGTTAATGGCCATTACCCTGGTGAGCTGGGTGGCATTTCCTGTGAAGAATGTTTTACCTCAGAAGTGGTTAGCTACTCGTGGGAGCCATGTGGAGTGAACAAGTATCCCCATGTCGCCCTCAGGCCAAGGGCCTCTGGAAACGTTTTGTGGCCTTTTGAAAACAACATAATGAACCTTGGCAGGTCTGAGTTGGGAGCGTGGCAAGGACCCCAGCACCTGCCGGTCACCTCTGAGGGGGCTGTGCAGGAACCCACTGGGTGTCCCCTAGATATGAGGAGAGGAGAGCAAGGGGGCATTGTTCTAGTTCCATGCGACTGGGCAGAGCCCATCCTATGGCCTGGGGAATCCAAGCTACTTGAGGTGCTAAAGGATCCAGAACATCTGAGGAGTGAACAGAGGAGGCTGTGATCAAACTAGGCCGAGCTCAGGCAAAGCAGAAAACCAGTTATGATAAGCAGCCCAAGGCCAGGACGGAACAGCTGGTGATGGTAATAAACCCCAGCGGTTTGTAACGAATTCCGGGCAGCTCTGGAGGGACCTGGAAAGCTTGTGCAATTAGAAGATGAACTGGCTTATGTGGCGGAACTCTCCAGTTTGAGGAATAGCCACTGAGTCTATCCTAGCAACATGTCAGCTCTGCACCACGCGGCAAATGGTCCCCGAGAGCAGGAAATGTGCAGAGTGCAAAGGATGGAGCGGGATGTCACTGGCCTCCTGCTAAGGCAGTCCAGACCCCCGTAGTGGGGCAACCAGGAGCCCTGCCCTTGTGCTCCAGGGCAGAGACATGTGGCATCTAATCTAATCTAATTAATGGAGATATCCCATCTCCTAGAACTGGAAGGGACCTTGAAGGTCATTGAGTCCAGCCCCCTGCCTTCACTAGCAGGACCAAGTACTGATTTTGCCCCAGATCCCCAAGTGGCCCCCTCAAAGATTGAACTCACAACCCTGGGTTTAGCAGGCCAATGCTCAAACCACTGAGCTATCCCACCCCCTCCTGCCTGGGGGAGAATCTCGTGAATGGTCTGGGCCTCCCGCCCCCGAATCCAAGGAAGGCTGGGGACTTACAGGCACCGGCCAGCTCGGGGATACTCACGAGCCGCATGTGGCTCTTTCATGTCTCCCCTGCGGCTCTTTGCAGCGTGTGATATTAAAACGCGGTGTGATTTCATTATTAACCAGGCCAAGTGATTAACCAATCAGGAGACTTTGTATTTGATAATTGTAGTTGATAAAAGAATACCTGCTCAGTCATTTTGCTGTGAGCATAATAGATATATAATCTCAAATACGTCCCCATCATACTGTTTAACTATGGATCTATAGTGAGTGGAACAATGAATTCACACGGCCGTGGCTCGTTTGGGTAATGCTGATGGCTACTTTGGCTCCAGAACCACTGAGGTCTGAGAGTCACTGGGCTAGCGCCAGCGAGGCTGCTGCCCCATTCACCTTGCGATGAAGTACCATACAAGGTGTTGCTTAGAGACCCGCTGACTAAGCGCAGGGGTTGGTTGATTTATTCTGCACGGAGAGTAATTAGGCACTGGGACACTTTACAAAGGGCCATGGTGGAGTCTCCATCTTTTAATTCTTGAGTGGCTGTTTTCCTAAAAAATCCGCTGTACGAATTACTTTGGGTCAGTTCAAGGGTCTGTGTCATGCAGGAGGTCAGACCAGATGATCACAATGGTCCCTTCTGGCCTTGGAATCTATAGGGTGACCAGATGTCTCGATTTGATAGGGACAGTCCGATATTTGGGGCTTTTTCATAAATAGATTCCTATTACCCCCCCCATCTCCATCCCGATTTTTCACACTTACTGTCCGGTCACCCTAGGAATCGATGAAGCACGTCCTGTCCTCAGAACACCTTCAGCATAGCCGCTGCCAAAGTACCGCCGAAGCTGCGGGACCGGAGGAGCTCCTGCAGGCACGCCGCTGAAGGCTGCCTACTGCCGCCCTCACAGCGACCAGCGCGCTGCCCCCCGCGGCTTGCCGCCCCAGGCACATGCTTGGTGCGCTGGTGCCTGGAGCCACCACTGCTCCCATGGTCATTAGCCTGGTCCCAGGGCACAAGGAAGGCAGGACCCCACCACAGAAGTGGAACTGTTGATATCTTCAGAACCTTCCCCCGTGGCTCAGTCGCCCACAGCCCAGTCCCTTCCCAGCTAAGGGCGTAGCCGTGTCCACTCCTGTCTGAGCGCAGTTCAGTTGAGGGACCCCTCCAAGCAGGGCCGGCTCCAGGCACCAGCATTCCAAGCAGGTGCTTGGGGCGGCAATCTGCAAGGGGCGGCAGTCCGTGTGTTTTTGCCGCCCCAAGCAGCGCGCTGAATTGCCGCTGCTGAAGGCGGGGGCAGTCCGTGCGCCGTTAGGGCGACACGCGCGTTTCCGCGACGGCGGCAATTCGGCGCGCTGCTTGGGGCGGCAAAAACAGTAGAGCCGGCCCTGCCTCCAAGGACTAAGGGCACATCTCCGCTCCTACGGCGCCTATCCTCCGTCCATCTAGACCAATGACCTTCCTGTCTGGGCACAGGGCCTGGGAGACAGATGGGGAAACGGAAAGCTGTGGGACCCAAAGGAGGGGCCCGTGGTCCAGGTAGGCCGGACAGTGATGAGGGGGGCCCCCTCCTCAAGCTGTGCTGAGCTGGTCCTGGGCCCTGCTGTGCAAGGGGGGAGAGCAGTGCAGGAAGTGTCTTCAGCCATATCGCTCCCCAGGAAATGGAGGGTGAAGCCTGATCCACTCTGGGGGATGGGGCAGTGATAAGACAGGGGAGGCAAGAGGAGCGCAGAGCTGAGGGGCTGAGAAGTGGGATGGGACGAGGAGCCAGGGGTAGGGTGTCCGGTTTCCGACCGGGCCGTTGAAAGTCCGGTTGGTGCGGGGCTGGCAGGCTCCCTGCCCGGCTCCGTGCAGCTCCCAGGAAGGGGGCTGCATTCCTATCCACCTGGGCGGTTGGGCCTGGCCCTAGGAAGCAGCCGGCACCAGCTCAGCAATGCAAGGGTTAATGGTGCAGGGCAGACAAGGCACTACAGGCCCTGTGGGAATGTTTCTGAAAGGCCTGGGCCGGGACGGGGCCCATGGGTGTAATGGAGTCACACCCCCGACCTGGGGCAGCCGGGGGCAGCTGCACTGTAGCCGTCCTCCATGACAGGGTGGGCAGCCGTGGGTGACTGGTGTGCTCCTGGCTTGTATGCATCCTCCACCCACTCACCGACTCAGTGGGTGCCCTGTAGGGTCGCTGCCATCCCCATGGGGCCGGGGACCAGGGAGGGGCTGGGGGTCAGAGAGGGCCCCAGCCTGTGGAGTTCCTGCCCTCCCGTGGGGCTGGTGGTCGGGGCGGGGATGCGGGTCAGAGAGGCAGGGCTGGCCTTACCATGAGGCAAACGGAGGCGGACGCCTCAGGTGCCAGACTGTGAGGAGGCACCACTAGGCCCCAGAGTGTAGAAAATTGTGTCTGCTGTGGGTGCCTATGTATTCTCTCTGCTCGAGATGCACAGAGATGGTGGAGTGCTGTGCTGGAGGAAGGAGGGCACAAGAGACATAACAGGCAGGCAGGAGAAAAGGTGAGAGGGAATAACAGAAAGCAGCAGGAGCTGCAGGGAGAGAGAGGAGGAGGAGCCTCTTACGTACCTCTCCAGCACCCCCAGGAGCCTGGACTGATTCACACCAGCTTCTCAGGGAGCTTCCTGTTTCCTGCTGCTTCCCTGAACCCACTTGAGGAGAACAGGCATCAACTGAAGTAGTAGGAGCCAGTTAGGCCCTTAAGACGCTGATATCTTCCCTCACCCAGGCCCTGCTACCAGCCTGCTTATTTGTCCCCTTCAATTGAGTGTTGAGAGCCACTCTAGCTGGCACAGAACAGCCGTCATGAGTGAAAGAAGAAAACGCCCCTCTGGGGCAGCATTCAGAAAAAGAAGGAAAGCAAAGGAAGCTTTTCTATCTAAGCAGGAAGGAGCTCTCCTGAGATGCACAGACACAAATGTTCCCGGTGAGCCTTCCGGCCCCAGTGAGGATGTGAGTGGTGAGGAGATGCCTGATCGTCCAGTTAGTCAGAGTGCAGGTGACCTGGCAGCTACTGCAGCATCCATATCTCCATCTCAAATGGATGTAACCATGCCCATTCCTGAAGAAAAGTGTAGATCAGAGAAGAGTGTGGTGGAGGCACAAGAAACAGCTGCTGCTGAGTTTAGTTCCTTAAGTCAAGATGATCCAGGACTGTGGACCCATTTGATCAGTAGCCTGAGGGCCTTCCTTGTACTGCATGGGCCACAGCAAGTGAAAAACTTCATGTTCCACAAAGACAATGAAAATAGTAGCTTCCATCCAACACATTACTGGTGTGACATCCCCAATGGTGACAAAGTGAAGAGGCCGTGGCTTATGTACTCAAAAACCCAGAATGCTGCATACTGTTTTTGTTGCAAACTCTTCCAGTCTAATGTTCCAGACACATTGGGTTCTACAGGAACAAAGGACTGGAAAAATCTGTCTAGAAATCTGGCATGCCATGAGAAGGCAGCAAATCACCAGAGAGCATTCCATAGGTGGAAAGAGCTTGAGATGAGACTAAGGTTAAAGGCCGCCATAGATGATCAGCATCAAGAGAAGATTCCATCAGAGTCTCTTTACTGGCAAAATGTTCTGAAAAGGCTCATTGCTATTGTGAGAATGCTTGCTACCCAAAACCTAGCACTGTGTGGCACTTCAGATCAGCTGTATGTGCCAAACAATGGAAACTTTTGGGGGAGGGATAGCTCAGTGGATTGAGCATTGGCCTGCTAAACCCAGGGTTGTGAGTTCAATCCTTGAGGAGGCCACTTTGGGATCTGGGGCAAAAATCTGTCTGGGGATTGGTCCTGCTTTGAGCAGGGGGTTGGACTACATGACCTCCTGAGGTCCCTTCCAACCCTGATATTCTATGATTCTATGAAAATTGTGGAGCTGATGGCTGAGTTTGATGCTGTACTCCAGGAGCATCTGAGAAGAATCACCACCCAAGAAATGTACACACACCACTACCTTGGAAAAACAATTCAAAATGAGCTCATACAGTTACTAGCAACAAAAGTCAAACAGAAGATTGTGGCAGTTCTGAAGTCAGCAAGATATGACTCTGTTATTCTGGACTGCACACCTGACATCAGCCATATGGAACAAATGACTTTAAGGGTGCATTTTGTAACAACAGAACCTAGTGAAAATGTCCCTGCAATGGTGACTGTCAGAGAGTGTGATGAAGTGGGGGTTTTTCTTGTTTTCTGTGGAGTTTCAATGGTTTGCATGCGGAGGGGGTGGGACTCAGTTTCCCTGGGTGTTACTGGTTTAACGAGGTGAGGGGAGAGGGAATTTATTGTTACAGAGGACCGGAGAGGGAACTTGGGACCCCAGCCAATGGCCGGGAGGATGGATACCCCAGCAACTGGTGACCTGGCGACCCAGAACCCAGCTGGTTCTGGCCAGTGGGTGGACAATGGGCTGCAGAGTGAGGACCCAGTGACCTAACCAGTCGGTTCCAGCCAGAGGACAGAAGCGAGGAGAGGAGGCCCCAGTTTACAACCCTGTTTACCTGGAGAGAAGACAATGGACAGAGGCGGGGCCTGGGGCTGCTGATCTCAGATGCCCAGCTGGGAGCAGGGGGGCTCTGGGCTGGAGAGGGGGAGCAGGCAGAGCCCACCTGGATGCAGAGAGACTGGGATGTGCTGGGCTGAGGGAGGCCAGGCCTGAGGCCCTGAGAGTTTCCTGTGCTGTGTTCAACTCTCAATAAACCCTCCTGTTTTACGCTGGCTGAGAGTCACTCCGGTCGAGAGAACAGGGTGGCATCAACCCCTTCGGGGGTGGAGGCCCTGGGGGTCCACAACGAGTGGACTCCCTGAGGGGCCCCACGGCAGAGACAGACGTGCTAAGGCTCAGAGAGGTGCGGCTCCAGGAGGTGGAGGGGCCTGACCCCGAGAGAGAGTGGACCCCCGAGAAGGGCTGTCGCACTGAAAGGGGCACCCCGCACGGACCGCACGGGGCCACAAGTGGGCACGATCTGTGAGTCCGTGACAGAGAGCATTTGCTCCACCAATATTTAGGAACGTGGACCCAGCTCCACCAATGTCTGGGCTGACCCTGCTTTAGGGGGCCCTGCACTTCAGTGGGATGCAGGGTCCAGGGAGGCCTGGGGGGCTAGTGGGGGGCCTGGCACCAGCAGCAGCGAGCGACCCGACCCCAGCCCGCTCCACTCCACCCTGCTGGCTCCTGGCATCGCTTGGGGGAGGGGGCGGAAGCCGGAAAGAGACAGGGCGGGGGCTTGGGGGAAGGGGTGGAATGGGGGCGGGCTGGGGCTCATAACTACCGTGGAAGCAGCCAGCACCAGCTCAGCAATGCAAGGGTTAATGGTGCAGGGCAGACAAGGCATTACAGGCCCTGTGGGAGAGGACGGGGATGTGCTGGAGCCCGCAGTTGTGCTTCCTGGAGAGGAGTGAGGACAGGAGTCTTCAGGGCGAGACAGCCGGCGCCAGCACACGCTTGCCTGCCAGAGCCACTGGGCAGGAGCTGGCAGGGCCCGAGGCAGCCTGGCTCCTGGGAGGGAGGTTGCAGACCAAGCCCAGCCCAATGAGTGGGAGGCAGGTAGGGGGAATAGACAGGGTGGAGAGGGCACGCATCCCCTCGCTGCATTTCCTCAGCAGCCCCCTCCATTGGGTTAGCATGCTGCCCTTTATCCTCCCCAGTGCCAGCTCCGGGGATGACCTGGATCAAAGAATCTTGACATCTTTTTATGAGGAGATTACAAGTGCGGTTGACACAGCTAATAATGTTTGATGTAATAACCTGCTGCGAGGCATTTGACATGGTATTGCACAACATTTTGATGAAGAAACTAGAACGATACAAAATTTGCATGGCACACATTAAATGGATTCAAAACTGGCTAGCTGATAGCTCTCCAAATATAATTGCGAATAGGGAATCATCATGGAGTAGGTGTGTTTCCAGTGTTTTTAATGGGGTCCTGTAGGTCACAGAATCATAGAATATCAGGGTTGGAAGGGACCTCAGGAGGTCATCTAGTCCCACCCCCTGCTCAAAGCAGGACCAGTCCCCAACTAAATCATCCCAGCCAGGGCTTTGTCAAGCTGGGCCTTAAAAACCCCTAAGGAAGGAGATTCCATCACCTCCCTAGGTAACCCATTCCAGTGCTTCACCACCTCCTAGTGAAATAGTGTTTCCTAATATCCAACCTAGATCTCCCCCACTGCAACTTGAGACCATTGCTCCTTGTTCTGTCATCTGCCACCACTGAGAACAGCCGAGCTCCATCCTCTTTGGAACCCCCTTCAGGTCATTGAAGGCTGCTATCGAATCCCCCCTCACTCTTCTCTTCTGCAGACTAAATAAGCCCAATTCCCTCAGCCTCTCCTCATAAGTCATGTGCCCCAGCCCCCTGATTATTTTCGTTGCCTTCCGCTGGACTCTCTCCAATTTGTCCACATCCCTTCTGTAGTGGGGGGCCCAAAACTGGACACAATACTCCAAATGTGGCCTCACTAGTTCCGAATAGAGGGGAATAATTACTTCCCTCGTTCTGCTGGCAATGCTCCTACTAATGCAGCCCAATATGCTGTTGACCTTCTTGGCAACAAGGTCACACTGCTGACTCATATCCAGCTTCTCGTCCACTGTAACCCCCAGGTCCTTTTCTACAGAACTGCCACGTAGCTAGTTGGTTCCCAGCCTGTAGCGATGCATGGGATTCTTCCGTCCTAAGTGCAGGACTCCGCACTTGTCCTTGTCCCACAGTGATTAACGTTTTTATCAATAAGCTGGAAGAAATCATAAAGTCTTCACCGAAAAAGCTCCCAGGTGATAATGAAGAGGACAGATCACTGATACAGAGCATGCTGGATTGCTTGGTAAACTGGGTGCAAACAATATGTTTGAATATGGCTAAATGTATACTTCTAGAAACAAAGACAGTGGACCATACTTACAGGATGGAGGAGTCTATCTGGGGCAGCAGTGACTCTGACAAGGATTTGGGAGTCGTGGTGGTGGGTGATCAGCTGAACATGAGCTCCCAGTGTGATGCTGTGGCCCAAAGAGTTAATGCCATCCTGGGGTGTATAAACTGGGGAATCTTGAGAAGGAATAGAGAGGTTATTTTCCCTCTGTGCTCAGCGCTGGTGTGATAGCTTCTGGAATATTGTATCCAGTTCTGATGTCCCCAATTCAAGAAGTATGTTGATAAACTGGAGAGGGTTCATTCAGACAAGAGCCGCAAGAACATTTAAAGGATTAGAAAACCTGCATTATAGTAATAGACTCAAGGAGCTCCATCTATTTAGCTAAACAAAGAGAAGGCTAAGGGGTGACGTGATCACAGTCTGTAAGTCCCTGCATGGGGAGCACATATTTAATAATGAGCTCTTCAGTCTAGTAGACCAAGGTATAACAACGGGTGGAAGCTGAAGCTAGACAAACCCAGACGGGAGATAAGGTGTACATTTTTAACAATGAGAGTAATTAACCGTTGGAACAATTTACCAAGGGGCACGGTGGAGTCTCCATCACTGGCAATTTTTATAACAAGATTGGGTGTTTTTCTGAATTAAATCAGGGCAGTTCTCTGGTCTGTGTTATACAGGAGGTCAGACAAGATGATCCCAGTGGTTCCTTCTGGCCTTGGAATCATAGATTCCATGAACAGTCCTGATCTAGGATGGGGCCGTGAGGTCCCCGAGCTAGGCATGCTGGGTGACGTCCTCCATGAGGGGATTGGGAGATGGTGGCTCTTACAGAGATCCAGGCTCTGACTGAACGGGGTGGTGTTCAGGAGAGCTCCTGGGAGTTAGTGCCCTACAGCTTCAGTAAGGTAGGTTTAGAGATGACTTTTCCTCAGAAGTCCAGCACATGAATGAAGCCCTAGCGATGGTACACTGTGTCTTCAGCACCAAGGAGGAAATTAATTTGGCTCTGAAGAGTGCCCCCCCCATTTAAGGTAATTCGTGGAAGGTTCCAGGGTACCCAGGGTGAAATGGGACACACACAGTTGCTTCAGAGGAGTGGGCCACCACACCGAGCCGGAGGGCCAGACAGATTAGAAGGTGACCGACCAAGAAGCACAATGGCAGTTGGCTCCACTCCAGCCATACTGGGAACCATTTTCCAAACCTGCCCAAGCCATGTCTCTCCCTGGGCTCCTGGAGGGAAAGGGAACCAGTGCTTGGCTGTGACGTAGCTCTGCAGACGTGCGGGGCACGTGAGGGACCGCAGAGCAGGGGGAGCGCTGGCCTGTGGTCCTACGCTTATTCTAGAGAAGATGCACGTAACCCTCACAGAATGACGAAAAGTGTCTGCAGGTTCAGGGAAAAGGGATGATACAGGGGGCTGTGCCCAGGGATAGCGTTAATGGCCATTACCCTGGTGAGCTGGGTGGCATTTCCTGTGAAGAATGTTTTACCTCAGAAGTGGTTAGCTACTCGTGGGAGCCATGTGGAGTGAACAAGTATCCCCATGTCGCCCTCAGGCCAAGGGCCTCTGGAAACGTTTTGTGGCCTTTTGAAAACAACATAATGAACCTTGGCAGGTCTGAGTTGGGAGCGTGGCAAGGACCCCAGCACCTGCCGGTCACCTCTGAGGGGGCTGTGCAGGAACCCACTGGGTGTCCCCTAGATATGAGGAGAGGAGAGCAAGGGGGCATTGTTCTAGTTCCATGCGACTGGGCAGAGCCCATCCTATGGCCTGGGGAATCCAAGCTACTTGAGGTGCTAAAGGATCCAGAACATCTGAGGAGTGAACAGAGGAGGCTGTGATCAAACTAGGCCGAGCTCAGGCAAAGCAGAAAACCAGTTATGATAAGCAGCCCAAGGCCAGGACGGAACAGCTGGTGATGGTAATAAACCCCAGCGGTTTGTAACGAATTCCGGGCAGCTCTGGAGGGACCTGGAAAGCTTGTGCAATTAGAAGATGAACTGGCTTATGTGGCGGAACTCTCCAGTTTGAGGAATAGCCACTGAGTCTATCCTAGCAACATGTCAGCTCTGCACCACGCGGCAAATGGTCCCCGAGAGCAGGAAATGTGCAGAGTGCAAAGGATGGAGCGGGATGTCACTGGCCTCCTGCTAAGGCAGTCCAGACCCCCGTAGTGGGGCAACCAGGAGCCCTGCCCTTGTGCTCCAGGGCAGAGACATGTGGCATCTAATCTAATCTAATTAATGGAGATATCCCATCTCCTAGAACTGGAAGGGACCTTGAAGGTCATTGAGTCCAGCCCCCTGCCTTCACTAGCAGGACCAAGTACTGATTTTGCCCCAGATCCCCAAGTGGCCCCCTCAAAGATTGAACTCACAACCCTGGGTTTAGCAGGCCAATGCTCAAACCACTGAGCTATCCCACCCCCTCCTGCCTGGGGGAGAATCTCGTGAATGGTCTGGGCCTCCCGCCCCCGAATCCAAGGAAGGCTGGGGACTTACAGGCACCGGCCAGCTCGGGGATACTCACGAGCCGCATGTGGCTCTTTCATGTCTCCCCTGCGGCTCTTTGCAGCGTGTGATATTAAAACGCGGTGTGATTTCATTATTAACCAGGCCAAGTGATTAACCAATCAGGAGACTTTGTATTTGATAATTGTAGTTGATAAAAGAATACCTGCTCAGTCATTTTGCTGTGAGCATAATAGATATATAATCTCAAATACGTCCCCATCATACTGTTTAACTATGGATCTATAGTGAGTGGAACAATGAATTCACACGGCCGTGGCTCGTTTGGGTAATGCTGATGGCTACTTTGGCTCCAGAACCACTGAGGTCTGAGAGTCACTGGGCTAGCGCCAGCGAGGCTGCTGCCCCATTCACCTTGCGATGAAGTACCATACAAGGTGTTGCTTAGAGACCCGCTGACTAAGCGCAGGGGTAGCGGTGGATGACATGGCAGCCTCTGCACCAGTAGTGGGATGGAGGAGGCGCAGAAAGTGGCACCGTTTCTGGTGAGTTGTGCAAGAGGATGGAAGCAGGTGTGAGAGGACTTACCCAAGGATGGGGTAAGGGCAGGGCCGGTGCAAGGATATTTCGCGCCCTAGGCGAAACTTCCACCTTGCGCCCCCCCCTCTGGCCCGGGGAGCCAGGGCCACCCCTAGCTATTTTGGTGCCTTACGCAGCCCCCCCAGGCCTCCACGGGGAGGGGGGGGAGGAATGGCCCCAGGCCTCCGCGGGGGGGGGCTGTGTGGGGCCCCGCCCCAGGCCTCCACAGGACAGGGCGGGGCTGGTCCCAGGCCTCCATGGGGGATGGAGGGGAGGGGGGCTGGCCACTTCCTGCGGGAAGTGGAGTGACCCGGCCCCAGCCTGCTCCGCTCCCTTGGCTCCCAGCCACGCTGGCGAGTGTGGGGGGGCGGGGCGGTTCCCCCCTCCCCCCAAGCCTGGGAGCCAGGGGAGCAGACCAGGCTGGGGCCCCAGGCCTCCGTGGGGGACGGGCAGGAGACAGTCCAACGAGTCAATTTGCTACCAGGATCAGATTATAGAATGTGACTAATTAATGTATCAATTTCCCTGGCTGCTGTTTCAATGCTGGGCTCTCATTCTGCTCCAGTATCAATATGTCTGTGTCGTGCCGGTTTGCCCATGATGTTCTTTGTTCGATAACGGCACAGACAATGTCTGAAATGCAGGCCCAACACCTCCAGGTGCAGTGGGAACTTGCCTCATCTGACAGCTGTCTCTGCTCAAGACGTAGTCCTGCCATTGTGATGTAGGTTACACATGTTCGGAATATGTTGCCATTAGCCGACACAACCCGTGTTAGGGCAGAGAGCCTCACACGGGGGCCACTTACCCTTACCCAGTGCGTCTTGAATCGGACTCATACCGCTAAGCTGGGGTATGTGATCAGATGCTGAGTGGGGGCTGAGATGTGGAGGCTGTGACCTGTACCCCTGGGCTGGGACATGCTGGGGCCATTCCTGGAGGGGGCTGTCAGCACTTGGCTGAGGGAGGGCATCACGCCAGCGTCTCTTAAAGAAGCAATTGTTAGGCCTTGCCCAGGGAATCGTCTCTTTGAAGCTGAGGCTTTGTCCAGTTGTCACTCGGGTTCGGCTTGGAATGGCCCTTCGACTGAGGAAGATCGTTGATAAGGTGTTGACGAGACAACTCTCCAGCACTCCCTGCATTGTGGAGGGCGATTTGACGCTCGCTGGACTGTGGCTGTCAGCTGCAGAGTTGTGCATGCTCAGCCCTTGTGAAAACCAGGCCATGGGCACGGACACAGGGAAGCACTTCGACTGACTGGGCTTCTGTGAAAACGGAGGCCTCGCGGCCAGGGTGAAGCGGGCGTTTTCACTAGGTTGGAATGAGATTTGTAAAACCACATTCGCTAGAAAAGGGTCTGTCTGAAATGCAGAGAAAATGGCTGAATAGCTGTTGTGTGCTTTGCCTCCTTCTTTTGAGCTAATACAAGGTTAGCTACAGACTTGATGGGAAACTAAATACACGGGATGGTTTTGTGCGCAGAGAACTTTAGTAACCGAAGGAATTAAAAATCAGAGCGAAAACACCATTATGTTCCACTAAGTCATGAGTGCCTGTCACGGAACGCGATGGAGAAAAATACACGCCAAGTGCCGCAATAGACATTGTCATAAGACCTCGTATAAAATCCTAGAGCCCTGTGCTGCGTGTGAGTAGGATTATTGTTCATCTGTATTATGGTCGCACATAGAGGCCTGCACCAGGATCACGCCCCTCTTGTGCGAGCCGTTGTGCGAACACACATAGGAAACAGTTTCTGCCCCCAAGAGCTGACACGCTATGTAATCTCGCCTTTTGTTTTCTGGGCGCTGCGTCTTTAAATTCCTACCTGCATGGGAGGTAGAGCTGTACTGTGCAGTCATTCCCCCGCTCTCTGGCCCAGTGATTCTCCAAACAAAGTGGCACAGCTCAGCACCAGGGCTTGAGAAGGCAACGTACCCTCGCCTGGTGGTCAGGGTGCACAACTGGGAGGTGAGAGAACTGGGTTCAGAGCCCTGCTCCACAGCAAGATGAGTGGGGATTAGAACCTGGGTTTCCTAGATCCTGAGTGAGCGTTCTTCCTACTGGGTATAAACAGGGCCAGATTTACCCCTTACGCGCCCCGAGGCACAGCATCTTCAGTGCCCCCCTGCCTACTGCTGACCTTCATGTTTTCCGTAAAAAATGAAACTTTTAACCCACGTTTCGATGCCCCTGGAACGCCAGCGCCCCTAGGCACGTGCCTCCTGTGCCTAATTAGAAATCCAGCCCTGGGTATAAATGGGGGGTGGGCTAGGTGTGCTCTGAGCACCCACCTACAGGATCAGGCCCTCTGGGTGAGGGAGCCAGAGGAACGCCTAGTTTGAGAATCCTGCCAGGGCTTAGGTGTCAGCCAGGGGGCTGAGCCGGGGTAGGAGTGAGGCAGCTTTGTCAATGGGCACTGGCAGAAAAGTAGCTTCCTAGGGGACTTCGCCAGCAGGGATTTAGGAACCGGTGGGGTTCGGGGGCAGCTGAACAGGGTGTTGAAGATCCACATTTTGGAGGTAGGCGCCTATGGCAGATGTCTAAGTCCCTTTGTCGCTCTGGCCCCTAGTGGCAATGGGCAGCGTGTGCTTTGCCTGCTGCAGTGGGATGCTGTAGCAGAGGAAATGCCCCCCACCGCCAGACAGTTATTTTAGTGGCTGTGAGGGTGACACTGAGCTTTCATTCACTTTTTAGCTTTGCTTCTCCCATTGGCAAATGGTCTGTTTGGGCAGTTCCCAGGGGGCCGGAGTTTTATCTCAGAGGGTAACCGGATCCACTAGCTATTTTGGGATCTAGGGGCTTTTACCCCCCCCAGTGCAGGGCGAAGAGGACATTAAAATATCCACTAACTGGGAGCAAGTTTAGTTTCTACTGAGCATGGCTGGAGTCCAAGGGGTGAGCGCCAGGGAATGGGGTCTGTACCCCAATAGCAATGCACTCAGGCAGCTGGAGCCCCAGAAAGTGCTAGCATAGGGGAGGACTCATAGCTAGCTAGTATATGCACCAAAAGACATGAAAAGAACGCTAAGGGTGCAAAGAGAAGCTACCCACGCCACCTTAGTTCTGCTTCCACGCACATATCCCGTAAGACAGGCTTCAACTGCGGGAGCGCAGACTACGTTTTCCCACATGGATCAGCATGAAGGTTTGAACTTAAGCCTCTCAGATCCACAGCACAGTCCCCTACTACATGAGCTAAAAGAGCAGCTCCTAACAGAAGTAGGCTGTTATCCTCTATGTGGACCAATTTCACAAGAGGGCTGTAACACACACACCTGACAAGTGAATCACACCACTATTTGCTAGCCAGCAACAGTAGAACCGTGGGTATCCAAAATCCATTGTTCTGTTCCCTGCTCGGGGAGGGGAGTGTTGTCAGGAGTTAGAGCAGCAATTAATAATAGGTTGGCCAAGTACAGGTGGCTCTGCGGGGGGGATGATACTTACCCTTGCGATATTAGACACCTGGGTTCTCTTCCCAACTGACATGGATATAAACAGGCCAGCAGGAAGTTTCGACTTGAAATTAGATGAAGGTTTCTAACCATCAGAGGAGTGACGATCTGGAACAGCCTTCCAAGGGGAGCAGTGGGGGCAAAACACATATCTGGCTTCAAGACTACGCTTGATAAGTTTATGGAAGGGATGGTATGATGGGCTAGCCTAATTTTGGCAATTAATTCCTCTTTGACTACTAGCGGTAAATATGCCCAGTGGCCTGTGATGGGATGTTAGATGGGGTGGGATCTGAATTACTACAGAGAATTCTTTCCTGGGTGCTGGCTGGTGAGACTTGCCCACATGCTCAAGGTTTAGCTGATCGCCAGGTTTGGGGTCGGGAAGGAATTTTCCTCCAGGGCAGATTGGCAGAGGCCCTGGGGGTTTTCGCCTTCCTCTGCAGCGTGGGGCACGGGTCACTTGCTGGAGGATTCTCTGTACCTTGAGCTCTTTAAACCACGATTTGAGAACTTCAATAGCTCAGACATAGGTTAGGGGTTTGTTACAGGAGTGGGTGGGGGAGGTTCTGTGGCCTGCGTTGTGCAGGAGGTCAGACTAGATGATCAGAATGGTCCCTTCCGACCTTAAAGTCTATGAGTCTTGTGACTTCATCTTACAAATATGTGTAAAGTGGGGGGAAGGGGGAGAGAGGATGATACATGTCTGCCGAATAGGGAGCTCATAAGCTTTCCATAATATTGAAGGGTGTGACCTACCCAGAGATACTAACAGCTGAAGGGATGACTTAAACTCATGGTCTCTGGGCTCTTAGCTCAGTGCACCTTCCCTGTGTCATAAATACTCTTGCAGGAAGGTTGCACCATAACATAACTATATTTCATAGAATCCAAAATGATAACACACAAGAATTCAAAAACAGAGCGAGATGAAGCAGGCTGCTCCCTAAGGCAGGCAGAGGCATAACTCACCCCTCCTTACGCTGGGGTGTCTGGCCTAGGTCACATGCTTCCTTACAGAGCCCTCCACCTGCAAGCAGGACCAGGAAAACCCCAGAGAATTTAAAGTGATAGAGCAGAATTCTAACACAATTTTCCATACACCATACCCTGAGGCTATAGGGACCTGTCTCTGCACAAGGAGAAATGGGTCTCTCTTTCTTCCTCCCTACACTTTTTCCCTCAGAGAGCTGGAAGAGAAGGATTTTGGATGTGCTGGAGCTCATGGTAATGGGACAGTCTCCTGAACTTAGAGACTAGCCTGCAAACTTGGGACAGATGGCAACACTAGTCCTGATTCACCTGCCAGTCTAGCCCAAAACACTCAACCCACCTTGCTGCAACACATCCTATCTCTAGCCAGCCCAGTGCCCCGGGCCTGGGTCAGCTCAGAATGTCCCCTGGAACCCAACACGTTCCACTTGTCCAACCCCCCGGTTTGGGCCAACTTCTGAAGCCCATCCAACCCGTCACAGTGCCCCTTGGCGGATGCCTTGCTAGTCACCTTCTGAGTGACCAGTAGCTGGTGGCTTGGGGAAGTGTCTTTGATTTTAATGGGTCTATCTGAGTGCTACGTGCCATGTCAGGGGTGGGGGCAGGAAAGCTTTGCATCTCATCCATGCGCAAGTCCACCTACAGAAAATGCCTGAATTCCTCTTGGGGAATGCCTGTCACCTGCTGTTTGAGAACATCCACCCCCCCCCCCCCACACACACACACACGCTGGCATTTCCTGTATTGGCTTTGTTGAAATGGAAAGGCTGTGAACTGGAACCTTGGGTTCCAGCACCACGCCCAGGAAAAACCACCCAGGCCAGTTTGACATTGCGGCTCCTGCCGAGCTGCTGCTGGGGGTTGTGAAATGTGTTTTTCCCCCGCTGCAATGGGGTTTGTTTTTGTAACATGCCCAGCAGCTTTCCCGAGAAGGATGCAAACGTCATTCTTCTCTTCGACAGGCCTGGTTCTCAGGCTGTGCTAGCACGCATGGCCCTGGCTTGCTGCTGCTCCCTCCCCCGCCTGTGCCCACCAGCGAGGGAACTGGCAACTCTGTGGTAAGCCAGCAGTGACAATGAACCATTGGCAGAGCCTTGGCAGAGCTCCTTGAACCGTGTGTGAGTTGGAGGTTGGCACACGGGGGTGTCTCTGCCGCCCAGACACACACACACAGAGGGTGCCAAGGTCAGGCTTGCTGCAGGAGACGGTTGGTGATCCAGGGCAGAGAAGGGCAAAGGATCACTGAGAACTGACTCAGTGAAATATTAAAAAAGGCGCTTTATTAAGTGAACGAGGCAAAAGCAATTACCTTGTGTAATAAATAAGGAGACAAAAAGGGACTTTGACCCACTGTCTCACAGGGCCTGGGTGGGGAGCTCCTGACTCGGCGCGCTGTTCATCACACAGACTCGGCCCCGTCCCAGCGCTCTGCCCATCCCGTTGCCCAGCCTGACGGCAGAGCGCCATCACTCTGAGCTGGCCGGGTTCCACCGGCACACGGGCCAGGGCGTTCGGATGCGAAGAAGAAAGTCTGAGGCAAAGTGGGGCACTTAGGTTAACTTGGCCATTTGTCTGTGGCTACCCAAAATGGGTCAGTGTTGTCACGCTTCATCATTCAGAGCACCCGGTGCCCTTCCAGCCCCCTCCACAGCCTGCCCAGCCTCACCTGAACCCCCACCAGCCACTCCCGTCTGCCTGACCTCAGAGACCCTGGACACCTGGCTCTCTTCTCCACGCAACCCAACTCCCATCCACCTGCTGGGACTATCTGGGGGAGCTTCTGAGGCGGCCTCTGGCCCCTGGAATCTGCTTCACAGCTGCCTCCTGAGAGCAGACACCTACCCGCAGTTGATGAGCTCTGCTCAAGTTCACAGCCCTGGCTTTTTGCTGCCCTTTTCTCTCTCTGCCTTCTTCCTCACGCCCCCTTCCCCACCACACTCACCTCCCCGCCTGCTCCCAGCCCCCCTTGTTACATCCCCCCCGCCCCCAGCCAAACTAACGAACAGCCCTGCTCGCTGAGTCGCGTGCTGAGCGTCATTATCTTCACACGCACACAACGAATGCTGCTCGCCAGCCCCCGCCTCCGCTGCATGGCCTCCTGGGCAGTTCCTTTCCTGCTTGCTCTGTACTGGGAGCTGCTAGGGCGAGGACCGGGTGATGTCTCCTGCGTGTCTGCACAGAGCTTGCCGCAACAGGGCCCCGTCCTGGCTCACCAGTGGGAGCTAAAACTCTTAAATAACACTTGGCACCAATGCAGCGTATTGCCTGTACCAAGCCCTGAACAAACAGCTGTCAACGGTTGTGACATCCCTGGGAGCAGGTCAGGGTCATTACCCCCATCGCACAGCCAGGGGAAGTGGCTTGCGCAAGGTTGCCTGGCATGTCAGTCAGCAGCCGCCAGGAATAGAATCCAGGTCTGCTGCCACCCTCACACCTAACCACAGCCCAGGAGCAGGGAAATAACCCGGCCTGGCCTAGTAATGGACATGGGCCCCGCCTGTGGGCTTGGTTGCCATGAGGAGCCCCCCGGGACACCTCGCTGCACCTGCCTGGTGGAGAGGAGGGAGTGCAGGGTGTGGGGAGGTGGGTGGCAACGGGCGGCGAAATCAGACTTTGAAAGGTGCAGAGGATGGAACCTTTACCCCAGCCCAGGACTGTGCCCCTCAAGCTGCTCCAGCACTGGGCTTGGGCCTTTATAAATGGAGCTGAAAGGCCCTTTCCCTTTGACCTCTGGCACTTCCAGCGGTAGGCAGAGCTCCGTACAGACCAGTCCCCAGAGTGGCAGTGCCCAGCTGGGTCGTTCCAGGGCACAGCTGTGCAGCTCTGGGCCACCAGAAGAGTGGCTGGTGTGACTCCAGCCTCGCTGTGTGGGCTTCCACCTCGGGAGTGTCACGGACAGAGATGCTCCCGGGATCACCCAAGATGCCCCCATACTGATTTCGGGGCCCCAGGAGGGAAAGAGCGTGCAGGAAAGGAGAGACAGCACTGCCCGAGGACAAAGGACTCCTCCTCACCTGGAGCCTGGTGTGGGGACATGGATACAGGTGGAGCGCACAAGAGGTGGGACTTTCACTGCCTTCCTGCTGCAGAACACCGGGCACGGAGCTCCATTAATGGACGGAAGGCGTACAGGTGAAGCTCGGCTCGGCTGCAAAGAGGGACACAAGGTCTCGCCGCAGGAACAGGAGGGGAGCCTATTTCAAGGGGCAGCAACAGCGTCAGCAGGAACGTGCGTAATGAGACTTTGGACAAGGGAATCTGTCCCTTCCGTGCAGGCTGGATGCATGTGTCCTGTACGAATGCATTACTGATCAACCCAAGGGTCAGCCCCAGCCACTGGCAGCGGGACCTGGCTGGGAGCTCGCGCTGCACACGCTCTCTTTTTTAAAAATCTCTCTTCTTGTTTCCAGGGTGGCTCTGGGCAGGGATTCTACAGGCTTCTCTCTGGGGCATAGGGGGTTACTCACCAAGCTGAATCCAAACTGGGTGGGTGGAGAACCATGGCCACTGTCCAATGACCGCTCAGTAGCCTGTGTGAGACAGATCATGGGCCAGAGGGAGGATGCCCAGGGGTTAGGGTGTTCACCTAGGACTCGGAACATCTGGCCCAGGGCCTTGGACAAGTTGCTTTAGGCTAGACTATTAGCCCATCTTTAGGCACCTAAATAGCTTTACAAGTCTTAGCCTCTCCCTGCCTGAGTTCCCCAGCTGAGACTCGGGGGTAAGGCCCTGCCCCGGGGTGTTGTGACAATAAACGCATCCACGTTTGTGAGGCTCTTGGCTACTCCGGTGATGAGGGTCCTGTTAGAACCTAAAAGACCAAATTCCCAACCCCCCCTTTCACAGAACCATCGATCAGCCCACGACCGTTTACAAAAACAACAAGGGTGGGCGCTCCCTCCTCGGCTTCTGGTACATAAGCTCGTAGGGGAATGGACACTGTCCCAAGCGCTTAGCTCAGGCCAGGGGGTCTACCAACTTGACTTTGTAGTGAATGAAAGCAGAGAGTCTCTTTGGCTCACCTGACTCCAGCAGCTGGGGCTTTAGGAAGCACACCCAGTAATGGGAGACTCTCAGTAAACTCAGGAGAGCTGGCCCCACTGGATAGCTAGAGCTGGGCTCCACCCCCCCCCTTGCAGCAGAGTCCAAGGACTGAAAGCGCGGGGGGGGCGCGCTTGCCCTGGCTTGGGGGGCCCCTGCAGGGCTGTACAATGGGGCACTTTTCACTCCCCAAAGAGGAAATAAAGAGCGAAGCGCCGCTTGGCCGGGGAGCTCCAGGGGCGCACGGGGGGAGAGGGGGGGGCGCTGTCCCTGCTGCGCCCCCCCCAGCCCCTGGCCCCGCGCCCCGGGGTAGCCGGGCCACCAGCGCAGAGAGCCGGGGAGTGGGTCCTGCCAAGCCGGGCACCCCGGGGCTGGCACTGCCCGGCCGGCCCCCGGGGGCGCAGGCGGCGGAGAGAGCGCCCCGCGCCGCGCACTTTCCTTTCGATTCTTCGAAAGCCGCGGCCGGGCCAGGGCTCCCGCAGCCGGCAGGGGGAGAGGCTCCGCGGCCGGGCCAGGGCTCCCGCAGCCGGCAGGGGGAGAGGCTCCGCGGCCGGGCCAGGGCTCCCGCAGCCGGCGGGGGGAGAGGCTCCGCGGCCGGCCGGGCTCTAGCCCCGGGGGCGCCTCCGCGCCCCGGCCGCAGCCAACTTGGGGCAAGAGTGTGTCGGGGCGCGGAGAGCCAGCCCAGCCCGCGGGCCGGCTCCCATTGGCAGGGCAGGGCCGGCTCCGCCTTCTCCCGGCCGGCCCCGCTATAAGTAGGTGCCGTGGCTGGCCGCTGCCTGTGCCGCACGCCGGGCACCGCTGGCCCCGAGCCATGGAGCGCTGGGTTTACGGCTCGCTCTGGCTCGTCTTCGCGGGCAGCCTCCTCCTGCGACTCTCCCGCTCCCAGCTGCTCCTGACTCGGGCCCTGCTGCACCTGGGGCTGCTGGTGCTGCTGCAGTACCTGTGCCAGGCGTGCCTGCCTCTGCCGCTCGGCGCCGCCCTCACCGCCGCCGGCTGCTTGGCCCTGGGGCGCGGGGCCCAGGGGCGAAGGCTCCCCGTGGTGGGGAAAGCCGTCTTCATCACAGGTGAGTGCGCCTGGCATCCGTGCCCAGGGCTCAGCCTCCCTCCTCCCCGGCGGTTAATGTTTAATCGGCCTGTTGTAGCTGGGACGCCTGCTTGTGCCAGGAGCTGGGTGAACTCGTCTCCGGTCAGCGCGTGCACCCGGCTGCAGTGCCGGGCGGGTGATTCCGTGTGTGTGTGTGCGTGTGCCCACGTCGGTGTGATGTCAACGGCATGCGTTCACACCAGGTTCCTGCACAAGGGCTCCGATGTCCTGTGGAAAGGGCCCACCCGGCCTGTGCAGCAGAGCCGTGGTTCTGAAGGCTCAACGTGAGATGGGCCGTGCGGATGCCTGCGGTGTGGCGTCCCGGATCTGCACGTGGCTTGGTCGTGAGGGCCGTGGTGATCCAGCCCACTGGATGGGCTGCTGCCAGGCCTGGGACGGAGGGAGGCAGGCTGCCCCTTGGAGCAGGATATGGGGGTGCGTTCGGGGTCCGCTTGGAGGCTTTTCTGCCATCAGAGGGCTCCCCTGCTGGTGGTGGTATAGCTCGACACCGGGTGTTCCTCCCAGCACCCAGAGTAAGTTACACTTGTATCGCATGGCCCCTGGCGGGTCCTGAGGGCGGGAGGTGGGGACAGTAGCTGGCTCCACTCCGTGGGCAAGGCCTACCACTGGCTGCCCCATAAAACACCTTCCTTCCACCTCCTCCTGCACTCGGCGATCTCTGCCTGGCCCAGCAGAACAGACAGTCGCCCCTTGTCCCGGAGAGCTGGACCTGCACGTAGAAGTGCTTCCCTGGCTGAAGGACTGCATGTCTACGACACAAAGAAAAACCCACGGCTGTCCCGGGCCAGCCGACTTGGGCTCAAGGGGCTCGGGCTGCGGGGCTGGTTCTTTGCTGTGCAGACGTCTGGGCTTGGGCCTGCGCTCAGAGACCCTCCCACCGTGGAGGGCCTAGAGCCTGGGCGCAGTCCGAGCCCGGGAGTCTCTGCAGCAATGAAACAGCCCCACAGCCTGAGCCTCACGAGAATTGTTCCTCGAAGGCGGCGTCTCCAGCGTGATGCTGGCACGCTGCCCCACAGCTGTATGGCTGGCTAGCCTGGGGCTGTGCCGCAGCCGGGGATGAGTCTCTGGCACTTCCCTCTTGCTCTCTGCAGCCTGGTGGGCTACTGGTACTACATGGCTGTGCTTACTTGTCTGACGGTGAACACCGTGAGATGCCCCTTTATGGGAGAAGGTGTGCACCAGTGTGGAGGGCAAGGTCATGGGAGCCTGGGCACCTCGGTCCTAGCTCCAGCGCTGCCCTTAGCTAGCTTTGTTAGTGAATCTCCTAGGGCCTCTGTTTTCCCTTTTGTAAAATGGGACCATTCATGTGCACACCCACCCATGCCCCTTGGAGAGTTCCAAGCCATCTATTGTAATGGCCAGGGCTTCCCTCTCCAGGGGCTGGCAGGGCGGGCCAAGGTAGCCCTCCATGAGCACTTCCTGGCTTCTTGGATCCTGATCCCTCCTGGAAGGAGCCCACTGACTGATGCAAATCACGATATGCTCCGACCGGGCGAGAGCCGTGGTCCGGGAGCTGGTGGGATGCTGAATGTTTGGGCGAGTACTTCCCAAGGGAGCAAGGCCCCTCTCCTTGCAGGAAGAGTGGAGTTTGCTCTTTGGCCGTTTCCAACAACGGCAGTCTGATGGGGTAGAGGTCCCGCAGTGTCTGGAGTGGTGACGGCCTTGCCAAGAGAAGAAGGTGGGAGTGGAGGAGAGAGGGGGAGCCTTTGGGAGGAGATGAGGCCAGAGGGACTTATCTGGGACGACACCTGTACTCAAGAGGGAGCTACAGAGCTTAAGGTGAGAGCTGACAAATGCAGCAGGTGTGAATGATTCAGCTGAGTGAAGGTCGAGGCGGCTGCAGATACAGGCCATGCTAGGGAGGGCAGAGCAAGCGTGTTCTTCGCTGAAAGCCGCCGTGCGTGATCTGCGTGGGCACATGGATGCTCGCCTGCATGTCTCTGGCGGGTCCCTTGGCATTGCCAAAGCGCCAGTGACTCCAGCTCTCCGATGCAGCGTGCTGACCTGGGATGCCGCAGAGCGTGTCGAGCAAGGCCTGTGTGTGGCACTGCTTATATAACTGGTGAGTCAGTGAGTGGAACGAGGTGTTCTTGCCCCAGGGCCTGGAAGGGACACTCTGCAGGCCTGCGGCGTTTGCTGCCATTTCCTTGAGGTTCCAGTTGCAGCTGGTGACCCGGGTCAGTTTGTGGCTGTGCCCTGGCCCGGACCTCTTTGCAGGGGCGGATGCCAAGTGCTTCATTCAGGCAGGACGGGCATCAAATCAATTTAGCATTTGCATAATAAGTGGCCCCATTCCCTGGTGAGTTAATTCAGGGCCCACTCCTGGCAAACAGGTTCCGGCTCTGCATGTGTCACTCCCTCAGCCAGAGGCACCCAGTCCCCAGGAAGAGGTGGGGGCCTTTGTGTGTCTGACCCGAGCCATGGAGAGCCATGTCTCTCCCCCGCCCCATGCCCTGGGGGCGGGGCAGCCTGAGGCAGAGGAGTGGGGCTCCTCTCTTCTTACACAATGCCGGCCACAGGAGCGTGTGGCGTGCACAGCCAGCCTCTGGCTAGCAGCCCTTGTCTTCGGCCCTCACTCGCTCAGGAGGTTCCCGTTGGGCAGTGAGTTCCACAAGTTACCTATGCAGTGTGTAAAAGCAGGATTGTCGCTACTGTGGGCGCAGCAGCGCCGGCCGGTGGTTCAAGTGGCATTCAGTTTATTTCCAGGAGTACCCCACTTTTTGGACCCCTGTTGCAGGCTGTGTGAACGCTACGAGAATCTGCGTTTTGCTGCTCGGTGTTGCCGCGTCATGCGCTGATTCAGACCGGAGCGGATAGACGGCGGGACTGCTTGTTTATAGAGCATTTTTAGAACACAATAGCTGTGTAACCCAATGGGAACGGGTGGTGAAAGCCTCTTCTACTGGCTGGTCCACAAAGCGGAAAGCCGTTCCTCCTGCAGCTCAAGTGGTACGGCTCTGAGCTGGGAATCTGCCAGACTCTAGGCCGTGCTGCTGATCTCTGGGGGATGTGGTTGGGGGAGGGCTGTCACTCACAGACAGATCTCTTTAAAACCGATTGTTTAAACCAGGATTGGGCAATTGTGGTAGCAGACTCCAGGGGTTCCTGTGGCCATCCCTCCTGCATGTTTGTTTGGGTCGTGGGGGCACCTGCTCGTGGGCGGAAAGGCAGGATCCACACAGGTGGGAGGGCAGAGCTGGCAGATGTGCAGGCAGGCAGTTGCTCCTGGCCCTAGTCGGGTTCCAGGCGCCCATGGGCGGCTGCAGTGTGTTTTGGGAGGCGAGCGAAGCTAGCGGCACCCTTCTGGGGCTGTCGCACCTCCTTGTGTTTAGCAGTTCTTAGTAACTTGTAAGTGGGGAGCACAGACCTCAGCCCTGGATGCGCAGGGAGCCCGGCTACTGCTGTCTCTGCTCCGAACGAGAAGGGTGTGATAGGATGGGACCGGCATAGTGGCAAAGGAAGCGTTAACTCTCTTGCCCTGGGAAAGAGCAGAGCTCTTTGCCCTGATTGCAAAGATACAGAGGGGGCAGGGAGAGAGGAGATCGTCCTCCCACTCTGGACAGGGGAATGGAAGCCCTGGGAACAACCACTCCTGCGAGACTCCTGGGAGCCCAGGGCAGGGCTCTGGGAACGGCTGAGCTGCTGCCCTTAGGGGCTGGCACTAAGTGGGCTCAAGCTAGCCTGCCAAAAAGAGCAGTGTGGACGTGGCAGCTCCGGCAGAGACTCGGACTCGACACCTGAGCTCAGCCCCGGATGGCCGCTGGGCCTGAGATGCTGCTTGATGGTCGTGGCGGCTGCGTCAGGACCCACCCAAACCGATGGCCGGTGAAATTCAGTGTTGATCGATTGCAAAGCCGTGCACGTTGGAGGGCAAACGGGAATTGCTCAAACACCGGGCAGGGTTTGAACCGAACCGCCAGAGGTGCTGGCCAAAGGTCCCCTTCAGTCTCCTCTAGCCACAGGCGGTTCACTAGAGCTGGCCCAGTCTGGATTCCGGCCAGGCCCCGAATCCAGCAGCAGCAGGAGCACGGATGGATGAGCCGCTGCTGTCAGCGGCTGGAAGGTGGGCAGACGTCCATTCGCATCCTCCTGGACACCTCCAACGTTCCCCATGGTCAATACAGAACATCCGTACCCTTGGTCATTTCCAGGGGCTAACTACTCTGTGTTTAAACATAAATACTCCGTATTTCTGGTTTTAATGTGTCTACAGGGCCGGTGCAAGGAAGTTTCGCGCCCTAGGTGAAACTTCCACCTTGCGCCCCCCCCACCCCCCCAGCCCTGCGGCAGCTCCCTGCACCCACCTCCGCCCTGAGGCGCTCCTCCCCCCATGGCAGCTCCCCCCCCCCCCCGGGAGCCATGCGGCAGCTCCCCACCCCAGCTCACCTCTGCTCCGCCTCCTCCCCGAGCACGCCGCCCCCGCTCTAATTCTCCTCCCCTCCCAGGCTTGCGGCACCAAACAGCTGATTGGCACCGCAAGCCTGGGAGGAGGGAAAAGTGGAGCAGCGATAGCATGCTCGGGGAGGGGACATAGCAGAGGTGAGCTGGCGCTGGGAGCTGCCGCACGGCTCCCCAAGCCGGGGGGGTGGGGAGCTGCCATGGGGGGTGGGGTTGTCTCAAGATGGGCAGGGTGGGGAGCTGCTGCAGGGCGCCCCCAAATCTTGGCGCCCTAGGCAACCACTTAGTTTGCCTTAATGGTAGCACCGGCTGTGTGTGTCTAGCTTCAACTTCCAGTCACTGGATCAGGCTAGACCTTTCTCTGTCAATTGAAGTCTGTTATTCAATATCTGTTCCCTGTGCAGGTACTTACACGTGATCAAGTCACCCCTTCGCCTTCTCTTTAAGCTAAACAGACTCAAGGAGCTCAAACTCTCACTTATACAGCAGGTCTTCTAAGCCTTTAATCAATCTTGTGGCTTTTCTCTGAACCCTCTTCAATTCATCAACATCCTTCCTGAATTGTGGGCACCAGAACTGGACAGTATGCCAGCAGCATGTTCCCCAAACTGGTGGTAATCTCTATCGTAAGATTTCACCAAGCCAGGAACAAATGTCCTTCCAAAATACTATACTAGTTATTACGAAGCCACAGACAGTCTCCCTCAGGCCTCGCCCCTCATGCACCACCCAGACAAACCAGACTTTATGATGAAAGGCTATTAAAACCAAAGTTCGTCGCATCTTAGGTTCTTCCAGTCCCAGAGAGGCACCCACTCACCCCAGGGCAATATGGACTTCAGGATCTCACCAAAAAAACCGCGCTGATGCCAATCCTCTAGTAAACTAACCTATTAATAACTCTTTTTATTACTAAAACCTTTTGTTTTAAAGTGAATCGTATATATTACAGTTGATTTCAGCGTCTGTAGATCAGTACAATAGCAGTGATGTTAAATTGGCTAGCTTGCAATATGTCTTTCTGGTTTACCCAAAAGAATGGTCCTCAGTCCATTGTTCAAAGCTTTCCTGGTTAGAAATCACAGTCCAGACATGTGGGGCAGGAATGAGGCTGGGAGATGATGTCACCTCCCCCCCCCCCCCCCAGTCCATGGCTCAGACACGGAGCTATGCATCACTTGCTGAAACATGGGGTTTCCATTGTCTCTGTGCTCTGAGGCGTCTTCAGGAGGGGTCCACTCAGGGGCATGCACAAGGGCAGGGGGAAAGCAGGGGCCTGCTCCCCCAATCAGTGGGGGCACAGAACTCCTCTGGGGCTGGGGTGGGGAGAGCGAGCTCCTCTGGCTGCAGGGGGCACAAAAAGTGCCTGTCCATATGCAGCCAAGTTTTTATTCTTGTGCATGCCCCTGGGTCCACTGGAAGAGTTGATTCTCCTTAATGCCCCATTGACACCTGACTGACATCAAGACTAGCCAATCTGTCTTGTGGGTGTTAAGCATGAACACAACATCTTTAGTAACAAGTATGTTTAGAAACCATAAAATTTCATATCTTCATACCCAATGACGGTTCACACATTTCCCTGAGATGTGATCTGTGGAACAGTGCTAACTTTTCCAATGATACCTTACAAGGCATACTTTGTACAAGATTTATCACAATTGTATAAGAGCTGTGACAATATTCGTGAAGACGGTCCCCTTCCTTTTTATACAGCCTCACAGCGTATACCTACCCAGGTCACCCTGTCTTCCCGTTTTAAATATTGGCATAACATAGCTTTCTTCCTGTCTTCTGACACTTCCCTTGTGTTCCAAGATTGATTGAAAATAAACAAATGAATCTATGAGCAAATTCATCCGGTTACATGGAACTTTAACTGACCTCCACTATATCAACAATGGGTGAGCGTAACCAGTGAAATAAGTGACCACAGGAATGGTAGGCCTTCCATCTCTTGGAGTCTTCAACACTGGATGTTTCTAGACCAAGCTTAGCCAATCACAAATTACTGGGTTCAGTTCAGGGGTACCTGGGTGAAATGTAATGGCCTGTGATAGACAGGAGGTTAGAGGATCTAATGATCTATTGTATTTAGATGGAATATACGGGCCCAAAGACTAACAGGTGCTAACAAGACCCTGCCACTGTCCAACATGACAACGTTAAACAAAGCTCAGGGGCTGGTACATGGAGATCTCTGCCTGCTTAGTCCCATGGCAAACCCAGCATTAAACGTCATTTAACCTTTTAGTAAAGATACAGAAGAAGGCAACCCAGTTCAAGTCTTTGAAATGTAAGGTGTTAAGTCAGGCTTCCGCCCTTGTTCCCTTTCCCTTGTAGCTGGAGAGAGCCTTTAGAAGGAAAAAACCTTTGTCTGACAGTCCTTTCGCTGGTGTAAAGATAGGAATAACTGTCCTGTTGGGGCAAAGATCAGAAATTAGTAGAGGCGGGCTGGAGCTGTTGGTTTTGTTGCTGCTGTTAAAGTCCGATCGCATTTCCTGCAAGACACAAACATGCAGAAGCCAAGAGAAAATGCAGCTTCTGTCTCTGGTGTCGACTCTCACTTATACCCTCATGGCTGGCGAAACACAGGCCTGGCTCTGGGATAGTCTGACGTGGGGCTGCCTCATTCTCTCCTGTGGAAGCTGTTCCGCTCTGGATTAGTAATGAAAGGGTGATTGGAGCAGGGGGACCAGACCTTGTGTCTCCTGCCTCCCTGAGGGCCCTAAACACCACGCTCCAGAGTCCTTCTTTCTGGCCGAATGACTAGTTCAGTATTTCCGGAACAATCCGAGAGTGACTGTATGAGACTGGTTCCGTAGCCCGGTGGTTTAGGAACCCGCCAGGGAGAGAAATAAAAAAATGTTGGGAAATCCCAACCTCCCCCACAGAATTTCAACATTGTTTAAACTACATTTTCCATCCAAAAATGCTGTCAGAAAATTCCTGAGCAGCTCTAGCTTCATGTTGCTTTGGGCCCCGACAGTCTCCTTTTCAACGTGCTCATTTGGCCTGACCTGGCCAGAGGATTTCACACCAACTCGGTTGCATCCATCCCAATAACCAGTGGCTGAGGTAGAGCACATCTCTTGGACAGGCATCCGGTCCTGCCGACGACCCTGCCTTGCCCAGCTGGCCCATGGTGAATGACCCTCACTATTTGAAAAAGGGCTTCTTTCCAGTCTGAACTCTGCTGACTTCAACTTCCACCCACTGGAACCTGCCTCCTGGATTGCAACCCTCTAGCGTCAGATCTGTTCTCCCTCTGTAGGTAATTATAGAGTGTGATCAAATTACTGCTTTACCTTCTCTTTGATACACTGCATAGATTGGGCTCCTTAAGTCCTATTTTTAAGTGCTCCGCTGAACTGTGTACTGAGCATTCAAGGATGTCATTAGCCCTCTTAGCCAGCATTGCACTTATCTACCATGACCTCCAAGTCCCTCCACATACACTGCTTTCCAGGATACAGTCCTGATCCTCTAAGTGTGGCATGTATTCTTTGTTCCTAGATATGTGACCTTGCATTTGGCCATATCAAAATGCATGTCTGAATGTACTCTATTTACCAGACAATCCCAATTGTTTTGTGTCAACGACCTGTCCTTGTGTAGTTTACCACCCTATCAATCTTTGTGTCAGTTGTAAAGCTCATATCATCTTCCTGATCACTGATAAAGGAATGAAATCTCATTGGCCTAAGAACAGGGTTCTGCTACAAATGTCCCATAACACATTTTCAGATCTATCCGATAGCATTATTATTATTATTATTTTAAAGTGACATTAACTGGATTAGAAACTGGCTAATAATTTAATCAAAATGTTACATCATGCTAAATCAAATGCCTCCCAGAAATCAAAGTTATAGTGTAATTGCAGTCACTGCTATCAACCAAACTTGTAATCTCATTTAAAAAAAAAAAAGATCTAAAGGTCACTTGATGAGACCTATCTCCCATGACACAATGTTGACTTCTATTAATTCTATTTGTCTCTAGTTCTCTATTGCTACAGTCCCACATCCGCCTGACATCCATCCCAGGAAACAAAATAGTGGAACCGCTATCTGGCCTGTCATTTTAAAGAGAGGCACAAAATCAACTAATTTTCTGGAACTTCCCCAGTTTGCCTACAATTATTCAAATCCAACAGTCCAGGCAGCCCCTCCCCAATTTTTTTAAAACTCATGGTGCAAGTTATCTGGTCCTGCAAACTGAAGAGCGTTTCGCGTTAGTAGATGCTGTTTAACATCCTCTTTAGTAACTGTTGGAAAAGCGTGTCCAGCAGAGATCCGAAACGTGGCTTATCGCTCAGGCCCAGATCCCCAAAGGGGCTCAGGCAGCGTCAGCTGCCTTGAAAATCCCAGTGCTGCACAGAACCTGAGCTCTGAGCCCAGGCTCGCCGTACGATGAACGGGGAGAGCACGGCACCTTAGATTGGGATCCCCCAAAGCCCTGCTGAAGCTAGCGCAGGGAGAGGGGCGTCCTTCTCAGAGGTGCCCTGCTCTGCTAGCAATCCCCTACCAGGAGTCAGGCTGCTTTGGTACCCAAGTTGTTCTTGCACGAAATAACTTAGGCACCTACCTAACTGTGCTCAAAACGCCTGAGGAGGGTGGGTGGGTCAGGGAGGGGTCTCCCTTATAACCTTTAGCCTAGTGATTAGGCCAGTCCCCCAGGATGCGGGAGTCCCCAGTTCAGTTTCCTCCCTCTGCCTGGTGAGGAGAAGGGACTTGACCAGGGGTCTTCCACCTCACAAATGAGCCCCCCTCACCACTGGGCGAGAGCGTCTCTCCCGCTCTCTCTGGCCCAGGTAATACTGAATTCAAGTGGAACGGCTTCAGCAAGAGAGACTGATGTCCGGGTATCCCATCGCTCAGTGGTTAGACTCCTGAGATGGGGGAGACCCCTTCAGACGGAGGAGGGCCGATTGTGGGGTCTCGCCCCCCCCCCCCCCGGGGGAGTGCTCTAAGCCCTGGGCTGAAGGTTCTGCTGGAGGCAGCTGGCTCCCCCCAGCTGTTCTGTGCAGAGTTAGGCGTTCTCCCCGCCCGAGGCCGGCCCTTGGAGAAGACAGGCGGAGGGATGCCCGTATTCACGTGGCTCGGGTGGGGGATAGGCGTCCCAGCGCCTACAGTGAGGCAGCAGCGCAGGGGTCTTGAGGTAGGTGCCTAGGGAACCCTTCCAGCAGAGCCGTAGTTGCCTACAGGGCTGGGTAGCGGCTAAGCAGGGGTTTCAGGGATCATCTAAAATTGCGACACAGACCAGGGCAGAAAACATTAAAAAACAAACACTGCAGCAGCCCCTTGAAGACGGTGCCCAGGGAAACTGCTCGTCCCTAGACCTGGCCCTGCTTGGGCACCTACGTCCATTTGTGGATCACTCTGACCCTTCCATCTTTTCTGCGTCGTTCTGACGATTCTACCTTCTCCATCTGGCAGACGGGGGGGGGAGAGGGGCCTGGCAAAGAAGCTGTGGGGTTTATGCTGAACTGTTTGGGGGGTTGCTACAGATTGTTGGTGCCCTCAATAGCTGGTGCCCTGAAGAAAGGCCTGAGCGGGCTCTGGAAGTGGTGGTTAATGCTTCCTGGCATGGGAGACAGGCCAGCAGCCTGCAGTATCTCTGGAACATCAGAGGGGTGGCATGTTAGTCTGGGTCTGTGAAAAGCGACAGAGCCCTGTGGCACCGTACAGACTGACAGGCGTATCGGAGCGTGAACTTTTGGGGGGGGGGGACACCCGCCTCCTCAGACGCGCGTGGTGGAAATTTGCATGAATACGTATGCAGGAGTGCTCGTTCCATCATTTCCCCACACCAGGGGCTCTTGCACCGTCTGAAACATTCGGTCCCAGCGGCTGTAGGAGACAGGAGGCTGGATGGACTCTCGGTCTGATCCCCGACAGCTGTTCTGAGGGATGGTAGCGTTCAGTGCTGCCTCAGTTTCTCTAACACTGCTATTTTCCTTGTATGGCCCTTCAGAATTACCCATAGCAGCCCTGGATCATTTCCCCTTCTCGGTCCCCCTTTTCGGACACCGCTCTAATTTTGGAGGGGCTGCCCCAGGCCTCCCCAGTCCCTCCCAGGAGGTGAGGCCACAGGGCAGCACTAGAGATGGACTCTAGGCACCCTGCCCCCAAGCATCCAGGTGACCCCCCCCCACCCGTAGAACCAGCCCTTTGCAGCACGCTCCCCACCTCAGCCCATGGAGAGGGAGCTAACGCTGGCTATGCCTCCTGGTCCGATCCTGTGGCTGTTCTGTTTCAGCTGCTCGGGTCAGAGGCGCTGCTCTGCGCCTTCTCCCTCCACGTGGGCCATGCCAAGAATTTGTTCTCTCCAGCTCGAGTTCACCTCGCCCATTTATCACTCAGTGCTCCAGACTTGAGCTGCGGCCAGGAGGCGCTGGCTCTGCGGCTCCCCCACAGACACACGCTCTTTTGTTCACCTGTTTCCCCTTCCCAGAATCAAACCTGACACTGGAGATCCTCTTCCTCCGTGTGTTCAGTGCCTGGCATCTGCATGGCCTCTCTGCCCCATGCCTGGCAGTCCCCCAGACTCGCTGCCCCTGAGCCATTCCCAGGCTGCCAGCGAGGGGAGCCCGAGATCGCCGGGGCCCGAGAGTGCACGTCCAGGCCCTGCTGTTGGTCTGTAAGCCTCGGCCTCAGCCCAGTTTGCCTGTTGCTTTGCCTCCCGGCTGCATTGGGGACGGGAGGTGATGCTGAGCGTCCTAAGGGATTGTGACGGAGCACTGGCTGTTTAGAGAGGGGAGCAGCGGCTGCTCCAGGCACCAGCACTCCAAGCGTGTGCCTGGGGCGGCAAGCCGCAGGGGGCGGCGTGCTGGTCCCTGCGAGGGCGGCAGTCAGGCAGCCTTCAGCGGCATGCCTGCGGGAGGGCCGCCTGTCCTGCAGATTCGGCGGCAATTTGGCAGCGGGTACGCTGAAGCTGCGGGACTGGCAGACCTCCCACAGGCATGCCGCCAAATCCACGGGACTGGGGACCTCCCGCAGGCATGCCGCTAAATCCACGGGACTGGGGACCTCCCGCAGGCATGCCGCTAAATCCACGGGACTGGGGACCTCCCGCAGGCATGCCGCCGAAGGCAGCCTGCCTGCCATGCTTGGGGTGGCAAAAAAACTAGAGCCACCTCTGGGAGGCCCTGGATTAGTCAAAGGTGTAACCTGCAACAGGCTCGCTGCTGGAGCCTGGAGGGGCCTTTCCTGGATGGCTCCATCTGGGGGGAGGCAGGACAGTCTGGGAGGGTGATCTCCACCCATCAGTTTTAGGATCTGTTCAGTTACTGGCCACTTTGCCAAGGGCTAATGTGCATCCGAATCTTCTCTGCATTGGCAGAGGGTCTCGAGAGCGCTAAACTTTTTGGTTTGAGAATATTCCTCCTCCCCCAGCCTGGATTGCAGAGGGTCAGTGGGATGGAAGCTGCCGGCTTTTCCCTTCACCATCCTGCGATGCAGCAAGGTTCAGTCACGGGCAGCAGGAGGGTGTGTGGAGGGGTGCACGTCAGAGGAAGCATGGGGGACCAGGAGTAAGGAGGTCTGTGCTCTTTAGTTTTCACCAAGGCTGCAGTAGCTGCCTTGCAATAACTTGACATCTAGGAAGAGGGGTGAGCCAAACGGCTGGCACGTGAGAGGCAGGGCAGGCTGACCCCGAGAGCAGGTGCTTCATGAGTGAAGTGCAGGAGTACAGTCTGGGTGTGTGTCTGCCAGGACAATAGTTGAAGGGTTAGGCATATGCACGGAGTCTTGATCCACACGGCTCGGACCTGCTTACTCAGGCCAGGTGTCTCATTAGCACCAGCATTGTCTCTGGACACTCGTCCCTGTATCAATCCCAATATTGCCTCTTTCCCAGGTGGCTAGAGCAGGACTCGGTTTCGCTTACCACGGCAAACTGTAATCCCGAGGAATAAACACCTCACTGGGCGTGTCTGCCGTCCTGGGCAATCGCAGACGAGGGCGTACAGGTGTGTGCCAAGGGAGGGGTTTATTCCAGCCAACAGCCGGCGCCGGTGGAATGGAACAGGCGTGGGAGCTGCCCAGTGGGTTAAAGAGCAAATGCAGAACACGACACATGGAGGCAGGTACAGCTGATGCTGCATGACTCATGTCTGAAGGCCCCTGGGCTGTTACCTCCTCGGCCCTGGGCACAGCAGCAGCGTGCGTGGCTCCATCGGCTCTCTCTCCACAAGTGCCCACGTTTTTCTTTGGTGGGTCCTTCCAGCTGGAAAGGCCTGAGCCTGGATTTTGCCTGTGTCTGTGTGACTTGCGTGGCCCATCCTTAGCCTAAAGTGCTTCCTCCTGCCGTTGGTCACCCCTGTGCATTCCCCCATGGCTGCCATCACTAGGACGTTCTCCCAGGCTGGGGGCTGCCTGCTTGGGGACCTGGCGTGTTTCTCTAGCAGCAGCAGCTGTCCATTTGCAGTAGGTCTGAGTGACCTGTTCTGGGATGAGCTGGGCAGTGAGGGGAGCCCCCCCAGGGTAAATGAGCGGGGCAGCCCGCAGGGCTGGTAGAGAGGACCTGCTTCGTCTGGGGTGTCCTCTCCAGAGGATGCAGCTGGGTGCTGCATAGAGCAGTGTGTGCTACGGGGCAGGCTGCCCCCAAGCCAAAAGCAAATCCGGCAGTAGGCGGCAGGCTGGTCACAGGCCCTTCCCCGTACCGCTCCCTGCAGGCCCGGGGCAAGCCGGGCGCTGAGCTGCCAGGGTTTTACTGCACAAGAGCCGTCCGATCACAGCCTTGCGCAGCTGTGGAGGAAGCGGTCAGTGTGGCCGGGCTGCGGCCCGGTCAGCTCCCTGCTCCTGGGCCGTGTCTCAGGCTGTCAGCGAGCACTCACCGGGTACGGGGCAGGGAAACGCCCGCGCTGGCCCGTGTCCGTGGACTTGGGCTCGGGGCTACAGGCTCTTGAATTGCAGCACAGACGCCCGAGCTCAGGCTGCAGCCTGGCTACACCTGCAGTTTGACAGCCCAAGCCCCGTGAGCCTGATCCGCTGACCTGGGCCAGCCTCAGTGTGGCCGTACCCAGTATGCTTCCAGTGGTGTAGCCGGGGTCTAAGTGTGGGGGGAGCAAACATAAAAAAGGCGCCCCCCCCGGCTCCTCCTGTTTTTCCCCCCCCCCCCCTCCCCAGATTAACCCCGGGGCCCGGCTCAGGACTCCTGTGGGCTTCCTGGGGGTGCGGATACCTCCATCCCCCCCATGGTCCCGGGAGAGTCTCTCCTGCCCAGCCCGCTCTGCAGGTGTCCCTCGCCGGACTGCGATGCCCGGCCCCACCCGCGGGGTCCCGTCCTCCCCGCCCCGGGCTCCAGGTTCCTGCGCCGCGCCAGGGCCCCCCGTCCAGACAGCGCAGCCTGCGCCCCTGCCCT
Source organism: Malaclemys terrapin pileata (assembly GCF_027887155.1). Classification (NCBI taxonomy): domain Eukaryota; kingdom Metazoa; phylum Chordata; order Testudines; family Emydidae; genus Malaclemys; species Malaclemys terrapin. The sequence continues at coordinate 38,813,862 of NC_071518.1, forward strand.
GCGGGCCCAGCCCCAGGGAGCCCCTCACCCGGTGAGGACCCCCCAGTGCAAGGCACCGGACCCCCGCCGTTCACCTTCTGTCCTGCGCCGCCGCCTGTCCCCGGCCGATCCCGGCCCCGCGCTGCTGGCGGATCCTGGCTCTGGCTCCAGCTCAGGGTGGGGAGCACTTGGCCGCCGAGCCCTGAGCCGCCGCAGGAGGTGGCTGCGCCCGTGGCGATGTTGGGGCTGCATGGGGTGCGATGGCCGAGGAGCCGGCCCCCTCGCTCCTCCAGCCACACCTGCCGCCCCCCCCATGACTCCTCCAGCTGTGCTGCCCCCAGCGCCGGCCCGGCAGGCGCCGCTTTTGGGGAATGTGCTGAGGGGAAGCGGCTGCTTCCCTTGCACCCTGCTAGCTACGCTACTGTATGGTTCACGAGCTGCTGAGTAAACCATTGCTGGGAGTGGCCGCCACCGAACGAGCGGCCTGCACGACGGGAGTCCCATCTCCTGGGCTGATGTCCGAGGCCAAGCACGGGCACCTGCTGGGAACTGTGGTTCAAAGGGGGCTAACCTAGCATTCGACGCAAGCTGCAGATTGCTTGTCCGGTTCTGATCCAGTTCCATACCAGGGGTGTTCGGACTGGGAGGTCCGGTTCGGGCCAATCCCTAGTGACGCCACCTGCACTCCTTCACTTGTCTCACTAGCTTACCCCTCCTCTGCTGCTTGCACTTATTGGTGATGTGCAGTTTTGACACCAGGTTGTGGTGCTGGTGAACCAGGTTCCGGTTCTGTGCTGGGGGGGAGGTCGGGCGTGGGGGCTTTTGGAGTAAGAGCAGAGCTCGTGTTGAGCAGGGAGCTCTGGTTCCTTGAGCTCCCCTCTGAGGCCAGGCTCCATTCTGCGGGTAGTAGCCACCGAGCTCCCCTCTTGGGGGGGCGGGGCGGGCTGGGGCTCTGTTCCGCGTTGGTGATGCTCCCAGAACCTCCCAGGCCCCCTGCGACGCAGCGATTCCCTCTGTCCCCGGGACGGTTCCTCTCTCCCCTGTGAGCGCCTGGTTATTCCCTCAGGGTTAAGGTTTGGGAGGCTGGACGGACACTCCAGCTGACAGCAGTACAGAGGAGCCCTGCTTTGTTCACCCAGCCTGGCTCCCTTCCCAGCCCCTTGCTGGTCAAATCCACAGCTGCCCAGTCCATCCGCACCAAGGGGCATCCACCGACTTGCACGCTTCTAAATAATATGACCAGGCTTTCCTCCCTCCGCGGAGACGTTCCTTGCCTGGGTTTTGGTGGTTTGGTTTCGGTTTCACCCAGTGCCTTGCATTTGGGCACAGAACGTTCACTCTGGCCCACAACCAGCACCTCCAGCAAGTACACCGTAGTGTGGAATGATACTAGTGCAACCTTGGCATTCTAGCCCGGTTCTGAGACTCCTCTGACCCTTAGCAAACCTTGAACACCTGCTGTGCCGAATTGGAGTCCGAAGGCCAATGTCTTCAGAAATGCCCGCTGACTTGGGTTGTCTGTCTCCTCGCTGTTGGCTTTAGACCCCCGGGTTCCTCAAGCTGGGCACCCAAAATCAGTGGGTTTGGGGAGCAATCTTATTTAATCGTTTTATTACTGACGTTGGCACAAAAAGTGGGAGTGCGCTAATAAAGTTTGTGGATGACACAAAGCTGGGAGGTATTGCCAATATAGAGAAGGACCAGGATATCGTACAGGAAGATCTGGATGACCTTGTAAACTGGAGTAATAGTAATAGGATGAAATGTAATAGTGAACAGTGCAAGGTCATGAATTAGGGGATTAATAACAAGAATTTTGTTATAAACTGGGGACGCATCAGTTGGAAGTAACAGAGGAGGAGAAGGACCTCGGAGTATTGGTTGATCACAGGACAACTATGAGCCGCCATTGTGATATGGCCGTTAAAAAAGCTAATGCGGTCTTGGGATGCATCAGGCGAGGTATTTCCAGTAGAGATAAGGAGGTGTTAGTACCGTTATACAAGGCACTGGTGAGACCTCATCTGGAATGCTGTGTGCAGTTCTGGTCTCCCGTGTTTAAGAAGGATGAATTCAAACTGGAACAGGTACAGAGAAGGGCTACTAGGATGACCCAAGGAATGGAAAACCTGTCTTATGAAAGGAAACTTAAAGAGCTTGGCTTGTTTAGCCTAACCAAAAGAAGGCTGAGGGGAGAGATGATTGCTCTCTATAAATATATCAGAGGGATAAATACCAGGGAGGGAGAGGAATTATTCAAGCTTAGTACCAATGTGGACACAAGAACAAATGGATATAAACTGGCTATCAGGAAGTTTAGACTTGAAATTAGACGAAGGTTTCTAACCATCAGAGGAGTGACGATCTAGAACAGCCTTCCAAGGGGAGCAGTAGGGGCAAAAGACATATCTGGCTTCAGGACTAAGCTTGATAAGTTTATGGAGGGGATGGTATGATGGGATTGCCTAATTTTGGCAATTAATTCATCTTTGACTACTAGTGGTAAATATGCCCAGTGGCCTGTGATGGGATGTTAGCTGGGGTGGATCTGAGTTACTACAGAGAATTCTTTCCTGGGTGTCTGGCTGGTGAGTCTTGCCCACATGCTCAGGGTTTAGCTGATCGCCATATTTGGGGTGGGGAAGGAATTTTCCTCCAGGGCTGATTCGCAGAGGCCCCAGAGGTTTTTCGCCTTCCTCTGCAGCGTGGGGCACGGGTCACTTGCTGGAGGATTCTCTGCACCTTGAGGTCTTTAAACCACAAGTTGAGGACTTCAGTAGCTCAGACATAGGTTAGGGGTTTGTTACAGGAGTGGGAGGGTGAGGTTCTGTGGCCTGCGTTGTGCGGGAGGTCAGACTAGATGATCAGAATGGTCTCTTCCGACCTTAAAGTCTCTGAGTCTGAGTGCTGGCCTGGCTCCACTGCACCTTCCTGGGGAGGAGCGGCGTTGTTTTCAAAGCCAACAGGACAGCCAACAGCTTCCGCAAATCTGTGCAGGGACGTCCCACTGGGAGCTGCTGGCCCCCAGCTGGGGGTGCTGAGCCCTTGAAACCTGCTCTGCCTGGTTGTGGAAATCCAACTCTGTTCAGGCCTCCATGTGCCTGTGTTCTGCGATTCCCTCGCTGCGTAATGATAGGGTTACCATATTTGAACATTGAAAAAAGAGGACACTCCACGGGGCCCCGGCCCCGCCCCAACTCCGCCCCTTCCCCTCCCCCGCCCCACCCCTTTCCCCGCCCCTGGCCCCGCCCAACTCCGCCCCTTCCCTGCCCCCATTCCAACCCCTTCCCCAAAGTCTCCGCCCCTTCCCCTGAGCACCCCACATTCCCCCTCCTCCCTCCCAGCCACACGAAACAACTGCACCAATTCTAAAGTCAGGCACTCCACTAGTATAGACTCCCATGACTTTAATGAAGCTGCTCAGTGGAGGATCTGCCCCAGCGCTCCGTTTTTGGGAGCGGTCAGGACACGCAGCTCACACTGTTCTGTTTCCCAGCTCCCCAGATGCCTTGGAGCACCCAGTTCTCCTCCCTGCCGGGTAAAATCCCGGACATTTTGAGCTATTTAATTCTTTAATTCTAAAACGTAATTCTTTATATGTAGTGAGTCCTTTCCTTTCTTCAGTTTTCTTTCTCCTCATGTGCCCACGCATACTTCTCTGCAGATCGCATTTTTCTCAGCAGTGGTTGATTGCTCTTTAAGAAGGCATGAAAGTCTTTACAAGAAGTTTGTCTGAAGTTGTACTGTACAAGTAGAATTCCTTTCAACGACTCAACATTCAAGTTGGTCCTTTCCTTTGTCCACTGGCTTTGCATCAGTGAAAAAATTCGCTCTACATTTGCATTGTGAGAAGGAATAGCAAAGAAAAACTGTGCAATCTTTAACAGTTCTGAATGACACTCAATGTTTTTGGATTTCTCAAAATATTTGGTCCACTTCTGGTGTGCTAGCAAATTACTGAACTCTTCATCACTGTTGCAACTTTCTGTAAACTTCTTCAGGTTGCTGAACTGATCAAAACACTTCACGTCATCAATTTGCATCCCCTTATCGGTCAGGTACTTGATACAAGGTTCCACATCACTCCAATTCGGTGTCTCACTCAGGGTAATCCACCTGAAACAAGAGAAGTCTTCAAGGGGTCTAAGCCACATCTCCAAATATTCTAAGCATCTGCTGTACATATTATTCACTTCAGCACAGAATTTGTCACACTCTTCATCAATTCCTTCCATGCGCTTTTGTGCCAGTAGTCCCTTAACTTTCAGGGACATAAAGTTGTGAGTCTTGCGTTCAAGAAGGATAGTCTGAACCGAGTTCAAACTGTTCAGCACTTCCACAACAGAATTGCTTTCCCTTTCGATTTCTTGGATGTAAGTTTGGAATACACTCATGAGTGAATGCATGTGCCAGAGGTAAATCTCACTTAATTCATACTCAAAAAATGTCTTAAGCACTATGGGTGGTTTGTCCTGTGACAGAAAGAATGACTTCAAGGCTGGAAACATCTGTATCAGCCTTGTAATGCCCGGAAATAATGACAGCCATCGTGTCTTGCTATGAGAAAGCAGCTTTCTGTATTCAACATCAACAAACTCACAGTACTCCTTCAGTCGCTCAGTTCGGACAGTGTAGATATGAAAGTACTGGTAAATTTTAAAAATAATGTTCTCAATGTCAATGTTCATTCTTTCTGCTGCATGGTGAACACAGTTGTTCAAAATGTGTGCTGGGCAACCCACACCAATTAATGTTCTCTTCTGCAACAACTTCTTTAAGTTTGCAAACACGTTCTTTCCATCTTCATCACGCCGGAGTCCTCCAAACATTGTATTGCAGTTGTCACCTGTAAATGCAATACACTTCTCAAACAAACCATTTTTTTCAAGCGTTTCTTTTACGTAATGAGCAATTGTGTCGGCAGTCTCATTAGGTGTGTTCTGGACCTCAATCAAACTTGACTGCAAACCGCCATTCTTCCAGTTGAAATACTGAATAATTACTGGAAATATTTTCACTGAACCGTGATTGCTTCCATCTGTAGCAACTCCACAGTAAGCTATGTCATTTTCTTCAAATGTTTTCAGAACAACATCAACAGAATGTGGTGCAAGCACGGAGATAACAATTGCTTCTGTCTTGGTTCTAGCACTTGAAAATTTCCGTGCCACTTCAGAATCAGGGAATGTCTTCTTCAACAAGACAGATGTGCAATCCATTGACTTAAAGCTATTATGATGCTTAACAGTGTGAAATGCAAACGCACCCTCTGCTGCAGTAACAGCATCCTCTGATTCGCTGCCTGGTTTTACAAAATAATCTGTCAATTTTGTTGATGAGCTCTCTCCTTGAACTGCTTTTTTGTGCTTGTCTGAGTCCACATGAGTTTGTAAATCATTAGCACCTTTATTTTTCACAGAGATGTAAGTACCAGGTCTACATACCATGCACTCAGCTTCCCATTCATCTCTACCACTTCGAAAACATGGGAACTTTGTCTTTAGTTCTGCAGTGAATTTACACTTTCGTTTTGGCATTGTGTTTGCTCCTAGGACCAGGGGCAGCCAGGGTCTCCACGTGCTGGGCCCGCCACAAGGCAAGCTCAGTGGCTCCCATTGGCTGGGAAAAGCTCCAATGGGAGCTGTCGGAGCCAGCCCCTGCAAGTCCTGCCCCCACAGCTCTGATTGGGCAGGTATTTCGCAGTGATCCACCACACTGCTGTGTCTCATCACAAATGGGGAGCTGAGTGCCATACAGCACACCCCAGCCCCAGGAGCTCTGATCCACTTGCAGGCAAGGCAGCCCGATGCCCATCGCAGCCAGAGCTCTGATCCCTCTGCACACTCCTGCCTTTTTCACACTGCCCTCCCTTCCTCCCCCACCAGTCAGTGCTTTTTGGCGACTCCCCGGAGCAGCTCCCCCAGCGCTGCCCCCCACCTGTGCAATCAGCGGCGCATGGTACTCCCAGCTTTGCTGGCATCCCTGGCTTACCTTAGAGCAGGCTCTGGCGACTGCTGCTGCTCCCTGACTCTTCGGCTCTGTTTAAGAGCCGAGCTGCCCTAGTGCTACCGGCTTCAGGCACTTCTCCTACCTGGGCTCCAGCTGAGCTGCTCCTCCCAGCTCAGACTGTAAGAGCCGAGCTGCTGGCTTCGGGCAGCCCTCCCCTACCTCAGGACCCAGAGCTGGCTGGACACGTCCCTTCCCCAGCTCCAGCCGAGCTGCTCGGCTCCGCCCCCTCAGACTTACAGAGCAGAGCTGCAGGAGCCAGCGTTACCGGCTTCAGGCAGCACCCCCCCTGCCTCGGGACCTTGCACCGTGGGAGCAGCTCAGCTGGAGCCGGGTAGGAGAAGTGCCTGGCTGGGGGCTCGGGGTCCGGAGGCTGCCTGAAGCCAGTAGCGCTTGCTCAGGCAGCTTGGCTCTGTAAATCTGAGAGAGGAGGAGTGGAGCAGAGCCACAGGGGGAGAGGAAGTGCCGGCCATTTTCCCGGACATGTGTGGCTTTTCAGCAATTCCCCCCGGACGGGGGTTTGATTGCTGAAAAGCCGGACATGTCCGGGAAAAAGAGGACGTATGGTAACCCTACGTAATGAGTGCCATTAGCCGGTGGCCGCCGGGTCCAAGCTTCCCTGTCCTCGCGTATGCCAGGGAGCTACCCGCAGCAGGGGTGGCGATTTTAGGCCCCAGTTCAGCAGAGCTTTTTACTCACGTGATGCAAGCATCAAATTCCAGCGGAGTCTGGCCCTTCTGGCAAGGCCTCGTTCGGCACCCGCTCCGGGCAAGCTCCCGCACAGGCGAATCCCAGCTGTCTTTGTTCGCTGAGCCATCCGCAAACAGATGAGCCACGGCAAAGCCCGAGACGCAAACCCCCAGAGAACATGTTGGGTTTCCAGGAAAGAATGCAGCTGGCAGGGTTTTTGTTTATTTCCTTTTACAAAACAGATTCTCCAGCCTCTGAGGACAGCACCAAGAGGCCCTTGGTGTTTATTGTAAGCCAGGTATGATGTCCAGGGACAGCGTCCTCTGTGCAGAGCCCTCACTCGGATGTGTCCAGAGGGGGAATCGAAAGCCTCGCAGTGTGGGGGTGAACACTGCTGGTGTAGGGCAGGCCTGCCCCACAGCCCCCTGCGATTCCGGTTCTGAGCTTCTCCCTGCCTCAAAGCAGGCAAGCCTTGGGGTGACTCTCGGCAGCAAAAGGAGCTCCTGGGACCCGAGGGTTCGCTTCATTTCATTTCGGATCTGATGCGGGGTTTGAATTTGGGGCTGGAAGCACAAGGGCAGAGCATTACCCACCTGCCCCTCTTCCCCTCCCTCCCAGCTGCACCTCTCAGTGGTTCCTTAGGGGGCCTATGCCCAACCCTGTCTGCCCCATGTGTGTAGTTCACCCCCTACATGTGCAGGGGTGGGCCTGCCCCCCCAGCCTCCACTCCGCACTGGGCGCGCTTAGAGCGTCCGGGCAGGAGCTCAGTCTGGGAGGAGCCCAGGTGTGACTCAGCAGAGCACTGGGTCTGCCAGGGACATTGGGAGCGCCTGGAGGACAAAGCCTGGCTCGACCAGGCCAGCAGTGGGGCGTGGTGCAGACAGTCCCTGGCGTTTTAGTGCTCACTGGGCTGGCTGGGCAACGTGGCCCTGGGTAGGACCGAGCAGGGAGGATGGCCTAGTAGGCAGGGCACTAGTGTGGGAACTTGATCGACCGGACTTCAAGTCACTGCTCCGCCACAGGCTTCCTGTATGACCTTGGGCCAGTCACTTAGTCTCTCTGTGCCTCGGTTCCCCTCTGCACAGTGGGGAGGCGGGCGCTGCCCTGCCTCCTAGGGGTGTGGAGGGTAAATGCGCTGATGCCCCAGGGGCTGCTCTCTCACAGCCGCCTGCAGAGGGCTGGCTGGGCTGGCCCCACCTGGAATCCCAGTCCCACTGAGTGCCACGGAGGCATCTCCTGCCCTGGCACACCCCGTCTGTTGGAGTAGTGTAGGGCTGATTACGCTGGGCCTAGAGTGCTCCTGGGTGGGGGAAATTTCCCCAGTCCCTGTGTAGCTGCTGGGTCAAGGGGAGCACAGCCCTTGTATGGAAAGAACCCCTAGATGTGGGGGGGGGGCCTGGTGCCTCACAGCGGGGGAAATGGCTGCATGACCAGAGATCCCCGGTGAGTGGTCTGTGGAGGGCCACCGGTGAAGGCAGAACCGCTGAGCTGCATGGGGGCTGTGGGTTTAGGCCCTGCCCCCAGTCACGACTCTGTTTCCTGGGGTGCTGACGACTCCCCTGTGACACCCCCGGGATCTTGGATGGCTCGGCAGCGTACCTGGCTGCACCGCCCCATCAGGGAGAGCAGGGCCCGTTCCTGCAGCAGGGCAGAATTCACCCAAGCGTCCTGTCCCGTTAGAGAGAGCTGCGCTGGCAGGAGCCTTAGAAGCCATCTACTGGGACTCCTGGCTCTGCTGCAAAGAGCTGTCGCAGGAGGCCGAGGACCCCAGAGAGCTCCAGCTCCCCCTTCCCTCCCCTCCACCTCCACCTTGGGTCTTGCCAAGCAGCCGAAAGCCATTGCTGGGCTGTGGAACAGGACAGAAGTCACGCCTGTGGCTGTCTAGGCGCTCGCCCGCTGGGTACCGCTGCCGCCTGGCTGCAGGTCTCTTGGGCACAGGAAGGTGCAGGCAGTCATTGGCAGAGCTGGGCTTGGAAACCGGCTGGAGCTCCTGGCTTCCTTCCTGCACTCTGGTCACAGCCAGCCAGTTGGAGAATCTCCATAAAGGTCAAGGAGGCCCGCGGGGCAACGGGGAAGAATCCAAACCAGACTATCCGGTCTGAAGGTGACAAAGAACCAAGAACACAAACACCAGCTTCTCGGCCTCCCCGGGGCTAGGAAAGGACCTTGCAAGGTCGCGGCGCTCTTGCTTCAACTCCCTCGCGGAATTCCGATACTGCTTCTCTTCGAGCACTAGCCACCAAGCTCAGAGCACGAGCCAAGAGCGGCTTGAAACCCAAGGCAAAGCTGCAGCACACAGGTGGCCTCTGCAGATGTCTCTCGGTGGGAAGGATCCCTGCTTGGGGCCAGGGTAACGCCGTGCGGGACCTGCCCTGCACAGACCCCGGGGGGCTACAGGCCAGGGGTTCCCAACCAGTCCTGGGATCCCACATCAGGTAGCCCCTGCTCCTTCAGCACCCTTCTCCCACTGACCAGCCCCAGCATTGGGGATCCTGGCTGCCAGGACTCCCTGGGGAGACCAGCCCCCAGCTGAGTCAGCCCTGGGCTGTGCTCTGAGGAGCGCCATGGGACTCAGCACAGGGAGAGGCCTGTGGAAGCTGTGTGGACTTGCTGCCCTTGCCTGAGAGCTAGCAGCGGCCTCCTGCAAACCACTGTAGGCCTCCACCGAGGACCCCTGTCAAGCCGCAGGGCAGGCTCCCAGATGAAACCAGGACACCTTCTTTCCAGCTCCAGCTTGGCGGGGGGAGGGATAGCTCAGTGGTTTGAGCATTGGCCTGCTAAACCCAGGGTTGTGAGTTCAATCCTTGAGGGGGCCATTTAGGGAATTGGGGTAAAAATCTGTCTGGGGATTGGTCCTGCTTTGAGCAGGGGGTTGGACTAGATGACCTCCTGAGGTCCCTTCCAACCCTGATAGTCTATGATGTTGACATTTCGCAGCTCTTGGTTCTTCTGCCTCTGCCTGTTAGCATGAAGTATCTGTTCTCTGATCCCATCTCCCCTGGGGGTACTTAGAGAAGGCTCAAAGCCTTCTCTTGGCTAAATTCGAGATTGGCCTTCTTGAGCCTCTCACTGTCTGGCGGGTTTTCCAGACCTGGAGTCATTCACGTGGTTCGTCTCTGAACCTCTTCCAGGGTTTGAAGGTCCTCTTTGCAGCAGGGGCCCAAGAACTCGACCCTGTGTCCAGTCATGGGCTCCCCAGAGCGGGACTGATCTCGCCAGTGCATATAGAGAAGTGACTTCTCCTCCCTACTCCGGCTCCGCTTTCCTTCGCTTGTTCTTCCTGGCCACGTCGTCGTATGGGCAATTCCTGTTCAGCTGGTGTCCACCAGGCGCCCAACCTCCTTTTTCTGAGTCACTGCTTTCCAGGGCATAGCCCACCACCCTATCGGTCTGACCGACATCCTTTGTTCCTAGCCGTATGACTTTGCATTTGGCCATATCCGATGCATGTCTAATTGTTGGCTGGAATCCGTTTTGCTGGGTAAGGAATACAGGTATTGACTCACCTGGCTCAGATGTGACTCACGAGCTCAGCCCTGAGAGTGCCTTTCAAAAGTCACAGAAGGAAACGACAGAGCTGGTGAACGAGAGGCCACCGGCATGCATTTGACAGCATTTTAATGCAAATGTCTCAGTGGTGCAAGTGAATTCCTTGAGTCCCCTCCTGTGAGCCCTGCCCCACTTGCCTAGCCCCACTCCCCCTGCTATTCCCCGTGCCACTTTCTCCTTACTCAGAGAAATCCTCCGCAGCACAGCTGGTGCGGTTAACTGAGCACCATGGACACGTTCCCATTTCGTGCCTCCTTTGGTGCAGCGGGGAAAGCGCGGACAGCGCCCGATGCTCCCCAGCATTAGAACAGCCACATAACACCAAAGCCACGGCTCCCAGACAAGCCTAGCAACATTAACTGCTTAATGCTGGAAGAGAAGTAGGGCCAGCTTCTCCCCGCTTCTTTGGTTCAGTGTCCATGTGGCCCACTTCATTCCCATGTTCTTCACGCCAAACACGAGTGCGCAGAACAGGGGAAACAGAGGCAGTGGTTTTGCAGTAAGCACCCTTGTCACCTCGGCAGTTTAAGCAGCATGTCACTTGGACTGGCTCTCAGAGACACGGTGTTAAAGTCCTGCGAGCTGCTGCGGGTCTTGTCTACACTAGCAATGGCAGCGGGGAACTACAAACAGTCTGGCGCTGGGAAGGCCCTGGAGCTCCTTGCAGGGGTTCTAAGCGTCAGAGACATTTCCCTGGGAACCGGGGCCTACTCCCCACAGCCCTGTGTTTGTGCTGTTATCTACGTGGGGGTAAAACAATCCCCGATCCGCACGGCAGCGCTTTGCACTCATTTTGTGTTGGTGCAAGTGACAGCCCATGACCGGGGAACAGTGAGTTAGGCCCAGGATCTTGGTCCTTTTCAGAGTCCCTCTGCCCCCACTGCAGACTGCTCAGCCAAACACACAAGCGTCCATCTGTGGGACCACCGGGGCTGTGGAGACGTGTGACGCCAGCCCCAGATTCCAACACCAGGAGTAGCCAGGGGCAGAGACCCGCTCAGGAGCAAGGCCCTGGTTCCTGGAGTGATTAGCTTTGCTGGGGAGGGGTAGCACTCTACAGAGTCACTGGGGGCCATGGTACCTGGGTTAGTAGCTTGGTAAGTGACCGATCTCAAAGCGTAACTGTTAATTAGGATTATCCTCCAGTGCTGTCCTGCTGCGGTCTGTTCTTGGCCCAAAGCTAGTCAATATCTGTATCAATGATCTGGAAGAGGAGAATTGCTGACTGAGTAGGGAGAGGACAGATTCGTGGGATGGTAGATAAGAACAGGGCAGTTCTACAGAGCCGTCTGGAGTGCTTGGGAGGCCGGGCACAATTAGACCTGCATCTGATATGGCCAAATGCCCTCCCCCCCCCCCTCCCCCAAGCCGCCAAATGGCTGTTTGGCAGCGCCATCAATCACCTGTGGCTGGTGGGTGCGGAGTACCCACTATATTTCCCCCCCCCCCACGGGTACTGCCCTGGAGCACCCACAGAGTCGGCGCCTATGGTACTTGGGCAGTCCTAGCAGGGACAACCTCCTCTCGGCTTGCAGTCTGGCAGCATTTCTCTATATAGTGGAGCTCTTGTCTGAGAGTGTCCAGAACCACCTTTCTGCTACATCGCAGGAACTGGCTAGGAATTTACAAGCCGATTGTCCTGTGAAAAGCCAGACCAGCTGCTCTCCTTTGGCTGTGCCAGGACCGTGCACTTTGGCATGCATCACGATCAGACGTGGGAAGCGATAGGGACGTTATACCCTGATACCCCGATATTCACCACTGTCATGTAATTAGGATATGTCTTATACAAAGTATGCCTTGTGAGGTGTCCTTCTAAAAGTCTTGATCTGCTAGACATTTATATCTCATTGGATTGTACGTGCTACCGTCATACGTGAAGTTATGAAGTTTGGCTATGTATGTGTTACTGAAACACATCCTGAGGTTGAAAACACCCACCAGCAGCCTTTCAGGGACGACCGTAAAAAGGCCGAACAATGTTAATGGCTTATTGAGGAAATGCACACAAGGATTATCTCAGGAACTGTGTACAAGAGAAACCTCTGAGATAGCACTACACAGTGGGAACTGTTTTGCTGTGACTTGGGTTAAAGAGCTTTCAAGCAAGTAGGGAGAAGCTATAAAAGGGGGGAATGGCCTTGTGGGTAGTCCTCACTCTTCCTACAACACACCTGGAAACACCTGAGGAACAAAGACTGAACTGTGGGAAAACCTGGGAAAGCCAAGGCAACTTAGGCCTTAAGAATCTGCCAGGCTGTTTATCGCTCAGCGTGAGAATTTGCTCATTTATATCTTGCTATCTAGTGTGTTAAGATCAATTTGCGTTTTTTTTTTTATTTACTAAAGTAATCTGCTTTGATCTGTTTGCTATCCCTTATAATCCCTTAAGTTTATTAACTATAAAAGGTAAATTATTTCTTGTTAATAACATATCTGGGGGGGAAGAAGCTCTGCATATCTCTCTCCACATGCAGGGAGAGGGTGAATTTTTATGAGCTTGCACTGTGCAGATCTTTTTAAACAGTACAAGACGCTGTTACTTTGGGTTTACTTCCCAAAGGGGGTGTGCATGTGAGTGCTGGGTGAACCTTCTCACTCACAGCTGACTTCTTTCTGTGTCTGCAGCTGGGTGTGGCCTTACCTGTCTGTGTGTGTGTGTGTGTGTGTGTGTGAGAGAGAGAGAGACAGAGCGAAGGTTTGAGGGCCTGGCACAGCATAAACAGTGTGAGGAAGCCCCAGCTGGTGGAACAGGTGGGCTCAGTGAGACCCCAACACATCAGGTGGCATCCCAGAGGCGGGGTCCAAACTGTCAGTGGGCTGTTGGGGTGTCAGGGTGTAACAGTGGGGTCTTTGGGTTGGAGAATGCCTGCTGCTTCCTTCCCCTCCTCGCTCACCCCATCCACATGATACTGCTCTAAGCCAAACTGGCACTGCCCTGTTCCATAGACAATCATCGTCATCCCGTCTCACATAGTCACTCACTCCTAGTGGCCAAATCCATTGGGATGGCTGGCAGGTCCCTTCCCTTCCATCTGGGGAGTGCCTGGCATGTCACCAGGCCTGCCAGAAGTCAGGGCTGGGTAATAATCCTCCCCAGATCCATCTGGCATGAGAAATGCCACAACCCGTATGTGCCAGCAGGTATGGGCATAGACAGGCAGTAAACAAAATATCTTTCAAACAAGCCTGGGCCTGTTGGCAACCACTAAACTCCCCTCTTCTTCCCCCCCCCCCCCCCACCCCGCCAACTCCACCAATTAAAACCTCCGTCCTGCAGGCTGCCTTCGTGCCGTCAGCGCCATACGGCAAGTGCCATGTAGCCCAGACACGGCACCACAATTGCAGAACAGCGGTGTGGCTGCAGCCCCTCGGAGGGCAAAGATGAGCTCTGCCAGCGATCCGAAACCTGGGCAGAGACGAAGCCAAGAGAGGAGTGAATCCGGCCAGGGGGTCTTCCCAGAATGCACCACCCCAGAGTACGGGGGAAGTAGCAGTGAGGCCTAAACCATTATAACCCCCTGTCTGCAATTGCATAACTCCAGCAAACTCAAACTGTTTGAGCTGCAGGTCTGAGGGTGGGGGAGGGGCTCTGCCTCTTCACAGACCCCCTCAAACAGCTGGCTCGACTCCTGGTCATATGCCTGTGCCCTGGTAATCAGGAATTCCCCGGTCAGTTACTGCCGAGCACAGCTGGCCCTAGGCAGTGCTTGAAATCTTCCCGGTAAATGACTCCCTCCAGGCCCACTAATCCGTTTCTCTTCTCTAAGCTCCCTTCAGTTTGCCTGAAGCCGGTAACAAGCCTGTGAGAACAGAAGAGCAGGTGCCGGCGAGGGGAACGTTGCCCCGCGCGCGCATGAATCCAGCGGCTGCCCCTGCATGGGTGCTCCGCACACTCCGGTCACTTGCTCTCTGCTGTCATCCCTGGAGACGTCGCTGCTCCCCCTGCTCATATTCCACGGACTCGCCAGGCCCCAGACGTTTTACCTGCATTTCCCCAAGACGAAGCTTGCTTTTGTTCTGTTCCCAGCACTTGACTCACTATGTCTCTGCTCTCACTGGTGTTTGCGACTCTGCCAATTGCCTGTCATCTGGGGCTTTGTTCTGTTTACTTCTCCTTTCCAGCCATTGCTGAAGATCTTAAATAAGATCAGAGCCTATTACACCCCTTCCTGCGGTGCCCTGTGTCTGCAGCCCTTCACCACTCTTAGGTCCACAGGTCCGCATTTCCAGGCACGCTAGCAGGAGTTACTGGTGCCAGTAGGCTTTCTTGAGGCACTGTCAGACACAGTGGCACTGTCAGACACAGGACATCGGCCGCTTTCCTTTGATCCACTCGGATTTTATTTTCAATCCAGTGCTGTCTCTCTCTGCCCTGGCTTGTTCTCTCCCGGCCCCTCTTCCCATGACACTGCGGGCAGGCCTGTATTCTCCTGTTTGACCAGGTGGCGAGCTTGGGTGCAGGGTAGCAGCTACCGAGCTGCGCTGCTTTCCTCCTTGGGAATTGGACCCAGCTCTGGTTGTCTCTGATCTCTGGGGGAGAAGAATAATTGCGGGGGAGGGCTAGCTCAGTGGTTTGAGCATTGGCCTGCTAAACCCAGGGTTGTGAGTTCAATCCTTGAGGGGGCTACTTAGGGATCTGGGGCAAAATCAGTACTTGGTCCTGCTAGTGAAGGCAGGGGGCTGGACTCGATGACCTCAAGGTCCCTTCCAGTTCTAGGAGAGAGGTATAATCTCCATATATTATTTATTAAGCACCAGATGAGGCACCTCCGTAGACTCGCCACCCTGCATGCGCCAGTGAAGCAACAGGGCCCGAGCCAAGCCAGGGCTACAAGGAGCAGCTGCAATCCGTACCCCCACTGTTTCTGTGGAGGCCACACAGGTCGGGGAGCTGCCACTGCACAGTCCTTGGGGATTTGGGGCAGTGCCAGTTGCCTGGCCTGACCAAGCAGCCCCATCTTCTCTGTGGTGGGCCCTCTGCTCCTTGGCAGAGCAGGGTTCGCAGGCTGCCTCGTCACCTGCAAACCCTGCCTCCCTCAAGACTGTGCCACGTGACTCACCACGGCACACGCCCAGGTAGCCGCTGGGGAGCGTTGTAGTGCCCGGCTGTGCTGATCCCCAGAGGATGAGTTGTTACAGCCCCCAGCAGTAGAGTCTTGCCTCTCTAGCTTACGCTGTTGCAGCTTCTGCTTTTCGCGCTGGAGGTCCCCGGTTCAGTTCCCGGTTTCGGCCAAGGCACATCCCGTAGATTCCACCCCATGCCTGGGTGCGCACAGCCAGACCTGCAGAGCACTTGCAGCTTTGGGCTTTGTCTGGTTTCTCCATGTGGATGGCGTATCCCAGGGGATTCATGATCATTGTGGGTTCATATGACTCTCACTCTGTAGGACAGCTCTTCTGGAAGTCTCTTAATCTTCCGTGTGGCTGTCTCTGTTTTTCTTGGAGTTACCAACTGTCACGAAAACCCAACTGGTCACGGTCAAAGAACCCTCGCTCTGTTCTCCTGAAGGAACCTTCATCCTGGTCTTTGAATGAAGGTGTTAAATGCAAATCTGCCTCTCGGAGAGCCCTTCTTGTACTGCATCCGCTCTCCAGGGAGAATCCGGCAGTCACAACCACACACTCTTGAAACAACACTTGAGCAAAGGTCTCTGAGCCTCTTCCACACTCCAAAGCTCAGCTCAGAGCGGTGTGTCCTCCTGCCCCTCCTTGAAGGGGCGAGGGTAGGCCAGGAAGAGCACTGTGTTCTGCGTAGTGTCCATGTCGGGCAGGTCCGGCCAGCCAAGCCTGCTGGGGGCACGGCTGAATCTCTTGTGCGTATTGGACGAGGCTTGGGAACTCTGATACGCACAATGAAATCCCTCTGTCTGTGATCAGTGGGGTGTGCCGTGACCCCTCGAAGGAAGGTGGCCTGCGCTGAATGAGGCAAGTAGCCTGAGATTGGGTAATTAAAGACTCGCATTTCCAAAGGGAAAGATTTTGGTAAATGAAGCAGAGAGGCAATTCTAGTGCTTAGCCTGCTAGCTCTGAAGGGGCGTTAGGAATCTATCCTGTTCTATGTCCTTCCGGGGGCTACGCTGCCCCCACGCTCTCGGATGCCGCTGCTGGGCTCGGCTGGGACTTGATTTGCTCTTCTAACTAGCCCCGGCAGTCCGTGGTGAAGAGTCAAGAACCAAGCGTGAGCATCTGTGCAACCTTTCCCTGCGCAAATGATGTGTGATGGGGACCCAGGCTGTGTGTGCCCTTGTGTGTGCACAAGTCTGTGTCCCCTTGTGACTGGGATGGGGTGGTGGGGGAGCGGAGGCGTCTCACCTTGTGGGATCTTTGCAGACTGATTGGAGGGAACCACTGCAACAGGCAGCCGGAGAGAGCTCGGATCCGGTGTTCCTGCAGCCTGGGGCTGGGGAGGCCCCTGTCCCCAGATCACGGGGCTCTCTCCGGCCTTGGGCAGGCACCCCAGCCAGGAGCCGTAAGCACTAATTGACAGCCCTGCCTGAGAGGAGACAGTCTGTTCAACCACCCTTCAGGCAGCTGTAAGGTTTGGCCCTGGACTGCAGGGGGGCCGAATGCCGTCACCAGATGCCTGGGTGACATTTGGACTCCCCCTGGAGCGCTCATCACCCCATCCATAGCGAGCCCTGAGCCAGGCGGCCCCCCAAGGCGTTGGCTACCGAGCTGCTCACTCCCTTTCTCAGCCCCGTGCCCAGCGGGGCGGTTGGCGGCTGGGCGAGGCAGAGGTTTGAGCGGTGCCGTCTCTTGGCTTGCAGGTGGGCTGGCAATCTCGAACCGGAAGAAAAAGCACGTGGTGTCATGGCGGTGGAAACGCCTCTTAAGCGGGGCCCAGCAGCCGGGGCGCCGCGGAAGGTGAAGTGGCCGTGATGCTGTCAGCAGCCTATTGACCAGGCCTGGCTGCTGCTCCGCCGCCCCCGAACTCCTTCGTTTGTCCGTCCGTCCGTCGCTGTCGCGCCCTTGGATGGTCTTGCTGTAACGCTGTGTGTGAAATGCCTGGCTCGGCCTCTGGCGGTGTCGCTGAGGGTGCGGACAGGGAGGGGAGGCAGCCGGGGCGACTCCGCGGGACGCACGGGGGGGGGGGGGTGCGTTGTGCTCTGCAGGCTCTGGGACCGTGGGCTCCTGATGGTTTTCAAGGCCCTGAGCTGGAGGGTGAGGAGACCTGCTTCAGCCAAACTTTCTCTGCTGTTTGGACCACGTCCCAGCCTGCCCCGGGACGACTCCTCCCTGACCGGCTGCCTCTGCACAGCCTAAGGAGAGGTGTTCCCACAGCATCCCCGCTGCTGCCATAAACTCCTGCCCAGCTGCTCGTGGGAGCTGCCAGCCCAGACGTGCGAGGCACCAGCGAGGCAGGCGGGTCCTCTCCACCAGTGGGACTGAGCGTCTGGTCTAACTCCCCTGCTATGGGCCCTCCCTGGCTGTTTTCCTTTGTCTCTGTGCGAAACCCAGGTAGCTAGGACCGGTCTGGCTCTGCTTGGGTGGTTTGTTCTGCAGGTGCCCCAGCCAGAGGGCAGGAGTAGATTCTTACTCGTGACTTAGACTGGCAGCAGGTCACCTTGCTCTCGTAACCTTTGACCCCCTGTGGCATGAGCAGGAAGAGGTGAAGGCTGTGTCCAGAAGTGCTTAATAGTGATTAAATATGTGAACTCAGAAAGCCCAATCTCTTTGTCTGGGGGACAGCTGAGAGTTCAGATCAAACTCTCCGTTAAACAACCGAGGCCTGTAACTAAGGCCTTTGCCTTCTACAGTCTCGGGGCCTGGGCAAATAACACCTAAGACAATGGCATCGTGGGATAGGTCTGACATTTCAAATCTGCTCCTGTACCCAAGAACTCCAGGGCAGCAACCATCGTAGCTATTCTTTGGAGCAAGGCACTAGTGATCCAGGGCATTACAGACCCGGCGCCTTGCGTCCGGGCCTGGCAAACTGGATGAAATAATTCAAACTCAAGTTCTAGAACACCTAGATGAGCATGATCCAATGGGGAAGAATCCGCACAAGTTCGGCCAAGGAGAATCGCGCCTCGCTAATCTCCTAGAATGGGTTGAGCCTGTCAACGGAAGAGTGGACGAAGGAGATTTGATGAATGTTTATTTGGACTGTTGATACTGGTAAGGAAAGTAATCAAGGGGCGGGAGCCAAAATATTGTCGTGGGTAAGAAATGGAGTAAGCAACTAAGCGTAGGAAAGGAGTCCGCTTTCCTTGTGGCAAAGGCTAACGGTGGGTTCCCTGCTAGGACTGGCGTTGCCAGTTTCACGCACGGAATATATGACAAGCCCAAAGCTCCTGTGTTCAAGCCACTTGCTACTACAATTCTTTCCTCTGCAGCAGAGGCAAATGGCTGATGCCACTTACTGGTGAAATCAAAAACGGCAAGGGAGCCAAAATGTCCCCTTCCCCGCCTTGTGTGCCTGATGCTGCTGCAAAGGGTGGTGCTGATCAGTGCCGGCCCAAAGACGGGCACGAAGGGAGCACCCTAGGCACTGCTGCCCGGTTGGCGTTAATGGCCTATTGCCCGGGCGTGTTGGGGAGGGTGACTGTGCAGGCTGGCTGTGAACACGTCCTGCGCGGCACCGAGCTGGAGCGTTGCGTGGGAAGGTAGGGCTGGGAGAGCCCTAATGGGCTTCGGCCTCCCAAGGGCTGCAGCTGACGGCGGCTGTGGAGTCGTGCTGGAGCTCGGGTCTGGCATTGATTGACAGCATCGCCTTTGATTGTGTTTAATGCAAGTGCTTGGAGAAGCGTCTGCCTGGGATGAGTGCTGGTAAATCCCGGGAAAGGAGATCCTGGATGCAGGGGGACCCCTGTGCCTGATACGGGGCAGGCTGGCTGTCCCGAGTGCCCTAGGAAAGGCCTCTAGGGCTGCTTCTGTCTCTCCCCAGGAAGGCTGGATGTGTGTTGGGTGTCTACGAAACAAGCCATGGAGCTTGAGGAAAGGGTTGCTTGGAGAATTTAGTCCTTGGGAGGCTGTTTAGGTGAGGGCGGCTTTGTTTTCATGGGGATGCCTTGCAGCAGCTCCTCTGTGTTCTCTGGCTTGTGCTAGACAGGAGGTCAGGCCCCTTCTGACCTGGGAATCTATGAATCTCTTGGAGGACTTGACCAGGACTTTCTGACTGTCTTTGTAACCCTGCTCTTCTACCTGGGCACAAGGGAGCAGTTCCTGTCTCTTCCCTGGGTGTCTTTCTGGTAAAAACATCACTGCCCTCAGATAACTGCTGACTATGTGTCCACCCACGTTCATGGGCCATGGACATCTTCTGTCCTTCTTACCCTATCTGGATTTTCCTGTGTGATGCTGGTGTCACCTGAGCTCCTTATGGAACTCCTAAGCATGGGTGAGATTCGGGGACTGCGGCTAGCTACTGCTGTTGGAGACAGGCGCAGCAGACCCCAGGACCCAGAGAAGAGAAGGCTCTGCCTTCACGGGGATGACTGTTACAAAGGAAACCAGGGGTGTGGAGGCCCCCCCTCCGAGGGGGTTTCAGACTCTCTGGTGTTTCTTGCAGACTTTACATGGAGCGCTGGCCACCTAGATGTGATTTGCCGGGGGGATGTGTGGACTGGGTGTCGCTCTAGGCTGCCCCCCAGCATGAGTGCATAGCTCTTGCCGCTACAAGTTAATGGCCCGCCTGGGAGCGAGGGGCTGACTCTTGGTCAGCAAATGCTCCTCTCCTGTGAGTAGTGACCCAGCAGCAGGGCTGTCCTGTGCAGGCTGCAGATGGATTCACAGGCTGGAGCCCATCGTCCTGTGCGCTGGCCTGGGGAGACAAATGACTTTCTTGGCTTGTGAAATTAAGTTACTCTCCCGCAAGCAGCTCGGCTGGCAGGTCCAGATGGGCCGGGGGCCTGGGTGCTGGCGTCTAACCGCATTAGGAACGCTGGGAGCGGGCAGGCAGGATGGCAGGCACCGAGAAGGTTAATGGCCAATAAAGGCCAGGCAGGGGCCCTGAGGACACGGCTGCGTGCGCTTTCATTTTTAAATCTTCTCTTTATTGCCGTTTGCTCCTGCCTGTTGGGAACCATATAATGCACCTTATCTCTGCCGGCTTCTGGCAGTCGGGCCTGTTCGCGCTCACGCAGGCTCCCTGGTAACTGCAGCTCACGCAGGGCAAAGGGGATGGAGAGACTAGAGAGCCCCTGGAGGGCAGGTGGCCAGGGCCCTGCACTCAGCTGCTCCCTTCCCGGGTGCTGGAGCTCAGTGTTTCTCTGTGGACCAGCGCTGGTCCCTGAGATCTCCCTGACGCAGTGTAGAAAGGCAGCGAGACAATCCCAGGTATCCAAAAGGTTGAGAAACACTGCTCTAGGTTCCGGAGGTCAGGCCCTCTTGTCCCATCTTCCCAGCCTGGCAGCGGCTAAATTCTGGCATTTTGGGGGAGACCCGACCTCTTGTGTCACCAGCTTTCTGGAACTGCTCTGTTCCCTTGATGAGTTCCCTTCTGTCTAGACGGCGCCTCTCGCTCCCTCAGGCGTGTCTCCTTCTCTCATCCTTGTCCCTGCTTCCCTGTCTAGGGGGCCTGGGTCACCGCAGACCCATTGCATCCCTGCTCCTGTCTCCGCAGAGTGCCCCTGGGATCAACACTGGCTGCTTCACAGCAGCCTCCCGCCTTCCCTGGCTTTTAGTTGCCTCCTCCGTGCTGTGGGTGTCCTCACCCCGGGTGGAAGACTTGGTACTTGTTAGCCCTGGATCTCTGCCTGCAGCACCTGTCGGTGTCTCCCTGGGATGCTGCCAAGTGCCAGGGGGCAACTCCCCTCTTGGTGCTGGTGTGTGCGGTGGGGTTGATCCCAGATCCACCCCCCTGCAGATGGAGAAGCAGCTCTAGGGAGGGCCCCATAACCGTGCCTGTGAGGGCCCAGGAGATGCAGCTGGCACTGGTGGTGGGGGTGCAGGGTTACCATCAGTAGCTGGTTCCTGCTCAGTATGTAACTTCCCATCCATATTCATGGCCCTCTATCTGGCAGGTGTTCATCCAATTTCTTTCTAGGTTTATGAGGTGGCACTAAAGTCAGTGGAGCACAGGACTGAAATCCAGTTTACTCTAGCCACAGATGGCGCTTATCTCGGAGATCGACCGAGAAGGAAGGGCTCCATTGGCTTGGCTTGGCGTCATTTATTTGCGTTTGCTGCTGCCTGATTGAGGCTAACGCTCCCTTGTTATCTGCTCCAATACTAGGCCAGGAAGACCCATCAGGCTGATGGCGGCTGGTTCTCCGTATGTCCCTCAGACTGGTCCCACCCAACGTCTACACAATTCTGCCCAGAGCCTGGTTCCCTTAACCTTTTGGCTCTCCCTCGCCCATATGGGATTCCTAGGGAGCTCTCCAGTGCTGATGCATCTCGTGCTTCGGGGGGAGGTGGGACTTGGAGTCCTGTGAGCAAAGCCCCAGTAGGTGCTGACCCTCGGTCACCATTTTCCAGCCCAGTTAGAGATTTTCACCCTCCGGGAAGCACTCAACAAGCTGAGGGGTGGGGTGAGCTGCTGAGTGGGGTGGGGACCAGGCTCTGGCTGAGCCAGGCCTGGGGAGAGCCATGCCCCAAACTGGGGCTGGAGAGGGCTTGGTCTCTGTGCTGCTAACTTTTTCTCTGACTTGGGAGCCACGTTCTCCTTGTTAAGCTGAGGAGCCTGCCTGTGGGCCCTAGGGTGTCTTGGTGCCCAGAGAATGGGCTGCTCTCAGTCCCTTAGCTGTGGGAACAAAGAGTCGGAAAAACATTTGTTTGGGGTCAAACAAAACATGGTGTTTGGCCTGGAATGAAGCAATTCTGTCAACGCTGAGCGTTTTTAACACTGATTTCAAACTTTCCTTCCATTTTAATTTTTTTTAAATGGATTAGTTTCAAATCGAAACTTTGACAATTGGGTGAATTCACACGCTATTTGGGTGTCGCCCGCTCGGCGTTCTTTCCCCGACCAACATTCTGTCTGGAAACGTTGGCGGGGTGGCCCCAGCGGTGACTGGAGAAGCCAGGGCGCCAGGCAAACTCCATCTCCATGGGACGTGGCCCCGGGCAGGCGGGCTCTGGCATAGAGTTCTGGGATCTCTCCCTGGCAGGGAGCGTGGGCTGAGCCGATCCAGCCAGGATTGGGGCCTGCGCTGCCACGTAGTCGGGATTCAGCACTTAAACCAACTGATCCTCGTTCCTAGCGGTGTAACGCAGACCTGGCCTCTGCCCTGGATCCCCACAGTACAAGGGAACGTCAGGGCTGAGTAGCTTTATGGCCAGAAGCATGGAGATTGACCTCACGGGCTTCCCTGGCACCACCAGATCTCGGGAGCAGCACTGGGCTACAGCTACATCCAATCCTGCTTTAAAAACGGTCAGTGATGGAGAATCCACCACGGCCCTTAGCAAATTGTACCTGTGGTTAATTACCCTCGCTGTTAAAAACTTACACCTCATTTCCACGCTGAATGTGTCTGGCTTCAACTGCAGCCATTGGCTCGTGTTAGACCTTTCTCTGTTGGACTGAAGAGCCCATTATTAAATGTTTGTTCCCCGTGTAGATACTAATAGATGGTAATCAAGCACCCCGTAACCTTCTCTTTGTTAGACTCGAGGAGCTCAATCGATGTGGCTTGTCACTCTAAGGCAGGTTTCTGATCCTTTAATCATTTTCTTGGCTCTTCTTTGAACCCCCTTCAATTGATCAACATCCTTCTTGAATTGTGGGCACCTGAACTGGACCCAGGATTCCAGCAGCGGTCGCTCCAGCCAAACAGAGGGAATAGAACCTCTCTACCGCTACTCTCCCTTCCCCTGTTTGTGCATCCCAGGGTCACCTCCGCTCTTTTGGCCACAACATTGCACTGGGTGTTTATGTTCAACTGATTCTCCACCATGACCCCCAATCTCTATCCAAGTCACTGCTTCCCAGGACAGAATCCCCCATCACTCTGTATCCATGACCTATTGTCTTCGTTACTGACTGTTTCCTCCCAGCTCATTGACAAAAATGCTACAGTTCTGCCTCTCCCGTTGGTCGCTCCCCTTCCGACAGCAGCACGGTGTTCCTGTGCGCAGCCTCGTGTTCGAATAGAAAAGGGGTTCCACGACCCCCGAATGAATGCACCAGCCCTTCTCCATCACATGCCGCCCTAGAACCAGGCCGGGGTGTCTCCGGTTCTAGTTCCCATTTGTGCCTGTCGTAAAACCACGAGGTGGTTCCAGTTGGATCAAGAGCTCCTGCGGATGAGAGGAGCAGTGGGGGCTGCTGGTTGGGATTGGGGGGGTACTGACATGTCAGGGATGGCACAGCAGGGGGCTGGGATTGAGGGACACTGGCAGAGCTGGGGGTGGGAGCCCAAGGCGTGGGTAACAGGGGACTGCAGGACTGGCAAAGGAGGCCTGAGGAAACCAAGGAGAAATTAACTTTGCAATGACATTTAATTGAAACAAGGTTCTATGGGTGGTTACTGTGACAGACCGACAATGGCCTGGACAAACCTTATGCAATTAACCTAAACTTAATCGAATAAAGGGAAACGTTCTTGAGTTAGGATTAACACCTGTGGGGGTCCAGTGTATTACAAATACAATTGTTGACGTGTTAGCGTGGGCCTGTGTGTAACGTTTCTAGGAGACTAGCCAGCGTCAACCTTGGGGGGGAAATGTTAGGAACGTCCAAGGACCTTTGGGGTCAAGGAGTGTAAAGTGGATTTCCTAGGAAACACTGGGGGATGGGTGGGAGGGGGGATTGCAAATGACCCACTTCCAAGCCTCCTTTTGCAGCTCTGCTCTGGGAGAGAGTCCTGTTGTTGACTCCTCAGCTGCTCCTGCAAACTCCAGCCAATGACCCCAACCTGTATAAAAGGTGGATTCACCTGTTCATGAGAGTACGTGTTCTGAGCTGAAGCTGTGATGGACTTGGGTGGAGTCTTGGACTGCTCCAGCGAGAATCCAGGTCAGGGGTCTCGGGTAAGCTTTCAGGCATGTAGGTGCTTTTAGTGTTTTCTCAGTAGTACTTTTACCTTAAGCTTGCACAGGAAAAACTGTAGTGACTTATAACCGTGGGCACTGGCACTGCTCTCAGTGGCGGGAGAGAGAGCAAGCAGGACTGGTTAAGCAGACTCTGCTGGGAGTAACCCAGTGAAGGTAAGGAGCTGATCAGCCAGGCCAGAGGGGAGGGCCAGGGGAGCCAGAAACCGGAGAGTGGGTGCCCTGGCTGGACCACGGAAGGGGAAACAGAGGGGCAGGTGCCCTGACCTGTGACACAATCCAGATCATATCTAACCTCTGCAATAAATGCACGATTCACACGGAATGTGGAGCTCCCTGAGAAATGCCATAGTCAAGGTCGTGGCAGCGGATAATGCATGTGGAGTCTGACCTCTCCCCTTGCTCTTCTAGAACCTCGTTCAGGTGCAGATTCCCCGGGCTAGTCTCAGGCCTGAGCGTATTTGGGGAATTTTTAAAACCCAAAGGTGGGTTTAAGAAAATTTAGGAAGATCAGCGGGTGGCTTCCCTGTCCGGTGCGGCTTAATCTCCTCAGATTTGGCTCATCCATATCTCCATAAGGGAGAGGCTTGGAAAGGGCAGATGGTCAGGGAGAACGTGGCCAGCAGGGCCTGGGTTGGGGCCATACTGGTAGCTAGGAAAAGTCCTTCCCCAGAGCAGAGATGTGAAGTGCTTGGCAAAACTGAAGTGGTTAAGAGCAGGGTGCCATTCAAAACCCCCGTAACCTCTTGGCAAACACTGCAAGGGTGGCCGGCAGTGCTGGTACAATGTGTTGCCAGGAGTCACAAGCCGGCTTTCTAAGAAACCATCAGTTTGCAAACATTAGCCGTTCCATCCCCACCTTTATGGAGTTTCTGGGTCGCTATGGAAGAGTCAGGGCCAGCTCACCGCCATTATGAAACACTGGCAGTATGGAGGAGTTCATATTGGCCACGGTGTGAAACCCCTGGTTCTCAAGGGGGTCATGCCCACGCGTCTCAGGTTAGTTTCTGAACCCTAAAAACTTAGCTGAGGCCTTGACTCAAAGCCCCACTGGTGACTGAGAGGGAAATCTCAAGAGTTAGTCCAACTATACGATTTTAATGTAACCCTGTAACGAACGGATAAAAAGCAGGCGAGAGAGAGAGAGGGTCTTTGGAAAGTTGAATAGATGCAACCCACCCAGGAGGGGTCAGGGAACAGGGCTTGGGCCCTGGCCATGACTTATGAAAATCCTGGGAAGATGCAAGGAGACTGGAGAAAGCAAATACTATGTACAAACAGCTCTGAGTAAAGGACAGCAAGGCCACGTCCAGATGCCAGAGCCAATGTGGGCAGAGCTCTACGGGCGAAGCTAGACCAGCATGGCCCCCTAGTGAGGAGGCAGAGAACGCTGACAGCAGTGGCGTGCCATCAGTGCAGGACTGGCTGTGCCTGCAGCCCCCAGACACGCATGGAGGACGCCATTTTGTAGAACAAAATGGTGTCCTCTGTACAACATAACCACCCGTGTACCGTACCTGCCATATCACATCACATCACAGGGCCGATGCCATTTTGCATGCAAGTGAAAAATTGCAGGCCTGACCAAAAACGTCACAGAGACACGGTGGGTGAGATAATCTCTTTTTATTGGCCCAACTTTCGAGCTTACGCAGAGCTCTTCTTTAGGTCTGGGCAAGATCCTACCTCACCCAGCTTGTCTTTCTAGTATCCTGGGCCAACATGGCTACAACCCCGCTGCATTATAAAACTGGCACGACGCACCCCGGGCGCCAGGCAGAGTAACACACCTCCCTGAATGGAGGAAGCTGTGCTGACAGAAGCACTGTTCTGTTGCCTTCTCCCTGGGGGATTTGGTGGCATAACTGGGGGGGGGGTCACACCCCTGCCCAATGCTAAAGATTGCCTGATGTGTTTTGTGAAGAGCAAAAGACAAATGTAGGAAGAAGGAGCCACCCAGGCGCATTGGGGTCTGAATGACCTACACCATGCACAGCCCAGTTCCATCTATCCCGCTGCTCTGGGCGGGCAATGAACATAAAACACAGGGCGTGCCCGGAGAGGGCTCTCGCTGTTTAAAGGGACACGACGCAGTTACCAGACACTGCCCCCATCCGTGCAACCTTCCTTCAGCTCCCCTGGGCACACGCATTTGGACACGACCTGTAATGCCCTGCTCACGGGGTGGCGTTTTTACAGTCCGGGAACAAGGTTGCTGGTGCTAACTGAATAAGCCACTGTTCGGTATTCCACCTTCCCGGGGTCATTCGGTGCATGGGCCTGTGCATTATTTCATGCCCCTCCGCCCCCCCCAAACCCTGCGCTAAAGATGGAGTATCATTGCCGGGGTGGGGGTGGGGGGTTCTCAAATGCACTCGTTACTGTAGTAGCTGAATCCCTCATATCTTCCCAACACTCGGCCTCCGTTCCCCGTCTGTAAAATGGAACAATCCCGCTCTGCTTTACAGAGACAGGCACATGCTTCAAGTGGGCCACCGGTTTTGGGTGCCTATACAGCTGGGGGCTCACATGCAGCACTCGGCACTCCTGAGAATCAGGCCCTAGACGTCTCTGGTTGGCACCCCAGTGGTCACATCAGCCAGGGAGCCGCTGGCAGAATCAGGGCCAGAACCCAGCACGCGTGGGGCCCGAGCCCGAAGGGATCTGTTTTCTTAAGGTATTTGCTGCCCCGTTCACTGCATGCTTTCAGCTGCTGTAGCGACTGAGGACAACAAGCTCCCTTCTCAATCCTGCCTCCTGCCCTGGCCGTCCTGGGCAGGGAGCGAGGGGGCTGGTTAATGGGCAGGGAGTTAAGTGGGGGCTCCCTGGGCATGCGTTCTGTGTCCTCTGGAATGCATGGGAGTGGGGTGGGGAGGGAAGGGTGGGCTGAGTACTGGGGGGTGGGGGGGGCGTGTTCCCCACAGCCTGAGTGAGTGGATGGGCCGGGTGGGGGTACGTACCCAGCAGGGGGTGAGAGCAGGTGCGATGTGTGGGTTGGCGCATACTCCTCCATGTGTGGATAGGGAGTGGAGGATGGTGCGCACCCCATGGCCAGTGTGACAGTAGGGGCTGGGGGCTGTCTTGGGGAGGAGCTGATATTTGCACAAGTACGTGAGTGGGTGTGTGCACCGTGTACACCTTTGGCGTGCAGGGCTGGGATGAGGCGGGGGCGGGGTGTGTGTGCGTGGGAGCGTGCAGACTGCATTACAAGAGCTGTGATCCTTGGCCAGGTCCCGCTCCTGTTAATGGTTAATGTTGCCAGCCAGCGGTGCACAGCCTCCCGCCAGGAGCTATCAGCCCTGCCATCAGCACTGAGAACACACTGTACCTCGGTGGGATTGTTTGTTTTCATTCCTTTCTCTCCTCCCCGGGACATGATACCTGCAGGTGCACAGAGCGCTAAGCGGCCCCACGGGATCGCTGCTCTGCACTGCTATAATCTTCCCCGGTGCTAGGCTCCGCTAGCCCCTTGCTGCCGCCTGCCACGCACTGGCCCCCGCCTGGGCCTCGGCTCAGCCCTCTTCCAGCCAGTCCCCTCCCAGCGCCCCACGGGGTCGCCCCTCTGCCGGGCCAGGCTGCTTTGAGCTGCGGGAGTGCGGGCAGTTCTCTGGGCCTGCCCCCTGTGCTAGCCCACTCCCCGGGGCAGGCCGGGCCTCCAGCGGGCAGAGCCGCGCTGCAGCTCAAAGCTACCCCAGGAGGCTGTGCTGGTCGGTAACGCCTGGTCATACCCATGTGGGGAAGAGCGTTAGAACACCCCCCCACACACACACACACGCAATACCCTGCACCCCCTGATCCCCGGCAGCTCCCTCAGACGCTGGCTCCTGCGTGAGAGCCAGAGCCGGACACAAGACAATCCCTGGCCCAGCAGAATCAGCCGTGGGGCTGGCCAGCGGGGCCTGGGCCTGGCTCCAGCGTCGTACCCCTAACTGACCCCCGCTGCTGCCCCGCAGCTCCCTCTGCACGGGGCCCCGGAGCACACCGAGCCATTGTCCTGCCTGGCACTGGGCAGCCTTAGACGGTGCTGGGGGGGGCTCTGGTGCTGGGGTCCTGCCCGGGTCGGGGGAGCCTTTGCTTTCTCGGGGCTGTGAGGGGGGGCGTGTGGCTGGAGCAGGCAGAGCTGGGATGTGGTGCTAGGCTTTCCTGCTCTTCTTGGGCCTCTCGCCTGGCGTCCCCTCCTTCCCCCAGCACAGCCTGGAGGCACAGGGAGACCAGGGCGAGTCACTCCTCACCCCGGGGTGGTGCGTCTACACTGCAAGGGCTCTGCGCTGGTGCTGCCCCATTGGTGCAATCCCGCGTTCTGGCCTGCCCTTGGGCTCTGCTCCTGTTTTAAATCCCCTGGGGCCTGCTCTGTCCCCGGTAGGGTGACCAGATGTCCCGATTTTTAGAGGGACAGTCCTGATTTTTGGGTCTTTTTCTTATATAGCCTCCTATATTGCCCCCCCCCCCCGTTCCGATTTTTCACACTTGCTCTCTGGTCCCCCTAGCCCCCAGCAGGGGAGTGCGTTGGGGGCCCAGAACTGCCCAGGCCAGCCCGGTGTTCACCATTGCAGACTGAGCGTTTCCTGCCCCGGGGGCTCAGAGCGCGTGGACGGAAAGGAGATCCTTATTGCTGAGCAGTCCCTGCCCTCCCCCAGCACCCAAGACACCCTGTCCCTGCTCTGCGGCACCCTGGCTCCTTGGAGAGCAGGTGTCTGTCCTACTGGCTAAGGAATTGTTGGGAAAGGGGGGGCGTGGGGCGTGGTTGTGCTTGACTCACTTGCTGGTATAAGTCCCTCAGCTCCCAGCAGTGCTGCGGTTTGCATTGTCCTACAGGCAATGTGCCCTGTCCGGGAGAGCGCAGTCAGAGCCTTTGCTAAGGGACAGTGGGGATGGAGGGGGCTGAGTGGAGCCCCACATTAGTCTTCCGCCATCCTTGATATGACAAGCCAGAAAATAAAGGTTCCTGAATCATGCTTAGCAAGGGGGGGGGAGGGAGGGCTTGTTCAAAGGACAAGCCCCTCATCCTGTGCCACCCTCTGTCCCTGTGCAGCCCCGGGGGCCGCAGCCACCTGTCTGCCCTGCTGCGTGCTGCCGGCGGGAGGGGCTGCAGCTTGGCCCCAGAAGAGTGAATCCTGGTGCAAGCATCTGAGGCCACCTCTTCTCCCTCCACTGCTGCCTGGCTGGCACAGCACTGAAGGCCCTACATAAACAGTGGCTGTTGACTTTAGTGACGGTCTCTGCAGCGGCGTGGCGGGTTTCAAATCAAAGTGAAGATGACGGAGATTCCAGCAGTTCGCGCTCGTCTTTGCATCACACTTCGGAGACACAACGTGCTGAAAGGGTGCTAACCGCTTACTCTACCTGGAGCACTAGCACGGCTAGAGTTAATTGAGTGTTTCCATGCGCACCGGTCTCAGCGGTCACCGGTCAGGTAGACATTGGCCAGGCCTGGGCTCTGCCCAACGGGGAGTTTTTCCGGGAAGTCTGATTTCCGAGAGGGATCCAAGACACCTTGCTGGGCCAATCGAATGGAAGGGAGCGATTCTTGACCAGCCTCAGCCCCAGAAGGACCGGGCCTGGGACGCTGGAGTGTGGCAGGGGAAGAGCCCTCCCCGGGGCTGGTTTGATTGGGTAGGAGGGCTTGAAAATTGCAGTTGGTGAGTGTTAATGTGCTGCGAACAGCGTCTTCGCTCTTAGTAACAGTCCCTCGGGCTCTGGCGGCTGCTGCGTGAATGCGACTGTCTGGAGTGCACTGGCCACTTCCCAGGGAGGGGGCTAGCTGGAAGGGATGCCCTGTTTGGTTTTGCATTGCTAGATGGGAGAGTTTAAACCTCACAGATGCCACGTGGCCAGAGAATTGCTGGGCTGTGCTTGCACGCCGCCCTGTCTGAAGAACACAGAGAACCCTGAGAAAGGTGTGGCTTGAGTTTGTCCTCACAACGCACCTTTGCTGCTACCACCCAGCGAGGAGGCAGGGCCGGGCGGGGCGGTGGCTGAACCAGGGCAGGTGACTCCTGTGTGTTTGCGTTGTTCTGATACAGTCGTTAACACTGTTCTTGCAGCTTGTTAGTTGTATGTGAATTCTGGCCCATATGCCTATAGGGAAGCATGTGTTTCAGTGGGTGGTGTTGGATTGGAGCCTGTGGCCTGGTTTACACTGGCAGCGATCCCAGCGCTCTAAAAACCCACCTCCACGAGGAGTGCAGCTCCCAGCACTGGGGCACTGTCTACACTGGCACTTCACAGCACTGAAACTTGCTGCGCTCAGGGTTTTTTTTTTTTTTTCACCCCCTGAGCGAGAAAGTTGCAGCGCTGTAAAGTGCCCATGTTGACAAGCTTTAGTCTTCCCCTTTTTAGCCCAAGATGTTAGCCAATATTCAGGTCCTTGCTGGTTGTTTTTGTTAAGAGGAGACATTGATGATGAAGTCAGGTGTTTCTGTGATGCAATCCTGTTTATTGACAAAGAACATGGAAAGTCCTGTTTGACTTCTGCTGTGCTCAGTGCTAAGAGCACGACCCTGTGAGAAAGCTGAGACAGAGAGCTTTTTGGGCAGTGTGCTTTCTGGAAAGAGGCTTGGATTTGTGAACAAGGAAGCTGCTTCCTTGGGTTTCTCTGGGCCCTCTCCTCTTTTCTGCTGTTTCTGTTTAGCGCACACATACAGCTCCACCAAACCATACACAGCCCCTTGTGTTTGCAGTAAGACCCCTGGGAAAACCCCTCAGATTGCATGGCTCAACTCCTATTCCAGTTTCGCCACACTGACTTGTGATTTGGGCAGTGGCTTCTACTGTTTCAGCTATCACTAAACAAAGGGACATTTAACTGCTCTCCCATTTAGTCCACCAGTTTCAAACTACTTTGCTGCTGCTCACAGATCAAAGACACATTTCCTGGGAGCCACCCAACCTCCCGCATAACAGTTTCTTATGGAGAATGCCTACCATGGACTGGATATGTGGAACTGTCTAAAATGTACTTATCGTACCTGCTACTGGATAATACCTGTGCACCAAGCCCCAGCCCACAGACATGGCACAAACCCAGCAGTGCAGAGGCCTTCTTTCCAGTGGGAGCGGTCATGGCCGCCCAAATCCAGCACGCAGAAGGCGCCGGTCTGTCCGTCCCGGCCCCCTCACCTCCCCACAAGCGGTTGGGTCTGCTTTAGGCTCAACAACGAGGTTCAGGAACAAACAAGCCTGGCCCCTCTCCTCCTGCAGGGCAGGCTGAGGCACACTGGTGAGGCAGCACGTGGCAGACGCTGCTGTCCGGGCCGGACCTGGTCTGGGACTAAGCCGAGGACGTCAGCCTCCAGGGCTATCAGTAGGGCACCTGCCACTACCTGAACGTCATCAGCTCCAAATGCACACAGCTTTCCCAGGGCCTGCAGTATCAGTCCCAACCTCCTGCTGCCCGTCTACACCTTCCCACCATGCCCTGGAGCCAAGCCCTGCTCCGACTCTACCTCCCCCCTAATCTTCCCCTCCGATCTCATCAGCAGACAAGCAGCAAGGGAGGAGGCCCCCGTCCCATGAGGACGTGACCTTGGCACAGAGATTTATTAGGTCACTCCGCTGCTGTTTTTACCTCACGGAGGAGGAACAAAACACTCATTTATCTCCAAACCCATCACCGAGCACAGCTCTAAAAATAGCCCCAGATAAACACACCCTAGATCATTCAGACTGCCAGCCGAGAGTGGGAAGGCTCAGGGGCCAGCCGGATGATACCGCCGGTCAGATCTAGCACCGTGTCCCAGGCTGGCTCCTGCTGGCACCACATTCCCCACTCAGCACTGCCAGCCCCAGGCATTCAACACTCAGAGGTTGGCTACAAAGTCAGGCGGGTTTAAAAATGTGGACATTTGGGATTCTTTTAATTCATCATCTGGCTTTTCAAGTCACATTTTCACACAACCACGAGGGCTAGAAACTTTCATTAAAAAAATAAAAAAAAAGTCGCTCACATAATCACCTGACTCCAGAAGCTGGGGCTTTGTGACATGTGCCAAATCTCACAAGACTAGCAATGAAAGTCAGCAACACTTCCTTTAGCTTTAGCGTTGCCAGTGTAGACTAGCCCTAAGTCCTTAATTAAGGCCAAGTCTACACTGCAGGCTTCTGCCAGAAGAGCGGTGTTGGTTGGGGTGCGAAGAGATCTGAGTCCTGATCAGCAAAAGCCCAGAGTATAAATGGAGCTAGACTGGGAAATTGCCCTTTTATGGGTATAGCTTTGCCACTGTAGTTGCATTCGCAGCAGGAGTGCTTTGCCAGCACCACGAACCAGCACTCGCACGCCGCGGGAGCGCTCCTAGCCACGGGGGACACAAACACCTGGAACGTCTCGAGTAGCATTTCCAGTTGTGCTACTTCTCTCAAGTTAACCCAGGACCAGAAACTCTATCTAGACACCCCGTCTGAGGCCCATGAAAGCAGTGGGGTCTCTGGGGTGCGTCGTACGTTGGTTTAATAACATCCCTGCCCCACGCTGGCTGCCAAATCTCACAGCTGGGCTCCCAGGCACTGCTGGCACTCCGCTGGGAGCTGCTGCTGGGCTCTAGGCAGTGCTGCCCAATGGCTAGATGAACAGACGGGGAGCCAGGCACCTGGCTCTGGACCATGTGGTGCCATTCTTTGCTGTAATTAATGGGGAGTTCTGCTTAACAGCTAGGGACCCCCTCTGCCCCTCAATCATCAGCTCCCTATGACAACCTGGCAAGTCATTGGGCCTAGGCAGAATGAGACTTACCCACCTTTCGAAGGCCCTTTGAATGGTTCTCATGAAAGATTTTATTGTCACTACGAAATCCCCATGAAGTAGATCCTGCCCCCCTACCCACAAGGCGCACAGGTGCCGCTGCAGCAGAGGGTCTCTGTGCACGCATCCGCCTCTGGGCCAGATCCTCGGCTGTGCCCGGTGGGGAGTGAGAGGGCAAGATGGCTTAGCTACCTTTCCTCTAGGTGTAGGGGGAGGACGTGGTGTCGATCTAGCTGTCATGGCTTCACCCCACCCCCAAACTCCCCGACACAGATAATCCTGGCTGCCCTTTCAGGGCATCTTCCCGGGGGGGTGCGCCCGCCCCTGTTTCCTGGAGCTCAGGAAGTGGAGGGTGCAGCCGGGCCGGGTTGTAGGCAGCGGGTAGTGCCTGGCACCCTGGCTCTCTCTAAGTCTTCTCTGGGCTCTTGCAGGGTGCGATTCCGGGTTTGGAAAGCAGGCCGCGTGCCACTTGGATTCCATGGGCTTTAAGGTGTTTGCCAGCGTGCTGGACCTGCAGAGCGCTGGCGCCAAGGAGCTCCGGCAGCGCTGCTCGCCGAGCCTCACACTGCTGCAGATGGACCTGACCAAACCGGAAGATATCCGGAAAGCCCAGCAGCTCGTCCAGCCCCAGACGGCGAGGACAGGTAGGAGCCCTGGCAGAACGCCGGGGGCAGCCCGTCGCGAGACGCCCCACTCGGTGCCCTCAGCCTGTGGAGCAGGGCCCCAGACCGGCCCCTTCTGGTTACGCTGCTCAGGCTGCACCCACGGCCTCCCGCCACGATCCACGCGGGAGGCTGGTGTTTGTTTCTCCCCCTCCTTCCTGGCCGTGGCTATGCCCCCAACTCAGCTCTCCCCTCACCCTTGGGCTCCAGCTGCAGCTTGGCAGGTGCATGGAAATGATCTATGCCTGGCTCTGAACCGCTGTCCCCTCCTGACCTGGGGAGCACTCTCTAGGGGGAGGAGATCGCTCACAGATCATGGTGGGTCCCCTCCCTGCCTCAGGGTAGAACTGAGCTCCCTAAGCAGCTCCGATCGGCGCGGGCATTCGAACAGGGGGTCGCGTCAGGCCGTGCCGGTCCCGTGCCTGCATCCTGCTGATGCTCGCTTTCTCCGGGCCCCTGCCCGCAGGGCTCTGGGGTTTGGTGAACAACGCGGGCTTCGACGACACCATCGCTGACGCCGAGCTCTCCCCCCTCTGCAAATTCCGCACCTGCATGGACGTGAACTTCTTCGGCACGCTTGAGCTCACCAAAGCGCTGCTGCCCCTGCTCCGCTCCGCCCGGGGCAGGATTGTGACTGTCAGCAGCCCGGCAGGTAAAGACCCGGTCCCCACCCGGTGGGGAAAAAGTGGGGCTGGGTGGGAACGGGGCCACAGGGCCTCATAAGAGCGGCCATACTGGGTCAGCCCAATGGTGCAGCTAGCCCTGTATCCAGTCTTCCGACAGTGACCAAAGCCAGGTGCTTCCGAGCGAATGAACAGAACAGGCAGTTGGTGAACGATCCATCCCGTCGTCCACACCCAGTTTCTGGCAGACAGAGGTTTCATAGGAGCTGTAGTTTGGTTGCCTGATGTCCAGGGCTTAAATTCTCATAGAGTATTTCCCAAAGCCGCTCCCCCCCAGCCCACACACACAGAGCCAACATGCTATGAAAACTCCATCGGGCTTGGAAATATTTACCGGAGCTCGGCTCTGACAGCTCCGGCTGAATGTAACTTCTGCCCATGTCCCTGTTCTCTATGAGCCAGACACCCCAGCCAGACTTCATCAGCCATGAAGCACAACAGCCATGTGACTAACGATGCACCATCCCACCCACAAGAGAGTATGGTGTGTTATGGGAGATGTAGTCCGACCCAGGGAGCCTGGCTGATAAAGAACATGAGCACGAGTTGCCCGCACTACAACTCCCATGAGGCACCACGTTGGAATTGAAATATTTTGGTTTTCAGCCCAAATATTTTGGATTTGGATTTTTTTTTCTCCCAAAAGTTGAAATGTGCCATGTATTTCCCCCAATCCACCCCCGGGGACTTGGCTATCAGCCTACGGGCCAAAAGCAGGAGTTATCCCATAGAATAGCCCTGAACAGAAACCAAACAGGCACTGTTCTCCTAGCTGCCTGGGAGGCAGATTTGATGGTGAGTTTCTCCGTAGGGTCCCAGTATTTTTCATACTGGCCTCAGGTAGTAGATATCAAGCCCAGTTTGCCCCGATCCCCAATAATGTATGTTTTATCTGGCACCTGTGGCCTAGGGTTACCAACTTTCTAATTGCACAAAACCGAACACCCTAGCCCCTCCCCTTCCCTGAGGCCATGCCCCCCATTCACTACATTCCCCCTCCCTCAGTGGCTCGCTCTCCTCCACCCTCACTCACTTTCACTGGGCTGGGGCAGGAGGTTGGGGTGCAGAGGGGGTGAGGGCTCTAACTGGGGGTACAGGCTCTGGAGTGGGGACGGGGAGGAGGGGTTCAGGCTGCGGGAGGGGGCTCCGGCTGAGGGTGCTGGCTCTGGGGTGTGGCCGGGGATGAGGGGTTTGGGGTGTAGGAGGGGGCTCTGGGTTTGCGGGGGCTGGGGCAGGGCTTACCTCAGACGGCTCCTGGTGGGGGGCCTAAGGCAGGCTTCCTGCCTGTCCTGACTCCGCACTGCGCCCTGGAAGCAGCCAGCAGTTCTGGCTCCTAGGCGGAGGCACGGCAGGCAGCTCTGCACGCTGCTCTCATCCACAGGCACCGCCCCTGCAGCTCCCATTGGCCCCGTTCCAGCCCCCACCCCCAGCCTAGGAGCCAGGACAGAGTGGGACTAGCCTGCCTAACCCTGCAGCACCACCGACTGGACTGTTAATGGCCTGGTCGGCGGTGCTGACCGGAGCCGCCAGGGTCCCTTTTCGTCCGGGTGTTCCAGTCGAAAACTGGCCACCTGGTCACCCTCCTGTGGCCGCAGCATCTGAGCATGCTGAGTAGCAAACACAACGAAGAGTCCAGCAAGGGGGCTAGCTGCCTCCTTCATGCCCAGAAAGCTGCTGAATGGTTTTATTTTTGTTGCTCCCTCGTCCCCAGCTGCCATTGTGAGGTTTGCATCTTGTTCTGAAGGCAGAGCTCCAAGCGTTGGGGTCGGTCTCTCCCCCTGGAGGCAGGTCTGTAGCCTTGTGCTGCTTGCCAAAAAGTTCCCACACGTCTCCCCCTGGAGGCAGGCGGGTCCATCCTCTCTGGGGAATGGAGCTGTTCTGAGAGCTGGCGCCCTGGGCGGGTGGCGTGGCTTTAGATAACTTGCTCCAAAGCCCCGGAGGTCTTTAGGGAGGAGAAGTGACCTCCTGACACTCGCCCATTGTTCTAGCCGGAAGCCAGTGGGGGCTGCCGTGCCGGGGCTGAGGCACTCTCAGCTGGAGGGGGAGTGAGGACTCAAACTCGGGTCTCGGCTGTGACAGTCCCGAGTTTCATCCCGTGGCTCTTGGAGAGGCCGTGCCGATCTGTGTGCCCAGCTGTGCTGTGTGGAAGTGCTGGACCACACAGGACCGGGCCCCAGGGGTTTGGATACGGTTGTGCCCCCGCAGTAACGGCCCGTGTGTTTTCTTCTCCCCAAGGCGACATGCCGTACCCTTGTTTAGCAGCGTACGGAGCCTCGAAAGCTGCCCTCACCCTCCTCATGGACACATTCCGCAGCGAGCTGGAGCCCTGGGGGGTCAAAGTGAGCGTGATCCTACCCGGCTACTTCAAAACTGGTAAGAGCCCCTCGCCTGCCAGCCGGGCCGTGCTGGGGGGACACGTGGTGCGTTGGGCAGGTTGTCACAAGGGTGCGTGTCTCAGGGAACGCCGCGCACGCCCGGCTCCCAAAAACCTGCTGCGTGGGAAGACGCCCAGTCCCAGCTGGCCCCCCGAATGTTTACTGAGCATTTCACAGCCGTTGTTAACTAAAGCCTCTGTCTGTACAGGAGAGGAGGAAAGGACCAGCCGCGTCCGCCTCTCGCTAAAGGTCAGATCACGGAGAGATTGCTGCAGATCACTCCAGGCACGGCCAGGCCTAGAACCCCGAACTCTCTAATGGCACAGCCCCAGCTGTCATTTGCTTCCCTTTTGGGAGCTCTGTGTACTGCGCGGTGCTGTCTGATTGCCCAGAGCCTAAGGGGGAGGCTGCCAGAATGTCCCCCTCATGGCCACAGTAAGAACACCGGGAGCTGCTGGGTGCGATGCTGAGCCTCTCTAGAACGTCTGGCCTTAGCTGTCCCTTGGCCGCACCTCGCTCTTTTCTGGTCCTGTGCTAACCATCCCTCCGGCCCCGGTCACGGCAGTTCCTCTGCTCTGAACTATCTGCACGTTGGCCATAGAAGTGCCCAGAACGGAGCCCCACATTTCAGGTGTGTTCGCACCCCGGGTTAGAGAGGAGCATTTCTCTGGTGTGGGGGGAGACCTGCCAGCTGGTCGCTCCCCGGAGCTGTACAGAGCGGGGCTGCATTGACACGAGTTCCGACCACAACTGCACCGGGCTTTTTCTGCTCCGCTCCCGGGGAGAGCACCAGGGACAGATTTTGCTATTCGAACCCCAGCCAGTCCAAACGTGGGGGGCAGGTCAGCAGGGGAGATGGGATGTTAATATCGTGGAACTAACTTAGCTGGCTGCTCCTTCCCTGGCCGTGTGGTGTCTCTCTGGGCCAGAGATCTTGTCCTCGCTCTATTTCGATGGGGCACTAAGCAGCCTTCTGGCTCCTGGATGAAGTGGTGCTTTCACTCTGCAATACCTTGTCTAATTTACTCTCCCCAAGTCTCAGCAGTTCTGCTTCCCAGGGTGGATCTAGGCTTGGGGTTCTTTTCCCCAGCTCTTTAGCAATCTTTTTGCAGGTTGACTCTCACTTTACCTGCCGGCCGCGTGTCTCGTCTCTCTGGGGCCTGCTGTTGGATTTCACTGATGTTAGCAACTCCTGTCACTTTAGTGTCATCATCTGCACGTGTCGTCCGTGTGCTATTTGCCTCGCCCTGTCATTATGCTGCTGTTACTTAACAGTTATTGTATAAGAGCAACGGTGGGCAGGGACTGTCCCGGAAAAAACAGAAACCCCACAATCCACAACTCACAGCTAGATCAAAGAGAGCAAGGGCAGCGAGATACGTTCCTGGGGAAATGTCAGCCGGAGGTAGGGCTGCACGCTGGGTGCCACTAGTTACTTTTAAAAATCCGTGCACTGCATTGCCCAAAGGAGGAGCGTGGGCTTGGCCGCACATGGAGCTGTTCTGGAGTGGCTGTTCTACTGTAAATTCATGCCCCATATTAGTCCGGAATAAGGTTCCTGTGTAGACGAACCCTTACGTGGCCATGAGGTGCATGCCGAGACAGCATGCGGGGGACACGGAGGTAGTGGAGAATCCAGGACTGAGGATGAGGGCTGAAGGCAGCTCAGAAGTGAGGGTGGCACCCCCTGCTCCACAACAGCTTTGTGACCTGCTTTTGGGTCAGGCCCCCCATGGTTACAACACTGAAATTTCAGGTGTAGACACTGAAACCGTGACATTGACTAATTTTAAATTCCTATGACCATGAAGTTGACCAAACTGGACCGTGACTTGGATAGGGCCCTACCCAGCAGGGACGGGTCACCAACTTGTGTCCAGAGGGTACGTCTACACAGCCAAAAACCCCATGGCAGCGAGTCTCAGCCAGGGCCGACTGCCTTGGGCTTGCGGGGCTCGTGCTCCGGGGCTGGAGAAAGCACTGGGCATGTTCCGGCTGGGGCTGGACCCCCTGGGCTCTGACCCACTCCCTGTGTTTCAGCCCTGTAGTGAGAGCCCCACAAGCCAGAGTCAATTGACCCAGGCTCTGGGACGCGCGGCAGTTTTGCTGTGTAGATGGCCCCTGAGAACCGGAGGCCGTTCCTAAGCAGTGGCGTGTTCACGTTGCTCACTGAGCAGCCTGGCCCTTAGAAGGGATTATGGGATGAGAACTGCTGCATGACCCCCCCTCCTGCCGTGAGCACAGGCTGGCGGGGCCGGTTCTTGACCCCACGGCTGGGAGGAGGGACGGCTCCCTAGGTTTGCTAGCCACGGCCGCCCTGGCTGGAGGAGGGAGGTGCTGTGCTCTCTGCATTCCCCCGGGGCAGCAGGGACTAGGGCTTAAGGATGTTTGGTTCGTTCTAGGTACGAGTTGCGACCCTGCCTACTGGCATGAGAAGAAGGAGCAGCTCCTGGCCAGCCTGCCCGCCGACCTGCTGCAGGCCTACGGGGAGGAGTACATCCATGAGATCAACAAGCAGTTTGTGAAATTTATGAAGACTGCAAATGAGGATTTGAGTTCAGTGGTGAACAGCATCACCGACGCCCTCATCGCTGCCAGTCCGGCGGCACGCTATTACCCGGGGGTGGGCATGTGGCTCATTTACTTCATCCACCACTATCTGCCCTCCATCATCAGAGACCTCTTCCTGAAAACTTTCTTCATCAACCAAAAACTGCCCAGGGCCCTGCAGCCAAAGCCACAGAACGGCCTCAAGCACGAATGACCCTGGCCCGCAGGCTGGGGGGAGCAGGAAGGCGCCCGGAGCTATTGTAAAGCAGGGACAGGGTGGAGGGAGTCTTCTCGCTTTATAGTCCTAGGCATAAACCTCGGTAAAACCAAGAGCGCGTGCGCATGACGCAGCCGCCGCATTGTTCTTGGGGGCCGGGCAGGGATAATCAGCACTCACCAATCAAATTGCTTTCTCTGAATCAAACGGCTGCAGATCTGTTTCCTACTGTGTAAGAATCAAAGTGCTCTAGAGATCTCGGTTTGTATTATTTTTCTAACGGCGTGTGTCTCTCATGACGAGGCCGCTGGCGATACGCGGACTAACGGCTGGGTCATCGGCCCCTCACCCTGTCCTGTACCTCAGTGATTTTTCTCAGCTGAGTGAATTTTTCTTTGCTGCTGCTGGGATGTGAGTGTTAACCTCTCCACTGGCTCTTGACTGGCTCAAGGGTGGTGGCTTTTACCTGTCAATGGATCAAACCTGTGTCTGCCTCTCTGTGCAGCTCTTCACACTCCAGCCCAGGACCTGGTGCTCCTCGACGTCAGCCGGGACTGCGGTGGCCAAGTCTTGAGCAGACGCTCTACAGCTCTTCTCACAGGATGAATTATGTGATTGTCACTTTTTAAATAAACCGGTTATTTGTATTTCAGCTAAACCCTTGAGGTCTCGCTCTCTCCGGGCGGGAGGCGGTGGGGCCTCCTCAGGGAAGTCCACGCCCAGAGGTGTTGGAAATGGTCATTAAGTCCATCTCCCGCCCAGTGCAGGATTGGGCCCTACCAGCCTTGGAAGGGGGAGGAAAGTCTTTGGGTGATGACAGCCCTGCAGGGGTGCAGCTCGCCTGCTGACGATGCTGTTTTCTGTTGTGTGTGTCGGGTTCTTTGCGAATTGGTGTGTGGGTGCGTGTGGGTGGCCCTGTGATTGTTGTGTTGATGCTCCAGCGTTTGGCACATCCACCCGTTTGTCGGTCTGCCGGCCAGGGCAGTGGTTGTGGGTCTCTGCGGTGGGAGGGGGGGCAGTATACAGGGGTGAGTGTGTGTGTCCAGGTTTGTGGCTGCTATGGGATGCGTTGCAGCGTGGGCAGGCTGGCCAGCCAGTGCCCATTTAGCCAGGGAGCGGGGATCATTAGCTCTGCCAAACCATCTCCAGGACACTTGCCCACCGCATTGGCATGTGGTGGCACATGTGAGCAGGTGCTGCTGCGGGGACAGCCCGGCTGTGAGATGGGCTTAGTGGGATGCACAGGCCCTAGGGAGGGGCACCCCACTGACAGGATAGGGAGCTTGTGAGGTGGGGGGCATGCCCCAGTCTGAGCACAGCTGGGGCAGCCCAGCCCCTCTCCCTGAGGCACAGGGTGATGGCGTCAGCCCGCTGCAGGTATGCACTGCAATGGCACGGAGGAGATGCTGCTGCTTCAGCACCTGGTCCCGTCCCAGGCCCCCGCTCCACAGCTCCTCCTGGGGGGTGAGGCCGAGCGAACTCAGCACCCCCCTGGTCCTGGGACCTTTGCTGCCCCCAGGCTGCTCCCCCACATGGCAGCAGTTACCAGCCCGCCCAGTGGCACGGCTCATGCAGCCACCAGGGACTGGCGCTGGCTGGGCTAGGAGCTCTGGGACAACTCCAGGGCCCCAGCCGTCTTCCAGTCTCTAACTGGGGCAGGGCGCAGCCCCACAGCTGCCTGGGGTTGCAGAATTGCTCTGGGCCAGGCTGATCGCTCTGGAGAGCGGAACTGGTTCCCATGCCCAGCTCTGCCCTCCTGTGTGCTTGTAGCCAAGGGCAGCAGAGCCTTGTTTGTCCCTCTCCCCAGGCCTGGCCTCTCACTTATATGCCCCACACCCTCTGCAAGGACGGGCCTGGTTTGGCTAAGCCGTGATGCTAACTCCGGAAACAGAGCACCAGAGTACTAGAGCCACGGGGCCAGGCTGGTACCCCCACATGCTCTCTCCCCCACACAGTGCGAGTCACTCACTGCAGCTGGGCTCTAGCGCCTGCAGGCTCTTTGGGACAGGGCTTACAGCCGCCATACAAGGCCTGCAACAGGGGTAGCTGCCTGTGCTCCAAACCTGCCAGCAGCATGTATGAATATAGAGCGAGGGGACTGGCTGGACATGGGACCACTCCAGTGCCTGGGTCTGGGCCTGCAACCACAAGGAAGGGTTCATCTCTCACAGTGAACTGGGAGCCTGGTTGATTGAACTTCAGAGCAGGGGCTGTTCTAGGACTTCCAGTGCCTGTTATTACTGGAGTGACATCCCGGGGGGCAGAAGTACCTGCTTTGCCCAGAACAGCCACAGTGCTGGCAGCAGTAGTGCCACCCCAGTGGCTGTCTCGGCTTGGCCGCCTTTCTCCTCTCCCTGCTACGCAGGGGTCCCCCTGCCCTTGTTCCTGCAGCTTGGCAGAGAGCACTCAGGGTCTGCCTCTTGTTACCCCGTGCCAGGCCCCAGGGCAAATGCTTCCAAGCCTGAAGCAAACATGTCCCTGTCCTGACACACGTGCGCTCCCAGCACAGCCTGCTCTTTGGGGCTGTGGGCAGAGCGGCACAGGTGCTGGGAGTACCTCAGTGAGGGGATGTGCTGCTCTCGTGACAGCGGCCCAGCCATGACCACAAGGCAAGCACCAGCGAGCTGCTGCCCCATGCATGCTGGTGCAGTTCAGTGCACCTGGGGCCCATGGCCCCACACTGGTCTCTGATGGTACGTCCTCCCCGACAGGCCCTGCTCCTCCCTGGGCCACAGCTCCTGATTCTCCCACTCTCAGGCCAGGCCACCAGTCTATGGCATCCTGTGAGCCAGCCGCCATTACGCAGCAGGGTCGGCGCGGGCAGCTCACCCCTGCGGGAGCGGTGACCTAGGTGCATACAGCGCCTCGCCCCAAAGCCCTGTGGGAAATGAGACAAAGTGGGGAGAAAAGGGTTCGGCCAGGCTAAGCAGGCTGTGGGCTCGCCTAGCCGAGTGCCAGCTGTGCTGGTAAACTTAAGAATGGCCTGGTGTCTTCAGCCCCCCCACACCCACGGGAGCACCTCTGTGTCACTCTGGTCTTCATGAGCAGCCCCCGGTGCGTTGACTCTGCTCATCTCCCCCCCCCCCCCGGCACAACAGCTGGGCAGACGGAGCATCTTCCCAGCTAATGCGTCAGGCCTGGTCCCTCACCCTCCTGAGAGGCTCACCAGCAGGTGTTTCACTGGACTCCAGTTACCTTCCTACTCGCTGCCCACAGTGCTGCTGTTAAACCCAAGCCAGACCAGCCCACTGCCCATTCCACTAACCCAGTTTGGCCATCCAGTACCGAGTCCACTAATCAGGTCCTAGAGGTCCTTTGCTCCATGGCCTTCACCCAGCACTCCAGTACCCCGCCCGTGAGAGGCACAAGCCAAACGTGAGGTGGCTGCCCTAGTGCCAGGCTGTGCCATTCTGCATCTGCCGCCTAGCTAGCAGCGTCCTGCTGCAGTGCAGCAAACACTCCCTGGCCCTCCACACCCCATCAGGAGCTCTGGAAGGCAGGGCTATGTCACCCCGTGTGCACGGCGCACTCAGCACTGGCACAGCTTGAGGGCAGTCACGGCCCCCAGCCATCACTCGCTCATCTGGTCTGACCTGTAGCACACAGGCAGGCCCTGTTATTTCACCCTGGATGGAGCCTGCCCAGGAACTTGCATTTGACTAAAGTGTAACTTGTTTGGCTAAAACATCTTCCAGAAAGGTGGCCGGCTGTGATGTGAAGCTTTCAAGAGCCGGCGAATCCACCCCGTCCAGTGGCTGATCACCCCACTTCCACATTGGGGCCCCGTTTCCCATTTCAGTGGGTCTGGATCCAGCCACTAATTCTCCAGCTGCCGTCCTCTGCTAGCGTTAAAGCACCTGGTTGGCCCCAGCCTTTTCACCACGTGAAGGTACTTGCGCACTGTACGTCCATCAATCTTCCTTGTGCCAAGCTGCACCTACTGAGGGCCTCAAGGCCCTACGTTTGAGGCATTTTATTCCGCCTGCAACTCATTGGGGTGGCTCTTTTTTGCACCCTCACCAGAACCCTTTTTAAAACGTAGCCCAGACCTGGCTGCAGTAGCCCACTCGGTCTCACCCGTCCCGCCACTGAGGTGAAATCCTCCCCCGGCAGGGGGAAAAACAGAGTGACAGAGCCTGAGGGCTAAGTCATGAAGAGGACGCTGGGGGCCCTGGACTCATGCGGGTGTGCAGGGGGAGATGACAACAGGAGAGGGGATGCCGCTCAGAGAGCTAATTCCTGAGACGGCCAGCAGGAGGCACCACTGGTGAGCGAACCCAGTCACAGCCTTACAACGTAAAGAACAAGGATTACCACCCAGTTCTGCGTCCAACCCCCACTGAACAAGACGGCACTGCTCACACTCCATCCCACGCACCCCTCCAATGGGGAACAGGGGATGTGCAGCAGAGACATCCCCCACCGCTCAGATTTTCTCTTAGGCCAGGTCTACAGTACCACTTACCTCAGTCTCCAGGCCAGCTCCAGCCGTGTTGTCGATGGCACCAGACCCCAGCCAGAGCAGCAGCGTGCGGCCGTAGCTTGGCCTGGCCTGTTCGGGTCTAGTTCTGTGTGGTTCCTTTGTAGTGCTCATGTCGTCTAGAGAGCGAGAGCCCCAGTAAGGCCAGGAGCCCAGCTGGGAATCACTGGCTACGCTCAACCCTTTGATGACCCCCAGAGAAACGTTTCAGAGGGCAGGGCTGAGGACCGGGAAGGGCAGGGGGCAGGCACTACCAGTAGGGGAGGAAGGCTGGGGGCCCACTTGGCTCCAGTCTCCCCAGGAAGGGGGAGGGCACTCCCCCAGGATCTGCCTCTCGCCTCTCCTCGCCAGGGGACAGCAATAGCAGCAGGCAGCCCATGCAGGGTGGAGGAGGGCACCCCCCAGACTCAGCAGGACCTGGTGCCATCCCAGAGTAGAGCCAGTGAGGGGGTGCTGGGCTTGTGACTGATGTGCTGGCCCAGGCTGCAGGAGCTCCACCCCCAAGTGTCAGTCTCCTGCATGGCCCCAGTGGGGCAGCCCAGCCCGTGACAAGGGACTAGGCCATTACTGATGTGGGAAACAGCACCGGGACCTACGG
The DNA here is from genome assembly GCF_027887155.1 of Malaclemys terrapin pileata. NCBI lineage: Eukaryota > Metazoa > Chordata > Testudines > Emydidae > Malaclemys > Malaclemys terrapin. The sequence continues at coordinate 38,858,332 of NC_071518.1, forward strand.
CTGCTGCCGGAGTCCTGCGGGGGGGCCGCTTGGTGACGGGGGATGGGCAGGCTGGGGCCTAGGGCCTAGGAGGAAGGGGTTTGAGAGTTAGGCCTCAGGCAAGTCACTCAGCTCTGAAATGGGGATAATCCTGCCCCAGGTGTCAGATCTGTCCAGGCAGCACCAACCCCCGCAGGGCCATGGGGTAGCAGCGGTTCTGCAGCGTGGCTACCTCCCCTTGGATGGCTCCAAACACAAATTCAGACCCCGGGGAAGCTGAAGGCTTCGACCAAGCTCACCCCAGCCTGGTCCCATTCCCCACGATCCCTGGGCCCACAGCCAGGACTGAACTACCTCCTGCCTGCACCCACAGCCCTTTCGTCAGAGAAACCAGCTGCCTGGACTGGGTCCTGGGGAGGCACTCGCCCAGCCAGCCAGCATGAGCACGTGAACAGGCTGCTGTCCCATACCCGCAGGCCTGCACCGCAGGGGGAGAGCTGGCCCAGGCAACACGGGTACGCTGGCAGCAGGACTGACCCTGCCCAAGGATTGCCAGGGGCTGTGATGGTCCCACGGTGAGCTGACACGTGGCTCCAAGGCCACTTCAAGCCCCCCGGGGGGAAGCAGGGGCTCAGTGAGACGCTGAGCGCTAGCCTTGCCCCAGCCATCCCAGCACAGGGCCGCCCGTCTCACCGCTGCACATGGGAAGGGCTCCTGGAGCTGCAGGCGAGAAACCAGTCGAGGCAGCATGGTGCTTTAGGCAGATATTTATTGTCACAGGGGGAGGGGATCCAGGACAGCAGCAAGGCCAGGGCGTCCAGGCTGCTCTTACCAGCCTCCTACACATGCATGTGGGAGCAGCACAAAGCTGGGAAGATGCAGCCGTCTAGTGCCAGCTTGGAGCAAGCCAGCAAAACAGCTGGGCCAGAGCCTGGCCTGGAACCACCCCCACCCCTACCCCGCTGAGCGCCCTGCTTTGGGGACAGTGCAATTCCAGCAACGGTCATCTGCGGGGGCCTGACTCCAGGGAGCAGCAGAGCAGGGCCTGGGCTGCAGCGTCTGAGAAGAAGGGTGCTCTGGGGACAGGAGGGTGGAGCTCAGCACGGGCCAAGGGGGCTCTGAGCAGAGAGCAAGTGTGGGTGGGTGGTAGCTAAGGGCACCAGAATTCTCTCACACACACACACACACACACACACACACACCCACCCCCGCGCAGAGCAGCAGTGACCCAAAGCCAGCAGGGAAGGCAGGAGAAGCTCAAAGCCCATGTGCCTCAGGTCTCCCACTCCCCCAATCTCAATTCCATTAACGGGCTGCAAAAACCATGTCTCTGAAGGCAGGTGCACTCTCCAAGCCAGCCCGCCTGCGCAGGGCGATTACAGGCTGAGGCAGTTACCTGCAGTGACCGCTAACACACCAGCGTTCAAGCCAGCCCACCTGCGCAGGGCGATTACAGGCCGAGGCAGTTACCTGCACTGACCGCCAACACCCCAGTGTTCGTGACAGACGCCCAGCAGGGGTGGGGTGGGGTTTGGCAGCTTCCCAGAAAGCCCTGGCCCAGAAAGAGGAACAGGTCACTTCAAGAGCCTTCTAGATCCCTTTGAATGACCATCTTACCACCTGGGCAAAGAGCTGCTAGCCCAGCCCCTGCCCCCAGAGCCTGGGAATGAGCCTGCAGTTGTTAGGGGACCCGTGCTCCTAACCATGGAGCAGAGGGGCGTGGTGCCTGCTCACTGCACACACGGACGTGTCACTGCAGTTTGTATAGGAAGCAGGGAGCTGTTCCCGGGATATAGGCAGCTGGCCTGGCAGGATAGCCGGCTCAGAGGCCCCAGGAATGGACAGAGGCCAGGGGCTCCCAGAAGAAGAGTGGTAGCTGGTGGGGACCCTGGGGGAGCCACGGGGGTTGGGCGGGCAGCACCCACACACAGCAGTAGGCACGTACCACCCCCACAGCCACTGCAGGGCCAACCTCGCTCGATACCTGTTCCCAGGTTGCGGGCAGGTTAGCAAGAATCTTTCTGGGGCAAAGACATTTGCTGGCCAGGTCCCCTCTTCGGTGGCTGGCCTGCCTCAGCACCAGCAGGTCCCCGGGAAGCAAGTGCTGCCTGGCGACAGGGGGAAGGACAGTCACTGTGTGCTGCTCAGAGCCCTGAAATAGCCAGCAGGAACCTCCGCTCCTGCCTCAGCTCTTTGGACAAGGGCGGCTCGGCTTTCTGCCCTCGGAGGAGTCAGACAAGATGATGCAGGAATTACACAGCAGCATCCGCTACGCTAAGGGAGGCAAGAGAAACACTCACATGAAGCTTCTGGGGGACAATACTTACTGGAGCTAGACTGCTCGAGTCTCAGCCTTGGTAAAGGGGACATTTAAACTCAGGCAACACATGTCTAATGAGTCACTCGAGAGCAAGGGGTTAATGGCTGAGAGATGCCAGTTCCCTCAGAGATCAGCACTGGCTCGCTCAGTGAAGCGCACACAGCTGATCAGTACAGTGACACAGGTACAATTATAATACATGGACTGGAGCCCTCCTGCTACATGGCTGCACAGGCCTAGCGCCTGTCCCAGGCCCCGCTGGCCCCTCACAGCACACAGAACTCACACAAACAACGGCAGCTCCGGAACAACAGTGTCCAGTTTCCATCCGAGCCAGTTCCAGAGAGGTGCCGTCCCCGGAGCGAGGACTAGTGATCATTCGAATGTAGTGGGGGGGAAGGACAGTTCCACTGGGCTCCACCCGGCAGCAGGAGGGCCGAGGGCAGTTAGAAGATGGGGATGTAGTTGTCGATCTTGGCGCGGTGCCGCTGCGCGATGCACTCGGCAATCCACACGATGTTGCGACACTCCTGCTCCTTCAGCTTGACGAAGGCGTAGAAAACCCCGAAGTGGAACTGGTTGAGGAAAGCCAGCTTGTTCAGCTTCACCTTCGAGAGCAAAGAGCACGGGTCACGGCCTGCAGCACTGCCCCTCCCAGCAGCAGGCCACCCCCCTCAGAGACTCCCATTCCCAGCCCCACAGCTCCGGAGAACGGGGCTCCTGGGGTGAATGGCCCCAGCCAGAGTGGAGCTCCTGTTGCAACCAGCAGTGCAGGCTCAGTGCCTGTGCAGAGTCCGTAGGAGAAGCCTGGCCCCGAGCACCAGCTCCCAGCTCAAGCGGGGCAAGAGGGTAGCGTGGGGGAGGAGAACAGGGACATACCCACCAGGTTTGGGTTACCGCTGTCTTTCCAGGGAAACCCCAAGAGCCCTTTGCAAGCTTCATTGTTGCTCCCTAGGTTCTCCTGGCAGGGAGCTAGGGACGGGGAAGGAAAGCAGGGGCAGGTGGCACGGCCCAGAACATCTGAGCCAGTAGCCCCGCCCCCACCGTGTGACTGCGACTCTGCTTGCAGATGGTCTGGAGACTTCCGCTAAGCGCTGCAGCAGCTCCCACGGCTCAGCACCGAGGGTCCTTCCCTCACCTCATGCTCGAAAAAACGGTCCTCCAGGGTTTTGTCTCCAGGGTTGCTGCCGGCTCCTTCGAACAGCAGTTTGTACTCCTATGGCAAGAGGAAGGGGTCAAGGAACACAAAGCAAGAACCCGGCTCAGCATTGTCCCTCCCTGCAGAACGCTCAGACATCAGCCAGCCCCCATGGGTGGGGGGGGGGAGGTGTCCTCTTTCCCACCCTGCAGAGAGGAGCTAAGCTAAGTGCCAGCTCCAGACAGAAACCCTTTCATCCCGGGCAATTTCTCACAGTAGCCTGCACCACAGACGGCAAGAAACGACGGTCAGAAGTGAAACAGACTTGTCCCTCCACCAGGCTGACAGCAGCAGCATTGGGCTGGCTCCCGGAGGAAGGCCAGGATTCTCTGCAGCAAGCACTGATGATTTACCACCCACTTACATTATTTGGAAATAGGGCACTTAATCTGGAGTGAGAGCGTCCACACAGGCTTGCACTGAAACTACAGGTGTCAATGACAGCAGATTTGGGGCCTGGTTTGCGTGTAGACAAGTGCAAATATGGAACGGATTTCATTGCTCTGGTTCCAACAGGAATTAATTCAGGACAGTTCTCTGGTCTATGTTATGCAGGAGATCACATTAGGTGAAGCCAGTGGTTCCTTCTGGCCGTGGAGTCTATGAATAAACCAGGGCTGCCCTGTGTGGGCATTCGCTGGTTTAAACCCGGCTCCTGGAGCGTTTACAGGTGCAAGCTAACCCATGCACATCAGGGCACACCACCAGTTGCACCTTTCAGTAAACCAGTGCAGTGTGTGTTGAGACAAGCCCTTGGCTACAGATGCCTGCCGGGGGGTGCATCATTCTAGAGGAGACGGGTCTCCATCCTCAGGCTCCCATCAGGTTTCCAGGCACTCGCCATACAGCATTCTAACGCTAGGGTCCAGTCATAAGGCGGGGGGTGTCCCTTCAGCCACCACCTCCACGAGTGCCCCCCTTATTGCTCCGTGACCCCAGCCAGGTCTGGAGAACAGCCTGGATGGAGACATGGGGGCTCAGAACTGGGTCCGAATGCCCCTGTGCAGCAGATGACTCAGGTTCTTCAACAGAGGAAAAAAAATACAAATAGCACCTTGTATCCCACCCTGCAACCGGCACGGCACCGAGGGAGCCCGGTCCAGCCCTCTCTCAGCCAAAGGAAGCGTTGCTGTGACAAGAGTCCCTGCCAGACGAATCCTGAAACGCACCAGGGTATCCCGCCCCCATCCCCCTTCTCCATGCATGTGGTGCCACAAACTCGCCGATCAATCCGCGGAGAGCGGTCAGCTCCTGGGACCCGCCGCTGGTACTTACCGGGTAGTAGTCTGCTACTGTTTTGACTTGCTCGTAGTCATCTGCTCTGGCTAGCTGGGCCAGCCCCTCAGGGTAGAGCTTCCCGCAGTGAGGGAACAGCTTGGCTCGGTCCTCTTTGGAGAGCTCCGTGCCAAACGAGTTAATGGTGATGATGAAGGCTCTCCTGTCAGCTTCAAACTAAGAGACCAACACGTGGCGTTAGGCAGTGCTGTGCCCGTCCCCCTTGTAAAGCGCAAACCTTCAGCTAGGAGTTGGCAAATACAGCACTCAAGCCGCAGGCTGATGAATGGAGCAAGGCCAGGCCAGTGATATAAAGAGCAAATCCAGCTTCGGTAGGGCACAACCCAGTCACAGTTCTGCCACCCTTGGCAGGGCCAGGCTACACAGCCTGTGGCACAAGCCTGGCACACGTGGCCAGAGCCCCCCAGCCAGCTGCCATTTGCGGGGCAGAATGCCGGGTGTCAGAGGAGAGTCACCGTTCCTACTGAGGAGCCGGGCTGAGGAGCGCTCGGGAACTGGGAGCGATGGTCTGAAAACCTGGGGACCACGTCTCGACTAATCGGTTTGGTCTCTGTGCTAGCAAATGAACTGCTTGTCCCATCTGCTGCACTCGGGTGCCGCACGCAGTCACTGCCCCAGGGTCGATTTTCTAAAGCCAGGCACAGATTTGTGCAGCCCGTCTGCAGAATCCCGGTTCAGATTCCGGCTCCTTGGCACTCGTGTGCAATAGTCACAGGGAACGAGGCTGAACTGGTGGAGACAGCCTTGCAAGAGGCCCAGCGTTGCACTCTATTGCTAGGAGTTCGCAATGGAGACAAGGTGTGGGAAAGCTCTGGCCACAGGAAGGGGGGGGGGTAGCTCCCTTTTATGGACACCCAGTTAGCTATAAAGTCCCTCTTGGTGGCTGCTCTCCGCTTGCTTTACCTGTAAAGGGTTAAAAAGTCCCCCAGGTAAAGGAAAGGGAGTGGGCACCTGACCAAAAGCACCAACGGGAAGGCTAGAACTTCTTAAAATGGGGAACAAACATCCCCTTTGTGTCTGTTGCTGTTCTCCGGGAAAGAGAGGAACAGGGAGCAGTTATGCTATGAGAAGCGTTAAGCCAGGTATGACCATAGAGCATCAGCTCATACCTAGAATGACTTATTTGGAACCCCCAGATGTGCAAGTAGATCAGAAATGTTTAGAAAGACGCAATTAGGTTTATTTCTGTTTATTTCTATTGGCTGGTGGACTCCTCTGTGCTAACCCCAGGTGCTTCTGTTTGCTTGTAACCTTTAAGTTGAACTCCGAAGGAAGCTATTTTGGGTGCTTAATGTTTGGCATTGCTCTTTTAAAATCTAGCCAAAGCCTAAGTTCCAGATGTATTTTCTTTTTGTTTTTAATAAAATTTACCTTCTTATTTATTTATTTTTAAGAACAGGATTGAATTTTTGGTGTTCTAAAAGGTTTGTGCATATTGTTTAATTAGCTGGGGGCAACAGCTAATTTCCTTTTTCTTCTTCCTCAGCTCTTCCCCGGGGATGGGGGGGTGGGTGTGGGTGTGTGTGAGATAAAGGGCTCCAGGATACCCACAGGGAGAAATTCCCAAGTGCGCCTTCCTGGGTTCCAAGGGGTTTGCACTTAGGTAGTGGCAGCATCTACGCAGCCAAGGACAGAGGAAAGCTGTAACCTTGGGAGTTTAATACAAGCCTGGAGTGGCCGGTATTAATGTTTTGAATCCTTGCAGGCCCCCACCTTCTGCACTCGAAGTGCCAGAGCGGGGAATTAGTCCTGACGAGGTGTCCACCAGCCCCTTTGGCTGAGGGGCAGAGTGTGCCCAAGGACAGGTATGTGCTGGGCCACTTGGGCAGAGACTCGTGGGAGGAATACTCATGGGCTTGGCTGCCAGGATTGAGGAGAGCTACATCCCACCCTTTGCCCTTCCAGCTGCTTCATAACTTGCTCTGTCCCCGGGCTCCTCTCCGAGCCAAAATGCACCACCTCCCAGGCCTTTCCGGAGGGCAAAGTGGGAAGGTGTTTGTGGGGCCTGCTGCGACATCACCTGCTTCCCAGTGCTAGCAACACTTCTCCTGGCTCCCCAACCAAGCCCGCTAGCCACATGCACGGAGGTGCAAAGGAATTTTAGAAACCAACGTCTCTGCGGTCAATCGGCAGCTCTGCTCTGTCTGGAGTGCGCTGAGCAGCGCATGGTGCGATTACTGTTACGTTATACCATGCAGAATGTCCCGTCTGCAGCCTACCTCCAGGATTGGACACATGGCGTCTGCAGTCGTGCCTCCCAGGATGCTGCAGAACTTGTAGAAGGATTCCAGGTACGCCTGAGGAGAGAGCCAAGCAGATGAGAGGATGAGTGACACTTACCTACAGCCCACGTGATCCCCAAGCATTTCCGAACGTGTCAAAAGGCCTCAAGACATGAGCCCAGTAGGACCTCTGCATTACGGCACACGTCTCATGTCACTACTGCTCATCTGGTACATCCCCATTAAGCTCCACCCACTCCGATCACCATGCGTCCGTGGAAGTGGAGGGAGGCTAAAGAGGAGAAAGGCTGCAGTTTGATTTCCGAAGTAGCTAGGCAGCATGGGCCTCATTGCATTGCCAGAGGTCCTGAGTTCAAACCCAAGGGGTGCCCTGACAGCTGTGAATACATCTACGGCTCCTCTCCTTGGCCCCTTCTTGTCTTCCAGACTATGAACCAAACGAACAGGCAATGAGGCAGGGTATGCTGGAGTTCCTCGTGGAGGGTGACTCACTCTGGTCTAGCCAGTAACAGGCTGCCTGAATTTGTGCTAACATGCTTCACAGTTCATAGTGTAGCACTTCCAGGTCAGAAGGCACTTCCTGCTGAAGGCCCTGTGCCTACCAACTTGCCTCCCATGGGGCAGGCTGTCTGATAAGATACAAGAGATGCAAAGCTACTCTGATGTTGCACTCTGTGATTTTACGAAAATATGCTAATGTAACTGGAATATGGTTCATGCAAAAAGGTCTCTTGTAAGGTATCAAATCTACTGAGTGTGATCATCCTATCTGTATAAATGTACCACTCTTGTATCTGAAACTAGAAATCTGAAATAGAACTCTGAGGGTCTATTGTAATTATGCAAAGTGTGGGCCATTCATGGTGGTTTGGAATCTTGATAACTCCCATTAACCAGGACAATTGACAGCAGATGGCTCTGTTTTACCTGTGAATCTCCTGTATGTGTGTGTGCTGGCAAGTGAGTAATGAAGTCTTGCAGTGACATGTGATCATGTCACCTGAACTGGAATCCATCTTTAACCTGGTGCTTTTCCATTGGGGGAAAAGAGAGACACCCAGAGGGACAAAGGATTCCCGCCTTATGCAAAAGATTTATAAATGGGTAAAACAGAACAAAGAGGAATCCCCTAGCTACCGCCTGAGCTGGAACAAGGGCTGTACCAGGGGAAAGTCTTGTGCCCAGACTAGGAAGGCGTCTAGAAGAGTTTCTATACAAATGCAAGGAGTTTAAAAACAAAACTAGGATCTGTAGAATGTTTGGCAGTTGACTGAGATCCTTGACATCACAGGCATCAGCCACTGTTTCTGGGAACTGAAGGGAGGCAAATGTGCCCATATTTAAGCAGTTCATGGGGTGACCTGCGGAATTATACACCTGTGTGCCTTTTGTACCCGACAAACAGAATTGATATCGTCATGGGGTGAGAGGCAAAGTATTATCACACATCAAAAACTGCCTAGGAGACAGAAAGCAATGAGTAGGGTTGAACGGCGAACAGCAGGGCCTCAAGACACTGTCCAAGGTCCTGTGCTGTTTAATGTATTTATTAAACATCTGGAAAGGGAGCGTGCAGCAAGGAACTTCATAGACAACTGACCAACCCGGGAGAATGGGCAACACATAACAATGTTGCTATGGGCAGCTCAACAGAGACCGCTGCTCCATGTGCAGCTGTGGTCAGAAAAGCAAAAGATGTTCAGATGCATAAGGCCTGGGATGGAGAACAACACAGAACATTCTAACAACTTTGTATCAATCACTGGAGCAGCCTTGTCTCGATACTGTGCACAGTATTGGTCACCGCACCACGCACACACACAATCATAGAATATCAGGGTTGGAAGAGACATCAGGAGGTCATCTAGTCCCACCCCCTGCTCAAAGCAGGACCAACCTCAACTAAATCATCCCAGCCAGGGCTTTGTCAAGCCTGACCTTAAAAACCTTTAAGGAAGGAGATTCCACCACCTCCCTAGGGCCTGGTCTACACGATGACTTTAATTCGGATTTATCAGCTTTAATTCGAATTAACCCTGCAACTGTCCACACAACGACGCTATTTATTTCGATGTAAAGGGCCCTTTAAATCGATTTCTGTACTCCACCCCGACGAGCGGAGTAGTGCCAAAATCGATTTTAGCAATTCGAATTAGGGTTAGTGTGGCCGCAATTCGATGGTATTGGCCTCCGGGAGCTATCCCACAGTGCATCATTGTGACCGCTCTGGACAGCAATCTAAACTCGGATGCACTGGCCAGGTAGACAGGAAAAGCCCCGCGAACATTTGAATTCCATTTCCTGTTTGCCCAGCGTGGAGAGCACAGGTGACCACAGATAGCTCATCAGCACAGGTAACCATGCAGGCTGATAATCGAAAAAGAGCACCAGCATGGACCGTGAGGGAGGTACTGGATCTGATCGCTGTATGGGGAGAGGATTCAGTGCTTGCAGAACTTCGTTCTAAAAGACGAAATGCAAAAACTTTTGAAAAAATCTCCAAGGGCATGATGGAGAGAGGCCACAATAGGGACTCTGAGCAGTGCCGCGTGAAAGTCAAGGAGCTCAGACAAGCCTATCAAAAAACAAAGGAGGCAAACGGTCGCTCCGGGTCAGAGCCGCGGACATGCCGCTTCTACGCCGAGCTGCATGCAATTCTAGGGGGGGCTGCCACCACTACCCCACCTGTGATCGTGGATTCTGGGTCGGGGATAGTCTCATCAGCGACGCCTGAGGATTCTGCCGATGGGGGAGAGGAGGAGGAGGAGGATGAGGATGAGCTTGCAGAGAGCACACAGCACTCCATTCTCCCCAGCAGCCAGGATCTTTTTATCACCCTGACTGAAGTACCCTCCCAAGCCAGTACCCAAGACTCTGACCCCATGGAAGGGACCTCAGGTGAGTTTACCTTTTAAAATATAAAACTTGTTTTAAAAGCAAACGGTTTTTAATGATTACTTTGCCTGACTTTGCATTCGCGGTCAGTTCAGCTACTGGAAAAGTCTGTAGCTACTGGAAAAGTCTGTTAACGTGTCTGGGGATGGAGCGGAAATCCTCCAGGGACATCTCCATGAAGCTCTCCTGGAGGTACTCCAAAAGCCTTGCCAGAAGGTTTCTGGGCAGTGCATCCTTATTCCCTCCTCCATGGTAGGACACTTGACCACGCCATGCTTGCAGCAAGTAATCTGGTATCATTGCCTGACAAAGCCTGGCAGCGTATGGTCCCGGTGTTTGCTGGCATTCAAGCAACATCCGTTCTTTATCTTGTTGTGTAATCCTCAGGAGAGTGATATCACTCCTGGTAACCTGGTTGAAATACGGGAACTTAATTAAGGGGACAGAGGTGGCCGTTCCTACTGGGCTGTTTGCCTGTGGCGGAAAATAAATCCTTCCCTGCAGTTAGCCAAGCGCATATGGGAAATTGGCCCTGAGTTTTTCGCGTTTGGCTAGCAGGGATCTTCCCTGATACCAGCCACGCGGTGGGGGGGGGAGGGGTACAGCGATCATCCCAGAGAATTCATGGCGGGAGGGGGGGGTGGTTAGTTTGTTTTCTGGTGCTGCTGAATGTTAACAGAAAAACCGCAGCACTCTACAGGCTATGCTTGGTATGTGGGAAAGGAGGGCGCAGAAGCTGTAAGACAATGGCTTACCATGGCCGCATGCAAGCCGAATTCTGTTGCCCAGACCTGTGATCTCTAGCAGCAAAGCCACAGGCACTCAGCATTAAGAGGCAAAATGCGACCTTGCACAGAAATCACATGTGCTATGTAATGTGAATAGTGTTGGTCACCGTGAAAGAGTATAAGCATTGTTCTGCAAAATGTAGCTTTTTAAACAATTCTCTCTTTTTTCCCCTCCCTACAGCAGCTGCAAATTCCTCAAGCCTCCCTCCTCCATCCCGAAGGTTATCACAGATAAGGCGTCGTAAGAAGAGAACGCGAGACGAGATGTTTTCTGAAATTATGGAATCCAGCCGCAGTGACAGAGCTCATCTGAATGAGTGGAAGGAAACAGTTTCAAAGTATAGGAAAGAAGTCAGTGAACGTGAGGACAGGAGGGACCAACGTGAGGACAGGAGGGACGCTCGAGATGAGAGGTGGCGGCAGGAAGACCAGAGGATGAAGGATGCAACGCTGGGGCTGCTGCGTGAGCAAACAGACATGCTCCGGCGTCTGGTGGAGGTTCAGGAACGGCTGCTGGAAAACAGACTGCCGCTTCAGCCCCTGTACCCCCCTCCCCCCTCCCCATGTTCCATATCCTCCTCACCCAGACGTGTAAGAACGTGGGCGGGGGGAGGCTCCGTACACCTTCCCATTCCACCCCAGTAGACAGCCCAAGCAAAAGGCTGTCATTTTTTTAACCTTTTCTTTGTGGCTTTTTCCTTCCCAGCAATCCTCCTCCCAAATACCACCCGGGTTCCCTCCCTCTTTTTCTAATCTATTAATAAAGAATAAATGATTTTTAAATGATAGTGACTTTATTTGGTTTGAAAGAAAGCTGGGGGAAGGGGCAGGGTGGGTTCCTTACAGAAAATCAGTCAATAAAGGGGGCGGGTTTTCATGAAGGAGAAACAAACAGATATTTCACACTGTAGCCTGGCCAGCCATGAAACTGATTTTTAAAGCTTCTCTGATGCACAGCGCTTCCTGGTGTGCTCTTCTAATCGCCCTGGTGTCTGGCTGCGCGTAATCAGCAGCCAGGCGATTTGCCTCAGCCTCCCACCCCGCCATAAAGGTCTCCCCCTTACTTTCACAGAGATTGTGGAGCACACAGCAAGCAGAAATAACAATGGGGAGATTTCTTTGGCTGAGGTCAGAGCGAGTCAATAATGATCTCCAGCGACCTTTTAAACGGCCAAATGCACATTCTACCACCATTCTGCACTTGCTTAGCCTGTAGTTAAACAGCTCCTGACTCCTGTCCAGGCTGCCTGTGTATGGCTTCATAAGCCATGGCATTAAGGGGTAGGCTGGGTCCCCAAGAATAACTATTGGCATTTCAACATCCCCAACGGTTATTTTCTGGTCCGGAAAGTAAGTCCCTTGCTGCAGCCTTTTAAACAGAGTAGTGTTCCTGAAGACGCGAGCGTCATGAACCCTTCCCGCCCAGCCCGCGTTGATGTTGGTGAAACGTCCCTTGTGATCCACAAGTGCTTGCAGCACCATTGAAAAGTACCCCTTGCGGTTTATGTACTCGGTGGCTTGGTGCTCCGGTGCCAAGATAGGGATATGGGTTCCGTCTATCGCCCCACCACAGTTAGGGAATCCCATTGCAGCAAAGCCATCCACTATAGCCTGCACATTTCCCAGAGTCACTAACTTTCGTAGCAGCACCTGAGTGATTGCTTTGGCTACTTGCATCACAGCAGCCCCCACAGTAGATTTGCCCACTCCAAATTGATTCCCGACTGACCGGTAGCTGTCTGGCGTTGCAAGCTTCCACAGGGCTATCGCCACTCACTTCTCAACTGTGAGGGCTGCTCTCATCTTGGTATTCTGGCGTTTCAGGGCAGGGGACAGCAAGTCACAAAGTTCCATGAAAGTGCTCTTACGCATGCGAAAGTTCCGCAGCCACTGGGAATCGTCCCAGACCTGCAACACTATGCGGTCCCACCAGTCTGTGCTTGTTTCCCTTGCCCAGAATCGGCGTTCCATGGATAGAATCTGCCCCATTAACAACATGATCTCCAAAGCACCGGGGCCCGTGGTTTCACAGAATTCTGTATCCGTGTCCATGTCCTCATCATGCTTTGTCGCTGCGCTGCTGCCGCCGCTGCCTCCTCGCCTCGTTTTTCTGGTCCTGGCTGAGTATAAACTCCACGAGAACGCGCGAGGTGTTTACAATATTCATGACTGCTGTCTTGACCTCAGCGGGCTCCATGCTTGCCGTGGTATGGAGTCTGCAGTGTTCACCCACCCAGGAAAAAAGGCGCGAAAATGGTTGTCTGCCGTCCGTTGCTTTCATGCAGGGAGGGAGGGAGGGAGGGAGGTGAGGCTGTACCCAGAACCACCTGCGACAATGTTTTTTGTCCCATCAGGCACTGGGATCTTAACCCACAATCCCAATGGGCGCAGGAGACTGCGGGAACTATGGGATAGCTATGGGATTGCTACCCACAGTGCAACGGTGCAGAAATCGACGCTAGCCCCGGTACTTGGACGCACACCACCGAATTAATGTGCTTAGTGTGGCCGCATTCATTTCGACTTTATACAACCTGTTTTTCAAATCCGAATTATATAAATTCGGATTAATCCCGTAGTGTAGACATACCCTAGGTAACCCATTCCAGTGCTTCACCACCCTCCTAGTGAAATAGTGTTTCCTAATATCCAACCTAGACCTCCCCCACTGCAACTTGAGACCATTGCTCCTTGTTCTGTCATCTGCCACTACTGAGAACAGTCTAGATCCATCCTCTTTGGAACCCCCCTTCAGGTAATCGAAGGCTGCTATCAAATCCCCCCTCATTCTTCTCTTCTGCAGACTAAATAACCCCAGTTCCCTCAGCCTCTCTTCGTAAGTCACATGCCCCAGCCCCCTAATTATTTTTGTTGCCCTCTGCTGGACTCTCTCCAATTTGTCCACATCCCTTCTGTAGTGCGGGGACCAGAACTGGACAGAGTACTTCAGGTGTGGCCTCACCAGTGCTGAATAGAGGGGAATAATCACTTCCCTCGATCTGCTGGCAATGCCTCTACTTCTACAGCCCAATATGCCGTTGGCCTTCTTGGCAACAAGGGCACACTGTTGACTCATATCCAGCTTCTCATCCACTGTAATCCCCAGGTCCTTTTCTGCAGAATCAGAGGGGTTTAGAAAAGAGCACTGAGAAGGACCAGAGTACATGCAGGGATGTGTGGTTTTTTTACACAAATACACTGCCCCAAGCTGTTTGCACATGTCAGGCATACACACACGTGTGCACATGTGCTGCATGCAAGAGACCATGCTCAGCTTAGCAGGTTTTCCCCTAACTAGCCTGCATGCTGAAACTGACCTTCACTACCACCCATCAGAAGCAGAGGTCACACCCCAGCTGTTGGCTAGTTCCAATTTCCAGAAAACAAGGAAGACAGATATAATCTGGATCCCACCCCTCACCCAGACACTCAAGATGGAGTGATAGCCGCATGGCAGCACTGGCTGTGACAAGCACAGGAGCTGGTTTTCATATGAATGAGAAGTTCCTGATAGTGCTGGCTAGAACCAGACCGTACTGGTAGGAGCTGCAGTTAGCTCTCCACACAGCTCTGCCGGTGCCCCTCAATCCTGATCTGCCACACACACTGCTATTCCCCCTGTGCTCCCCACACAGCTCTGCCGGTGCCCCTCAATCCTGATCTGCCACACACACTGCTATTCCCCCTGTGCTCCCCACACAGCTCTGCCAGTGCCCCTCAATCCTGATCTGTCACACACACTGCTATTCCCTCTGTGCTCCCCACACACAGCTCTGCCGGTGCCCCTCAATGCAGACCCACAGCCATTCCCTCTGTGCTCCCCACACACAGCTCTGCTGGTGCCCCTCAATGCAGACCCACAGCCATTCCCTCTCTGTGCTCCCCACACACAGCTCTGCCAGTGCCCCTCAATGCAGACCCTCAGCCCCCATGTCTATTCCAGCCCTCCATGAGGGAAACTTATTCAGAGTAAAGACCTCTTTGCCCTCCAAGGAGGGGGATTCTGGGTTCCAAGTCACATGCCATCTCCTTATTCCTCTATGCTGCTGCATTGCTGGGGTATCCATTGTTCCAACAGCTCGGCTGAGGCGCTGAAGCCTTTCCCAAGCAAACCTTCCCTTTTTAAGAAAGCACATTACTGGCCCATGATCTCAGAGCCAGGCCCGAGGGAGCAGTCTCTTCACGTTGGCTAGGTCAAGCCTCCACTTCACATGGATTCTGTAGCCACCTCTGTCAGCCGGAGCAGCCCTCCACCAGAGCCTGCACAACTCATGCAAGGTTATTCAGAGAGGCGAGGTCAAAGGGTACTTTAAGGAGCCCCTCGCTGCCAGCCAGCTGACACCGCAGCAGAGATTGGAAGCAGCTGGCACTAGCAAGCTGGATATAACAACACTGCGTGAACCAACCTCCAGACCCCCCAGCCTGGCACACTGCTTCATTCCATCCTGGACACAGACCCTGTTCTCGGTCATGTTTAACTGCATTATTGCTCCCCGGGGGAGATGCTTCTAGCTGGCTTTACGATATACAGCGAACACACTAACAACTCTCTCCTTACCCAGCCTGGAAAAGCTGTCTTTGGAATTAGCCAGCTAGGACAGTGCTCCATGAGCGCTCCCCTACTCAGCTCCCTCCACACAGAGCGACCAGGCAGACAGCAATGCCCCACCCTCTCACAGCACGAGTCACTGATGTTTGTTACTCCAGGAAGCTGTTTCAGTAGCTCCTTCCCTCCCCGCGAGGGCCACATTTACCTTATACAGCGTGTTTCGGATGATTTCGATGTTCATTTCGTCGAGGTCCTGCTCGGATATGCAGTCCTGGAAGAAGGCAGCTGAAACAGACACAGAAAGCCATGAGCAAAATTGCAGCGTGCTCCTGCTGCTCCGAGTTGCACACTGTGCTCCCCGGAGAGGGAGTAGAGTGCAAGACCTCTGCATGCAGGAGGCCAGGTTTCCAAAGGCACAGCACCCAGCATGACCCTTACGGCTGGATGGTCAGAAGTGCTCGGATTGGGAGCTGAGCTCGGAATAATCAGGCCTGTATTCTGGTGCTTAGATGGGTGCCGAACTCTTCTGAAAAAGACTGGCTGTGCCTTTTCTAGTCCCGGGGAGTTATGGTGCCGCAAAGCCGGGGAACCACAGAGCTCTGCAAGAAGGGGAAGTCTTACCAGTAGTTTTATGGTGGTGACACTAGTGCCATTTAGAAATCGAATTTCTTAGGGTGCCTTGAGCTGCAAGGCTATTAGGTCCTAGACTCGAGCGCACGTCAGACTGCAGTTGCAGTTAGCGTGCTTGTTTGTTAGGCAGCACTTCGCTATTCCCCAGGACCGGGCCAGCATCAGCCATGGTGGTGAACAAACGCAGGCAACAAAAGAAGGCATATGCAATCAAATGGGGAAGAGGAAAGTCCATATGCCTGTAATGGTGATGGGAGATTCATGGGGGCAGAGGATGTTAAGCTTCTAGGAAGGTGAAGAGCTGGATTAAAGACTCTGACCTACAGGAATGTTCTACATCACCTTGTTTCTCAGCAAGAGATCGTCATTTTCATTCAATATAAACCCTGGACACTTAGAGCCTAGAGATGGACACACTGCACAGCTGGTCAGACTTTTTTAAACAATGCATTTCAGCTTTGGGAATTTGACATCCTGTGAGACACCAGTAACTGGAGAACACACTTCCCACGTACTACAGTTTGCAGTACCTTCCGTTACACTTGTGGTTGCTATTTGCGTTAAGGGTCCTGGTTTTCATTCTGCTCCCATCTTGCTGCCCCTTTTATGCTAGGGTTCACTTTCTGTTTCCCCACGCTCACGTTCAGGGAACGTATGTCAACGTTTTGGCTTTGCTGCAGGTGATCCTTCCTTAGCTGAACACAAGACATGGGAGCAAGAGCTCTCGCTATTGGTTTGGTTTTTGTCCAATTTCTTGGCTCCTTGTCTAATGAGTCATTTTCCCATCAACTATTTCTCTGCCTCATCGTCCCAGGTTGTGTTTGTGGGAAGCACTTTCTTTCCCAGCTATGAAAATCTAGGCTGCTACCAACTGTACCACCAGGACTCAGTCTCTTGGGGAATTGCATCCTTTCTGGAGCAGCTAGAAGAACTGCTCGTGGATCATCCCATCGATTATGTTCCATTAACTCTGTTTGCCAACATTAGCCCCGGAGGCCTGTGTGTCCAGACATCCACTGTGCACAATGGAAGCATTCGCTCATCTCCTCCCAGACTGCTCCAATGCTGGCTATAGGTCTTGTCTATCTCTTGCTGGGATAAGAGACCACTGGGATAATGAGTTTAAAGTACTTGTTTCACAGTGGGACATAGGCAAGTCTGGCTCTGCAGACCACAGCAATTACCAACATTTAACAAAATTAGTGGCATCTCCCACTGGGAGAGTTACTTTTCCCCTCTACTGTTATGTCTCACAGCTGGTGAGAGAAGGCCATTCTTCCAGCCAACCTGTGATGCATAACAGTAACGCTTCTGCTAGTTTCCACATTCTACAGCTCGGTAGAAGGTACGTCAGTTTTCCAACCTGAACTCCTGGTTTATGGAGCGCCGGCTTGTATTTACTGCCTGCGTCAGTACCAGTCCAGGCAGAGAGGAATGGAAGTGGCAGCTATCGGGAAAGATGCCCATAGAAAATTGCCCAGCATACCAACCAAACTGCTCAGTATTCCAATGGGAATAGTAAATCTGTGCTACAAACTTGTTAAATTAAGTAAAATTACCTCACTCCCTCAGAGGGACTTCAGATTATTTCCTAAACTGCCCTGCGTTACCTGTGTGTCAGTCAAGACAACTAGTGTTAAAAGAAGATTACATTTCTTAACACGCTTCAACTTTCTACCTTCAGGTTTCTGCATAAGAGAGTGTTTGTAGAGCAGATGATGGGGAACTAAGGGGGTCGCTATATGGATCATTGAGTTGTAGATGCACAAGATAGTTCAAGACAGACATACAAGGCAGTAAAACCCACCATGCCTGTCTCGGTGGTTAGACTGTTTTGCAGTCCCGGATTCAGAAACACGGGTTTGTGCCCATCCTAGCGCATGAATGGGCAGACTGGTTCCAAGGCCAGCTGAAAGGCACTTTGAATAAACACTGCTCACCCAGGGGCGTGTCCACCAGGATTGCGTTGTAGAGCTCCGCAGGGGTCTGAGCAATATTCACAGCTTCCATTTGCTCAAAGCTTCCTAGCGGATGGCACTTGGGCACCAGCTCAGCGATGGAGCGCTGGTGCAACGTCCCGGTGATTAGCAGGATGACGTTATCGATCATGTAGCTGTAGCTAGGAGGAACAGGAGAGGGGGAAGCGTGTTACTGATATGGACATCAGGGCAGAAAGATGGGTGCACGTGTTGGCTCACAGAAGATACCACGCCCTCTGGAACCAGTCAATGTTGAACCTGAAGGCTCTGTCGGAAGTTGCCAGGTGCACCCAGGAACCAGAGGAGCCTCGTTTCCAACACTCGCAGGTCTACCAGCCTGGAGGGAGAGGAACCAAGCTTACTCCCAACTTGAGATCATTCCCGCTAGATCCCAGCCATCCACACATCTCTGCCTGCCACTCCCCTCCCTCTTCCAAGCCACTGGGACCCCCTCATGTCACTCGCCCCACTGCAGACTCCTCCTTTTGTGGCTGTACAAAGCATTGCCTCAGCAAGGCCAGCAGGAGCCAGGGAAACCGATGGGGATGATGCTGACCAGTCTTCATCCCTCTGGCAGCGTTCAGCTGCTGCCTCTGGGGAAGCACGGTGCAGCAGCAGCACGGGTGCCGTTGTACAGATGCAGCGGGAGAAGGCAGCGCTCCTGCAGCCCTGTGCCAAGTCTGGCCCCTGTATCTTGTGGCTACTCACTTGGAAGCACATACACTGGGCAGCCTTATTAAAAACCCAGTAAGAGGAAAACTGCATGTTATTAATCCCCATCACCTTGCAGCCTTTAACTCCAGACTGGAGGTTTCCAGAAGACCTGAACTGATGGGTTTGATGGAGAAATCAGTGGGTGCGGGTCGATGGCTGTGTTATTACAGGAGCTCAGACTGCAGGATCCAAAGGGGCTCTTCTGTCCTTAACCCATGAATCATTTCTACTGCAGCAGAGGCTATCGTCCGCACCCCAACAGGGGCTGCCTTGTGCTAGGCACTGGACACACAAGCCCCTCCCACAAAGATTCGAGCTTGAAAGACAAGACAGGCCGGAGGGGCGGAAGTTGCAGCAATCAAGAAGCAAGGTCAGGGCTTCGACAGAAGCTTTGACATCCTAGAGCAGTGGCTCTCAAACTTTTGTACTGGCGACCCCTTTCACATAGCAAGGCTCTGAGTGCGACCCCCCCCCCGTACATTAAAAACACTTTTTAATATATTTAACACCATTATAAATGCTGGAGGCAAAGCGGGGTTTAGGGTGGAGGCTGACAGCTCGCGATCCCCCACGTAATAACCTGGCAACCCCCTGAGGGGTCCTGACCCCCAGTTTGAGAACCCCTGGCCTAGACAGAAGGAGACGTGTGAGATTTAGACACTGCCTGGATGCTGGACTAGAGGGCAGGCAAAGGCAGGAATGTGGGTAGGTGCTGCCCAGCATGACAGAGGCAGACGGGGAAGGGCTTTGGGGAAGATCGGCAGCTCAGCTGTGGCCATGTTCCATTTTAGCCGAGAGCTGGAAATACACAAGGAGGTCAGGAAGACAGGCTGAAATTTCAGTTTGAGGGAGATGAGTGCAAAGCAGAGGCCGACAGAGATGGCAGGAGTCTATCAGCAAACATTGCCCGGAGACGCCCAGGGAGCGTAAGGGAGACGAGGAGGGTGCCAGCACAGTGCCCTGATGGGCCTCAGTGAGCAGGGAGGATGACTAGGTCCTGAAGGAGCAATCTGCAAAGTAGGAGAAGAACAGGGAGAAGATGGAGCCATAGGATAACAAGACTGGGGTGGGCATGGTGGACAGTCTCCAAGGAAGCTGGTAGATCCAGGAGGCGGCGTAAAAGGATTTGACCGGAAAGAGACCATCAGAGCCACTGCTCGGGGAGGAGCACAAGTGTGCGAGCACACACCTACACTACTTTCCCACTCTCCATTTTGAAAGTGTCCCTCACCCACTCGAGTTTCCTGCACCAGTCTCTGATGAGGACAGAAATTCATCACACGACGTTGGACACCAAATCGAGCCTCTCAGATTCACAAGTCTACCTGTTACTACTGGTCCCAGGTGAAATCAGCCTGGGGACCAGCTTCATATGTGCACAGTGTGTATCCACAGGTCCCTGGATACGTGCACAGAAGCATGGGTGTGCATAAAAACAACAAGGAGTCTGGTGGCACCTTAAAGACTAATAGATTTATTTGGCATAAGCTTTCGTGGCTAAAAACCCACTTCTTCAGATGCATGGAGTGAAAATTACAGATACAGGCATAAATATATATTGGCACATGGAAAAGGGAGTTACCTAACAAATGGAGAACCAATGTTGACAAGGCCAATTTAGTCAGGGTGGATGTGGTCCACTCCCCACAAACAAGGCAATGCTCTCAGTATCTGACAGCTCCGGTTCACCGCTAGAATAGTAGCACAGGTATCGATCCATCGGGGTGACAGCGGTGCAACAGGAAAAGGAACTCGTCTTTTGTTTGTCTGCAGCTCTCCCGGAGGAGCACATAAAGCCAGATAAGACAAGACACGTCTGTATGGGACCTAACGTAACGGTCCGGAAGAGGCCAACCGGCCAGCTCTGAGTACATGCCTTAGCGATAGTGCTGGCTAAACATGCGCTGTAGTGCCACTTTCCAGCAAGCCCAGGTTGTGTTTAGTCCAGCTCTCTCTCGCTCATTCCAGATAAAACGAACAGGAGACTCAGCTCTTAGTGTTTCCCTTTCCAGGTGACAATCAAAGCTCTGACTAAACAAGAGAATTAAGCCAGAACACACTGACCCAGTGTTTGGGATGCGGTCAGAAAAGCCTCTCTCTAGCCATGCCTGGATGCACCTGCTTTCCTGTGCAGGGTCTGGTGAGAATGCAGCTGCCTTCTTGTATACCAGGTACAGCACAGGGAGTGAAGCAGCAGTACCTCCTTCGCCTCTGCTACGGTCTCTTCTACCAGCCCTATGGGGTTTGCTTGGCTGGATTTATTACAAAGGAACAGGGTAGCAGTGAAGGTTTCCCGGTGACCCCCAAATGCCCACGTTTATCTGCCTGAGCTCCCGCCCCACACCTTCCTCGGGCCTGGAGTGCTTCAGCACCTGTGTACGTGTCATTTTCAGGTCATGCTCGATCTCTTGGGAACAAGAGGATTTCCAGCTGGCAATGCCACTAGTCTGGTGAGAGCCAGACACACGTACAACCAGACTGTCAGAGGTTACAGAATTCTGCAGCAGCTTCACAGAGCTAATCAGTGCTCACACCTCCACGCCTCGAAAAAGATGCCACCAGAGGATCATCACTTCCCCGGTTTTATTATGTGAAGAACAATGGGAGCAGCATGTTAGAGTCATATGGGACTGCTCCCTCCAGCACTCCCTTTAACAAGTCAGGTTATGCTGCACCTCGTAAGAGGAACAGTTCAGGAACATCAAGATTCTCAGCCAGCAAGGAGAATACAGGGGCTTAGAGGGAAGATGCCCATCTTCCCACTTGTGCTGGGAAGTGGGCCACTGGGTTGAGGGATTCCCCAAGAACTGTGAGGTGAACCAGGAAAGCCACTGCGGAAGAGGGGGAGATGGTGACAGCTGATAAGACAGAAACTCGTCCCCAGTGAAATGGTAACAGGCACCAGAAGATAATTAGGGAGTGTAAAGGCTAGTGTAAGCACCAAGAAAGCTGAATCGAGGGCTAGCACAAGAGGTTTAGGGAGACCTAAATAAGAACGGGGAGCAGGCAAGCAGCAAGAAACGGGAGAGATTGCATTAGACAATAGCTAAACTCTGATGTCATCCTGTAGCGTATCTGGCAATGGGAGAGGGTTGTGGTGGGGACTGAAGAACAGGAATCAGGACCTGACAGACACTCCTCACTTAAATCGCTTCCCTTTCTGAAGTCAGGATTAAACCTTCGCCGAGGGCATAACGAGGTTTCCAGTGGCACAGAACAGGAGTCTGCCTGCCTGTGGCTGTGAAAGCAGTTGACAATAGACTAGAGAGTCACTGGCACAGCCAGAGGAATACCTGTACCCTGTACCTTGTAGCACATAAGATGCCAGCCGTAGATCACCTGCATCCACAGACCTGTAATTGGTCTCTTAACTCGGAAATATTTTCTTGGAGTTCCTTGAGAACCGGTCAGATGTCTGAGATGGAAATTCTCAGACACCAACGTTAGCAAAACAAGGAAAGGGCCAAAACTGCAGAAACCATGGAGACTCACAGCAACAACTGGAAGGGCTCTTTCCAGACCCTGCACTTGGCATGAGGGAGACCTTTGTTCTTGAAAGAGACAGTCTCTTGTTCAGCCCAGCAAACCCCCCCACCCCGCCTTCCAGAGTTGTGTGTGTGTGGAGGAGAGGAAGGTATGATGCAAGACAACAGCATATCCGATAGCAAACCACCCCAGAGCCTGCTAACATTTTTGTACAGTAATGTAGGACAAGTACCCGAGCTTGAATTATACAAAAATACCAATTAAATTCAGCCTACAAATGAAAGGTCAACGATGAGATGTTACACACTGAATAATTCAAACAATTCAGGCTCATGGGGCCATGGCACTGTTTCTCTTGCAAGTCAGCAGGACCTTTATCACCAGGGCTGGTGTTAACAGGTGCTAGGTGGAAGCCATCGGTTTTAACTGACACTTGTACTTACAGGTTTCAATGCTGGTGCAACGACATGCAGTTTAAAAGGTGCAGCACCCTATGCATGCTGATGGTTACATACAATAAACCCGGAGTCCTGGCGTGAACCGAAGCATGCATGTGGCTGCATGTCAGAGTTCTCTCAGAATGGTAAACACGTATACAGCAGCCTTTGCCCAAACACCTTGCTCCTACAGCCACAAAAACCACAGACCTCTCTGCCTCTTGCACTCCAGATTTCCCACTGCTGTAGTAGTAGGGCCTTTTATCCTTTGTGGCCTCCGTCATTGGAGTGCCGCACAATCACATAGTGGGTACATTTCAGTAATGCATTCAGATGGACTTTCACCCTTCCCATCCTGGGAAACATTTGAACTAGATGAGGCTTTTTAACCTTTTCTAAATGGTCTGGCATGCACTGGGAGGAAACTGAGCAGGAAACCCTAAGGAATTTAGGAGCTTCACATGGTCTTTGATGCCCCCAGCCAGACTTTGAAAGCCAGCTGCTCATTCTCCAGCCTTCTTTGCTCCATAACTTTAGAAAAGAGGCAAAGTTGGGAAGGAGAACAAGAATAAAGTCCAGAGGACCTGTTGCAGACTTAGCAGGGATGATGAATTTGATGGGGACGACTATGTAGGACTGGGACCTAACTTACCCCCATCCTAGGTCTATAGCAGATTTAGCAAACTAAGAAGTCTGCAAGGAGCAGACCTATGCCTGAGGGCAAGAATCAACGAATAAGAACAGCCAGACTGGGTCAGACCAATGGTCCAGCTAGCCCAGTATCCTGCCTCCTGACAGTGGCCAATGCCAGGTGCTTCAAGGAGAATGAACAGAACAGGGCAATTTATCGAGTGATCCATCCCGTCATCTAGTCCCAGCATCTGGCAGTCAAAGGCTTCAGTACATCCAGAGCATGGGGTTGCATCCTTGACCATCCTGGCTAATAGCCTGAATTTATCTAATTCTTTTTTGAACACCATTATACTTTTGGCCTTCCCAACATCCCCTGGCAATGAGTTCCCCAGGTTGACTGTGCATCGGGTGAAGTACTTCTTCCTTATCTATGTTTTAAACCTGCTGCCTATTAATTTCATTGGGTAACCCCTGGTTCTTTTATTACAAGAAGGTGTAAACAACACTTCCTTATTCCCTTTCTTCACAGCATTCATGATTTATTGACTTCTATCATATCCCCCCTTGAACGTCTCTTTTCCAAGCTGACAAATTCCAGTCTTTTTTAATCTCGCCTCATATGGAAGCTGTTCCATACCCCTCATCATTTTTGTCATCCTTCTCTGTACTTTTTCCAATTCTAGTATACCTTTTTTGACACAGGATGGCCAGAACTACACGCAGTATTCAAGGTGTGGGTGTACCATGGATTTATAGAGAGGCATTATGACATTTTCTGTCTTTATTATCTATTCTTTTCCTAATGGTTCCTAACATGGATAGCTTTTTTTGGCTGCCGCTGCACATTGAGTGGATATTTTCAGAGAACTATCCACAATGACTCCAAGATCTTTTTTGAGTAGTAACAGCTAATTTAGATCCCATCGTTTTGTATGTGTAGTTGGGATGATGTTTTCCAACGTGCATCACTTTGCATTTATCAACACATAATTTCATCTGCCATTTCCTTGCCCAGTCACCTAGTTTTGGGAGATCCCTTTGTAACTCTTCCCAGTCAATATGGAGATAGCCGACATCCCTTATTATTGAGTTTTCTATTTTTATAGCCGCTCTAATCTCCCTGAGCATTTCACAGTCACTATCACCATCCTGGTCAGGTGATCAATAGTGTATTCCTACTGCTATCGTCTTATTATTCGAACATGGAATTTCTATCCATAGAGATGCTATGGTACAGTTTGAGTCATTTACGTTTTTTCCCCCTATATTTGACTCTGCTTTCTTTCACATGTAGTGCCACTCCCCTACGAGTGTCACCTACTCTGTCATTCCGATATATTTGTACCCTGGATTACCATGGCCCAATGATTGTCATCATTTCCATGTTTCTGTGATGCTATTATATAAATATCCTCATTTAATGCCAGGCACTCAAGTTCACCCATCTTAGTATTTAGGCTTGTAGCATTTATAGACAAGCACTTATAAAATGTGTCAATATTTAGTTGTCTGGTAGAGGAGACCACAGCGTAAGGGACAGATGGTTTGGGGAAGCCAGCTGGATGCAGTGAAGACAAGTCACAGGGTCTCCTAGTCTACGCGAAAAGTAGTAGGTTTTGCAGTGGTGCTCACAAAAGCCACAGATCACAAGGCTACAGCTAGTTTGTCACCCTCGCAGACCTCACAAACAGCTCTGATCATAAGGGGACATATTTTTAAATGTTCTTGGCTGGCAAAGCTCTCCTATTGCAATGACTGTTAACAGCAGAACATTAACTGGTAAGCCTCATCTTCACTTCACTTTGACCTTCTGGGCAGGCAGCCAAGAATCTACAGAAACAAAACAAAAATGTATCAGGGTTCCAGCCAAGCGAGCAACTAATCACCTTGGAGAGCCACAGCCAAGAGACCTGGTATGTGGAGTTTCAGAAACCTCAGCTCCTCCACCAAGGCTAGGCGCACCGGAGAAAAGACTAGCTAAAAGCAAGTACTGCACAGAAGGAAGGTGGTCAAACCACATGCAATACTGACTGCAACTCCTTCATCTCTCCCCAGTCCAGGAGATATGGCAGATAGCTTACTTAGCTGGCTAGCAAGCAGTCTAAAACTGCCGTTCTGCCCGCTGGAACTGGCCCAGCCAAACACTGAAATTCTGTGTGTACTATCACAGCAATGGCTCAGACGTCTGTGCCCCCTTCAGCACCGCAGTGTGCCCCCCCCCCACGCTCTATCCAGTCAAGTATACAATATCATTGCAGAGGGAGCATGAAGACCAAACGGCCTTGGAAAGCAGCTTCACTTCTGGTTTCAGAGCAATCCCTTAATGAACCCAGGAGTTCGGTTTTGCAGGTTCAACCTGTTCTCTGTACACTACTATCATCTCAACATACAGAGAGGAAGAAGAGGAAATTGCTACCAGGGTGAACTTCAATGCCCCATTACTACCCCCTCCCTTTTCACCCCCATTCTCCATCCCTCCCTGCACCAGCAGGGTACAGTCTTGCCCCCCTCTGGCCCAGAAGGAATGTTCTTTTCCCTCCCTGTATCATGGCTCATGTCACAACAGCCGCAGCCTTCAGCTGACAGCAGGAACCAGGCCTGCTACAGAGCTCTGTTCACTACCTAGAAGTCTCACAAGCGGTGACCTCCCTGTTACTGACACAGCACCTCCCCTTGGTAATGCTCCAACTCCCCACTGTCCGGGCTCTGAGGCTCCCGCATCCCCCCCATCGCAACACATGGATGGAATACAGCACAGAGAAGCCAGCAAGTAAGCTCGTACTTTTTCACCAGCCATCAGAACCAGGGCGTTCCACAATAGGCAACTCCCAGCTGAGACCCAGTCATGGCTCCTTTTCTCATCACATCAATCCATAGCTCACCCGCTCGCTGACAAACGCTGGCCTCTGCTCCATGGCAGGCACTGGTTTGTGACAGTGCGCTGCTATTTTCACTAAACTGCGTCTCATACTAGCTAATCCGCCAGGAGTACAACTCTGTCACGTTTCAGTCAATCCACAGGCACCAATGCAAATGCCCAGACTTATCCCCAGGAGACATTTGAGGTAGTGCCTTTTGGATTGGTACTGTCCCAACTTCAGTAACCTTGTAACTTTGGAAGATACAAAGAGCACAATAAAATCAGCAAGGTAAATTATGTTGTGGCCAGAGAGGACAGAGATCCAAAGGGGCCAAGCTGTGTCAGAGTGGACAGGAAAACCAATGGTGGGAGCATGCAATGTAACAGGACCTGGAGAGACCATTGGGGCACCAAGCTATTTAGAAACCTGGAAAGCAGCGATGCTGTAGGGAAGGGCAGCAGATTAGACAGGCTTGCAATGACAGACAGTAGCCGAAGGAAAAGACCTAGTGTGGTTCACAGCAGAAGCAACACATTTCCTGGACTCTGTATCAGATTTATTTGAGCATAAGCTTTCTTCAGATGTAGCCCATGAAAGCTTATGCTCAAATAAATGTGTTAGTCTCTAAGGTGCCATAAGGACTCCTGTTCTTTTTGCGGATACAGACTAACACGGCTGCTACTC
This sequence comes from Malaclemys terrapin pileata, assembly GCF_027887155.1. NCBI lineage: Eukaryota > Metazoa > Chordata > Testudines > Emydidae > Malaclemys > Malaclemys terrapin. The sequence continues at coordinate 38,885,024 of NC_071518.1, forward strand.
TGATACCTAATAAACAAAGATGTCAGTAAGTCAGATCACTAAGCAAGGAGCAAAGCTATGTGGGTATTGGGCTGAAGAAACTAGCAAAGAGAACCCCACAACTGACCTCGGCCGAACAGCAGTTAGGCTGAGGAAAGGAAGCAATAACTATGTATAAATATTGAAAGATGCAAGTGTCCAAAAGAGAAGGATTATTTGAGATGAGCAGAGTGGTGAAAAGAGATAAAACCAAGCAGGAGGAAAATATGGCGACAATCAGAAAAAGGAGCGTGTTTGACTGTGCAGTCTCCCAAGGGAACCAGACAGAGCTCCATGGCTTGGGACATTGACAAACAGACTGGAAGAGGCACTGGAGAACGCAATATTGCATTGGCCTCAAGGAGGAGATGACATGTGAGCAAAGAGATCCCAGCACTTCTTGCTAGGCTCGGCAGACTTGGATTTATTTTACTTTGACAAATATTGATGTTTATTATTATGGTTTTAGATTTTTATCTATTCCAGTTTTCACAGTAGCAGGAAATGATGGGTGGGTCAGACAATTTAATGACAGCAGACATTCAAAAAGATTCAAAGAGTCAAAAAGTTCAAGTTTTGTAAACCTTAAAACACTGTCAACATCACGTCAAAGTATGCAAAGGGAATAGCCTTAAGTCAGCAAATCACCTATTTTTACTATTCATTTACTAGCCCATTTGTCTAAGTCTAAATCACCGGATTTTGACTAAGTTTGCAAGCAACATTCTTCTTATTTGGCCCGTCTTCAAAATTCTATTGTTGATGGAAATCTCTTTCATGTGCACGGTGAAATCAACCCAAAATCTAGCCCTTCCAAGCCCACGTAGGGCTCAGTCTCAAACAGTCAGGACAACAGGTTGATTTTTTTAAAACTGCTCTCTGTCCCAGGATACCAGGGAACCTATAAACATTGCAAGTGGCTACAGAGCAGGATTAAGGACGGAACATTGGATGACCTGCGTGTCTCATGAATCTTCTGTGACCTCGGCCACACTGTACTGGAACAGCTGCCACATGCCAGGGTCCCAAGCACTGTCCTCCAGGAAGGCGTGACGAGGACAAACAACTAACGCAGACCCAACAAAAGCTGGAGGCTGTGCTCCACTGGGGCATAGGAAGGTTAGGGCTGCTGTTAAGGCACAAGATGCAGTCAGGAGCAGAGTCTAGAGTCTCTTAACTACCAACTTCTCCTTGTTGAAGGACACCATGAACAAGTCACTAATCACCTCAGCACTTGGAAAGAGACAAACCTGCCTCACGGGAGTGAGTTTGTTGTCCGGGAGACTCCCAAATGTGAGTCCATGACTACCCTAGCAAGCAACGGAAACCCCAAACCTCCAAAGACAGGCGACCGTACACCCGCAGCCTTGGGGGATCGGCTCCGTTACTACTGCACACTCTACAGCCTGCATGCTGAAGGATGGGAACACTTATCTATGATCATTACATGTTCACACCGGATCATAAAGCATATGCGCACGGGTCAGAGTGAGACTGACCAGGCAACTCAACTTTCAGACCAGGAAATGCCAGTATTTTACCCTGCAACCTGAACCTTCTTGTACGACTACACACATACACGCTTCTGGGCATAAAACCATGATCTCGGAGCCCAAGCTCACGCCAGCAGGTCTGCAAATGATCCGAGAGTCCCCGCTTTCCAGGGCGGACACCATACCCCAGATGCTGTAGCCTTGGAAATGCCTAAAGAAGGCTCATGGCATAACGTTTTAGTGTCTAGAAAGGCCATTTTCGTGCTTTTATGCAGCCCCCGTATAACCGGCACAGCCGACTCATGGGAACGAAGGTTCTTGGCTCAACAGATCGAGAGATACAAGTAAAAGTCAGTACAATTACATTTGTACAATAGCTTTCCTGTGGCTTTTACAAGATGGCACGGTTCGGGGAGAGTTCACTCAGCTCCCGTTTGGGATGATCCGCGCACTCACGAGTAACACGACCATCGTACACTCAGGGTGTGAATTGGGGCACAGGTGTCTGTGGCGGTAGAAGGGGGGGCCGCACTGCCACTTCTTTCAAGCTTCTGCCTAGCACTCCAAAATCTAGGCTTTCATGACAAGAGAGACACTTGGTTCCCACAGTGGTTAAACAGCAACGCGCCAGAGATGCTAGCTCAGAGAGGTGCAGACACCCCTGTTCACCGCAGCGAGTGCACATTCAGATGCTGAGTGAGAATTTAAACAACATTAACCATTGAATTGCTGATCATAGCATGACAGAAAAGAGAGGAAGAGCCCTCCCACCACTACCTTTCTCTCTTGATCTCTGCGGCCACCGCTCCCATCCTGCTGCGACTCAGGCTCTCAACCTGGACATCTTCGACTCGGACCTCCTTCTAGGTCCCCACATCCAAGCTGCATCTAAATCTTGCCGATTCTTCCTGCATAAGAACATCTGTAAGATCCAGCCTCTCTTATCCATCCACCCTCTCATCCAAGCTCTCGACATCTCATGTCTCAATTACTGCAGCATCTCTAGCCTTGACAAATGTCATCGTGCCCTGCTCAGATCCATTCAAAATGCTGCTGCAGAGATCACTTTCTTAGCTCATCACTTTGACCATGTCACCCCTCTCTTTGCATCCCCCTCCACTGGCTCCCTCTTCTCTACTGCATCAAACATAAGCTGCTGGTCTTTGTTCTCAAGGCCCTTCACAGTCTGTCCCCACCCGATCATCTCTCATCCCCTGTCAAACTATCAATGCTCATCTCTGATGACCCATATCACGCATCTCCATCACCCACTTGTTTCGTCCATAAACAAGCACCATCGTGCTTTCTCCCATGCTGCCCCTACACCTGGGAGGCGCTCCCGTAAACATCCTTCCTTCCCATCCCTCCTCAAGTTTCCTTTGCTGTAGCATCTACAAAAACATGACAATGGTTAGGCTACTGGTGAGAGAGACCATAGCGCATCCGACTCCGTGTACTCCATCTGTTGTCTCATCTTACACTCGTCAGCTCCTTGGGGCAGGGACAGTTTTTGTTGTGCTTGTACAGCACCTAGCACAACGGGGTCCAGGTCCATGACAGGGCCTGCCAGGCATGACACTAATACACAGGTGAAGATGTGCACAGTCCGCTGCTCATTTGGGTGATGGCTGAATGGCAGTGGGAGACACCACCACTGACATACACTTATGTTCAACCACAGGTGATGGGGCTCAACGCAGGCATTGCTGGATGAGGTTCTCCAGCCAGCGTCAGGCAGGTCAGACGAGATGGCCAGAATGGTCTCTTCTGGCCTTAAAAATCTATTAATTTATTTTTCCCCTAGTTAAGGAGGATCCCAATTGGAGCCGAGGCCAAAAACCCAGAGAATATGCATATGAACATCCGCAGCCTACTTCAAGAGACTTCTCAGGAGGGTACTGCTTACTTTGTGGTGTATTGGTGAGTACCACGACCTGTGCCCCTCATTCTACCCCTGCTTAAACATATGCACTTTTTAAAAAGCAGACCTTTTATACACACATTCTGCATCTGCTCCAGAAGTGGTCCAGGCCTCCAATTGCAGGGTAGTGCCACCATCCGAAGGGGGTGTCAATAGCTGGACACATTGAATCCTTGTACCCTAGTAAGCCAGGCTGGCGTGCAAGGGATTCTGTAAGGGCTCATCCATACACCCCTTGGCTCTGTAAAATGGCAGCCGCCTGGGCTAGGCTTTTAAAAGGCCAAACACCGGAACTTGCTCTGGCAATATATCAGACTGTCACCTTTATTTGATATCTAGCCATGCCGCCACAGGGTGTGTTTGGAAATCCATTTGCTAGTGTATCTGTATATTCTGCGTCTGTGACGGTACCAACTGAGACTGGATTTATGGCTTATTACAACAATCTGTAACTCACTAACCCTCTCTTTGTGTCTATGACTTCAGAGGTGTGAACAGGCCGCTCTGCCTTGAATGGGCCTAAACAATCTGATTCACCTTACATTTTGCTGTGAGCCGGGAGTAACTTTCCCAGATCTGAAGAAGAGCTCTGTGCGCATGGGCGACATGTGACTCCCCCACCCCATCCCCGTTTGGGGAGGCTAGCCCCGCCTGCCCACCCTGCCCCTGCACCACCCCTTCTGCCTGGGGCCACGCCCCCACTTCCGCCTGCTGGGGCCAGAGGAGTCCCGAGGAGCCAGGGCTGTCCTTACCCATACACAAACTACGCAGCTGCGTAGGGCACCAGGAAATTTGGGACACCAAATTGCCCCAAATTTCCTGGTGTCCCGCACGGCTGCGTGCTGCTCCAGCAGCCAGCCCGATCCCCCGGCAGGCTGAGCCAGCCAGGAAAGCTTCCCCCGCCCCTGCTCCGCCCCTGCATCTTCCCCAAAGCCCCTGCTCCAGCCCCCGCCCTGCCTCTTCCAACCCCTTCCCCTGAGCTATGTCCTGGGGGACTGCAGCAGGGATCAGGCATGCCCTGCACTCACCGGGAAGTGGAGCGACCCAGCCCCAGCCTGCTCCATGCTGCTGGTGAGGCGGTTCCCCCTGCCCCCTAAGTCGCAAGGCTGGGGGCCAGGAGAGCAGAGCGGAGCGAGTTGGGGCTGGGTCACTCCACTTCCTGCCATCCCGTGAGTGTGGGGTCGGGCCCTCCCTGCAATCACCGGGCGGCAGGAAGTGGAGCAACCCAGCCACAACCCACTCCGCAGGCTTGTGCTAGGGAGTGGTTTCCTCCCTGCCCCCCAAGCCTGCTCCTGCCCCCCACAGACCTTGAGCGTGGCCCACCCCCCCGCCCCCCACCCATGGAGGCCTGGGGCCGGCCTGCCCCCCCCTCCCCCCGCCGCACAATGTCTAGGGACAGGAGCCCTGGGGCCGTGACAGGGAGCGTTAGCAGAGGTTTAGGGAGGCTTAGCCTCTCCCAGCCTCTATTACACGCGGCCTATATCTGTGTGGCTTGAAAGCTTGTCTCTCTCACCAAGAGAAGATATTACCTCACCCACCTTCTCTCTCTCTAAGGTACCTACCCCAAAGTTCCCACCACTGCTACGAATACCTGGCATCCCAGCTAGGAGACGCTATTCCCAGGGAGTAGCATTCTGAGAGAGAACTGTGCATCTGATAAGACATAGCACTGGGATTTCAAAAGGCTCTGCAGAATACAAACTCAATAGCTTACCCCCATACCAGATTCATAACAGTTCATCATAATTCCTAGCCTGGCAAAGTAGCGTATACTCACAAAAGACACACAGCAGCACACGGTCTTGCTATAGCAAACTAAATGTGCACTTTTAAATTCTCACAGCCCCTCAGCTGGTGCTAGTAAGCGGCCTTGTGTCTGGCTGCTCACAGTGAAGTGACAGCCTGTCCACCTCTCCCTGGCAGGTCACATTTGACCCTTAGCCTCACAGCAAAACAACACGCAGCAACAATAGAAATTTCTGGCTCACTGAGATACAGCCTAGTCATCATAAGACATCTGCGCTTCCCTTTAATCTGCCCAAGGAACACTCTGCAATCCTGGAGGCAATATTGATTTACGGCTGTTCAGGGTTTCCGGAGCCAGGGAAGCAGAGGGCAGACTGGGTCCCTGAGAATCATGGCTAGCTTTGCAATCCCACTCATATGAATGCGCCAGTCTGGCGAGTCCCTGCTTGCAGCTTGCCAGACAATCCTATCTTCCTAAAGATGCAAGTGTCATGCACCTTCCCCAACTGGTGAATGGCCAACGCTTGCATAACCCTGGGGAAAGCACCCCTTTGCATTTACTACTAAGAGGGCAGCAGAATCGGGGTGTGTGTCCCCAATTCCCCAAGCTAGGGAAGTCCATTTCATTGAATCCATCTATTTCCTCTGTGTTGCCTAGAATTACAGTCCTGCGCAGCAGGACACACTTAATGGCCTTGCACACCTGCATGACAACTGCCCCCATGTTAGCAAGCCTCCAGAGTGTGATTGCCACCCATTTCTCCACTGTCAAAGTAGCTCTCACTTCAGTCTCCGCGCTGGGGCAGCTCTGCACAACTCCAAAAACGTGGCCTTCTGCACCTGAAAGTCCTGCAGCCACTCAGTCATCCCAGGCTTGCATCATGATCTGATCCCACTACTGCGTGCTTGTTTCACTGATTCAGAGCTGCAGCTGTCCGGGCAGCTGGTCAGTGAATGCCTGCGGCATCTGGCTAGTTTCATTCACTGTCCACATCATCCACTCGGTGTTCTCAGTATCCCTGCAACACTGCTGGGAGCTGCGGTTCCACAAACACAAAAATCCAAAGTCAGTCGCCCGGTCTCTAAAACAGACAAGCGCTCAATTGATCTGTTTCACATCTGTGTTTGACAGCAAGATGGCTAATAGAATTTTGCCATGGAAGAGTGGATTCGGGGATGGACCAGAGGGAAGTGGGGGAATTTTAACCCAAACACCCACAATTCTGAGCAGGGTGTTATCCCACAATATGCTACAATTCTCCACAACATAATGCACCCAATGGTGGTGACTGAAACACTGGGAGGCAAACCCACAGTGCCACATGTCTTTTGCTGGTGCTACCTGGCACGGTGAGGACATGCTGCACTGGCAAAGGCAGCCAAATGGGAACAGTCTGCCCACAACGCTGTTGGCAGAACTTCTGCCGGTAAGACTTTCTAGTCTCTACTAGCACTGAACGGGGATATTCTAAAGCGGCCCAGGCAGAGCAAGGTATTTGACCTGCTCCAAGCTGGCACCCTCAGGCAGGCCCTTGGGAGGTTTGTGACATTTTACAAGCATGCATGGACAGCGTTTTACAAGTGTAAAAGATGCTTGAATTGGTGCTGTAAATCCAAAAAGCAGCTAGTGGGATGTGGCTTTAAAGACGAAAGGAAGGTGTCAAAGAGCCTGATCTTCTGGCATAAGAAAGCAATCTTGCAGAGAAAAGTTGGACATAGCATTGCCCCATATCAAGAGCCAGATGCAGAGGTGAGCTGGCAGTCCGGGGAGAGCAGCGCACCTTTGGGCTCTCAGAGGGCTTGCAGTTAACACGCCAAGCCCTGCTCTCGGTACTGTAATAGCTCGTTACCAAGGCCCAGTGTTGTTTGCTAAAGAAATAACTTGAACTATACTTTGCTCTGTATTTACCAACTACCACAGGTAATGCTCTCTAAGCTTACTTTGAACTGAATTATGTAATTTTATTGCCCACTGAACCTTGGTGAAAAACAAACAAACATCACCAACCCTGTGAGTTTCTAAGAAAAACAGTGCAGGTGTATTGACTGAAGGATCAGGCCAATTCTCCATGTGCGCGCTGAAAGTTTAGTAGTGAAAAAGTGTAAACTCTCCTCTCATCCCGCACTTGTCATACAGTTCTCCCCCTTGGAAGGGACGTGAACCCTCAACAAATTCCATGGCCCTTTTCTAAAGAACTAACAGCCACTGTAGTAGCAAACTGGAATGCCTGCTCTCTTACCCATCGGGGAAAATAGCTCCTTTAGTCATCGCTCAGGTCTAGAGGCAGCGAGGTTATAGAATTTCCGGCACATAATGTGGAAGCTCATTCCTAATGTCCATGAAAACGTCGTTTCCTTTGGACAGATATGGAAGGAGTGGGGTCTCTGCCATTCAGGATGGCATTGTCAGAGAACTGCTGCTACAAGCCTTTTCAAAACCATTGGCTGTATGCAAATGGTTCTGAGACAGTGTTGTTACTTCTTCCTTCAAAGTCCTTGGATCATCTTCCACAGTTCTCCTGAACAACCCCTCTTCAACCAGCCTCTTCATTTCTGCCAAAGTGGCTTGTAAAGCTTTTATTCCAAGAGCTGCAGAGCTCTTGGAATGTTTATTTTCATTCCAAAACAAAGATTCAAATCCCTCTTCTAACATGTTCTGCTTTTCAGTTAATATCTTTGTTCGTATATTATGGGAAAGAGGAATCAGAAGTTCCCAGCCTCCCTCGCTAGCTTGGACACCATCCTGTCCCCTCACACAGAAGCCTTCCAGGCATCTCATTTCCCTACTGCTACTCTCTCCCTTTCTGAGGTACGGTGACTGGAGCCGAACAGCCTTCCAGGTGAGGTTATAGAATGGCACAGCAATGCTCTCTGCATTCTCCACCCTATTCCTCACACACAGCGAGACTGCTGGCTCGTCATAAATGCTGCAGCGCACTGGGCGGTAATGCCAGGTCCCTTCCCTGGGTGTTTCTTAGAACCCAGGGAGGAGAGCCCTTTTAACTGAGCCTCGGTCTTCTCCAGAATCAACTAGCCTAAATGACTGCACGATTTGACAAGTTAACCACCTTACTGCCCACCCCTTTTCAGATCTTTAATATATTAAGCGTGGCTCCTAGGTGAAAGATAATGTCCCGTCCCACAAAAAGGGAGCTGTAGGACCAGCCAGAGCAAGGGGATTCCACACCACCGCCAACTCTGGGATCTACCAAGGAGGCAGAGATATACATATCTCTGGACATCAGGAAGGCACTGACAGAAGAGACACAATGGGAGTTCTGAGCAAAGACGCAGTTCCATTGACGGAGGACCCAAAGTAAGGAACCTGTCTATTACAGGGAGTTTGACCCCACCAGGTGACTCTGCTCTGATGAAGACATTAAGCTATGCAAATGCAGAAGGCAGTTTGGGAGTGTTAACCTTAGGTCTGTAGCATCAGTGGTATCTGAGGGAATCCACCAATGACAGCCCTATGTTACAGTGACACACTAATCCACTTCAGAAAAGTTTTTAGCCCAACAGACAACCTGGTCAGGTTAAAACGGACTATTCGGGAGCTATCCCAAACAAACAACAAATAAAGAATCTATCCAAAATGTATACTAGATAGATTCATGGAAGATAGCCATTGATGGACCTATTAGCCAGGATGGGCAGGGATGGTGTCCCTAGCCTCGGTTTGCCAGAAGCTGGGATTGGGTGACAGGGGATGGATCACTTGATGATAAATTGTCTGTTCATTCCCTTTGGAGTACCTGGCATTGGCCACTGTCGGCAGACAGGATACTGGGCTTGATGGACCTTTGGTCTGACCCAGTCTGGCTGTTCTTATGTATAAAGGAACATTAAAAAAAAAACAGGACAGTTTGTTCTTTGTATTAGCCTGACAGAACAAAGTCTTTACATAAAGTCAGTGTGGCAGAACATTGAGTATCCCGCAAGTCTATTATATATATATATTTGTTGAATTCAGGAAGTGGTTTTGCTGCTTCAAGTACACTTAATACCTGTGGTAGCTGCCCTACAACATGACTCTATAAATACTCTGAGCCAAACAGTCACCTATTTGGTGGGAGCTAGGATTCTGACAGCCAGCTTGTGCCTCTGAGTCTGAAAGTTGTTACAAAAGGCATAAAAGACTCAGGAAGAGACACTCCCTGTAATAAGAGATTGATTATCAACCACAGAAGAGTTCTATAACAAAGTGATTTGCCCTGACGAGAGGCTATCAGGAGTTTGATCAGAGATTGCAGTCAGCGCCTTCTAAGAACAGTATAAAAGTTAATCTCTGGAGTCAGAAATCGTCTCCCTAGTAACAGACAAGGATGGAAAACTACACTCACTAAGGAAATAAAATAAAATAAAATGAGTTTACAGTGGACACATCAGAAAAAAGGGGGAAAAAAAACAGTCAAATTTCCAACATGCCCTGTGTTGAAAGACTATCACAACGAACAATGGCCCTCCCACCACTTGGAAGTCTAACTGAGGGGGGCATTTCCTGAGACACAAACAAATCACTGCTACTCCCCTAAGTGGGAGGAGAAGAGAACTACTGCTGGATGGGCAAAAGCAAGGATCTGGAAGTGACACCAAGGGACTCCCAACGTTTAGACCTTTTGCCTAGAATCACTGTTGAACAAGGACATTTCCTGTTTAACCTTGATTCTGTGCTTTTAACAACAGAAGGGGTCAACCATTCTCCCCACCTCTTTGGGCATTACGGACCTGAACCCTCTGTCCTCAGTAGAGGCTCTGCAGACTCCCCACCTCAGCCCTGTACTCTGTCCGTTCTTCATACCTTCTCTCCCCTTTGGGGTAGATTTTCAAAGACACATGAGAGTTGGGCACCACCTACTGACAAGCTGCACTTTGAAAGGCACATCTCCTCCCTCTTTGCCATCTCTTCCCGTCATCTTTATGCCTCATGCTGCTCCTGCCCCTCTTCCAATGCTTCAAGTGCTCTCTTCAAACCCCACTTCACTTCCACCACTCACCACAATCCCACGCTGTCTGCACCTCTCCCCAGCCACATCCCCCTCTACTTCAGCTCAGCGCTCCCAGGACTTACTTCCGGCACAACATAACTTACGTCCATTCCCTCCCAAACACCCCAGTGCCTGTTACCTTTGCTTGCCATGTTGGTCTATTCAGATGGCCGTCTCTTTCGGCCGTGCCCACCCGGTATCAACTCTCAAGTGCCACATGCTGAGTGATGGGGCCACGTTTGCTGAAAAGTGGCTGGTGTGAAGCGTGCAGCACGCTCTCCCTTACGCTGGGCTAGCAGGTCACTAGCGCTGATGAAGTAGATTAATATAATCTGATAAGAAAAATCCTCTGCAAGATCCCGTTGCAGCGTTCTGCTGATGAGAAGCTTCTCCCCCCTCCCAGTGCTTCTGCACAGCGCAGAGTCCACACAGGAGACCTGTGGCAACTTCCCTGGCTGGCTTTGCAGCACAGACTACACACAGCTCCGTGGGCTAGGCTGATATGTTAATACGCAACCCAACTTCGCTGGCTGTCTCCTTTAGAAATCAAAGCTCTGAAATGAGGAACTTGGTTGACATCTCTGCTCCTAAGGCACCATGGGACCTATTGATCATCAGGGCAAAACATGTCTAGGCAAGAGACCGCTTTCTTGGGGGGGGGGGCAGTCTGGGGAACGAATCACCTCGGGAAGTAAAGGACCACCCCAAACCTCCCCACCTTCTACTGTAAGTGCCAGGCTCACATCTCCAACTGCTTTTCTCTGACAGACACAGAGCAGTATGGACATTTAAAAAAATCCCCCAAGCAAAATCCTACCAAAACAAAACCTTCTAGCGCGCACACAATTCTCCCTCTAGGGAAGGGAGAAAATGAGCCACAGGTGTGACAGGTGAGAGTCACCTCACTTAGTGCACAACTGGAAGACCACCCAATACCCTGACAAGGGCAGGATAAAACAGGAGGCCAGCTCAGGGGAGCAGCATTCACGGCCCAATTCATTCCCAAGCTCCCCAGCTGGCAGGGGCTGGGAATATTACTACGGCAGCACTTCTACCAACACCAAAGGCTAGCGTGAGGGCACCAAAAGTAAACTAACACGAAAGACAGACAGACAGGCCAAGAAAGATGGTTTTACGCTCTTCAGTTCAATTTGCAATCAACTGTAAAATGTTTTCACTGTAGAGATGTTTGTTTTAGTGTAGCCATTCCCTGGCAAAGCAACTATTAAAAAAACCAATGACAGGGCAAAGGAACACGCTGTACTGTCTTTGGCAAATAAAATCTGGAATGATCAGGCAAGATCAGGACTGCACCAGGCTAAGTTCAGAAAGGGCAAGGCACAAAATGAGTTACACTTCGCAAGGGACATAAAAGGCAATAAGAAAAGGTTATATAAACACTTCAGGAACATGAGAACGATGACGGAAGTATAGGTAAACTACTTAGCAGGGAAGGAGAGCTAATAACTCATGGTATCACAAAGGCGGAGGTGTTTAATGCCTATTTTGCTTGTCTTCACTATAAACATTGATTGTGACCACATACTTAAAACAATATTAACGGGGGCAGGGAGGGAGGAATGAAAGCCAAAAGAGGGAAAGAACAGGTCTCAGAACAGTTATCTATGATCTTTGAGAACTCGTGTAAGATAGGTGAGGTCCCAGAGGACTGGACAAGGGCAAACCTGTCTTTAAAAAAAAGGAACAAAAAAGACCCAGAGAATTACAGATCAATCAGCCTAACTTTATTACCGAGAAAGATACTGTACCAAATTATTAAACAATTTGTAAGCATCTGGAAGATAATTGGGTTATAAAGAATTGCCAGCGTGGATCTGTCAAGAACAAATTATGCTAAACAACCTAATTTCCTTCTGTGACGGGGTTACTGGCTTAGTGGATGGGGGAAGCAGTAGATAGGATATAGCTTGATTTTAGTACGGCTTTCAACACAGTCTCAACATGATGTTCTCATAAGCAAGCTAGGGAAACGTGGTCTAGATGAAATCACTATAAGATGGGTGCACAACTGGTTGAAAGACCGTACTCAAAGAGTAGTTAATGGTTCACTGGGAAACTGGGAGGGTGTATCTAGTGGCATCCCACAGAAGGAAGTCCTGGTTCCGATCCTATTCAATATTTTCATTAAGGACTTGGATAACTGAGTGGAGAGAGTACGCCTATAAAATTTGCGGGTGACATCAAGGGGAGAGGTGCTGCAAGCACTTTGGAGGACAGGATTAGAATTCAAACAGCCTTGAGAAAACTGGAGAATTGGTCTGAAATCAACAAGATGAAATTCAATATTGACAAGTGCAACTTACTATACTTGGGAAGGAAACTACAAAATGAGGAGTAAGTGACCAAGCGTTAGTACTGCTGAAAAGGATCTGGGGGTTAGAGTAAATAGCAAATTGAATATAAGTCAACAACGTGATGCAGCTCTGAAAAACCACGAATATTTTGTGTGCATTAACAGGAGTGTCCTAAGTAGGACACAGGAGGTAATAATTATCCCACTCCACCTGGCACGGGTGAGGCGTTAGCTGGAGTACTGGGTCAAACTGTAGGCACCACACTTTAGGAAAGATGTGAACAAACTGGAGAGAGTCCAGGGATGGTCTAGGTGTAAGCAGTCCTGGCTCAGTGGAGGGGGCTGGACTAGATGACCTCCTAAAGGGACCTTCCAGCCCCACATCTCTGTGGTTCTCTGGTTGCCCCAGGCCATGGAGAAAGCCACCCCCATGCTCAGCTCTAGTCACAGTACAGAAGCCGGCTGTTGCTGCCAGAGGTGCAAACACATGGGGTCAGCGTACCACCACCTGGGAGCTACATGACACAGGCCTGTCCCAGTGCTGCCTGAGTCCCCCCCATCCCCGAGAGGGGACACTGCAGTCCTCCCCCTCTGGCACTGGGATGCATGCACAGCTGCAGGTCACAATAGGCCCAAGGAAAGAATGTTTTCCAGGTCACTCTCACTGCCAGATTTGACAAGCATGTCTGATGTTGAGATTTCGCTGTTGACCTAAGTGGGACTTAGGGACGGAAAAATACCAGTGCAAATGACTTCACTGCCACCTTCGGGAGGGGCGGGCGGTGGGGGAAATAGGAGCTCACCATCTCTTGTGTTTAAAGGTGAAAAGCGAATCACAGGGACCTTCAGCCAGGGTCACACACTGGAGACCTCATGCTGCCAGTAGTACAATCTCCTTCCAGTGTCTGCAAATTCCAGGTGAGTTTTCTAACTGAAGTAATACTATTCCCGACATGGGGTGATTCAGCGTTAGACCTCATTCTCATATACAGATGACCATTGATTTTTAGTAGAGTAATCAATGGTCACCTAGGTATGATTAAGGCTAAAATTTTATCACGGTTATTTTTAGTAAAAGTCATGAACAGATCACGGGCAACAAACAAAAAATTCACGGAGCCCGTGACCTGTCCATTACGTTACTAAAAATAACTGGTGGGGGCAGGGCTAAGTAGGTGGGAGGAATGGAGTCCCAGGGGGCGGGGGGCACCCTGGCAGGGCCAGCTCCAGTGGCCGCAGCAGGGGGCACAGCCACGGGGGGGCACACAGCCCTGGCTCCAGAGCTGGCCGCAGCCGCGGGACAGGGGTGTGCGGCCCCGACTGCAGCCCCATCGAGCCCTGGCCACAGTGGGAGGGTGGGGGGGAGAAGAGAGGAGACACATGGTCCTGGGAAGCTGCAAGGGGGGCGCCCGGCACGTGGCCCCAGCTGCAGCCCCCGGAGAAAGCCATGGGGCTGGGGCTGCAGGGTCCTGGTTCCAGCAAGCCCTAGCTGCAGGGCAGGGAATCCACAGTCCTGCCTCCTCCTCCTGAAGCCCTAGAAGTCTCCGAGGTCTGGTAAAGTCATGGAATCCGTGACCTCTGACTAAATTGTAGCCTTAGGTATGAGTGACTAAGACACGGTTATATTTGTTGTGTGTCAACAGAATCCCAGCCAGTAACATATATACACACACACACACACAACTCCACTGTGAAGCAGTTCCGGTTGCTACCCAATATACCTGAGACACTCACAGAAGCAGGTAAGTGTACATTTAATCCATCTCACAGGATGTCCCTCTACTCCTCCACCTCTTTCCACGGTCACAGCCCTAGCTGTGCACTGCAACCTCAAGCCAGATACATTCAAATTAGAATAAGGCAGACATTTTTAACAGTGGGGGTGTCAATCACTGGAACAAACTACCACGGGAAGTGGTGAATTCTGCATCTCAGGAGATCTTCAAATCCAGATGGGATGCCTCTCTGGAAGATACTTTAGTCAAATGCAAAGTTACTGGGCTCAATACAGGGATAAATGGGCAAAATTCTCTAGCCTGTGATAGACAGGAGGTCTGATGATCCCCTCTGGCCTTAAACTATGAATCTATTAACTCTGCCCACATCAACGACCCTTCATTACGTGACTTTCCCCCAGCACCAGTAGTGGTGGATGTTTGGTGCTGTAGTTGGTTGTGTTGGGAGAGGGTAGTTCGGTAGCAGTTACAGCAGTGCTGGAAAGTTGACACCTCTAGTGGGGCGGGGATAAGGTTATGGCATTTGGTCTATGGTGTACAGTAGTTGCGTTAGTGGTAAGGAGGGTCTGAATGGACACTGAAGGACGTACTGTTTGTTAGGTGGCTTATCTACATGTCCCTGCTTCTGTGGATTTGTAACAGGTACATTGTACAGCCCGAACTACATCACAACCAAGTCTGTGCTTTAGTTTCCCGGGGATTCTTTTATTGCTTAAGTTAGCTGAATCTCTTCTCCCCATCCTGGTGGAGGACAGTCCTTCAGCAACTGCGCACAGACCGTCCTCCGCTATAGGAAAAAAATCTGACCGATATAGTGGCTGATGGAAGTGGTTTCACAGGGCTGGCCCTCAGTCCACTTTAGGGGCACAGCTCACAAGCTTCTGGTCATGACCAACAGCAGCTAAAATATTATCCCAAATCCCACTACCCATTGCACCAGATCTTCTCAAGAGCCACCTCTGCCGTGTTGTGCGTAGACCATGGGTTTTTTTTAAAGAGACAGTCAACAATGAAAGATTGGACTGTCAAGAACAAATTTCAGCCAGAGCCCACTTTAAATGGCTTCTTTTTAGAAGGATGTGAAAAGGAAAACCTGTACAGACAATTGAAAGAGCGTGAACCAACAGTGGGGTTTTTCAGACCAAAAGGCCACATGCTAAAAGAAAAGCTAGAATCAACGCACTGTTTTAAGCTTGGCTTGGAACCCTACTTATGCAGTTGCTACTAAGTGCCGCCGTACTTTGATTTTTTTAAAACAGCCAATTTCCCAAACCAAAAATGGAAAGAAAAGTTTAATCAGAAGTGTGAATTTAAAAAAAAAAAAAAAAAAAAAAAAAAAAAGGACAAGCTGTAAGGAGTACAGAGAACTTGAATGATTAATAACTATTAATTCCCTCTGGCCCTTAAAAATTAGAAAAGCTCTCCACCTCTGTTTATCCCAAAATAGGATCTACCTAGTAAGTAAAGACAATAGGAAAATAATTCACATCATGAGACACTTTGTCTAAGGAACCACAGATCAGCTAAGATTAGGATTTCCACTTCCCAAAAACAGAAAAATGGCTGAGTATTAACTGCTTTGGCAAGAGTCTCTCAATTCGTATATGGATAAAATCTCTTTCACCCTCTCAACCTAATAAAAAACTCCAAACAAGTTACCAAACACTATGCTTTGCAATGCAAAGTGGCCCACTATCAGTAGATCAAGAGATGGGTGGGGAAGCTGCGAGTTAAGCCAACTAGAAATAACTTGTGAGATTGGAGGTCATATAGGCACTGCTTGTTAACCCAAGAAATGCAAATCATATGTTTTCACCTCAAGTGACAAAACTATATATTTGTTTGCCTTATAAATCATACACCGTGTTTTCTCCAGTCATGTCCTTCACCTCAAATCAGAAGCTGCACATGTCTGCCTGTGACTCAGACAAAATAATGTTTATTGTTCTATTGTAAGCCCTAAATAATGTGAGAAGCTCCTATACAGTCAAAGAATGTATGAAATACAAATACCAGGAAGCTTTTGCAAACAGGGGCTGCTAACAGGGAGTTTCGCAAGGGCGTTTGGAAGGGGAGTGGGAAGGGAGCGGCGGTCCCTTGCCAGTTCTATCTGTTCTCCTTTATTCCCCTTAAAACCTATAAACCAAACTACATTCAAAACTTCTTGCTTAAACAACCCTTTCATTAACTAGGAGACAATGCAGGCAGAAGCCCAACTGCAGAGTGGGGGCTATCCAGTTTATTGCGCTGAGTGCAGCATTTATGATTACCTGCCCTGTGGGCGGGAGGCATATGTGTGCATTCGATGCAAGGAGCTCCTGGCCCTCAGAGACCACATACGGACTCTGGAGGCAAGGGTGGCGGAACTGGAGGAGCTGAGGGAGGCGGAGAGGTATGTTGATGAGGCTTTCCGGGACACTGTAGAATTGTCCCACCTCCGGTCAGACAGCCCCTGCGCTGTTGAGGAGGATGAAAGGCCCAAGGAAGCAGAGCAGTCAACGGGAGCAGAGGGAAACCTTCCCATAGTTGGGACCCTCCTTCCAGATAGTGCTGGGGTTGCCTCTCGCACTGAGTTACCTCTCCGGGGGAGGGAACTCCAGTTGCTAGGAAAAGGCAGCTGTTAGTAATGGGAGATTTGGGAGATTCGATCATTAGAAATGTAGATAGCTGGGTTTGCGATGACCGGGAGAATCACATGGTGACTTGCCTGCCTGGTGCGAAGGTTGCGGATCTCTCGAGGCATCTAGACAGACTTATGTGTAGTGCTGGGGAGGAGCCGGTGGTCGTGGTACATGTAGGTACCAATGACATAGGGAAGGGTAGGAGACACGTCCTGGAGGCCAAATTTAGGCTGCTAGGGAACAGACTGAAATCCAGGACCTCTATGGTGGCATTCTCAGAAATGCTCCCAGTTCCACGCGTAGGGCCAGATAGGCAGGCAGAGCTTCAGAGTCTCAATGCGTGGATGAGACAATGGTGTAGAGAGGAGGGGTTTACATTCATTAGGAACTGGGGAAACTTTTGGGATGGGGGGAGCCTATACAGGAAGGATGGGCTCCACCTAAACCAAAGTGGAACCAGACTGCTGGCACTTAACATTAAAAAGGTTGTAGAGCAGTTTTTAAACTAGGAGATGGGGGAAAGCCGACTGCTGCAGAGGAACATGTGGATCGGACAGAGACTTCTCTTAGGGGAGAGTCTAATGATAGAGAATCTCCAGGTTATAGTCAGGAGCAGAGGATGGAAGAGGATAAAGTAGGGGCCAGATCAGATGATAAACATTCACATAAAAAAGAATCTGACACACCAGAAAAGGGCAGACAAATAAACAGTGCCAAGTTTTTGAAGTGCTTGTACACAAATGCTAGAAGTCTAAATAATAAGATGGGTGAACTAGAGTGCCTCGTGATAAAGGAGGATATTGATATAATAGGCATCACAGAAACCTGGTAGACTGAGAGCAATCAATGGGACACAATCATTCCGGGGTACAAAATATATTGGAAGGACAGAACAGGTCGTGTGGGAGGGGGGCAGGGAGTGGCACTATATGTGAAAGAAAATGTAGAATCAAATGAAGTAAAAATCTTAAGTGAATCCACATGTTCCATAGAATCTCTGTGGATAGAAATTTCATGCTCTAATAAGAACATAACATTAGGAATCTATTATAGACCACCTGACCAGGACAGTGATAGTGATGATTAAATGCTAAGGGAAATTAGAGAGGCTATCAAAATTAAGAACTCAATAATAGTGGGGGATTTCAATTATCCCCATATTGACTGGGAACATTTCACTTCAGGACAAAATGCAGAGATAAAATTTCTCGATACTTTAAATGACTGCTTCATGGAGCAGCTGGTACGGGAACCCACAAGGGGAGAGGCAACTCTAGATTTAGTCCTGAGTGGAGCGCAGGAGCTGGTCCAAGAGGTAACTATAGCAGGGCCGCTTGGAAATAGTGACCATAATACAATAGCGTTCAACATCCCTGTGGTGGGAAGAACATATCAACAGCCCAACACTGTGGCATTTAATTTCAAAAGGGGGAATTATGCAAAAATGCGGGGGTTAGTTAAACAGAAGTTTAAAAAGTACAGTGACTAAAGTGAAATCCCTGCAAGCTGCATGGGCGCTTTTTAAAGACACCAGAATAGAGGCCCAACTTCAATGTATCCCCCAAATTAAGAAACAGTAAAAACTAAAAAAGAGCCACTGTGGCTTAACAACCATGTAAAAGAAGCAATGAGAGATAAAAAGACTTCCTTTAAAAAGTGGAAGTCAAATCCTAGTGAGGCAAATAGAAAGGAGCATAAACACTGCCAAATTAAGTGCAAGAATGTAATAAGAAAAGCCAAAGAGGAGTTTGAAGAACAGCTAGCCAAAAACTCCAAAAGGTAATAACAAAATGTTTAAGTACGTCAGAAGCAGGAAGCCTACTAAACAACCAGTGGGGCCCCCTTGATGATCGAGATACAAAAGGAGCGCTTAAAGACGATGAAGTCACTGCGGAGAAACTAAATGGATTCTTTGCTTCAGTCTTCACGGTTGAGGATGTTAGGGAGATTCCCAAACCTGAGCTGGCTTTTGTAGGTGACAAATCTGAGGAACTGTCACAAACTGAAGTGTCATGAGAGGAAGTTTTGGAATTAATTGATAAACTTAACATTAACAAGTCACCGGGACCAGATGGCATTCACCCAAGAGTTCTGAAAGAACTCAAATGTGAAGTTGCGGAACTATTAACTAAGGTTTGTAACCTGTCCTTTAAATCAGCGTCTGTACCCAATGACTGGAAGTTAGCTAGTGTAACACCAATATTTAAAAAGGGCTCTAGAGGTGATCCCGGCAATTACAGTCTAACATAAGTCTAACATCGATACTGGGCAAATTAGTCAAAACAATAGTTAAGAATAAAATTGTCCGACACATAGAAAAACAAACTGTTGAGCAATAGTCAACATGGTTTCTGTAAAGGGAAATCGTGTCTTACTAATCTATTAGAGTTTTTTGAAGGGGTCAAACAAACATGTGGACAAGGGGGATCCAGTGGACATAGTGTACTTAGATTTCCAGAAAGCCTTTGACAAGGTCCCTCACCAAAGGCTCTTACGTAAATTAAGCTGTCATGGGATAAAAGGGAAGGTCCTTTCATGGATTGAGAACTGGTTAAAAGACAGGGAACAAAGGGTAGGAATGAATGGTAAATTCTCAGAATGGAGAGGGGTAACTAGTGGTGTTCCCCAAGGGTCAGTCCTCAGACCAATCCTATTCAACTTATTCATAAATGATCTGGAGAAAGGGGTAAACAGTGAGGTGGCAAAGTTTGAAGAGGATATTAAACTGCTAAAGATAGTTAAGACCAAAGCAGACTGTGACGAACTTCAAAAAGATCTCATAAAACTAAGTGATTGGGCAACAAAATGGCAAATGAAATTTAATGCACATTGGAAAAAATAACCCCAACTATACATACAATATGACGGGGGCTAACTTAGCTACAACAAGTCAGGAAAAAGATCTTGGAGTCATCGTGGATAGTTCTCTGAAGATGTCCACGCAGTGTGCAGAGGCGGTCAAAAAAGCAAACAGGATGTTAGGAATCATTAAAAAGGAAATAGAGAATAAGACTGAGAATATATTATTGCCCTTATATAGATCGATGGTACACTCACATCTCGAATACTGCGTACAGATGTAGTCTCCTCATCTCAAAAAAAGATATACTGGCACTAGAAAAGGTTCAGAGAAGGGCATCTAAAACGATTAGGGGTTTGGAACGGGTCCCATTGAGGAGAGATTAAAGAGGTAGGACTCTTCAGCTTGGAAAAGAGTAGACTAAGGGGGGATATGATAGAGGTATATAAAATCATGAGTGATGTGGAGAAAGTAGATAAGGAAAAGTTATTTACTTGTTCCCATAAAACAAGAACTAGGGGTCACCAAATGAAATTACTAGGAAGCAGGTTTAACACAAATACAAGGAAGTTCTTCTTCACGCAGTGCAGTCAGTCAACTTGTGGAACTCCTTACCTGAGGAGGTTGTGAAGGCTAGGACTATAACAGCGTTTAAAAGAGAACTAGATAAATTCATGGTGGTTAAGTCCATTAATGGCTATTAGCCAGGATGGGTAAGGAATGGTGTCCCTAGCCTCTGTTTGTCAGAGGGTGGAGATGGATGGCAGGAGAGAGATCACTTGATCATTGCCTGTTAGGTTCACTCCCTCTGGGGCACCTGGCATTGGCCACTGTCGGTAGACAGGACACTGGGCTAGATGGACCTTTGGTCTGACCCGGTACGGCCGTTCTTATGTTCTTAAATGATTGTTGCAGTCCAGGAGACACAGGCATTGTATAGCACAAAAAGGAAAGTTAAAGAATCTCCAAACCAGGGTATAAGGTTGATTTATTAAAAGAAATTGCTTGATTCCAATTAATAACATGAGCCAATACCAAAATACAATCCTTAAAATGAATCAAATGTAGAAAGCCTCCAATAAGACAAGGATTGAAGAAATTTGTTATACACCAACGCCGTCTTCTGGATGCCAACAGAAGCAGCGAGATGAAATCTGAGCACTCAGTTGGAAAATGGCCAGCAGCAATCAGCTGGTGGTCCCCTCCCAAGAGCTGTGGCGTGTGGGACCCCAGAGCTCACTGGATCGCCATGAACAGCCTCGCTCCTTGTCCAGCGTCCCATGACCAAGCATGGACTGAATCTACTAAGCTGCAGAATCCCAGTGTGACAGGTGCCTGGATCAGCCATATGAAAAAAGGGCTCGACCCTCATCCCAGGGTTAACAGGATCAGAAGGCGCTGGGAGGGGTTGCAAGTGCTTTGGAGGACAGGATTAAAATTCAAAATGATCTGGACAAACTGGAGGAAGGGTCTGAAGTAAATAGGATGAAATTCAATAAGGACAAATGCAAAGTCCTCCACTTAGGAAGGAACAATCAGTTGCGCACATACAGAATGGGAAATGACAGCCTAGGAAGGAGTACTGCGGAAAGGGATCTAAGGGTCATAGTGGACCACAAGCTAAATATGAGTCAGTGTAACACTGTTGCAAAAAAGACAAATATTCTGGGATGTATTAGCAGGAGTGTTGTAAGCAAGACACGAGAAATAATTCTTCCGCTCTACTCTGCGCTGATTAGGCCTCAACTGGAGTAGTGTGTCCAGTTGTGGGCACCACATTTCAGGAAAGACAAGTTGGAGAAAGTCCAGAGAAGAGCAACAAAAACAATTAAGGTTCTAGAAAACATGACCTATGAGGAAAGATTGAAAAATTGGGTTTGTTTAGTCTAGAGAAGACAGAGGGGACATGATAACAGTTTTCAAGTACATAAAAGGTTGGTACAAGGAGGCAGGAGAAAAATTGTTCTCCTCAACCTCCGAGGCTAGGACAAGCAGCAATGGACTTAAGTTGCAACAATGGCAGTTTAGGCTGGACATTAGGAAAAACTTCCTAACTGTCAGAGTGGTTAAGCCCTGGAATAAGTTGCCTAGGGAGGTTGTGAAATCTCCATCATTGGAGATTTTTTAAGAGCATGTTAGACAAATACTTGCCAGGGACGATCTAGATCAGGGGTCAGCAACCTTTCAGCAGTGGTGTGCCGAGTCTTCATTTATTCACTCTAATTTAAGGTTTTGTATGCCAGTAATACATTTTAATGTTTTTTAGAAGGTCTCTAAGTCTATAATATATAACCGAACTACTGTTATATGTAAAGTAAACAAGGTTTTCAAAATGTTTCAGAAGCTTTATTTAAAATTAAATTAAAATGCTGATCTTATTAGTTTAGTGCGATCCTTGTCTTTGCTTTTCCTTGCTGAGTTTTCCAATGTCTGGTGGCACGTATTTAGATACTTTAAGCTGCACACAGGCTTCTGAGTTATAAGTTGATAACCAGCTGGCAGGAGGTCAGCGGCTGGAACCCCAGATCGGCAGCTGAGGGGAGGGGAGCTGGCGGCTGGTAGGGCTGGAGGCCTGGACCTTGTCTGGCAGGGGGCCTGCGCTGGAACTCCAACCAGAAGCAAGGTGAGTGGGGCTGCAGTGGGAACCCCGGCTGGCAAGGGGCCAGCAGCTGAAACCCCAGAGCGGCAGCGGGCTGAGCGGGTCACAGCCCGCCCAGCTCTGGGATTTCATGGGTGGGCTGAGTGTCTCCGCCAGCCCCCCCTCTGGGGTTTCAGCCACTGGCTCCTGCCAGTGGGGGTCTCAGCCCGCTGCCAGCCTGGGGTTCCTTCCCCCAGGCCAGCAGTGGGTGCTGAGTGGGACCGGTGGCGGGACTCCGGCTGGCAAGGGGCCAGCAGCGGGAACCCCAGAGTGGCGTCATGCCATCGAAAATCGGCTCGCGTGCCATAGGTTGCCGACCCCTGATCTAAATAATAGTTACTCCTGCCTTGAGTGCAGGGCACTGGATTAGATGACCTCTCGAAGTCCCTTCCAGTCCTACGATTCTATAATTTCAAAGACTATTTCCTCTTTTGTTCTTTAACATATATAACTGAGGGCTACCTTGCTGAGTCCGCATTCTTTAGTGAGACCTCACATAACCATATTTTAGATTTTAACTAGTGCTATATGCATTCCCTCCTTTATAAGTCCAAGCAAATAGGCCTAGAAAGATTTGAGCCATAACTTTAAGCAATTGCTTTTGATATTCTAAATTTGTCCCTTTTGGACCAATGCATTCAAATAGCAGGGCCCACATATTCCCACAAGTGCCTTAAAGACAAGTACATCCTTACTCCTTGGATAAATACTGGAAGTGTGATAAGTGTGTTAGGTACTAAAGAACTGAGGATTCAGAATTATAACTACAATAAGAAATCTTGGTGATTCGCAGTGTTCCTTGGTATAACTGCTGAGACGCAGTCGCAGTCTGGGACAATTGATTGCAAGACAGTACTGGTGTGATCAGCACACACCTAGAACATTGGTTGTGTCTACACTTTGTTGGTGAAGTGTTGATGGTATGTTGATGTGGTTCTGGGGGCATTAATAAATTGACTGGTTAAGAATAACCAAGTGTTTTGATTTCAGAAATACTGTTCAAGTTAAAAGTTGACCTGAAAAGAACCTAGTGTTAAAGTTAGTAAGCTAATGATTCCTGGATTCAATAAGAAGGGGTTATCCTATTAGTGCTATAGCCAATATTCAAATGAATCTAACAAAATTGGCAAACCTAGTTTGTTAGATTTCAGCTTTAAAATTTAACTGGCATCTTGGCAAATATATAAAATTCACACACACACACACACCTTTCACACTTACAAAGCACCACAGAAAACAAACTAGGATCAGTTGATGGCAATGAATATAAATTATAATTTAAGAAGCGCAGTTAATAAAGGAAGCTACAAAGGTTTCTGTGGAAAATATTTGGCCTGTAGGGTAAAACACAAAAAACAAAACAAAACAAAAAGAATCTTAACACTGGTATGGGTCCATTCCGGTTACAGACAGTAAGTTGTCAGTAATAAAGCAGAGAAGGCCGAATATCTATTACCGGTATTTAGAAAAGCTGGATGATGTATCATTATGAGACGGCACTTTCTATTTCAATAGTAAAGAGGATTATAAACAGCATCTATTCACTTTAGATTATTGAAAATCAGCAAGCACAGAAAACTTGCACACGAGTTAACCGTTCACCGAGGAGCTCTATGGATCTTGATTGTGTTTAATAAATCTTCAAGAACTAGGGTTAGCTCTTGGGGACAGGGAAAAATCCACTATTGTCCCAATATTTTAAAGGGACAAATGGGATAAGCCAAGCAGTTATTGATCAGACATCCAACCCAAGTAAAAACAATGAAGGGGGTGATACAGGACTATCAAAGAATGGAAATATAATCTGTACCAATCAATAGGATTGTACGGAAAATAGAGCTGGTCAAATGAACTTGGTATCTGAAGAGATTACAAGTTTGGTTTATTAAGGTAATGAAATATACTTTGATTTAGCACAGAAAGACTGATTAAAAACTAGCACTACATAAAATCAGCGTAGCACAGTGCGTCTCAAACTTTTTTACTGGTGACCCCTTTCA
Source organism: Malaclemys terrapin pileata (assembly GCF_027887155.1). Classification (NCBI taxonomy): domain Eukaryota; kingdom Metazoa; phylum Chordata; order Testudines; family Emydidae; genus Malaclemys; species Malaclemys terrapin. The sequence goes on from NC_071518.1 coordinate 38,909,299, forward strand.
CATCGCAAGCCTCTGAGTGCGAGATCCCCCCCCCCCAAATAAATTAAACACAGTTTATATATTTAACACCATTATAAATGCTGGTGGCAAGCGGGGTTTAGGGTGGAGGTTGACAGCTCGTGACCCCCTGAGGGGTCCCAACCTCCAGTTTGAGAACCCCTGGTGTAGCACATATTCAAGGGATTATAAACTGGCTGACATGTCTCAAAAAGTAATTGTCAATGGTGGGGGGGTGTTTCAAGGGGAATCTTGCGGGGATCTGCCTTGGCCAATCTCAATTCAAAAGCTCCATCAAATATTCGGGGGGGGGGGAGGGAATTATTGATATAGCTTGTAGACAGACTGGTTGGGTGATAAATAATAAGGACTGATCACATACACAGCACAATCTGGACTGCATGGTAAGAAGAGCACAGAAACGTGTATTTTATTGCAGCTAAATGCAGACTTGTACATCTAGGAACAAAGAATCTAGGACACACTTACTGGTTGGGGGGGGCTGCATGCTGGAAAGCAGTGACTCTGAAAAGGACTTGGATCACGGTAAAAGCCAACTGAACATCAGCTTCTAGCATGGTGCTGTGCTAAGCAGCTGCTGTGACCCATGATGCATAGACAGGGGATCTCTGAGAAGGAGCAGGGAGAAGGTATTACCTGTGCATATAGCATTGTTGAGATGGTTACTGGACACTATGTCCAGTGCTGGTGTCCAAAGTTGGAAAGGGTTCAGAGAAGAGCCAGGGGCAGATTCAAATACAGGGGCGTTGTGGTCAAAGCGACAGGTTAGGAAAATGACATTTGCAGCACCATTTTGAATGCATATGAGCGAGCAAGAGTGCATTTGTCAAAGCCAGAGAAGAAGGATGCTGGCAGTAATCAAGAGGCAAGGTGAGAACCTGGACAAGAGTTTTAGCTGTGTGGACGGATAGGAAAGGCCAGATCTTAGAGATATTATGCAGAAAGAATTGGCAAGATTTAGAGACACTGACTCGGAGCTCTCCCTTAGCATCCAGGCAAAGATGGCACTCAGGTTACAGACCTGGGTACACAGGTGTTGTCCCAAGAGATGGAGAAAGGCAGTAGAGAGGGGAGGGGGAAGATTAGGAGCTCTCGCTTTGCCAGGTGGAGCTTGAGGTAACAGCTAGACATCCACGAGGAGATATCACAAAGATTTTAGAATAGATCATAATGGACTCTTCTGGTCTTAAAACCTACGAATCACTTGCAAAAAAAAGCCACCACTTCAGCCCACTCACTTTCCAGCAAAGATTTCCTACAGATTTACTGTGGAATGGCTGTACCGTTCACTTCATCTACATGTGAGGAGGGGACCAGTACAACTGGGAGTGGATAGAGAATACAAAGGGGGGATGGGTCACCACTCCCAGAGGTCTGGGAGGAGTCTTGAACTATTTAAGGCTTTGCAGCTGGCCTCTGATTAACCTTAGTGCAAGTGAACAGTCAGACTCGTACGCTGCCTTATCGTCTGTTAAGGGTCAGAGCCACCCACGCACACAAGGCTGCTTTGGTGTGACCACACTAGCATGGCAGCTCCTGGGGTTTATTTTAAACTGGAAGATCTCAATGCCCGTGGAAAGCTTCGAAAAGGAAGATTAAGTCAGTCTGTACTGAAGCAGATCTTGGCAGTTGTGTTAGCAGGGGAGACACCTGGAGAATCTTTGGAGTGGAAGCCTTTTGAATACACATCTGCCCAAGGCATTGTGCAGCCAAAGAGGACGCTGTCAGCAGGATCCCAAGGCAATTTCACTCACCAACTTGCGAGCCTACAGCTGTTCTGCCTATCAGGTGAGAAAGGCCCTTTCAAGTTAGGAAGCTCAGCAAAGTCTGCTTCCAGGTGCTGCTGTGGAGCAGGTCATACTCACGTGATGAAGTCCAGGAAACTTGCCAATGGCTCATACGCGTGGTTCCTCATGTGACGAAACTCCACCACCATCTTCTCCTTCAGCTTGTCATCTATGACGGACACAGTAAGGGGGGAGGCTTCGTTGGCTAGGAAGTTCCCATAATCCGTGCTCTGGAGGTGCAGCTTCAAATCTGAAAAGCAGAAACCACTGTTCAGGATATTTTTGTTTTGAACTATTATGGAAAGAAAAAGCTCCAGCAAACCCTGTGCTTTGAGCTGAGCCTTCCTCCCTTAGGCGAGCACACAGTGACACCTGCTGCTCAGAGAGGTACCTCTGCTTTTCTAGGGCGTAATTCACTCATTGTCATTCCTACCAAGTGCAAATCCACGCCCAGGAAGAGCCCAGCCATTTATCTTAGTCCCAACTTTGTTTTCCTCAAGCAATGCCCTCCCCTGCTACCCTAGAAAAAAAATTGAGATGTCTCAAACACATCTGTCTTCTCTCCTTAACCATTTAAATTTGCACCCCCCATGTTTATAGTCCTGTGTGCTGATAATCTGCCTACGTTTGAGGGCTACTATCATTCTTAGAGATGTATCTACAAGCACATTTGAAAATCAAGCGCTTTATTGTGCCCAGCAGTGCTTTGGCCTCAGGCTTCATTGCAGGCACCCTTCTCAGTGAGTTTTTAATAGGGAGAAGAAGTCAGGATCTCATGTGGCTCAGATACAGTTATGATGAAAAGGATACATCTGTAAAGAGGTGCGTTTGCTCTGTGCATGGTGCCTTGTACAGATCAAGACACCAATTTCGGAACCCAGGGGAACACAGACCACCACCTTGGGAATTTCAGAATCTGCTGAAGTGGCAGCAAAGTCAGTTTAGTTTTGCAAGCAGGTACTGGTCATCATCTCGATCTGAGTAACACTGCACTATGGTAAAGTCTTATGTCAAGGGTCCGAGATGGAGCTGGTGAAGAGGAATAGAATGCATTTCCTTGGGGAGGGAATGCCTAGTATAAGAGAGTCAAGAAAATCTGAATGATAAAGCAAGTGCACAAGTCGACTCCCCAACTCCAGACACCAGTTCTGTTCCTCAGTTCCCCCTGCAATGCCAGCTGACCCACTGCAAGCTGCATTGCCAGCAATCGGATAACCCCAATGGGACAATCTCTCCTTTGTCAAGATAAACACTTCTGGCTCAAGTAAGATTTTTGATGCAGGGGCTGTAACTGAACTCAAAAATTTTAAGTCATTTAGAATCATTCATTTCTCAACGGGTTACTAGCTGCTCTAAGTACAGAGTGTTCTTCTGCCTTTAGCTTCATCTTGAAAGAGCATTAGTGGGGCAAGCCCGTTCTCCAAGGGATTCAAGGGGCTGGAGGTGGAAAGGGATAGGCAGGGAAGTTTAGTTGAACCAGATGTGAACATGCTATCCAAAAACTTCTTCCTGCTTTCTTGGAATCCAAAGTATTTGAGACACTCTTGCCCTAGCGCTGAATTATGTAGCAACTCAGCTTTACTCCAAGAATAAGAGTAGCTACCAAGGTTGGGTGCATATCCATCACCACTGGACAGACTCAGAAATGAGTTAGGTACGTCTAAGGGCCTGATTTTTCTAAACTGTGCCCTTAACCTGTATGCATAGTTACAGCCAGCTACACATGCAGTTACTCAACTACACAACATTCAGAGTAAAGTTTTCACTAGCCAGCATTCAATGGAGCATACACCAAGTGGATTAAAAAAAAGAAAAGCCGATGGAGCTCAAAGTAATTTTAAAAGGAGAATACTAATCCACCGAGGGCATTTCCAGTGGGGGTCTGGCAGGGATCTGTGCTTGTCCCAGTGCTATTCCACATCATTGATAAAGATACTGAAGAAAATATGAAGTCACTGCTAGTAAATTTTACAGATTGCACATTAGTGGAGCACTAAATATGGACAGGTCATTTCTACAGACCAATCTGGATGGCTTGGTAAAATGGGTTCATTTGAATATTTTAACCCAGCAGAATGCAAAATTTAAAAATAGAGAATGTAGATCTTGCATACAGGAAGGGGGACTATATCCCGGAATGCAAAGACTCAAAGGGACTTGGGTGTTATGGTGGAAACCAACCAAACTTGAGCCATAGCATCATGGAGTGCTAAAAAGATTAACAGTCTTTGGACATATTAGCAGGGGAATCTCGAGTAAGGTAAGGAGGAGGTGATATTACCTTTACATACAGCATTGATAATGCCATTACTGGATACTCTGTCCAGTTCTGGTGTCCAAACAAAGAATATTAAATTAGAAAAGGGTTCAGAGAAGAGCCACAAGAATAATTTGAGGTCTGGAAAACCTGCCTTACAGTGATTGAGCTCCTTGAGTCTATTTAGTTTATCCAAGAAAAGAATAAGAGGTGCTTGACCATGGTCTGCAAGTACTTACATAGGGAGAAGATTTGACAGTGAAGGGTTCTCAGCTAGCAGACAGAACAACAGCTGATGATTGGAAGCTGAAGACAGACAAAAATTCATCTAAAATAAGGTACAATTTAACTAGGGATGTGGTGGATTCTCCATGATTGAATCTTTTAGAAAGATATCTAGTATTAAATTAAAGACACGATTTCTGCATCAAACCCATAAGAATAGCCAAATTGAGTCACACCAATGATCTAGCTAGTCAGTATCTTGCCTTCTGGCAGTGGCCAACACCAGATGCTTCAGAGGGAGTGAACAGAACAGGGCATTGAACAACATGATCCATCCCGTTGTCCAGTCCCAGCTTCTGCACTGTACAGGTCAGACTAGATAATCATCCCTTCCATTAATTTAACTGTCCATTAGCATGTGCCTTTGAAAACTCATGGCAATCAAGGGAGGTCCTGGACAATTGGAAAAAGGCAAATCTAGTGCCCATCTTTAAAAAGGGGAAGAAGGAGAACCTGGGGAACTACAGCCTCACCTCAGTCCGTGGAAAAATCATGAAGCAGGTCCTCAAGGAATCCATTTTGAAGCACTTGGAGGAGAGGAAGGTGATCAGGAACAGTCAACATGGATTCACCAAGGGCAAGTCATGCCTGACCAACCTGATTGCCTTCTATGACGAGATAACTGGCTCTGTGGATATGGGGAAAGCAGTGGATGCGATATAGCTTGACTTTAGCAAAGCTTTTGATACGGTCTCCCACAATATTCTTGTCAGCAAGTTAAAGTATGGATTGTATGAATGGACTATAAGGTGGATAGAAAGCTGGCTAGATTGTCGGGCTCAACAGGTAGTGATCAACAGCTCGATGTCTAGTTGGCAGCTAGTATCAAGCAGAGTGGCCCAGGAGTCTGTCCTGGGGCCGGTTTTATTCAACATCTTCATTAATGATCTGGATGATGGGATGGATTGCACCCTCAGCAAGTTCGCAGGTGACACTAAGATGCGGGGAGAGGTAGATATGCTGGAGGGTAGGGATAGGGTCCAGAGTGACCTAGACAAATTGGAGGATTGGGCTTAAAGAAATCTGATGAGGTTCAACAAGGACAAAGGCAGAGTCCTGCACTTTGGATGGATGAATCCCATGCACTGCTACAGACTAGGGACCAAATGGCTAGGCAGCAGTTCTGCAGAAAAGGACCTGGGGATTACAGTGGATGAGAAGCTGGATATGAGTCAGTGTGTCCTTGCTGCCAAGAAGGCTAATGGCATATTTGGCTGCATTAGTAGGAGTGTTGCCAGTAGATCAAGGGAAGTGATTATTCCCCTCTATTCGGCACTGCTGAGGCCACATCTGGAGTATTGCGTCCAGTTTTGGGGCCCCCCCACTACAGAAAGGATGAGGACAAATTGGAGAGACTGGCAGAGGGCAATGAAAACGATCAGGGGCCTGGAGCACAGGACTTACAAGGACAGGCTGAGGGAACTGGGCTTATTTAGTCTGCAGAAGAGAAGAGTGAGGGGGGATTTGATAGCAGGCAATGGTCTCAAGTTGCAGTGGGGGAGGTCCAGGTTGGATATTAGGAAACACTATTTCACGAGGAGGGTGGTGAAGCACTGGAATGGGTTCCCTAGGGAGGTGATGGAATCTCCATCCTTAGAGGTTTTTAAGGCCCGGCTTGACAAAGCCCTGGCTGGGCTGATTTAGTTGAGCAGGGAGTTGGACTAAATGACCTCCTGAGGTCTCTTCCAACCCTAATTTTCTGTGATACTATGTGCATTTACCCAGTTTATACTGTAATTATAGTAACTGCACATGCACAGTTTAGAATATTCAGTAGGGACCCTTCTGTGGCCTTCAGGGGTGGGGAGAGAAGAGAAGCAGGCCTACTTGGTCTTTCTTATCTTCGATACCTGTGGATTCTAGGTTTCACGTGGAGATCAGTTCAGAAACCAGTGCCCGCAGGTACCATTCCTGCAGGCTCTGGGGCTGAGAGCTGCTCTGTAAGGAACATGCTCCAAGTGTAGCATGTGGTATAGTAGCCTCACTGTTCCTATGCAGCCCCAGGTCTTATTTACTGCACACTCGTCAGACCCTGTTTGGAAGAGAATCATTAATTTCTAAGACACTTGTCACTATAGTGTCTGAGTGTTTCGCAAACATTAATCTATCTTCACCATACCCCTATGAGATGAGGGGGCAGAATTATCCCCACTTTACATATGGGGAAACGGAGGCAGATTAAGGTAAAAAGTTTCCACTGATTTTGGTGCCCAATTTGAGATGCTTAAAATAAATGATTTTTTGGTGTACTGAGTGTTTTATACCACTTATGGTCAAAGCACCACTCTAGTTGACTTTAGCTGCAGCTGTGAGCGCTAAGCACTTCACAAGCAGCCAGGGTGTAGTGACTTGCTTAGCACCCCAAAGAAATCTGCGTCAGAGCCAGGGATAGAATCTAATTCTCCAGGGCATCAGTCAATTGAGTTAGCAAGGAGACTCCTTTCTTCCTGCATCCCCTGCCTCATTGACTGCACACCTCCCGGTTACTGCCCCAAATGAGGCAGGGGTCTTACTGATAACCCCACCTTTTACTACACAGCCCTGATTCATCCCCACAACAGCTCCATCCTGTGCACTGAATGAGGCCGGGGTCCTGTGTAACAGTATGTGATAATGTAGCTAGATTATGTCATAAGGAACACACACAAGGGGACTGAGTTACGGTAGCACAGGCAACTTGCATCTGGTATTTCCTAACTTTGGAGTGCCTGTGTTTGCAACTTTAATGTTCTTGTAATGCAGGGGCGGTTGTGCAGTTTCCTAGGTTTTTAAGAAAGAAAACTGAAAAAAACACCACAAATTCCATCTCATCGACGCCCCATGGTTCAACAGCAGGGTTAATCTTTAGACCCACCAAACAGAGCTCTGTCATCTGAGCTAATGGACGGATAGCAACAGCAGATCGTTACCCTCTAGCTGGGCCAGCCCTAGAATGGGATGTGACAGATACTTTGCCATCAGCAGGTACCTGGGAAACCCTTGGGGCAGAGGAATGGTGAAACTCAGGGATGCTGAGTTCCATCCCAAGCGCTAGAAGGGAGTGTGCTCCAGTGGGCACAGACTTCTGCCCACTTCCAAGCTTGACCTCTTCTGCGGCAACCCCTCCACCTTGTTCCTGTCCTCTTTCCCCACCCCGACCCGTACCACACTCTCATTCTCTTTGCCTACCTAGTCCCCGTCTCCACTCAGGAGCAGTATCCCAGTTCCCTTGTCCAAGCTCTTCACCCAACCTCCCTCACTTTTTGTCCCCGTTTCTTTGCCCAGGCAGACCCAGTTCTGACAAGGAGCTGGGATGCAGGGGGTAGATCTGTCTCCTTCCCTCCTACCCCACCCTGGTTCCTAGTCCCAATCTCATTCCCTTCCCCCAGCTTCTCATCCAATCTCAGTATTCCCTCCATCCCAGTAAACTGTCTCCAGTCCCCACCCTCATTTTCCGCACTGGCTCCCAGTCCCAGTGCCAGGCTGGCACTGGTCCACCAGGAACAACACTTGCTTGGTTTGAAGCCCAAGTGAGTGTTGTCTTGGGCCCTGACATCCTAGGGCAAACCTGGAAGCGTAACTTGGTCTCATCTATGTTTCACTTGGCAGAGCATAGAGCAAACATACCACAAGAGAGGGAAGGAAGAGGGGGATTCCAGGAGGTCACGTTTTTTAAGCTGAATTGGTTTCAAGTACTTGGTAACCTTCCCACATGAAGAACGCAAGAAGCTTGCTCCAAACTCACACAGTGAGCTCCTTCTCACAAGTCAGCGAACCCTCATCTCAGTCACAAGCTAATGAGGCTTGGACAACACCCCTGCTTTTCCACTTCCCACAGGAAGCACTTGTTGCCTCTGTTCAGCCTCCCAGCTGCTTCACACAGCAGTCTCAGTGGCAGAAATAAAACAGACAAGAAAGTCATGCCCTACCCACTACTGGGAATATCAGGGCCTGCCCAGAGCACCGGACCATCCTCCAGCTCCATCCTTGATGCTATTGGGACCAGACCCTTATCACTGCGTAGCTATGCTGCTGACTGATACACTGATGCCTCTTTCAGCTCAAATGCTCCCTAAACAGATACTTAGTTCTTTCCTCAGGGACCTGTCAGAAACCTGTCCCCTATCCCCACACGTCCCTCAGCGGAGAGGGAGATCACACAACTAGGCCCTGCTCATGGGAGGGGACATTGCCAAACTGCAAGCCCCAGTCAGGTGTGGAATTTGCAGCCACCCCCCCATGCACGACCCCATTGACCTGACTGGAGCTGCCTCCCCCCCCCCCAGGCATTAGCTGTGATTTCCGGGCCCCCTACAGACACGCACGGATCGCTGCACTATTAACTCCCAACAGGTGCGTTTTATTTGTATCAGCATCGCTCGAATCCTGTTCGAGATAACAGACGAAGGAGCAGTCCAAGCAGCAAGCTCTGCCTAGCAACCTCTCAACCGGAAGGCTCCGAGGAAGCTTCCATTAGCCATTTGTTTGGGCCCCTCTGCACTGCGTGCGGAGCTACTCCGAGAGGAACTCGTTTCAGTGGCGCGAAAGCCAGCTGGAGCTGTGAGCACATTATGTAACACTGGAATGGATTTCTGTGAGGGGGGAGCCAGTCCAACAATTCTGGAAACTAGGAATCAGTTTCAACTGGGCACCTCCGCTGCCTATGAATTAGTATCCAAGCACATTGCGCACTCTCCCGACGGCTGGAACAAGCTCTGCTTTCTAACGCCCAACTCTGCGGCCCAGAGGCCTCAGACAGGCATACGTGGTCCCCACATCGACCTGCGTTCCTTCACCCACAGGGGCCAGTCACCTGCTCTCAGCCAAGGAGACCAGTCATTTTAGAATACCGATCGCCAATCACTTCAGTCTAATGGCTTGCACCACCCAATCATGAAGGAACCTGCCGCAAGAGCCAACTGCCGAACAAGTCTCAAGCGTGCCGAACGCTGGCTCGGGGACACTCCGTGGGAATGAATTTTCGGCAGAATACGTGTAGAGGAGCAGCAGCAAGAGCATCTTAGCTGACGTTAGCTGCCCCAATAAGGCAGCAGAGACATGGGGGATACCTCGGGAGACGACTGGCAATGACCCTTTTTCTTTGGGTTCCTCACACTTCCGTTATAATCCCTCCTTTTCAGCTGCTTGTGACTTTGCCAAACAGCAACCATTCAGGTGGGAGTTTCCCACGCTTGGCCTCTGCCTCAAGAAATTAAGTTAAGTTAAGGGGGAAAACACACGGTTCAGCCATTTCTGAAAACAACATTAAGGGAAGGAGGTACTTTCACCAGGTCAGACTGCTCTGACATTCTGTGAATGGCTCTAACCCTTAAAGGGTTTGGGGAGGAGGAACCTGAATTTTGGCCGGGGCATCCACTTGAGTCAGAGAAGTGGCTTTGAACTCTTACAAATGACAATTTTCTGGCACTTACGGCGCTGCCATAGATGGCCATGCTCAGGGGAAGAGCATGGCCAGCTATGGCAGCGCCGTAAGTGCCAGAAAATTGTCATTTGTAAGAGTTCAACAACTTGTCAGAGACCTGCCCTTTTGTTTGCTGATCCCACGCAGAGAATATAAAGACTGCCATAACACGCACACAAGAGGGCTGAATGATGGTTGCGTTCAACCAAGCATTTCTTAACCTTTACACGTTTGACTGTACAACCTTGTAGTTATTTATATGTAATTTATAACAAATTGTGACAACAGCAGGCTCAGTGCTGTAAGGAAACGGAGGACCCAGTCCTTGCCATGTGGAGCTTGCAATCTACAGCCAGTATTTTGTCCTTACCTGTAGGATTGTTTTGTCATAGTCACCCACCAGTCTGAAGGAGACTATTGGGCCACCACAGTCACAGGTACTCATGGAGTCAGCTCACTGGGTCAAAGCTTGGCACCCAGCTGCTATCCAGACATATGCTCTCAGCTTGGACTATCCACCCCACATATAATGGCCACTGTTTGGATTTTCACTCAACAGTTGTCAGGGTTTGAGGGCTTCCAACTGTCCCTGTTTAAGAAACTTTCAGGTAAGGACAAAATGGTCTTCTCATGCACAGGTAATCTATCCATCTGCAAGTGGCTCTTTAATGTGTCTCCTGCGGCTCTTTGCAGCACATGCTATTAAAACACTGGTTTAATTATTAACCAATCAGGATGCTTTTACGATGTCATTAGCCAACTGTAGCTAATAAAATAATAATACTTGGTCAGTCATTTTGCTGTGATCATATAGAAATAATAAATGACTCAATGAATTCACACGCCTGTAGCTCGTTTGGGGAATGCTAATTTGGCTCCTGAATCCGAGGTCTAAGTATCACTGCTCTCGCCCCTCTGGAATCTTTCCCTCCTGCGGTAAAGCACTGTCACACTCGCATGTGCACCAGGGAAGTGGCTTCTCTGACCCCCAACAACCTAAGCTCCCACCAGCCACTCTCCTTCAAGACTGTTTTATTGGCAGTGACATGTGGCGTGGGAAAGGAGCCAGAGTTCCCCTATTTTTGGTGCCCTCTGGCCGGAAACCAATCCGGAAGATGCAGAAGACGATATGAGTTATGAAAGGGGCAGCTGGAACAACTCAGATATTAGCTTGCCCCCGCATAGAGCAGAACCATGTTACACCTCTGATCAACCCAACATGCTAGCTAAGGATAGAAGGTGAAGGGCTTTGGGGAGCGCCACACTGAGCGGGTTACAAGAACAGAACAACCCTCAGTCGAGGTTCATGAGCTCCATAACCGCAGGAACAGAGAAGCAGCACATAAGTAGATGAATAAAGGGGAAGCTTAACTCTTCCACGCTCCCTCAGACGTAGAGAGCCCTCAGTGTGCAATGTCACAGGATGCTCTAGACCCCAGTGACAAGAAAATTAGTCACCCCGGGCTCTCTAGACAATAACAGGATTCAGCACGCCAGTAAAAAAGGCAGCACTGAGAGGACCACAAAGCAGTAGGACATTCTCCAGACAGATGCCCTCCAGGGCACCTACTTCTGGGAAGTGACTGACTTCATTCTTTTGTTAGAACGTGACTGCATCATGTTCATTCACTGCACAGTCAGGCCTTTGTATTTGTATCATCACTTGCTAGAGAGACAAGGTGGGTGAGGTAATATCTATTATTGGAACAACTTCTGTTGGTGAAAGACACGCTTTCGAGCTTATGCAGAGCTCTTCTTCAGGTCATTTGCTAGTTCATTAGCCCCCCTGTCAGATGGGGGCACGTAACTACTGATTGCCCTTCAGAACCAACCCACAGCCAGCAGCATGTTGTTCACTAGCCAGTTATGGGTGCTCTGCACTTGTGGGTAAGTGACGGGGTAGGCCAACTACCAGGGTCTGAGCGTGAAGATACCCTTACAGGGTGATGGACTGAGTAGGTCTACACTGCAATAAGAAACCCCTGGCGGGGTCTCAGAGCCCAGGCTCCAGCCCAACTCCAAAATGGCAACACTGCAATGTTTGGCCCCAGAACCCAAGACCCACAAGCCCAAGTCAACTGACCAGGGTCCGAGACTCAGGACTGCAGGATTTTATTGCAGTTTACAAATACCCTAAACGTCTGGACACGCTCCGCTTTTATAAAAAGGCACACTTCTGGCTAACGTTCACCACCTACTGTTCCAAGTAACCCCTAAGGTCACTGGAACTGAGAGACGCCAGAGCAATGTAGTCACCTATTTTTTTCAGTTTACATTTGACAATGCTGTGTGTAACAGAGTCCATTTCAACATCTGCCCTGTTTCCATGGGTCTTTCACACAGCAAGAGGGGAAGCTATAATACTAGGGTGACCAGGTGACCCATTATAGCCGGAACAGGGCCTTTTTTTAAGCCCTGTTCTGACTGTCCCGACTTTTTTGGCAAAGGTGGGCATTTGTCCTATTTACTCTTGCCAACTGATCAGTGGCAAGAGCAAACAGCCAAATGCCCACTTTCGTCAAAAAAGTCAGGTGCAGAGGGTGAGCGGCGAAGCCAGCCCTGTGTAGAGGGGGCAAGCAGGGCCCCGGGGGAGGGGGGGGGGGAGGGAGAGGCAGGGCTTGAGTGAGCAGCAACCCAGCCTCATGTGCAGTGGGGAGGGCTCAGATGAGCTGCTCAGGCCAGGCCCACACAGTGGGCTAGCCCCAGGTGGTGTCCCGTTTTTCCTTTGGGAAATACGGTCACCCTATGTAATATCCAAAAGCTAGTTTAAATCTAGTCAATTAAAAAACGTTAAAGTGGCCTGTTCCATTAACCGCCATGGCTACCAAACTTTGGAAAGCCCACACGAGCCGCTAGAGCAGGGGAAGGCAAACTACTGCCCACGGGCCGGATCCGGCCTGTCAGGGCTTTCAATCCAGCACGTGGGACTGCCAGCCATGTGGCACAGCAGGGCTACGGCAGGCTCCCTGCCTGCCCTGGCTCCGTGCCTCTCCCGGAAGCGGCCGGCACCATGTCACTGCGGCCCCTGGGGGAGGGGAGGCAGAGGGCTCCGTGCACTGCCCCCCATGGCTCCCATTGGTTGGGAATGGGGAACTGCGGCCAATGGGAGCTTTGGGGGTGGTACCCGCAGGCGAGGACAGCACATGGCTGAGTCGCCTGCCCCACCCTACCCCGAGGAGCCACTGCCCGACATGCTGGCCACTGCCGGGAGCGGCTCAGGGCCAGGGCAGATAGGGAGCCTGCCTTAGCCCTGCTGCGCACCACTGCCACCCCAGAGCTGCTCAAGATAAGCGGTGCCGGGCTGGAGCCTGCACCCCGCAACCTCATCCCCTTGCCCTGAGCCCCCTAACCTCCTACCTTGAGCCCCCTGCTGCACCCCAACCCCCTGTCCTGAGCACCCTGCTGCACCCCACATCCCAACCCCTTGCCCTGAGCCCCTTCCTGCACACTGCACCCCCTCCCACACTCCGCACTCCCTCCCGCACCCTAACCCCCCTACCCAGCCCTACATTCATGGCCCTGCACACAATTTCCCCACCTAGATGTGGCCCTCAGGCCAAAAAGTTTGCCCACCACTGCGCGAGAGCAACACTGGAACTACACTCCAAGGGAATTTAGAATGAGCCAACCCTCTACAAAATGCAACTTAAAATGCAGCTTGATCATTTAGTTTTTTTAATTGCCCAACTCTTATCATATACTGTTTGCTGCGCACACACGTTGTCAGGGTCGATTCCCCGCTCTGGCACTTTGAGTGCAGAAGGTGGGAGCCCACAAGGACTCTAAATATTAATACTGGCCACTCCAGGCTTGTATTAAACTCCCAAGGTTACAGCTTCTCTCTGATCTTGGATGGGTAGATGCTGCCACCACCCAAGTGCAGAACCCCTTTGAGAACCCAGGAAGGCGCACTTGGGAATTCCTTCCTGTGGGTACCCTCAAGCCTTTCACCCCCACTCCAGGGAAGAGCTGAGGGGAAGAGGGGGGGGGGGGGAAAAAAGGAAATCAGTGGTTGCCACCAGTTAATTAAACAACGTGCACAAACTTCTTAAGACACAAAAATCCAATCCTGTTCTTAAAAAAGGTAAATTTTATTAATTAAAAAAAGAAAGAAAATTCATCTGGGAATTTAGGCTTCTGCTAGATTTTAAACAAAACAAATCCAAGGATTAAGCATCAAGAATAGCTCTCTTGAGGTCCAGCTTAAAGGTTACAAGCAAAACAAGAGCACCTGGGGTTAGCACAGAGAGTCCACAAGCCATTAAGAAATAAAAGAGATAAACCTAATCGCATCTTCCTAGACATTTCCTGATCTAGTTACATAGCTGGGGTTTTAGATGAGGAGTTTCTAGGTATGATTTAATGATTTTTCATACCTGGCGCAAGCTCTTACAGCGCAGTCCAGCCCTGTCCCTGCTCTCCGGGAGAACCACCAGACAGACAGACAAAAGGGAAGTCTTGTTTCAATTTTAAGAAGTTCTAGCCTTCCCATTAGCTTTTTTGGCCAGGTGCCCACTCACTTCCTTTTGCCTATGCAGCAGTGAGACTTTTTAATCTTTTACAGGTAGAGTAATTAGAGAACAGCTACTAAGAGGGATTTTATAGCTACTGGCTGGCTGGGTGTCCATCAAATGGAGCTACCCCCCCTCCCCCTTCATTTATCACACACATTAACTGGGCTCAGGTTGTAAATGCATTGACTGATTCATTCTACAGATAAGGTTCTTGTCCATCTTGGAACCATTTTGGATAAAATGCAGTAAATTATAGCCCAGTAGCAGATCAGGTATAGTTAAGGTTGAGAAGTTTACTGTTTAAAAGACAACTGTTTTAAAAGCTTTAAAAGCCACATGCAGACTCAGACAGTCTTGAAATTTGCTGTGCCTCATGGGAGCATGGGGTAAAGTTAGTGGTCCAAATTTGGAACCAGGTGAGCATGGGGGCTCCAAAATACAGCCCCCTCCCCCCTCAAAAAAAGAAAACCAGGCACTTACAAAGTCACCTGGTTCTTATAAGGGTTTTGCCCTCACTTGGGGCTCAAACTGCTCTGATCCTCCTCAAACTGATCTCCCCCACTCAGGGTGATCTCAGCTAGAGCACTGTACCCACAGTCCCTTTGGGGAACCAAGACTGAAAAGGTTACACAAGGTAAACTTTTCCAATTCTTATCTTTGGGGGCAGAGCACGGGAAAGGAGGGCTGGAGCAGTGCGGTGACCGAGTGATACCTTTCACTAATACGGGTCGTCATCTAGGCCAGGTCTACGCTACAGACCTATATTGGCATTAACTACACTGCTCAACGAGAGAGTTACACCAAACTAACCTGCCGTGCCGACAGCGCTCCGCCGGCCGGAGAGAGTCTCCCATCGACAGAGCTACCGCCTCTTCCACTGGTAGAGTGGCGTCTTCCCAAAAGCCCCCAGGGCTGTACTGGCCCCTGAGTGGTTGTGCCAGAGCACTGCCTACATACCATCCAGCCACTGTTTTTGAAAACCCAGTCTGATGGCTGGTCGCTGATGAAGAACTGGGTTTCCAATTGTATTTTTTTTTTTTATGATCCCTCAACCAATAAGGAATCAAAGGGACCTTTGTTCTCTGGGAGCTCAGATGTGCTGACAGAGCAAAAACCAGCTGAGCATTTTCCTGTGGGAAAGGGAAGTGGATAGTAGTGGCTAAGGATACAGATGGTGCCATCTCCCCTATGAATACTGCCACTGCCCAAGGCAAGGGAAGGAACCTAGACCTCTCCTTCCCCATCTGCCTCCAGTAGTGGGGAAGGGACAACATGCTCACCCTACCCCCCGTGCTGCTGCTTCCAGGGGAAGAAGGAGGTCAGAGCAGTGCAGGGGAGCGTGGGGTCAGCTGTGCAGTGGCGGCGGCAGCGGTGGGGGGGAAATGTAGGGAGGTCCTTAGTTCTACCCTCTCCACTTCCCCATATCCATACCCCCATTTCTGTCTCCCCTTAAAACATGCCCCTGCTGACTCCATGCACCCTCTGCCAAGCGCCTTGGCCTGCAAGTCTCTCACCAATGCCTGTGCCCTCCCGTGTGGGCAGGAGAAAGGACTGGGGTGTCCTGGATTGGCAGAGAGACATGGGCGATGCAGGGGCACTGATGGGCTGACATGCAGCCAGTTTGTGCTGTGGCTGGTTCTCTCATTGCCAAGGAGCTACAGGCAGTGGAAAGGGGGAGATGGACTATTGAATATGGACGTGCTGAGATTTATTTTTAAAAACCAAGGAAATTAACTGCTCAAAAAGCTTCATTAATGCAGGGGTGAGGTTGCCTGGTGATGCCTTGCATCCTTCCAGAACGCTGACTTCCGCTACGCGCAAATCTCTGAAAACCAGCAAATGAAGAGTTAAGGCAACGCCATCCCCACAACACAGTAACTCTGCCCTCTGAGCGATGGCCCAACATACCAACAGCTCACATGTCAGCGCTCGGCCCTCACCGCTGCCACCGAACACACAGAGCGACACCTCGTTGTTAAGGCAGAACTCAGGCTTAGGTCAAGTGTGGCATGCAGGAGCTACTGCACCTGGCCTCCATTCAAACACTGAGCCTATGCCACACAAACCTTCTCAGACTTGCAGTGTTACCACCCCTTTTCCTGAGGATTTCTGTATTCCTTCTGAGACACTGCCTTCACGACGTCCTGAGCCCGCTGCCAGACTGCTTGCAATCCAAGGCAAGAAAAACCTCTGACAGCCTAGAGAGCTCAGCATGGAAACAATGCCTACTCCGTTCCTCATCATCTCACAGCAAGAAGCTGGGCCAACCTGCTCCAGCTAACCCCTCCACGACTCAATACAGCTACACCTGCTGCAATTCAAACAGGTGGAGCAAAAACCAAACCAAACAATGGCACATTCTTAGTCATTCTTCACAGCTGCTTACTGCACCCACCCTCACTAAACCTTTCCCAGTGACTACTGCCAGCTCCAGGGAGCAGAGTTAATGTTGCATTGAGGGATGGGGTGTAGCTTAACCACTTCCTGGTTCAGAGATTTGAGTGTTGCCGAACTGTGTTCCGGACCGGTAAGAAGGCGCTTATGGATGTCTGACAAAGTTTGGGGCAGTTAATAAACATAAGAGCTTTATTCATCTACCTCTGTGACAAGGATTTAATAGCACACTGCGCCACATCTGAGGACAGGAAGTGGATACCACATAACAAGAATCCCATGGAACATCCCTGAGGAAGATACAGCGACATTTTAACTTCAAGGACTACAACCCAGGATTGTAGGTCCAAAAATCCAAGCTTTAAACAATTCCAGTGTCGAGATAGGAATATTTGCCAGAAATGGAAATGATTGGCTGAAAAGCAGGGCTTGATGCAAGGCGGCACCCACTGCATTAATCCCACAGCAAGTCCAATAGCTCCAGGATCCTCCCCTTGTTGGAAGCCATCAGGGGATGCCATTACGACAACAGCACTACAGGAGAGGACCATGAGAGACCCTTACAGACTAACACATCCCCTCACCCTACAGAAACAGGAGAGCGCACGTTAGCCCTTCTGTCCCACAGATCCTCCCACAATGGCTGCATTGGAAAAATCACTAGGAAGTGCCACTAATGTGCATCAGAGCAAATCACAGTCACACTGTGCCTTTAAAAGGTGGAGCCTACTTGGGTCAAGGCAGAGCACTGCACACCAGGCTCCTGTGCAGGGAACACACCTGTGTTAGTGGAGGTGGGTCAGGCCACACTTCTGTTACTCCCGCCCTGTTCATGGATACAGCTCCTCCTAAAAAGCAGCCGCCCCTGCAAGGACTCATGCCCCTGTGACAGATTCCACTGGAAGGCACCAGAAGCATCTGTACCCAGTAGTGCCCTGGGGCACTGCTTAGTGAGGACCGATGCACCTCTGAGGGGATTACAATGACAGGCTATTTCCCCCCTTTTGACTAGAGTTTGTGGTGCTGGCACCCAGCACCGCCCATGCTCCCTGTGCCCTCGCAGAGCATGAGCATTTGATTCAACACTCCTCCCAAAGCCAGGAAACACTGAGTTGGGGTGACATTTCCCACATTTCCCAACACTGAGTTGGGGCTTTGGGAGGAGTGTTGAATCAAATGCTCATGCTCTGCGAGGACACGGGGAGCATGGGCGGTGCTGGGTGCCTTAACTCTGCCCGCCTGGGGATGGCTATAGGAACTGGGAATATCACAATTCACTTCTCCCCAACGCAGCCTGCCACTGTCTGTGCCCATCATAACGCCCAGTCAGCCCTCCTAATCACACAGCCCACAGACACGTGCCATGCTCTGGGCAACACCTGCTACTGGCTGGCAGAGGCGGGGGGGAGGGTAAAGGTACTGTTATGTCCCTGAGGGACTCCCCAGGACAGGGAGCACAGGGGCAGCATTAAGGCTGTGAGGGAGGGGTCACCTTAGCTCGGAAGGCCCTGGCTTGCCAGTATTTGAGCTCTGGATAGGCACAAGGAGCATGAGGCAGTGTTGAGCCCCCGCAACCCTAACAACATTTTTGCGTGCAACTTTACCCCTTGTTCACACATGAGGGAATGAAGAGGCAGGAGTGAGAAGCAATTGTGGGAGGAAGTCTTTGCATATGGAATAAGCAGAGAAATGGGGCTTAAAATAAGATTTCTCCAATAGCCTTGGTTTTATAAAATGTTCTTCACTCTGCTTTAGGATCCGAGATCACTGAAGTTGCAACACAGATGACGCTGCGTGCCTTACCTCTCCAAAGGAGCAGCTCTAAGCAACACAATTTTTCTGTTGACAACTGATTTCTAGGGGGCCTGGAGAATTTCTGGGGTTCTCCCTGAAGAAATTCCTTCTCTGCAAGCTCAGTGCAGCATAGCAGAAGGCAGTCCAGTAGTTCAGTGACAGTGCTAGGCAATCATGCCAAATGTTTTCAGTTCTAGAGCAGCAGAAACCGGGCATGCCGAAGGAGCACCGTACATTGTTGCTCCAGGCAAAATCTGTCAGCAGCCGCTTTTAGCAGCCCCTGAAGGGAATCCTCTGACGAAACAGAGGCTGACAGCAGATTCAGGAGCCCTTATCTAGGACAAGGTCCCCAAAGGGACACAACATCTCTCCAATATGCTTGGTTCAAGCACACAGGAGAACTGGGCAGAGTCAGATAAGAAGTACATGAGCGCCACCTTGTGTTGGACACAAGAACTTACACTTTACTGGTGAGAAGGGCAGAGAGCAGTGATATTAATCCTGTGCACCTGCACGCGGCGCACAAGTCTACATAGGAAGAGCAGTTACTAGCAGGCTCTCGCTGGTCTGTATTTAAACTTGAATTCTTTTCTAAGCTTGGAGGGTTCCAATAAAACCCTTCTCAGAGCGATGGCCAAGCCCCTGTCCACACAATAAAACAGGGGATGGTAACAAGCTTTCCTAGTGCGTGCCCCAGGAGTTTGATGAAAAAATAAGATTAATCTAAAGATGTAAAAATAACCTTCATTTGCTTTTGCATCGAAGGTGGGGAAGGCTTCCTGGGCAGGGAATACTCAGGAGAAGACAATAATCAGTTGCCTCCTTTAGAAGGCTGGGGAAACACTATGGGATCATTAGACCACACATCCTGTCTGAACATGCTAGAGGGCACAGCATTTGAGACTGACAGCAAGCAATCCCAGCGGCAGAGCAGCAGGAACTGTAAGTCCCCTTTCTCCATCTTACTAAGAGCAGTGAACTAAAGCTAAAGCAAATTTCCAATGCTAACACCAAGGAGCCCGCAGATCGGGCAGCCTGTTTGCCATTGTGACGACACATTCTGTTCTGAAATTTTGATGAAGTGATTGAGTCGAACGCTAGAGGGCTCTAGGTACAACAAATGTGGCACTGCCTAGCTAGTTATTCCTCAGTTCGTATCTCTGCAATTCATTTTTCTTTCCAAAGTGCAGAACTTTGCACTTGTCTCTATGAATTTCACCTTGCTGATTTCAGACCAATTCTCCAGTTTGTCAAGGTCCTTTTGAATTCTATTTTTATCCTCCAAAGTGTTTGGAACATCTCCCAACTTGGTGATATCTGCAAGTGTTATAAGTATATGCTCCACTCCAAGTCATTAATAAAAAACTTTTGACAAGCACCAGACCCAAGATAGACCATTGCAGAATCCCATCAGATATGTCCGCCCAGTTTGGCAGCAAACCCTTGATAACTATACTTTGTTTTTGACAAATCAATGCTGGCTATTATTTATTACCCCATTATCCTCTCTCTGCTTACAAACAGATTGTTTCATTATTTGTTCTAGTATCTTTGAGTATTAAAGTTTAGCTGATAGTCTACAATTCCCCAGGTCCTCTCTGTTCCCCTTTTTAAAGCTAGTATTATGTTCACCCTTCTCTAGTACCTTACCTGTCCATCCTCCAGGAGTTCTTCAAGATCATCGCTAATGGTTTTAAGATTGATTCCGCTAGTTCCTTAAGTACTCTACTCTAGGGTGAATTTCATCAGGCCCTGATGACTTTAATATGCCTAATTTATCTAAATATTCTTTCCCTGGTTTAGCTTGTGTTCCTTCCCCCTTGTGGTTAATATTAATTGCGTTAAGTATCTGGTCACCATTAAGCTTTATTAAAGACTGAAGCAAAACAGGCACTAACCATCTTGATGTAATCTGTTATTAGCTCTCTTTCCCTGATAAACAAAGGAAAGTGTAGGTCCATTGCTTTTCTCGTTTCTATTCAGAGTGGATAAAAATATCAATGATTTAAAAAAAAAGTCAGATTTTTTTGATAAAATGCTTTTTGAGGAAAAACAATCTAAAGATAGTTTTAATTAAGGTATCTTTGAGCTATAATGTATCTCGTCATGGAATAGGGATTATAAATTCTAATTCTATAGTATGAGACAATATATTCATGTCATGTTTAAGAAAAGTTTTGTAAATGAGTGCCAATAGTTCATGGATTAGGGACCCATTTTTATGCGAATCCGGGGGCTTCTGTATAGATTATTTAGGTTAATCTTTCTATCGACCCAATGGGACTCAGTGCTCAGTCTAGAAGATACCATCAGAGGTGCTTAGTTTTGCAGTTCTCAAACTGTGGATTTGTGTCTCCAGAGATAACATGCTTGTTAACAGCAAAAATGTTTTTAAATAAAGAAAGAATATATAGAGGTGAGAAATAACAGATCTCAACCATATTGTCCCTCTGCAAATTTGTGTACACAGTCAATCCCTTACCTCTCTCTAAAAGTGCAAAGTTTCAAAAAGTTCAATGAATAGAAGATTGTTGGGGGCGGAATAGATCTAGACAAGGAAAA
The DNA here is from genome assembly GCF_027887155.1 of Malaclemys terrapin pileata. NCBI lineage: Eukaryota > Metazoa > Chordata > Testudines > Emydidae > Malaclemys > Malaclemys terrapin. Next base: position 38,930,311 of record NC_071518.1, read on the forward strand.
GAAGTCTGGAGATAAATGTGAGAAGGGAGGGACAGGCAGTAGAAACAAAAGTGAAACTGTTTGAGCAGCATATTCCAGTCTCGAGATCTTTCTGAGTGTAGTCTTCATTGATTTGAGATCTACCATACTTTTCTAACACTAAAAGGGAAAACCTATAATGGCAACAGGCCATAAAAGAGACCCAGTTCGTGAATAAGAACCATTCAAGAAATATGTTTGCTGATGATGTTTTAAAAGAAAGTCACACCAGTGAACAGGTGGAAGTCACTTAAGCACTTGGATTCAGACACCGTTGAAGCGATAATCTCACTTTTAACAGCAGTGGCTTCTTCTGCCAACGTAGAAAGAATATTTTCTTCCTTTGGACTAATTCATTCCAAATTGAGAAATCGTTTGGAACCTGAAAAAGCAGGAAAGCTTGTTTTTCTTTTCCAGATTATGAACCAACAGGAAAATGAAGGTGAAGATGACTGAGTTAGCTGCAGAAGCCAATATTTTAAGTTACTCATGTTGAATTAGCTGACATAAATTAAATTAAAAAAAAATTAAAATCAACTATTTTAGTTAAACAATTTTAACAAAAACAAACCTGATTTAAAAAAACTTGAATGTTTAACTAAATTCAAAAATGCATATGCTTGTTTTGTTAAAATATTATGTTTGCTGTTGAAGAAAAAAATTTGGAATACAGAACATTGTTGTTTTAGTTAAATAAAACAATTTAAATGTCTGTCTGGTGATGTTCTCCCCCTAATACAGCGTGGCAAGAAAATCCTCCAAATATTAACGATTAACCTGTTGAATTGGAGATAGTTCACCTCCCAATGACGTCATAAATACCTGCTTCAATTACCTTTGGTCAATGAAATAACCAAACTATCGTTCATTTCTGATATAGCTGTAAAACTAATCTGAAAAGCTTTCAAAATAAATCACTTTTAAAATGTATAGGGTGTGCCTTCTAAAAATGAAACCGACATCTGAGTTGTGAAGAATATGTATTAAGGTTATACCAACCAACAAGAATGCACTTTTATGTAGAAATCCATGATTAAATTGAGTCTTCCTGACTAGTGATTTAAATCAAATCCACCCTGTTCCTAATGTATTTATAGAGCCTCTTCTTATTACCTTTTATGTCCCTTGCTAGGTATAACATTTTTCCCTTACTCTGATTTTGTCCCTACATGCTTACATTATTCTTTTGTACTCCTCCTTAGCAATTCATCCCTGTTTCCACTTTTTGTAGGATACCTTGTAGAAGTCAAAGGCTAATAATGGATTAAAGTCATAGAGGAGGAGGAGAGAGGCAGCCAGGGATGGAGGGATCAGTAGAAAGAAGATCATATCCAGGTAGTGCTTGGAAAACCAGAAAGCTGGAATTTGACAGGGTCACTAGCCTAGTGGATGTGGGGGAAAAGCAGCAGATGAGACATATTTTGATTTTATTCATGCTTTTGACAGGCCCACATCACATTCTCATAAGCAAACTAAGGAAATGTGGTCTAGAAGAAGTTACTCCAGGGCAGGTGTACAACAGGTTGAAAGATTGTACTAAAGGAGTAGTTATCAATGCCTTGCTGTTATTCTGGGAGGGTGTACCTGCAGGGGTCAGACCTGGGTCTGGTATATTCAGCATTTTCATTAAGAGCTTGGATAAGGGAGTGGAGAGTGTGCTTATAAAATTTGCAGGCTAAACCAAGCTAGGAAGGACTGCAAGCAATTTGGAGGACAGGATTAGAATTCAAAATGATCTTGACAAATGTGAGAATTGGTCTGAAATCAACAAGATAAATTCAATAAAGAACAAAGTACAAAATAAACCACTTAAGAAGGGAAAAAAGCAAACTACACATTTTGCACAACTACAAAACGGGGAATAACTAGCTAGGCAGTAGTACTGCTGAAAAGGATCTGGGGGTTACAGTGGGTCACAAATTGACTAGGAGTCAGCAATGTGATGCAGTTGTGAAAAAGGCTAATCCTCTGGGGTAGATTAACAGGAGCATTGTGTGTTAGGAAAATTCCCTTTTGTGTCTACTCCACTTGACACTCATGAGGCCTCAGCTGGAGTGGTATGTCCAATTCTGGGCACCACACTTTAGGAAAGATCAGGACAAACTGGAGAGAGTCCAGAGGTGAGCAACAAAAATGAGAAAAGGGTTAGAAAACCTGACCTCTGAGGAAAGATTAAAAAACTGGGCATGTTTCATCTTGAGAAAAGAGGACTGAGGGGGAACCTGATAATTGTCAATTATGTTAAGGGCTGTTATAAAGGATGACGATGATCAGTTTTTCTCCACTTCCACTGAAGGAAGCAAAAATGGGCTTAATCTGCAGCAAGGGAGATTTAGATTAGAAAGTTTTTCCTAATATCTAAGGGCTGGTCCACACTCAGCCCCCAGTTCGAAGATACACAACTTCAGCTACATGAATAACGTAGCTGAAGTCGAAGTATCTTATTTCGAACTTAAAGGTACTTACCGCAGATCCACACGCGGCAGGCAGGCTCCCCCATCGACTCCGCCTACTCCTCTAGTGGAGCAGGATTACCGGCGTCGACGGCGAGCACGTCCGGGATCGATTCATCGCATCTAGACAAGACGCGATAAATCGATCCCAGAAGATCGATTGCTTGCCGCCAAACCAGCGGGTAAGTATAGACGTACCCTAAGGGAGGCTGTGGAATCCCCATTATTGGAGGTTTTTAAGACCAGTTTGAACAAACACCAGTTAAGGATGGTCCAGGTTTACTTGGTTATGCCTCGGCGCAGGGGTCTGAACTGGACTTCAAGGTCCTGCCAGCCCTACCCTTGTATGATTCTATGACTAGTCAGTATGGAGGGAGGCACCACTCCAATTTAAAGAGCTTGGCTGAGCAATAGCTAAGTGGGGACAGATGGCTAAAAGGCTACAAATACAGGCTGGATGTAAACACCAAGAAGAGAAGAATTGTGTGTGATTCACAGGGATTAGGATAAGGAAGGAACAATGCAGGCCAAGTATCGGGAAGTATTACCTAACAGCAAGGTGAATCAGGTTCTGGAGTCATTCCCCAAACAAGGCCAAAAGCACTATTTATTTGGGACTTAAAACCTGACCCACTGCCAAAATATTGAAGCAGATACCGTAGAATCTAGCCCCAAAGCTGGCCAAATGCGAAAGGCACTATTAGCTCTACTAAAATATTCTCAACGTTATAAACAGACTATGATGGATCCCACATGCCTATTACAGGCAGGTCTTGTAACAGCCCTAGCGTTGGAGGTGCATACAAGGGATTTCCAGCTCTCTGATTCGGCACAGCCGCAGAAGGCTGCACAGGAACTAGGAGAGCATACAGGAAGCTCACCAGGTGTGCATGCACTTTGGGGATAGGAGATGCCTCACAATCAACATCCAGAAACCGGCTGCAGCCTCTCTAACAACATTGAGAAAAGAGACACTAAACCACTCAGCATAGAAAGAGTTACCTACTGTAGCACCCTTGGAGAAAAAACTAACTCATGCCTCAGGAAAGGGTACAATAATATCCACTCACATATGGAAGAGGTACATACAGTGACCTACTTATGTGCCCTCACTCTTCCCCTTTGTGTCCGGTTATCTTTTTTCATGAAAGGGATCAATGCTGCACTGGCCATGAGAGGAGCTGCACAATCAAATAGATCTTTTCCTGTGATCGCGCAGAGGAGGAGGGGGAATTAAAATGTCCTCGTTTATGAGCAGTGGTTCCAACCTGTAGTCAGACCCCTCCCCAGAATGGCAACCAGTGCTGACCCTCCTCCAGTCTCAGATGAGCAGAGAGCTGGAGCGAAGAGGAAACAGAGTGTGATAAACTGTCCTCAAGAGACACCACCACTTACTGCACTAGAGACAGCTACAAATTCACCAGTACTTTCCTGATGCTGCTTTCCTCTGGAAGCAATTGCCGCAGGTTCCCAGCCGAGGCTACAGGATTACAAAGAGGAGCAGAGCCAGGAGAGTCGCTAAATTAAGATGAGTGTAAGGAACCTGTTTTAGAGACTAAGGGAGAATAGAAGGAAAAGCATCAGAGGCGTTAGCCGGTCATGTGAGTTGAAATAAAAGGATAAGTGAGCACAGGGTGTGCTCAGGAAGCTGTTTCAGACATAAGGGTCCGTGTGACAAACTGCACGTGGAGAAGGCGATTGGGAGGTGGCAGAACCACAGTGCAAGCAGGAGTGAGAGCCATGCGCAATAAGCAAAGCCAGCACTGCACAGAGCCTAGGAAGTGAAGATGCAGAACCAGTGGGGAAACCAGAACATGTTGGAGGTGGCCACATGATCTGAGCAGCAGGCAGTTAGCTACAGCATGTCTGCCCTGGGGCAGAGAGGTACAGAGGCCAAGCAAAGAGGGTAGGGGGTGGCAAACCAGCTAACCTGTGTATGACTAAGGCTGATTTTATCACGGTTATTTTTAGTAAAAATCACAAACAGGTCACAGGCAATGAATGAAAATTCAGAGCCCTTGACCTGTCTGTGACTTTACTAAAAATAACTGGGAGCGGAGGGGGGCAGGGCTAGGTAGGGGGGAGGAATGGAGTCCCATGGGGAGGACTAACAGGCCGAGCCCACCTCCATGGCCGCATTGCGGGGCGCAGCCACAGGGGCCACACAGCCCCCACTCCAGAGCTGGTTGCAGCTGTGGGACAGGGGTATGCGGCCCCAACTGCAGCTCCTGCCAAGCCCCAGCTGCAGCGGGGCGGGGGCACACAGCCCTGGGAAGCCGCAAGGGGGGGGCGCACAGTCCCGGCTGCAGCCCCTGCCAAGCCCAGGGCACACGGTCCCGGCTGCAGCCCCTGCCAAGCCCAGGGCACCGCGGGGCTAGGGCACACGGTCCCAGTGGAAGCCGCGGGGCTGAGGTGTAGGCCCCAGCTACAGCCCCTGGCAGAAGCCGCAGGGCTGAGGCTGCAGGGTCCTGGTTCCCGCCAGCCCCAGTTGCAGGGCAGGGGAACACAGTCCTGCCTCCTCCTCCTGAAGCCCTAGAAGTCATGGAGGTTGGTAAAGTCACGGAACCCGTGACTGCCATGACCAAATCATAGCCTTATGTATGACCCATAACTTAACAAGAGACATTGCAATTATAATCAGGACAATTCACTTGTGTGTGGATATCAAAGAAATGGTAATTAGGCTAGCCCTCTCTAACCATTGTGGGTGTTTACCTATGTCCTGTTAGAAGCAACCGAATTAGCTTGTAGGTGACAAGTCCCTTTCATGCCCTAATTGCCTTTATATTATGTATGCAACTGTGTTCAGATAACATTAAGATCAAAGATGTGAGACACTGCATGAAACTAATAACCTGTCATTACCTATACTGTCTTCAGCTTCTCTCTCCCTGTTATAATGAATGACTGGCAGTTGCCTTATGTAACGTGTGCACAGGAAATAGCCGTCACCTTCAGCCCCCAACTAAAACCTCTCTAGCGCATCATCAAAGATCTACAACCTATAGACAATTAATTTAGGCGTAAACTGAGACTGGGAATGGTTGCGTCATTACATTAATTGAAATTTCCCCCCCCCCCCCCCATGTTCAGTTCTCCTCACACCTTCTATGGGTCATCTCGATTATCACTTCAAAGTTTTTTCTTCTGCTGCTACTTATAGCTCATCTCAATTGATTGGCCTCTTACAAATTGGTATGCGTACTTCCACCTTTTCATGTTCTCTGTATGTATAAATATCTTCTTTCTGTGTGTTTCACTCTATGCATCTGAAGAAGTGGGCTGTAGCCCACGAAAGCTTCTGCTGAAATAAATTTGTTAGTCTCTAAGGTGCCACAAGTACTCCTGTTCTTCTATCCTGAAAGATGATCCCTCACTCTCTCAGATCTTGGGAGACAGACCAGTCCTCGCTTACAGACAGCCCCCCCAGCCTGAAGCAAATACTCACCAGCAACCACACAACAAAAACACTAACCCAGGAACCTATCCTTGCAACAAAGCCAGATGCCAACTCTGTCCACATATCTATTCAAGTGACACCATCATTGGACCTAATCACATCAGCCATACCATCAGGGGCTCGTTCACCTGCACATCTACCAATGTGATATATGCCATCATGTGCCAGCAATGCCCCTCTGCCATGTACATTGGCCAAACTGGACAGTCTCTATGCAATAAATGGACACAAATCTGACATCAGGAATCATAACATTCAAAAACTAGTAGGGGAACACTTCAACCCCTCCGGTCACTCAGTAACAGACTTAAAGGTGGCAATTTTGCAACAGAAAAGCTTCAAAACCAGACTCCAACGAGAAACTGCTGAACTGGAATTGATATGCAAACTAGATACCATTAACTTAGGCTTGAATAGAGACTGAGAATGGCTGAGCCATTGCACACACTGAATCTATTTCCCCATGTTAGGTATCCTCACACCTCTTGTCAACTGTCTGAAATAGACCATCTTGATTATCACTACAAAAGTTTTTTTTCTCCTGCTGACAACAGTTCATCTTAATTAATTAGCCTCTTAGAGTTGGTTGGGCAACTCCCACCTTTTCATGTTCTGTGTATATATATCTATATCTATCTCCTTACTGTATGTTCCATTCTATACATCTGATGAAGTGGGCTGTAACCCACGAAAGCTTATGCTCAAATAAATTTGTTAGTCTCTAAGGTGCCACAAGTATTCCTGTTCTTTTTGCGGATACAGACTAACACGGCTGCGACTCTGAAACAGGAAATCGAATGTTAACTTCAAAGTGATGGGTCAGTGTGTGCTCAGTCACACGCTGTGCTCATAACACTTGTTTCAGCTGTGCAAACTTGGCTGCTGGCTATAGGGTCTCTGAGCTGGAACCCTGCGTAGGAGGGGGGCCTGGGTTCCCCTACCAGCCACTGGCAAAGTGGCATGAGCCCAGAGTCAGGGGCCGGAGATCTGACGCAAGGTCTTGGCATAGGCGCCAACTCCGTGGGTGCTCTGGGGCTGGAGCACCCATAGGGAAAAATTTGTGGGTGCTCTGCACCCACCAGCAGCCAAGGTCCCCTCCCCGCCCCACCTCACCTCCTCCTCCTCCACCTCCTCCCCTGAGCGCACCACGTCCCTACTGCTCTTCCTACTTCCCAGTGCTAGCAAGCTCAGGGGGGAGGGAAAGAGCGGGAACGTGGCACGCTAAGGGGAGAAGGTGGGGAAGAGGGGCAGGGAGTTTGGGGAAGGGGTTGGAATGGGAGTGGGATGGGGCAGATGGGGGTAGAGCACCCACTGGCGTGAGCAGAAGTCAACACCTATGGGTCTTGGAATTATTTGCTGAATTTCATTACCCCAAAAGGGGTGGACATTAAGATTGTGACCTGTCTGGAGGGCCGGATTACAAAAGAGACCAGTGCAGCAAGGAGCAACTGTCGGCTGGGGCACCAACGTGAAAGATGCCCCACCTGGAGATTAGTGGGCACTCCTGCGATGAGTGAACCCCTTTACAAGCCTGGAAAACCTTCCCCATGAAGAGGAAATGAAAAGGCCGGGACTGTTTATGGGGGAGGGAATGGACATGATGGGAACACAATAATGCACAGGTGTAAAAGCCAGAAGGGACCATTATGATCACCTCATCATGCGTTTAAATATGGCTAAATGTGAATATTTCCATCTAGGAACAAAGAACGTGGGCTAAATTTACAGGAGGGCGGCTATCCTGGGAAGCAGAGACTCTGAAAGAGATGTGGGCGTGGTGGTGGATAAACAGCTGAACGTGAGCTCCCAGTGTGACGCTGTGACCAAAAGAGCAAATGCCACCCTGGGATGCATGGGGGAGAGGGGGGAGGAAGCCGAGTAGGAGTGGAGAGGTTATTTTACCTCTACATCTGGCACTGCTGGAATGCGGTGTCCAGTTCTGGTGCCCACAATTCAAGAAAGAGGTTGATAAATTATAGAGGGTTCAAAGAAGAGCCATGAGAATGATTACAGGATTAGAAAACCTGCTTTGTAGTGATTGAGTTCCTTGAATCTATTTGGCTTAACAAAGAACATTAAGGGTGGCTTGATTGCAGTTTATAAGTATCTACATGTGGAACAAGTATTTAATAGTGAGATCTTCAATCTAGCAGAGAAAGGCCTAACAATCCATTAGCTAGAAGTCGAAGGTAGACAAATTCAGGAATTAAGGAATATATTTTAACAGGGAGTAATTAAGCATCGAAACAATTTACCAAGGGTTGTGGTGGATTCTCGTCTCTGACCATTTTAAAATCAAGTTGGAGGTTGTTCTAAAAGATCTGCTCTGGGAATTATTTTGGGGAGTTCTCTGGTCTGTGTTGTAGAGGGCGTCAGACTAAATGATCACAGTGGTCCCTTCTGGCCTTGGAATCTAGTCTGATCTCATGCTTGGCTGCCGGCGGGTGCAGAGCACCCACTAATTTTTCTCCATGGATGCTCCAGCCCCGGAGCACCCACGGTGTCAGCGCCTAGACTAGTCAGCCCAGTTTCAGAGATGATAGGCTGCTTTTGGTGGGAGGGAGATGCAGGATTACAAGTCCAGTTGATAAAGGCAACTACAGTAGCCGGAGAAATCTAAGTAATTAGACTTAGTACCACAGAACATTTTGATTTAAAAAAAAAAAAAAAAAACTTTCATCGAATTAACAGGGCACATTAGGAGGACTAAAGACTGGCTCACTGACTGATCTCCAAAACCAGTTAATGGGAAGATGTGAATGAGCAGGGCTGTTTCTAGCGAGGTCTGCCAGTGATTGATTCTTTATTCAATGCTGATAAAAGTGTTAAATTTTAAATAATCATTTATACAATATAAAATCTTTACTAATAAGGTTTGCACATGACAAGGATCAGTGGGGTAGTAAATAATGAGGACAGGCTACTGTTAGTGATCTGAATTGCCTAGTTAAATGCATCAAAATGTGTTCTAATGCCACCAAATGCAAGGTAATACCTCTGGGAACCAAGAGCACAGGTTATACCTACAGAATAGGGACTGATTTGGAAGGTGGTGATTCAAGGACTTGGGGACCATCACTGATCATCACCTCAACATGAGCGGTCAGTGCAATGCCGTAGCAAAAATGGCTAATGCAATTATTCGATGTATAAAAGCAGAATTAGGGAAGTGAACTTGCCTCTACACAGCGCACTGATAAGACAATAGGGTACTGTGTCCAGTTCTAGCGTCTGCACTTCAAAAAGCGTGTGCAGAGAGTTCAAAGACGGGCCACACAAATGACCCAGGGGCTGGAAAACAAGCCTTAAGCTGTCTGTCCATAAGCCCCTTAGTTTTCAGTTTAAACCGATTTTTACCAATAAATGTATTCTTCCCTCTTCTCCTCCCCCCACCCCCCATTGTCACCCTACTTTTATATCATTCAAATATATAAAAAATAACTTATTTTATTAGGAAAATACAGTACATGGCATAAGAAAGGTGTATTACGATAATACATTAGTCTGTGGGTCTATGCAAAGCTGCCTGGTGAAGTAAGGCTCTGTATTTGTCTAGAAGAGACACACAATAAACAAACAGGCAACCTCTGAAGTGCGTGCGCATCTGAACGTACTGATGAATCTCATGCCCACCACGTACACATTTCAAGCTGTTAGGAGATAATGGTTTAAAGATTTGACACACTAAGATGGGAAAGTTCTAAAAAAACAAAAACAGGAGAAAAGGATGAAGTTGAGTGTATGCGCTGCAAATGGTGTGGCCCAATTAGCCTAGAAATATTTGCATTGAATAACAGTTCTAAGTCTACACCAGTAAACTCTTTATTCAGATGAAAAGTTTTATTTAGAGAGATTGTTTTCTTAAACTCAGAAGTGGCAGCATTGTGTTCTGAATTCTGTTTTAGTTCTGCAGCAAACCACACCGATGAATGGAATTCAAAGCATTAATCTACTGAATACTTTTCACCCCATCTTTCTGTCCACACACACACAAAAAAACCCTGATACTTACCCAGAAAAATTAATAGTTTTTTTCCCCTGATTTTCACCTGTTTTTGTTGTTGTGGTAAAATCACTGATAAAATCCCAAGAAAAATTAAATAAAATCAAAACTGAAAACGAAGGGCCCTATCTATTCAGTTTATCAAAGGGAAGGCTGAGAGGAGATTTGATCACTGTGTACAGGCTCAGACACATGGAAAAAGAGTGGGGGATCCCCGGAGAGTGGGGAATGTTTCAGCTTTGAAATAAGATGCAATTTCCTAGGGGTGAGGGTAATTAAACATGGAACAGTTTACAGGGAGGTGGTGGACTCTCCATCAGCTGGAGTCTGAGATTAGATATCTTTCTAAAAGACAAGCTTTAATCCAGTTTCTAGAAGAAATCCTACCATCTGCGTGTGCGGGGCCTTGAACTGGATGACCACGGTGGTCTCTTATGACCTTGGAGTCTGAATCTGTATTAACCCCCCTATTCGTCCTCTCCCTTCATAGGCCACAGCGAGAACAGAAGTTCTGCAATGCCCTGAACACTTGCTGCTCTGTCTTATAACACTGACTGTAATTCAGTATCAGGTTTCAGGGCTTCAGCTAGTTCCCTGCAGGGGTTAAGAAGGAATTTCCCTCCCCTAAAGCACAATTGGTCAGATGTGTTCTGGGTTTTTTCCTGCCTTCCTCTGAAGCATCAGGGCTGGCCACAGCTGGAGATGGGATGCTGGACAGGGTGGGCTGGTGCTCTAAGGTGGAAAGAAAAGATGTCTGTCCGGTGAGTCTTGCTCAGAGTCAACCTGAGCACCAGGGTTGGAGGTGGGAAGAAATTTTCTTCTAAATCAGATTGGTGAAGCCCGTGCATCCCCCACACCCATCTTCTTCTGCAGCATGGAGCATGAACTGCGTGGGCATCTCTCACCTCATCAGGTCCCTGCCACTGTAGAGGCCTCGGGCTTTGGTGGTATCTCGGTCTCTCCTGCCCTCTGCCTATGACAAGAACTTAGCCTCCTGACGACTCAGATCCCTTCATCTACCCAAGTTATTGGATTCAACACAGGGGCACTGGGTGAGGTGATGGTGTGGGGTGTGCAGGTCAAAATGGATAATCTGATAGTCTCTTCTGCCTTCAACTCTATGAAACTAAACTGGCTTCTCATTATTTACCACTCCACCAATTTTATGTCACCTGGGAAGAAAACAAGATTAGTAGTAAAGTTTGCAGATCATTGGATATAGAATTGAACTGGGCCAGATACAGATCCCCGTGGGACCCCTCTAGAAATACTCCCATTGGAGGCAGTACAGTGATGGGTGCCACAGAGAGCCTCCTAGAGGAAGAAAGAAAACATGCCAAAGAGATGCATCATGCTGTTATGAACAGGTCTTGGGGAAAAAAAAAAAAAAAAAAAAAACTGACCTGACCCTTATTAGCCCGAGGACTTAGTCTACTAGCCAGAGTAAAAATACCTGTGCTGGCACACCCTGCCCAAAGGACATGTCCTCTGCAATGTGCAATAATGTATCTGGATACGGTTTAGTATCTCACTAATGGGCTGGACAAACAAATATTTATTGCATACATTTGACAAGTTTCTCCCACATTTGTTGCATAATAAATCCACCAGAAAACGACCTCCCAGAGCTAGCTGTTGAATGCAGCATTTATCATGTGAATTACCGAACAGACACTGGGGAAGTCTACCAGATAATGTATTTGACAAATACTACTCAAAAAGTCCCACTTATTGCACCATCCTAGCTTTTCTCTTCTGCTTTTCCTTCCCAACTTCAGACACCAAGGCCAGAAGAAACCACTAGGATCATCTAATCTGACTTCCTGGATACACAGGCTGTAGAATTTCCCCCAGAAGCTGGAATAAGGCAGGTCTTTTAGAAAGATACCTAATCTCGTTTTAAAGCCCCCATGATGTAAGAGTTCAACTAGGTCTGCTAGCCAAGAGCAATACAAGAGATACCAACCTCCCACCCCCACACACAGACCCCAGAGAGGGTATCAACCAGGCAAGATGCCGACCCTCCCAAGCTGCTGGGATTCCTTTCAGAGTGCTGCTCCTAGACCCTGTACAAAGAATCTGTATATTGGATCAGCTTCCAGCCGCTTGGAGTCTGAATTTTGCAGCACACTTCCCCCCATTCACTGCCCAAACAATCTGGTTGACACAGGGAGATGCATTCTCTCCCCACCTTCTCCCACTCACTCCAAACACTCCTGGCTGCTGCAAAAGGTGTCTCCCACTCTTCTCCCCACACGTTCTTCATTTCTGAGTCAGCCTCCCCAGCTTCACCCTAAGCAGAGTGAAGCTGACCAGATGCTTTTCAGTTTCACAAAGGAAAGGAACTGTGTAGAAAGGGGTGTAGTGGAGCCAGACTCCCTACCACGACACTGCCTGCTGGCTGTTCTGGAATTAGCTCAAGTCCTTCCGCAAGGCGCCCTCCTCCGGTGGTGTCTTGCTCGCCTACTCGGTGTCTACTCCCGCTTTGGTGTCTCCACCACTCTGGGACCCGCGTCACTCCCCAGATCACGGCGTCCTCTTCTGGGTACTGCCCTCTGACTGTGCCCCGCTGCCTCCCCCCTTTCAGAGGACCCAGCAGTCTATAGTTAGCCACTTGCCTCAGTGGCCTGCTGCAATCACCAGTCTAGTCCCTTGCTCCAGGGACAAACTGCAGTCTGTGTTGCCACTTCCCTCACGGCAAGTAGGGGCAGCCCTAGCACCTTATCTGCCCTTCCTCGAGGGCCTCAGTCTGGCAGTGGTCAGCCAGAAGCTCCTTCAGCTCGGCTACGCAGCCCAGCACGCAGGGAGAGACTCCCCCTGCTCTGTTGAGCGGCCCTTTATATATATGGCCCCTGCTGGCCGATTGGCCACTGCAACAAAGCATCTCCCTAATGGAAGGGTTCTGCACAGGTTCCCTCTGGCCTCCTTTAACCTTTCCTCTTCCTGGCGTGGGGCAACCGCCGCACTGCAGGGGGATTAAAAATTAACACACACACAGTGTCAGGTGATTCCAGAACCTTTTTTAGTATGTAAATCCTCACGCCCTTCACTTCTGAGAACCCTTTCACCAAGTCACCTGAAAAACCTCCACACACTTCTCTGCAGGAAAAGGTACCAGAAACTCTTCAGGACAGACTCCTCCACCACAGAAAGCTTGTATACAGCAAACAGCTTGTGTGTTAAATGAGATGCTTAGCACTGTATAAAACTCCACATACTCAGAGCATTTTTAACATACACTTGCCTGATTTTAACTTTCAGGATTCCTTTTTAAAAGCTAGTAAATTCACATACAAGAGCCCTCATTACTGGTCGTTCAGGTTGCTAAATGCAATTCAGAAGAAGATATATCATTATGCATAATTAAAAACACATTAAAACCTAAGCAAATCACAACTAAGGTTACATTAAATAGTTCTAATATTAACCTTATTCAAATCAGGCACATAGAGAAGAACGCTCACTGATTAGGAGTGAGAAACAGGATGGAGGCATGTGAAATGGTGGAAGACATATTTGAGAGACTAGGCCTAAAGAGCACCCAAGACAGTAAGAAAGAAGTCAATATGAGAAGGAACCGTACACACTAGCAACTCAGAGAATGCCTTTCCAGCTTTTAGGACTTCACACGAACACTGGAATTGCCAGACTGGATCCAACCAGTGGTCCATCTACTCCACTAGTCTGCCTCCAAGAGCAACCAAACTAACTGCTTCAGAGGAAGGTGCAAACATCCAGACAAAGGCAGCGGTGGGATAACCCACAGAAAGGTTCTTCTTCATTTCTATCAGTTAGGGTTTGTCTACTTAGCAAACTGACTGCAATAAACTACCGTGCACTAGTTCTGGAATAGCTATAGTGCTCTGAATTCACACAACCCGATTCCAGAATAACCTCCCCATGCAGACAAGCCCCTAGAGGTTGGCTCATGCCCTGAACTATGCAGATTCACATCAATCCCCAAACCTCAGAGTTGTATTAGCCATCTAGATACCCTGGGCTGTTAAGCTTTTGGTCTCCGATAACTAATAGCAGTGAATTCCCGTTCCAGTTCATTGCACACACAAGTATTTCCTTGGGTGAGTTCTAAATTTGCTCCTTTCCGTTTCTGGGAATGCCCCTTGCTCTTGGGTGAGGAGAAGGGTGACGCGCAAGGCCTTCGCCACCTTCCCTGCCCCAGTCACGGCTGGCGGGTGAAGGCCGGAGCCCCGGGCCTTCCAGGCCGGATCCCCGATCCCCAGGCCGTGCCCCGCCCCCATCTCGGAGCCCGAGTCTGCGCTGGAGCTGGGGGGGGGGGCCGAGCCCGCAGAGCCGGGGGGGGGGGCGGCTGGCTTATGTAACAGCCCGGGGCTGTCAGCTCTGTCACACGGGCCGCTGCCCGGCCGCCCCGCACACACCCGCCGGGGCCTTCCCCGGGGCCCGCCGCCCAGCCCCAGCGACCCGGGGGCCGAGGCGAGGCCGGGAACGGGCCGGGGCCGGGACTCACCCTCCAGGCTCTCGCACTGCACCAGGTTCACGTAGTCGCCCTGGCTCAGCACGCCGGCCTTGAAGCCCCGCACCAGCCCCTCCAGGTAGCCGCTGTCCACGTTGAAGTAGAGCTCGGGGAAGCACGACATGGCGGCGGCCGCGGACCCGGCTCGATCCCGGCGACTACGGGGGGGAACCCGGCGGCTGCGAATCACGTGACACGCACTGCGCTCACGTGACAGGGACGGGTGGGGGGGGAGAGATCCCGGCATGCACCGCGCGGGGCCGCCCCCAGCGAGCCCGGCCCTGAAGTGGGGACAGTCATTGGCCAAGGAGGCCGCGGGGGCTCGGCCGGGGGGTGGAGCCATCGTTGGCAGGGGGCGGGGCTAGTGGCGGGGCTGTTGGCAGGGGGTGGGGTAGTGGCTGGCTAGGGGGCGGGGCTGTTGGCAGGGGGTGGGGTAGTGGCAGGCTGGGGGAGGGGCTGTTGGCAGGGGGTGGGGTAGTGGCAGGCTGGGGGAGGGGCTGTTGGCAGGGGGTGGGGTAGTGGCAGGCTGGGGGAGGGGCTGTTGGCAGGGGTGGGGTAGTGGCAGGCTAGGGGGCGGGGCTGTTGGCAGGGGGTGGGGGTTGTTGGCAGGCTGGGGGAGGGGCTGTTGGCAGGGGGTGGGGTAGTGGCAGGCTGGGGGAGGGGCTGTTGGCAGGGGGTGGGGTAGTGGCAGGCTAGGGGGCGGGGCTGTTGGCAGGGGGTGGGGATTGTTGGTAGGCTGGGGGTAGTCGCAGGGTGCGGGACGGGGCTGTTGGCAGGGGGTGGGGTAGTGGCAGGCTTTGGGAGGGGCTGTTGGCAGGGGGTGGGGGTTGTTGGCAGGCTGGGGGTAGTGGCAGGCTGAGGGCAGGGCTGTTGGCAGGCTGGGGATAGTGGCAGGCTGTTGGCAGGGGGTGGGGTAGTGGCAGGCTAGGGGGCGGGGCTGTTGGCAGGAAGGGGGCTGTTGGCAGGATGGGGGTAGTCGCAGGGTGGGGGGCAGAGCTGTTGGCAGGGGCTGGGGGTAGTCGCAGGGTGCGGGACGGGGCTATTGGCAGGGGGTGAGGTAGTGGCAGGCTAGGGGGCGGGGCTGTTGGCAGGGGGTGGGGTAGTGGCAGGCTGGGGGCGGGGCTGTTGGCAGGCTGGGGGTAGTCGCAGGGTGCAGGGCGGGGCTGTTGCCAGGGGGTGGGGGTTGTTGGCAGGCTGGGGGAGGGGCTGTTGGCTGGGGGTGGGGTAGTGGCAGGCTAGGGGGCGGGGCTGTTGGCAGGCTGGGGGTAGTCGCAGGGTGCGGGGCGGGGCTGTTGCCAGGGGGTGGGGGTTGTTGGCAGGCCGGGGGAGGGGCTGTTGGCAGGGGGTGGGGTAGTGGCAAGCTAGGGGGTGGGGCTGTTGGCAGGGGGTGGGGGTTGTTGGTAGGCTGGGGGTAGTCGCAGGGTGCGGGACGGGGCTGTTGGCAGGGGGTGAGGTAGTGGCAGGCTAGGGGGCGGGGCTGTTGGCAGGGGGTGGGGTAGTGGCAGGCTTTGAGAGGGGCTGTTGGCAGGGGGTGGGGGTTGTTGGCAGGCTGGGGGAGGGGCTGTTGGCAGGGGGTGAGGTAGTGGCTGGCTAGGGGGCGGGGCTGTTGGCAGGGGTTGGGGTAGTGGCAGGGGAGGAGGCAGTGGGGGGGTGTTGTTGATGGCGGGGGTGTCGCTCCCACTGGTATAAATAGAGGTGTGTGCTGTGCTGTGCTGGCTCACGCCTGTACAGTATGTGAATGTCCCTCTGTGGGTATTAAACAAGCACAAGGAAAGCCAGCCTGCCCTGTGGAACTAACATGACATTCCCCCCATTGCCCTGATCACTTTGCGTGTGTTGCATTGGTTGGTCCGTCGTCCATCACGCCCGTAGGCGCTTTGAGGCAGGGACCATGTATTAGCATGTATAGCAGCTACTACAATAGCCCTCCCACCCTGGAGGGAGCCTCGAAGTCCTACTGGGACACTGAGAATTCACAAGAGCTGTGCAGAAGGTGGAAATTCCATTTAACAAACCATTTCAAGATTTCAAAACGTGGCTTCATTGTTTCAAACAAAAAATGAAAATATTTGGTTCCAAAAAAGTCCAAAGAGGATGTTTCAGCATTGTTAGAATTGCCCCCCCATCCCGTTTTTTCTCCAAAATTTTGATGAGATTGACACAGTTTCACAAAGCGTTTCAGTTTCAACAGAGCTGCATTCTCCAATGGAAAATGGTTCTCCCCAAGTGTCTCCAACCAGCTATAATAATAAACAGACTTCCCTCCCATGCTGTAGCCCTGTCTGTGCCCCTACGAGTATGCTCTGCACCTTCTGTGCCCGGTCTGGGCCTCTCTTCAGTCAATTGTGACTTTTTTGTGACGTACACAAATAGGAAGTAGGGTGAGAAAAACACTAAGTTCATTTTCACTTGTCATTTTAGATTAGTCCTTGCATGAATACATTAGGCACATTAGTATTTGTCCTTGGCAGCATTGGCTTGTATGATACACATGCTAACCAGTTCTTTCTTCCTGGCCTAATTAGCCTTGGGTGCAACAGCAGTTGAGGGAGAGGGGATCTCTCACAGCGTTTGTACCACTTGAACAGTTTAGAAACCGATGTAGTTAAATTGGTACCATCCCCTACTCAGGGCCGGCCTTAGCAAGAGCGGGGCCCGATTCCTGGGGGTGGGGCTTGCCGGCAAGTCCTGCCCCCAGGAATCGGGCTGCGCTCCGGCCAGGGTCGCAGGGTTTGGGTCGGGGCCGGGGCCGCTGGGGCCGGGGCCGGGGATGTTCAGCCGGCACCTCTCAGCCGGGGCCCGAGCCAGAGCCGCCGGGGCCGGAGCCGGAGCCGCTCAGGCTGGGGGTGCTCAGCCGGGGCCAGAGCCGTGGGGCCGGGCCGGGGGTGCTCGGGCGGAACCGGGGCCAGTGCCCCGGGCCTGGGCCGGGCCGGAGCCAGAGCTGCTCGGCCAGGGCCCGAGCCGGGCCGGGGGTGCTTGGCCGGCGCTGGAGCCAGGGGCCGGGCTGGCACGCTCAGCCGGAACCGGGACCGGCACCCCGGGGCCGCTGCAGCCGCAGCTGCTTGAGCCGGGGCCGGAGCCGGGGGTGCTCGGCCAGCGCGCTCGGCCGGAACCGGGGCCGGCGCCCCGGGGCCCGAGTCAGGCCGGAGCCAGAGCCACTCGGGCTGGAGCTGAGGGTGCTCAGCCGGGGCCGGGCTGGAGCCACCGGGCCGGGCCGGCGCGCTCGGCCGGAACTGGGGCTGGTGCCAGGGCCGGTGCCCCGGGGCCCGAGCCGGGCTGGAGCCAGAGCCGCTGGGGCCAGGGTTGGGGGTGCTCGGCCAGGGCCGGACTGGGCCATGCCGCGTCTTCCCCAGAGCCCTCCTCCCGCCCCCCCTCCCGCCCCAACTTACCTGCTGCTTCCCACCTGCCCCTGCTTCTTTTCAGACTTCCCGTGAACATCTGATTCGCGGGAAGCAGAGGAGGGGGAGGAGCAGGGGGCGGAGTGTTCAGGGGAGGGGAGGATGGGGAAGTGAGCTGGGGGTGTTGGCAGGGTGGACAGCTGCAGGGCCCTCTTAGGCATGGGGCCCGATTCAGCCGATTCGGCTGAATCGGCCTAAAGCCGGCCCTGCCCCTACTGTGGACACCGTCACACCAATCTAAAAGTGCTTACATCAGTATCCTCACTTTGTATAATGAGCCCTGTTGGTAGATTCCTAATACGGCTCTTGGGTTAAGTCTCAAGGAGCTAATATTGTTCCTGTTTTTAAGAAAGGGGAAACGCGATCTGGGAAAATACAGGCCTGTTAGGTTGACTCCAATTGTGTGTAAGGACTTGGAACAAATTAAGAGAAAGTAGGTAAGGACATCCAGGTGAACGGTAATTGGGATAAAATTTAACATGGGTTTACCAAAGGTAGATCGTGCCAGACCAACCTGATCTCCTTCTCTGAGAAGATAGCTGATTTTTTTAGACAAAGGAGATGTAGTAGATCTAATCTGCCTGGATTTCAGTAAGGCATTTGATGAAGCAAAAAAATTTGCTATAACTTGGGACTTATCAGTTGGAAGTGACAGAGGAGAAGAAAGATCTGGATGTATTGGCTGATCACAGGATGACTATGAGCCACGAATGTGATAACTATGAGCCCCCTGTGGCCATGGAAAAGGCTAATGCATTCCTAGGATGCATCAGGGGAGGTATTTCCACTAGAGACAGGGAAGTGTTAGTACCATTATACAAGGACTGGTGAAACCTCATCTGGAATACTGCTTGTAATTCTGGTCTCTCATGTTTAACAAAGGTAAATTCAAACTGGAACAGGTGCAGACAGGGCCGGTGCAATCCATTAGGCGACCTAGGCGGTCGCCTAGGGCACTGCAATTTGGGGGGCAGCAACCGCGGCGGTATTTCGGTGGCGGGACCTTCCGCCGCCTCTGTGGGGGGGCGGCATTTGGGGGTGGGACCTTCCGCTGCCTAGGGCGGCGGAAAAGCTGGCAGCGCTTCTGGGTGCAGAGAAGGGCCACTAGGATGATCTGAGGAATGGAAAACGTAAGTTATGAGAGGAGACTCAAAGAGCTTGGCTTGTTTAGCCTAACCAAACGAAGGCTGAGGGCAGATATGATTGCTCTATATAAAAACATCAGAGGGATAAATACCAGGGAGAGAGAGGAGTTATTTGACTTAAGCACTAATGTTGACACAAGAACAAATGGAGATAAACTGACCATCAACAAGTTTAGGCTTTAAATTAGACGAAGGTTTCTAACCATCAGAGGAGTGAAGTTCTGAAACAACCTCCCAAGGGGAGCAGTGGGGACAAAAAAACTAACTTGTTTCAAGACTGAGCTTGATAAGTTTACGGAGGGGATGGTATGATGAGATTGCCTGCAAGGGCATGTAGCTGATCAGCAACTGCTAGCAGCAAATATCTCTGATGGCTGATGATAGGACACTAGCTGGGGAGGGCTCTGAGTTACTACAGAGCATGCTTTCCCAGGTGTCTGGCTGGTGGGTCTTGCCCACATGCTCAGGGTCTAACTGGTCGCCATATTTGGGGTTGGGAAGAAATTTTCCCCCAAGTCAGATTGGCTGGGACCCTGGGGGGTTTTCTCCTTCCTCTGCAATGTGGGGCACAGGTCATTTGCATGTTTAAACTAGTGTAAATGGTGGACTCTCTGTAACTTGAAGTCTTTAAACCATGATGTGAGGACGTCAGTAACTCAGCCAGCAGTTAGGGGTCTATTTCAGGCGTGGTTCTGTGGCCTGCAATGTGCAGGAGGTCAGACTAGATTATCATGATGGTCCCTTCTGGCCTTAAACGCCATGGTCTATGAGCCCAGCTGGTCTGTTCTACATCACAGTGGTGGACTTGTGAGGAGTTTCTTGAGGTCACCTGATTTCAAACATTGTTGTATGAGACCATCTGTGTGCCATGGAGGATTGCTGCTCCCCCAGACGGGAACCACTTCTGTTTTCCAGCCGCTCCACCTCCAGTGTGGAGAGAGCCCTTTGTGAAGGTCCATAGAATCCCATGCCACAGGCAATCTGGTGGAACAGGACACTGATGACATGGCTGTCGGCACTCTCACAAGACTGATAGCCCCTGCCTTCCCCAGCGGTCACCTCTCTGAGACAGCACTCCCTAAATCAGACACAGGAGGTCTCTGTAACATGTTTCTTGCTAATGGGCCTGAAGATATTTGCTGTTTCCCGCTAAAGGAGAATATCCCTGAGAGAGGCAAAGAAAAAGCCAGGGGCGGGCGGACTGAACTTGGTGACACTATTTACTAGTAGATGGTTTATTGGAACTGCATAGGGCACATGGGCGTAAGGAAAAACAGTTACTAATCCAACGAGCAAAAAAAGGGGTTGGCGGGGAACAAACCAAAGCTAGTTCTTGCCACATGGGAACGTGGCATTGATTTTCCTGCAATAGCAAAAGGCGTTGAAGAAGCGGCAGTAGCAGGTGGCACAAGGATCACAGCAGGGGAGCTGGTGCCCAAGGCAGGATTCCAGCAGGCGGACGCATCTGCGTGGAGAGCGCTCCTCTCGTCCCTGAGCCCCCAGTGCAGCAGACAACACCTGCAGGAGGAGCAAAAGAAAAGGGGTTTCATACAGGACAACCATGCACATGAATGGAGAACCGCTCAGTGTGTTCTTGGGACCCCCATCGGCATGCTCTGTGAGGGCAGAGGGTTAAACATTTGCTGTGCTTGCACTGAAGTTGGATTGATTTAGGGGTGCTGTGCTGCACATGGGTTTCATCAGATCTCCAGAAAGGGACATGGGGCAGGTGCACAGGCATATGCCAGAACTGGCTCCACAGGGGGAAGAGAGTGTCCTGAAGATGATATCCATTTCCAGAGGGTCTGAACTACAGCTGCCCCAGGGTGCACTGTGTCAGGGTATGTCCCCCTGTCTCCAGGGGAGGGTACACAAACCTGGTGAGTCTGGCCTGAAAGTCCAGACCCCGTGTTCTCTGCAGCAAGGCCCTGGACTTTGGTGACATTCGGTGGTAGCTTCAGATAATAGTGAGGTTTGTAATGAATTAACCATGTAAACAGATAGTGACCCAATCCATGCAGCAGCCTCCGGACTGGTTATCTTGCTATTGATTTCAATTTGTTTTATACTTGCCTCACATTTTAGTTTTCAGTGTGCCGTGGATTTTTGTATTGATAATCCATATCACACCTCAGCAATTGCCAGGCATGGGGAAGCTGGAGGTTTTAGCATCAGGGGATGATAGGGACAGTTAGGGCTTGGGGCACCAGGAGAATGTGGGAAGTCATTTGCTGGATGTTTCTGCTAAAATGATCAGCAGTGAAGCAGTGAACAATACTGACATTTAACCTGTCATCTTTAGGTTTGGGAATGAATACGTCATAGAGATGAATGGTGTAATTCGCACCTCACACAGCACTGGTCTCAGGCTCTCTACAGACTTAGGCAGACAATACTGCACCTGTTACACTAGAATCATGTATAAGATTTTCTTCACAACCATGAAAAGTAGCAATGAAATCTCAGCTTCTGGAGCATAAAAGTGGGGCAAGAAGTGAATTGCTCAGCGGTAGAACACTGCCTGTGCTCTGCAGGAAGTCAGACTAGATGATCACAGGGGTCATAGGAAGTTACCTCTGGCTCCAGTACACTGGCTTCCTGCATGAGGTCCTCATCAGCTACGCGGAGCTCCATAGCCATCCTGTCAAACCCAGGCCTTGGTAAAGTCCCTGTGGAATACAGACAGGGTGAAGGATGCTGCTGATTGGCTCCTGGGGACTGGTCGAGCCAGAGCTCCACTCCAACCCCACCCCGCACACACACACACACACACACACACACACTTCTCTACAATCCAGAGTGAAGGGGGACAGGGAGAGATTAAATGGTCACAAAAGTCACTAAACAATGATGTGCCTCAGAGGTGCAAAGGACTCACCAATCTGAGATGTGCCTAAACACACACAGAACGGCTCCCATCTGCCCACCACCTTCACTGGGTGCGGCCTGCAGATCTCAATGCCCCCAGCTGAGTCTAATGGGAAAGAAGCCCCCCAGATCTCTATCATGCCCTTCCTGTGTTAGCTGGGAGCTGGTGGCACTTCTCCTGCCCAACAGGCTTGGGAGAGACAGATCCGAACAAGGGAGAAAGAGTCCAATATTGTTACACTCTTAGTTATTGTCAGTCACAGCTGCAATGAGGAGATCCTGCAGGGCAGGAGGGGATCTCCATCACCGCCCAGTACTCCCTGCAGATCCCCGGGCACGGGGGATAGGGGAGACCCTGCAGGGCAGGAGGGTCCGTATTTACCCCATAGGATAACATGCAGTAAGTTGTCAGAGTCAGCCAGGTATTAAATTACAAGTCTGGGCGTGGCTATGGTAATTAGGGGATGCAATGTTGCCATGGGAATGACTACGCTTGTGAGGGATGCTGTGCCAACCAGGGACCGACTGTGTTCCTGCCCTGTGTGAGTGAGACATTCCCCTAGCTGGGGCTGGAGCGGAGGGGTGAGCCTTTTCTCCTGACACAGCAGACCCTGGGTGCGGTTCTGAACATCACGCCCCTCGAGGGAAGCTGGGCTCGCCCAGGGTGAGGGGCTGCGTTTCTTTAAATGGTTTCTCTTTTCCTAGGCTCATAGACTTTACAGCCAGACGGGACCATCACGATCATCTAGTCTGACCTCCTGCTTGCAAACTGGAACAACGTGGCAGCGCTGCTTGTGGCCGCTGCTCACGGGTCGTTGCTCTCATCGGGGAGACAGGGCAGCCTGCAGGAGGGAAACACTCACCTGCGGGCCCCACGGGGGCCTCCTTGAGTTTCCGCAGAAGGCTGGGGTAGCTGGACCTGTCTGCCCCATCCAGACTGGGGCGCATCTCTGACAGGTGACTGCTGCCGAGGTCAGAGGAGAGGATGGCCTGGATTCCCTGCAGCACCCCCCAACTCAGCAACAGCATATTCAGCATGATCCCCCAGAACCTGCACCACGGGGGGAGGATCGGGGCTGGGCACAAAGGCCGAAGTTCAAAACGTCTGCTCTGCAGGCAGAATGATAGGACATGGATTAAACACAAGCTCCATTCCCTGCTAAATGAATCACTAAACCGATCATCTCAGGTGGACGCCGTACCGAGGGGAAAGGTGGCTGGCTGGCTGCAAACAGGCAAGTCCTAGAGTCGCTCAACACGTTTATTCACTTGAACGAAGAGAAATAGAAATAGAGGGCCTGGGCACCCCAGCCCTGACTCTCTAGAGAAAACAAGCATTGGTCTAGGGGACTCGTGACGGCCTCTATTTCTTAGATTCAGGGGAGCCCTCTCAGAGAACAATGCAGCCTGAGCTGCGTCTGTGAAGATGTGCAGCTCACCCAGCATGTGTAACGTACCAGGGTCCAATCCAGACTAATGAGCAGCTGTGGCACCCCTGCCCTGCACCCTTGGGTGCCTCAGAATGCCTTGCTGTAATAGATCTCACCCGGGCCGCTCACAAACAGTCTTCTAGCGTGCAAGCCACACCCTGAGTGTCTGTGTGTGACTGCAGCCTGCCAGCCACACTTGGGCTACACTCCGGCTCTCACCAGCCTTGGTTCTACTGTCGGGTCACCCCAATACACCCCCAGTCTTAGATCTTCCTCCAGAAATGTATGTCCTGTACTGCCCAGCCCTCTCCTGGACAATACAAGCTATGTTAGGTCTGTTATTTCTTTAAAAGGAATACTATGCACACAACTTGCCACTCCAAATGGAGTGTCCCAGACCTTTCAATTTAAACACACTGGATTAGATACAACAATAAAACAAGTGTATTAACTAGAGAGAGAGATTTTACATGAGTACAAGTAATGAGGCATAAAAGTCAGAAATGGTTATAAAGATAAAACTCTACTGGTGCTTAACTGAAAAACTAAACCTCTCCCCTGATAACTCGACCCGATATAACACGGGTTCGCATACAACGCGGTAAAGCAGCGCTCGGGTGCATCGGCACATCAGCTCCCAGCCACGGTGCTCCACTTCCCACCGCCGGTGAGTGCGGGGAGGTTGGGGAAAGGACGCCCCCCATACTCACCTGAGGCGGGAAGCGGAGAACCGCGGCTGGGAGCTGGCAGAGTGGAACGGGCTACAGCCGGGCTGCTCAGCTTCCACCGCTGCCGGTGAGTGTGGGACCTTTCCCCAACCCCACCCCCGCCGCCAGCGACACGGCTGGGGCCGGGCAAGGAAAGCGGAGTAGGCTGGGGCCACGGCGCTCCGCTTCCTGCCGCAGGTGAGTACGGGGAGCGTCCTTTCCCCAACCTCCCCGCACTCACCGGCAGCGGAGTGCCTGACAGGCACTCACCGCTGCTGCCGGTGAGTGCCTGTCAGGGGGTGGGGAGTGTGGATAGGGGTCGGGGCAGTCAGGAGAGAGGGAGCAGAAGGGTTGGGTAGAGGGTGGGGTCTTGGGGATGATTAGGGACGGGGGTCTCTGGAGGGGACAGTCAGGGGACAAGAAGTTCGATATAACACGGTCTCACCTATAGCGCGGTAAGATTTTTTGGCTCCGGAGGACCGCGTTATATCGGGGTAGAGGTGTATGTTAAATTCAAAGCAAAATTTTCTCACCAAATGCTTTTAGCAGCGTTACTGACCAAACTTCTTAGGGCAGGACCCCACCCTGAGTCCAATGGCTGCTTCCTTCATATCCCTTCAGGGGCAGTGAATCAATGGGCAGGGGGAGAGAGGGGTGTCTCTTGGGGTGTTTGTCCCTCATTTGTATAGTTTCAGTCCCCCTTTTGAAAAACATTTTCATCTGAGAACCAGGAGACAAAAAGTCTGTGTGGAAGGATGTTCCCTGCAGCTTTGTTCTCACCTCCTTGAGCTTCTTTTGTCTCCCCTTCCTGCCTGATGACTCAGTTTACTGCTTAAATGCATACTAAGCAGAGCACACGTTCCTTTGTTTGCAACAGACCTGTTTGCCAACCTCATGTGTTAATAACACCGTACAGTGGAATCTTACAACTTCACATATAATCTTGCCACACATATTTTCCCGGGACGATACTGAGCAGCAAATTATGAGTTTTCAAATGATACCTTACAATGCATCCTTTGTGCAAAGGTTAGTACAATAGTGTGTCAGGAGTGACTACGGGGTGCATTCGGTCACACCATGTTCTCACAGGACACATCTGAGATGTTTGCTGGTTGCCTCATTAGGGAACCTATTGTCCTGGTAGGCCAGAAAGCTCTAAGGGACAAGCAAACAGACCTGCTGTTGAAGAGGGATTATGAGGCCTCCAATCCAGCTCTCAGAGCCACTCCATTGATGTGGCCACTTCTAAGGCCACTGTCCCTAGAGTCACCTTGGAGTAGGCACCCTTTCCTCCCTATTTTCCTGACCAACTGGGGTCACCAGGCATTGACTCAAGTTCATAGGACAAATGCAGACACCTCGACTCGCTCACAATAGCGACAGCTCTGGTTCGTGGTGCCTCTTTTTTAGGACATCTCATGTGATGTTCCCTGTGTCTCAAGCTGCTCTCCCCTGATGCTGTGAAGAGGAACACTTGGCTCCATACCTGGGATACCGACTGCAAGTCCAGTAGCCAGGACCTCACAGCTGCATTTGGTGGGAGACCCCCAGCACCAGCCTTCCGTGAGGGCACTGATCTTGCCCTCCAGTTGCTCAGTGAGGAACGCAAGGGGGTTGTTTCCTGCCAAGGTACAACTGCGGGGCAGGCTACAAGCACCGCTTCCCCCAGAAGCCACAATGAGTTGGTGGCCAGCCAGTGACAGGCCTCCTCTCTGCCTGTTTGCACCACATTGCAGGGAAAAATTGCCTCTCCCCAGGGGACTTGGCCGAGTGGTGTCCTCCCATCGGGTCTGTTCTAGTGCCGATAAATGGGGGAGGGGGGTTGTTCATCTGGGGCAGTCCCTAGAGTTCTTGCCCACTTTGGCTGTTTCACAAGTGGGTTCTCGCCCTTCCCAGACACATGCCCGGCTTTGCTCCAGAGGGCCCAGTTGGTTCAGTATTGGGGCATTCATCCCATCCCCAAGAGGAGTAGAGCCATGGAGAGTGCTCGTGCTGCTTCACGGCCTTTGTCCCTCTCACTACCTGTCTTGCACCCCCTCCTGAGAGCGGAGACCCCATGGTGCAATTGCCCAGCCCCCGAGCTCAGTGCTGACCCCTCAGAGACCCCTCAGACTCCCATAAATTAAACACATCATCTTCCATGGGCAGGCTGTGGGGCAGGGCAGAGAAGGGTGTACGGGAAAGGCTGTGGGACCAGACAAGGTGGGGTATAGGATAGGCTGTGGGACTGGGCAGGGAGGGGGAGGGGCAGGCTGTGGGGCAGGACAGGGCAAGGGAGGGGGCAGGCTGTGGGGTATGGCAGAGAGCAGGTATGGGGCAGGCTGTGAGACCAGACAAGGAGAGGATAGGCTGTGGGACTGCACGGGTGGGGGCAGGCTGTGGGACTGGGCAGGGAGGGGAAGGGGACAGGCTGTGGGGCAGGGCAGAGAGGGGGCATGGGACAGGCTGTGGGACCAGACAAGGAGGGGTATAGGATAGGCTGTGGGACTGGGCAGGGAGGGATATGGGGCAGGCTGTGGAGCAGGGCAGAGGGGGGGCATGGGGCAGACTATGGGGTGATTCCCCGCAGCCTGTCCCACCCATCACGTCATCCTTGATTCCCCACAGCCCACCACTCAGATTGTCCCTGATTCCCCACGGCCTTCCCTCCACATCGTCCTGATATCCTGTGGCCTGCCCTTTGTGTCGTCCATGATTCCCCATGACCCGCCCCTCACGGTGTCCCTGGTTCCCCGCAGCCCGTCTCTCACGTCTCACGTGCTCTGAGGCAAGGCCGGGTAAAAGGCTCTGTGCAGGTGCAGACGAGGCTGGGCTTGCCTCTGCGCCTGAGTGTCAGAAACAGCGTGGGGAAAGCTCCGTGGGGCGCCAAGCAGTGACGAGGGGCCGGAACGGATTTATTTAAAGAGGAAACTGAGTAAAGCTCGGCAGCGTCGGTAGCAGAGCACTAGGGACAGGCACGTTTCTGAGCAGGTAAATCAGCCCAGAGGTGCAGGAGGAATTTCTAAGACTGGAAGTGAGGGAAGAACCCAGGAGAATGGCAGGAAGTGAGGCGAAGAAATGGGAGGGAATTAAGGTGAACAAAACAGACACGGAATGCGGGGGAACCTTCCCGCCAGGGCACCGTACTGAGCCGGTGAATCGTCTCCTCAGGGAAGTGGTGGAAGTCTAGTCGCTTGGCATGTCTAAACCAAGCCTAGGCAAAGCCCTCTGGCTCCCATTCCCCTCCCCGCCTGTGGGTGCATCTCAGTCCCCTCTTGCCTCTTGTCGTGATCTGGACCAGAAGCTCTTTGGGGCAGGAACTGGCTTTTCCCTGGGTGTCTGTGCAGCTCCCAGCACAATGGGCTCCAGCCCCTGGACCAGTCCCTTTGGGTAGTACTGCATGGCAAAGAGAACACTACAAAATCTCTCCAGTGGCAGGACGCTGGGCTGGCCCCTGGGTGGATGAAAGGGCACCAGACAGGACTGACCCGACCTCTCCTTCACTTCTTTGACCCCTGCATCCAAGTATCATGGAACTACCCTGTTTCCCCGAAAATAAGACAGTGTCTTATATTAATTTTTGCTCCCAAAGATGCGCTAGGTCTTATTTTCAGGGGATGTCTTATTTTTCAGAAATGAAAAATGCCTTATTATCGGTGGATGCCTTATTATCGGGGAGGTCTTATTATCGGGGGGATGCCTTATATTACAACGAGAGGCAAAACTGTAAGTAGGCCTTATTTTCGGAGGATGTCTTATTTTCGGGGAAACAGGGTAGTTCTCCGTTGCTGTGGCAGATCGGGGTGGTTTTAAAAGCTGTGTAATCAGCACTGGAGTGGGAATCACACAGAGCCCGCGGCTCTCTCCAGTCCAGCTGTCTGAGAGCAAATTCACTTGTTCTCTTGTAACGTTTCCATTCCCAGCAGAATTTCCCCCATCCCATTCACTGTAGAACTCCCAGAGCCCTGCCCTGCTTCCAGGAAACCTCCACTCGAGAGACGTCAGAGACCGGTACGCAAACCCCTATGAAATACACATGCACACCCGCGTGCCATCTCCCCAGGCGTGTAACACCACCGCGCCCGCAGCACGGTCACCGTGCGTTTGCATACACCTTCACACATAATCCGCACATGCCACAAAACCGAGACATAGCACAACACAGGCTTTTTAACATGGTCACGGGGCTTACCGTGCTCCACTCTGCTGATCTCTCTGGGAAAGATGCTGTGCCTTTGTGTCTAGATTTCCCCTCCGCTAGTTGAGTGGGGTTTATATTGGCTTTCTGTAATTAAGTACTCCAGCCACATGACTGTGCTAACCTACCAGGTAGGTGGGCTTCTCTGCAAATAGATCTATGTCCATATCCTTCTACAGCTGGGGGAAGGGCTGGGGGGTGGGAGGTGGGGGTGGGGGGATGGGGAGGCAGAGAATTGTATACTTCTCTACACCCTGCCAGGCTCTGGGTCCAAGGAGGGTGACTGGCTCCCTCACTGCCATACGCACCAAATTCAATCACAGACTCTCATTGATGCAAACAAGCCCTGTCTCGGCACCAGCTGCTACATGTATGGATATACTGCAATCCCAGAAGCATGGTCCACACAATGCCAAAGGCAGGCATTATCCCTGCCATGACCCTGCTGGGAATCCTGCATTTGTTTCTGGGCACCACCTAACCAGAAATACGGGGTCATCCACAGGGAGTTAAGAAGAGCAACAGAAATTGACAGTGTGAAGGAACATCTAAAGAGCTAAGGGCCAGACCTCAATTGGTATAATCAGTGGTGCTCCACTAACTCCAATGGTGACTGGTCCCATTGACTCCAAAGGAGAGACCTCCATTTACACCAACTAGGGATCTGGCATTTAGACTCCTAGACTCCTAGACTTTAAGGTCAGAAGGGACCATCATGATCATCTAGTGCAGAGGTTCTCAAACTGTGGTCCATGGACCACCAGCGGTCCGTGAGCTCCATTCAGGTGGTCTGCGGATAGTTCCCTCTAAGGTGTGTGCCTGGGCGGCTGCACATGAAACAATGAAGGGCCACCCACTTAATTAGTGGAGCCGCGCCTGCGCTAATTAGGTGCCTGGACCCTGGAGAAGAGGCACATGTAAGGTGAGGTGGTGGCCTTAGGGGGAATAGGGGGCAGGTAGGAGGGGGCAGTGGGGTGAGAAGAGGGGGTGGGGGGAATTTGGGATGTGCAGGGCTGTGGTGGTCAGAGAAAGAGGCGACTTTCTCCAACTCCAGGGCTGCGGCTGCCAGGGAGAGATGGCCCTCCCTCCCAGCCTCAGCTCTATGGCTGCTGTGGTGAGGGAGAGATCCCCCTCCTTCCTATCCCCAGCTCGGGGGCTGCCACGGCAGAGGAGAGAGGACACATCCATCGTATTAGAAAGATAAGACTATTGATATTATAAGATGAGTTGTGTGTTTTTATTTGTAGACCAAAAAAATGTTAATTATTATTAAGTTTTTTTTATAGAAAGCTTTTACCCAAAGCACTTGACAATAGTTAGCTAATAGTACAAACAACATTTGGAAAGAGCATTAAGTGGTCCGCCGAGACCCTCAGCAATTTTCAAGTGGTCCGCGGAAAAAAAAGTTTGAGAATCACTGATCTAGTGTGATCTCCTGCACATAGCAAGCCACAGAACCTCACCTGCTCATTCCTATAATAGATACCCTCATCTCTGGCTGAGATACTGACGTCCTCAAATCTTGATTTAAAGACTTCAAGTTACAGGGAATCCATTTACTTTAGTTTCAAAACAGCAACTGACCCTGGCCCCACACTGCAGAGGAAGGCAAAAAATGGCCAGGGTCTCTGCCAATCTGAACAGGAGGGAAATTCTTTCCCAATCCCAAATATGGTGATCAATTAGACCCTGAGCATGTGGGCAAGATCCAGACACCTGGGAAAAAATTCTCTGCAGTAACTCAGAGCCTTCCCCATCTAATGTCTCATTTCTGGCCATTGGAGATATTTGCTAAAAGCAGTCACACTATGGGCCATATGCCATTGTAGGCAACCTCATCATACCATCCCCTCCATAAACTTATCAAGCCCAGTCTTGAAACAAGATAGGGTTTTTGCCCTCACTATCTACTCCCCTTGGAAGGGTGTTCCAGAACTTCACTCCTCCGATGGTTAGAAACCTTCATCTAATTTCAAGTCTAAACATGTTGATGGCCAGTTTATAGCCATTAGCTCTTGCGTCAACACTTAAATAGCTTATCTCCCTGCCTGGTGTTTATCCCTGTGATGTATTTATAGAGCACAATCATATCTCCCCCTCCCATTTTGTTGGGTTAAATAAACCAAGATCCTTAAGTCTCCTCTCATAAGGTAGGTTCTCCATTCCTCTGATCATCCTAGTAGCCCTTCTCTGCACTTGTTCCAGTTTGTCTTTATTAAATTTTATCTTGTTGGTGTCAGACCACTTCTTCCATTTGTCAGGATCATTTTGAATTCTAATCCTGTCTTCCAAAGTACTTTCAATTCCTCCCAACTTGGTGTCATCATCCACAATTTTTTTAAGCACACTCTCCACTCCATCATCCAAGTCATTAATGAAAATATTGAATAGTACCAGACCCAGGATAGACCCCTGCGGGACCCCACTAGATACACCCCCCCAGTCTGACACTGAACCATTGATAACTACTCTTTGTGTTCAGTCTTCCAACCAAGTGTGCACCCACCTTATAGTAATTGCATCTAGACCATTTTCCCTAGTTTGTTTATGAGATTGTCATGTGGGACTGTGTCACAAGCCTCACTAAAATCAATATATATCACATGTAACCCATCCCTGAATCATGGCTGCAGCCTTACCCCTTTTCTCCTCAGGGGTACGGGTCCTGAGTTCCTCTATAAAGGCACCTGGTGCCTCCACCCATGGAAACCCCTCCTTGTGCATAGAACACAAAGGTCTTGTCCCTGGAGAAAATATTTAACATACAATCTCATACAGAGGAGTGTCAGTCGGAGCACACGTGAATAAAACAGCTATCACAATTTCCAGAGTAATAAAACCGTATCCAGAGCTTTATTAGGTATGGGGAATTCAGGATACAGGACAATGGGGAAAAAAGAATCAGGATAAGAAAAGATAAAAACAACAATACATAAACTCTACCCCTCCCAACAATTACAGCCAGTACCAACCATGCTGGGCTCCCTCCTAGTACCTGCCCAGGCAAATAGTGAACTTAGGCTCGGGTTTTGGTGGGTGGTGCAGCACTGGAGTTGGTGGCGGACTTAGGACAAAATATGAAAATAAACAAGGGTGTTCTTACAAAGTATTCCCACCAAGGATTGTAAGGTCATCCTTGGGGCTCTCTGGTCTGGAGTCCAATGTGTAGTTAGCCTGGCTCATGGTAGCCTGATTATTACTCTCCTCAGCCTCCTGGGGTTCTGGTCTCTGCTATGATGAAACTGTTCAATGTCCCAGAAATCCTAAAAGGACCCAGAGTCTTCCCTGGGGTAGGAATGTGGAGGGGAGAAGGATCCTCTCTGGCTGTGATGCTTCTTTCCTTGCTATGCTCCACACACAGCCAGAACCGAAAGGAAAATCAAACCCATTTGTCTCTGAGTTCCAGCTCATGATGGGTCCAGTTCTGTCTCCGCCCTGGACCCTAGGCTATCTGGGAAATGGAGTCCTAAACCTCTGCTACCATTGTTGCTGTAGTCCAGGGATGACTCCCCAAGATGATCCAAGTGGTATTTCAGGAGCACCCCTTCCAAAATGGGGGTCTACATGTCTACTGCTTCCCCCTATCCGCTAGGCTAGAAACCATGTCAAAGAAGGAAATTAGGTTGGTTTGGCATGATTTGTTCCTGACAAATCCATGCTGACTATTCCTTATAACCCCATCATCCTTTAGGTGCTCCCCAACTGATTGTTTAATAATTTATGCCAGTATCTGTCCAGTAACTGAAGTAAGGCTGACTGGCCTATAATTCCCCAGTCCCCTTTGTTCCCCTTTTTAAAGACAGGTGCTATGTGTGCCCTTCTCCAGTCCTCGGGGGAAATTCTGAACTAATGCGGATTGCTCTTCCCACTCTGTCCCACTACAGTACCCCACAATCTAAACAAAGGTGGGGCCAGTTGTCAGCCTTCTCACCAATTGCTGCTGTGGTTGTGGGTCTTGGGGCAGGTGCAGCAGATCCCCCTGTAAATGGTGATGATAGCATCTATAAAGTTGGCAGTAGCCCCAGAGTCTGAGGCAGTCCAATCCCTCCTGATCCCAATCTTGCCAAAATCCATCCCAGGCCTGGTGGAGATGATTGATGGATCAGCCCTATCATCAGGACTAGTGACCCAAGAAACCATCCCCTTAGAGGCCGTAGTGGAAGGCACTAGGAAATAATATGCTTTGATGTGATTCACTCTCCGTTCTTCCCAATCATTCTTGGCACTGCTTGGTTGGAGCAGCATGACCTATTTTCTCTTGGTGGTGGAGGATCATTAGCTTCCCCTCCAAATATTCCCAGAAAGCTTGCCTCAAACAAACCAACAAACCAGCCTGATGATCTGCACCACAGGCCCCAGGACTGGATAAGATGCTCGGAAATGAGACCCCAGACGGCGGGGACTAACCAGAAGGAAGCAGCTCCAGACCAGAACCTCGGCTTCCCAACAGGTACTGAGACTACTTGAATTAGAAAAGAAATACATAGATTCACTACCTCCACACAGGGACTATGACCTACAGTCCTGGCAAAGAAACCCAGTGGTCAGATATACACCATGTCTGAACGAGAGCTGGTGGCACTATGTATGTATACCCAGGAAAATCTGTCAAAGGGCTTCATTTGAAGATCCACCTCCCCAGCGGAGGCACCATTCCTCTTTGTGTGAAAAAAAGTCGGGCCACTATGTCTTGGCGTAGACTATCATGCATTGAACCAAGTGACTATTCATAACCTGTACCCCCTACCCCTCATCCTGGAATTGTTCGATGCCTGAGGACTGCCAGGATCTTCACTAGACTAGCTCTTTGGGGGGCATACAATCTAGTGCACGTAAGGCCAAGGAGCGAAAGAAAGACCACTTTTCGTACCTGATATTGGCACTTTGAATACATAGTTATGCCATTTGGCGTAACCAATCCCCCCACAACATTCAACATTTCATAAATGATGTGTTCAAGGACATCCTGGAGCAGTACACAAGTACTACCTTGATATACTGGTGTTTTCTGAGAACTCTGACCAGCACTGTCATCAGGCCTAGGCAGACTACGGAAGCACGGTTTGTTCACCAAACTAGAGAAGTACACCATCCACCAGGCCACCATTGAATTTTTAGGTTACATGATCTCCCCGAAAGGCATTCAGATGGACCTGCAGAAGATGGGCACCATCTGCAACTGAACAGCACCCTGGACCTTCTGAGAACTTCAGAGCTTCCTGGACTTTGTAAATTTTTATAGGCGATTCATCACCACTTCTCTGAACAACCAGCTTGCTGACTTCCCTTCTGCATAAAGCCATTTGATTCATTTGGTTGCCTGAAGCCCAGCTCGCTTTTGACCAGCTCAAGGCCACCTTCACCACAGCCCTGATTCTGGCACACCCTGACCCGACTCACCCATTTGTAATGGAAGCAGATGCATCCAGCCTGGGCTGCAGGTCAGTACTCTCGCAGTGACCTCAGTCCATTCTGCACCCTCATGCATTCTACTTTTGGAATCTCACCACTGCAGTGATGCCCTATGGAATACTGGACAAGGAGATGCTCACCATCAAAACTGAATTTGAAGAATAGCATCACCACCTTGAGGGAGCTTGGCCTCCAGTGCCGGTTTTCACTGACATAAAACCTTGAGTACCTCCACAAGGCCCAAGCTCTGAGCCAGAGGCAGATAAGGTGGGCCCTGTTTTTTCTCAATTCAAGTTTACGATTACAGGAAACCAAAATGGGAAAGCCAACGTGCTATTGCTAAAGAGGGATGATTACAGGGAAAATGAGGAACCTTCTTCCGAGCTCCCCTACCTCCTCAAGCCTAGTAATTGTGTCAATGCCGCAATCCAGCAAGATCTGCTCTCCCTCACCCTGTCTGTCTTGAAAGAAGACCCACTTGCCCAAGGAACACAGTCTGTGCCCTTAGGGGCTGAGATGCACCTTTCTGTGTGGGATCACATACTTGCAGCACATATATGTCCCACCTTGATGCCCCAGACTGGAGGACCTATGGCTGTGTCATAATGCCTGGGTCACTTTGGCTGCCAGAAGACCTCCCACATGGTCGCCCATGTTTTCTGGTGGTCCTGCATGTAGGCTGAGGTCCAAGCTTATGTGGACTCCTGCAAGTGCTGTGCATGAACCAAGTCACCCCAGACCAGACCGCTCGGCACCTTAGTGCCTCAGGAGAGTCCAGCTAGGCCTGGGTCTGCCATCAGCCTAGACTTGGCCACACCACAGTCATGGATCATCTGACTAAAATGGCCCGTTTCATCCCTGCAACCACCTGCCCTCTGCTGAGACTACTGCCCAACCCCTGGTGCAAAACCTGGTCCAGCTCCACAGACTCACAGACCATAGTTTCGGACCCACGCCTGCAGTCCACCTCTTGTTTTTGGCATGAAGCATTCAGATGACTGGACATCCACATATCCACCACCACCACAGGCCTCACCCACAAACAGATGGAGAAACCGAAAGGGTGAACCTAATACGGAAGCAGAGCTTGAAGTGTTTTGTAAATTAGCACCAAGATAACTTGTCCATGTTCCTGCCATATGCAGAGTTTTCATATAATACTGACCATGCCTCTACAGGTCGGAGCCATTCGCTAATTATGGGTTCCAGCCCAGTTTTCACCTGGCATTAGCAGCAGCCTCCCCAAACCCAGCCACCACAACTGAGTCCTAGAAGAGGCTAAGAAGCATGCAGACCATCAGGGACAAGAAGTTTCTGTGTGCACAGTAGGTGTGGTTTGCTGACAAGCATCTCCAGAGCAGTCAGCCCTCCCGGAAATTGGACTATCAGTCCAATACGCCAGCAGATCAACCCCCAGTTACCTTTAAACCACAGCTTCCCCCGTCTCCAAACACAGCCAGTTTTTTCAGGCTTCTCTTCTGAAGTCCTGAGCTGAGAACCCCTTCCCTGACTGAACCACACCCTCCTCTCAAATCCAGGGTAACAAGGAGTACAAATTGAGATACCCCATCTCCTAGAACTGGAAGGGACCTTGAAAGGTCATCAAGTCCAGCCCCCTGCCTTCACTAGCAGGACCAAGTACTGATTTTGCCCCAGATCCCCAAGTGGCCCCCTCAAGGATTGAACTCACAACCCTGGGTTTAGCAGGCCAATGCTCATGCAGTCCTGAATTCCCAATGGATGCCTGTACTGTCTGGTGGATTGAGAAGGTTACAGCCCCAAGAAGCACACTTGGAAACCTGCGTCCCATGCCCCTGCCGTGCTGGGGAAATTCCACCAGACTCACCCGGACCAGCACCACCCTGACGGGCAGAACAATGTAAGAACCTGCAGGACTGGAACCTGGGACCATGGGGCTTGTGCACCATAGACACTTCCACATCACCACTGGAAGCTTAGGCTGGGTTTCTGCTGGAGGGTCCTGTGAAGCTAGGCACTGCAGGAAGTACCGCCCAGCAGTGTTTGAGTGGTAGCCCCCTGCAACCCATCAATTGGCTCATACTGCTCTACAAACCAGGAAGCCAGCCTGGGGAGCTGTCTGAACAATGATGCACATGGCTGCTTGCTTCTGCTCCAGACCATGTCTTGCCATGGACCCTAGACCCCGGCTTCTGACTCTGGTTTGTCCCTGACTCTACAACTTGCTCGCTGTCTGTAACCTGGTGCCGGACCCTGACTCCTTGGCATCCTGCCGGCTCAGCCCCATCCTGCTACTCGTCTCCTCACTGCAACTTGGAGCCCGACCAAGAGACTGGTTAACCGAGTTCGGGGGTTTGTCACTGCGGGGAACAGGACAATAAAGCCTTCAGCACCAAGGGACTG
Source organism: Malaclemys terrapin pileata (assembly GCF_027887155.1). NCBI lineage: Eukaryota > Metazoa > Chordata > Testudines > Emydidae > Malaclemys > Malaclemys terrapin. The sequence goes on from NC_071518.1 coordinate 38,966,259, forward strand.
CATTTGAGTAGAATACAGGGAATTAGCCAGTGCAATGAATGAGCTAGGTTGACCGGATGCTGGCCAGGAATAAGCAGAGCCACTCGGAGAGTAGTGACCGTCCGTGTCCTGCCGGCTCACTGGAGCATGCTGGGATAGCGGCACTGTTGGGGCATGGTCTCCCACCGCGCCCCCTTGTGATACGACAGTGTCCTGTACTCACCCTGCCTTCGGTCCTCAGTGTCTGGGCAGACAGAAAGCAGGTCCTGGCTGGGGAGACTCAGCCCTTCAGCTGAGTCCAGCAGGAGCCATCTGAAAACAAACAAACTGATGCGAGTCCACTGGGGGACTCCCTCCCTTCCTTCAAGGGCCCTCTGTCAGGCTGGGTCCCGCCCAGCACCCGCTGGTGGGGCTGGCAAGGGTTCCAAAGCAGTCCTCAGACTCAGACCCACCCGCCCCTTGGGGGGCTCTGACGGGCTTTCCCTGCTCTCAGCCGTGCTCTCCTCTGGGCTCTGAGGAACGGAGGTTCTCCTCCTTCCCCTCTGTTCTCCTCCCAGGGCTGCTGCTAACTGAGCTGGGCTTTGCCTCTTGTAGTGTTTCCCTCCAGGCCTGATCCGCCTTGTGAGTATGGCAGGGCAGGGCTGTCTGAGCCTACAGCTCTTCCTTAACTCTCCCCTGGCTGGTGCAGGGCTTGTGCGCCCCATCACAAACGCCCTTACCTGCCCAGCTCCAGAGATGTGTGACTTAGTCACCCATCGCCCATGGTCATTGACTGTTACTCGACCTACTTGGGGACCGCGCGTTTGCCAGCACGTCACCGGGAAGGTGAAGTCTGTGTTCGTTCTTTGGGGGGTCTGGGTGGAGCTGCTCACAGATGCTGCCCCACATCTCATGCGGGATTGTGAGGCTTTCCTGGTAAGATACAGTCACACCACAGTTCCCGCACTGCCCTCAAGCACAGGGAGACGCTGAAAGAGCCGGGCGGGCAAGAAAGGGAATCCTGCGTCAGGAAGACCATGTCTTAGCTTTATTAACCAGCAGAGCTCTTCTGACAGTGCTGGCTAACGCAGCCCCATCTCAGTGGTGATGGGCAGACGGACGAGGGCTCCAGTCCCTACACTGGAGGGGTGTTGGCATTTGGAAGAGGCAGTAGAAGCTGAACTGGATGGAGAGACAGGACGGGCGAGTTCAGCTGCAGCGAGAGAGAAGAGGAATTCATTGCGATCCTGCTGGACACAGAGTGACCAGCGCACTGTAAAGAGGGATTGGAGATACGCAAGGCTTCTTTGGCACGGGGATACTGAAAATATCCACTGAGCAACGAACAAAAACTGGCCTGGCTCTAGTGATAGTCTGCTAGCCCAGTGCCTACACCCAGCGGCAGTCTGCTCTCCCAGTGCTACACCCAGCGGCAGTCTGCTAGCCCAGTGCCTACACCCAGCGGCAGTCTGCTAGCCCAGGGCCTACACCCAGCGGCAGTCTGCTAGCCCAGTGCCTACACCCAGCGGCAGTCTGCTAGCCCAGTGCCTACACCCAGCGGCAGTCTGCTAGCCCAGTGCTACACCCAGCGGCAGTCTGCTAGCCCAGTGCCTACACCCAGCGGCAGTCTGCTAGCCCAGTGCCTACACCCAGCGGCAGTCTGCTAGCCCAGTGCCTACACCCAGCGGCAGTCTGCTAGCCCGGTGCCTACACCCAGCGGCAGTCTGCTCTACCAGTGCTACACCCAGCGGCAGTCTGCTAGCCCAGTGCCTACACCCAGCGGCAGTCTGCTCTCCCAGTGCTACACCCAGCGGCAGTCTGCTAGCCCAGTGCCTACACCCAGCGGCAGTCTGCTCTCCCAGTGCTACACCCAGTGGCAGTCTGCTAGCCCAGTGCCTACACCCAGCGGCAGTCTGCTAGCCCGGTGCCTACACCCAGCGGCAGTCTGCTAGCCGGTGCCTACACCCAGCGGCAGTCTGCTAGCCGGTGCCTACACCCAGCGGCAGTCTGCTAGCCCAGTGCCTACACCCAGCGGCAGTCTGCTAGCCCGGTGCCTACACCCAGCGGCAGTCTGCTAGCCGGTGCCTACACCCAGCGGCAGTCTGCTAGCCCAGTGCTACACCCAGCGGCAGTCTGCTAGCCCAGTACCTACACCCAGCGGCAGTCTGCTAGCCCAGTGCCTACACCCAGCGGCACTCTGCTAGCCCAGTGCCTACACCCAGCGGCAGTCTGCTAGCCCAGTGCCTACACCCAGCGGCAGTCTGCTAGCCCAGTGCCTACACCCAGCGGCACTCTGCTAGCCCAGTGCCTACACCCAGCGGCAGTCTGCTAGCCCGGTGCCTACACCCAGCGGCAGTCTGCTCTCCCAGTGCTACACCCAGCGGCAGTCTGCTAGCCTAGTGCCTACACCCAGCGGCAGTCTGCTCTCCCAGTGCTACACCCAGCGGCAGTCTGCTAGCCCAGTGCCTACACCCAGCGGCAGTCTGCTCTCCCAGTGCTACACCCAGTGGCAGTCTGCTAGCCCAGTGCCTACACCCAGCGGCAGTCTGCTAGCCCGGTGCCTACACCCAGCGGCAGTCTGCTAGCCGGTGCCTACACCCAGCGGCAGTCTGCTAGCCCAGTGCCTACACCCAGCGGCAGTCTGCTAGCCCGGTGCCTACACCCAGCGGCAGTCTGCTAGCCGGTGCCTACACCCAGCGGCAGTCTGCTAGCCCGGTGCCTACACCCAGCGGCAGTCTGCTAGCCCGGTGCCTACACCCAGCGGCAGTCTGCTAGCCGGTGCCTACACCCAGCGGCAGTCTGCTAGCCCAGTGCCTACACCCAGCGGCAGTCTGCTCTCCCAGTGCTACACCCAGCGGCAGTCTGCTAGCCCAGTGCCTTCACCCAGCGGCAGTCTGCTAGCCCGGTGCCTACACCCAGCGGCAGTCTGCTCGCCCAGTGCTACAACCAGCGGCAGTCTGCTAGCCCAGTGCCTACACCCAGCGGCAGTCTGCTAGCCCGGTGCCTACACCCAGCGGCAGTCTGCTAGCCCAGTGCTACACCCAGCGGCAGTCTGCTAGCCCAGTGCTACACCCAGCGGCAGTCTGCTAGCCCGGTGCCTACACCCAGCGGCAGTCTGCTCGCCCAGTGCTACAACCAGCGGCAGTCTGCTAGCCCAGTGCCTACACCCAGCGGCAGTCTGCTAGCCCAGTGCTACACCCAGCGGCAGTCTGCTAGCCGGTGCCTACACCCAGCGGCAGTCTGCTCGCCCAGTGCTACTACCAGCGGCAGTCTGCTCTCCCAGTGCTACATCCAGCGGCAGTCTGCTAGCCCGGTGCCTACACCCAGCGGCAGTCTGCTCTCCCAGTGCTACACCCAGCGGCAGTCTGCTAGCCCAGTGCCTACAGCCAGCGGCAGTCTGCTAGCCCAGTGCTACACCCAGCGGCAGTCTGCTCTCCCAGTGCTACACCCAGCGGCAGTCTGCTAGCCGGTGCCTACACCCAGCGGCAGTCTGCTCTCCCAGTGCTACAACCAGCGGCAGTCTGCTAGCCGGTGCCTACACCCAGCGGCAGTCTGCTAGCCCGGTGCCTACACCCAGCGGCAGTCTGCTAGCCCAGTGCCTACACCCAGTGGCAGTCTGCTAGCCCAGTGCCTACACCCAGCGGCAGTCTGCTCTCCCAGTGCTACATCCAGCGGCAGTCTGCTAACCCAGTGCCTACACCCAGCGGCAGTCTGCTCTCCCAGTGCTACACCCAGCGGCAGTCTGCTAGCCCGGTGCCTACACCCAGCGGCAGTCTGCTCTCCCAGTGCTACACCCAGTGGCAGTCTGCTCTCCCAGTGCTACACCCAGTGGCAGTCTGCTCTCCCAGTGCTACAACCAGTGGCAGTCTGCTCTCCCAGTGCTACAACCAGCGGCAGTCTGCTAGCCCAGCGGGGCCGGATCCCAGCAGCCAGAGAGCATTTGTGGCTGTGCAGCCTCTGACCCTACCAGGGCCGGCTCCAGGCACCAGCTTTTCAAGCAGGTGCTTGGGGCGGCCGCTCCGGAGAAGGGCGGCACGTCCAGGTATTCGGCGGCAATTCGGTGGACGGTCCCTCACTCCGCCTGGGAGTGAAGGACCTCCCGCCGAATTGCCGCCGCAGATCGCGATCGCGGCTTTTTTTTTTTTGTTTTGGCTGCTTGGGGCGGCCAAAACCCTGGAGCTGGCCCTGGACCCTACTGTAGAAATTGCACATGGAAGGATTGAAAGGAAAACTTGAATGGCACAGAAGCAACTGGGTGACATGGATAATAAACCTTGAAAAGGGTAGGGTGCTCCCACAGCTGTTACTAAGGCACGTGCTTTGCAGTGGTGTTGTAGCCGCGTTGCTCCCAGGATATGAGAGAGACAAGGTGGGTGAGGTAATAGCTTATATTGGACCAACTTCAGTTGATGAGACATATAAGTTTTTGAGTTACACAGAGCTCTTCTTTAGGTCTGGGGAACAGAGGCAGATTAGGTGTTTGTGGGGCCCTGGGCCAGAGCAAGTGGGGGCCCCTCCCCACCCCTTCAGCCTGCAGTCCCCCCATGCTCCTGCCGGGGAGCGGGGTCAGGGTGCGGGGGCTTGGCCTGTCCCGCTTGCCCAGTGCTCCTGCTGGGGAGTGGGGTCGTGGCATGGGGGCTTCCCCTGCTCCCTGGCAGGAGTGCTGGGCGGGCAGAGCAGGTCGGAGTATGGGGGTGCACATTTTTCCAGGGGCGCCCCCAATTGGCCAGGGACCCTGGGCATGGGCCCCATTGGCCCAGTGGTTAATCCACCACTGCTGGGGAAGGAAGCAGAGTGTCTGAGCTACATACAAGTTGGGACCAATGGGGTAACAGTGGCAGATGGTCACTTGAAATGAAGTGGGCAATTGAGGGTTAGATTGTTATGCATAAAGGGTTTGAAGTGGGCAATTAAGGGTAGCAGGTTGTGGGGCGTGTTACAAGTTGTCATGAGCCATAAAAATCAGTGTCCCTCTTAAGTCCAATAGTTGCAAAACCTGCAGACATACCTCCACTGCTACAATGATCCCCCACAACACACCTGTCAAGATCCAGGCTCCTACAGATGCTTATCACAACACGTGGGGTACCTCATCCAGTACATCAATTGACCCAACAATAACTACGTGGGTGAAACCAGACAGTCACTACGCTATTGAATGAACTCACACAGGAAAATGATAAAAGACAAAAACACCCTACCAACCATCCACAGACACTTTTCACAGAATGATCACTCCATATCTGATCTTTCAGTACTTGTCTTCAAGGGAAACCTGCACAACACCTTCAAAAGATGAGCCTGGGAACATCAGTTCATAACTCTGCTAGACATCAAAAGCCACAGACTTAACAAAGACGCTTGTTTTATGGCTCATGACAACAAGTTGTAACACGCCCCATAGCCTGCTACCCTTAATTGCCCATTTCAAGCCCTTTAAGTATAACACTCTAATCCCCGCTGCCCACTTCATTTCAAGTGACTGCCTCCACGTGTTACCCCTTCTGCTTAACAATTGGTCCGTGTAGCTTGAAAGCTACACAGCAGAAGTTAGTCCAATAAAAGATATTCCTCACCTACCTTGTCTGTCTCATTAAGGTCCACCCATCTCCCTAGCATCTGTAGTGAGTTCAAATCCCAAAGGAGGAAGATGTGATGTCTTTGATCTTGATATTTTACTGAGCCAGTAAGGTGGATCTTTTCAAAGCTACGTAGGGGATTAAAATGCAGAAATGCCATTAAAATACTGTTTTTAAAATCAATGTAGCCCATGTGAAATGGATTAGAGATTGGTAATTGATAGCTAGAAAGTAACTGTTTAAAAGGAATGACCATCCAGGGAGGGGAGGGTTTGAGTAGGGTCTCTACAAAGCTATTCAACACCTTTATCAACGATTTGGAAGTAAATATAAAATCACTGCTAGTAACATTTGCAGATGACATCAAAACCGACGGAGTGGCAAATGATGATAACGAATAGGTCTGTTCTACAGAGCGATGTGGATCACTTGATAAGCTGGGCTTATTCACAATCTATGGATTTTAATACAGCCAAATGCAAAGTCATACAACTGAGAGCAAAGAATGTAGTTCAGTCACATATACAGGAGGGGGCGCTATATCCTGCAACGCAGTGACTCTGACAAGGACGTGGTACGGAAGCACCTAAACATGAGCTCCCAAGGCCACACTGTAGCTAAGAGGGCAAATGCAATCTTTGCACGTATTCACAGGGGAATATCAAGTAGGAGGAGGGAGGTAGTGTTACCTCTGTACACAGCGTTGGTGAGAGACAGTTACTGAAGTGTATACACTTTGGGTGTCCACACTTCAAAAAAGATGTTAAAAATGAGAAAGGGCTCAGAGAAGTTCTACAAGAATGATCTGAGGTCTGGGAAACCTGCCTTACGGGGAGGGATGCAAGAAGTTTTATCCGTTCAGCTTACGTAATAGAAGTTTAAGAAATGACTTGACCACCGTCTGTTAGTACCTACATGGAGAGAAGATTTCTGAGAGCGGATGGCTCTCAAATCTAGCTAAGGCAGAAGGAGAGCCAGTGGCTGGAAGCTTATGCTGCACAAATTCAAACTGGAAAGAAGGTGCAAATGTTTAAGAATAAGAGCAATTAACCTTTAGACCCATGACCTGGGATGCAGAGGATTCGGCATCATGTGAAGTCTTTTCAGACTGAGATGAAATATTCCTTTCTAAACGAGCTGCTCTTAATATATGAAAAGCAGGAGTCCCTGGATGAAATGGTCTGGCCTGCGTTATGCAGGAGGTCAGTCTACTCTAGATGGTCTAAAGAGGCTATTTGGGCCTTAAAAATCAATGACTCGATTGATAAAAATTAGGCAGCTGAATTCCTTCCGCAGGGTGGGAAATCGCGGCTTGCACGGCTTGGTTTGCTGCATTGAGTTCCTAAGCGGGCGGTGTCTGGTTTGGGGCGCTAAGCAACCCTAAATGGCACCCGACCCGAAAGCCCGGTTACCGCGGAGACGGGGGAGGTGCCGGGTCATTAACATGCACCAGCTCCTGCCCAGCCAGGGGCCGCCTCCTACATCCAGGCAGGCTCCTTGGGATGATCCAGCGAGTGACAGGGAGGGGGGGAGAGAAGGGAGCAACAGGGGTGAGGCCGTAGGGGAAGAGGCGGGGCAGGGGGCGGGGCCTCGGGGGTCCACTTACCAGCAATTAGAAAAGTGGCAACCCTAACCCTCCTAATTCCCAAGCGGGGCAAAAGCCTGTTTGTGGCCATGGCTGGTTTCCTTACTAAACGCCTTGTGATTGAGGACAGAGATTCCCCGGGCCACTCTGCTCTGACGTAACAACCTGGTGATGTGCCAGGGCAGTTGTTTCTGTGAGGAAATAGGATTGAGGAGGTAGGTAGGAGGACTAAGGGCCCTGCCCCCAGGAGGGACGAGGGGCTGCCAGGAACCCCACATGCCCACAGAAAAGCCCTTGCCGTCCAAGTGCAGATAGTCCCCAGTGCAAGCCCCAGCTATTGGGCCTGCTCTGTCCCTGGGGCGCAGGGTGGGCGTCCCCCAAGGCGGGAATCGCTGGGTGGACTCTGGCCTGTGGGATCTGGCCTTAACACCAGTGGGTCGATGTGCAAGAGCCAGGGGTCATCCCCAGGAATGCAGAACGCCTGCCACTTCCACAGTTTGCCTGCAGCCCAGGGCACGGCTAATTCCTGCTCCGCCCTGCGCGGCCCCTGCGTCCCAGGCTCATTAGGGATGTTTTCGGCCCGTGCTGCGGATGTTCTGCGGGGAGGAGTGGGTTCGGGGAAGACATTAATGCAGTAACGAGGGAGGCGGCCCCAGGCCTGCACTGAAAGCTTTTTAATCTGCGGGAGAAACGTCCACTCGATGCACTTCCCCGGCATCGGTAACGAGCTAAATGAGCCTCCACCTGCTCTCCAGTCGCTTCCAGGAAAAGCAGCCCCAGAGAGCGGGGACAGCGCCGGCTTTGTCAACACAGCCTGTTTTTCTGAAAGCCAGTGGGAAGGGGAGGGGAGGCCCATGGTGACCCCATGCAGCAACGCTTCCCCATGGTCTCTGCTCCCAGCTGTGTCCCCAGGGCTCCTCACAGGGCCCTGCTGTGCCAGCACTGCCCTCTGCCCTGCTGCCCCCTGCCTGCAGCAGCTCCAGGGAGCAGAGCGCTGGGCGGGAGCTACGCCCGCTCCAGGCACAGCTGGGAGGTCCCCTGACTCATGCCAGCACTGCAACATGGAGCTGAGTGCCAGGGCTGGTTGGCACCATCACATACGCCCCCTGCCCCCAGTAGCCTCATGGCCCCGTCACCACCGGCCTCCCCTGGGGAGTTCTTCTCTCAGACGCCGGCTCCAGGCTGCGCTGACTCTCTCATGCCCTCGCTCCTGGAGCTGGGGACCTTAACATTGTTCAGCATCGCCCTCTTAGCCGCTCTCCCCCCTTCTCCACATTGCCCTGGCCCATCTCCTGCAGTGCCCCTTCCCCAACGCTGCAGAAGTACTACAGGAATCAGCAGCGCATCGTCGCTGTTCGCCGACCCGACACCCCAGCACCGCACATCACACCCTTCCTCGATTCAGAGAATTGAAGACCAGCACGGACCGTTAGATCATCTACTCTGACCTGCTGTCAGCAGAGGCCAGAGAATTTCACCCAGCTACCCAGGTATTGAGCCTAATAACTTGTGTTCAATTAAAGTGTCTTCCGGAGGGCATCCCTTCTTGATCTGAAGACATCAAAAGATGGAGAATCCACCACTTCCCTTGGTGGTTTGATTTCTTTCAAGGGTTAATCACCCCTCACTGTTAAAAATCTTTGTCTTATTTTTAACTGGACTTTGTCTGGCCTTCTCTTCCGGCCATAGGTTCTTCTTATGCCTTTCTCTGCTAGATTAAAGAACCCTTCAGTACCCACTGTTTTCTCCCTGGGAAGGTGTTTATACACTTTAACCAGTCACCTCTCAATCATCTATGTAATAAACTAAACAGACTGAGCACTTTAATAGAGATGGTTGGAAAGTTGAGTTGGAAAATGCCGATGTATCAAGCCTGAAATATTTCGCCTGAAATACCTTGGTTTGAACTTTCAGAGAATCCAAGGCACATGCTGGTGCTGTTGAACAAATTTCATTTTCTAAACACCATGTGGTGATGTTTCCAAAATTAACTTGGGGGGAGAGGGTCTGGTTTTGGTGAGAATCCAGAAAAATTCCAGTTTTGGTTCAATCAAAACCATTCCCCCCTCCCCGATTTTTCAGTTTAGCCCCTGGAAAAAAATCAATCTTTGCTGTACATTTTAAGCCTCTTACTCTGAGGCATTTTCTCCAGCCCGCAAATGATTTTTGTGTTTGTTTTCGGCACTGTCTCCCATTTTCAACATCCTTTGTAAAACATAACCCCCCAAACGGTACACAGTATGCCAGCATGGGTCTTACCAATGCCGTATACAGAGGTCAAATTACCTCCCTCTAGTCCTACTGACTGCTCCCTGTCTATACATCCAAGGACCCATCAACAGGTGGATCCAACCATCATAGGTCCATCAATGGCTATTAGCCAGGATGGGCAGGGATGGTGTCCCTAGCCTCTGTTTGCCAGAAGCTGGGAATGGGCAACGGGATGGATCACTTGATGATTACCTGTTCTGTTCATTCCCTCCGGGACACCTGTCATTGGCCACTATCAGAAGACAGGATACTGGGCTAGATGGACCTTTGGTCTGACCCAGTATGGCTGGTCTTATGTCTACATGAGACCTTTTTGCCACAGACTCATACAAGGAGCTCGTGCTGAGTTTCTTGACCACTAGGACCCCTAAAACTTTTTCAGAGTCACTGCTTTCCAGGATACAGTCCCCCATTCTTTAACAAACTCGGAGTCCTGGTAGGTAAGGTCCCATGGGAAGAAAATCTAAGGGAAAACGGAGTTCAGGAGAGTGGGCAGTTTCCATGGGAGAGCTCCACACAAAGGGTATGATTGGAGATGCTATGGACAGGCGTGAGAAGGCCACAGCAGGAAGACGCCCAGGGAAGCGGCAGCAAGGAGCAGGCCTTGGAGGCTGGTTCTATGGTCACTGGGCTGGAACCCGGTGTAGTGGGAGGGCCTGGGTTCCCCTACCCCCCACTGGCGAGGTGGCATGAGTCCAGAGAAGGGGGCAAGGACGACAGAGAGCCCTGAGAGAAGGTTGTGAAGACAGCAGGTCCTGGAGCGGGGGAGCTGAAAGCTTATTATAAGGGCATTGGACTATTTATTTGTGATTATTGGACTTTGTTACCGTGGAAGCAGTGGACTTGAATTGTGACCTAGCCAGAGGGCCAAGTCACAGGAAGAGGCAAACTGCTGGAAGACCAGAGTGACCCTCGGGTGCACCAGGTGGAGAGAGCCACTATGGTATGCCCAGCTACAAGGAGGCACTCAAATGGTAACACACGCTTTGCAAACCAGTGTGGCCTTCTTTCTTGATGGAGGGGTTGTGGCTTTCTGGGCATCTAGTCAAACCATTCGCCATTATCATTCAGAGTTTTCTGTTTAGATTCTTCCTCTCAGCTGATTTGGCTCATAATTGTTTTCAGCTTTGGGAAATTGGGCCTTGTAAAAGCGCCAAGTGTCTTTTTACTGCTGGTTGGAACTTTAATTCAGTTTGCACATCATAGATGTGATGAAGAATTTAACCAGAAAACTGTGAATGGTAACTGGGAGTGGTTTAAGAACATTTGACTAGATGCCCCAAAAAGCCACAATCCCACAAATGAGGAAGAAGGCTGAGCTGGTTAAAAAAACAATCTGGTTGAGAGGGGAACTGAAGGCAGCTCTAAAAAATAAAACATAAGAAATGGAAGAAAGGGAAAGTTGACAGCAATGAATATAAATCAGAAGTTAGGAATTGTAGAAAATTGATAAGGGATGCAAAAGGACACAAGGAGAAATCTATGGCCAGCAGAGTTAAGGACAATAAGGAGGGTTTTTTTAAGTAGATTAGGAACAAAAAGAATCCTGACAATGGTATTGGTCCATTACTATATGGAAGTGGTAGAATTATCAATAATAATACAGAAAAAGGCAGAAGTGTTCAATATAAATAAATTAATGGAGATATCCTAGCTCCTAGAACTGGATGAGACCTTGAAAGGTCATTGAGTCTAGCCCCCTGCCTTCATTAGCAGAGCCAAGTACTGATTTTACCCTGGATCCCTAAGTGGCCCCCTCAAGGATTGAACTCACAACCTTGGGTTTAGGAGGCCAATGCTCAAACCACTGAGCTCTCCCTCCCGCAAATAAAATAAATATTTCTGTTCTATATTTGGGGTGGGGAAACAGATGATGTGGTTCACCAAACAGGATGATAACATTTGTCCATTTCACTAGTATCTCTGGAAGATGTTAAACAGAAACTACTAACGTTAGACATTTTTAAGTCAGCAGATCCAGATAATTTGTAACCAAGAGTTTTAAAAGAGCTGGCTTATGAGTTTGGTGGACATTAATGTTGATTGTCAGTAAGTCTTGGAGCACTGGGGAAGCTCTGGAAGAAAGTTAATATTGTGCCTATTTTTAAAAAGGGTAAACAGGATAACCACGGTAATTGTCAGGCTGACTGGCCTATATCAATCCCAAGGAAGATAATGGAGTGGCTGATATGGGACTTGATTAATAAAGAACTAAAGGAGGGTAATGTAGTTAGAGCAAGTTGACATGGATTTATGGAAAATAGGTCCTGTCAGACTAGCTTGATATCTTTCTGATGGGATTAGAAGTTAGGTTGTAAAGATCACAGTGTTGATGTAATATACTTAGACTTCGGTAAGGCATTTGACTTGGTAGTGCATGCCATTTTGATTAAAAAACTAGAATAATATAAAATGTACATGGCACAGAGTAGCCAGATTAAAAACTGGGGAATTGTGATTGAGCAGGTCTCTTTCTAGGGGGCTCCTGCAGCAATCTGTCCATGGCCCTACACTATGTAACATTTTTACAATGACCTGGCAGAAAACAACATCACTGATAAAGTTTGCAGACGACACAACAATTGGGGAAATGGTAAATAATGCAGAGGACAGGTCACTGATTCAGCCTGATCTAGATCACTTGTTAAAGTGGGTGCGAGCAGATAGTATAAATGCCTTTTAGTACAGTTAAATGTAAACGTGTACATCTGGGAACAATGAATGTCATCCATACTTACAGGATGGGAGACTCTACCTTGAGAAGCAGTGACTCTGACAAGGATTTGGGGGTCGTGGTGGATGATCAGCTGAACATGAGCGCCCAGTGTGACACTGCAGCCAAAAGAACTAACGCGACCCTGGGATTGTTATGGACTGGGATGTAGGCAGTCTGGCCTAGGAGTCAGAGCGGGAGGCAGGCAGCCAGGTTGATGAACAAAGCCAAGGGTCCGCACCAGAGTCAGCTGCCAGTTACCAGAGCCAGAGTCAGAAGCTGGAGGCCGAGGTAGGAGACAGGACTGGTAACTGAGATTGCAGGCGAGGTGTAAGGGCTGGAGGAGACGCAAGGATCGAGCATGGAGCAGGAGCACACGGGGAACAGGAGCGAAGGCAGGAATCAGGAACAGGGCTGGGGGCAGGCACAAGCAGGGGCCAATGCAGCCACAACAGGAAACCACTTTGTTGCTCAAACGAACTTCCTCGGCCTCCTGGCTTGCATAGCGCGGTTAGACAAATCAGTGGAGCAAGGCGATCCTCCAATCAGAGCTCCCGTGGGAAATGCCTTGGCTGGGACTATAGTCCTTGTAGCTTCTCAGCCCACCAGGTTTCAGCAGAGATTGGGTGCAAGCCAGGATGTGGCAGCTATCGGGAGATACCCAGGGCTGGGGTCAAGACTCAGGATGTTACAGGGATGCATCAACAGAGGAATCCTGAGTAGGAGCAGAGAGGTTATTTTACTTCTGTATTTGGCCCTGGTGCGACCGCTGCTGGAGTCCTGTGTCCAGTTCTGGGGCCTACAATTCAAGAAGGATGTTGATAAATTGAAGGGGGTTCAGAGAAGAGCCACAAGAATGATTAAAGGATTAGAAACCTGCCTCATAGTGATAGACTCAAATTGCTCAGTCTATTTATCTTAACAAGGGGAAAGTTAAGGGGTGATTTGATCACAGTCTGTAAGTTCCTTCATGGGAAACAAACACTTAATAATGGGTGTGATGTTACACCCCACATTCTTCATGGAAATATGGTTATGATATGAAGGGGGAAGGGGTAGCTCAGTGGTTTGAGCATTGGCCTGTTAAACCCAGGGTTGTGAGTTCAATCCTTGAGGGGGCCACTTAGGGATCTGGGGCAAAATCAGTACTTGGTCCTGCTAGTGAAGGCAGGGGGCTGGACTCAAGGACCTTTCAAGGTCCCTTCCAGTTCTAGGAGATAGGATATCTCCATTTACTTATTTTATTTCTGGCCTAGCTAAGATATATTTTTTGCAAGATGGGTCTTGTAAGGTGTCATTGGAAAGGTTATAATTTACTGAATGTGATTATCCAATTTGTATGCCTGTATCATTTCTGTATCTAAATATAGGAATATTGACTATGTAACAATTACAACTGGGTGTGTATTTGGGAGACACCCATGAGACAACCGGCCCTCAGCCTTGATGAGCCATTAGGAAGAAACAACAAGACTGTGAAGATACTAATCTCTCTCCTTCCTGAGAGGTGCCCTGGGACCTAGCTGTGACACTACAAGGTCAGGTGATAAAATCACCTGCTACAAAATACCACCTTGGACACTTTTCCTCTGTAAGAGGATGGGGATCAAACAAAGGTTTCCCGCCTTAGGTAAATCCTTTTTTAGGCTGGGGGAGGGGGTTGATCTGGACTCTCCTCCATTGCCTACTCAAGAAGAAGGATGGCTCAAAGTACCCGAAGAGACAAAGGAACTAACCTGAGGGGAAAGGCAGGGGTGAGTCCAGACTGAGATGGGGTCCACTCTGTAAGAAGAAATAACTGGAACTCTAAGCTACAGAAACTCTGCAGCTTGCCTAAAATAACATTTAGGGGGAGAAATTATTTCTTGAAACCAGTCTCTTTAAGATCTTAAGTTTGTATGCATGTTTTGTTTTATTTGCTCAGTAATCTGCTTTGTTCTGTTTGCTGTCCCTTACAATCACTTAAAACCTGCCTTTTATAGTTAATAAACTTGTTTTGTTTATTATTAAACCCAGTTTGTGCAATTTCTAACTGGGAGGGGGCAAGAAGCTGTGCATATCTCTCTTCACGTTGAGGGAGTGGGCGAATTTTTATGAGCTTGCGCTGTGCAGATCTTTCTATAAGCGCAAGACAGGATTATTTGGGGTTTATTCCCCAAAGGGGGTGTGCATGTGAGTGCTGGGGGAGCCTCTCACACAAAGCTGACTTCAGTCTGTGTCCCCAGCTGGGTGTGGCCCTATCTGTGTATGTGCTGCAAGAGGCCAGAGAGCCTAATTCAGCATAACCGGGAGAAGGAATCCAGGCTGGTGGATCAGGAGGGGCTCAGTGAAACCCCATCATTTGGCATTTCAAAAGGGGGGTCCAACCCATCACAGTAGATTGGAAATCCATTGGGGTTCCCTGCGTAGGTTCGGATCCTGCTGACTACGCCACTGTGACGGGTTTGACCCCCCCTTTTGGGATGCCACCTAATGTACTGGGGTTTCACTGAGCCCCTCCTGCTCCATATTCAGATCATAACCATATTTCTATGAAAAATATGGAGTGTAACGTCACAATGGACTCTTCAGTCTAGCAGAGAAAGGTCTAACACAATCTCATGGCTGGAAATTGAAATTAAACAAATTCATACTGGAAATAAGGTGTAAATTGTTAATGGTGAGAGTAATTAACCACTGGAACAATTTAGTAAGGGGTGTGGTGGATTCTCCATCACCGACAATTTTTAAATCAAGACGGATGTTCTTTGAAAAGCTCTGCTCTAGGAATTCTGCTGGGGAAGTTCTATGTCCTGTGGTATTCGGGAAATCAGACTAGATGATCACAGTGGTGCCTTCTGGCCTTAGAATCTATGAATCTCTTGTATCTAAGGCCCCGTCTACACTAGCAAGTTTCTGCGCGGTAAAGCAGCTCTGAGCGCTGTAACTCCCGAGGTGTACACGCTGCCAAGCCGCTTAGTGCGCAGAAACTGCACAGATGCAGCGCTCTTAAAAAAACACCCCGATGAGAGCTGTAGAGCTTTCTGTGCTGGGGCTACAGCGCTGCGGTGCCAGTGTAGACACCGTGGTGATTATAGCGCTGCGATTGGCCTCCGGGAGGTGTCCCACAATGCCTGTTCTTGCCTCTCTGGCCATCGGTTTGAACTCTACTGTCCTGCCCTCAGGTGACCAACCGTCAGCCTCACCTCATACATTCCTTTGCAAATTTGAAAGTCCCCTTCCTGTTTGCTCAGTGATGAGTGCAGTGGTCTCAGCGCATCTTTCCAGGTGACCATGCCTGTTCCACGCACCAGGCGATCCCCCTCTTGGAGCAATGCCGAGCTGTTGGACCTCATCGACATTTGGGGAGAGGAGGCTGTGCAATCCCAGCTGCGTTCCAGCCATAGGAATTATGATACCTATGGACAGATTTCACGATGCATGATGGAAAGGGACCATGACCAGGACACACTGCAGTGCAGGGTCAAAGTGAAGGAGCTGCGGAGCGCTTACCACAAGGCGCGGGAGGCAAACTGCCGCTCTGGTGCTGTGCCCACAAGCTGCCGGTTCTACAAAGAGCTGGACGCGATACTCGGTGGCGACCCCACCTCACTGCAAAGGCCACTGTGGATACTTCATTGGCTTGCATGCCAGTGGAGAGTGGACCGAGCCAGGAGGAGGCAATCTTGGACGAAGAGGGGGAGGGGACCCAGAGGCAGAGGATGACTCGGAGGCCAGAGATGCACGCAACCAGGAGCTCTTCTCTACCCCACAGGAGCCTAGCCAGTCACAGCTGTCGGATCATGGTGAAGCGCAAACAGGAGAGGAGGCCCCTGGTAAGTGGGTCTGATTCTCGGAATTGCTGAAGCGAGTTGTTGGGGGCAGGAGGGTTGCAGAAAGCAGGCTTGTCTCCCACATCATGCCTAGTCTGAGTGACGGAACAGGCTGTTGATTGACTCCCTCACTTCCCGGTCGTCTCCCTCAGAGATCGCCAGGAAACTCTCCTGGAGAAACTGGGTAATCCGCTCCCGCAGGTTCCTCCACAGAGCTGCTTTGCTTCTTACCCCATTAATGGTAACTTTCCCACGCCACTTTGCCGTGAAGGGTGGGGGGAGGGGAGACACCATTGCTGCTCACAGGCGAGCCGCATAAGGGCCAGGGCAGAAGCCGCAGGCTTGGAGAAGACCCTCCCTTGATTCCCTGCTCACCCTCAGCAGCGAGATATCTTCCATAATGAACACAGCCTGTGGAAAGTGTGGGGACAGGAATGATTATCCTGCCCACCCTACAGTGCTGGCTCTCCCCAAGTGCCCAAGAGCCACGTGCCCAGTGTACAACAGGGTCCGGGAACAGAATTTCCCCTGCCCCTGCAGCTACTCACCATTTTGGGGGTCTTGTGGCTCATGTGTGCTTGCCTGGGGTCAGCCAGTTAGTGACAGGTGTGTGAGTGCTGGCTGTGTTTTAAAGCACTGAAACAGTGTTGTCTGGGTTGCAAACAATACTGCTTCTGTAAAATGTTGCATTGAAATGTCACAGAGATGACCTTGGGAGCCCAGCCTCCCTCTTCGTTTTCGGCAGCTGAACGGTTGTGAAGAATTAGGAAGCCTCCAAGAAGAACTAAGGAGGACTTTCTGCGTGAGGTTATGATGCACTCCGCCAGCAAGAAACAGGAATTGAAAGAGTGGCGGGACAGCGAGAAGAGGGACCGAAAGGAGAACGCGGCACACCAGAAAGAAGCCACAGAGCGGCACTTAACAGTTATGGAGCGCCAAGCGGACATGCTCCAGGTGATACTAGCTCTCCAATCCGAGCAGCTCCGTGCCTGCCCTCCCCTGCAGCCGCTGTTACAAAACTCTTTCCCATGCACCCCCCAGACACCACCAACCCACTCTTATCAACCTCCTGGCTCCAGTCTGTACCCGCTGCATTCCACTCCTCCACCCTCACAGTCCAGCACTGCGGACTCCCACTACTCACTGCACTCAACACCCGTCCCTCTGCAGTTTGGCCCTGCTGAATTAAAGCACCCGCTGCATTGTACTCCAAAGGAGAAGGTTGGGTATGATCCCTGGACATACACAAATCTGTAGCCGTCCCAGGACCCCTCCTCCTCTTGAGACCTTCCCATCTGCCATCCCCCTCCCTGCTGATGATTTTCTTCATTTGATTCTCTCCTCTGGTTGTTGTCTTTCAATAAAAAAATTGTGTTTGTGTGAAAGTAATCTTTATTCTATTAAGTGAAAGCAAAAAGAGCACTGCAAAGCAACATACAATTATGTTAAGGCCCCTTCTTGCATCATGTGCATCAATCACCTCCTAGCATTACAAGCACTGCAATCCCGAGCATAGCAACAAATATTAGTGACTTTCAGCTTCAAATTGCTGCCACAAGGCATCCCTGATCCTTATGACCCCGCGCTGCACCCCTCGAATAGCCCTGGTCTCTGGCTGTTCAAACTCAGCTTCCAGGTGCTGAGCCTCTACGATCTAGCCCTGAGTGAAGCTTTCACCCTTCCCTTCACAAATATTATGAAGCATACAGCACACAGCTATAAGCATAGGAATATTGTCATCGGCCATGTCCAGCTTCCCATAGAGGCAGCGCCAGCAGGCTTTTAAACGGCCGAATGCACACTCCACAGTCATTCTGCACTTGCTCAGCCTGTTGTTGAACCGCTCCTTGCTGCTGTCAAGTTGCCCTGTGTATGGCTTCATGAGCCATGGCATTAAGGGGTAGGCAGGGTCTCCCAGGATCACAATGGGCATTTCGACTTCCCCTATGGTGATCTTCTGATCAGGGAAGAAAGCCCCGGCTTGCAGCTTCCTGAACAGGCCAGTGTTCCGAAAGATGCGTGCGTCATGCACCTTTCCAGACCAGCCTGCGTTAATGTCTGTGAAACACTCATGGTGATGCACAAGCGCCTGAAGAACCACTGAGAAATACTCTTGTGATTAATGTACTCGGAGGCTAGGTGGCCTGGTGCCAGAATTGTAATGTGTGTGTCATCTATTGCCCCTCCGCAGTTAGGGAAGCCCATTTGTGCAAAGTCATCCACAACATCACGCATGTTGCCCAGAGTCCCGGTCTTTCGGAGCAGGATGCGATTAATGGCCCTGCACACTTCCATCAACACAAGTCCAACGGTCGACTTTCCCACTCAGAACTGGTTAGTGACCGATCGGTAGCAGTCTGGAGTAGCCAGCTTTCACAGTGCAATCGTCACATGCTTCTCCAGCAACAGGGCAGATCTCATTCTCGTGTCTTCACGCCGCAGGGCTGGGGTGAGCTCATCACACAATCCCATGAACGTGGCTTTCCTCATCCGAAAGTTCTGCAGCCACTGCTCATCATCCCAGACGTGCATGACGATGTGATCCAACCACTCAGTGCTTGTTTCCTGAGCCCAAAAGCAGCATTCCACTGTGGTCAGCACCTCCATGAGTGCTACAAGCAATCTTGTGTCATAGCTATTACATGTGGCGAGATCAATGTCGCACTCCTCTTGCCTTTGTAGTGTAACCCTCTGCCCATCTAAGTTGGCAGCAACAAGGGCCGGGTTCTGTATCTAGGGGTTCCGTTTCAATAGCGCAATGCAAAACCGGCTTGAGCCCCCACCCAGCGACCTGGGACAATTACATACCACCCCCTGGGTGCCTCTAAGAGGCAATACTTCCCCTCTCACAAGCACGGAGTCTGAGTGTAGCAGAAAATGTTTAATAACATGAGGTAAACAACATCAGCATTAAATTGGAAAAACACCACAAACAGGATTCATAACACAAACCATGAGCAAAAAAACCCACCCCAGCAAACTGGGCTGTGTCCTTTCCCTTTGGTTCTTGAATCCAGCAACCCAAAAATCACCCAGAGTCCCCAAAGTCCAACACCCCAAAGTCTCTTGGGTCCAGCAACCACCCAAAGTCCCAAAAGTCCAACAACCCCCAAAGTCTCTGTCCCTGGTCAGTGCAGCCCCAGAATAAAAAGGGGGCATGCAGGGTGTTAAGGGACATCTTACGTGATCTGAGGCTGGCCGTCTCTCCATGGGGTTCCACCGCAGCCTTCACCAAAAGCCAGTCCACTTCCTACCGTCCCACGAACCGCTCCGCTCTACAAGCTGCTCCACTCCGCAACCTGTGAGCTGCTCCAGCCGCCCCCGCAAACAGCTCCACTCACCATTCCTTGGGCCGCTCCAACTGTCCCCACAAGGCTCCGCGCCGCTCGCTGCTCCTCCAGTCATCCCCACAAATTGCAATATAGCTTCAGGCTCCCCCACTAGTTAACACAGCACTTAATAACTTTAACTCTTTTGTGATTTCAGCTCTTAGTGAGTTCAGCTCAGAGTAGGGGAGCCCCAGTGCTGGTGCACCCTTGGCCCAAAGTGAATTCAGCTTAGCAGCTTGTAACTAGACTCATAATGGAATCAAGGTTAGCTCTGACATTCAACACTGGAGAGAGGAGGTGTTGCAATTGGTGTTTCAAGCCCTCAGATGGCACCCATACCATCAGGTACAAATACCTGTCCCCATCCTCTCTCAATTCACTAGGTTTTGTAACCCATGCCCCTTGTCAAGCAAGTGCTACTTAGGTAATGGTGAAGGACTCACTCAGTCCTTTTGTCATACAACAGTTTCACTGGCCTTGATTCACAGAATCAGGGTAACAAAACTTTATTCTTCCTGCCCCAATAACAGAGAAACTGGGGATGCCACACCAGCCAAAGTAACCACTTTGAGTTGCTGTTGTTTCATGCCAGGCGAGTGGGTGTGCCTATGCAAACAAGATCAGCCCCTGGAGTTCTTTTCCACGCTCGCCATAATTCACCACCAGATGTCAGGGTAGAGCTCATCCTGGCTCTGCTTACATCAGTTTAAGGAATAACTCCACTGCCACTCGTGACATGTTGATCAGTGCGAGCAGCATACTGGTGAACAGCAAGGGCAAGCAGCTTTGGGCTCTGAACACCCTGCCCGGCTGCACCTCCTGGGAGTGCTCGCAATGGAGCCACCCAGGGTGGACAGAGCAAGAGAGCAGTCCTACAGTGTTTGCTCCTGTAGAGAGGCTGCAGGAGCTCCACACGGTTGGTGTCACTAGGCAGAACCCTAGGTAACTCGGGAGGGTGGAAGACCACGAGTGTCGATGAAGCCTTCCTGCACTAGGCCTAAATGAACCAAAGCTCCTCCATGTTTGAACTTTAATCGACCTAACAAGCCAGCAACAGAGAGTGGAATGTGTAACAGGCAGTTATCAGTTGCAGCACCGCTCAAACCAGTATAAAGCAGTAGTAATAAGGCCTGCATGCTTCTGGCTGAGAGGCAAGATAACAGATCAAAGGGAAAAGGACAAGATAACGGTTCAAAGAAGAGTTACTAACGAGCTAGACTTATAGCCGCCAAGATGACTTAACTGCTTAAATGTAATTGCTACTACTTAATGTAACTACTATAGGAGGGAGGGAGGGAGGGGGAAATGGGGAAGGGGGGAAGGGAAGAGCTTAGTTACAGTAAAGTATAAAAAGAGAAAACTTGCTTATGTTGGTGTCCTTGATCTGAGACGTGCCAAGTCTCCTTGCACCGCTTTGAGATCTCAAATAAACTTTGATTGCTTCTCCACTCTGGTGTGCTCATTGGCGCGACGCACACTGGGCAACGAACCCCGCTGCTGCTTTCCTTGGGTACTCTGTGCCGGCAACAGTCTTGGGGTCCCTGGGTGGGCTCGAGGCTGAAATTTAGCCTTGCCCGGACCCCTCTCGGAGGTCGACGGATTGCAGCGATGACCAATGCCCAGCACGCACTGGTGACTTCATCGGGGGCCTTGGCAAAGATGCTGTTTGGTCGACCCCGGAGGGCACAACGGTGCAATGCGCTCGAGTAGTGGAGAAGCGGCTGCGGGCGACGGTGAGGAACCGGTCCCATGGATAAGGTAGGAACAGTCCAGTAGTCTGGACTTTTGCCTGTTAGGACCTGGGGACGCCCAGAGTCTCCCTAGAGTATGGGGCAGGGACAGAGTACTACAGTCAGGGCACGGTGTACACCCTTAGAATGCATTCTGGTGAACTGGAAAGTGTTTGAATCGGATCCATTGACTAAAAGTAAACTGAAAAGGTTTTGTACAATAGACTGGCCTCAGTACCAACTAGAGGACCAGGAAAGGTGACCACGGAGGGATCACTTAATTATAATACGATCCTTCAATTACTTTTGTTTTGTCAGCGAACGGGTAAATGGAACGAACATATGTATGCACAGTTGTTTATGTTGTTAAGAGATAGGTCAGATCTTTTGCAGAGGTGTGTGCCCTTATTGGGAGTGAATGTTGTACTTATGTTCCGGAAAACTCACAGGACATTAACAAGCATGTCCTGTCGGCCGAACAGGCTTTCGAGCAGTGGAAGGCCCAGGAAAGGGAACCCACGGTTTTTGATTCCCTTTGGAATTGGTTGCCCAACCTGGGAGGACTGGGGGGTGGCCTTGTGCATCTCCTCCTCACAGGTGTGGTACTGTGCCTGGTCACCCTCCTCCTGATTGCTTGTTGCTCCTCCGTAAGCTTTGTGCCCCCCGTTCCCCAAAAATCCCGACATACCCTCTCATTGATAACCCCAGCTCCATGGCACTCAATCGTATCTCATCCACAGAATATGAGAAAACTCAGCCAAAGGCTTGTTGAGTATTCTCAAAGGAGGGAGTTGTTGGTGTCACTAGGCAACTCGGGAGGGTGGAAGACCACGAGTGTCGATGAAGCCTTCCTGCACTAGGCCTAAATGAACCAAAGCTCCTCCATGTTTGAACTTTAATCGACCTAACAAGCCAGCAACAGAGAATGGAATGTGTAACAGGCAGTTATCAGTTGCAGCACCGCTCAAACCGGTATAAAGCAGTAGTAATAAGGCCTGCATGCTTCTGGCTGAGAGGCAAGATAACAGATCCAAGGGAAAAGGACAAGATAACGGTTCAAAGAAGAGTTACTAACGAGCTAGACTTATAGCCGCCAAGATGACTTAACTGCTTAAATGTAATTGCTACTGCTTAATGTAACTACTATAGGAGAGAGGGAGGGGGAAGAAGGAAGGGTGGGAAGGGAAGAGCTTAGTTACAGTAAAGTATAAAAAGAGAAAACTTGCTTATGTTGGTGTGCTTGATCTGAGACGTGCCAAGACTCCTTGCACCGCTTTGAGATCTCAAATAAACTTTGTTTGCTTCTCCACCCTGGTATGCTCATTGGCGCGACGCACACCGGGCAGCGAACCCGCTGTTGCTTTCCTTGGGCACTCTGTGCCGGCAACAACACCACCGGGACCAGAACCTGGTGCTGAGCCACCGAAGGGCCCTGTGGAGACAGGGAGCAGCAGCCTGCGACTGATGGAGAAGAGCCTCCGGATCACGGTCAGGGAGAACGCCTCATTTGGTGAGTCCTTTGGAGGGGCAGAGGCCACAGTAGGAAGTGACTCTGGGAGCAGGCTGCACCAGGCTGCATACCCAACCTGCCAGGCACGGGGCTCTGGGTGGGAACCTGGACGATCAGGGATGGCCCAGGTTCCCCTACCGTCAGCCCCACAGACTCTCGCTGCTGGGCAATGTGGCCACGGGCTCGGACACAAACCCCCTGATAGGATGCAACTCTTTCTGAGTTAGGAAATTGTCATTGAGAAACTGCAAGGATGTTTTAATACTGGCAGCATGAGACTTCCAGTGTGTGTTACTCCAATTGAAGTCTCCCATGATCACACAGCTTTTGTTCCTGCACATTAGAGGAAGCTGTGCAAGGAGCCAGTCACCCTATTCTCTAGGGTGATTTGGGGGTCTGTAGCAGTGTGGTGGGGCAGATACCCCACACAGGCAGAAGAAGGGTGAAAGCAGCCTTGGGGAGGCTGCGCAGAACCCAGCCAATTAGAAGAGGGCTTATTGAGCCAGCCAATAGGGAGAAGGCTTAGTGGAGTAGCCAATCAGGGTTAGGCTGGCCCATATAAGACGGGCTGCTGAGCAGAACAGAGGCAGTCTCTCCCTGGAGGGCAAGGGAGGAGGACTGGCTGCCCTGTGGGGAGGGGGAGAAGAGACGGACGGACGGACGGACGGACGGACGGACAGACAGACAGACATACGTACTGGGCAAGGTCAGGGTCAGGGGAGCAAGAGGGAGCTCCAGACTGATGGCTGCCAGACTGATGCCCTGATACAAGGGCAGAGAAGGTGCTGGGGCTGTGGGGAAGTGGCTCAGGGAAACAGACAGTGGAGTAGGAGGAGGGGCAGTACGTGGCTACCAGCTATAGTGTCCCTGGGCCGGGGTCTGGAGTAGCGGGTGGGCCCAGGCCTCCCCCCCCTTTACTTCACCCCCTCCCCACTTGCCACCAAGGGGAGTGGCCAGTGCATGGACTGCAGTTTGCCACCCAGGCAAGTGGCTAACCCAGAGTTTGCCGGATGGACTGAGTGGCTGGACTGAGGACTGT
Source organism: Malaclemys terrapin pileata (assembly GCF_027887155.1). Classification (NCBI taxonomy): domain Eukaryota; kingdom Metazoa; phylum Chordata; order Testudines; family Emydidae; genus Malaclemys; species Malaclemys terrapin. Next base: position 38,989,785 of record NC_071518.1, read on the forward strand.
CGGATCCCCCGGAATGGGGGGAGAGAACTGAGTGGGGCATAGGGAGAGGATGGTGTCCAGAAGAGGATGCCACAGTCTGGGGAGCGATGTGGGTCCTAGAGGTGGAGGTGAGAGTGACCATGAGTGAGACACCACTAAATGAGGGTGCTCCGGCGAAACAAGAGCTAATTCCCAGGACGGCCAGCAGGAGATGCTGCAAAGGTGAGTCCCACCATGTTATTAGCAGACACCAACTAACACCCCATCTTGTGCTTTATCTGTTAGGACTTTGATCGATACAGATTCAAGATCATTTTCTTCTGAGTTGTCCGTGACTTAGAAACAGGTAATGCCATTTTTGACAGAGTGCCACTGCCCTTCCCCTTTGCCCCCTTGATCCTTCCACTGATTGTCACATTCCAATCAAGTGAATCACCCTCCGCGCCTCCCCCCCCAGGTTACAGCAGTACCAACTAGATCAAAGTTATGCTAATAAATGAGCAATTCCAATTCCTCTGGTTTGTTACCCAGGCTCCTACCTAGCACTGGTGTGTAGGCGATTAAAGAATTTCCTCTCCGTGGCCTTTGGTTCCATAATTAATTTTATTCTCAACAACATCCTGATTTTGTTAAATGCGTGTTCGTATCTTTCCCCTTTTTACCCTGTGTGGCGGGGTGTTGCTCGCCGCAGGATGACGCCTCCTCCTGGCTGTTCCAGGGATTAGCTCTCCCAGGCCGTCGCCCCTTCCAGCGGTTACACTCCGCCATTCCCTCATCCTGCGGCCCCCCTCTCGTCCAGGACCCTCCGGGCAGGTCACTGTGTGGTTTCCCCTCCAGGGGCATGTATCAAAGTCCCTGCTCCCCAGCGGGCTCCCTTTCGGTGCCCTGTGGTGCCACTCACACAGAAACCTGGGCCTGTCGTCTCCTCTGGGTTCTGGCTCAGGGACCCTCTGCACTTGCTGCATCTTCCTTACCTCTTGGCCCTCCCCCCTCCTCGGGATCTGCCAGCCTTTCAGCTCCCCCCTGCCAGGGAATAACCATGGGCTACTTATCTCTATAGCCCCCTGTCACGGAGTATTGGGGAACTCAGGGCCCTGCACCCCCGGCTTCCTGCGATTCACCATGACTCTCAGCCAGCCAGTAAAGCAGAAGGTTTATTTGGATGACAGGAATACAGTCCAAGACAGGTCTTGCAGGCACAGACAACAGGGACCCCCTCAGTTAGGTCCATCTTGGGGTCCCCAGGCATCCCAGCCCAGCCCCCCTTGGGAGGTCAGAGCCATCTCTGCCCCCAGCCCTCTCTCCCGCCTGCTTCCCGCACACTCCCTTCAGCGACACCTCCCACCACCTTTGTTCAGTTTCCCGGGCTAAGGAGTCGCCTCGCCTTCAACCCCTTCCTGGGTTCTCATGTTACACACTCAGGTATGCGCCCTCGGGCACCCTCGGGCAGATCCCATCCTCCAATGCAGACTATCCCAGCACACTCCCCTGTCAGCATTCACAGACCACAGTGAGAACAGGCCCAGTTCGTCACATCTCTCCCCCCTTCGAGACCGAACTGAGCAGGGTCACTTTAGCCAGTGACCCGGGGAAGTTCGAACCTACCCCCGTTCCCATGGATGCCCCCGCATCCCTCCCATTCCTTGGTGAGAATTACACCAGGTCCCTCCAGTTTCACGCCCCCCCTTAGGTCGGGGGTGCTTGATGGCACTCGCCGTTCGCATGTGGGAAGGTTTATGCGGCCTGTGCCCTTTTCCCACCCCCATACCTCTGGGGCTCCAACTGGGCTGTGGTCTTCTCCCAGCGCTCCAGTCTGGAGGTCTGTGCTTTGGGCTCTCTTGGTTTAGAGCCGCCCTTTTTACCTTGGCCACCCTCCGAAAAGGCTCCTCTATGCTGGGCAAGGGTCCTAAAGCTGTTTTCCCCTTGTCCCAGGCCTTCCTCCCCCTCTGACAGGGGTCACAGGATCCGCAGTACTGTCGGACAGTAACAAAGACCCCAGGCCAGTAAAAGCTCCGTAGCAGCCTCTGCTGGGTACGCCAGGTTCCCTGGTGCCCTGCGAGGGGAATGTCATGGGCCCGGCACAGCAGCTGGCGGCGATACTTCTGGGGTACCACCAGCTGCCTCCTGATCCCCCCTGACTCCATTTTCCCTGGGGGAGCCCATTCTCGGTACAGGAACCCCTTCTCCCACAGGAACCTTTTCCGGCCACCTCGTCCCATGGTCTGTACTGCATTGAGGTCGGCCAGGTCCCTTATCTTCCGCAAGGAGGGATCTCTCTGTAACTCGGCCTGGAACTCAGCAGCTGGGATGGGGATGGCCACCTGCTCTTTCTCGCCCGCTGGGTCCGAAGCTGCAGCCTCCCTGAGCCGCGTCCCTGGGCGTTCCCTCCCCACCAGGTTAGGGTCCTGCGCCTCAGGCAAGGCACCCCCCCCAAGGCCAGGGCGCAGTGCCCCTCGCCGGCTCTGACCGCGGGTCACAACTAAGGCGGTCTGGGGGCTGCTTGGCCAGTCCTCTAGGTCCCCCCCCATCAACACCTCAGTGGGCAAATGGTGGTGCACTCCCACGTCCTTGGGGCCCTCCTTGGCCCCCCATTTCAGGTGTACCCTCGCTACGGGAACCTTGAATGGGGTCCCGCCCACCCCGGTCAGGGTCAGGAAGGTGTTGGGCACCACCCGATCTGGGGCCACCACCTCGGGCCGGGCCAGTGTCACCTCTGCGCCCGTGTCCCAGTAACCATAAACTTTCTTCCCATCCACCTCCAGGGGAACAAGGCACTCGCTCCGCAGGGACAGCCCCGCGCCAACCCTGTAAACGGAGAACTTTGAATCCAGAGCATCTGGCCCCCCAGAGAAGCTGGCCTGGGGCTCTCCTCCCTCCTTAGCAGGTGGTACTCTGCCAGCCCCCCTTCCCTGGGAATGCTGCCTCTCGCCGGGCTGGGTCTCTACCCAGTCAACCCTCTGTGGGTTCGGCCTGCTCAGTCTGTCCCTGAGCCTGGGGCACTGGGCCCGTATGTGGCCCTTTTGGCCACAGTGGTAGCAGCCCATGTCCCATGGGTCCCCTTGAGTGGGTCGGATGGTCCTGATGCCGAATGTTCCCCTCTGATGGGGTTTTTCTGTATTTTCCCACGGGGAGGTCCCATGGTGACTCTCTCTCTGCGTTGTGGTGGGATTGCTCCTTTGGGACTCCTCCCTTTTATCTCCTGACCGGCTCTTTACGAACTCATCGGCCAGCCGGCCTGCCTGTCGCGGGTTCTCTGGCTTTCTGTCCACCAACCACAGCCTCAGGTCAGATGGGCACCGCTCATACAGTTGCTCCAGTACCAGCAGTTTGACCAGGTCCTCCTTCGTCTGGGCCCCATCAGCCCACTTGCTGGCGTATCCTTCCATGCGGGCGGCTAGTTGCAGATATGAGATCTCAGGGGTTTTATCCTGACTCCGGAACCTTTCCCGGTACATCTCAGGAGTCAGCCCAAACTCACGTAGCAGGGCCTTTTTGAATAGTCTGTAGTCCCCTTTCTCTGCCTCTTCCAGTTGGCGGTACAATGCCACGGCTTTGGGGTCCAGTAAGGGGGTAAGGACCCGGAGTCTGTCCGCGGGATCAACCCGGTGCAGCTCGCAGGCCGTCTCAAAGGCCTCCAGGAAGTCATCCATGTCCTCCCCCTCCTTGTATGGGGCCATGATGCACTTATCAAAGCTCCGTGCAGTCCTGGGTCCCCCCTCACTCACCGCAGCCGGGGGTTCGCTGCCCTTCAATCTCGCCAGTTCCAGGTCATGCTGACGCTGTCTCTCATTCTCCTGTCTCTGTCTCTCTTCATGCTGACGCTGTCTCTCATTCTCCTGTCTCTGTCTCTCTTTCTCCTCCCGTTCACGCTGATGCTGTCTCTCTTTCTCCTCCCGTTCATGCTGACGCTGTCTCTCTTCATGCTGTCTCTGTTGTTCACGATCCTCCAGCTCTCTCAGTTTTAGCTCTTTCTCCCATTCCAGCCAATTCCGCTCCACGGATGCCGAACGTCGCCGGGAGGATCCTCTGCTGGCCGGCGAGCTTCGCCGGGAGGGTCCCCTGCTGGCCGGGGGGGCCACGGCGCCTTCGGTATTTGCTGGGCTCCTCCCCACCCTTCCCCTAGGCATAGGAAGGAGGGGTCTCGGGAAGCCCTCAGCAGCCGGCTGACCACTCCCAGCTGGGACAGACACTGGTGCCTGCGCTGCATTTGCCAGGCTGCTTCCCTGAGACACAGGGATCAGTTCATTCGCGCGATCTTCCGCCTCCAGCTGGGCAATGAGCTGTTCTTTGGTGAGCCTCCCAATGCGCAGCCGCCTCTGCTTGCACAGCTCCACCAGGTCGCTCTTAAGCCGCTTGGCATACATCTTCCTGCTGGCCACTCACCGGCCTGTGTGCTCACAGCTCCCCACAGTTCCCAGGGGGACCCCTAGTGTGCCAGCCCTTCTCGAGGTCACCGCCTCTCTGCCAGGGTCGAGCTGCAGACTCCTCCGCCCCTGGGACCACTCGCTGCGATCCCCCCGGGGGACCCTGTTACTGCAAAAGTCCTTCTCGCTGGTCACACACTCCCAGGGGTAATAACCGTCTCTCTCCCACTCTTCAGCAGGCCTGGTCCCCGTCAATCCCCCTTCGTTTTACTGCTCCCCAGTCACTTACTGCAGGAAGCGCCGTCCACGGGGTGCAGTAGATCCCACCGCTGCCACCAGTTGTCACGGAGTATTGGGGAACTCAGGGCCCTGCACCCCCGGCTTCCTGCGATTCACCATGACTCTCAGCCAGCCAGTAAAGCAGAAGGTTTATTTGGATGACAGGAATACAGTCCAAGACAGGTCTTGCAGGCACAGACAACAGGGACCCCCTCAGTTAGGTCCATCTTGGGGTCCCCGGGCATCCCAGCCCAGCCCCCCTTGGGAGGTCAGAGCCATCTCTGCCCCCAGCCCTCTCTCCCGCCTGCTTCCAGCACACTCCCTTCAGCGACACCTCCCACCGCTTTTGTTCAGTTTCCCGGGCTAAGGAGTCGCCTCGCCTTCAACCCCTTCCTGGGTTCTCATGTTACACACTCAGGTATGCGCCCTCGGGCGCCCTCGGGCAGATCCCATCCTCCAATGCAGACTATCCCAGCACACTCCCCTGTCAGCATTCACAGACCACAGTGAGAACAGGCCCAGTTCATCACACCCCCTCCCCCCCAAGACCCCTCTGCTTCAAATTTCCTGACTTTCTCCAAGCCCACCTGTTCTCACACAGGTGAGCATCCCCTAATTAGGGCTTTCCTCCCAGACTCTTGCAGGGCCAGCGTGGGGAGTACACCCGATCACATCCTCCCCTTTAGTTATTCCTTTAACACCCTCATGACTAGTCTAGCCAGCCGGTCCCCAGGGAGATTGGCCCCTCTTCTCCTCAGATGGAGGCCATCCAAACTATACAAGCCCTGCTCCCCACAGAACTTTGACCAACATTACACAAAACCAGCGCCTTCTACTCTACACCATGTACCTAGCCAGCGATTCCTTCTAGAATCGTCTGTCTTTGCTCGCAGGACAGGCTGCATCTCAGAGCTGATAGGTTCGACATTCTTCTCCTGCCACACCCTTCCCGCTTCCCTGACGTCCTCTATTATCTGGGTGATGTTCTGTGACACGGGGTCGTTAGTGCCCATACGAACCATCACCAAGGGATCCTTGCCCACTGACTTCAGAGGCCCATCTGGTCTTAGAACGTGTCTTGTAGCTTTGTTCCAAGAAGATAACGCATGGTCCTGCTGGCTGCCTGCTCTTTGCAGAATGTTCTCTTGACTCTTCTGAGGGCTTGTCTACACCACACAGCTTTTAGCGACAAGGCTGTGTCTGTGCATTTCCTAATGTTATTTCTTTCTCATGCTTACATTTAATTCTTTGAGTAGTGAGTTCTGAAATGCCTAACCTGTCCTGGCGGGAGTAATTATCATTATTACCTATTGCACTTTGTCATTCATTATTTAAAGTGGTACAATCAAATAATAGTGTCCTTCTAGAATGTAACGTTAGCGTGTACTAACCTGAGCAGTGCCAGTTTAAAAACTGTTAGCCAAACACAACTTTAGACACTGGGCAGATGAAAGTCGCTTATTTTCAAATTGTATTTTTAATTATAGCTGTGAAAATATCTTAAGATTTGCATGAAAATAAATGCTGATAGCAACATTGGAGTCAAATGTTAGTGAGTCACATACATGATTGTGACTGGCAAACATAAATGCCAAAATAATTAGAAAAATAAATTCCCTTTCTTAAAAGAGGAAAAAAAAAAACCTTAGTCACATATGTTAAAATTATGTTTTTAGTGAAAAACAATTGACTAAAGTAGATAATGGCAGTAACACAGATTTTAAGCAGATCTGATATTTTACTGTATCTCTAATAAAGATAGTGTACAATGGATCAAACGTGTGTTTCTGAGATCTGTGCTCTGAGATCTAGAACTGATCCCTCAAGGCTTGGGATGGGTACTATCTTGCTGTATTTCCTGATTGTTCTAAATTTACATATCAACTTTAAATGTGGCTTTAATTGGAGTTTGTACATATATAAAGAAAGAAAAAATAACAATTAGATACAGTGCTCCTGTCAGCTAATTCCTAAGTTGTTATACGCAAAAACCTGAGTTTTCATGTGCCTAAGTAGTCCATGGAATCATGGTTAAACTTTCCTCTCTCCCCGGCACTCCCCCACCCCAAACTCTGAAGTGGCGCCCGGGGTGAGCCAGGAGGCCGTGGGCTCTGGCAAGATGCAGCCTCCACGGGACAGCGCGAAGCCCTGAGCCACAGGCCGAGCATCAGGCATCACAAACCGCAGCAGCAGCGCAGAAAGGTGGCAATACACCATGTGCCAGGCCACCCTGACTTCTGCACTGCTGCTGGCGGTGGTGCTGTCTTCAGAGCTGGGTGCCCGGCCAGCCCCCGCCAGTATCAGGCTGCCCGGCCAGGGCTTAATTTATGACAGGGCTGAGCTCTAGCCTCTGGCATCTCTTTCAATACAAATTAAAGACTGGAAGGGCCAGGAGTGATTCGGGGGGGCGCCAAAGTACCAGTTCACCCAGGGTGCCATTTCCCCTAAAGCCGGCCCTGCGTGGAGGAACATTCGGGGGGGGGACCCGCAGCCACCGGGGCTGATAGTGGGAGCTCACAAAATCGCAGCTGACAAAATTGTGGTGGAACCCACAACCATTTCCAGAGCAACAGCTTCCTTCCCCCCCCTTCCGGTTCAGTATCTCCCGTCCTGTCCTTCCACAAACAGCGCAGTGTTGTTCCGCTGGCGTTTTGCTACGTCTTCAAATCATGTGGTGATAAAATGGATCGGTCCTTGTTGCCAAAAGATGGTCGTGTTCTGAACCGAACGGCAGAGGCTGAAACGACTCAAGTCAATACAGAGAAAAAACTCTGCAAAACCAAGAAAATACGATGAAGCATATTTGGATTTGGAACCATCCTCTGCTATGCATGTGCTTTGATTGAGTTGGGGATTGGGCCTGCTCTGAGCAGGGGGTGGGACTAGAACCTCCTGAGGTCCCTTCCAACCCGGAGATTCTCTGATTTTGATTTCACTTCCATTGCAGTTAACAGAGAAATTCGGCTTTAATGTGTGTCCTGTGCAGTAACATTAGCAAACGATCACCTGAAGCCAACAAAATGAAGACACCGATTAGAAACCAAACTTGGCGATCTGGTAGGAAAGAGAAGAGATTTTTTTCGAACAAAATGGGAATTTTCTGTAATATTTTGTATTAAAACTGTGTGGCTAACGAGGTGGTGGGGAAAGGTTGTTTACTTCTGTCAGGGACCCACAGGCCCAGTGCTCTGGAACAGCCCTTGGAGGAGTGACAGACCACCCTTAGGGGCTCACTCTTTCGCTAGGGCTAGCCACTTGGCTTCACCAGCGCCTTGCACCAAACCTTGGCACCTTCAGCATCCCTACTTCACACCATGAGCTCCCTTCAGCAAGTCCACCTGAGTTGGAGACCTGAAAGAGACGTGTACACCCCAAGAGAGCCATGCACCCCCACCTTCTGCATCTGCCGTGACTCTCAGATGGCATTGTAAAAGCAGTAGGGTTTATTAGATGTCTGGAACAAAGGGTAGAAAGTCCTTGGTTAGCAAAGAGAACAAAGTTACAGCATGGGCCATCTTGTTCAGCCAAGAGCCCTCTTTTGTCCCAATTCAGGAGAGTCTCCAGCTTCCATCAGCCCACATTTAACACCCTCCTACCTAGCTCCTCCTCAGTCCTTTGTTCTTGTTCCTGGGCAAACATGGCTGGCTTCCTGCAGAAGGGTAGGCCATCCATGGTGATTAGTTGCATTGTCTTCTCAGACTGTCCATGGACATGGGGCCCAGGCCTCAGACTCTAGGGGTCGGTCATACCTGTATCTCTAGGTCTCTGAAAAGAGTAAACGACCTTTTCCCACCACCACGCAACACACCAGGGAAACTGAGGCACCGAAAGCCAACTTTTTGCCTCTCTTTGGCCATGGGACTCCCATTGTCCTTCCCTTGCTCAACCCTTTCCCCTGGGCTAGCCTTGGCCCTACAACTCATGTAAGGGCACTGTCTCTGCAAGTGCCCCGGTTGCCCACATGCCCGTCCCCTCCCTGTTCTCCTCACAGGTGGGATTCTCTTGGGCTCTTGCTCCTTCCCGCTCTCTGGGTGGGGCTTCTATCCACCATCCCGGTCTGTGTTGCCCCTAGGCACAACATGGCCCTAGTCTGGGGCTTTGCTTCTCCTCTCGCTCTCTGTGGCTTCTAGGGACCCCTTCCTGCAAGAGTTTGAGTAGATACAGCCGCTGCTCAGATAGCTGTGCCATATAGGCCCGCAAGTACTCCTGTGCCTCCCACTGTCTCTGTTGGGTTTCGAGTACCTGAAGCAGCAAGGCCTGAAGCCGCCTTTGCTGCTTGTCAGCCCCTTTCTGCAGGGCCACCAGCTCTGGAGTCCAGCCTGGGAATGCACAAGAACCCTCAGCAAAGACGGCCTCTGCATACCCAGGCTCCATTGTCTCAACCTTCAGTGTCCCTCAGTCTCTCAAATTCCTGTAACGGGCAATCGTCCGCACAGTCCTCCCCTTATAGCAGGGGTGACCATGTACCCGTGCTCTCCACCACGTCTAGCTCCACTCATCACGCTGGTGCCTCCTGCTGGTCTTGGGGATTAGCTCTGCAGGTCGGTACGCCCACTCCCAATGGTGCCTCTTCCACTGTCACTTCTGCTTCTGGACCCACGTCACTCCAAGGAGTGTGGTGTTCTCTTCACAACACAACCCTGTGGTCGTGTTGGGATCTGTGCTCCCCCCTTCCAGAGGTGAGTGTTGCAGGCCAACTGTCCCACCACTTCCCTGTAGCCCCAGCACCCTCTTCACCCTTGCCTCAGGGCCTCAGCCTGCAAATCCCAGCAGCCAGCCAGAAGCTCTTCTCTAGCTCCCCCGGTCCCTGCTAGCAGCACTGTTCTGTCCAGGGTGCTAGCTTCTTTCTGCCTGCCAGGTACCCAGGTCTCCCTCCTTGAGCTCCAGGGAGTAACTGCCTCTGCTCTGCCCTGCGGCTCTTCGTGTATGGGCCAGTTGAGCCCTGATTGGCTGTTCTTGCAGCCCTTCTCCTATTGGCTGCTTCCTGCACAGCCTCTCTAGGGCCTATTAACCCCTTGCATGCCAATGTGGGACGGATGCCCCATCACACAGGGTCAAACCTGGGCAGGCACATGATCACATTTGTGCAGTGTTGTGTCGGCTTCATGCGCTAAAGGTCTCGCTCTCCAGTGGGGAGAGAAGGGTGGAGGACAGGGCAGGGCAGAGAAGCAAGGATGCTGCCGGGAGAGGGAGCAGAGTTGGGGGAGGGGCATTGCAGGAGACGGGCCAGGGGATGCCGAGAAGCGAGAGGCAATGAACAAGGGGAGAGCAGGCTAAGAAGGTGATGGTGAGGAAGGTTAAGGTCCACAGCAACAGTAGGGTTGCCACCTTTCTCATTGCTGGTAACTGGACCCCTGAGGCCCCACCTCCTGCCTCACCTCTTGCCCCCAAGGCCCCGCCCCATCGTTAGCTACTCTCCCCATCATGCACTGGATCATCACTCACTGGATCATCTCAAGGAGCCCGCCTGCAGGTAGGAGGCAGCTCCAACTGAGCAGGGGCTGACATGGGCTAATGACCCAGCGCCTTCCCCCACCCTGCGGTAACCAGATCTTTGGTTTAGGAGCTATTTCGGGCTACCCGATGCCTGGGTTTCTACCAGAAAGTCCGGTCAAAACCCGGGCACCTGGCAACCCTCAATGGCACCAGACACAGAAGCCAAAACCAGACTGCCCAGGTAAAATCCAGACAGGTGGCAACTCTAAGCCCCAGGAGCGAGGGCATGAGAGAGTCAGCGCAGCCTGGAGCCGGCGTCCGAGAGAAGAACTCCCAAGGGGAGGCCGGTGGTGACGGGGCCGTGAGGCTACCGGGGGCAGGGGGCGTATGTGATGGTGCCAACCAGCCCTGGCACTCAGCTCCATGTTGCAGTGCTGGTATGAGTCAGGGGACCTCCCAGCTGTGCCTGGAGCGGGCGTAGCTCCCGCCCAGCGCTCTGCTCCCTGGAGCTGCTGCAGGCAGGGGGCAGCAGGGCAGAGGGCAGTGCTGGCACAGCAGGGCCCTGTGAGGAGCCCTGGGGACACAGCTGGGAGCAGAGACCATGGGGAAACGTTGCTGCGTGGGGTCACCATGGGCCTCCCCTTCCCTTCCCACTGGCTTTCAGAAAAACAGGCTGTGTTGACAAAGCCGGCGCTGTCCCCGCTCTCTGGGGCTGCTTTTCCTGGAAGCGACTGGAGCGCAGGTGGAGGCTCATTTAGCTCGTTACTGATGCCGGGGAAGTGCATCGAGTGGACGTTTCTCCCGCAGATTAAAAAGCTTTCAGTGCAGGCCTGGGGCCGCCTCCCTCGTTACTGCATTAATGTCTTCCCCGAACCCACTCCTCCCCGCAGAACATCCGCAGCACGGGCCGAAAACATCCCTAATGAGCCTGGGACGCAGGGGCCACGCGGGGCGGAGCAGGAATTAGCCGTGCCCTGGGCTGCAGGCAAACTGTGGAAGTGGCAGGCGTTCTGCATTCCTGGGGATGACCCCTGGCTCTTGCGCATCAACCCACTGGTGTTAAGGCCAGATCCCACAGGCCAGAGTCCACCCAGCAATTCCCGCCTTGGGGAACGCCCACCCTGCGCCCCAGGGACAGAGCAGGCCCAATAGCTGGGGCTTGCACTAGGGACTATCTGCACTTGGATGGCAAGGGCTTTTCTGTGGGCTTCCTAAAAGTCCCATCTCTCCCCCTCATGGTGGGGGCAGTACAGGCAGGCTCTTCTCCCACACTCCAAGGAGCCTCCTCCGGACCGGCTGCAGCTCTGAGTGGCGTCTCTTGCCCATCCACTGGGAAAGCAGGAGTTTGGCCAGACAGGCGGTCCCTTGGCACATGGAGCATCTCTGATTGGCTGCTTTTCCTCAGGAAGTGGGGAAATGGGGAAGCGCAGCCAATCAGAAGAGATTTCCCTAGAGATCCCCGGAGTCATCCTGCCACAGAAGGGTCTGAAGACCTTTGAAAGTGGCAGGTGTTCCTGCTCCCTGATCCCCAGTAGCTGCTCACCCCAACGGCCCTCAGCTCCTGTCCCAGCCCCGCCTCCAGCCTGGTCCCGCAGCTCCCCTCCGTGCGAAGCAGGTGCACAGTTAGCTATGTGTTAAGCCGCTCCTTGCTGTGCCCTCCTGCCTAGGGTCCTGCCCTCCTTTCCTCAGCAAAGACCCCAAGAAGCTACCAAAGGCCACTTTTCTGCTGCCAGACTCCCAGCCCAGCCATGCCTTGGATCAGGGCATGGCACTTGGCATGTAGGTAGGTGGCCATGACAATGGGAGGTCGTCCACGTCCCCCTCATGCTGCTGGACCATTCTGCAGCGTTTGACTCCGCTGATCAGCAAACATCCCTGCTTGTGCAGGCCAGCCTTCATCCGGCCCACTCACTCAACAGCTATGTTCCCAGACAAACTATCTTAGCTGGGAGGTAAGGTCGAGAGCCCATGCCTGTGACTTAGGTACACTGGGGGGGGGGGGGGGGGGGGGGAGGATTTGTAATGATCCCAAACAAGCATTACAACCCCAGGGAATTCAGTTCTGGGTAATCTTCAAGAAACCATGTGAAGGATGTAAATGCACTCCAGTACCCTTAACTCTGCCCCACCATGCACTAGTCGTAGAATGACAGGATATCACTGCCTGTGGGCCTAGATTAGAACAAACTGAGGGTTACACACAGTTTGCTTCATTTCTTTTCCTTCACGGTGTTGTTAAGGGAGAGGACTAAGGCCACACATTGCCTTTCCAAAAGATGGCCACTGTCCCCTAATCTTCCCAATAGCAGTGAAACCAAGCTGCCCTCAGGGAAGAAAGTGATCCCAGGGGCAGGGACCGCCTTTTGTTCTGTGTTTGTACTGCGCCTAGCACAATGGAGCCCTGGTCCGTGACTAGGGCACCTAGATGCTATGGTACTACAAATAAATAACAATGCTGGTATTCATATGCTGTCAGGAAGCACTAGGCGGAGCAAGAGAGTAGAGGCAGCGACTGTCTTTGCTAAGGGAGCAGTATTGCAAACTCCAAAAGCACAAGTTAGACCCCAAAAACTGTAAGTCTGGCTTAAAAATCAAGAGAATTTTAAAAATAACAAAAATTGGGCTCTTTTCATTGGCCGCCTGATTTCAGTTCCTAGAGGGTTACACTGGGGTGATGTTTGCAAGCTAATTTTCTAGCCTTCAGGTGGCAGAACTCACTTTAAGCAAAATGCAAGTAGAGATTCTCACCTGCAATCATCTGACTCCTGGACCTGGGGCTTGGGAAAAAAAACAAAAATAAATATTGTGAGACTGGCATTGTGAGAGTCAGCAACACTGGGCCTCAAACCCCCTGAAAACAATGGGAGATGGTGGAAAACCGGTGGGTTTCTCTGAACAAGAACACCGCTCACTAGTCCCTGCTGACGACGAAACATTCAGTTATGAAGAATAACAGCAAAAAATGACCATTAATCATATTTTTGCCCCAGACTACCCGAATCTGGACAGCCAATCAGCACCCGTCACACGGAGTACCCAAAGCCATCTGTGGCTGGCCACACGGCGTAGCCTGTCCATCACACACAGATCTGGCTGTGCTGATCCAGCTTCTAGGCTCGACCAGAGCCAGATCCCAGCGGAAGCTACAGCTGGTCCAGAGCGCTGCGGCTCGTCTGTTCACTAATAGGTTCCTAGGAACACATCACCCCAATTCACTGCTCCCTACGCAGGCTCCCCAGTGACCGGACTCACCTTCATGTTCGCTGCCCAAGTACTAGCCCCACTGCCTGACAGACACCTCGCTTTCCACCGCCAGAGCCCTCCCCAGTGGCTGAGCTCCAGCGGAGAAACCTCCAGGAGGCTGAACGTTCCCAAGAGGCCACCCACCCTCCACCCCCTGTCTGTACCCTGGGGGGCAGATTCCCCCCTTCCTGGCCTCACCCCAGAATGTAGAGTTGGCTAAACTTAAACTCTGGATGCCAGAAAGCACAGAAATCAGGCACACACCATCCTGCATCTGTGTGGGGACTCCTGCATCCATGCGGGCAACTCTTCCTTAGCTGTTCTTGGGAGCGAACGGTTGCAGGGGCACTGGTGTGTTTGTATCAGGGGGGTAGCCGTGTTAGTCTGAATCTGTAAAAAGCAACAGAGGGTCCTGTGGCACCTTTAAGACTAACAGAAGTATTAGTGTGTGTTTGTATTGGTGTGTTTGTGTTTCTACCGTCTCTGACCTTGGTGTGCCCGTGTCCCTGCCCCCTCTCTTGTCTGTGTCACTAGATGCTGGCTGGAGCTGAGTGACTGCCATCAGCTGTCGCAGGGGTTCTCTGGAGCCTCTCTCACAGCAGGATGTGGTTTGCTGTCACCGTGGTTTGATTTGTTTGGTCGCCATTCCTGCAGCTGCTGTGCAGTGCGTGTGCCACGTGACGTGAGGCGCTGCACAGAGCGGGCCCAGGCCTGCTCTGCGGGTATTTCTGCAGTCCAGTAACGCTGGCCAGGGCTCTCTATCATGCCTTTTTATGAGAGCCACTCCTGCTTTGCCATTAGACTGGTTGTGATGCAGGGAGCGCGTGATCTGTTCCGTTCTGCTGAGGCTACAAACTGTGCACATTCCCAACAGGCAAACAGCCTCGGGGGGTCCACACTAGGCAAGCGCAGCTGTGCTGCACGCAGAGCAGGATGCAGCTGTGTGTAGCGGAAGGGATCTGTCTCCCAATAACCCGAACGGCGATCAGCCGTCAGCAGGGAGACGTGATCTCCCACTGTACAGCACTCCACACCTAGCCGGAGCAGGTATTTCGTGCATCACGAGTAACTCCTCTTGCTGATTTGCAAGGAATTCATTGCAGAGACTGCACTGGCTTATGAAGTCGCTCTCCTCACTGCTCACGTTGGGCCAATACAGGGCTCTCCCTAGCCTTGCTTCAGTACAACTAAGTCTGGAGTGAGCATTTCGGGATGCAGGTCTTTAGGCATAGGGGCCAACTCTGTGGGTGCTCCGGGGCTCAAACACCCACCACAAAAATAAATAAACCAGAGCTGTTCAGCACCCACGAGCCACCAGTAGGTGGCAGGAGCATGTACATGGCACACAGTGAAACTGAAAGGTGGAAAACACCCACCTGCAAAAACAAAAGTCAATGTCTGTGTCTTTAGGCATTTTGACCCTACTGCCTTTCTAGGGAGCGCCATTTGCTACTCCGAGTTCTTCTCTGGCTGACCAATATTCACGAATACAGTACTAAGTGGCTTCTCTTCTTTCTTGTAGTGCCATCCTGACACAGTGGCTTGCTGGAAGTGCACTGTCTGCAGATAGGTCTCTGTGTCTGCAGAAGCCCCTGGGCTGTACTTGGCCGAGGTGTTCAGATTCCTGATGAAACTCCTCCTCTTGGCGTACTGGGAGGATTTCATATTCAAGGGAGTCAGCACCATTGTCTGTTGTGTTCCTGCTGCTCCAGATGGACAGTCTGCACCAACCATCACACACCCCGTTTGTATGGTGCATGCATGAGATGGTTTGGATTGAACAGGGGTGGGACTAGATGACCTCCTGAGGTCCCTTCCAACCCTGATATTCTGTGATTCTATGACGTGCTTTGGCAGATGTTCTGGAGCTGATAACAGCTTTTGGAAGATGGGCTCTATAGGTCTGTGGCCTGTGCCCACATGGCTTAGATCACAGCCCAGGAGGGACTGGTCAGACTTAGTGCATACAAAACCAATGGCTAGGCTTTCCTTGTCTGTGTGAGCAGAGTTTGGCTCTGGTACAAACAGTGTCCTAGTCGCAAAGGCTAGACTGGCCATCTTGTAATAACGCCTCTCCCAATCCATGTTCACTGCATCCCACGTGATAGTTACAGGTTCCTTTGCATCATACTCTTGCAGGACCAGTTGGCTAATCACTACCTTTTGGAGCTGTTCGAAATTCCCAACACCATCTAGCATTTTCATTGATCAGTCTCCTTGTGGATTCCCTGAGCAGGGAGGTGTGTCAGGTACTCGGACAGATCATTAGCAAATCCCCCAGAGCTGTGTGTGTCTTGCACATTGTGTGCACAGGGCACGTCCAGAACTGCTCAACCCTTCCCTCTCCTGGCAGGAGTCCGATGCACAGCACAGCTGACAGGCAGTCTCACGTGTTTCTTATTCGGTGTGGGATTCACATAGGGCACTCTGTTGTATCAGGTTAGGATCATGATCAGGAGCGTCTGCACAACCAAATGCTCAAGTGCAAATACACCAACCCCTCTAGTCCCATTAGTGCTGCATGGCAACATCTTGGGCACACTTCTGGGAAAGAGAAATGCCAAATGGCATCTGCAGTCATCTCTGCCTGCCAGAACAAGCCCAGAAAGTCACCCGAGTTTTCTTCAGCAAGTTTTACCTGCCTGAAACCACCTTTGGCACCTAAACCAGAACACACCTTAACTTTGTGAGTCTGGGCAGG
Source organism: Malaclemys terrapin pileata (assembly GCF_027887155.1). NCBI lineage: Eukaryota > Metazoa > Chordata > Testudines > Emydidae > Malaclemys > Malaclemys terrapin. Next base: position 39,005,787 of record NC_071518.1, read on the forward strand.
ATCTCTTCATCTATTGGTAAGGGGTAATGGAACATTGGAGAGCTTTGCAGAGGGGGAAGGGGTCAATACGTACACAGAAGAGACCTGTTTTTTAATAGCTACCATATTGCTGTGCCTGTCTGTTGGTCAAAAGAAGAACAGGAGTACTTGTGGCACCTTAGAGACTAACAAATTTATTAGAGCATAAGCTTTCGTGGACTACAGCCCACTTCTTCGGATGCATATAGAATGGAACATATAATGAGGAGATATATATACACACATACAGAGAGCATAAACAGGTGGGAGTTGTCTTACCAACTCTGAGAGGCCAATTAATTAAGAGAAAAAAAAAAACACTTTTGAAGTGATAATCAAGCTAGCCGAGTACAGACAGTGTGATAAGAAGTGTGAGAGTACTTACAAGGGGAGATAGAGTCAACGTTTGTAATGGCTCAGCCATTCCCAGTCCTTATTCAAACCGGAGTTGATTGTGTCTAGTTTGCATATCAATTCTAGCTCTGCAGTCTCTCTTTGGAGTCTGTTTTTGAAGTTTTTCTGTTGTAATATAGCCACCCGCAGGTCTGTCACTGAATGACCAGACAGGTTAAAGTGTTCTCCCACTGGTTTTTGAGTATTTTGATTCCTGATGTCAGATTTGTGTCCATTAATTCTTTTGCGTAGAGACTGTCCGGTTTGGCCAATGTACATGGCAGAGGGGCATTGCTGGCACATGATGGCATATATCACATTGGTAGATGTGCAGGTGAACGAGCCCCTGATGGTATGGCTGATGTGATTAGGTCCTATGATGATGTCACTTGAATAGATATGTGGACAGAGTTGGCATCGGGGTTTGTTACAAGGATAGGTTCCTGGGTTAGTGGTTTTGTTCAGTGATGTGTGGTTGCTGGTGAGTATTTGCTTTAGGTTGGGGGGTTGTCTGTAAGCGAGGACAGGTCTGTCTCCCAAGATCTGTGAGAGTAAAGGATCATCTTTCAGGATAGGTTGTAGATCTCTGATGATGCGCTGGAGAGGTTTTAGTTGGGGGCTGAAGATGACAGCTAGTGGTGTTCTGTTATTTTCTTTGTTGGGCCTGTCTTGTAGGAGGTGACTTCTGGGTACTCGTCTGGCTCTGTCAATCTGTTTTTTCACTTCAGCAGGTGGGTATTGTAGTTTTAAGAATGCTTGATAGAGATCTTGTAGGTGCTGGTCTCTATCCGAGGGATTGGAGCAAATGCGGTTATATCTTAGAGCTTGGCTGTAGACAATGGATCGTGTGGTGTGTCCTGGATGGAAGCTGGAGGCATGTAGGTAAGTGTAGCGGTCAGTAGGTTTCCGGTATAGGGTGGTATTGATGTGACCATCGCTTATTAGCACAGTAGTGTCCAGGAAATGGACCGCTTGTGTGGATTGATCTAGGCTGAGGTTGATGGTGGGATGGAAATTATTGAAATCATGGTGAAATTCCTCAAGGGCTTCTTTTCCATGGGTCCAGATGATTAATTAATTAATTAATTGGCCTCTCAGAGTTGGTAAGACAACTCCCACCTGTTTATGCTCTCTGTATGTGTGTATATATATCTCCTCATTATATGTTCCATTCTATATGCATCCGAAGAAGTGGGCTGTAGTCCACGAAAGCTTATGCTCTAATAAATTTGTTAGTCTCTAAGGTGCCACAAGTACTCCTGTTCTTCTTTTTGCTGATACAGACTAACACGGCTGTTACTCTGAAACTTGTCTGTTGGTCGTGTAACCTTTTTCAGAACTCCCATCTCCACGAGCTTGTCAATATGTTTTAAGTTTCTTCTTCAAAGGAATCACTACTCTGCCAGGTGGCTTTTGTAGCAGTTTCACCCCAGGGTTGATTTCCAAGTGATGTTCTCCAGGAAGGTATCCACACCCTTGAAAACCATCCCCAGATGGACTGTGCTCTTTGTCTCCTTGGGAGAGGCCTGTGGCTGGAACGGTCCACCGCGTCGTGTGTCAGTCCATCATCCGCCACCTGCAAAAGCCCCTATTTTCCACTCGATTCTGCTGAGCACAGAGGTGCTTGTGGCATTTCAGCGATTTCAGTCTAGTTCAGGGGTAGGCAACCGATGGCTGATTTTCAGTGGCACTCACACTGCCCGGGTCCTGGCCACCCGTCCGGGGGGCTCTGCATTTTCATTTAATTTTAAATGAGGCTTCTTAAACATTTTAAAAACCTTATTTACTTTACATACAACAATTGTTTAATTATATATTATAGATTTGGAGAAAGAGACCTTCTAAAAACGTTAAAATGTATTACTGGCACGCGAAACCTTAAATTAGAGTGAATAAATGAAGACTCGGCCCACCACTTCTGAAAGGTTGCCGACCCCTGCTCTAGTTTGTGGTGCTTGCCCTTGTCTGGACCTGTCAGTTCGAGCTGCTTGGAGATTTTCTGATTGAACAGATGCTGGCTGGAGAACGCTGGCTCGTCCAACCCAACATTTCTCATGAAAACAAGTTGGATTCAACGAACTTTTTCTGACTCCCAGGCAGGATCCCAACAGAACCTGGCTGGCTGCAGGGGAGCCAGGGACCGCAAGGTTCTAGGGGCCTTGGCTCCAGGGCAGCCCCCCTCTTTTCCGGCTCCTGGCTGTGGAGTTGGGAGCCTAGCAGCCCTGCGAGCCCCTGCAGCAGGGAGACTGGAAGCCCAGGGATCCCCAACTCTAGCTGGGGTTCAGCTCCTGGCTCTGCCGCAGGGAGTCTAGAAACCTTGGGGACTCTCGGGGCTTCCTGTCATGGAGGCTGAAAGTCCTGGGATGGGCTCCCAGCAACTGAGCCTCTGGGGCAGCCAGACCCCAGGCTTCCAGACTCCTGGCCCCTTGCTCTCTGGGCTGCCTGCCTGGCATCCAGGGGCATCCAGACGCGGTGCCGCTGCTCAGTGAAACTGACGCTCTTGAATGTGAAGGACAATGTCACTCAGCGGCGGCCCGTCCCCGGGGAGCGATCGGAGCCGCGGCCAGCCCGGGTCAGGCGCTGCGCGGATCTGTGCCGCGCCAGGCGCAGCGAGACAGACCCCCCGCCTCCTGCTCTGCGCAGCTCCGCGGCAGGGGCGGGCTCAGCTCTGCCCAGCCCGGGACTCCGCCGCCGCGGGCAGCTCGGAGGCGGCTCCCGCAGAGCGCCCGGCTCCAGCCCGGCCCTGTGCGCGCAGGGCCCCCCGGCCCCTTTAAGAGCCGCCGCCCGCCCGGTCCCGACGTCAGCGCGGGGACCCTGCCCAGCCTGCGGCGCGGGGCGCAGCCCGACCCGCCTGGGAGCCGGGTAAGTCGGGGGCTGCGCGGCCTGGGCCCCGGGTCCGGCAGGGGCTGCTGCCAGGGGGCACCTCTGCGCGGCCGGGCCCGGGGGCAGCTCCGGCCGGGGCCTGCGCGGCTGCTCTGCCCGGTGCGCCGGGACCTGCCAGCTGCTGCGCGGCCCTCGGGCTCTGCGCGGCTGCTATTTATAGCCCCGCTCCTTGCGGACCGTGCGCGGCCGGGGCTCCCTGCAGCCGGGGAGCGGGGGGGCCATGCCACAGCCGGGGCTCCCTGCAGCCGGGGAGCGGTGGGGGGGGGACATGCCGGGGCTCCCTGCAGCCGGGGAGCGGGGGGGACATGCCGCGGCCGGGGCTCCCTGCAGCCGGGGGAGCGGGGGGGGACATGCTGGGGCTCCCTGCAGCCGGAGGACGGGGGGGACATGCCGCGGCCGGGGCTCCCTGCAGCCGGGGAGCGGGGGGGGACATGCCGCGGCCGGGGCTCCCTGCAGCCGGGGGCATGCCACAGCCGGGGGACGGGGGGGGGTTATGCCGCGGGGCTCCCTGCCAGGCTGCCCGGCCCGCAGAGCAGGAAGCGCAGGAAGGGAGCCGGCTCCATGGGGAAGCTAGGCGGGGAAGGCGAGGCTGGGAGCCCGGCTCTTGGAGCCGTGCTCGGGGTGTGTCGCAGTGTCCGGGAGCCCTGTCCTGCTGCGAGGCTGGCTGGGCACTTGCTCAGAGAGAGGCGCAGCCCCCCGGAATCGCTGCCCCCCACCCCCAGGACCCAGGTTTTCCTAGCAAGGCCCTCGCCCAGGTCCTGACCCAGCTTGGCTATGCTTGTGTGATGCATTGGGTTGCTGACCCATGGCTGGGGGCGCCCAGGGCCCAGCCTGTCGGTCAGCCCATCCCAGAGGGTGCTGTGCCCTTGCCCTCCCCCTTAGAAGAACCCGGCCTGATTCCTGCCATGGGAGAGCCGCACTGCAGCCAGTGCTGGAGACGGAAATCGGCTGGCGGATGCCAGGAAGTCCCCCTCCCAGCAGCGTGTGCCGTGTGTACCAACACAATGCGCACAGGGAGCCCGCCAGCCAAACATGGGCACGCTGCCAGCCCGAGGAGCTGTGCTTGTTCTGCACTAGTGTCTCAGGGCGGCAGGCCCAACCCCACGCCTTGTTCCCAGGGCACGGCCCCCAGGCGATGCCCCTCCCATCCTGGGGAACCCCAGTTCCCTGACATGCAGCTGTAATGCCAGGGGTGGGTCAGAGCCCCAAGGCAGCGAGGGATTTCCACAGCCCCCTCCCCTCTGTCTGCGGGGTTACCCTGTGCTGGGCTCACTCCCCTTCATCTCCCAGTGACCCCAGAACCCCAAGTGACCCAGGCTGTGCCCAGGTGATGGCCATTGACAACAGCTATGGCTCAGGGTACCAATCAACTGGCCACATCCCCCACCTGCTAACCACTGGCTTCCAAGCGTAGGCCCTGGCCCTGTGAACACCCCCTGCTTAGTATGAAAGCCCTGGCTGGGATGATTTAGTTGGGGATTGGTCCTGCTTTGAGCAGGGGGTTGGACTAGATGACCTCCTGAGGTCCCTTCCAACCCTGATATTCTATGATGCCGGCCCTTGCTGTTGGCAGCCTGGCGTGACCTGTCTGGCACCAAGGTGCTCACTGCCTTTAGCCCTCAGTCTGAAACCACCTAGCTGCCCTGCACACCGAGGGGCCTGGCAGGACTGAGGGGTGTCAGCAGAGCTGTGAGCGTACATGAGGAGGGCATGGCTGGAGTAATGGGGGGGCTGCAGGTCGGGATTGAGGGGCATTGACCGGGGAGTGGGGGGCTAGGACTAAGAATAGTTGGGGTGGAATTAGGGGGATCCAAAGCGCTAGGATTGTGGGCAGAGCTGGGGGTGGGGGGCCCACTGCCAGGGTAGTAGGGGAGCTGCAGGTTGGCAGTGAGGGGCAGCGGCAGAGCTGCCACCCCCTGCCCCTCTGCTGCCAAAGGTCGCTCGCGCCAGTGGTTTGTTTTGGGAAAATATTGAAAGCCCCCAACCCTCACCGGTGTGACCAGGAATTGGAACCACGCGAACTGGGCCCCCTGCCCCCCGGGACAGCCTGCTGGAGCAAGAACATGCCTGGGTGCCTGGGTAGGGAAGCTCCTTTAAACACCCCACTCCATTGTAACCTGCAAAGGGGGAAGCTTCTTCTGCACACACACCCCTCCCCCAGTGGCACTGGGCCAGCACTGTGGCTCCCATAAATCAGTAACACCCCCATGGGGGGGCTGGGGCTGCCCCCCCGGCTTGGTGGGGAAGTCTCTGGGCTGACATGTTGTGCGGGTGCTGGAGACCCCATCCCAGCATGGCTACATGTACAGACTACTGGCTGGGGAGCTTGGGGCAGTTATAGGCTCAGCCCAGAGGGGAGAGGAGGCCCCGGCTCTGGGGGTCAAGGTGTGACCCCATAGGAACCCAGAGCAAGAACTCAGGCCTGGTCCAAGCTGGGCAGCAGCCCAATGCCCACAGCATGGGGGCACCTGGCCACATGCCATCCTGCACAGGCCATGGGCATGAGCACACAACGCACAGTCAACCTGTGGAACTCCTTGCCAGGGGATGTTGTGAAAGCCAGAAGTATGGGTTCAAAAAAGAACTAGATCAGGTCATGGAAGACAGGTCCAGCAATGGCTATTAGCCTAGATGATCTGGGACACAACCCTGTGCTCTGGGAGTTCCTCAACCTCTGACTGCCAGATGCTGGGACTGGGTGACAGGGGATGGGTCACTTGATGATTCCCTGTTCTGTTCATTCCCTCTGGGCACCTGGCATTGGCCGCTGTCAGTAGACAGGACACTGGGCTGGATGGACCCTTGGTCTGACCCAGTATGACCATTCTTATGGCCCCGGACAGCTCCTTGCACTGTGAGAGTCAGCGACCCGTGGCGTGTGTGAAGGAGAGCTGGGCTTTGTCTGGGCAAGTGTAGGCCAAGGGGGTGGCGTCCCTTTGCTCAGGGCACTCTGGGGTGTGGGACTGCGCACATGGATGGGTGTGGGGCTGGAAAGGTCAGGGTTCCCCCTGTGCAGGGCAGGGAGTGTGCCTGGTGTCCCCTGTGCTCAGTGGCTTCTCTATTGTGCCCAGCCTCCCTGATGCCCGGCCCCCTGTGACGCTCTGGTGCAGCCATGGCGGGGGCCAAGGGCTGCTACGAAGGGAAGATCGCCGGCCTGTACGACCTGGAGCGCACGCTGGGCAAGGGCCACTTCGCCGTGGTCAAGCTGGCGCGGCACGTCTTCACGGGGGAGAAGGTGGCGGTGAAGGTGATCGACAAGAGCAAACTGGACGTGAGCGCTGCGGGGCAGCTGCTGCAGGAGGTGCGCTGCATGAAGCTGGTGCAGCATCCCAACGTTGTGCGGCTCTACGAGGTCATCGACACCCACTCCAAGCTCTACCTCATCCTGGAGCTGGGGGACGGCGGCGACATGTTCGACCACATCATGCGGCATGACGGCGGGCTGGCCGAGGGGCGCGCCAAGCACTACTTTGCCCAGATCGTCCACGCCATCTCCTACTGCCACAAGCTGCACGTGGTGCACCGCGACCTCAAGCCCGAGAACGTGGTCTTCTTCCGGGAGCAGGGCGTGGTCAAGCTCACCGACTTTGGCTTCAGCAACCGCTTCCAGCCCGGCAAGATGCTCACCACCAGCTGCGGCTCGCTGGCCTACTCAGCACCCGAGATCCTGCTGGGGGATGAGTATGACGCCCCAGCCGTTGGTAAGTGACCAGGGCCGCCCGCTTCTGGCTCCTGCCGGGTTGTTTGGGCGAGGCTGGCACAGCCCGGAGCGCTGAGCGGGCACGTCTGTGAGCGTTGGTGATGGGAGGCTGGGGATAGGTCCTGCATTCTCATTACCAATGTGTGTATAAGGCTCCGGTCAGCCTGAGACCTGAGCATCTCATGCATGTTTATGGACATTCCCTCCCAATGTCCCTGCGAGGCGGGGGCAGGGGGAATGGGGGGGCCTGAGGCATGCAGAGGCTAATATAGCATGGGCAACAAGGGAGGAATTAGAGATTGGCTATGATTGGTGTCACTCAGCCCTGTGGGAGGAGTCACACGGCAGGGATGTTGATGTCACTGGATACACCCTGGTCAGGAAGGACAGAGTGAGCCGAAGGGGTGTGGCCTGGACATCACAGATCCTGCCCCCTGCACTAGTGACTGACAGCTCAGTTCAGAGGGACAAGAGTATTAACTAGGTCAGTGTATTAATGACGTGTCACAAGGCAGGATACTGGGTGGCGTCTGTTACAGAGACCAGTCGGACAAGGGAGCAGGATGAGCAGCTGCTTAAACATCCATCCCTAATGTGTAGAAAGAAAGACGCTGTTATGGGGGGGGGGAATTTCATTGTCCGGGGGAGACATGCTGGAGCTTTCGTGCTGCCTCTAGTAAGATATGCTTGAAAGGGTCTAAAAATTATAGATGACTTTGTAACCCAAGAATTCTTACAACCAACTTGGGGGTCGTTCCTCATACAGATGAATTAAGCATAGAATTAAATTGGATGGTTGCCTAGGTGTAAGCGATCATGACTTAATGTTATTGGCTAGGTGCAGACCGAATGTAGTCCCATCCAGGAAACTATAATATATATATATATATATATATATATATATATATATATATATATATATATACTTGGTTCTTTAAAAGGGCCAACTTCCCAAAACTGAAAACAATCATGAGCAAAACAGAGTAGGAGGAGATATTTGAATATGCAAATATGAATGATTGGGAGTTTCTAAAAATTATAGCTGATAATTTTCAGACTCAAAAGGTATTGCAACCAACTTGGGATGGTTCTGTATCTGACTTTCATTCTGACAGGTAAAGAATTGATCACTGAATTAAAAATTAGCAGTTGCCTAGGTGCAAATGATCATGATCTAATTTAATCTATTATGTTCAAGCAGAAACTAGTCTTCTCCAGGAATGTATGTACTTAGTGCTTGAAATGGCCAGTTTCCACAAACTGAAAATAATCATGAGCAAAACTGAGTGAGAAGAAAAATTGGAACAGAACATGAACAGTAATTGGGAGCTGTTAAATAATTTACTAGATGCCTAAAAAAACCACAATCCCAAAATCATGAAAGAAGGCTTCTTCAGATTAAAAACAAAAACAAAAAAACAGATTAAAAGGGTGAAAGCAGCAATAATTATATATATAATATGGGGAAAGTTGATGCAAGTACTATAAATTAGCAGTTATGAAATGCAGACAATTGATAAGGGAAGCTAAAAGTATCAATGAAAAATCTATGGCCAGTAGGTTAAGGACAATAAAAAGGAAATGTTTACTATATCAGGAACAACAGAATTCCTGGTAGTGTCTCGGTCTGATAGTAGGTGGGGATGGTACAGTTGTCAATAATGATGCAGAAAAAGCAGGAGTGTTCAGAAAATATTTGTGTTCTGTATTTGGGAAGAAGCTGGGTGATGTATTCATGGCTCACCGGGGTAATGAATTCTTTTTATTATAGTAGTAACTAAGGAGGATGTTTCACAGCAGCTGCTAAAGTAAAACCTTTTAAACCTGCAAGACCAGATAACTTACACCTAAAAATATAAAAAGCATTAGCTGAGAAGCTGTCTGGGACACTGATGTTCACTTTCACCCAAACTTGGAATGCTGGGGAAGTTCCAGAGGACGGGAGAAAAGCTATTGTTGTGCTGATGTTTAAAAAGGGTAAATATGGTGATCTGGTAAACTACAGTTCAGTTAGCCTGACACTGATCCCAGGCTAAATCACGAGGAGGCTGATCTGGGATGCAGTTTGTAAAGAATGGCAGCATAACTAATGCCAGTCAACATGGTTTTATGGAGGCTAGGTCTTGCCAAACCAAGTTGACATTTTTGTTTCTTGATGAGATCACAAGTTTGGTTGATCAGTAACTGTATACAACTGAATTGGGCTTCTGTAAAGCATTTGACTTAGTTCCACATGATTAAAAAATTAGCACTCTTCAAAACAAGTGTAGCCCATGGTAAATAGACTAAAAACTAGCTAACTGATAGATCTGAAAACAGAACTGTGACTGGGTCTCCCAGGGATCTGATCTTGGGCCAGTGCTGCTCTATACCTTTTATCAGCCGTCTGGAAGAAAACATAAAGTCGCTGCTGGCAGAGTATGGAGATGACCGCAGATATGTGCGTGGAGGGGAAGCGCCCATGTGTTTCGCCCTTGCTGCCCTGGCACAAAGCCATGCAGGGAACCCAAGTGCCGTGGGGTGCAGCCTGGCCAGGTGCTGTTGACTATGGGGGAGGGCAGAGGGGCATGTGGCTTTGAGGCCCACTTGGTTCAGTTCTCAAAGGCTCTTATCCCATGGTATCTGAACGTTCTCCAGTCCTGCATTAAGTGACATGGCTGACCCCGATCATCACTTGGGGCTTGTTCTCTCTACATGTGCCAGGGTAGAGCTGTGCGTGCTCTGTGGGGTTTGTTTGTAAGTGTCTGGGCTGATAGCGGAGCAGCACTGGGAGCGGGAGGTCTGGGATGGCCCTGGGGGAACTGAGGCTTGGGGCTGGCCCCTGAGGAAGCTGTTTCCTCCTGGTGGTGGAGAGTCCCTGGGCCTGAGGTGCAGGAACTGTCCACCCCAGACCTCATGCTCCTTTAGATCCGCTGGGCCCAGCCATGGAGCACATGAAGACCAGGAGCAAGCCCTTGGACTCTTCGATGCGGAGTGGCGGATGGGCTGGAGAGGTGGAGTGTGACACCGGATGGGTGCCCCCGCCCCGCCCCCCCCCAGTGGGGCCTGTCGTGCCGAAGAGCCGCGGCAGAGTTCTGGGCTAGCTGGAGTGCCTAGAGCCTGGGCTGGGGTGCGGAGGGGCCGGTGGAGCTGGGCTGAGGTGACAGGGCCCCCTGACAGGTTAGGTGGAGCTGGGCTGGGCTGCAAGGGAGAGGGTCAGGGCTGGAGCTCACCATGCACTTGCCCCGCCCTGTGGCAGGAGCTGGGGGGAGGAAGCAGAGCATGGCCATGCAGGGAGGGAACAGGATGGGACGGGGTGTGTGGGGAATGCCCAGGGAGTGGGGGGTGGGGCATGGTGAGGCAGGGCGGGGCAGTTTGTAGCCCAAGCCAACCAAGCAGCGAGTATGTGGAGCCCAGTGCGGGGCTGGCTTGGGGCGGAGGAAGCTGTGCTGGCACGGGGAGGCGTGTGGTACCCAGAAGGAGCAGGAGGAGATGGTCCCAGTGTCCCTCCTGCTCCAGGCTGCAGTGCCCAGGGTGGCATTGGCCCCTTGGGCTGTTGCTTCCCTGACGCAGGGGCTGGCTCCCGCTGGCCAGGCTGGGGCGAGAGCTTGCTGCCTGCTGAGGTCGGGTTCCTGCCCTGCATGGCTGGAGGCTGCACGCAACAGGTAGCAGCTGCGAGAGGGTCAAGCTGCCCTGGCCCCTCTCCAGCTAGTAACGCCCAGTCTCACAGGTGGGGGGCCCCGCCAGCCCCACCCCCAGCAGGAGGAGTCACACAACAGGCCCCACCCCCCATGTCAATACACCCCAGCTGCTAGGGTGCCTGTCCAGAGGGGCCCTGCTGCTGCCCCTGCCTCTGGGGGGAAGGCAGCCCTGTCACCACCCCCGAGGGGGGGCCTTGTAGCATGGTGTGCCAGGGCCCCCCTTTGCTGGCTGTAACGCAGAGCCTGGCCCAGCCTTCCGGCCTCCTTGAGCTGAAGCCCTGGCAGTCGTGGGGACATCCCCAGTGTCGCCAAAAGACCTGGTCTTGACTCCCCCTCCCTTCGGGGCAGGCAGCGTTTCCCTCTAGCCCTGCCTCTGCACCATCCCTGTGCCCCTGCCCCCATCTCTGTGTGGCACGGAGGTGTGGGCTGGGCCTGGGTAGAGCCCGGCACGGCTGCTGGGGCCGCTCGGGCGTGGGGTCACTGGGCCACAGGAAGTGCTCGGGAACAGTCTGTGCTGAGCTGAGCCCGGAGGGTTATGGCAGGAAGGGCCTTTCTTGTTCCAAGGAGCCTGGCCGGGCCCTGCCCTTCCCCAGCTCTGCTGATGTACAGGGAGCCCCCTGCCCTGGCCTCTGTGTGTGTGTGTGTGGGGGGGGGGGGCAGGAGTCAGCGCTGCTGGGCCAGCAAGGGCACTGCTGCTGGGGGGATGGATGGGGGACGAGCCCTGGCACAGAACTGCACAGCCGGCTCCAGCTTGTGGGGTCCCCATCTCTATTGACCTGCGGAAATATGGGGCCAGGCTGGTGTCCATAGGGGAAACAAACAGAGCCACTTTTCACCCAAGCCAGCCCCAGGCCATTGCCTCCAGGACAGCCAGGCCCTGCCCCCCTCTCATCTTTGCATCGCACAGGAACAACCCCCTGTCCCTCCTGAGCACCTTGAATGGTAATGGAAGCTCCAGTCCCCAACAGCCCCGCAAGCTCCCCAACGGCGGGATTTGGGCCCCTCGTGCTCCTGCACAGCCACCCCCACAGCCTCTGGGGTCCAGCGCTGCACCCCACACCCCCGACTGGCACGGAGCCTCCAGCCCCAATGTCCCCCTCACAGCCCCCCCCCCCCCCCGTAGCCCCTACTGGCACAGAGCCTCCCCCCCAATGTCCCCCTCACAGCCCCCCCCCTGCAGCCCCAACTGGCACGGAGCCTCCAGCCCCAATGTCCCCCTCACAGCCCCCCACCCCTGCAGCCCCGACTGGCACGGAGCCTCCCGCCCCAATGTCCCCCTCACAGTCCTCCCTCTGGCACCCCCGACTGGCACGGAGCCTCCAGCCCCAATGTACCCCTCACAGCCCCCATCCCCGACTGGCACGGAGCCTCCCGCCCCAATGTCCCCCTCACAGCCCCCACCCCCCGCAGCCCCGACTGGCACGGAGCCTCCAGCCCCAATGTCCCCCTCACAGTCCCCACCCCCCGCAGCCCTGACTGGCACGGAGCCTCCAGCCCCAATGTCCCCCTCACAGCCCCCACCCCCCGCAGCCCCGACTGGCACGGAGCCTCCAGCCCCAATGTCCCCCTCACAGTCCCCACCCCCCGCAGCCCTGACTGGCACGGAGCCTCCAGCCCCAATGTCCCCCTCACAGTCCCCACCCCCCGCAGCCCCGACTGGCACGGAGCCTCCAGCCCCAATGTCCCCCTCACAGTCCCCACCCCCCGCAGCCCTGACTGGCACGGAGCCTCCCGCCCCAATGTCCCCCTCACAGCCCCCACCCCCCGCAGCCCCGACTGGCACGGAGCCTCCAGCCCCAATGTCCCCCTCACAGCCCCCACCCCCCGCAGCCCCGACTGGCACGGAGCCTCCAGCCCCAATGTCCCCCTCACAGCCCCCCCCGTAGCCCCTACTGGCACAGAGCCTCCCCCCCAATGTCCCCCTCACAGCCCCCCACCCCTGCAGCCCCGACTGGCACAGAACCAAACAGCACCTGGGAGGCACAGATGCCCCTGAGCAGTGCTCCAATAGTGGGTGCCAGGATCCAGCCCGTGCTCCCCTGGGGGCCTGGCCCTGTCTGTGTGTGATGCTGCTGCCCTTCCCCCACCCCACCAGGCCTCACTCCCCCACCCCCTGGCTCTCCCGCCTGCAATCCGCTTTCCCAGAGAGCCTGAGCAGCTTAAGGCCCTGAGAGGCGCTGATGTAATCCCTGCTCCTTTATCCCTTTTCCCAGCTGTGGGGCACACACATGCTGCTCTGCCCCACAGCTCCCTGGATGCTCCCCCCCAGCAGTTCCCGCTGCACGCGCCCCTGCTCAGCAAAGCCTTCCACACGCTGAGCGTGAGCAGATGCACAAATCCCAGGGCCTGGACAGCTAAGCTGCCCCCGCCCCCTGGGAGAGACAGCCCCGTGCTATAAATAACCGGTAATCGCTTCAGCTGGAGGTTGGGTTCAGTAATAGTCAGTGTCCATGGAGCAGGGGGGGACATGGGACTGAAACACGCTGGCTGGAGACAGGCACAATGCAGTTAGGTGCAATGCAGGCTTTCCTCTCACTGCTCTGTTGGTGCCCCTCAATCCCCACCCGCAGCCCCCTGCTATCCCTGCCCTGGTTCCCCCCCTCCCCAGTCCTTCCATCCTGCTTTATCCCAGTCCTGGGTTTCCCACAAAGCTGGGTTACAGAGCAGGACCTGGTCAAGGAGCAGCAAACAAAGGGCAGGAAGATATCGTTTCCTCCTGGTGAAAGGCGGCAGGAAGTGCTCCCTGGTGTCACGCTGGCACTGGTTCAGTGTTTATGTGTGATCTGAGCGGGAGGGGGAATGAAAATACAGGCGTCACTGCGTTGGTTACACGCGGGGCAGCTCCCCCCTCTCAGAGCAATGGGTTCAGGCTCTCTGCAGACCCAGGCAGCGTCACTGCATCGGTTACACTCAGGGCGGCTCCCCCCTCTCAGAGCAATGGGTTCAGGCTCTCTGCAGACCCAGGCAGCGTCACTGCATCGGTTACACTCAGGGCGGCTCCCCCCTCTCAGAGCAATGGGTTCAGGCTCTCTGCAGACCCAGGCAGCGCCACTGCATCGGTTACACTCAGGGCGGCTCCCCCCTCTCAGAGCAATGGGTTCAGGCTCTCTGCAGACCCAGGCAGCGTCACTGCATCGGTTACACTCAGGGCGGCTCCCCCCTCTCAGAGCAATGGGTTCAGGCTCTCTGCAGACCCAGGCAGCGCCACTGCATCGGTTACACTCAGGGCGGCTCCCCCCTCTCAGAGCAATGGGTTCAGGCTCTCTGCAGACCCAGGCAGCGCCACTGCATCGGTTACACTCAGGGCGGCTCCCCCCGTCAGAGTGATGGGCTCAGGCTCTCTGCAGACTCAGGCAGTGTCGGTTGCACTTGGGGTAGCTCCCTCTTTTACCCCATCAAAGTGACAGCACCGGCTCTACCCTGTGAGCAACACCACCATGCCGCTGCAAAGCCCACTCATTCTGGACTTCCTGGCTCTTCCCTTTGGGGTTTCTGGAGCAGTGCACCAGGCTGCTGCTGGTATTTCCTGGGCACCCACCTCGCCTGGCATGAGCTGGTGAGGATGGAGGCTGCAGCAGCAACTCTGCTGAAGGGCTAATTTTCCAAATGCTTTCCTATTCCTAGGAGGACTCAGATCAGTTTGGAAATGGCTCGGCCAGCTGGGGGCCTGCACATTGGGGATACAGGTCTCGAGTCTTGGCTCAAGATGCAGCTCCCTGAAAGGACCGGCTGTGACTTTGCAAAGTGCTCTGAAATTAGGGAGACCAGACAGCAAGTGTGAAAAATCGGGACGGGGGTGGGGGGTAATAGGAGCCTATATAAGAAAAAAATCCAAAATTGGGACTGTCCCTATAAAATCGGGACATCTGGTCACCCTATCTGAAATGTCCGTGCAGAGCCCGATGGACTGGGAAGCCAGCAGGGCCAGGCCAGAGACGGAGACACGTGGTCACGCAGTCGTGGCCCAGGGCTCCCAAATTCCATCTTACAATACAGCAGGCGCTGTGTGGGGCGCAAGCAGCGTGCTGGTTGGAGGGAGGCAGAGCTGAGAATGGGCAGGCTCAAACCAGGCCACGGGCCAGGGCAGGGAGCCCCTCACTGGCCCCATCACATGCTCCTCACACAACTCACCTGTGCAGGTCAGGCCTGAGACCTCTCCAGGCCTCCGGGAAGCTTCCCTCCTCCCAGGGGTTGCCTGGTTCACACCTGTTGGTACTGCAGAGATGGGGCCGCGGCTGCAGGGGAGGAGACCTGGACATGTGTGTGCCTGTGGCTGGCTCCGTCCCCCCCTGCTGGAGCCTGTGCCCCATCCCAGCTGGACACCCTTGGCCCAATGCCGCAGTGGGCTGAGCTCTCTGTGTCCTTCTCTCTGCAGACGTCTGGAGCCTGGGGGTCATCCTGTATATGCTGGTGTGCGGCCAGCCGCCCTTCCAGGAGGCCAACGACAGCGAGACGCTGACCATGATCATGGACTGCCGCTACACCATCCCGCCCCACGTGTCCTCGCAGTGTTCTGAGTATGCACCCCCAGCCTCCTCCGCCCCCTCTCCTCCGGGCTTGCCCGGGTGCCACCGTCTGCAGGGGCATGCGGGGGGCATGGGGCAGGGTGTTCACACCCCTGCACAGCCCAGCTCCGTGCCAGGGAGATCTGAGGGCTAAGGGTCAGCAGGGAAGGAGGGTGCAGATTTTTACCAGGAAGGGGAACCAGTGGAACAATCGTCCCAGAGGCGTGGTGCGTTCTCCATCTCTTGGAGAAAGACCCCCAGTCTCCACAAGAGGCCTGGAGCTCCGGGCTGCCCCAGGGAGCGCTGGGTGGGTTCTCCAGCTCAGACTTCATGGTCCCATCTGGCCTTGGAGCCTGTGGCTCTGTGCATCTCCGCCGCGGGTGCTGCTGCGGGCCTGGGGCAGCGTCTCCCGGCTGGCTTGTGACCCTGCTCCCCTCTGCTCTCTGGCAGTCTGGTCAGCCGGATGCTGCAGCGGGACCCCAAGCAGCGGGCCTCCCTAGAGCAGATTGAGACGCACCCCTGGCTGCAGGGCGTGGACCCCTCCCCAGCCAGCCGCTGCCTGCTGCCCCTGACGTCGCACAAGCGGGTGTCCGAGGAGGAACATGACATCATCATCCAGGCCATGACGTGTGGGAACATAGCGGACCGGGACGCCATCCAGGAGTGAGTGCCGGCCGGGCGGGCGGGGGCGGGGGGAGGTGTGCAGCAGGGTCGCTGCACCAATCTCCTGTCTGTGTGGTGCCCTGGGCCTGGCATCTCCTCCCCATCCCTCATGGACAGTGGGCAGGGAGCTCTGCACAGGGCTGGGCTGGAGATCAGTCACTCAGCCCAGCCCTTGCATGCAGCGATGGAGACAGAGAGGGGCAGGTCCTCTGGCACCAGCAATCCCCTCCCCCCCTCCCCCCCCCCCCCCCCGGAAAGCAGGGCAGTTGCTCTTTTGGATGTGAGAGGGCATTTCCTTCAGGGCAGGGGGCAGGCCAGGGGGTTTCCTGCAGGCTGGGGGACAGGCCAGGAGAGCGGGGGGGGGGGGGAACGACAGAAGGCAGGCAGGCTGTTTTCTACAGACTAGAGCAGCAGGGTGGGGGGTGGGGCAGAGCAGGGGGTTCCCAGCAGACTGGAGGAGCAGGGTGGGGGGCGGAGGTTCTCTGCAGATCAGGGGAGCAGTGTGGGTGCAGGGGGAGGGCAGGCCAGGCCGTTCTCTGCAGACCAAGGGGCAGTGGGGTCATGCCCGGGGCTGGGAGCTCAGTGCTCTGGTGTGCCCCATGCCATGAGCAGCCAGCATGCCGCTCGCATACGCCGCTCTTTGGTAGCGCCCAGAGCCCTGTGCTGGGGCCTGCTGGGTTCCTCCGGGGTGCGGCTCTCACCTGTGCCTTGCATCCCCCCAGGGCCCTGGAGGCTGACCGCTACAACCACATCACGGCCACGTACTTCCTGCTGGCGGAGCGGATCCTCCGGGAGAAGCAGGAGAAACAAAGCCACAAACTCAGCTTGGTCTACAACCTGGCCCAGCAGGTGCAGAACAGGTGAGCCGGCGCCCTCCGGCTGGGACAGGCCACGGCTCAGCACCAGGCCACCGCCCCGGGGGCCACCGGCACAGCCGGCCCCGCCCGCCGGCGAGGTTCCCCGCAGGCGTGCTGTGCGGGGGGAGCCCGCGGCGCTGGCACCAGAGTGCTGTGCGTGGCACCACATCCCTTCACTGGAGCTGCCCAGGGATGTGGGAAGTGTCACCTCACTGGGGCCCAAACTCTCCCTGACTCCTGTCGGGGGGGGATGGCATCCAGCCTGGCATAGAGCCGGGTGGGGGGTACCCGACACCCAGGTTTTCCTGTCCATGGCCCTGGGGATCGTGCCAGGGCCTGGGAGGCCTGGCTGGGCAGCTGTAGTACCGATCCGCTGCTGGCTCCGGCCTGCTGCACCACCACGCCCGCAGTGCCACCCAGCTGCCACAGTGATGGGCTCTTCAGGCCAAGCCCCCCCCAACCCCAGCTCTGGATCCATGCTGCGGGTAGCCCAGGGTCACTCAGTGCCCCTGCCACAGCTACTCCCGGCTGGCAGCTCCCACCCTGGGCCTGATCCTGGGCACGCTCCCCTCTCTTTCAGCGCCAACCTGTCGGACCCATTCAGCACCATGGGCGACACCCGGGACCTCTCGCCCTTCGCAGAGATGCCGGATAGACTGGCAGCGTTCTCCAGTCCCCAGCCCCGGGCTGCCGCAGAGGATTCTGGGAAAAGAGATGGCAGACCCATTTCCTTTTCTGCCCTGGGGGAAGACGACGCGCCCCCCGGCCTCCATGGAAACGAGCAGCTGGTCCGAGCCCTGCTCAGTCCCGCTCTGGCGGATGCCCCCATGGCCAAGAGCACCCCAGCCCTGCAGCAGATCTGCGAGGAGGACGAGGAGGACGAGGAAGAGGAGGGGAAGGCCAACGCAATGGGAAGGAGAAGCTCTTCGCTAAACCAAGAGCAAATGCGAGATTTCCAGAGCTCCAAGGTCTCCCTATTGTTCTGCCGTGGTGCTGTGACCCACAGCAAGGGGGAGAGGAGCCTTGGAGCCACCAAGCCAGGCCTCTTGGAGCAGGGCCCGGGGAGCAGCTGGCAGCTGCCACCTCTCAGGGGGGCGCCGAGTCCCAGGAGCGAGCCGGGTCAGCCCCGAGAGGCGACAAGCCACGGTGCAGCGCGGGAGGCCACAGACCACCTCAGCGTGAGCGTTGGGGAGAGCGCCCCCAGCCCCCTCCCTGCAGGGACGCCAGCGGCACAGGGGGACGCAGAGCTCCGGGAGGGCGGGGGAGTGGGTCTGGAGAAGGGCCAGGCTGAAGGCAGCTCGGGGCCAGAGGAGGACACCACCACAACAGAAATGGAGGATGGGGGCAGTCTGGGGCAAGTGGGCAAGGCCCTGTATCCAGGTTGCTGCGAGGGCCCCGTCGCTGGCTCTGCCGGGAGCCTCCAAGCCACTTCACGTGGGACGACAGTTCCAGACGACAAGTCCAGGAAACTTGACAGGCCCCCTGAGACAGGCTCCTCCACCAGGCCCGCGCGCCCAGCTGAGAGCCCTCACTGCGGCAGCACCGCCGGCGGCGAAACCACGGCCGACAACGTGATCAAGTTAGACCCTGCTAAAAACAAGAGCACCCACCTGAAGGACAGGCTCCTGCAGTTCCCGCTGTGCGAGAAGGCTCTGGCCTTCAAGATCAGGCCCAGCTCCAAGGAGAGCCTGCTGTCCCTGGGGCAGTTCAACTGCTGTCACGTCATCTAGACGGGGCCCGGGCAGGAAAGTGGCGGCGCACGGCCCCAGGCCAGGGGCTGCTGGCAGGTGCAGGGCTAAGGAACACCATTCTCAGTCTCTTGCTCCCACAGAGCAGCCGTTCTCCTGGCTCCCTCGGGCCGGACTCTGAGACCCAGTCCTGCCCGCTCTCCCTTCCCTCGGCCCAGGGCCCTGCCGTGGGAGCACGTTGAGCACCCGGCTCCTCCCGTGGCCATGCGCGTGGGCCGTCGGACGGCGACGGAGCGCGCTGGCCGGGCGGGAGCCACCTGGCTGGCCGGTCTCACGGAGAGCGCCCCCCCTCGCCCACCCAGGATGGCTGCCGGTGCTCTGTCAGTTCCCCCCTGCAGCAGCGCATTGGGCTCCTGCAAAATTCCTGCCTTCGTGCTGACCCGCGAGCCCCCACAAAGGTAGGTCCGACATCAGCAGCTGGCAGAGGGCAGCCGCAGGCTGGGATCCGCACACGGTCTCCAAGAAGCCCTGTCCTGTCCTAAAGACCAGCGTGGTTGCAGCTGCACGGGCCAGCAGCCGTGCTCCTCTGCTCCTGAACCAGAGTCCGGGAGTCTGACTAGAACGTGGGACCCCAGGAAGCACAGCCACCCAGATCCCCAAGGGAACGCACCGAGGGCCAGCTGCACTGCTCCTCCCTGGGGCCGGCATCTGCTGGGGCAGAATCTGGGCCAGTTACCAAAGGGTTAACAGCGGAAGCCAATGCTCCTGTTCTGGGGAGGAACCCAGCCTCCCCTCCACTGCAGCCATGCACCAGAAGCAGCCCAGGGCCAGACTTCAGCTTCCCCCAGGACCTCTTCGCACCTGCTGGCTGAAAGGATGCAGAGGGGCTGCAAAGCACCCTGGGAAATGCCTCTCCAGCTGGCCCAAAGCCATCTCCCGCTGCTGGCGTGGCTCCGGGCTAGGGCAGGGCAATCCAACACCCTGGATAGGGCCACGGTGATTGGGGCGCAAGTTAGGGTGATCCTCTGAGCTGCTCTAACCTGCTCCACTGGCCCCAGCAGCCCCAGGACACAGCCATATTCCCCCGGCATCTGCACCAGGGACTCCATCACCACCACTCCTCGGGGGCAGCAAGGTCTGCGGGAGAGCCAAAGCCAGCGCAGAGTGCCACAGAGAGCAGCGGGAGCCGTGCCCATGCCACGCACAGCCTCTTCCCCGGCGCACCGCCGGCTCCAGGGCTCCCAGCCGGGTCAGCCCGTGGCTGCCTCTGCAAGCAAAGGAAGAAAGGTGCTGATGGAATCCAAATGGCGGCACCCCAAGCCACCTGCCAGTGTGTAGCAGTGATGCCAGCGTGCTGTGCGCTGGGCTCACAGGGTGGTACAAGGGCTGGAGAAGCCCCGCCTCGCTGGGGGAGGCCTGCCAGCCCTCGATGCACCCTCTTCCTTCTCTGACAGCCAGGCTGTGCCCCTGGAGCCTGACGTCCCGCTGGTCCTGGGGACGCATTGGTCGGCTCTGTGCCCAGGCAGCCAACAGCTGCCTCAGCCCGCCTGGCTCTGCCTGGGGTGTTTTTATAACTATTAGAAATAATTTTTTAAAATAGTCTATTTTAATGGAATTTAAATAGAGATTGCTATATCCCCCTCCCCTGCCCGCCGGGGCACCGCGCCGCGCTTCCAGCCCCAGCCATGCATGGCCCCAGAAGCATTTCCCATCCCCGTACTCACCCACCCTGGAGCCAGAGGGGCCATGCCACGGCCGACAGCTCCTCTGTCTGCAAAGTGGCCCCTGCTCTGGGGCCTCACCGAGGGGGACGTGGGGGAGGGTGTATGTCATGCACGCGCACACACGTATACAATCTAATCGGTTCCCTCCAGACCCCTGTAACAATAAGCTTTCTATTTATTAGCTCTTTGTTTTCTTGCTGGCAAGAAATGAATTGTGACTAGAGTCTGAAGCCAGAGCTCGCTGCTGAGTTCTGCATAATGTGCACTGAATGGATCAGGTCCAATTGGGAAGCAAAGCAAGTCGGTCCAGTAAAATAAGCTCTTGATTTCAAAACGGCGTCTCCGTTTCCTTCGCTGGGCTGCCAGAGAGAGAGGAGCAGAAACAACCAGGATTAATGTCCTATTTTATACTGCTGCCTTCTGCCAAGCGATAACAGTTGCCAGGGCTCTGCGGGTCGGCTTCTTGTTGGAGCAGATATGGGTGACGCTGAGTCTGGGTATAGTCTTAATGCAGTTTGATTATTTTTACTTTACACAGCAGGCTTGGAGCAGAGGTGGTCACAAACAGCATGCAGGCTGGGCACAATCCCCAGTTCCCAGAGAACGGCTCTGCCCCAAGAACTGACCCTAGTTAGATTAAGCAGAGACCAAACGTCACTGCTGCTTGCCAGAGCTCCCCGTAAAAGAAATTGCATCAAAAAAATTCCCAGTGCAGCATTTCATGAGAGGCTGGTTGGTGCCCAACCTCTGAGGAAACTACTGTGCCAGGCCATGTGTGCCAGCGCCCCTGCTGTTCACTAGAGGTTATTTTCAGGTTCCCAAAAGGAGAGAAACTGGGCAGGGGGAGAGAAACGCCCTGTTCTGAGGGCTTTAGAGCCCAAATTCAGGCAGGACCAACAAGCAGGGAATCCAGGCACTGAGGAAGGAGGTTCCCCTTAGAAGGGCAAAGGAGTGTGCCCAGTCATTGGGCAGGGTAATGGGGGGTCTGTTGCCTTTAAGGAGTAGTGGGGATGGGGCCAGTCAACCCCTGTTCTGGGACATCAGGGGTTCTTTAAGGGTTTAGGGGCAGCGGTGGGCTAGGCATGGCAGAGGCAGGTGCTGGGAGAGAGGAATGTGGGGGTGGGGGGTGGGATTGTTTGTGCCTGGGGCCCAGGAGCTGTGGCGCTCAGCTCCCCTCTCTCCTCAGAGCCAGGGAGACCCTTACCCAGCCCCGTCTGGGGGTGGTTTGCCCTGGCCTCCGAGGGGTGGAGGAGCTCCAGCAGCCAGCAGGGAGGGCAGAATGATGGGAGTGAGGGGGAGTCTCGCTGCGATGGGTACTGGGGTCAGACTGGAGACTGGGCAATGCAGGGAGCTGCCTGCACCACAGCCCAGGCCAAAGGATGTGCCATGGAGCTGGGCCAGGCGGGGAGCCGGGGGGGCGAGGACAGCACCTTGCCACAGTCAGAGCATATTTCATTTCCCTTTACTTTTTCTTACATTAATTTAAAAGCAAAGTGCTGCCCTCTCATGCCACAGTGGCTTGAGCACTGCCCCCCCTCCCCAGCCCAGGAACCCCCCCCGTCCACATGCCATACTGCATCAGGCCACTGCACCCCCAACCCAGGACATACACACCACCCACGTGCCATAGTGGATCAGGGCATTGCCCCCTCCAGCCATGGTCCGGCCTATCATTAGTGGTGCCATCTTTTGGACAAAAAATGGGAAGCTTTGTTGTCGCTGCACAAACACTTGAAGAAATCATTTCAGGAGCCTGAACATTGGCTGGGGCAGGGAGAGATCATGGCAATGGCTGATGCCCCTCTCTCCACAGCACCTCTCCCTCCCCAGTGTCACACCCTGCTGTGCCGTGCATGGCACTGGCCGAGGTAAAGGGGAGGGGACAGCTCCCCCACCTGGCGGGTAATACTGCCTGAGGGCGCGTGTCTAGCTCAGGCCAGGCCTGGGGTTCTAAGGGACAGCCCTGAGGGAGGGGGCACCCCCTCAGCTCGTGGGGCTGGGAGGGCCAGGCAGGCCAGAGGCCTGGGGAGCAGCAGCTGCAGGGAGTCTCAGACCCCTCTGAGCCAAGCCAGACGCAAGGCTGGGGCCTGGCTCAAAGAGCTGGAGCGAGAGCCAGAGGCCGGGCGGGGAGACGGCAGGGGCAGCTGCTCAGAGAGCGCGAAGAGCCAGGCCCTTGGGGAGGGTGGGCTGGACAAAGCTCAGTCCTGCCGGGCGGGGCAGGACGCAGCGACGCCCCGTCCGGGGTGTCCTGAGCACGAATCACCTGTTCTCCCCCTGCCCTGTGCCAGCCTCTCCCTCGGGCAGTTTCAAGGAGGCAAAAGTTTGGCTAGAGTGGGGCAGGGTCTTGCTGGCAGGAAGACCCTGGAGAGAGAGTCTCTCTTGCCAGACAGGACGGGGCGAGCTTCCCCTCTGAGCCAACACCCCGGGGCAGGGCCTGCTACCCCTTCTCAAAGGCATGATCACCCCGGGAGGGTCAGGGTGCAGGGGCCCATGGACAGTAGCCACCTGTCCTGGTGGGAGCATGAAGCCCAGGTGCGGAGAGCAGCCGGCCAGGCCAGCGGGAGTCACCTACACGCTAGGTCCCAGGGGCAGCTGTCGGGCCGAGGGGATGTTTCATTCCCAGTTCAGGAGTCACAGCCCAACGACGCAGAGGGGGGGTCACGCTCCAGAGGCTGGAACATCCCAGCCATCGGCAGCAACGGCTGGGGCGAGGAGAGGATTTGGGGAACGGTTTGAAAGCCCAGACAGCTGCACAAGAGTGGTCTTGAGGAACGCCCCTAACCCTCGGCCCTGGCCGAGCAGCTGCTTCCCGCCGACTTCCCCTGGCTGCGGTGCCACACCCAGGCCTGCGGCAGGAGGGTGGGTGGCTGCTGTCCTGCCTCTGGCTGCTGAGGGAGAGGCAGCGTCAGAGAAACAGGCACAAAATGCCCATTGGACAGACCTCCCAGCAGCCCTTTGCACCCCCCTCAAGCAGCCCCCCGGCTTGTCTGCCCTGGAAGCCTCAGCCGCGGGCACTGTCAGACCAAGAGATGCCCGGGTCTGGGCTTCGGCCTGCCCTCCTCACCTACACGGGTGCGGTAAGCGTGGCTGCCCAGGTCCCCGAGGGGGAAGGGGAGGGAGGTGGTCCTTGCTAGTAGACGCTGTTCACTTCATGTTAGCAAACGCCATCTAAAAAGCACCTTTTCTTCAGGCTGGTCCTGGTGCAGAGCAGACAGACCAAGCCACACACGGGATGGCCCGTGCCAGCTCCGTGTGCCCATAGAACTGCCCCTACTGGAGCAGGACCTGCCTGTGTCCCCCTCATGCACCCTCTGCTCGCTGCACCGCCGCGCTTACATCAGCCCAATCGCCCACTTTGCAACCAGCGTCACGCCTGGGGGAGCTACACTGGTTTTGTTGCTCATAAGATAGAACCACGCTGGGTCCAACCATCCTCCCGCCACTATCCCACGCGGCGGCAGCTCCTACCTGAACTGCCCTGTCCGGTGACCTTTCTGCACGCCGCTGCTCTGCTGTCACCTGGCCCACGTGCCTCCCCTCTGGAGCACACGCAGCCGCCCTGGGGCCAGGCCCCATGGCAATGCTGCACATTGGCCCCCTGCTCAAACGCAACCTGCAGGTGGCCCAAGGTTCCTATTGGAGCTCGCGTCCATTGCACGCTCACAACTCACACCCCCCTGCCGCCATGCGGTCCCCTGCTGTAGCCCTCTGGGGAAAGGGCTGCAGTCAGGCCCACTGCTAGGACGCTAAGATGGACCAGCGGCTCTCAGAACAATCAAGAGACATGGGGCACTCCCAGGGTGAGGCCTGGTGCCCGCGCAAAGAAGGCAGGGCCTGTGTCTTCTCCAGCTACTCAGAGCAGGAAGAGCCAGTCCCTCAAGGGGGTCGGGGGGGCACAGCTCAGTCCCGACGAGCTCGGCAGGGCAGGACACAGACACCACAGGCGGCAGCAGCTCCTCCATCCCTGCTGTGGTGAGAACACCCACCCGGCTCCCACTGCGCTGGCAGCCTGAGCCAGGGCTGTGCCCCGGCTGAAATCCCGGTGGGGGAGCAGGCCAGAGCCCGAACTAGCAGGCCCTCTTCGCCACACCTGGGTCCCGCTATCAGAGACCCTTCAAAGCCCCCCACACGCCTACTGGTGAGGCTGCTGCGTGGTCCACCAAGGTGGAAATAGCCCTTCCCGTGGACAAACTCCACAGCTCGGGGCAGGGCAGACGCCAGGCACCATCCACCGACCCAACCCTGGTCGCAGAGCAGCCGCTGGGCTGGGCAGAGCGGGGGCTGAGCAGGCTGTGAGTGGGGCAGGGAATAGATCCCTTGATGTTTGAAAACTAAACAAGACTCCAGGAGCAGCCTCCCCCCAAGCCTGGGGTCCACCCAGAGCACTCGTTCAACTCGCCACCTGGCCAGAACACAGCAGCGGCAGGTAACTGGCCTGGCCAGCCCATCCTTCGCCCAGTGCCTGGAGTCAGGGACTTGTGCTAAACTCCTGCTGGGGACCCTGCAGAGAGGAGAGGACAGGGACCGACCCCACTGAGAGAGCCAGTTCCCTGCAGCCAGGGGGCGGGCAGGTCTGCCACTGGCTCTCCTGCCCCATGTCTGCTAGAGGTAACTCAGAGTGCGGGGCTGCTGCTGACGGCCCTGGGTTAACGAGCGTGGTGAGACAGCTACAGACGCCTCCAGTGACTGCCATTCTCCTTCCCGGTGAACCCCGACATGGTCAGCCGAGGCTGGAATCTGTGAGCACCCCCCTCAGCCATTGCTTTACTCCTCAGCACCCCGAGAGATTCGGGGCTGCACCTCGGAGAGGAGGCCCTCGTGACCCCCCCAATCCTCGGCTGCCCCAGACAGCCCCGAGGGCCTGGCTAGATGCCAGCAGCCTCCAGGGGCTGCCCTGCAGGCCACAGCGCAGCATATGGCCACACTACCCCAGCATGCCCCTGTAACGGCCTCGGAAAGCAGCTGCACGTGTCTGCCACACAGCCTGGCCCAGGGACGCCTCCCCTGGTCAGATCCGGGCTTTCCAGGGCCCCTTTCCACCACTCCAGCCCCTTTACCAGCATAACAGGGCTGGAGCAGGGCTGGGAGCTTGCCGTCAGCCTCTCCTAGAACTTGGACGCCAAGCTCTCTTAACTCCCCCCCGGACATCTCCTGCGCGGTGAGCTGCACTCCACGGGTGGCTTGTTTTGTGACTGAGCCGCCTGGTGCCGGAGGCCTGCAGTCTGCAGGAGAGACACTGTCGTTTGCTGCACTGTCATTCTGTACACGCAATAAGCCTGCTCTGGTTTGAACTGTTCCTAGACTGCTCGGGGCTGGCCTAGATCCTCGTGTGCCTAGAACTGACGGGCTGGTTCTCCCTCATCCGCCACTGGATTGTCTGTGGGGAAAGAACCGGATTGAATTATTCATCAGAAAGAGTTTTGCTTTGGCATTATTGTCTCGGGAGTACAAAACTGCTCGATGAAGCCAACTCTGCATTAAAAATAAATGATTGCATCCTCTGTTCACGAGAAAGGGCGTGTCAGTATCACGTCTGCTATTCACACTGGTGAACCAACATTCTTAGACCTGGCAAATGTTCTTAAGCATCTTGACACGCGAGTGTAAATCCCGCCCGCTTCCATGTCCACCGCCGCCACACAGAGGGACCCCACCCACGCCACGTGGACCGGATTCGGTTCTGTTCGGCCCAGTAGCCTGCAGGAGCCCGGGTTAAGTCTGCAGTGAAGACGCCCTCAGAGTGAGAAGTAGCTGAAGCCAGGGACTGATGTGAGAAGTAATTTTGGGGGGGTCACCACGTGTCCCCTGCCCCTAGCAATAAACCATCGCTCAGGGAGAGGCTGGGAGATCACAGCAAGTTCCCACTCTCTCCCCCAAATGCCCCAGAAGGGGTGTTTGCTGTTCCCAGGAACTCCCCCTCGACCCCCCCTGCCGCTAGATGATGCCCAAACCAGCCCTTCCCCATTGGCAGGAGGTTGGAGCCCCGCCCACCGCTGCCCCCATTGGCAGGAGGTTGGAGCCCCGCCCACCGCTGCCCCCATTGGCAGGAGGTTGGAGCCCCACTCACCGCTGCCCCCATGGCAGGAATCCTAGGTGCAGTAGCTCACTCAGATGGTCCACACCAGAGCCAGCTGTCCCCACTCGTCCTGGTCCAGCCCCACACACCAGAGACAGGGCAGAGACTGATTTCCTCCCAGCCGCCCCGGCCCTTGGGCTGCAGACCTGCCCAGATAGCCACAGCTCGCATGCCCCACCACCACCAGCGCCACCCGCCCTCTGACTGGGCCCTGGCCTGGCCGGGGCATCCCAGCTGCCTGCCCCCAGGCCACCAGTCGTTAGCTGTAGGTAGCCTCGTGGCACTGTGTGGAACCCATCTCCTTGGCAGTGCAGGACCCATGAACACCCCACCCCAGGGTGCTCCATCTCTGGCTCCAGGGGGCTGTCCCAGCAGAGCTCTCGGGTCTGGCACTAAGAACTAGTTCCCAATCCCGTCACTCACGAGCGCTTGGTCCGCCAGCGTGGTGTGCCGGGGGATAGTGGGGCCGCCAGCCACTCAGCTTTACTGACCCATTATGTAAGTCCAACGGGAACGAAGCCACCGCCTGAGGGTGACCAGAGCGTGCAGCTCCTGCCTTTGGGCCCTCAGTATTGAGATGTCCCCCAGGGCAGGGCTACCCAGGGCAGAGTTAAGGTTATTTGGGAGGGGTCACCTTAGCTCTGCAGGCAGTGATTTGCCTGCTGGGGTCCTGGGAATTGCACTTTCCGGGTCTGGAAGGGAATGAGCAGCAAGGGCTGGGCCCTGGAAATGCCAACTCCATGGGAGGGACGGGTTGTTGTTTTTTTGCATGTGACTGCACAGAGCCACTCCAAGCAAAAGCTATTGTGATATATACGCACAGCCGAGGAACTGCCATGCAGGCATAACCCACTGGCGGCTCCAGCACTCCCAGCCCGCTGTTTTCTGCTCAGGACTGGTGCTCGTCAGCAGTTCCTGAGGGACCGGAGTTCAGCAGCAAACGCCTTGCCAACCAAAATGCAAATGTTTGTGGAAATTCTTCGTGTCGGTGCCATTTTCTGGTTTTGAACTATTTTGTTTTGGGGGGAGCATGGCCATCCCTCCTTCTCTGTTCTTTATTCTCCTCACTGCTGTGGGGTGGGAGGAAACATTAACAAGGGAGCAAAAGTGAGTTTTGCTAACTAACGTCACATGAATTGTTTAAAAATCTTGTGTGTCCAAATTTTTCATCCAAAATATTTACAGAAAATTTAGAACAACATGAAAAACATCCATTGTGTGTGTGTGTGTGTGTGTGTAGAAGGCTGGGTGGGTTTGGGTGGAGAAGGGGGGTGGAGAAGGCTGTGTGTATATGTGTGGAAGGGGGTGTGTGTAGAAGGGCGGTGTAGAAGACGTGTGTGTGTGTGTGTGTGTATATGATACACACACACACACACACACACACGAGTCTTCTTCACCTCCCTGACTTACCCGTTCTGGAGCAGCGCTGCTGGCTGTGGGCAGACTCACCCCAGCTGTGGGGGCCGTGGGGCCTGCCCCCCATGGGCAGTAGCAGCGTGGTCTGGCTGCTGTGTTGCAGAACAGTCCCTGCTGAGCTCCCAAGAGCCTGGGCTGTGCGGGACAAGTTAGTGCAAAGGCCACAGGCAGGGGCCCTGGGGAGTGACCCGTGGCCCAGAGACACCAGCACTGTGCAGGGCCAGATCCCTGCTGCCCCAGCGCCCTGCCCCATGGGGTAATGCTCGGTAGCACCAGCCTGCAGTCGCTGTGTTCCCATGGGCGTGACCCCGCGCGGGAGGCCTGTAGTGGGGCTGGCCAGGGCTGTCAGGGAAGGGGAGCTGTCCCCAGCCCTCAGTGGGGGTCAGCTCAGGGAGATGCAGGCGTCCACTCTGGGTGTCTCTGCCATTGGGAGGCTGAGGGCTGGTTTCCAGGCGAGCCGAGAGCCCTTGGCTGCAGCGGAAGACTGGGGACGGTGTGTGCAGTGCTGTCACTCTGCCCTCCGCTCTCCCTCCCCCTCCCAGCCGTCCCCCTGTGGCTCTCCCCTCCCCCCCTCCCGCGCCTCCTGGCCCGACCCGGTGCGCTGATAAAGGAAAAGGCTGTTTGCTCCGAGGTGCAGAGGGATCCCAGACGGACCTAACATGGGGCGCGCAGGCTTCAGGGCTCCGCTGCTCGCGCTGGCGCTGCTGCTGCTCCCGCAGCCCACGGCCCACTTCTGGCTCTTCAATGTGCTCTTCCCTCCCAGCACCACGCCAGAGGCAGCCCCCTCCAACAGCACCCCGCCCGTGGTACTCGGTAAGGTCACAGCAGCACGGAGACACCCCCCATTCCCTGGGGGCTCTGCTTGAGTGCTGGGGGCAGCCTGCACCCTGCGCGCGGAGAGCTTTGGGGGAGACAGAGCCGGCCAAGGAGCCCGGCCGGGCCAGCTCAGGACAATCCTTTGGAAGGATTGTGTCATTCGCGTGCCAGACGCTGCAGCCACAGAGCAGGCAGGTCTCTGCCCTGGGACCCAGCGTGGGGACAGGACAGAGAGCTGGTGCGGGGCCTTCCTTGTGCTTTCCTCTCTCTCCTGCTGTTCAGTTATTCATCGGTCCCTCTTCCTGCACTGCGCCCCCGGCCTGTCCCTCTTCCTGCACTGCGCCCCTGGCCTGTCCCTCTTCCTGAGCCGCTTCCTGCACTGCGCCCCCGGCCTGTCCCTCTTCCTGCACTGCGCCCTCTGCCTGTCTCTCTTCCTGAGCCGCTTCCTGCACTGCGCCCTCTGTCTGTCCCTCTTCCTGCGCCGCTTCCGCACTGCGCCCCCGGCCTGTCCCTCTTCCTGCACTGCGCCCTCTGCCTGTCCCTCTTCCTGCGCCGCTTCCTGCACTGCGCCCCCGGCCTGTCCCTCTTCCTGCGCCGCTTCCTGCACTGCGCCCCCGGCCTGTCCCTCTTCCTGCACCGCTTCCTGCACTGCGCCCCCGGCCTGTCCCTCTTCCTAAGCTGCGCCCTCGGCCTGTCCCGCTTCCTGCATTGCGCCCCCGGCCTCTCCCTCTTCCTGCGCCGCTTCCTGCATTGCGCCCTCGGCCTGTCACTCTTCCTGAGCCACTCCCTGCACTGCGCCCGCTGCCTGTCCTGCTTCCTGCACTGCGCCCCCGGCCTGTCCCACTTCCTGAGCCGCTCCCTGCACTGCGCCCTCTGCCTGTCCCTCTTCCTCCGCTGCGGCCTCGGCCTGTCCCTCTTCCTGCACCGCTTCCCGCACTGCGTCCTCTGCCTGTCTCTCTTCCTGAGTCGCTCCCTGCACTGCGCCCCCGGCCTGTCCCTCTTCCTGAGCCGCTTCCTGTACTGCGTCCTCTGCCTGTCCCTCTTCCTGCGCCGCTTCCTGCACTGCGCCCCCGGCCTGTCCCTCTTCCTGTGCCGCTTCCTGTACTGCGTCCTCTGCCTGTCCCTCTTCCTGCGCCGCTTCCTGCACTGCACCCTCTGCCTGTCCCTCTTCCTGTGCCGCTTCCTGCACTGCACCCTCTGCCTGTCCCTCTTCCTGCGCCGCTTCCTGCACTGCACCCTCTGCCTGTCCCTCTTCCTGAGCCGCTTCCTGCACTGCGCCCCCGGCCTGTCCCTCTTCCTGAGCCGCTTCCTGTACTGCGTCCTCTGCCTGTCCCTCTTCCTGCGCCGCTTCCTGCACTGCACCCCCGGCCTGTCCCTCTTCCTGAGCCGCTTCCTGTACTGCGTCCTCTGCCTGTCCCTCTTCCTGCGCCGCTTCCTGCACTGCGCCCCCGGCCTGTCCCTCTTCCTGTGCCGCTTCCTGCACTGCACCCTCTGCCTGTCCCTCTTCCTGCGCCGCTTCCTGCACTGCACCCTCTGCCTGTCCCTCTTCCTGCGCCGTTTCCTGCACTGCGTCCTCTGCCTGTCCCTCTTCCTCAGCTGCGCCCTCGGCCTGTCCCGCTTCCTGAGCCTCTTTCTGCACTGCGCCCCCTGCCTGTGCCTCTTCCTGAGCCAATCCCTGCACTACGCCCTCTGCCTGTCCCTCTTCCTGCGCCGCTTCCGCACTGCGCCCCCTGCCTGTCCCTCTTCCTAAGCTGCTTCCCACACTGCGCCCACTGCCTGTCCCTCTTCCTGCACCGCTCCCTGCACTGCGCCCCCGGCCTGTCCCTCTTCCTGAGCCGCTCCCTGCATTGCGCCCTCTGCCTGTACTTCTTCCTGAGCCGCTCCCTGCACTGCACCCACTGCCTGTCCCTCTTCCTGAGCCGCTACCCGCACTGCGCCCCCAGCCTGTCGCTCTTCCTGAGCCGCTCCCTGCACTGCGCCCTCTGCCTGTACTTCTTCCTGAGCCGCTCCCTGCACTGCACCCACTGCCTGTCCCTCTTCCTGAGCCGCTACCCGCACTGCGCCCCCAGCCTGTCGCTCTTCCTGAGCCGCTCCCTGCACTGCGCCCTCTGCCTGTCCCTCTTCCTGAGCCGCTTCCTGCCTGTGCCTCTTCCTGAGCCGCTTCCCACACTGCGCCCCCTGCCTGTCCCTCTTCCTGAACCGCTCCCTGCCATGCGGCCCCAGCCTGTCCCTCTTCCTGAGCCGTTCCCTGCACTGTGCCCCCAGCCTGTCCCTCTTCCTGAGCCGCTCCCTGCACTGCGCCCCCTGCCTGTCTCTGAGCTGCTCCCCGTGCCACGCCCCCTGCCTATCTCTGTCCCTCAGCCACTTATAGAATCATAGAATATCAGGGTTGGAAGGGACCTCAGGAGGTCATCTAGTCCAACCCCCTGCTCAAAGCAGGACCAACACCAATTAAATCATCCCAGCCAGGGCTTTGTCAAGCCAGGCCTTAAAAACCTCTAAGGAAGGAGATTTCACCACCTCCCTAGGGAACCCATTCCAGTGCTTCACCACCCTCCTAGTGAAATAGTGTTTACTAATACCCAACCTAGACCTCCCCCACTGCAACTTGAGATCATTACTCCTTGTTCTGTCATCTGCCACCACTGAGAACAGCCGAGAGCCATCCTCTTTGGAACCCCCTTGCAGGTAGTTGAAAGCAGCTATCAAATCCTCCCTCACTCTTCTCTTCTGCTGAATAAGTAAGCCCAGTTCCCTCAGCCTCTCCTCATAAGCCATGTGCCTCAGCCCCCTAATCATTTTCGTTGCCCTCCGCTGGACTCTCTCCAATTTGTCCACATCCCTTCTGTAGTGTGGGGACCAAAACTGGATGCAATACTCCAGATGTGGCCTCACCAGTGCCGAATACAGGGGAATAATCACTTCCCTCGATCTGCTGGCAATGCCCCTACTAATGCAGCCCAATATG
The DNA here is from genome assembly GCF_027887155.1 of Malaclemys terrapin pileata. Lineage (NCBI taxonomy): Eukaryota > Metazoa > Chordata > Testudines > Emydidae > Malaclemys > Malaclemys terrapin. The sequence continues at coordinate 39,037,174 of NC_071518.1, forward strand.
CCATTGGCCTTCCTGGCAACAAGGGCACACTGCTGACTCATATCCAGCTTCTCATCCACTGTAACCCCCAGGTCCTTTTCTGCAGAACTGCTCCTTAGCCAGTCGGTCCCCAGCCTGTAGCGATGCATGGGATTCTTCCTTCCTACGTGCAGGACTCTGCACTTGTCCTTGTTGAACCACATCCGATTTCTTTAGCCCAATCCTCCAATTTGTCTAGGTCACTCTGGATCCTATCACTACCCTGCAGCGTATCTACCTCTCCCACTCTCCGTGCTATGCCATGCAGTAGAGAGAAAACAACACCAGCTCCGTTACTGACCTCCCTAGTGCACATGCCTGCCTGGTCAGTCACAACTGTGTTTATGTTTCAAAGTAGCAGCCGTTGTTAGTCTGTATCCACAAAAAGAACAGGAGTACTTGTGACACCTTAGAGACTAACAAATTTATTTCAGCATAAGCCCACTTCTTCGGATGCATAGAGTGGAACACACAGATAGAATATATTTATACATACTGTGACAGACCCAGACCAGTGGGGTACAGGAGTCTGGTAGAGGGCAAATATACTGGTCACTGGATGAGTAGTTTTCTGTTCCCTGAGTGACCAGAGCAGGTGCTGCACTAGAGTAATCAGGAACCTGCTAGAACCAGTTAAGGCAGGCAGGCTAATTAGGACACCTGGAGCCAATTAAGAAGAAACTGCTAGAATCAATTAAGGCAGGCTAATCGGGGCACCTGGGTTTTAAAAGGAGCTCACTTCAGTTTGTGGTGCGAGTGTGAGGAGCTGGGAGCAAGAGGCGCAAGGAGCTGAGAGTGAGAGGGTGTGCTGCTGGAGGACTGAGGAGCACAAGCGTTATCAGACACCAGGAGGAAGGTCCTGTGGTGAGAATAAGGAAGGTGTTTGGAGGAGGGAAAGTAGCCCTCCATGGAGAAGTAGCCCAGGGAGTTGTAGCTGTCATGCAGCTGTTACAGGAGGCACTATAGACAGCTGCAGTCCACAGGGCCCTGGGCTGGAACCTGGAGTAGAGGGTGGGCCCGGGTTCCCCCCAAACCTCCCAATTGACCTGGACTGTGGGTTCTTCCAGAGGGGAAGGTCTCTGGGCTGTTCCCCAACCCACATGGTGAATCTCTGAGGCAAGAAAATCCGCCTATAAGCGCAGGACCCATCAAGATAGAGGAGGAACTTTGTCACAATACAGAGAACATAGGAAGGTGGAAGTACGCATACCAACTGTACGATTAGCCTCTTACAGTTGGTATGTGTACTTCCACCTTTTCATGTTCTCTGTATGTATAAATATCTTCTTTCTGTGTGTTCCATTCTACGCATCCGATGAAGTGGGCTGCAGCCCACGAAAGCTTATGCTGAAATAAATTTGTTAGTCTCTAAGGTGCCACAAGTACTCCTGTTCTTTTAACTGTTTTTATGCCAGCATGAGCCCCACACTGACAGCGAGGCCACCGTTTCTTGACAGGAAAGGCGTTTGGCACCTGGGCCCAAATCCGCATAGGTATTTAGGCACCTTTGCGGCTCTGGGCCTTTCTGCCCCTCCACTCGCTCATCTGCACTAGTGGCACGTCCATTACAGGGCCGGTTTAGTGCCTCTGACTGGTTGGGATGAGGTTCCAGCTGTCACTGACACCAGGGATTGTATGTCTCCGGTTCATGTGAAGAAGAGCGTGTCTCGTCTCCAGATTTACAGCCCGGGTTCTCGGCTTAAAGCTGGAATTTTCTGTGGATTGTCAGCTACGTTGATTCCTTAATGAGTTACCATTAATTAATAATAGGAGTGTTAAGAAATCTTGGTGGCCATCTTTCCCCTTTTCCGACTTTCTTTTGCCAGCAAGTGGCTGCTTTCCTATTGACGTTGTTCAAACTCTTGGTGCGCTCGTGATGAAAGTGTGCTTGCAGAAATGATGGCGCAATTAAGCAATTAACTGATTAGCGGTTGTTTCCTGTCACTGGAAACCATTAAATTCAATTTTCCCTTACGCAAAAGTGGCTGCAATTTCACATAATTTACATGAGGCCCAACATTGTAGCTACTCAGGCTCTCAGTAGAAAGACAAGGTGGGTGGTGAGGTAAATTATCTTCTATTGGATCAACTTCTGTTGGTGAGAGAGACAAGCTTTCCAGCTTACTCAGCAGAGAGGGCTACTGGGGGCGAGTGCCCCCTAGTGGTTACTGTCTCCCATAGTTTCCAATGGAGCTGAAGCCATTGGCAACCTCAGGGAAGATGGCTGCCACGTCTCTAAACTACTTATAGGGCCTCTACTTCCACAGTGTCTGTGCACCTCATAATCGGGGGAGGGATGTCATTAGCCCCATTGTACAGATGGAGAACTGAGGCACACAGCAAGTGCCCTAGATCACCCAGAAAGTCTGTGGCAGAGAAGTGACTGAAACCCAGGACGCCTGAGTCCCAGGCACAGGCCCTACCACTGGGCCGTCCTACCTCTCCAGCTTCAACTCAGCCAACATGTGTCAAAAGTGCAGGACACGGTTGACCTAGGCGTCACTGTTCTTTGCTGTATCTTGCACCAGCACTGACCGTTTTAACTGTAAACGCTTTTAAATGCCATTTTTTCCATTTGTGAATTATACAGACGTTGGCGCTTTCGCTTGTTTGTTTTTAAGACAACAGGCAACCAGAAATTCCATCACGTGCAGCCAGCAGGGTTTGAACCCTCAATCGTCACATCCCCCATACAGAGCTCTTGCATGTGAACTAAAGGGGTACACTTCAGGTGGAGCCCAGGGGGTCTGGTCCCACAGTTTGCCAGCGGGTTACACAGGTATTTGATACCCAGCAGTAGAGTGCTGGGGCTCAGGGCCCCTGGGTTCCAGTCCTGGCTCTGTGTTCTAGTGGTTTGAAGTTACAGTGATTAAAGACAGCACTGCTGCTAGATCAAGGAGCCCTCTGGGTTCAGAAATCTCCTTCTCACATGAGTACTTACAGACCATGATCAAATCACCTCTTAACCTTCTCTTATAGATTGAAAGACTTGAGTCTCTCACCGTCAGGCAGGTTTTTCCAGACCTCAGATCATTCTTATGGCAATGTTCTGAACCCTTGCCAGTTTTTCAACATCCTTTTTGAAGTGTGGACAACCACTGGACACAGAATCCAGTAATGATCCCACCGGTGGCATATCCAGAGGTAACATCACCTCCCTACTCCGCCCTGCATGTGCGGCACTTACCCTCTTAGCCAAAGCCTTGCCCACCCCTAGCTTGGAAGGAGCATTCCCACGCTCCACAAGGGAAGCCAGCCAGAGAGGCCTGCCTGGTCATGTTGCCCAGTGGGACTGGGCTGGCGTTTTTCGTGGAAGCTGCTGCACTGTTTGTTCTCACACTGCTGCTGGACTCTGCCCTGTTTGTCTGACCCCATGCACAGCCGGGAGGGGCTGTGTTTGAGTCATGCTGTCCCAGGGCAGAGACCGGCCTCAGCTGGAGTGATGAGAACATCCGACTGGAAGAGACCTGCTGGGTCACTGAATCCAGTCCCTGTCATCATAGGCAGCCCCATCATATTATCCCACTCATAAAGCTCCAGCTTCAAACCAGCCCCTCTCAGCCCTCCTTTGCCTAGGCCAGCCGAGCTCTTCCAGTCTTCTCTCATACGACAGGCCCTGCACTCCCCTGATCATCCTAGTAGCTCTTCTCTGCACCTGTTCCAGTTTGAATTCATCCTCCTTGAACACAGGTGACCAGACCAGCACACACTATTCCAGATGAGGCCTTACCAGTGCCTTGTACAATGGCATTAATACTTCCCTATCTCTCCGGGAAATGCCTCACCTCGTACATCCTAGAACCGCCTGTCTCTGCAGTTAGGGTGTGGGAAGAAAGCCCTCAGTCTGTGGTCGTGTGTCCGAAAGGCCACCCCAGGGACGCTGTCATCTCCCCTGAGGGGATGGCATGTGGGTGGCATGTTCCGTGTATTTGATATGTACTGACATGCGAGCAAACACCATTCTGAGCTCCCTGTGTGAGTAGTATGTGGGAGGTGTGTTGGAAGCATATGATCAGCATATGGGAGGTGCCTGGGTGGCATGTGAAGGCCGTGTAGGGCATGTTTGGGCAACATGCCAGTGGTATGTGGATGGTGTGTGGGAAGCGTGTGGATGGCATGTGGACAGCATGTGGGAGGAGTGTGGATGGCATGCTGCCTCTGAGCAAGTCGTGTGTGTGTGTGTGTGTGTGTGTGTGTGTGTGTGTGTGTGTGTGTGTGTGTGTGGAGAAGGGTTGTGTGCTCTGCCCCCAGCGGGGATGCAGAGAGATGCAGTAACTGGGGGCCCGGCCTGCCCTAATGCGTCACTGGGTACAGGCTGGGCAGAAGGGTTGTGTGCCCATCGTGTACAGGTCAGAACTCACACTGCTGGCAGACTTGCTCAGAGGGGACGGGGGCAGCTGTTCGAGGCCGGCAGTGTGCTCCAGAAGGAAACTATTTTTAAATGCTATGGCCTGGTTGGAGCATTTGAGGAGACAGGTGAGAGGGGAAACTGAGGCAGCATGCTGCAGCGCCACCCCAAGCTACAAGGAGGGGCTTGGAAGGCAAGCACCCAGCCACACTGTCCAAGTGGGGGATAAGGATGCCCCACCCGGGTCGTATGCTGCGGCATGCATTGACGACATTATCATCTCCAGGCAGAGCTGGGAAGACCACCTGAGGCACGTATCAGCCATACTACAAGCCCTTCAGGAGGCAGGGCTCACAGCCAACCCGACCAAATGCTGGCTGGCCCAGCGAGAGGTGACTTACTTGGGCTACAAAGTAGGAGTGGGGGGTTGAGACGACTCACTGACAACGTGCAGGCCCTGGCGCAATGTGCCACCCCCATGACAAAACACCAGGTACGGCGCTTCCTCGGCCTCGCGGGCTACTACCAGCACTTCATACCCAACTTCGCTACCATCACAGTGCCCTTGAGAGACCTGGCAAGGAACACCACCCAAGGAAAGTCCCGTGGTCGGTGACCTGCGAGAGGACCTCCCAGGAGCTAAAGGAGAGCTGAGCTGAGAACCCATGCTCACCCACCCTGGCGTCACCAAGAAGTTTACATCCCAAACAGAGACCTCCGAGGTGGGCCTAGGCGCAGTGCTACCCCAAAACATTGATGGGGAAAAACACCCAGAGTGTGCCTCAGCAGGAAGTTGTTCCTCTGAGAAACCACCTACTCAGTCATCGAGAAGGAGGCCCTAGCAGTGAAATGGGCCATGGACACTCTGAGGTGCTACTTGCGGGGGAATGAATGCCTTTCGGCAAGTGACCAACCATGTGCCGCTACAATGGCTGAACACCACGAAAGACACCAACCCCTGGATTATGCGGTGGTACCTCTCCCGGCAGCCGTACAGCTTTGAAAGCCTTCACCGGGTAGGGTAGGATCATGAAAACACAGATTTTTTTCTCAAGAGATTGTGGGCACAAGAACCACAGGCCCATGCCCCAGCACCGATTCTGAGGGAGGGAGGTTTGACAAGGTGTATTAACCCCTCACTGGACAGGACGGGAGTAAGGAGCAACGCTGGGCTCAGAAGGCCCCACTTCTCCGCCCACGCTGAGCATGTGCTGGTTGGAGGCAAGGTTTAAAAGGCAGCTGGACAGCTCGGTCAGGGCTAGGTAGGAAGTGACTCAGGGAAGTTGATGCACGGTACCGTGGGGTGAGCAATAGCTTCCCAGAGCCCTGGGTCAGAACCCATGGAGTGGGAGGGCCCAGGTTCCCCTACCCCACCTGAGAACTGCACCCATAGGTGGAGCTGCTGCCTGTGAACTGAACCCACTAGGTGGGGTTGCTGCTGAGAACTGTACCCATTAGTCAGCGCTGCCCTCGAGAGCAGCATCTAGTAGGCAGCGCTGCCACCCGAGATGAGCCATCGGGTGTACCTGCCACCTTAGGCCCTAACTGCTAGGCAGGAGACGCTGCCTCCTGTCCACACCCCATAGTATGTGTCCATCTGCGGTGACAACCTCACATGACCACAGGGAAACCTCTTGGGACCCCACAGCTGTTTGCAACCTTTGTTTCCCTTCACAGAGAAGCACTGTATCATTTCTAATGAAGTGGTGGTAGCTTCTGTGACCCAAAATCATGCTGAGTTTTTTATTTTGCCTTAACTGTCTCTTCATACGTCAGAGTCACTGGGGACTACAAGTCCCCAGTGACTCTGACGTCCGTTTCTACCAGTGCAGGCACTCTTGCTTTCAGTTTTCTGTTGGATGAAATGTCAGCAGGTGACAGCCCATGCTTCCTGGCATTAGAAAAGGTTCAGAGAAGGGCAACTAAAATGATTAGGGGTTTGGAACAGGTCCCATATGAGGACAGATTAAAGAGGCTAGGACTTTTCAGCTTGGAAAAGAGGAGACTAAGGGGGGATATGATAGAGTTGTATAAAATCATGAGTGATGTGGAGAAAGTGAATAAGGAAAAGTTATTTACTTGTTCCCATAAATATAAGAACTAGGGGCCACGAAATGAAATTAATGGGCAGCAGGTTTAAAACAAATAAAAGGAAGTTCTTCTTCACACAGCGCACAGTCAACCTGTGGAACTCCTTGCCTGAGGAGGTTGTGAAGGCTAGGACTATAAAAGGGTTTAAAAGAGAACTAGATAAATTCATGGAGGTTAAGTCCATTAATGGCTATTAGCCAGGATGGGTAAGGAATGGTGTCCCTAGCCTCGGTTTGTCAGAGGGTGGAGATGGATGGCAGGAGAGAGATCACTTGATCATTGCCTGTTAGGTTCACTCCCTCTGGGGCACCTGGCATTGGCCACTGTCGGTAGACAGGACACTGGGCTGGATGGACCTTTGGTCTGACCCAGTCCAGCCGTTCTTATGTTCTTATGTTCCTTGGTGCCTTTCCATAATTTAACATATGGATCAGAGTCTGACTCTGCAGCCTTTTTCAGTAGGCACTTTATAATTCTGACACCATCTGCCACCTAAACCCCTGGATTAGGGACTGTGGGGACCAGCAGTTACACGTCTAAACCTGTACTTCGCTGCAAACTGCTTAAATTCATGCCCACTAAACCGCAGCCTGTTGTCAGATATTAGCATGTCAAGTATACCACGTCTAGCAAAAATAAATCTGATATGCACCATCACCTGCTTGCCTGTAGTATCTTCTAGTAAGGCTGTCTTAGGGAAGTGAGAATCATCGTCTAGAACAAGTACAAAGTTTTTTCCAGCCAACGTAAACAAATCTATGCCTGCCGTGCTCCAGGGGGGCCAGTTTTTCCTATGCCACAACATCGGCTCTTTTGCTTGACTTTGCTTGTATTTTTGGCATATGCAACAAGCCTTGACAGGTTTTTCAATGTCCCTGTTCATTTGAGGCTAGTGTAAAACATTTCTGGCCCTTCTCCTAGAGTTGTCAATCCCTAAATAATCTTCATGTATCCTTGTTAGCATATGTTTCTGTAACACCTTAGGAATCACCATCCTGGTGCCTCTAAACAGGCCCTAGTAGTGACAAACCCACTTCAACTGGAAATCGCCTTCATTACTTTCTGCAGGGTCTCATCCTGAGCCGTCAGCGCAGCAAGCACAGTCCGCACTGCATCTGAGAGTGGACAGTCTTTTGTCCCAGGTCCCGATCATGACCTGGTCTCTTATCAGGTGCTCAGTTAAAACGGCAAGACTGGCTCTTCAGTCTTAGCTCAGTCACAAACTTATAGACTCATAGACTCATAGACTTTAAGGTCAGAAGGGACCATTATGATCATCTGGTCTGACCCCCTGCATGATGCAGGCCGCAAGACCCTTCCCTGGACTCTGCCGTTAAAGTCCCCAATCCTGTGTTTTAGTGACTTCAATCGGCTGAGACCCTCCTCTCTTGGATTCACCTTCTTTTTGGTCTCTCTGCTTAAAAACCTCTCTCCTAGGTTTCATTTGGACTTGGAGTGCACCACTCCTCACCTTTCTGAGCTACAGTTCCATAGTTAGCCTCCCCTGCCTGAGCTAACAGCGCTTCAGAACCAGCTGCTGTGGGAAACAAGGCTACCTTCTTCTTTGCTGGTGCCCATCGCCCGCAGATAGAGTCAAGCCCGGTTTAAACCTTCTCCAGTTGTTTCAGCTCTGCTAGGGCTTTGGCCTGCTCCATTCTACTCAGGGTCTCGTCTCCGTTTGTTTTGTCGCTGGTACCACGTGGGGTTCAGTGATCACATGGTGCTTGTCAGAACTCTGCTATAGTCAGTGTCTGAGCTCTAGCTGCCCCGCACTGCATAACATGAGTCTCTGCACACTCCAACAATTGGCTCTTGCCAGAGCCTTTTAAAGGTACACTTCCCCACACGCTGGGTTTCACTCATGGCACTTCCCCGGCCCCAGGAGCATCAGCAGGGCCTGGCTTGGAGTTCAACTGCTGGATGTTACACCCTACAGAGCTAGAACTGAGGCCTGTGGAGGTTCTGGGTTTCTGACACTTCCACATTGCCATGGGAGGCTTAGGTAAGGTACCCACAGGAGGACCCTGTGAGGCTGAGCTCAACAGAAAGTACCGCCCAGTGGGACTGGAGTGGCAGCCCCTCACAGTCCCCTGATTGGCCGATACCAGTATATAAACCAGGAAGCCATGAACGGGAGCTGACTGAGTAACAACACAGACTGACTGCCTGCACTCCAGACCCTGTGCTCTCGTTTCTGGCCCTGGTTTGCCCTCGACTTTGCTATTCGATTGCTATCTGTAACCTGCAGCCCGATCTCCTGGTAATCCTCCTGATGCCTGACTCGTCCACCCTCTGACCCGCCTCACACTCTGACCTCCCGGTACCTGACCCCTGCTCTGATCGCCCTCGTCCCAGTGGTGACACTGTAACCAGAGCGGCCTCCTGCCTCGTCCCCTCCTGTGCCCGGGTCGGTCTCCCTGCGGCCCGGGTGTCCCAGCACCCTAAACCCCCCTGGATGAGTTGGTGTCCTAGGACAGTCCGTGAGTCTCTGAACAGGCCGGGAGCACAGAGCAAGCACTGGGGGTCCGACTCCGGACCGGAGTCTTCAGTCTTGTCAGCATCCCCAGGCACAGCTCCTCGGGTTGCCAGCCCATCCCCCCCGTCGGGCTGCTGGCAGAAGCTCTGCCCGGCCCGCCGCCCTTGAGCTCCGTGATAACCTTTGGAGTCCCAGTTACAAATTCCCTTAATAATTATCTAATGTTCCTGTGTGACATTGTGTCCCGGCGAGCCTGGGGCTCATGAGGGCCAGACACATAGCTAGAGGCCGGTGGGCTGGTGGCATAGCATACAGCTAGATCACCACCCACAGCTCTGCTGGTGCCCCTCAGTCCCAACTGCAGCCACCCAGCTCTGCCAACAGCCCTCGGTTCCCCCCCCCCCCAAGGACCCCCCTGCCTCAGCCCTGGGCTGCTTTCCTCCTGCCAGGCTGAACTGGGGGGGAGTCGATTCGCCATGGCAGGAGCCCCAGCTCCACTGACCAGTCACAGTCTCACTGCCAGCTTTGCGCCACTGGCTTTTCTGAAGTCCCCTCAACGATTGACTAGTCCCGACCCTCCCCCCGTGTTTTGGGGAGCCAGGGATGCTTGGCCTGCCGAAAACGACTTTGGGGCTCATCCGGGAGAGGATCAAAGTGACACCCAAGTGCTGCCAGGGGAGAGCAGGCCACCACAGTGCAGCAAGGGCCTGCGGCCTGCACCAGTGCCCAGAGAGATACACCCACGTAGGGTTTCAAACCAGGGTGAGCTGCACCCATGTAAGTCACCCATTATTATACCAGTGCTGCGTGTCTACACTGAGGAGCTGCAGGGGGGCAGCTACATTGGTGCGACCCCTGTGCAGCCATGCCCGTGGGGGCGGAGCCCCAGCCTGAGCACATCCCTGCCTGGCACCCATGTGGTCCCTGCCCCCCTACAGGTGTCCCAGCCTGAGCACGTCCCTGCCTGGCACCCGTGTGGTCCCTGCCCCCCTACAGGTGTCCCAGCCTGAGCACATCCCTGCCTAGCACCCGTGTGGTCCCTGCCCCCCCTACAGGTGTCCCATTCTGAACACGTCCCTGCCTGGCACCGTTCGGGCCCCACCCACCTACGAGAGCCCTAGCCTGAGGGAGCCCCATGGTGACACGAGGCAGCAGGGATGGGCTCTGGCAGGTGCAGCCCTCCGGGCACTGCCAATGCTTCCTGAGGGCTGCTGTGGAGCCAAGGCCGCCCGGCAGCCCCCAGGCAGCAGAGCCCAGGACCTGTCGTGCTGGGCGCTGGGCTCTGACTGGCTGCTTCCCCTCTGTCTCTGGTGCCTACAGTGCCCGCGTGCCTGGGGAACCAGCTGGAGGCCAAACTGGACAAGCCGAACGTGGTGAACTGGATGTGCCACCGCAAAACTGAGGACTACTTCACCCTCTGGATCAACATGCACATGTTCCTGCCGCTTGGCGTCGCCTGCTGGATTGACAACACCAGGTACCTGCCTGACCCCACCCTGGAGCTCCCCCTGCCAGCCCTAGCTCGCTGGTGCCGGGCCAGCTGGCCCCATAACCCACTGAGGACAAGGGGAGCCCTTCGACTGGCATCAGGGGCATTGGATAGACCCACTCACCCAGCGCCTTCCACCTCGCCATTGAGTGTCGCCCTCCCTCCACACTCGCAGCCACATCAGGCCAGGTCCATCCAAGGCTTTAGTCAGGGCTGCGGGGGACCCAGTAGCCAGGGCCGCCTGGAACTCCCAGCTACCTCAGTGAAGACAGGATTCTCCTGTGAGCACAGAGCTGTGACACCAGCTCAGAGCCCCGGGACGAGAGCCCTGGCCATGGCAGCCTGCTCGGCCCCCAAGCTGTGCAGGCTCCTTGCCCTGGGGACTGAGCCCCATGAACGCAGAGAAGCGGCATGGAAGGAGGTCAAAGTGCAAATAAAGAGCTTTGCTGCACTGGGAGCGGTGGGAATCTGGAGAGTCCCTTGAGGACTCGGCTAGTGCTGGGGGTAAAAGCCCTGCTCCCGGAGGGACAGAGGAGCTGGGAGAGCCACAGTGAGACACAGCACCCCAAAGAGCGGCAGCTCTGCCCCATCCCTCTGTAGGGCCCTGGTGCAGCCATGCCTGAAATGCTGCATCCTCTTCTGGGCACCTCCGTCCCAGAAAGCCATCCCCAGGTGGGAGCGATGGAGAGGGAAGCAGAGGAGGTTCATGGGCCAGGAGGGATGGGCTCTGGGGAAGGGCAAAGTGTGGCCACTTGGCTGGGACTGGGGGCTCCTCAGAGGGACATGGTGAGGGTCTGCAAATACCTGAAGAGCAGGGAGAAGGTCTGTAGAGTGAGACAGGGTGTGGCGAGGCCTAGAAATGAGCACTAGGAAAATGGAAGTGGAATTAAGGAAAGCTCCTGGCCAGTGAGAGCTCCCATAGATCTAGCTCTTATAAATCTAGAGCCATGGGCTTGCAAAGGCAGGCCACTGAACTCTGACTAGCCCACCTCATTGAATGGTTTCTTAACCTCCGTAGGTGTTATATTCACAGCATACAAACTGAAGTTAGACATGGCTTTATTTCTTAGCCCCCAGAACCCCACCACACCAAAACCAGAGAGAGACAAAGCAGGCTGCTCCCTAAGGCAGAGGGACCCAAATTACTCTAGGTCAGCTCTTTGCAGTCTGGCTGCTGAAGACTCTGATCACACACTTCCCGATTGTGCCCCCTAGCCTGCAAGCAGGCTGGGGAAAACCCCTGAGAACATAATGTGATAGCTTATAATTTTAACAGTTTCCAATAGACCATTTCAGGCCCCGATTCTGTGTCCTTCCATCTGCATCCAGTGCGGGGTTGGGAGGACTGAGGGGCTGTAAGCAGGATCCTTGTTCCCATGCAGCAGAGATTCAAGCTCTCAATTTGCATGGAGAATACACTGCCTCTTCACCAGCTTCCATTACACCACCTGGGAGCGAGGTGCATTTCCTGGAGATCTGCAAGTGACCCATTACCTTGTTAAAATGGGCCTTTTAAGAAATGTTCTCTATCTGACCCTTTTCCCATAACCCTCTAGTTCCCAAATGGCTGGTTTGTTTTCGGTCAGTTTCCATGCCACTAAAATTTACCACCAACATTCCTTCACTGTTCATCTAAGGAAGTTAGACTGTAATTAAGCAACGTCAATCGGTGCTTTTCCTATCTTGGTCACCATTTTCCCTTACTCCCATTCCTGGCAACAGGTCTGTCTCTGCATTCATTCCCCGAGGCACGCTCTAGCCCAGGCTTTGCACGCTCCCAGCCTCTGCCCTGTGCTGTGTGGGTGTTCCACCCCGCTGGTGCAGCTTCTGGGGCTATCAACAAAGACAAAAGACATGGACAGACATGAGCTGCCCCAAGGGGGGCTAAGGCTCTCTCTTCAGCTCCTTCTGGGAAGTTCTGGCCCCAACTGGGCTCACAGGCTAATACGAAAGAATAGTCCCATCAAAAGTGGACCCTCCTTTTCTTCAGGGAGGAGTTGTAGGGCAGTGGTCAGCTGAGGAGCTCCTGCCTTACTCCAGGGGCTGAGGACCAAAGATCTGCTCTCCCACCAGCTGTGCTGGGTTTGCCCTTTTTAAGCTCCTCCCTCCAACTCTGATGCTTCTCACAGGTGTGATGGGGTGGGGCCACTCGAGCCCACAAGAACTCATTAACCCTGTGCTACCCAGTGTGGGGTCTGTATACCCCCATCACAGGAACCAAAGCTACCAAATAGGATTGAAGATTTAAAAACTAGAACGATGTAAAATGAACATGGACCACATTACATGGATTAAAAACTGGCTAACTGATTGTTTCTAAATGTAACTGTAAATGGAGACTTGTCATTGAGGAGTATGTTTCCAGGGGGTCCAGCAGGGATCAGCTCTTGGACCTACGCTATTTAAAATTTTATCAATGGCCTGGCAGAAAACATAAAATCATCACTGATCAAGTTTGCAGGTGACCCAAAAATCAGGGAAGTGGTCAATAATTACTAGGACAGGTCACTGAATCAGAGCGATCTGAATCTCTTAGTAAACTGACAAATAAACTTAGTCGTATTAAAACACATACATTAAAACATATGTTTTAATACAGCTAAATATAAATGTATACATCCAGGACAAAGAATGTAGGCCACACTTATAGGATGGGGGACTCTATCTTGGGAAGCAGAGTCTCTGAAAAAGATTTGGGAGTTGTGTAGATGATCAGCTGAACATGAGCTCCCAGTGTGAAGCTGTGGTCAAAACAGCTAATGCGGGCCTGGGATGCATCAACAGGGGAATTCTGAGTATGAGCAGAGGTTATTTTACCTCTGTATTTGGGACTGGTACGACCGCTGCTGGAATCCTCTGTCCAGTTCTGGTAGCCACAGTTCAAGAAGCATGTTGATAAATTAGAGAGAGGTCCAAAAAGAGCCATGAGAATGATTAAAAGATAAGAAGCTGCCTTGTGATAGACTCAAAGAGCTCAATCTATTTAGCCTGACAAAGAGAAGGGAACAACGATTTAATAATGTAGCAGGGAAAGGTCTAACTCGATCCGATGGCTGGAAGTGGAAGCCAGACAAATTCAGACTGGAAATAAGATGTCAATTTTTGACAGTGAGGGTAATTAACCGTTGGAACGATTTAGCAAGAGGCATGGTGGATTCTCCATCACTGGCAATTTTTAAATCAAGATTTGATATTTGTCTAAAAGACCTGCTCTAGGAGTTATTTTGGGCCAGTTTCTGGCCTGTGCTCTACAGGGGGTCAGACTAGATGATCCAAGTGGTCCCTTCTGGCCTTGGGATCTCGGAGTCTGTGATGATGCTCGTGCCCGCAGTAAAGACGGACACTATGTGGCTAGTGGAAGAGGCGTCCCTAGCAGATAGCTGCTGTTTCCCTTTGTTTCCAACGGGACTGGTGCCACAAGCTGCCTTTGGGAAAATGGCTCCCATTCCTCAGAGGTTTTGCTGGTGTTGCTCTCGGCCTTCAGTCTCTGCACTCTCAGCGTTGGACAAGCCAATATTTCAGAGGGTCACCGTAGCTCCTCTAGCTCAGGTGATAGAGGTCTGGGCTGGGATCTATTCCTGGCTCTGGGAGCGGGTGTGGGCTAGTGATTCGCGACAGTATTCTGAATGGTAACATGTCTGCGACTGGGGTCTGCTGTTAGAGACCTGGGTTCTATTCCCAGAGTGACCAGAGATCGCCTCAGTTACCTCATTTGTACAACAGGGAGGCTGGCTCTTACCTATCCCCAGCCCCAGGCGTTGCTCAGGACTCAGGGCTGTGACACACATGCAAATATAAACAGACGTGAGTAGACGAGGTGAGAATTGACCTCATGGGCTCCTGGCTCCCACCACAGTGCACCTTCCCCGAGGCTGTTTTAATGAGGACTGCTCCCCCCGATTCGGTTAGGCTGTGGTACACTTGAGGGCTCTGCTAGCCGTGTGAACATGGGGGCAGCCCTGAGGCTGCCGCTGAGTCGAGATTGCCAGATTGTTTCCAGTGGGTCTGAAGCCGCAGACTGTGCTCAGGGAAGAGGGCTGCCCCCTGTGTTCTAGGGTCAGGAAGCTGTGAGAAGAGGGCTCATGTGACGGAGCTCAGCTCGGCTGGGAAGAGACGGCCAAGGTTCCCGGGTTGAGACGCTCTGAGTTCCAGGGCCGGGGGCTCTCCAGCTTCTGTTAAAGCTGTGCAGCTTGGACGGAGACTCCTCTGCTCTGAGAGCCAGGCCTGGCCTGGCGGGCACAGGTCAGAGGTCAGCACTCGACAGGCTCTGTTGTGCTGGAGTTGGGAAGGGTAGAGATGGATTCACCAGGCCTCTCCATGCAAGTAATTAACCCCCTCTTCCCTGCAACCTCAGACATGAGTGCTCCCTCCTTGTCCCCACACACCAGAGGGGGGGTCTGGAGGGCATCCCTGCCCCCCCCCCCCCCGACCTGAAATCCTCCTACATAAACAAAACAAAATCTTTACCTTGGAGGGGTCAGGCTGGTCAGCATGGCAAACCCTGAAAAGCCAGGAAAGGCCAAGTTATGGGGCACCTCTTCCCCATCCCCTAACCCCTCACAGCAGGTCTCCTGCATTGTCACCAGGGATTTCTGCCTCTAGCTGACCAGGACTCATCTCTGCCCATTGCAACGCACCTGACCCGCTCTAGTTCACCTGGGGGGGGGGGGGCAGGGGCAGATGCAGGGATCCCTGGGTGAGATCCTCTGGCCCATGATATACAGATTGGTCACAATGCGCTCCTCGAGCCTTAATACCCATGAATAACACAAAATATTAACAGCCACCTCATCGGCTATTCAGGGCTGACACGTGCCCTGCGGTGAGCAATGGGCCATAGAAACAAGCCCTCTTCACAACTCCCATCCTGAATTCCCAAGCAGGGTGTTTCCCATGCGGGATGGGGGTGGCCTGGATTTCTGTCCCCACCCAGAGGCCTCGCCTTTGTGCCCTGGCAGGGTGGATCTGCCACCCACCTGCCATCTCCTGTCCTGTCCCTGCAGAGTGGTGTATAACCGCAGCACCGGCAAGATGTCCAACGCGCCTGGGGTGCAAATCCGCGTGCCCGGCTTTGGCAAGACCTACTCCGTGGAGTACCTGGACAACAGCAAGCTGGCAGGTGAGGGGCGCCCTTCTTGGTGTCCAAGGCGAGGGGTCCCCGTGGTCTGGGAGGAGCTCCCGAGGGTGCTGATCCTACTGCTGGTGCCCAGCAGTAGAAAAGGGTCCCTGGCTGCTGCAGGATTTGCCCAGGCCTGGCTTTGCAGGGATCTCTGAAGCCCAGGACCGTTACCCTTTATCCCTGAGTCTGTCCCAGCTCTGGGACCCTGGCACATCCAGACCCCAGAGCTGGGAGGGGGTGGCGGGAAGCTGAGGGTCAGGGGAGGCAAGATCTCTGCAAAGCCCACGGTGCAGTGACCCGTGTCTGAGAGGAGAGGGCTGTACAATGCCACTAGGCATAACCATCCCAGGGAATGAGGGGACCCAGAGCACAATGCCCAGAATGCACTGAGCCAACGCCTCTGGCCAGAGGAACCCAGACACTGGGCAGGCCAGGCACAGCCAGGAAGCAGGGAGGAATGTAGTCTGCCCCCAACTCCCATGCTATGTCTCTAGAGTCTCCCAACCCCCACCCTGTACCTCCCCAATCCTTGCCCTGTATCTCTGGGGGTCCCCCTACCTCCATGCTGTCTCTTTTGGGGTCCCCCCAATCTCTGTGCTGTCTCTCTGTAGGTTACCTACACACCCTGGTGCAGAACCTGGTGAACAACGGCTACGTGCGGGACAAGACGGTACGGGCTGCCCCCTACGACTGGAGGATTGGGCCCAGTAAGTGCAGTGTTGGGACCAGCTTCCACCTCAGCCCAGACAGCCAGGGAGTGAGGCAGAAGGGCACCCACACAGGCAGCTTGGTGCCCAGGGAGAGCCCCGTGCCCAGGAGGGAGACCAGGCCAGAAAGCCTGACAGGGAGCAGGGTGAGAGAGCCTGAAAGAGAGACACCCTTGAGGGGAGGGGGGGCCATGCTGGCAGAGATGTGGGAGGAGGAACTCTGCAGGGAGTGATTCTCTCGTGGGGGGGGGGCTGTATGAGTGCCCCCCAGTGCGTTTCCTCTTCTGCCTCCACTGGAGGGTCCTGGTTCCTGTGTCTCACTGTGCCGAGGTCTGGGGACCTGTCCCCGGCTGGGCTCCTGCTGGCCATGACTGGCCTGCCCATGGCACGCTGCCCCTCTCTCCCCAGACCAGCAGCCCGAGTATTTCCAGAACCTGAAGGCGCTGATTGAGGAGATGCACGACACCTACCAGAAACGAGTCTTCCTGCTCGGGCATAGCATGGGCAACCTCAACATCCTCTACTTCCTGCTGCAGCAGTCCCAGGCCTGGAAAGATCGGTTCATCGCGGGCTTCATCTCCCTCGGTGCCCCCTGGGGCGGGGCCGTCAAGTCCATGCTTGTCCTGGCCTCCGGTGGGTGATGGCTCCCACTGTCTGCTTCCTGCCTTCCTTTCATGCAGTAATGGGGAGGTGTGAATCTGTTGTAGAGTCCCCAGGGCGGGCAAAGGACCCCTTCGGGACCTCCATCAGGAGCTCGCCAACCACCTGGTGTCTGACGGCAGTGCCCCTGAGGGAGCACAAGTCCAGTCACAGGGAGCCCGCCCAGGGTTTGCTGTGGGTAGCATTGCCGCACTGGCTAGGGACGAGCACTTCAAAGCAGGCAGGGGAGGAAATGCCTGTCGTAGAAAGGGAACAACAGTAAAAAGACTCCCACTGAAGCTCTACCTGCTATTGCCCGCACGTACCACGCACACCCTCCTCCCAATTCACTCCACTTACAGCTCCTTGGGAAACAGTTCCCTCCCCCCAGAATAGCCCCTCGCCTGGGGGTTAGGGCACTCAGCTAGGATGCAGGAGACCCAGCTTCAAGACCCTGCTTTGCGTGATTTGAGGGCATTTGAACTAAGCTCTCCCTCCTCCTAGGTGAGAGCCCTAATCAGCAGGCAAGGGGCTATTCTGGGGCAGGACTCTCTCAGGCTCTCCTGTTGAAGTTCTTCCACTTAGTTTCTCTGGCCCAGGGATTATTTATACAGACTCTATAACCCTGCATCAGGGCACTCCCCTAGAATGGCAGAACGTGAACCTGTGTCTCCTACAGCCCAGGTGCACACCCACCCCAGTGGCCTACAGAGTCTGGTTGTTTTGTTCTCTGGCCTGATGACTTGTAGTTATACAACGGGGCCCATTGGCTGGTCTGGGGTAGGTCTCTCTCCCCACCAGAAATTCCATCGTGACCAGCGTCCTCTCCTGATGAAAGCTGCATCGCAGCCAATATGTTCCTGCAAAGAGTCCCCATCGAAACAAATCAACGTTTCCCAACAAAAAACATTTGGTCAAGAGTTTTTTTGACCAGCCCTATGCCCACCCTCACTCACCAACTGGCTCCATTCCCCCACACCCCACCCTGCCAACACAGCCGGTCCCCTCTCCATTGTGTCTGTACTCTCTTTACACCACGTTCCAACGATGAGGAAACCAACAGCTACAGCTAGGGTCCAAAGAACGAACTAAGCAAGGACTAGCTCTGTGTATACACTGCTGCTCTGGCAGGGCTCTGGTGGCTTCTGCTGCAGAAGACAGGGGGGTCTTTTAAACTATTTCCTCTACATTACAGCTCCCCACTCTAATCCTCCCCCTAGCCCTACCCCCGCAAGTTCAGAAACACCCCCCCACGCACCTTCTTCCCTGAGACACAGAACCCCTCAACTTCCTACCCAGTCTCTCCCCCATTCAGAACACCACTGAGCCCTCACCCAGTATTGTCAACCCCAAACATTCAAAAATCATGAGTTGGGCTTAACAATCATGACATTTTGAAAAAAAAAAGACATTGTGGGTGCTTTTCCTTTGCCTTCTGCTCTCTGAGCCTTTAGGACTGCGTTAGAGTCACGTTTCCATGCCTTTCTCCACAGCAAGGAGGGTCAGAAACTTACTTTTGGTTTAAAGGACGCTGATATTCTCTGGAATAATCACAGGACTCCAGGAGCAGGGTCTTTCCAAAATACACCAAATATGGCAAGATTCACAGGAAACCCAGGAGAGTTGGCAGTTCTGACCAACACTCTTGGAAACACCCTCTCCCCGCAACACCCACACAGAGCCGGCTTAGAAAACCTAACACAGGCTTAGGACCGTTTCCCTTCCTGACGGACACCCAGCACCACCAGCTGAGAAACTTCCCCATCCCCAAACCTTGTCCCCATCCCCCTCAACACACATACTTCTGGTTGGGCTTAGAGAAGTAGGGACAGATGCCCAGCAGGGAAGGACTGTGGCTGTAAGGAGTGGTGTGGGGGATTCATAGGGAGCGCTCTCCCCTTAGAGTTAGTGCTGACCCCAATGCCCCAGTGCGGTGCTACAGGGTGCTGTGCTGCAGCAGGGCAGGGTGCTCTGCAGGGGGTGCCCTCCCCACGCAGTCAGGACTGACCCCAGTGCTACAAGGCGCTGAGGGCTGTGCTGCTGGATGTTCCATCATTTGGATTAGCCCATAATCCAATAGTTTTACCTCAAAACAACATTTCTCTTGGGCTCCTGCCCTGAATTCCAGCACATCTGTTGAGCAGCAGCCTTGCCCCCCCCTCCAGCCCCCCCAGTGCTGGCAGCATTTCAGCAGGGAATGATCTCTGTAGATATAGTCTGTACACTGCTTTGGGACCCTTGGGACATCTGTTAATTTTGCTAGAGCTGCTGTTCCTGATGAGTGCCCGTGTGAATTGCAGGAGATAACCAGGGCATCCCGATGGTCACAAACATCAAGCTGCGTGAGGAACAGCGCATGGCCACCACAAGCCCCTGGATGTTCCCGACCAACATGGCCTGGCCCGACTCACACGTCTTTATCTCCACGCCGTCCTACAACTACACGTACCGGGACTACCGGCGCTTCTTCCTCAACGTCAACTTTGAGGATGGCTGGTACATGTGGAACGACACCAAGGACCTGCTGAAGGGGCTGCCTCCTCCTGGCGTGGAGACCTACTGCCTCTACGGCACAGGCTTCCCGACAGTGGAAACCTACATCTACGATGAGCGCTTCCCCTATGAGGACCCCGTGGACGTGGTCTATGGGGACGGGGACGACACCGTCAGCACCCGCAGCATGAAGCTGTGCAGCCGCTGGGCCAAGCAGCAGAAGCAGCGAGTGCATGTGATGGAGCTGCCGGGAGTGGAACACCTCAATATGGTTTTCAGCAACCAAACACTGAGCTACATCAACAAGATACTGCTGGGCAGCTTCCAGGCCAGTGCGGAGGAGCAGGGAGGGCAAAAGACCCTCTTCCCACCCAACCCAGAGCCAACACGGGCCAGGAAGAACCTCTCTGGTCAGAGGGCCACTAAGAACCCCAAAATGAACTGAAGACAGCGGGGGTCAGCTTTGCTCCCGACCGACTGCCCTCCAGCAAAGGGTTCAAATCCGAGTGCGTGTGGAGGGCAAAGCAGCACCCACTCCTGCTTTGACGGGTTTTTGTGTTGTGAATGGTGATTAATTACACATTAGAGGCTTGTTACTTGCATATTAGCAGATGGGTAATTAACTACATTGCCAGCTAATTCCATCACGCTGGCAGGTGTCACCATGACACTGCCATCACTGGCCAGCTAGTGTAACGCCGACAGACCCTGGTTGTTGGCAGGCGGGATCGAACTTGGGACCTCTGAAGTAGATGAGTCTCTACTGCATGAGCTAAAAGCCACGTGGCTCTTAGCCAAGACTGTAGCAGACTCATTAATCTCTAGATGCCACTAGCCAGAGACAGACCACCACACTCACCAGGCCACTCAGACCACCACACTCACCAGGCCACTTTGGCCACAGGGCAATCCCAGCCTGTGCTAGGTCTGAGCTGTGCCCCCTTGGTCCCTGTGCTGGGCTCTGCCGCAGGCAGGCTTGGATTTGCACCCAAGAAATCTGAGCCCAAGGGGCGCTGCAAAGCAGGGGCCTTTGTGGGGCCTCACTGAGAAGCTGAGCTGTTCAGCTCAAAGAGAACGAATCCTGCCCCCATCCTAGAGCCGGAGAGCCACAGGTAACGGAGTGCCTGTGACAGGCCCTTTAAGGCCTGTGAATGAGGCTGACTGCAGTGAGGGGCCAGTGCCCCACGTCTGGGGTCCCACCAGGCTGTGCACAGGGACCAAAGGGAGCACGTTCAGACAGCATCTGCCATTGCACACATGGTCTCTGTTCTCTGCAGTAACTGTGCA
This sequence comes from Malaclemys terrapin pileata, assembly GCF_027887155.1. NCBI lineage: Eukaryota > Metazoa > Chordata > Testudines > Emydidae > Malaclemys > Malaclemys terrapin. The sequence continues at coordinate 39,057,841 of NC_071518.1, forward strand.
AAGTGCTCCGCTTCCCGGCACGCCCTCATTGCCGGCTGCCGCGGGCACACACCTCTGGGGCCGGGCCTTTGCTAACTGCTGCCATCACCAGCCCATGAGCACTAGGCCTAGTGGGAAGCATTGCTGCGGCAGACTGAGAGCTGCCTCTGGCCTGTGAGAGAAGCACCTGCCTGGAAGTATGCGCTGGAGCCGGGGGCTAGCCCCTGCATAAAGCACTATGAGCCCAGGCTAGGATCACTCCAGCCAGCCCAGGCCGGGGCTTGCAGAGCATGCATGGCCTTGCCGTGCTTGCCCAGGGCCCTGAGGAACACTGTGCTAACACCTCTTTGCCGGAGGCGCCCTGTTTCTCTCTCCGAAGGTGGCGGAGTCCCAGGAGAGCCTGTTGAGCATACTGCTGAGAGGATCCAAATGCGGAATCCCAGAGTGCTTTAAGCCGCTGGAGTCTGAACAGAGCCCCGGCACTGCCCTTACTGGGGGTCTCTAGACCCCTCTTGGGGTGCAGATCCTCTGTCTGAGCACCCCCTCCCCATTGCTCTTTACTAAATCGCACAAGAAATGCACAGGTCTATGCAAAAACACTAAACCTCCACGCTGTTCCCTGCCTCAGGATAATCACCACTCCCGAGCATTCTTTGAGCTGGGGTCAGAGTCCTCTAGAGGCACCCAGGGTCCTTCTCCGGCAGTGCAGGGCTGGTCTCGCTCCCCTGCAGGTCAGCGTGCTCTGACCTTAGTGGGTCCTGCACCTAAACTGGGCTCCCGTCCCACTGCTCTGAGCCTGCCCATCTCTCTCTCTCTCCTGGCCAGAACTCCCTGTGCAGCTCTGTAACTCTTCCCCTGACACACTCCAAACATTGTGGGTATTAAGTTCCAGCATCCATACCTTAGGGGCTTTCTTCTGGACTGGGGGGTCTTCCACCCTTCACATGCAAGCCCCCTCTTACAGGGTTGGGGGAAATTGATTTTCCAGCTTCAGCCAAGCTCCTTAGCATACCCTGTCATGCGGTCCCACGACCTGTAACCAGTCTGCTGGCAGTGGGCCGGGCCCCGAGGTCCCACACCGTTCCACCAGGGCAGGCCTGTGACCTCCAAGACTCTGTGGGCACCAGTGACCCCGTCTCTCTTCGTGGCTCCCTGCACTGAATCCAGCCCAGCCAGACTCCTGTGGGAGATCTGTGCTGTCCCCCGTCAGGGTGCAGTGCTCTCAGTGAGTATCCACAGCGACACAGGCAGCCTCTCCAAACCACGCACCATCCATTGGTCACCTGGCTACAGAATCTGAACGCACCGGGGTTAGCTCAGAGAGGCAGAAGTTAAGTCATAGTTCACCCTGGCTAAGCCATGATGGGCCAGCCAAGCTGTGGTGGACTCATCTCTGGTGCTAGTCTCTGTCCTTGTTCCTGAGTCCCTCCAAAACGGCCACCCCAATTCCAGCCTTCTGACACCCTCTCTCCAGCTCAGTTCCCAAGCCCCACCTGCTGGGTTTCATGTGTTAGGTGTTGATCATTCAGTCCTTGGGGCGTCTCTCTGTCTTGTTGGACCCCTGAATTGAGCCAGTTCTTCAATGACTCTCTTCATTCCAGAGACAGCGAGGTGACACTCACACCTCCTGCCCTGTTCCAAGAGCAGTGTTGGCCATTTTACACCCACGGGGTAGCAATGCAACATAGAGGGAAAGTGAGGCACGCATAGTATTTATAAAAATATTACAGAAAATTCCCACTTTGTCATATCTCTTCCCCCTTCCAAGACTGAACTGAGCAGGGTTACTTTAACCAGTGAGCTGGGGAAGTTTGAACACACAAACATTATTCATAGATGCCACAGCCTATTTCCAGTATTGCCAAATGTTCAAAAATCATGAGTCAGGCGCACCAAAAATCATGAGATTGATTTTAAAATCATTCGATTATGTAAAAATAATAGATTGGGTGTTCTTTTTATTGCCTCTTGCTTTTTGAGCCTTTAGGTTGCACTGGGGTCACATTTGGAAGCTCTCTCTACAGCCACGAGGGCTAGAAAGTTACTTTTTCTTTAAGAATGAAGGCTGAAATCATCACACCTCCACTTGACCTCAGGAGGCGGGGCTTTAAGGAAAACAATAATTATCATGAGACGCATGACAAAATCATGAGAGTTGGAAACACTGTATTTCCGATCCCTTGGTAGCTGTCCTACCAGGCACTTTCGTGATTCTTACAGCACAGTTTCTAATCAATCAAACTTTCAATACACAATCCAAAGCAGTTTCACATCCTCCCTTAGGTCTGGTCTGTTGGATGGCACCAGCAGGATGCACATGGGGAGTTTTCATTCTTTTGCCACCCCAAAGCTGTTGGGTTTGAAACTGGGATGGAGCCCTGCCACCGCCTCCTTGCCCTCGTCTGCCAGGGAGCGAGGAGGGCAGTAAACCCACATTCCTGCATGTGTCAGCCATCTTGGCTGTACCCTGGGGTGTTCTTATCTTATCCCTTGCTTGGGGTAGGAAGTGACCCCTTGAGCATTTGCGGGCGAGGATGGGGGATCAGTGTAGATTTGTCCCTCTGCAAGGTAGGTCTTAACCCAGCCATATGTCTGTGGCTCTGGTGATGCAGAGTGCCCTCCACATTGGCAGGCCCCCTCTGGAGTTGTGTTCCAACCCCAGGGCTGTGTGTATGCAAGGGACCCATTTCCCATTTTGGGGTTAATGTGTTGCCCTCACCCCCAGGACAGAGTCCTCCCCACCCCCCGGGTGGGCTGTGATTCAGGGTCTCTTGGTTAAGAGAACCCACCATGGCCACGACCACACTGTGATGATGTGTCTGTTACCAGCAATGGCCTTCCGGCTGCTTTAACTTTCTATGGGGCTTCTCTTACCTGTGGACAGGACAAGCATGTTTGGCAATCCCCCTTCCCTGCCTGTGTCTCCCCACACTCAACGGGGGGCTCAGTGACCGCAGGGCTCAACACTGCTTCTGCTTTCCCAGTTGCTCCCGTGGTCACAGCATCAGGCTTGAGGCAATTATGCCTCAGCCAGTGGAGAGGGGTTCAGGTCATTCTTCTGCCCCATTCAGACTCAGGTGTCTAGCTACAGACAGAGCAACAGAGGGTCCTGTGGCACCTTTAAGACTAACAGAAGTATTGGGAGCATAAGCTTTCGTGGGTAAGAACCTCACTTCTTCAGATGCAAGGTTCTTACCCACGAAAGCTTATGCTCCCAGTACTTCTGTTAGTCTCAAAGGTGCCACAGGACCCTCTGTTGCTTTTTACAGATTCAGACTAACACGGCTACCCCTCCGATACTAGCTACAGACAGAACGTTGTCTTGAGCGTCACAGCCTTTCCTTTGTGTTGCAAGCAAGCGGGGCAGGAATCGAGTCCTGTATCAACCGCTCCATTATATTGCCCAGGATCAATGTCAGACCACCTGGCCGTCCCATTTACGCTTTTGAAATAGTGGCACAACATTCGCTTTCTTCCAGTCTTTTGGCATTTCCCTGGTTTCCCAAGACTTATTGGAAAGCAACACGAATGGTGCAGTGCGCGCCTCAGCCAGCTCTTTTAAACTCTTGGGTACAAGTTATCCAGACTTGCACTCTCAACATCTCTAACTTTAGTGGCCCTGGTTTAACATCCTGCCGACCCACTAGCGAGGGGAGAGAGTGACCACAGCATACAGTCTGTAGGGCCACTGCACAGCGTCTATAGGGTACTTAGATGGGGCTAGGGTGGGTTGGGTCTCCAGGGGGCAAAGCGCCTATAGGCTCTATACAGGGCTGGGCAGAGTCTCTGGGAGGGGGCTGCCGCCCCTCCCCTCAGGAGGTCCCGGGGACAGGCGCGCGCGCGCGCACTGAAGCAAGCCAGGGGCAGGAGCGCGCGCCGGAGCCCCCCTCCGCAGGACAAGCATCGCGCGCGGCCCCGGTGGGAGGGGGCGCCCCGCGGCTGTGGCTGGCCAATGGGAAGGAGGGGCGGGGCGATCTCCCCCTGAGTCGTTCCGATTGGCTCTCCATTCGAGCTCGGCCCGCCATTGGCGGGAGGCGGTGAGAGGGGCCGGAATGTAGGACAGCTGCGGGCTGCGCGAGGCCTGCCCGGGGTGAGACGCGGGGCTGGGCTGTGACCGGGGCGGGGCGCGGCGGGGGTAGCGGGGCCAGGCCGTGACCCGGGGCCGGACCGAGTCTCGCTCCCACCCGGGCCGCTGCCCCAGCCCGTCCCCCGCGCGGTGGGCGCGGCCGGCTCGGTGCGAGGGATGAGGCGGGGGGCGGTGTGCCCGGCGCCGCGCGCTCTGGCGCCCCCTGGCGGGAGGGGGAGGCTGGGGCGGGGCAGAGCGGCCCTGGGGGCGGGGCGGGGCGGGGCGGGGCCTGTTGTCTCGGGGCGGGTCCGCGCGGGCCCCGGCAAGCACGTGACAGGCCTTTGTGCCCCGCCCCCGCCCCCCCCGTGGCCGCCCCGCAGCGCCCCAGTATCTCCCGCCATCCCCGCCCCGCAGCGCCCCCTGCTGTCCTCCCCCCGTCCCCGCAACGCCCCCAGTACCTCCCGCCATCCCCGCCCCGCAGCGCCCCCTGCTGTCCTCCCCCCGTCCCCGCAACGCCCCCAGTACCTCCCGCCATCCCCGCCCCGCAGCGCCCCCTGCTGTCCTCCCCCCGTCCCCGCAACGCCCCCAGTACCTCCCGCCATCCCCACCCCGCAGCGCCCCCTGCTGTCCTCCCCCCGTCCCCGCAGCGCCCCCAGTACCTCCCGTCATCCCCGTCCCGCAGCGCCCCCTGCTGTCCTCCCCCCGTCCCCGCAACGCCCCCCGTACCTCCCGCCATCCCCGCCCCGCAGCGCCCCCTGCTGTCCTCCCCCCGTCCCCGCAGCGCCCCCAGTACCTCCCGTCATCCCCGTCCCGCAGCGCCCTCTGCTGTCCTCCCCCCGTCCCCGCAGCGCCCCCAGTACCTCCCGTCATCCCCGTCCCGCAGCGCCCCCTGCTGTCCTCCCCCCGTCCCCGCAGCGCCCCCAGTACCTCCCGCCATCCCCGCCCTGCAGCGCCCCCTGCTGTCCTCCCCCCGTCCCCGCAACGCCCCCAGTACCTCCCGCCATCCCCGCCCTGCAGCGCCCCCTGCTGTCCTCCCCCCGTCCCCGCAACGCCCCCAGTACCTCCCGCCATCCTCACCCCGCAGCGCCCCCTGCTGTCCTCCCCCCGTCCCCGCAACGCCCCCAGTACCTCCCGCCATCCCCACCCCGCAGCGCCCCCTGCTGTCCTCCCCCCGTCCCCGCAGCGCCCCCAGTACCTCCCGTCATCCCCGTCCCGCAGCGCCCCCTGCTGTCCTCCCCCCGTCCCCGCAGCGCCCCAGTACCTCCCGCCATCCCCACCCCACAGCGCCCCCTGCCGCCCACGGCCCGCAGCGCCCCCGTACCTCCCGCCATCCCCGCCCCGCAGCGCCCCCTGCTGTCCTCCCCCCGTCCCCGTATCGCCCCCCAGTACCTCCCGCCATCCCCACCCCGCAGCGCCCCCTGCTGTCCTCCCCCCGTCCCCGCAACGCCCCCAGTACCTCCCGCCATCCCCGCCCCGCAGCGCCCCCTGCTGTCCTCCCCCCGTCCCCGCAGCGCCCCCAGTACCTCCCGCCATCCCCGCCCCGCAGCGCCCCCTGCTGTCCTCCCCCCGTCCCCGCAACGCCCCCCGTACCTCCCGCCATCCCCACCCCGCAGCGCCCCCTGCTGTCCTCCCCCCGTCCCCGCAGCGCCCCCAGTACCTCCCGTCATCCCCGTCCCGCAGCGCCCCCTGCTGTCCTCCCCCCGTCCCCGCAGCGCCCCAGTACCTCCCGCCATCCCCACCCCACAGCGCCCCCTGCCGCCCACGGCCCGCAGCGCCCCCGTACCTCCCGCCATCCCCGCCCCGCAGCGCCCCCTGCTGTCCTCCCCCCGTCCCCGCAGCGCCCCAGTACCTCCCGCCATCCCCACCCCGCAGCGCCCCCTGCTGTCCTCCCCCCGTCCCCGCAACGCCCCCCGTACCTCCCGCCATCCCCGCCCCGCAGCGCCCCCTGCTGTCCTCCCCCCGTCCCCGCAGCGCCCCAGTACCTCCCGCCATCCCCACCCCGCAGCGCCCCCTGCTGTCCTCCCCCCGTCCCCGCAACGCCCCCCGTACCTCCCGCCATCCCCGCCCCGCAGCGCCCCCTGCTGTCCTCCCCCCGTCCCCGCAGCGCCCCAGTACCTCCCGCCATCCCCACCCCGCAGCGCCCCCTGCTGTCCTCCCCCCGTCCCCGTATCGCCCCCCAGTACCTCCCGCCATCCCCGCCCCGCAGCGCCCCCTGCTGTCCTCCCCCCGTCCCCGTATCGCCCCCCAGTACCTCCCGCCATCCCCGCCCCGCAGCGCCCCCTGCTGTCCTCCCCCCGTCCCCGCAACGCCCCCCGTACCTCCCGCCATCCCCGCCCCGCAGCGCCCCCTGCTGTCCTCCCCCCGTCCCCGCAGCGCCCCAGTACCTCCCGCCATCCCCACCCCGCAGCGCCCCCTGCTGTCCTCCCCCCGTCCCCGCAACGCCCCCCGTACCTCCCGCCATCCCCACCCCGCAGCGCCCCCTGCTGTCCTCCCCCCGTCCCCGCAACGCCCCCCGTACCTCCCGCCATCCCCGCCCTGCAGCGCCCCCGCTGTCCTCCCCCCGTCCCCGCAACGCCCCCCGTACCTCCCGCCATCCCCACCCCACAGCGCCCCCTGCCGCCCACGGCCCGCAGCGCCCCCGTACCTCCCGCCATCCCCGCCCCGCAGCGCCCCCTGCTGTCCTCCCCCCGTCCCCGCAACGCCCCCCGTACCTCCCGCCATCCCCACCCCGCAGCGCCCCCGCTGTCCTCCCCCCGTCCCCGCATCGCCCCCAGTACCTCCCGCCATCCCCGCCCCGCAGCGCCCCCTGCTGTCCTCCCCCCGTCCCCGTATCGCCCCCCAGTACCTCCCGCCATCCCCACCCCGCAGCGCCCCCTGCTGTCCTCCCCCCGTCCCCGTATCGCCCCCCAGTACCTCCCGCCATCCCCGCCCCGCAGCGCCCCCTGCTGTCCTCCCCCCGTCCCCGCAACGCCCCCCGTACCTCCCGCCATCCCCGCCCCGCAGCGCCCCCGTACCTCCCGCCATCCCCGCCCCGCAGCGCCCCCTGCTGTCCTCCCCCCGTCCCCGCAGCGCCCCAGTACCTCCCGCCATCCCCACCCCGCAGCGCCCCCTGCTGTCCTCCCCCCGTCCCCGCAACGCCCCCCGTACCTCCCGCCATCCCCGCCCCGCAGCGCCCCCTGCTGTCCTCCCCCCGTCCCCGCAGCGCCCCAGTACCTCCCGCCATCCCCACCCCGCAGCGCCCCCTGCTGTCCTCCCCCCGTCCCCGCAACGCCCCCCGTACCTCCCGCCATCCCCGCCCCGCAGCGCCCCCTGCTGTCCTCCCCCCGTCCCCGCAGCGCCCCAGTACCTCCCGCCATCCCCACCCCGCAGCGCCCCCTGCTGTCCTCCCCCCGTCCCCGTATCGCCCCCCAGTACCTCCCGCCATCCCCGCCCCGCAGCGCCCCCTGCTGTCCTCCCCCCGTCCCCGTATCGCCCCCCAGTACCTCCCGCCATCCCCGCCCCGCAGCGCCCCCTGCTGTCCTCCCCCCGTCCCCGCAACGCCCCCCGTACCTCCCGCCATCCCCGCCCCGCAGCGCCCCCTGCTGTCCTCCCCCCGTCCCCGCAGCGCCCCAGTACCTCCCGCCATCCCCACCCCGCAGCGCCCCCTGCTGTCCTCCCCCCGTCCCCGCAACGCCCCCCGTACCTCCCGCCATCCCCGCCCCGCAGCGCCCCCTGCTGTCCTCCCCCCGTCCCCGCAGCGCCCCAGTACCTCCCGCCATCCCCACCCCGCAGCGCCCCCTGCTGTCCTCCCCCCGTCCCCGTATCGCCCCCCAGTACCTCCCGCCATCCCCGCCCCGCAGCGCCCCCTGCTGTCCTCCCCCCGTCCCCGTATCGCCCCCCAGTACCTCCCGCCATCCCCGCCCCGCAGCGCCCCCTGCTGTCCTCCCCCCGTCCCCGCAACGCCCCCCGTACCTCCCGCCATCCCCGCCCCGCAGCGCCCCCTGCTGTCCTCCCCCCGTCCCCGCAGCGCCCCAGTACCTCCCGCCATCCCCACCCCGCAGCGCCCCCTGCTGTCCTCCCCCCGTCCCCGCAACGCCCCCCGTACCTCCCGCCATCCCCACCCCGCAGCGCCCCCTGCTGTCCTCCCCCCGTCCCCGCAGCGCCCCAGTACCTCCCGCCATCCCCGCCCCGCAGCGCCCCCTGCTGTCCTCCCCCCGTCCCCGCAACGCCCCCCGTACCTCCCGCCATCCCCACCCCGCAGCGCCCCCTGCTGTCCTCCCCCCGTCCCCGCAACGCCCCCCGTACCTCCCGTCATCCCCACCCCTGAAGTAAGTTTCTTAGACCTGAAGAAGAGCTCTGGATAAACTCCAAAGCTTCTCTCTCTCACCAGCAGAAGTTGGTCCAGTGAAAGATATTACCTCACCTACCTTGTCCTGCTAATATCCTGGGACCGATGTGGCTACAACACCACTGCATATAAAAATATTATGGCATGCCATTGTTCAGTTCTCATTAATGTGGGAACTGTAACTTCTGCACTTCGTGACTTGGTTTTAACTCTGCAATCTTAACACTGCAGTAAGGCAGACCTCTGCACCTTATAGTTTTATTTTATTCTATTCTTCATTTTTCCTTTAAACCAAACCAAATCCATGCTCCTCATTGAGAACTCTGTCAGGGCCAAGTTAGCTCTAGTTATATTGAAATACTGGGTTTTTTTAACAATAGGAAAATCACATTTCCTCCACTCCCATAACTCACACGTAGGGCTTGTATCTGTGCAGTGTGTGCACTGATTTAATTAAATCAGCAAACCCTTTCTGTGGACACTTAAACCCTCAATGGGGTTGGGGGCATGGTTTGCACTGATTTAATAAGGTGCATTTAGAAACTAGATTGGTGCACAAGCTGTGCATATACTTGTGCTGACTGTGGAAATGACCTCTCGGTACATAACAAGCACAGAAAACTTTAGATCCAAAGCTACAATTTTGAGAGAAAATGAAGGTGAGGCTGTAAATCACCTGGTGCTTTTTGGTCTAATCTCTTCTGGAGAGTTGGTGGCTGTGCTGGGCTTGCCTCCACGTCTGGGGTTACTGAACTTCTGGATGTGGGGAATTTACCTGCAGATGTATGTAAGAGCCAACCTACTTGGGAAATTCAAAGAAGAGAGCAACAGACTTGCATCTGAAGAAGTGAGGTTCTTACCCACGAAAGCTTATGCTCCCAATACTTCTGTTAGTCTTAAAGGTGCCACAGGACCCTCTGTTGCTTTTTACAGATTCAGACTAACACGGCTACCCCCCTGATACTCAAAGAAGAGAGGTATATTGTTCCTCATAACTGCGGTGTCATCACAGTTGCAGCATCCTGGTGTCTAGGAGACTTCTCTTTTGAGGTTGTTTGTGCAGTTCCTGCATCTCTTTGTGTGTGTCTCTAGGTACAAGGCTGAGATGAGAGGAGAGCGCCCGGTTTGATGTAATCTCGACAAGGATTTTGGTCAAGGAAGATGGTGCTGGACTCGGGGACACAGTCATATGAGCGGCATCGCAATGTCCTGAGCGCCAGCCCCCAGCGCGAGAGGGGCGGGAAAAAGTTCTCTGAACATAATGGGCTGCGACTCTATTCCTACCTCTCCCCTTCACCATCTCCAGATTCAGACCCTACCCACCTGGGCCAAAGGCTCAAAACGCCTACCAAGCTCAAGTGCTCCAAGGTCTCAGAAGCAAGGCCCGAGGTCAGGCGGCTGTTGGAAATCTGCCCTGCTTTCCCAAGCCCCTGCAGCTGGATGCGCCGTAGCGAGAGCACCTGCACTGTGAATAGTAGTGGCCGGGCACGTGCACAGATCCGCAGTGCAGCTTCCCTGCCTCATATTGCCAGGCCAAAGGCTGAGGAGATCAACGTCAGCAGGAGGAGTCCTTGCCTGCTGGTGGCCCTTAGGCCCTTGAATGTTGACGAGGAGAGAGAGAAGTTCTTCCAGTCTCGTTATACTTACAACCCACAGTTTGAGTATGAGGAGCCTGTCCCCACGGCTGTGTTGGAGAAATACAGAGATGCATCAGACCAGTTCATTACACAGGTAAAAAACCAGTCCCTCGAGCCCCCCTCCCACAGGCAGGTTGGCTCTTTACCCTAAGGGACGGACACACAAACCCACCCACCCCTTACAGCAAAACGCCAGACTGTCTTCTTGCCCTGAGACTAAAGCCGCCACACAGCAAGGGGCCAGATTAGGTCAACACCCAGGGGATAACCCTGTCCCCCATCTAGTAAGGAGGTGGGCTGGTTTGACACCTGGGAGATAGCTTTCCCCTAAGTACAGCCAGGGCTGGAACCAGGGAATAATGCTCCTCCAGCATTGGTGGGGGAGGGGATATCCTTCTGTCAGAGCAATTCCCTGATGTCAAGGAGTCTATCACATACTGCAACAGTTAAATAATCGTTTGACTGGTTTTCTGGAACATGTCTTCATTTGAAGGACTCATACTAAGGCTTTGTCTACATTGGCAAATGAAAGACAAAACTTTTGTGAGAGGTGTTAAAAAAACTACACCCCCCTGAAAGACAAAAGTTTTGCCGACGACAAGCGGTGTGAACAGCATTTTGTCGGCAGGAGAGCTAATGTGCCGCTTGTTGGGAGTGGAAGCTTTTTGTCCTCTCGACAAACAGCAGGTGCACTGTGCGCCTTTTAGCAGCACAGCTGTGTTGCTAAAAGCTGCGTAGTGTAGACATAGCCTAAGAAACCCACCTTGTTGAATGGAATAACTGATGCCCTTGTTTTTATATTTCAGATATTTCTGTTCCGTCTCCAAGCTTGTTGGGCTTTATCTTGTCACAGAGTGCTCTTGTACACTGATGCATAGTGGTCATTACCCCACATTATAGATTGTGAAAAGTTGGTATGTTAGAATAAATAAAATGGAAAAAAGAAAGGATACGTTGGTGTGAAACTGTATGAGCCCAAAACCTCAAATTCAGAATTAAAGCGGCTAGAACAACATTAACTCTGACTTTGAGCTTCTGTTTTATGGAGCAACTGCTAATCCCTCCATAGTTAAGACTGCAACGTGTTTCTTGTTTAAAGCAGAATTTTGAATCTTCTCTAAAATCTACATGCAGTCGGATTAGGCTGGAAAATTGGAGTTATCTTTTATTGGCTCAACAACTGTTGGTGAGAGAACAAGCTTTGAAGCTTACAAAGAGCTCTCCTCCAGGTCTTTGAAAGGTACTCCCGGTGTCCCAGCTAAATGTAAAATGGAACAAATTGTTTGGCATATGTAGTTAGCACATATTCTAAGGGACCATTCAAGGTAGTAGGACAAAAAGAGGAGTTAGTCCGTTACAAATCTTTGTGATAAGCCATATATCCAGTGTCTCTGTTCAGTCCATGATAGTGTCTAGCACAAAGGTGGGTAAACTAGGGCCCGCAGGCCCGTCCTGCCCGGCCCTTGAGCTCCCGGCCGGGGAGGCTAGTCCCCAGCCCCTCCCCTGCTGTCCCCCCTCTCCCACAGCCTCAGCTCACGGTGCTGCCAGCGCTCTGGGCGGTGGGGCTGCGAGCTCCTGCCGGGCAGCATGGCTGCGAGAGCTGCCGGCCTGCCCCAGTGCTCTAGATTGCGCGGCAGCGTGGCTTGCTCCAGCCGGGCAGTGCAGCTGCCCGTCCTGGTGCTCTGAGCAGCATGGTAAGGGGGCGGGGAGCAGGGGGGCTGGATAAGGGGCAGAGGATCCCAGGGGGCAGTCAGGGGACAGGGAGCAGGGGGGTTGGATGGGGGTGGGGTCCCGGGGGGTGGCTAGGGGCGGGGGGTCCTGGGATGAGTTGGGAGTTCTGAGGGGGCAGTCGGGATGAGAAGTGATAGGGGGCGGGGCAGGCTGTTTGGGGAGCCACAGCCTTCCCTACCCGTCCCTCCATACAGTTTCGGAACCCTGATGTGGCCCTCAGGCCAAAAAGTTTGCTCGCCCCGGTCTAGCAGAGTTATGAATTTAAGCTCCTAGGCTCATCATTTGAAAGCGATTTGCAGGTTTCCTTTGAGGATGAGTGCTCATAGGTCAGGCATAGAGTGATTGCTTTGTGAAAGGTGTTCACCCACAGGTGACAGGGTGTTTTGTCTTTTATCATTTTCCTGTGTGAGTTCATGGAGAGTACAGTGAGTGTCTGGTTTCACACACGCAGTTGTTTGTGGGGCATTGAGTGCACTGGATGGGGTACCCCACATGTTGTGATAGGCATGTGCAGGGCCCACGGATCTTGGAAGGTGTGTTGTGAGAGTGTTGATCATTGTAGCAATGTTGTGAGAGCGTTGATCATTGTAGCAGTGGAGATATGTCAGCAGGTTTTGCAGCTGTTGTTCTGGAAGCGTCCAGTGCTGCTTTGAGCTGGTGTATTCTGGTCTGTGGGGAGCTTGCTTCTGATGATGAGCTTGGAGGGTTGGGGTTGTTTGAAGGCCAGAAGTGTGAATTCAGGATTCTTCCTTTCAGGATGGGGTGACCATCAAGTATTGGTTGTTGTTGTTTGATAATATCCTGTATAGGTTCCAGTGTGGGGTGGTAGGTGACAACTAGGGGTGTGTGGTTGGAAGGGGTTTTATTTCTGTACAGAAGCAGGTTCTCTCAGGGTGTTTGGGTGGCCCGTTCCATGACGCAATCTACTTCTCTGGTGGAGCATCCTTGTTTGATGAAGGTGTTTTCAAGTGTGTTAAGGTGTATATCCCAGACTTTCTCCTTGGAGCACATTCTGTGGTATCTTAGCAACTGGCTGTAGATAAGATTTCTTGGTGTATTTGGGGATCTATGAAGGTAAGTGTGGTGATCTGTGGGTTTCTTGTATATAATTGTCTGTAGGGTTCCATTGTTGAAGCTGGTGGGGGTGTCCAGGAAGTTGATGCTGGTGTGGGAGTGTTCTAGAGTTTAATTGACTGGTGGTGATTGTTGGAATTGTGATGGAAATCCATGAGCGAGTTTAAGCCATCTGTCCAGAGGATGAAAATATCATCAATGTGTCTCAGGTATATCATTGGTTTCATGGTGCATTTGTCCAGAAATTCTTCTTCAAGAAGAGGTTGATATATTGGGGAGCCATCCTAGTGTAGTACCCATGGCTGTTCCCCTGGTTTGGACAAAGTGTTTGTTGAATGTAAAATTGTTATGGGTTAGGCTGAAATGGATGAGTTCAGCCATGTATCTGGGGTGGTATCTGAGGGATGTCCATTGTTGTGTAAATATTTGAGGCAGGCAGCGATGCTGTCATTTTGAGGGATGTTGGTGTTTAGGGAAGTGGCATCCATGGTGGCGAGGATGGTGTTCTGAGGGAGGCTGTTAATGTTGTGGAGTTGTGGAGGAAGTCATTTGTGTCTTGGAGGAAGCTGGTCTTTTATGTGGTAAGTGGTCAAGATGATTTCTGTCCATTCTGGTATGCCTTCAGTAAGAGTGCTATGGCAAGATATGATGTGTCTGCCTGGGTTCCCTTGTTTGTGTATCTGCTACTGCAATACAAATAATAAATAAGAACTCCTTACTTGATATGGGGAGCGATTGCTGCTGGCTGACAGATCACACTGCACACAACAAGTTACCTCTCCTACTGTTTCCAGTGGCACAGTCGCTGTTAAAGACTAACCATGCATTAGGGGATTTCTTACAATGATTTCTGTGTAGTTTAAGTAAATATGCTCGGCACCCAAAAGAATGAATGGTGCATCTAGGAGCTGGAGGGAGATGTGGTTGTCTTGTGTGTGAAGCAGCACCTTAACAGTGCGTCTCCTGGGGAAAGATATTAAGAGCAGAAGGCTCCACTGGGTGGCAGCAACCTTAACTCTGCTATTTTTTCTCAGTAAGTATTCTAGCAGCTGATGGTTGTGACCTGCTGTAGTTAAGGTTGTATAACAGTTTCCAGCCTAGCCTCCTGTTTTGATTGCTTGTAACTTTCTGAAACTTTCACTTTATGGGCTGAAATTTTCTAGGCTTGGTCTCTACCACGCATGGTGATTGAGTATATAAGTTTGAGCAAATAACATTCAATCATTTGAATGAGAGGAGACTGAGGTAAAAATGTGCTGTGTACACGTACGCACTCTTAACTTTCTGTGTGCCTTAGTGCTGAGATGCTGGGGATCAAGGGCTGATAATTGATATGCAAATAGCCCTCCCTAAAAGAGAGGTTAAGTGTTCCTGTGAGAACTGGTTGCAAATTGACCAAGTTATGAGGATTTGAAAATGTATACTTTGTATCTGAAATACAATTAATACCTCTTTCAGAGCAGAAGATAGGTGGTTGCATTGCGCACATGTAATTTCAAACTATAGTCCCTGGAATCACCCAGAACCTGGAACGACTAATTTCCAAAAGGTTCAGGACCATCTAGGTTCTAGTGAAAGGAGGGCAAGAGTGGCTTCTGAGTTCTTCCCCACACTATCTCCTAGTCCAGGAGGCCATGCACTGGTCTGGGATCCAGGAGGTCCTGAGATCTATTCTTCCGTCTTATGAACTGCAATACTGGACCAGACCATCTAGTCTGGCATCCTGTCTCAAACAATGGCCAGTTCCAGGTACTTCAGAGGAAGAAGGTGGAAGAAACTCTGTAACAACAGACAATTATATAATCTGCACATAAGAGACGTTTCTTCCCAATTCAGAGCAGTTAGTGGATGATCTATAGGCTGAAGCAGGGTGGGTTTGATCCCTAAATATTTTTAAATGTGTCTGTCTGTGGATGTTCTCGTTATACATATCTCATCCTCTTTGAATCTTACACTGGCTCTTCTCCTCAATCGTATTTTTGTGGCAGTAAGTGCCACAGATTGGCTAGGTGTTGGGTTTTTAAAAAGTCATTTTTGATTTAATATGTTGCCTTTGGATAAGTCTACTCTAGCACTTTTGTCGGTAAAACTTTTCTTGTTCAGGGGAGTGAAAAAAACCCCACCCCTGACCAACATAAGCTTCACCGACAGAAGCGCCGGTGTGGACGGTGCTTTGTCAGTGGGAGATGCTCTCCCGCCGACATAGCTACCGCCGCTCTTTGGGGATCGTTTAATTATGCCGACGGGAGAGCTCTCTCCCATCGGCACAGGGCGGCTACACGGGAGACCTTACAGTGGTGCAGCTGCAGCGGTACAGGTGTGCCATTGTAAGGTCTGTAGTGTAGACATAACCTTTAAATGTCCTTGAATATCCCTTTGTTATTATGTGAGAGGGTGAATAGGAACTGCTGAGACCATCTGTGTCCTACTCATTTTGTTATATCTCTCCTATATCTCTTGTTCCTCTTCTATTGAAACTAATAAGTCCCAGTCTTTTCTATCTTCCTTATACAAGCAACTTTCCTCAGGCTTTGTCTACACTGCACTTTCGTTTGTAAAACTTTTGCCATTCAGGGACGTGAAAAAAACGACAGAAATTCTCCCCAAATGACAGTAGTTTTACTGACGAAAAGTGCCAGTGTGGACAGCGGTTTGTCGGCGGGAGAGCTTTCCCATCGACAAAGCTACCGCCTCTCACTGGGGGTGGATTAATTTTGTTGGCGGGAGAGCTCTCTCCTGCCAACAAAGAGCGGCTGCACTGCGCACCTTTTAGCGGCACGGCTGTAGCGGCACAGCTGTGTCGCTGAAAGGTGTGTAGTGTAGATATAGACTCACAGACTCATAGACTTTAAGGTCAGAAGGGACCATTATGATCATCTGGTCTGACCCCCTGCATGCTGCAGGCCACAGAACCGTCCCTACCCCTTCCCTTGACTCTGCTGTTGAAGTCCCCAAATCCTGTGGCTTGGTGACTTCAATTGGCAGAGAACCCTCCTGCTAGTGATCCCCGCCCCATGCTGCGGAGGAAGGCGAAAAACCTCCAGGGCCTCTGCCAATCTACCCTGGAGGAAAATTCCTTCCCGACCCCAGATATGGCGATCAGCAATACCCCGAGCATGTAGACAAGAGTCTCCAGCCTGACCCTTGTTAGCCATTATACTATTTACCTGCCATGGTAAATATATATAGCCTAAACTAATAAGCCCCAGTCTTTTCTA
Organism: Malaclemys terrapin pileata; assembly: GCF_027887155.1. Classification (NCBI taxonomy): domain Eukaryota; kingdom Metazoa; phylum Chordata; order Testudines; family Emydidae; genus Malaclemys; species Malaclemys terrapin. The sequence goes on from NC_071518.1 coordinate 39,073,873, forward strand.
TCTTCCTTATACAGACAACTTTTCAGCCTCTCGTCATTTCCACCACTCCTATTTCTGCTATAGCTTTGTGACAGGGAGACCAGTATCCCAAGGGAGGATGTGTTGATTTATGACATGGCATTGTGAGATCTTCAGTTTTATTTTCTCTCATTCTTCCTGCATCTAAATGTTTTGTTTGCTTCTTTTGACGGATGCTGCAGATTGAGCTGTTTGCAGTGACACACACGTCTCTTTCCTGGATGATTACCGTTAACTTACAACCCAGTAAAGTGTATGAATAATTCAGATTATTCCATCCAGTGCGCATAACTTTGCATTGTAAGACTGAATTTTAAGTGTTCAATTCAATCCGAATTTTCTAGTCTTGACTGACCTATATACCTTTGTTATCTGAAACTTTAGCCACCTCATTTCTCTCCCATTATTCCAGATAATAAATATTAAACACCTGTTCTAGTACAGAACCTTGAGATATCCTAGTGATCACTTTCAATATTGAAAATTGACCATCTGTTCCTACTCCTGAGAATCTTTGTCACTCAGCCAAGTTCTTAAGCATGAGTAGTTGCCTCTCACCTCGTGACTATGTAATTTGCTTCTTTGTCATTTTTTTTTATATCTTGTAAACTGGTTCTTTATCCACACAACAGAAGTAAAAATAGTTCAGACACAGACTGTCATTTGCAGCTGAAGCTGTGCCATCTCTACCATGTGTTATTTATGTGGTTTTATAATTCTCTTTAAGTGTAGTTTTAACCAGTTTTCCTTGCACTGAATTAAGGCTCCCAAGCCTATAATTCATAGGATCTCCTCCAGTACTATTTTTCAAGATAGGTATAATGTTTGTTTCCCTGCAGTCTTCTGGTATAAGCTGCTGGTTTTTAGGATATTGCATATTTTTGGTAGTACCTCAGAAGCTAATTCCACTTTCCTGGATTAATACATTCTGGTCCTGGTGACTCGCTGCTCTGTAATTTTTGTTTCAGAACCTCCTCTTTTGATAACTTAATATTTATTACTTGAAAAGAATAGGTAACTCCCCAACATACAAAACTACTCAAGATAGTTAAGTCCCAGGCAGACTGCGAAGAAGTACGAAAGGATCTCTCAAAATTAGGTGACTGGGCAACAAAATGGCAGATGAAATTCAATTTTGATAAATGCAAAGTAATGCACATTGGAAAACATAATCCCAACTATGCATATAAAATAATGGGGTCTGAATTAGCTGTTACCACTCAAGAAAGAGGTTTTGGATTGTGGATAGTTCTCTGAAAACATCCACTCAATGTGCAGCAGCCGTCAAAAAAGCGAACAGAATGTTGGGCATCGTTAAGAAAGGGATAGATAATAAGACAGAAATTATCATATCGCCTCTATATAAATCCATGGTACGCCCACATCTTGAATACGGTGTGCAGATGTGGTTGCCCCATCTCAAAAAAGATATATTGGAATTGGAAAAGGTTCAGAAAAGGGCAACAAAAATTATTAGGGGTATAGAACGGCTTCCATATGAGGAGAAATTAATAAGATTGGGACTTTTCAGCTTGGAAAAGAGATGACTAAGGGGGGATATGATTGAGGTCTATAAAATCGTGACTGGTGTAGAGAAAGTAAATAAGGAAGTGTTATTTACTCCTTCTCATAACACGAGAACTAGGGGTCACCAAATGAAATTAATAGCCAGCAGGTTTAAAATAAACATAAGGAAGTATTTCTTCACACAATGCACAGTCAACCTGTGGAACTCTTTGCCAGAGGAAGTTGTGAAGGCGAAGACTATAACAGGGTTCAAAAAAGAACTAGATAAATTCATGGAGGATAGGTCCATCAATGGCTATTAGCCAGGATGGGCAGGGATGGTGTCCCTAGCCTCTGTTTGCTAGAGGCTGGGAATGAGCGACAGGGAAAGGATCACTTGATGATAACCTGTTCTGTTCATTCCCTCTGGGGTACCCAGCATCGGCCACTGTCGGAAGACAGGATACTGGGCTAGATGGACCTTTGGTCTGACCCAGTATTGCCGTTCTTATGTTCTTAACGTCATCTGTGGTGAAGACTGATGTAAAATAAATCCTTTAGCTTGTCTGCAATATTCCTAACCCCTTAATTGCTTTCTTTACCTCTGGTGGTCAACAAGACTTCTAATACACTTCAAGAATTTCTTGTTCTTATGTCTCTGGGTGTTTGCTCTTCAAATTCCCTATTAGTCCTCTGACTTTCCATTTTAGCTGTTATAGTTTACGTTCTCTTTTTCCATTGCTTCACTTGGGCTGGATATCCACCTTTAGAAGGTAACCTGTTTGGCTCAGATAACCTCTCCAACCTTACCAATTAAGCATGTTGTTTATTCTTCTCTTGCCTCCTTTTCAGTGAGAGATCCACATGCCTCTTGTGGTTATGGTTGTAGAATTTGTTTACATGCTCAAACCGTGTTTTTTTTAATTCCTTCATTTTGGCTTTAAAAAGAACCACAGCTAGTCAATAGGATCATACATTCCATCTTCCTAAAGTTTTACGATCCCTTCCCTGAGGATGTTGATTTTACTAATAGTTAAATAATATAATTGCCACTTCAAGTAATCTGCGGTCCTGTGTGTTGCTTAGGCCTAATGGAAGAATAGCCTCTCCTCTTTTGGTGTAAAACTAACTGTTCCAAGAAGCAATCATTTGTAATGTTGATCAGTTGCTTCTTTAATTCTTGTTCCAGTGTGACAGATGTGACACATATGCATAACTGAAGTCACCCGTTATCGCTGTATTGTTGGAGATGGTTGCCTCTCTGGTCTCCTACAACAGTATGCTCTCCCTTTTCCTCATCAGGAGGCCACTAGTATATGTGAATTGTTAGGACTTGGGGTTGGTAGGTCCTGTCAGTTCAAAACATTTCTTTTTCATTTCTATTAAATCTGCTAGGTGCTACTCCCCACCTTTGACCTGACCTGTCCTTCCTATATAGTTTAGGGTTCCACTGGCTGGCCTTAATCATTCTCTGCCGTTCAAACCTCTTCCGTGGAGGTTGGTAAAATATGCTGCTTACGCTTTTCAGATGAAGTAGTAACTGAGGCACAAAAAGGTTAAGACCAACACTTTCAAAAGAGGCCACTAATTGGGGGCCCTTCACTATTTACGTAGCCAATTGTAACAGCTTGGGCCTGATTTTTTCAGAGTTACTGAACAATCGTAGTTCTCATTGACTTCAGCTGGAGTTGTGGGTACTTGGCACTTCCAGAAATCAGGTCCCTGGTAGACACCTTGGGTACATCTACACTGATATGGGCTTGCAGGGCTGGTGCTACAAGGCTCCTTTAGCAGTGTAGATGGTCCCGCTTGGGCTAGAGACCAGGCTCTGAGACCCGGGAAGGGGAGAGGGTCTCAGAGCCCAGGTTCCCACTTGAGCGGGAATGAATAAACATCTATTTTTAGCCTCAGAGTGTGAGCCACACAAGGCCAAGTCTGCTGCTCAGGCTCTGAGACTTGTTGCCATGGGGTTTATTTTGCAGTGCAGATGTATCCTTGAGACCGAGTTAGACTCTGAATGTCAGCAGCCTTGTGGCCTGTGGTTTGCACAAGGTCACACAAAGTTTATGGCAGATCTGAGAACAGAACCAAGATCACTGCATTAATAGACCCATAGCTGATCCACCAGATGACATTGCTTGAGCAAAAGCACTTCACATGTGAGTGGTTGGATATGCTGTCTATAAAGTGGGGCTATTTGTGTCTGTTCGTCAACTGCTTTGAGATCTACAAGTGGGAGAGCTAAGCGTGAAGGGCATGTGGCTGATCTGTAATAACTTCTCAATACTACAAATGAGCTGAAAGAACAAGGAGTACTTGTGGCACCTTAGAGACTAACAAATTTATTTGGGCATAGGCTTTCGTGGGTAAAACCCACTTCATCAGATGCAGGGAGAATCATAGAATATCAGGGTTAGAAGGGACCTCAGGAGGTCATCTAGTCCAACCCCCTGCTCAAAGCAGGTCTAATCCCCAAACAGATTTTTACCCCAGTACCCTAAGTGGCCCCCTCAAGGATTGAACTCATAACCCTGGGTTTAGTAGGCCAATGCTCAAACCACTGAGCTATATGTCCCCCCTACACTCTCCTGATTGCAGTGGAGTGGAAAATACAGTAGGCAGAAATACACTTCTACCTCAATATAACGCTGTCCTCGGGAGCCAAAAATCGTACCGCATTATATTGAACTTGCTTTGATCCACCGGAGTGCGCAGCCCCGCCCCTCCGGAGCACTGCTTTACCGCGTTATAGCCAAATTCGTGTTGTATCGGGTGGTGTTATATTGAGGTAGCGGTGTATATACACAATACAAGAAAAGATGGGAGTTGCCTTACCAAGTGGGGGGTCAGTTCTACCACCGCTACCACTCTGAAACCTGTCACAGATGAGCTGGTTAGTGGGATAGTTACTGTGGGGCTATATTGAGTGATTGGATTGTTCACTGTATGCTTGAGTGGACTTAATTTAATAGTGGAGCAGGGCTGTTAGGAAACTAGCAGGAAGGCAACCTCCTGGTAAGCATTTCCTAGCTAACCTCCTGGTAAGCATTTCCTAGCTAACCTCCTGGTAAGCATTTCCTAACTAACCTCCTGGTAAGCATTTCCTAACTAACCTCCTGGTAAGCATTTCCTAACTAACCTCCTGGTAAGCATTTCCTAGCTAACCTCCTGGTAAGCATTTCCTAACTAACCTCCTGGTAAGCATTTCAAGGGAGCTAAAAAAACGATGCTTGTGCTATTAAGCTGTGAAGACGTTCTTTCCAAGCACCAGTAAAGTTAAGAGTTTTTGGCCAAGGCTCGGGACTAGCATGTCAGAAGGACACTAAACAGTTAGTCATGCCCTAGAGCAGGGGTCGGCAACCTTTCAGAAGTGCTGTGCCGAGTCTTCATTTAGTCACTCTGATTTAAGGTTTCGAATGCCAGTAATACATGTTAACGTTTTTAGAAGGTCTCTTTCGATAAGTCTAGAACTAAACGATTGTTGTATGTAAAGTAAATAAGTAAATAACATTTTTTAAATGTTTAGGAAGCTTCATTTCAAATTAAATTAAAATGTACGGCCCCCTGGACCAGTGGCCAGGAACCAGGCAGTGTGAGTGCCGCTGAAAATCAGCTCGTGTGCCGCCTTCGGCACCTGTGCCATAGGTTGCCTACCCCTGCTCTAGAGTGAGGGGGATGGCAGGTACCGCCCATCGTGATGATTTTTGTCTATTGGCTGCAACAAAATTCCATTTGCGATTGAATTTGTTTTCTTTCAAATGCAGGATGAACCTGAGCCATTTGGAAATTGTTCATGAAAAGATGTAGGGAGGGAGCGGGAGACCCGTTATAGTCACTAGTCCACTGGTATTAGGCACTCACCAGGGATGTGGGAGACCCAGGTTCAAGTCCTTGCTCTGAATCAGACTTGAACCTGGGTCTCCCTCGTCCCAGGTGAGTGCCCTAACCTCGGGGCTATTGGCTATTCTAGAAGCTTGCTTTCTCTCTGGTTTTGACCAGAAATTCCATCCTGGACCTGAGAAACCTTCCAAAAGAATCGGCATTTTCTGACCAAAAACCCCCAAAATTGTTGAAAAATCTGTTATTCCTTTATCAGATAACATACAAAAATATATACAATGTCTTTGTGTATCAAAAGCAGTCAACTGTTTGATTCTTTTATCAGGTATTCCTTTAACGGGGCGTAGCCCAAGGAAATCTGTGTAGAGCTATGGAGGCTGCACTTGAAACTGTAGGAGATAGCTTGGGGAAAGACTGACTCTCTTTTATGTGTGTGTGGCAGGCAACTGGGATCATTCATGCCGTCCTGGAGAAGTACGGCTCTTATGAGAGCTTTGAAGTGGCCACTGGTGGAAGACTGCTGAGCAAGTGCCAAATCTGGTCTATTATCCGGAAGTACATGCAGAAAGAGGGCTGTGTGGGAGAGGTAATAATTGTCTTCATTTTGTTTATGAACACCTTCACCACAACCACTGCTAGCACAGATCAGTAGGGATAATAGAGAAAAGGAGAGTTGGACTCAAAAGTACGATGTATACTGTGATGGGTTGGATCACAGAAACCCCATTGGAAGCTGCCAACTGATGTGCCAAGACTACTTCTGCCCCTGCTTTCCTTGCCAAGCTCAGGACCCCAGCACCCTGTCTTGCTGAGTCAGACACGCCCGTCTGCTCCAACACAGACCCAGGGTCTGAATTACTTGCCCCAAAGCTGCAGACTTAACTGAAAGCAGCTAAAATAAGTGTTCTTGACTTTAACACTCAGATGCCCAACACCCAATGGGGTCTAAACCCAAGTAAATGCATTTTGCCCTATAAAGCTTATACAGGGTAAACTCATGAATTGTTCGCCCTCTATAACATTGATAGAGAGGTATGCACAGCTGTTTGCCCCACCCCCAGGTATTAATACATACTCTGGGTGAATTAATAAGTAAAAAGTGATTTTATTAGATACAGAAAGTAGGATTTAAGTGGTTCCAAGTAGTAACAGACAGAACAAAGTGAATTACTAAGTAAAATAAAATAAAACACGCAAATCTAAGCCTAATACAGTAATAAAATTGAGAACAGATAATATCTCACCCTGGAAGATGTTTTAATAAGTTTCTTTCACATACTGGACGCCTTCCTAGTCTGGGCACAGTCCTTTCCCCTGGTACAGCCCTTGTTCCAGCTCAAGTGGTAGCTAGGGGATTCCTCATGATGGCTCTCCCTCTTTGTTCTGTTCCACCCCTTTATATATCTTTTGCATAAGGCGAGAATCCTTTGTCCCTCTGGGTTCCTACTCCCCCCCTTCTCAATGGAAACACACCAGGTTAAAGATGGATTTCAGTTCAGGTGACATGATCACATGTCACTGTAAGAGTTCATTACCCACTTGCCAGCACACAGGTATACAGGAAGACTTACAGGTAAAACAGAGCCATCTGCAGTCAATTGTCCTGGTTAATGGGAGTCATCAAGATTCCAAACCACCATTAATGGCCCACACTTTGCATAATTACAATAGGCCCTCAGAGTTCTATTTCATATTTCTAGTTTCCAATACAAGAGTGGTACATTTATACAAATAGGATGATCACACTCAGTAGATTATAAGCTTTGTAGTGATACCTTACAAGAGACCTTTTGCATGAAGCATGTTCCAGTTACAATTTGCATATTTTCATAAAATCATAGAATCATAAAATCATAGAATATCAGGGTTGGAAGAGACCTCAGGAGGTCATCTAGTCCCACCTCCTGCTCAAAGCAGGACCAATCCCCATCTAAATCATCCCAGCCAGGGCTTTGTCAAGCCAGGCCTTAAAAACCTCCAAAGAAGGAGACTCCACCACCTCCCTAGGTAACGCATTCCAGTGCTTCACCACCCTCCTAGTGAAATAGTGTTTCCTAATATCCAACCTGGACCTCCCCCACTGCAACTTGAGACCATTGCTCCTTGTTCTGTCAAATAGAGTGCAATGTCACATATACCGACAAAGCCAAAATTAAACATAGCTATTGATTGAGAGGAAGCAATTTGGGAACCCATGATTCTTAGAACCCAGCAGTGAGAGTGGGTAAGTAAGTATGAGCTTGCAACACGAAGTTGCTGCAAACAAATCGGATGTAATTTTGTGCTGCAGGAGAGTCACCTAGAGTAGCAGGGTTTTAATAGCACTTCTCTATATGGCTCTGATGTCTGCAGCTGGAAATATTGTTTTCACTTCTGAGCACTTCGGAACCAGGAAGATGTTAACAAACTGTAGCACAAACAGTTCTAGGAATGTGGCACAGGAAAGACTCAAGGCATTTTGGCGTAAAAGTGATATCCAGAGTGACTACATAAATCAGACATGTTGATTCCAAAACACAGTGTTACCAAGCTGAGTTTTCACCCTTTGTGGACTAAATCCAGTTCTCGTGGAAACAAGCACTCTTGTCTTGACTACAGTGGAGTTACACCAGAGCACCACTGAGCCCAGTGGCAGCTGTAAAACATGTGCAAAAAAAATACACATTTATCTTAGTTTATACAGCTGCTCCTCTTATTAAATGTGGGAGCCAAAGATCTAACCAAATGTAGCCAATACAGGCCCGTCTTGAGCGCTAGTCATGGCTCGCAGGGTGCAGAAAGCTGCCCTAAAAGGACTGCTGAGGATTCAGCTAGCTCAGCTCTGCGCCACTCCTTCCTGGCCCCATACCGTAGGGGGCACAGATTCACAGATTTTTAAGGACAGAAAGGACCACTGTGGTCATCTCGTCTGATCTGTATAACACAGGCCAGAGAAGTTCCCTGAATTAATTCCTGTTTGATTCCAGGAATTTAGATTTTCTAAAATTAATTCCTGGAATCAAACATCCAATATTAATTAAAACATGTCTAGTGACAGAGAATCCATCACAGCCCATAGTAAGTTGTTCCAATGCTTAATTACTCTCGCTGTTAAACATTTGAGCCTTGATTTCTAGTCTGGGTTTGTCTGGCTTCAGCTTCCAGCCACTGTTATAACTTTATCTGCTAGATTGAAGAACCTTCTATCAAATTTCAGTTCCCTACGTAGGCACTTGGACTGTAATCAAGTCACCCCTGGACCGCTGTTTGGTAAGCTAAATAGACTGAGCTCCTTGCCTATTGCTGTGAGGCATGGTTTCCAATCCTTTAATCATTCTTGTGGGTCTTCTGTGAACCCGCTCTAGTTTTTCAACATTCTTCTTGAATTAGGGACACCAGAACTGAACACAGTATTCCAGCAGCAGTCGCTCCAGTGCTAAATACAAAGGTAAAATAATCTCCTTTTTCCTTCTTGAGAGTCCCCGGTGTACACATCCACGGTTCACATTAGCCCTTTCGGCCACAGTGTCACACTGGGAACTCACGAGCAGGCATGCACCAGCAATCGCCATCAGGGTAAGAGCCCCTTTGGGGCCATTACAGAGCAGGACATATGTATGAGCAGCCCTTACTGCCATAATTTGTGCCGGGATCAGAATCTGCCCTCTGGAAGCCCTGGAATTGGTCATGTACCAAGACGGCATAAAGCTGCTTTTGTCTTTACCCCACTCCGAGTCCTGCACTGAGCACAGCTTGACTGGCCCATTGTAGCCGAGCGTGTATATTGTATCAGACATGCCATATACAAAACCTATGAGGAGCTGCTATCTTTAGGCACCAGGGCCCCCTCAGTGTGATATCTTATGGTCATGTGTTTCATCTGTGATGCTGTAATTAACACCAGTTAGTGGTCAGGCTAGCTAGGGCCTGAGGTCAGTGAGTCACTGTGCTGGAAGCTAGAGAAATGTCGGAGTGTGACAGCTGCAGCGCTGCACGAGACTGCTGGTGTGGGGGGGCAGTGAGCTGCAGCTCATCGTGAATGGATTGGAAATTAGAGAGAAAAGCAACTTCAGCATCAAGGGGCAGGGGCCTAAAAGCACTGCGGGAGGAAACTCATTTCAATAAATACAAGTCTCAGCTGGGGTTTGTTCAGTGGGCTGATTGTTAACTTTAAGACGTGACGTTATGAATGTAATTCATGTTCCAATACGCAGAAGTGACACAACTCACCTAAAAAGATTTTACAGAGCTCTAAATGAAGTAACACCGCTGCATGTGCCCCCAGAGATAACATTGGCGAAGCTTTATCTCACTTCTGTGGGGAAATTCAAACAATTTGTAATATTTTATAAAGAATTTGCAGACCAACAGCAGCGTTTGATTGTGCGGACATCGGCATAGGCTGATTGAAGGGTGTAGCCAGCTGACAGGGTCTGGACGTGCTAGAATTCTTCCTGGTATGACAAGAGTGTTTGCTTCATAGTTGATCAGGCAGTATGTAGCTTGGTGTTGAAGATTTGGGTGTAAGAGGATTTTGGATTAGACATGACTCCCATTCCTCTGTTTGGCACTGGCCAACCATCAAGAATGTGATTGGGCAAGATAAGATTTACTCTCACTCCTTAAAAAGCAACAGAGAGTCCTGTGGCACCTTTAAGACTAACAGATGTCAAAACATATATACTCCAAGCATAGGCGCCAACTCTGTGGGTGCTCCAGGAAAAATTGATGGGCGCTGAGCACCCACGGGCAGCTCCCCGCCCCGCCTCCCCGCCTCTGCCTCCTCCCCTGAGCATGCTGCCGGGACCTGCTTCTCCCCCCTCCCCAGTGCTTGCGCCACGAAACAGCTGTTTCGCGCGGCAAGCCTGGGAGGGAGGGGGGAGGAGGAGGAACGCGGCTGGCTTGGGGAAAGAGATGGGGCCGGGGCGGGGATTTGGGGAGGGGTCCAATAGGGGCAGGGAGGGGCAGGGCCGGAGGGGGGGCACAAGCATCCACCGGCACCAACAAAAGTTGGTGCTTGTGACTCCAAGCTCATTTCTCTGTCCTTGTTCGTCAAAGCAGTGTGTAAAGCCAGGACTCTTAGCACCACTGCATAGACTTCTGCTGTTTGAGCCAAAGAGGTAACGCTTTTACCTAGAAGGTTTCTATCGACTCAACATGAACATCCAACACAAACTGAATCATTGGTTCACTAATCACCCGCACCCTGCCAAAAAAGCAACCAACTCAAAATCAAGCAAGTATCATTCAGCCCCTTTTTCCAGATGGTGAAAATGAGAACAGAGATTCTGCAAGCTCGTGTCCTCTTTGCCAAGATGGGTTTTTAACTGAAGAAGTATGTTTTCATAGCTGCAGAGTTTAGGAGCTCCTCACATCGCTCAGTTCTCTGGCATCCTACTACCCTTCCCTGTGGAATTGGACAGTTAAGGTTGTGAACAGACCATCTGGGATATGCCACTCCGGCAGGGTGTAGGAAGCATACACAGCTTGCAAGGGCTCCGTGGAGTATCTCCTTCTCCCACCCCCCAGTGCAGGCACTGCATTGCTCTGCCTTAGATAGCCCTACACTGGCACCCCTCCAACAGCTGAGGTGGAGTCAGGGTGGAGCCATATTGCCCATTGCTATACCCTGCTGAGGATTCCTGGAAGGCTGCCATAACTTAAAGAAGCCTCCAGGGTTGCCTGAGTTACACCGAGGGTGGGATGGGGAGTGCTCCCAGAACAGATCAGAATCGGGAGGCCACCCTACCTTTGGCCTGGGCCAGGCATGCTGGGTCTCCGCCAGTGGCAGCACAGAATCTCAGCCACACCATTTAATTTAAAACGTTGTAGTGAAAATTCAAGTACTTGAAAGCCAGGAAACAGGGAACTAATGTGGTGCGGACACAATTTCAGTGTCCTCTAGCTGCCTGTCCCCAGCCAGATCCCCCCCCTGCAGTTCTGGGGTCTCCTGTGGAGCTGCATTCAATAGCAGTAGTATATACAGTAAGAAGTGTTGATGAAGCACCACTGATCGTATCTTAGAGACAAAGCCCAGCCTCACCCAACAGCCTGGTCTGACTCCACAGCGATGGACGGCAAGTGGGCTGCAAAGGGGGCTCCTCCCCACCTAGGCTGTGTCTAAACTGAAGTTTGGGCCTGCTGGAACTCAAGGTGATTGGCAGTTAACACCTTTGCAAATGCTAATCTAGACTAAACCAGAGCAAAGTCTGGGTTTAAATCCTGGACCACGCACTTGTGAGTGTCTAGATTAGCATTTGCAAAGCCAGATTGAGTTAGTTACTGGGCGCAATCGCTCCAGTATAGCTGGTGGCAGAGCAGCAGCCCAGCTCTCTCACCTCCCCCACCCGTGCCCTGACCAGTGAGAAGCTGACTGCAGAGAACCCTAATGGCTGCTTGGGCCAAGCAGTGGTAGTGGCTTCCAGAGCAGTGAGGGCGCAGCTCCCATCCTCCCTCTATCCCTGGTCTCTGGGCATCAAGGGATATACTGATCTGGGAAGGCAGAGTACCACGGGTTCCTGCACATCGAGGAGCATTCCACTGGTAAGTCTTTTTGCATTACAATTGATGCTGAGTATTAAAGACTTCCTTCAGGATGGTTCAGGCCATAGATCCTGACCCTGTCTGGCTCTGTTCTGGCTCAGGGCGGAGGTGATGTTGCAAGAGCTCATAGAGACCTCCCCACACTGCCCATGACTCTTCTAGCTGCTCCCACTCCCTGCAGCAAAGGAACTCCTCGCCTATACTGGTGAGTACTGCACTGTTATGAAATACAACTAAAGTGGTCTTTGACGTGGCTTCAGTCAGGTTCCATTCTGCACTGTGCTGGCCTTGCCCATGGAGACAGTTGGTGTATGAGGGACAGGACTGACTGGGTGTGTCTGCCCTGCAGCTGGGAGCGTGCCTCCAAGCCCCCGTAGACAGACTCGAGCTAGCTCTGCTCAAGGCAGCACGCTAAAAATAGCAGTCTGTACACTGCAACATGGGCTAACCACCTGAGCTCAGAGCCGGGCAGGCTTGGACTCAAGCCACCACCTGAGCTGCAACCCTCCTCTCAGCTCCTGAAAGGTGCGGTGGTGAAATATCCTTCCTGTATCAGCCCTGATTGGCTGCTCCTGCCCATAAGGTGGGGCAGTGGGGAAGGCAGCCAGTCAGAGGAGGGTTTCTCTCAGGCAGGGCTGATATTCGTAAGGAGGTGGAGCTTCTTGCAGCATTGCCGACTGGCTCCAGGCTGGCTGAAATCCTGTCACTCGAAATTGTGAGAGCTGGTGACTCTATCAGCCCTGCTTTGTTAACACTTGTGTGATCCTCCCACTGTTCTGTGGTACCTTGGAAAAAATCTCATGTGGCCCAAACTTTCCAGGATAGGGGCCTGAGATAGGGACAGTTCTGTACAGTCTACAGAAAGTAGGGATTCCCCCCTTGGGGACTGATCAGCCAGGACTCCTGACAAAATACACTCAGACATGTTAGTATCTAGAATTGTGTCCTGCGTTCCTAGCCCTCAGCAGTCAGTAACTCCCCAGCACATCTTTATAGGTAGCAGCCACCCCTTTGCTACATACCCAGAACATGGAGTATCAAAGAATGCTTCACTCTTGGCTTTAGCCCCTGGTGGATTGGTCAAAGGAGGTATCTTTGTGCTGTTTGATAACCAAGGTGATTTCAGCTGTAAATATTGCACCCTCAAATGCCACTGATTGTCCAGCTGTTTCTTAAAAACAATGAGGAGTCCGGTGGCACCTTAAAGACTAACAGATTTATTTGGGCATAAGCTTTCGTAACCTCCCTCCAGTCTGATAGTTCATTTTTTAGCACAACCTGTTGTCATTTCCCCTTTAGCCAGCTCCTTAGTCACCTCACAATTCTGTACTAATCACCATCTTCTCCAATTTAACTAATAGTTTCCCACATGGTGCTATGTCAGCGCTTTACTGAAGTCCAGGTATATTAGATTTACTGCATTTCCCTTTGTCTAAAAACTCAGTTATCAAAAAAAGGCATCAGACTAGTCTGGCACGAAGCAGGTAATGAGTTATCTTTACAAGTTCCATTTAAACACCATAGTTTGCATGAACCACATTTGTGTGGAGAAGAGTCGGCTAAGCTAGAGCGGGCTGTAAAGGGCATGAGTATCCTGCAGTTTGTAGGGAAAAATTCAAAGAAGCGTTGTTCTCCTACTCAGAAAGAAATCTTTTCATTTCCTGTGGTGCAGCCCACAAAGGTGGGTTGTTTGAAAGTGGAAAATATGTCACACGGAATAATGTAAATCACAATCTCTTGTATTAGAGCTGATCAGAAATGTTCCAGTAGAATGTTTTTGACAGATTGCCCTCCCATCTCCTCAGGAGCCCACCTGGCCGGCTGCTGGTGCCACCAGAGCTCCCGGGATCCTGGGTCCTTCTGACTCCCTGGGAAGCCAGTTGCCCAGCTACACGGGGAACTTGTCAAAAAAATTGGTTCCTTGTTCCCCACACAGCCCAGCCAGAGCCATCCTGGGCTCACTCAGATAACGAGGATTTTCAGCGGTGCCCTGGGTTTTGTGGAGGAGTCATGCTCTTTGATCTAGGAAAGGTGTGAACTGCAGCTGCTCATCCAACAACAGAGAATTCAGCAGGCAAAGAAGACTGGCACAGAGGTGAGCTCTTGTCCCACCATAGACTGCACGGCCGGGGGAAAGCACTTCTTTTTAGAACAGGAGAACTTTGATCCTGGGTGGGGAGTTTGTATTCTCCTGCACGTTCCCAGGATTTAATGCTCTAAATTCAATCCTCCTTGTTTCCTTCATACAGGGGCAACTGCGAGTGACAAGATAGCACATGTGCACTTTGCCCAGCCCTCCCTGCCAGCGGAGGATTGTGCATTCGTTTATGGCCTGACAATGGAGATCTGCAGGCTGATGAGAGAATGTCATGCTCGTTCCCCCTACAAAAACAGCGGATCATAAGTGTCAGAAATACGGTGTATGTCTGGGCAGTGCACTGGACTCCAGATGGGCAGGAGAGCAGGCTAGGACTGAGTCTGGCATCAGAGTCAACAGCTGCATTGCAGGCACCAAGTTTCCTTAGAAGGTCACTGCTGCTGGCATCGAACTGGGACATCCCTGCATGGGCAGCAGGAGAACAACCTTGGTGATGCAGTGTCCTCTGGCTCCATTCCGTTTAACTCTGGCCGATCTTACCTCAACCTCAGCCCCAGGTGGAACACACCCTCACCATCACACAGACCTGGCATGAGACACTGGGTTATCAAACAGAAACTTGGTGAAATTATGTTAAGATTGCAAAGTGAATCCTTTACAAATCAGGAAATAGCTACAATAAGTTTGCATGTGCACCCTTAACTCGGTCCTCTTGTGCATATACAGTCTAATACACTGCCCTCCACCTTGTCTAACCACTTAGACATGTGCAAAATAAATACAAAGGGGAGTGAAACATTGCCAGATCAGAACTGTCCACTCGCCCCGTGGGAGTGTTTTACAGCCATTTAGCACAGGTGTCAATGATGACATGCAGGGAAGACAGTGGGGGATCAGGCAGTCTTTACCTGTACAACAACATGCTGCTATTTCTGCGGAATCACAGGTTCATTCAAGCCCCGATTCAGGAAAGCATCCCTAGTGAGGGCGGCACTTAAGGACATGCATAAGTCTTATTGCACATGCTTAAAGTGCTGTCCTGAGACACTGCTTTAGTGTGCAGGTTGGACATTGCACAGTGTGAACAGGAAGTTGCTACATTTATTTTTAAGTAACTCAGTAGAGCAGAGATGCACACAGAACACTTGTGGCCAAACCAAACTGAAATCAACGCTTTTTGCTGTGAAAGTTCCAGGCACTATTTTTCACTCTGTCATTCCGCAACCGATGATTTTTAGTCTATTAAATGAGTGCAGCCCAGCCTCGTCACAGCTCACTGTCCTGCCTGCACGCCTGAAGTAGATTATGCTCTCAGCGAGCCTGGTGCAGATTTGAAGCTCATTGACTTTAATGGATTTACTTCAGATTTGTCCTGCCTTAACAAATTTGGATTAGAACAAGTCAGGGATCCATGAGACCCTTGCCTCATTCCCAGAGCCCCATCCATCCTGTGCACTGAATGAGATAGGACTCTTGGGGGAAACAATAGCGTGTGATCATGTAATTAAAGACTGCACTGTAGTACTATAACGCACACGCATACATGGGTCAGAATTAAGGTTACTTGGGCAACCTTAAGTTTGGCATTTCTAAACTTTTGAGTGTTCCACTTTGTAACCTTAAAGTTCTTTTATCTAGATGGTTTGGCTAGCCCAGGGGTCGGCAACCTCTGGCACACGGCTCGCCATGGTAAGCACCATGGTGGGCCGGGCCAGTTTGTTTACTTGCCGCGTTGGCAGGTTCGGCCGATCGTGGCTCCCACTGGCCGCGGTTCACCGTCCCAGGCCAATGGGGACGGCGGGAACCCGTGGCCAGCACATCCCTCGGCCCGCAGCAGGTAAACAAACTGGCCCGGCCCGCCAGGGTGCTTACCCTGGCGAGCTGCGTGCCAGAGGTTGGCGACCCCTGGGCTAGACCAACACAAGAACTCAGAAAGCAAGCCAAGATTGGAATTCATCTCAAAATATCCTATTGGTTAAGGCAGAGTGCCAATTCACACTTGCACATTGAATGAAACCTGGCTCACAGTGTTTTTTGTAGGACTTGGAATTCCACATGCATGTGCAGACCAGCTCTGCTTTGCTGTGAAACACAGAGACTCACAGAGCAGGTGCAAAGAATCATTACAGCCTCATAGCTCAGCTGAATTGAAATTGATTTTTTGCTGGAAAACTGAAAGGCGCTTCTCCTCACTAAGGACTATGGCAAGCTTTGACTTTCCAACCTGAAAAGCTTCACCCCAAAATAAAACTAGTGGAAAGGGGATTTTTAATGGAAATGGTCAGCAACCTTCACTGTAAGTGTCTTGCAGCTCCAGCCATCACTGCAATCCAAAGTGCTGAGTTCACCTGGTGCGTCACTGGGCACTGACATTTGGGACACCCTGGTGGGTTTGCTGTCGGTTCTTTTCATCAGAATATGTTTTACTGTTATCATTCCCTTTGTATCATTCCCAGTGTCTGTCAAACCATTGCTTGTTCAACACGGGATTTCCAATAAATCGCCATTAGTTGAAATAACAACTTTGCCTCTCTAGTTCCTTTCCCCGTCTGACGCGCTCAGTGGTTCCGTGAGCTCACCCACAGAAAGATGTGGACTATCGTGCTGAAAGCGCCAACCCTCATTTACTCAGTTGAGCCAGGCTGTACTGGAGAAACCTGTGGCAAAGAGACCCATAGTCCGTACTGGGCTTTGACCCCACTGCAGCCAGTGGAGCGTACGACAGTGTAAAACAGCTGCCGGTCGAGAGCCAGCCCAAAGAGTGGAAGACCATGCTCTGAAAAATGGCTTTACACAATTGTGCTTGATCCATGTGGCTCCCAGGGCCTCGGTGTGATGGTTTTTTTCAAGTTCCCAGGATTGTCAGTCCCCTTGTTACCCCTCTGCCTGCAAGTCAGAGACTTGCAGGTGCTTAAAGGGATGTCAGTTCCCTGACGCCACTAGCTTGCTAGCCACCCACACAATCTTGGGGCTGTGTCAGCCCTTACTTTGCCTTAACAGTAGGTGAACCCCTTGGAAGCATTCCCCTGTGATATCCAGCCCATCACAGAAATATCAGGTTTGCTATCCCCAAGGGGACTGCGTACACACCAGCTTGTTTGAGTCAACTGAGGATCAGTTCCTATATAACATCACAGCACTGAGATATATTTATAGTGAAAACAAGTTTTTTATCAAAGATAAAGATTTAAGAGATACTGAGTAAGGCTAATTGAAACAGAAAGGTTATATATAAAACAAAACCCATACACGCTTTCTAGAGACTAAACCTAACCTTTACAGCCTAACCACTTGTCTAAAAGGAGCCTTACCTCACTTGTATGTCCTTCACAGTGCTCCCAAGCAGGGCAGGTTGGCATCCTGTTTTCAGGAATGTGATCACTCTGTCCAATTCCTTCCTCAGGTGCAGGATAAAGAGGTGTCCTTTTGCCTTCTCCTTATAACCCCCAAAATTCATTGTTTCGTCCCCAGGGTAAAGGGACTTACAATGCTTCATTTACATGTGACCCGAGGCAGAGAGGTGAACATATAACCTTTGTCTGGCCGAAACCTGTTTCTCAATCCTCCCTTGATTCAGACTTTCTTAGGAATATATTTTTGGTACACACACACACACACACACACACACACACACACACAACATTGTACATGGTATTTGTACATATATGTCACAACAATGTTAATGACCAATGTGACCCTTGCTTTTATTGAAGACCCCACCTGTATGGAGAAATACTATGTAAGCCATGTGCTAGGGGTGGTGAGATTGTGAGGCCTGTGTGATGTTAGGAGTGTGATATAATATCTCATTGGAAGGTGACAGGGCCAGAAAGAGTTAATTACCTCAGACTGACCTGCCCCAGGGCCGAACTGTAGAGACTGGTTAGGAAGATCTGTAAATGAACAGAGCTTTGAAATGCAAGTCTGCATTGTTAGAGATAGAAGGGGAGCTGTTTGCTCAGGGCTTGTGGTATAAGCAAACAAGTCTTGTCTATCGCTATAGCTTTGATTCAAAGATCAAAAAGGAATATTAACATTTAGGAAGGTACTTGAGTGAAATAGTATTATTGTCTCTATGTCTCTTTGAAGGTTGTGGTAACCTGTCTCTGAACTGTGTAATGGGTAAATGACCCTGTGCTAATTGCCATGATGTTTAGGAGAAGGAGACTTAAGCCTATTGTTTTCTCAGGCCCAAAGGCTGCAGGAAATGTATAAAAACCCTGGGACACAATCCTTCTTCATCTCAGATCTACTTTGGGTTTCAAGAGGGGGAAACCTTAAGCCATAAGGATTGAGATCCCTAGTCATTGGAGTCACCCTGAATATGGACATTGGACTATAACCTCTGGACTATTTCTAAAAGAACTTTTGGCAACTACAAGCTCACCTCTGCTATGCATCTGAACCTCAAGAATTGAATTCAAGTCTGTGTATTGATCTTTTCACCAACTCTCTCTCTTTTCTCTTTTAATAAATTGTAGCTTAGTTAATAAGAATTGGCTCTAAGTGTGTATTTTGGGTAAGATCTAAGTTATAATTGGACCTGGGTATGTGGCTGACCCTTTGGGATTGGAAGAACCTTTTCTTTTATATGATGAGATAAGATTTTCAGTCATCATCATCATATCTGACATGTGTGTCTGGATGGAGGCCTGAGGCTGGGCACTTTAAGGGAACTGCGTTGTTTGAACTTCTGAGTAACCAGTGAGGTACTACAGAAGCTGTTCTGTGCTGGTTGGTAAATCTAAGTATTGGAATATCCACCAGCGTTTGGGGTTTGTCTGCCCCGTTTTGTTTGCAGTTCACCCTAATTGAGTGACCTCAGCTGGCTCCCACAGGCAGCATCGTCACAGCCTGTCAGGAGTTGCTGTTACAGAACAGTGAACCCTTTGCCAGTTGGCAGTGAGGGGCTCTTAGGGTCACACTTGGTAGTCTCGTTTTCCCCAAGAAACTGCTTTGCCCTTTATGAAGGTGTTAAAATACCGTGTGCCTGCAGGCTTCAGAGAGCAGCCCCTCCATTGCAGACCCCAGAAAGAAGAGCATAGGAGAGACAAACATTAGCAAGAGCCCAGAGCATCCCACACAAATCTCCTTCGGTCCCCAAACCAATCTTTATAAATGTACCACGAGGGTACGTTCCTCCCTAAGTCCCCAACAGTAAGTCCTGCCATGCTGGTGCCTCATCACAGGCAAGGCCAAAGGGAACTCAGCCTGCAGGTCTCGGCCCTCATTGCTCCTAAACGAGAGATGGAAGACAGTATGGATAAAAGTGGGTCTCAAGGCGGCAGTCCCTGCCTGGGACGTGTTACTGCAGGGGAATCTGCAGGTTTGGGACCATGACACGCACAGTGAATAAGAAATAAATATTAAAGCAGAAGCAAAACTTGAATGAGCAGAGGACTTCCTTCCTGCGGCATTGTGTTGTGGCGCTGGTCTAGGTGTAGCCACTGGCACAAGTGCCAGAGGGCACTGGAGGAGGAGGAGTTCTTTGCGTATGTGAAGTTGGGCCGTGCACTGGCACATACATGACTGCTTGGGAAGGAGAGACCCAAATCCTCCACTTGGGGCACTTCCCATATTGCCCCCTCGCTCTGCATAGTTCATTAGGACAGGGAACAACCCCACGTGTTCATGAGTTAGGCCTCAAAAAGTCATTTCCACATACCCGGAGAATGTAAAGAAAATGGCAGGTGGGAGGTGTGTGGGGAAATTAAGGTAAAG
Source organism: Malaclemys terrapin pileata (assembly GCF_027887155.1). NCBI lineage: Eukaryota > Metazoa > Chordata > Testudines > Emydidae > Malaclemys > Malaclemys terrapin. Next base: position 39,093,578 of record NC_071518.1, read on the forward strand.
GAAGAATAATAAGGTGAACAGTATTACTATGTTCATTGTAACAGGTCTATCATTGGGGCTTATGCTTAAATCAGGCAAAGGCAAATACACTATCTGATGTCCTTGAAAGTTCATCTTAGATCTGCCACACTGTTCACCCCGTGTTGGCCTTTCGATGAGGCTGAGACCACTGGGCCAAAGTTAACCTGTGTAAGTTCTGACCCAGGAGCTGGTGAGCCAAAGTGCCCGGTCAGCTATGGAATATTTGGAGTGGGCGGCACCAGAGAGTACGTTTCAGTATAGGTTAGCCATGTCTCTGGCTGTGGGGACTGTAAGGTAATTGGGAATCTCTGGCTGGACTTAGAACAAAAGTTCCCCAAGCGAGGTGAACCAATGCTGCTGCTCCTATCAGAGAGAGCAGGAATGGGCCACCTGGTTGTTTCAAGTTCACCAGCAGATGGCGCACAAACAAGAATCTAAAAATCTTGTAATGCATTCTCATCATGGATTGGCCATTGTACCAGGCTGCCGTATGAGGCAGCCAACATTCTGGCTGTGGTTTCACACAGAAAGGACCCAATGTGACAGAGTTCTACTGGCTGCCTGGATGAAATACTTATTACAGGTGTAAATGCGGCAGCTAATTTGAGAGACCTAGTCCTGTGCTGCAGTGGTTTGAAGGGTCTGTGTTTCTGGGAAAGAAGGGTTTTTTCACAAGTGGGTCATATTGATTAGCCTCTAAGGCCTCTACCAGAGAAAATAGAGTTACTAAGAATGTCACAAGTCACCACTGAGATCCTAGTGAGCTCTGGTTACTTCATTAACGGGAAAACTTCTTCTGTCCTGTCTACAGTAAAAATCCCACAAACCAAAACCCAGCGCTGTGGTTGTTCAGAATGGATAAGAGTGAAGAATGTCACAAGGCATTTGATGCAGACCAATATCCTCATTTCTTTGAAGGTGCTAGTAGAGTTTGATGTCCAGGTGGAGCCTCACCTGTGGGGAGAAGTGGGTTTGGTCACAAATGGCAGATGGGACCAAAAGGCCAGCCAGTCACTTTCAGAACCGCAAGTCAAGCAGATAAAAAAAATGTGCTCAGATGTAACACAGCGTTCTGTTAGGAGTGAAGAAATTCCAGGAGTTTCTATAGGAGAGAAATTCTACTTTAATCACAGACACAGAATCACTGGTCAAAATTCTTGACTCCAAAATGGGATGGCTGGTTTTAGCAGCTTCGGAATTACAGAAATGTGTTCTGAAGCTAACATCTTATCACTGTGCCACCTGGAACAAACCGCCTGAAAACTTCAAAAGCACTTCTGCTGTTAAAGATTAGAAAGACCCAAATCCCATTCCCAAATCCCTGTTGCTGCAAAGACTGAATGACACTTTCTGCTTATGACACATAGCAAACGTCATTACCAACTCCCAGAGTACTTTATAGATTTGTCATCACCCTCCATTTGCAGAGTGGAAAACTGAGGCACAGCAGAGGGAGGAAGGGAGCTGTCTGAGGTTACGCAGCCAAGTCCAGGGCACTTGGAGAGAACTCTGATCCTAGCAGGTGATTTGACTATTGTCAGTGAAGAATGATGTAAGCTAGAAGCAGCTCAAAAAGAGAATTCAGAGAGGGACTATAATGCGGGGTTTCCATGCAGTGACACAAGAATCCATGCCAGCTTTCAGAATTCCACTGTGAATTCAAGCCCCATTGGCAAAGCTTGAGTAAGAACTGGTGGCCAGTTCTACTGCTCTTCCCCTCCCCCACCCCATCCATAAAGCTTGTCAACCTGTCAAAGAAAGCTATTCGTTTGGTTTGACGTGATTTATTCTTGACAAATCCATGCTGACTGTTACTTATCACCTTATTGTCTTCTAGGTATTTGCAAATTGATTGCTTGATTATCTGCTCCATTATCATTCCGGACTGAAGTTAAGCTGACTGGTCTGTAATTCCCTGGGTTGTCCTTATTCTTCTTTTTATAGATTGACACTGTATTTGCCCTCTTCCAGTCCCCTGGAATCTTGCCTGTCCTCCATGAGTTTTTGAAGATAATCTGTGGCTGGCTCAGATATCTCCTGTCAGCTCCTTGAGTATTCAAGGATGTATTTCATCAGGCCCTACCGATTTGAAGACATCTAACTTGTCTAAGTAATTTTTTTAACTTGTTCTTTCCCTAATTTAGCCTCAGATCCTATCTTACTTTCACTGGCATTCACTATGTTAGATGTTCAATCGCTACTAACCTTTTTGGCAAAAACTGAAACAAACAAGTCATTTAGCTCTTCCGCCATTTCCACGTTTTCTGTTATTGTCTTTCCTCTCTCATTGAGTAATGGGCCTACCCTGTCCTTGATCTTCCTCTTGCTTCTACTGTATTTGTAGAATGTTTTCTTGTTACTCCTTATGTCTCTAGCTAGTTTAATCTAGTCCTGGTGATTTATTACTGTTTAATTTTTCCTCAAACCTCCTCTGTTGATGCCTCAATCTGGGACAGTTCCTCAGATTTGTCACCTAAAAAGATTGGCTCAGTTGTGGGAATCTTCCTCACACCCTCTGCTGTGAAGAGTGATACAAAGAATTCATTTAGCTTCTCTGCAAGGGCTTTGTCTTCTTTGAGTGCTCCTTTAGCACCTCAATCATCCAGTGTCCCATGGATTGTTTGGTAGCTTTCTGCTTCTGATGTACTTTAAACATTTGTTAGTTTTTGTATCTTTTGCTAGTTGCTCTTCCGATTCTGTTTTTGGCCTACCTACACTTGACTTTCCAGAATTTATGTTCCTTTCTGTTTTCCTCAGTAAGATTTGACTTCCAATTTTGAAAGGATGTCTTTTTGTCTCTAATCTCCTCTTTTACTCTATTGTTTAGTGGTGAAGATTTTTCAGTCCTGTTACTGTTTTGTTTTTATTTGGGCTATACATATACACCTCTACCCCGATATAACGCTGTCCTTGGGAGCCAAAAAATCTTACCGCGTTATAGGTGAAACCATGTTATATCGAACTTGCTTTGATCCTCCGGAGCTCACAGCCCCGCCCCCCCGGAGCACTGCTTTACTGCATTCTATCCAAATTCGTGTTATATCGGGTCATGTTATATCAGGGTAGAGGTGTAGTTTGAGCTTCTACTATGTGTTTTTAAAAAGTTTCCAAGCAGCTTGCAAGGATTTCACTCTTGTGACTGTTCCTTTTAATTTCCATGCAACTAGATTCTTCGTTTTTGTGTAGTTCCCCTTTTTGAAGTTCAGTGCTACGGTGGTGGGTTTCTTTGGTATTTTCCTCCCTACAAGACTGTTAAATTTAATTACATTGTGGTTGCTATTACTGAGCAGTTCCAGCTATGTTCACCTCTTGGACCAGATCCTGTGCCACTCAGGACTAAATCCAGAACTCCCCCCCCCCCCGCCCCCGCCCCTTGTGGACTCCAGGACTAACGGCTCCAAGAAGAAGTTGTCACACTGCCTGGAGTGGCTCACGACTGTGAGTGCCTCCCTCAAGGCAGACTGTCAAAAACAGGGCAAACACCCCAAACTGCTAGTATGTTCTATAATTAGATTTCACCGACTCAGTACCAAATGTGAACTCCTGGATCACCATACCAGTCTTCCCATGGGGGCACAGACAGTCCTGTGAGACTCTCCAGTCTATTTTGCCACCCAGACAAACTGAACTTAGTGATAAATGGTCACTTACACCCAAAATTATACCACATTCAGGCTGCTTCCAGTCCCAAGAGACCAGTCACTTAGCCCAGATAAATTGGTACCTAGATCTTACACCAAAGACAATGCCTGTCTCAATCCTGTAATAAACTATCTAAAGGTTTATGAACTAGGAAAAAGAAATGAGTTACATACAGGTTAAAGCAAGCAAACAACACACAGAAATGAGTTATCATCTAGATTCTGAGAGTGACAGAATTGTAGTGATCTGTCAATTCCAAGTGCCTTTCAGGGCAGACCCAGGATGTAGCCCCTGGGGATCTCTGGCTTCAGTTTGTCTTCTCTGGTCCTGTGAGAGTTCAAACAGCAAAGAGATGAAAAATCTCCCCATCAACTATTTCTGTTTCCCGCTCCCAGCATTCAAAGCCAATGGACAAGGCCGGCACGTACTGCTCCATGAGTGGACTGGGCAATTAACAAAGCTTTTGTCTTATAATGGCCCACCTAAATTTTGATAGTCCTTCTGGGAGTGCACAGTATCACCTAGGTGTGCATGGGGCTGCCAGTTGTGACCATGCCATCATCCTGACCCTTATTCTCCATCTGCCCCCAGGTGGTCGTTCATCTGACTGAGGATCTGCTGTCCCAAGCCGTGATGATGGTGGAGAACAGCCGGCCCACCCTGGCGATTAACCTGGCCGGAGCCCGGCAATACTGGCTGGAGGGCATGCTGCGCCATGAAATAGGTCAGAGCCGGGCTGGAGGCATGGGCCATGCGGGGCGCCGGGGATGTGGAGCCGCACAGGGACTCGCCTGGAACTAACGCTCCTGCTGTTGAAAGGGAATAAAATGGAGCCGCATGTTGCATGGCCTTTGTGGGGTGGGGTAGGCAGAAGGAGGCTGGAGCCTATCATGTCACAGAGCCGGGAGGCAGTCGTCCTTCCCTATAGGCCTCTGGGGTAACCACCCTGGAAATAACACCCTGAGCTGGGAGCACCTCAACCTCTCAGAGCTACTGACGATAGGAGGGAGGGAGGAGAAGAGCCAGAGGTGGTGAGGGGCTGCAGAGCCTGACCGGATCCAGTGCCAGGACCCCTTGGAGCTGGCTCTGCACAACGGCGGGTTGAGGACTCGGCACTACATGGAGAATGCCGAGGGAGGGAGGCACAGAGGGGATCGGTTAGGGCAGCAGGCGGGGGTAGGACGCCAAGAAAAACTGCTCAGAATTTTTCACAGTGGACATTTTTTTCATTGCAAAATGGCCCTTTCTTCTTCAAAGGCCTCTGTGATCCCCATGGGGGAGTTGCCCGTTGGCAGCAAGCACAGAGCCCTCTTCGAAGCCGTGTCCATTGGGGAGCAGGACCTCCCCCCAGGTGGCACTGAACACATGGCACTGATGGCTGGAAGAGCCGAAGCACTCTCGGCCGTGCCCATTGCTGTGAGGGAGGGTTAACGCGAGTGCTGGAATTAGTTGAAAAGGTGTTAGTGTAGTATTAGGACAGGGCAGGATGGTGTTAGGGCGGTGTTAGCGCAGCGTAGGAGCACTACCACTATAGTTACACACAGTTACACATGGGGGAGGGATAGCTCAGTGGTTTGAGCATTGGCCTGCTAAACCCCAGGTTGTGAGTTCAATCCTTGAGGGGGCCATTTAGGGATCTAGGGCAAAAATCTGGGGATTGGTCTTGCTTTGAGCAGGGGGTTGGACTAGGTGACCTCCTGAAGTCCCTTCTAACCCTGATAATCTATGATTCATTAAACTAGGGTTGCAAAATCAAGGCTTCAGAAGCACCAGAGTTAGGGCTCCCCCTCCAACCTCCCTTTGATCTCCTTGTGCATATGCATTAGGATACAGGCTTTAATTACAGGAGCACATGCTACTTTTTCCATAGGACCCTGCCTCATTCAGTGCCCACTGAAAGACCATTCAGAGTTCTCAGACAAAGGTGTCCCCTCCCAGGAGGTGCTTTCGCAGGGCTAGGATGGGAGATGGCAAGGAGAAACCTGACGATCAAGGAGGAGACACACATTGGAAGGGATGCCAGTGCCACCTCGACGTCCCAAGTGTGGGTGGGGGGCTCTAGCAGGGATTCCCAACCTTTTTCTGTCTGAGGCCTCCCCCAATATGCTATAAAAACTCCGTGGCCCACCAATGCCATATAAAAGCCAGAGCCAGCGTTAGAGAGGAGTAAGCAGGATAATTGCCCAGTGCCCCAAACCCCGGTGGGCCCCGCAGAGCTACGTTGCTCAGGCTTCAGCTTCAGCCGCAGGTGGCGGGGCTCGGGGCACCGGGCTTCAGCCCTGCACAGTGGTGCTTCAGCTTTCTGCCCTGGGCCCCAGCACGTCTAACACTGGCCCTGCTTGGCGGAGCCCCTGAAACCTGCTCACTGCCCTCCCCGGGGGCCCCGGATCCCTGCTTGAGAAGCACTGCTCTAGAGAGAGGCCTGAGGGAGGCTTGTTCATTTCTAGTTATTGAACCGTGGAGCCTAGAGTTTGTAAAAGTTTGTTGAACCCAGCAGTGAAGCCACCTGGCCCCGGGGGACAGTTTAGATATCAAAGGATTAATTGAGTATTATTCCAGCCCTCCTGCCACCAGTCCTAGAGCATAGCTAGCGGCTGCTGTACCTCTCAGCTCTGAGGGAGAAGATCAAATGTCAGAGGTTTTGTCAGAGAGACAAGGTGGGGGAGGTAATACCTTCTATCGGACCGACTTCTGTTGGTAAGAGAGACCAGCTTTTCTTAGACTTTTATCTGCTGAAAGAGCAGCTGTGGGGTAGGGGGAGTTTGCCATGTCCCTTATCAATGTGGGGAATGATTTCCCCCCAATGCTCCTGATTTCTTAGCCCCATTGCCCAGGGGATTTGCACAGGGTGCGTGAGACACGGGTTGTAGCTGACTAATTTCTCTCCCTCGTCTTCTCTAGGCACTCACTACATCCGTGGGGTGAACAATGCCCGCCAGCCTTGGCACAGCATGGAGGGCCGTAAGCGGTACGGCCTGAAGCCTGCTAACCCCACAGAAGAAGGCCTGGCTAGTCTGCACAGTGTCCTCTTCCGTAAGCAGCCCTTTCTGTGGCGGGCAGCACTGCTGTACTACACCGTCCACCAGGCCAGTCACATGTCCTTCAGCGCGCTCTTCCAGCACTTGGAGCAGTACGTCCAAGACGCCCGGGTCCGGTGGGACTACTGCGTGCGGGCAAAACGAGGCCAGACTGACACCTCACAGCCAGGTGGGCAGATAGCGCCACGGCAGAGCCAGGCCCGTGGGTGGGGATGGGACTTGGTGGTTAAGACACTGGGCTGGGAGGTTGGGGTTTGTTCCCAGCTCTGCTACTGCCCAGGGGTGAGTCTCTGTTCCTCTTTTCTCCTGCCCTATGTTCCAGCTTTTCTCATCCGAGCATAGAGGGTCTCTTGCTGGGTGTGTGCAGGGCTGGGGACTTGCTGTTTTAGGTGGGGATTGGCAGGAAAGGGAGGGTGAACGTGGAGGGCAGGTGGCAGGAGGGGGATGGTACAGACACCCATCAGCACAGGGTCCAGCATGAGAACTGTACAAGGCTGTGGTGTCACAGCTGGGCCCTGCTCTGGCTGGTGGAGTCCGTGGTGGCCCCTGCCAGCAGCAACTTTCTAACCTGAGCGCATGTGGCTGGGGAAGGGGGCATCCTGAACGGGGGCAGGGGGGTGTCTTCCCTGAAGAGTTCTCCCTTTTTTGTGTTGCTCTGACTAGCTTTGAAGGTGACCCTTTAAGTCCTCTGCAAAAATGAGTTTAAAAAGTAGCCTCAGGTCCTAGCCCAGCCCCTGTCGTTTGGCTGTGAGAGACCCCCATGAGCCAGAGGAGAAACTGGCTGTCTGTAGAGGGGTAACAGGGAAACTGACTAGATGGAATGTGGGATATGGGGTCTCTGTGCACAACTCATCTGAAAACCCCACGCCGGCACCTTTTTGCTGTAGCACTTGTAGAGTTGGGTCTGTCCAGGGCTTTTCAGGAAGCGTTACGCAGAGTACAAGGCAGCGCTACGGTAGCCGGAGCCCTGAACTTGGGTGATAGTAACAGCTCCCAGTCGTTGTCACAGACGGGGGAACCAGCCTGTGTGTTTATCAGACAGATACTTACACTTAACCCTCAAAACCCTTGTAGACAGTTGTTGAAATACTGTGATTACAAAGAGCACTGCCGCTGCTCATGCTTTTCATAGATTTAAGGGCTAGGAGGGGTCACTGTGACCATCCCTTCTGCCCTCCTGCATACATAGCTGGAGAATGTCACCAGGGATCCCTGTAGCAGCCCCATCACTCAGAGGGACTTAGGCGCTTGACTCCCATTGGTTTCACTGGGAGATAGGCACTGGAATACTTTTGAGCAGCTGCCCCTGTCTTTGTTTAAAGACTTAGGTGACAGTGAATCCACCACACCTCTGTGTCAGTTTTTTCAACGGTTACTCATAGAACCATAGAATATCAGGGTTGGAAGGGACCTCAGGAGATCATCTAGTCCCACCCCCTGCTCAAAGCAGGACCAATCCCCAGACTGATTTTTGCCCCAGCTCCCTAAATGGCCCCCTCAAGGATTGAGCTCACAACCCTGGGTTTAGCAGGCCAATGCTCAAACCATTGAGCTATCCCTCCCTGAGTTAATTACCCTCATCTAGTTTCAACTCCCAGGCCTTGGATTTTGTTCTGACTTTATTTGCTAGATTAAAGAGTCCTCTACTAGTGCGTCACTTGTGGGGTATTGAAAACTGTTACCATTACCAGCGCTACCACTTTAAATTATAACAGGTTTCCTGCTCCTGCTTGCAGGCTAGGGGGCTCGGTAGGGAAGTGTGTGATCTGGGCATAGCAGCAGTCAGTCTGTGGAAAGCCAGCCTAGAGCAAAGTGGGGTGAGTTAGGCCTCTCTCTGTCTTAGGGAGCAGCCTGCTTCGTCTCTCTCTGGGTTTTTTTGGTTGTTTTGGGTTTGGGATCTGAACTCTACGGGTACATCTACACGTGCAGCTAGGGGTGTGATTCCCAGCTCGAGGTAGCTCTCACCCAGCTAGCGCACTACAAATCAACTGTAGCCATGAGCTAGGCATGCTGAGTATGCGCCAGACTTTCAGCCAGGTACATACTCAGGGGTGGCTGGTCCGGCCTGCAGCTCGCACTGCCACAGCTACGCTCTGGTTTTAGCACCGTCTCTCCTCAAGCTGCGCCCCAGCTCCAAGTGTAGACAGTCTAAGAAATGACGTAGCACTACATGGCAGCCTGCAGAAAGAGTATTTCTGGTGGGTGGGTGGGTGTGCGCGCGCTGTGAACATAACAGAGAATGCTGGGACGGCTTCTTTAGGAAAGAAAAATAAAAGAGGATGACGAAGAGTAGAGATAAAATGGCTGCCTACTGCAGTCTGGAGAGTTTCCAATTTAATGGGGGGGGGGAAGGAAGATTTTGCAACATTCAGAGACTTGAGCAGTATTTTTACACGTATGCTATAGAGGATACTGATAAACAGAGGGCTGTTTTCCTAACGTTGGTGGGAAAAACGACATTTACCATGCTTAAGCTTGTGTTCTCCACAGAAACCTGCCGAGCTGGAGTATAAAGGAGAGTCTAGAACAGTGGTTTTCAACCTTTTTTCATTTGTAGACCCCCTAAAAATTTCAAATGGAGGTGCGGACCCCTTTGGAGATCTTAGCCATAGTCTGCGGACCCCTAGGGGTCCCTGGACCACAAGTTGAGAACCACTGGTCTGAAGAAACCAGACCACACAGCTTCTTTCAGAGCCCCCTAACCTGCAAGCAGGCCCAGGAAACCCCTTATAGTTTATAGTGATAGCTTTAATTTTCTCCTACGCAGATTTCATCTCCTCACTCTTCACCCCCTTTTCCAGGTCAGTAATGGACATATTGGAGACCACTGGTCCTAGTACTGACCCCAGCCCATTGGACTTGCTTCTGACCTCACACCAGCTCTGTCCTAGTCTAACTCTAAGGGCTGCCTACCCTTGGAGCGAGGGCTGCAGTGCTGAGCGTGTGTAGACGTACTCATGGAGCCAGCGCATTACAAGCAGGAGTGAAGCCACAGCAGCACTGGCTACCCATGTACAAACCCAGGGGGCCTGGGCGGGTTTGTACTTGGGGCGGCCAGCCCGTGCCGCTGCTGTGCTACTGCGGCTGCACTGTGATCCTTTTAGCTGACGAGAGCCAGCACGGTATGTCTGTGCGAGCTGGGCACTGCTCCCCTCGCGCCAGGTGCAGACACACCCCAGCTGACGTCTGTTGAAATGCTGTTGATTTGCACCAGAGTGGGATGAAAATTAGGTCCCCAGCAGTCAGCGTGTTGGGAGGTGGCTGGGCTCCCACTTCTCCTTACTCTCTTCCAGGCTGTTTCAGTAAGGATCAAGTGTATCTGGATGGAATTCTCCGGATCCTGAGGCATCGGCAGACTATTGACTTCCGGTTGCTGGCAGCACTGGGCAAGGTAACAGCCTGGAGTGATGGACAGAACCTGTTTCCTGATGTGAAATCAGTACATGGGAACGGTTCTGCTGCAGGATGGGCCATGGTTTATGGATTATTTATGTGATGTTTTTACACCCCCAGCCAGTGCGATAACCAGGGTTCTTCCCCTTGGTCTCAGGGATGTAATCGTAAACTTTGCTATTTGATTAATGTAAATACTCAGGAGATTAACATGAAAAACCCAGCTTTGGTCATTAACCCTGTTCTTAAATGATGGAATTTAGCACAAATACCGAATAGGAAATTACTGCGGAAAGGGATCTGGGGATTATAGTGAATCACAAACTGAATTTGAGGCAACAGTGTAACACTGTTGGGAAAATGCAAACAGCATTCTGGGATGTATTAGCAGGAGTGGGGAAGTGGGATACTGTGAGGAAACACAAGGAGAAAGGTACAAGATGGGAAGCCTCCTGATTCATACTGAGAAGGTAGGGCAATTGGCTAGTTATCTTAGGTGCATGTACATGGACGCAAAAAGGCTGGGAAAAAAGCAGCAAGAATTGGAAGTCCTGGCACAATCAAGGACTGGAATAACAGAAACTTGGTGGGGCAGTTCACATGACTGGAGCATTGTCATGGATGGATATAAACTGTTCAGGAAGGAGAGGTACAGGAGGAAAGGTGGAGGAGTTGCACTGTATGTAAGAGAGCCTGTTCAGAGTCTTTGGGTTAAGTTTAGAGGCGAGAGCAACAAAGGTGATGTCATGGTGGGCATGTGCTATAGACCACTGGATCAGAAGGATGAGGTAGACGAGGCTTTCTTCGGACAACTAACTGAAGTTTCCAGATCACAGGCCCTGGTTCTAATGGGGGACTTCAATCACCCTGACATCTGCTGAGAGAGCAATACAGCAATGCACAGAAAATCCAGAAACTTTTTGGAGAGTGTTGGGGACAACTTCCTGGTACAAGTGCTGGAGGAACCAACTAGGGGCCGTGCTCCTCTTGACCTGCTGCTTACAAACAGGGAGGAATTGGTAGGGGAAGTAGAAGTTGGTGGCAACCTGGGCAGCAGTGACCATGAGATGGTTGAGTTCAGGATCCTCACAAAAGGAAGAAAGGAGAGGAGCAAAGTATGGACTCTGGACTTCAGAAAAGCAGACTTTGACTCCCTCAGGGAACTTATGGACAGGATCCCCGGGGAGGCTAATATAAGGGGGGAAAGTTGTCCAGGAGATCTGGCTATATTTTAAAGAAGCCTTATTGAGGGCGCAGGAACAAACCATCCCGATGTGCAGAAAGAATAGCAAATATGGCAGGTGACCAGCTTGGCTTAACAGTGAAATCTTTGGTGAGCTTAAACTCAAAAAGGAAGCTTACAAGAAGTGGAAATTTGGACAGATGACTAGGGAGGAGTATAAAAACATTGCTCGAGCATGCAGGCGTGTAATCAGGAAGGCCAAGACACAATTGGAGTTGCAGGTAGCAAGGGATGTGAAGGATAACAAGAAGGGTTTCTACAGGTATGTTAGCAACAAGGTGGTGGTCAGGGAAAGTGTGGAACCCTTACTGAATGGGGGAGGCAACCTAGTGACACATGATGAGGAAAAAGCTGAAGTACTCAATGCTTTTTTTGCCTCGGTCTTCACAGACAAGGTCAGCTCCCAGACTGCTGCACTGGGCAACACAGTGTGGGGAGGAGGTGAGCAGCCCTCAGTGGAGAAAGAACAGGTTAAGGACCATTTAGAAAAGCTGGACATGCACTAGTCCATGGGTCCAGATCTAATGTATCCAAGGGTGCTGAAGGAGTTGGCTGACGTGATTGCAGAGGCAGTGGCCATGATCTTTGAAAATTCATGGCGATCAGGGGAGGTCCCGGACAATTGGAAAAAGGCAAATATAGTGCCCCAGGAAAGAAAGAGAACCCGGGGAACTACAGACGAGTCAGCCTCACTTCAGTCCCTGGCAAAATCATGGAGCAGGTCCTCAAGGAATCCATTTTGAAGGACTTGGAGGAGAGGAAAGTGATCAGGAACAGTCAGTATGGATTCACCAAGGGCAAGTTATGCCTGACCAACCTGATTGCCTTCTATGATGAGATAACTGGCTCTGTGGATATGGGGAAAGTGGTGGATGTGATATATCTTGACTTTAGCAAAGCTTTTGATTCAGTCTCCCACAGTATTCTTGCCAGCAAGTTAAAGAAGTATGGGCTGGATGAATGGACTATAAGGTGGATAGAAAGCTGGTTAGATCGTCGGGCTTAAGAAGTAGCGATCAACGGCTTGATGTGTAGTTGGCAGCTGGTAGCAAGCAGAGTGCCCCAAGGGTCAGTCCTGGGGCCGGTTTTGTTCAACATCTTTATTAATGATCTGGATGATGGGATTAATTGCACCCTCAGCAAGTTCGCAGACGACACTAAGCTGGGGGGAGAAGTATATATGCTGGAGGGTAGGGATAGGGTCCAGTATGACCTAGACAAATTGGAGGATTGGACCAAAAGAAATCAGATGAGGTTCAACAAGGACAAGTGCAGAGTCCTGCACGTAGGAAGGAAGAATCCCATGCATCGCTACAGGCTGGGGACGGCTGGCTAAGCAGCAGTTCTGCAGAAAAGGACCGGGGGATTACAGTGGACGAGAAGCTGGATATGAGTCAGCAGTGTGCCCTTGTTGCCAAGAAGGCCAACGGCATATTGGGCTGCATTAATAGGAACATTGGCAGCAGATCGAGGAAAGTGATTATTCCCCTGTATTCGGCACTGGTGAGGCCATATCTGGAGTATTGCATCCAGTTTTGGTCCCCCCACTATAGAAGGGATGTGGACAAATTGGAGAGAGTCCAATGGAGGGCAACAAAAATTATTAGGGGGCTGGGGCACATGACTTACGAGGACAGGCTGAGGGAAGAGTGAGGGGGGATTTGATAGCAGCCTTCAACTACCTGAAGGAGGGGTTCCAAAGAGGATGGAGCTCAGCTGTTCTCAGTGGTGGCAGATGACAGAACAAGGAGCAATGGTCTCAAGTTGCAGTGGGGGAGGTTTAGGTTGGATATTGGGAAACACTATTTCACTAGGAGGGTGGTGAAGCACTGGAATGGGTCACCTAGGGAGGTGGTGGAATCTCCATCCTTAGAGGTTTTTAAGGCCCAGCTTGACAAAGCCCTGGCTGGGATGATTTAGTTGGTGTTGGTTCTGCTTTGAGCAGGGGATTGGACTAGATGACCTCCTGAGGTCCCTTCCAACCCTGATATTCCATGATTCTATGAGTGTTGTTAAGCAAGACACAAAAAGTAATTCTTCCACTCTACTCTACACTGGTAAGGCTTCAAGTGGAGTATTGTCTACATCTGGACACCACATCGGGAAAGATGTGGACAGATTGGAGAAAGTCCAGAGAAGAGCCACAAAAATGATGAATGGTCTAGAAAACATGACCTGTGAGGAAAGACTGAAAAAATTGGGTTTGTTTAGTCTGGAGAAGAGAACACTGCGGGGATGGGAGGGGCATGAGAACAGTCTTCAAGTACATAAAAGGTTGCTATAAAGAGGAGGGTGAAAAATTGTTCTCCTTAACCACTGAGGACAGGACAAAAAGTAATGGACTTAAACTGCAGTAAGGGAGGTTTGGGTTGGACATTAGGAAATACTTCCTAACTTCAGGGTAGCTAAGCACTGGAGCAGATAACCTAGGGAGGTGGTGGAATCTCTGTTGTCTGAGGTTTTTAAGAGCAGGTTGGACAAACACCTGCCAGGGATGCCTAGATAGTCCTGCCTCAGTGCAGGGGACTGGACTAGAGACCTATCCAGGTCCCTTCCTGGCCTGAATTTCTATGAAAAAGAGAATGGATACAAGTGTGAGTGAGGGAAACAAATGGTTACATATAAAACAACCATAAAACACCAACTAGGGCTGACACTTATTACTAGTGACCTTTCCGAGCCAATCAGGTAGATTCTCTCCTGACAGTTCAGTCTTTTGCAGCATTTGCTAGTCCCCAGGAGCTAGGCCAGCATCTTCCTTGCAGCACCGCCACTCCCCCAGGTTCTTTCTCAGTGGCTGGATGCTGCAGCATGTCTCTCTCCACCCTGTGAGACACTGATCAGTCCTTTGCCTTTCTGCGGAGGGCTGTCCCCTCGCTGCCATAGCAGCCCGTCTCACTTCAGTGGGCTGATAGTTTATCGGTGATGATTTGCCACTGACCGTTTGGGCTGCTGCAGTGGTGGACAACAGCACTATAGGGTATGTAATTGGCTAGCCAGCGAGGGGGGGTGGCAATCACTTCCCACTTCAGTGGGCTTTCCTCAAGACCCATAACGGCCTAGTTTTCACTCTAGTTACATTAGCCCTTAAATATAACCCGTGCACACAGCTTGCAATGACTGAGCATCGATACATTACAAGCTTTCAGCAGAGACCTCACAAGCTGCCCTTCATGGATAAATACCTTGGACCCAGTGTATTAGGCACAGTGAGTTTGTCAGGTCTGAGCCAGGCAGTGACCCCTTTGCTGGCGCCAATGGGTCTCAGTGTCACAGTAAGTAACTCTTCTCCCTGTCCAGAGAGTTGAATTCCCAGGAGTGTCTCTTGAGCAGATCACACCGAGCCCCTCTGTACCTCAGGCCAGGTTTCAGGCAGTATCGGTCTCATACAAAGCCTGCAAAGCGTATGCTCGTGTGACAGTGAGGAGTTCCCTGAGATGTCTCGGTCACGTGGCAGCTTGCACGTACATGGCTCAGAGTGCCAGACTTCTCCGCAGAGTCCTGCCGAGGTGGTTGAAGGCTGCCTGCTGTCCCACTCGGCATCCACAGGACGTGATGACTCCCATACATGCAAGTTTCCTCTCATCCCTGGACTGTTGGCTGGACCTTGCCAGTGTACACAACGGGTTCCCTTTTCCCCAACCCTCCCCTCAGTGACCCTAGTCACAGATGCTTCATCTATTGGCCGGGGAGGACTTTCAGACTCAGGATCTCTGGTCAGCTCAGTTGGGGTGGGGACTTTGGGGAAGCGGTTGGAATGGGGGTGAGGAAGAGGCAGGGCCTCATGGAAGGGGCAGAGTGGGGTTGGGGGCAGGGAAGGGGCTGGGTGGGGTGGGGTCCCACGGAAAAGAGGGGAAGTCGGCGCCTATGCCCTCCCCCTCTGTATGGTGCTGAGATTTGAGCAGACTCGGAGGCTCACCCCGTGCTAATGGCCGTGTCAGCATTGATTCTCGCCCAGTGGAATCGGTCATGTCGCGCTCCCGTATCTCTACCGCACAGAAGAGCTTTTAGACACAGGTGTCACTTGCTACCCTGGGCCTGCGTTTTTCCTGATCACAAAGATGAGGTACCAGCAGTGTGAGGTGACAAAAAACAGCAAATTAACCAGCCTACCTGGGGAGTCTCCCAAGAACGTCACCACACCCGAGAGACTCTGTGGGTCCTTCTTTGGTTTAGCTTGGCCTGGGCAATCAGAGGCTAATATGTATTTCTGAAGCTTTGGCCTGACCCATTTCTCACTGCACGGCTCACGTCGATACATTTGCTGATGTAGGCCTAGGGTAGGTGCTCTGGTCCCTGTCATGGTGATAAGGGTGTGCTTATTTCTGTTTGTTCTATGGCTGAGCAAGGGGGTGCCGGCCCACCCTGTACTTGGCCCTCGCTGCAGCCCCACCAGGTGCACGCTGAGTTCCTGTCAGTCCAAATGAGCCGCTGTTTGTTGGGCCTGAGAGAAGGTGCCTGTGCTCTGTGTCACCTGCCTCCATATCAGCAATTTCTGCTCCAGATGGGAACCTGACCTGCCAGGCTCCACTATCTGCACAGCCCGTTGGGTCTCATGCACTGCAGCGAGAAATCAGAGTATCTGTTGGAAGCCTCTCTGTGACCCCTCCACGTCACCCCGACCCTAGAGTCTGGAGCTGGTGGGTCACAGCCCCCCATCCCTCCTGGCCAGAGCAACCATGTAGCTCAGGGTGCCTGGAATTCCTGGGAACGTTCCAGCCATTCTTGCTACCATGTGGTGCCCTCTCAGTAAGGCTCGGGCTGGTGCAGTTACATTAGCAGCCCTCCCCCAGATGCTCTAGCAGGAGGTGAGTGAATCAGAAAGCATGCGGGGCTGCGTGTGTGCAGAGATCCCTTGGATGGCTGGCCTGAGGGCCTGAAACATCTGTTTTCTTTCCACCAGGTCTCCTACGAAGATGTGAATCAGCTGAAGAAATTTGGGGTTCTGGAGAAGGCGCGAATCCCCCATTTCATGCAGGACATGGAACGGTACAGGCAGCAGCTTGACCATATCATCGCCACCAACAGACTGAATGAGGAGGAGCTAGAGCAGTTGCTGCCGGACTGACCAGGTCTGCGGGGTCCTGACCTGCCTGCCCCGTGGCAGAGTCCCATTTCCCAGGCCACACGGCCTTGTGGACGGGAAGCCTTCGGCACAAAAGGGAGTTGTCTTGTGTGCGTGTCTGACTGCAGCCGTCCAAAGCATTTAGGGTGCCCAGGGGTCTGCGTATTTATTATTCATTTTGTGACTGGTCGGCAGGTCAGTCCTCACCTGGAGGAGGCAGGCTGCCATTTCAGAGCTTCCTCCCATCCATTCAGCATCAGGTCCTGCAAAGGGAGAGCCGGTTGGGTGGATTCCTGCAGCAGGACATGGCTTAGCAGGATGGAATGCAGCAGTGAGGGTGGGGGGAGGGGACGATGGCTAAGATGCATGCAATGCCACGGGAGGGAACTAGCACCAGAGGTGCTTTGGGGGTTGTGTTTTTTAAATGCTGTTGCAGGGGGAGGGCGCTACACTGGGGGAAGGAAGGATGATGGAAGATAGTTAAACAGCCCAAATCCAAGATGGAGAAGAGAAATGTTGCTCTAGGAATCACTGAGAGGACTGTGAAGTCTGCAGATCATAGATTAAAACCCTTGGAGGGAGCGGTGGCTTGGTCAGGGAGGGTGGAAGGGCGTGAGGTGTTGGAGGAGCAGAGCTGGACGAGAGGATGAAGGAGCACCAGGTCTGTTCTAGTCTAGATTGGTTCTTATACTGTGCTCATCACTGTAGTACCTGGGGAGAGGGGAAGCCAGACAGCTCGGAGTGACTTCTCTAGTTGGTGAGAGGGAACTGGATATTATTAAAGAAATCCAATTTGGGCTGCACGCCATGAAAAGCTATTGACAGCGTGATATTTCCTCATCAGCAGGCGCTCTGGTCAGCACAGTCTGCACCAGAACTCAATCAACTGCTTATTTGCTTCCCACTCTTGTTCTAGACATTGCCTGTAAAAATGCCTTTGCCCTTAACCATTCCTCAGCTGTAAGAAGGATTTTAATTCCCACAATAAAGATTTTTTCCCACTCGTGTTTACATGGGAAGTGTCAGTGACGCTGGAGGCCTCACTAGGGGACTAGCGAAAAAATGGGGGAAGGTGTCACCCAAGAACTTGAAATCTGAGCACCAGCTTCTGGCAGTGCTGGGGGACTATTGTGAACGGTCCCAGCCTGTCAGGGATAGTTCAGTGAGAGTAGCCAGCTCCACTCTGAACATCCTTTCTCCATTGCTTAGAACTTTGTCAAACTTTCACTTGGCGGCATGACATTTTCCAGCTCTCGTCTCCACCTGCTGGTAATTTTTTTGTTGTTGCAAAGTTTGACCCTGAAGCAAACATCGGCCACCAGTCCCATCGCTTAGATTCTCCTCTTTAATATATTTCCTCCAACAAGGCAATTCCCAATCCCCAAACTCATTACACCATTGCTTGAAAAAGCTATTTACACATATCCCATCGTAACCTCCCTCCCCCTTGTCAAGTAAGGCCCCAAGTGGTGGAGCAGCCCCTGACGTGACCATCAGAAGCAGTCAAGGGAAGTCTCTGGCAGCCTTTAGAGTGGAATGGATTGATGAGAGGGTGACAGACACTGTGATGGTTTCTGATTGGTTTAAATCGCATCCCTGATGAAGTAACCAGGTGGAGATGGTGAATTAGATCGAATCCACCCCCACGTGTGTAGCTAGAAACGCTTCATCTGGCGGCGCTCCTGGCGGCGTTGCTTCTTCTCATTTGGCTCCTGGGTGGCAGCTGAAGAGTCGGCCGTGAGCCAGGGCCCCAGGATGTTCACCCACAGGAGATAGAGAGCCCGTCCTGGCACCTACGAAGCACAACAGGCAGCAGACTCAGTTACTGTAGGACGCCGCTCGGCTACCAGGGACCGCAGAGCTCTGGAGAAGCTGATTCTACATCCAGACCTGGGTCTAGTCTTTAACGACGTCAGTGCGGGTGAAAGGTGCCCCTAGATACGGGCCGCAGTCAATGGGAGCTGCAGGGGCTCCGCACTTTTGAGAACCACCCGCTTCTTTAGGGGCCTAAATATAGACTTGAGGCCTCACGATCGGAGCCTAGTCATGAAAATCTTGGCTTCAGTTCCTAAGATCTCCACAGACCAGGCCCCACTTCCCACCAACGGGCTCGCCCCCATTCCAGGAGGACTGCTCCTCGGAACAGGAGAATATGGGCTACTCCATTTCAATGCTTATTCAATTCAGTCTATTCCTCCTGACAAGACGCCCAGTACAGGGGTCAGACACGAGGCCGCTCCGCTGACAAAGGAAAATATTCTGAGTTATGTTTTAGTCAGCCAGCCATTTATAACGGGTGGCTTCTGCCACACAGACCCACTGGTGACAAAGCTAGGTAATAATCAGGTTGCGGTTTATAATCAGTCTATGCAGGAAGTTGTGTTTTGATGTACGTCTACCTGTGCCAGGTGTTAAAGTCTGATAAGTCAGAAGGGGAAAAAAATAAAAATAAAAATTGATTTTCAGGGGTGCTGAGGACTCAGCAGCTCCCCAGTTCAGTCAGGGTTGCCCCTGCACCGACATGGGCAAGGCAAGGCAGGTAAGTACTCACAGCTCACCCCTCACCACGCACATGTAAAGTATCAATGCGCATCCCAAGACATCCTGGACTCTGCCCCAAATGCCCCTCCCCCATCTCTCATGGCCCGCTGGGCCTCTCACTGTCCAAGGGCTTTCAGAGAGGTGGCACCCAAACCCCGGCAGGCCTCAGCGTTCCCGTGCATAACGGCACTCTCTTCTGGAGAAGACTGGGGGAGGGCTGCATGGTTTACCAAAAACCAGCTCTAGGCTGGGAAGGGAGGGTGAGAAATGAAATGGAAATAAGGTGTAAACAGCGAGAGTAATTAACCACTGGGACAATTTACCAAGGGCCGTGGTGGCTTCTCCATCCCTGGCCATTTTTAAACCAAGACTGGCGGGTTTTCTAAAATCTGCTCTGGGAATTCTGCTGGGGCAGGTCTCTGGCCTGTGCCATACAGGTGGGCAGCCTTGGTCCTTCTGGCTGTGGAGTCTATGAACTGGAGCAGAGCTGGAAGGGAGAGCAAGGCAAGGTTTGAATCTGGGGGTAGGGAGAAGGGCCCCAAAGACTTACCAAGAGCCAGAAGTACCAGACATAGAGGGAGACGCAGCTGAGCACTTGGACAATGGCTGTCAGTAGGATCACATCCTTGAGGTGCCTGAGAGGGACGGGAAAAGCAACAGGTTAATTGCACTGAGCCAGGGCCCGTTTTCTGTACTGAACATCTGCAGTCCAAACCCTGTCGTCAACACTACAATTCTGCTGCCACTACAAAGCTACTGGGCTCCCCTCTAGCCCTTCCCAGTTCTCCTTTGGGCAGGAACAGTCCCATGGCTTTGGGAAACCATGTGTTCAATTCCCCATTCTGCCATGTGAGTTAGGGCCTCGGAGAAATAGTGTCTTCTGAAGACTCAAATAGGGCTTTAGGCTCCCCAGCGGAGGGGCAGGGCAGGCCTGTCTGAATGGGAGAAAAAATGATCAACGCCATTACAGGCAGCTACGTATGAATTTTGGCCTGTGTTCTGCATGAAGCCTGCTCGCTCACAGGACCCTGACTGGCAGCATTAGGAGAGGTGTTAAACTTCACGGTGCAGTCCCATGCCACAGCAGCTAGCCCCTCCGCATACACACAGCTGCTGAGCTAACACGACACAGCATCCCATGGATAAACATACCCCAAGGGGCACAAACAGCCGGAGGGTCAACTGCCCATTACTCATCTGACCCCAGGCCAGGTTCCCCCCCACCACCACCCCTTTGATTTCCCACACACAAAACCATTGAGGTAACACACAAACAGCGAGAGCCATTGGCAGGGGTGGGCTGAATTGCAGCTCTCACAACAGCATGATACGTTTGTCTTCTACACAGCTCAGACACACCCAGACCGTTGTAATGTGCACAGAAGAGAAACACGACCCCCGGCACTCACGTGAAACAACACGTACTAGAGTAAGAAATCAGTAGGCTGGCATACAGACACTGCACCAGCGGAAATGAGCATATCTCACTGTATGTGCCGCACCAAGCTACCCAGCATTTGGAAACAGCTTCTCTGGGTAGTGATCTGGACCTGACCACACAGCACGTGAGCACCTCGCAAACAGGAATGAATTTCTCCTCACCACAGTCCACGGGGACTGAACCTAGATCTCCCAAGTAACAACTGCCTATACCACATCCTCAAAGAACGTACAAAATCCTCTTTGGGGTTAGACGGGACGCTGGAAATACATTCCAATCAGTACTGTACAGAAAGCAGTTTCAAGTCAGCATTTGTTCCTGTGGCAAAGTAAAACGTGACAGGACTGTCAGGTGAAAGGGAAGTGTAACAATGCTTCTTGGAGTGTTTCAAATGGCAAACTGACATGAACTGAACAGCTGAGAGTACAGCACATTAGTCCTAACACACTGCACACCTATTCTGACTCTGCTGGAAAAAAGTGCGCAGTAAAATACGGGAAAACCCAGAGATCACATCACTGGAGACTATTCCAATGCACAAACACAAGGGGGCAGAGTGGAGCAGTAAACCATAACTTTGCATTTGGTGACTTCGGTGTCTCCGGTGTCTCTTAGCACATCTATGCTGCATTAATAGTGGGTTTTTGCATGCACTATTATTCATCTTGGACAAAAATTATTCTAGGCAGTGAATTGTAGTATATCAGGCAAGTAAAAACTCTCTCTACTGCCAGGCAAAAGTAACTCAGGACAGTTGTAACAGGAGAGAGAGAACTTATATGAGCTGTGGATTCAAGGGACATATACAATCCTTTACCTTCACTTTTTAGAACAAGCCAATAAAAATCCCATCCCTGCCAATCACACAGCTTGTATTGTGAAGCACCAGGCCATGTGTCACATCTGGAGCACTATCATTATCCAGCCAAACAATTTCCGATCGTACTAGGAGGATTTCAGGAAAGATCAGGTGGTTCCGTTGTTTCACTACCGCTCTGCCCTGTACCGTGTGCGTCACACAAAGGCCCCAGCAAGCTTTCCAGAGGTAAGTGGCCAATGAGAGCGAGAGAGACACTAAGTAGTAAGGAGACAAGGGAGAAACCAAGTGGGTGAGGTGGCGATACCCAGGCCAGTTGCACCAGAAGCTATAGTGCAAGCAGCCCTTGCACCAACACATGAGCAGTTTCTTTTTCTGGTGGTAGCCAACTTCCTCCTCTTCCCCCACCTCTCCTTGCCTGAGTCCTCCCTTGCCCAGAAAGTTTGAGAAAGTCTTTGGTTTAGCTGCAATGTCAACTTTGCCAACATGTGCAACAGACACAGACGGCAACAGGAGGAGTCGCAGAGTTGGGATGGCCACAGTGCAGTCAGGTTGGGATGGTTCTGCAGTTCTAAGCCCCTGGTTCCCACCCATCAGCAGAGCCTTAACATTCAATGCTGCAGACATGCCTTCAGGGAGGGGATGCCACCCTGGGCCTCCCAGTGGAATTCAGTTTTTCCCCTCAACGTTTTCCACAGAATTTTAGTTCCAGGTTTAAAAAGGTGCCATTTCTTGCCTGTCTGTCAGAAGGGGGCCTCCTGAACATACAGCAACGCGGCGCCATCTGCCCAAGCCTGCACGTTAACCCCCCCGATTTTCCTGGCACCAGCTGACACGCCGCGACAGACCACTATGGCGACATCACCGTACCGTACAGGGTGTTGCGGATTGTGGGGGAGTTAGGGCCCTGCACCCCTCTTCCCGAGATTCACTGTGACTCTCAGCCAGCCAGTAAAGCAGAAGGTTTATTTAAGGACAGGAACACAGTCTCAAGCAGAGCGTGTAGGTACGACCAGACCCCCTCAATTAGGTCCCTCGGGGAGGTTCAGGGAGCTTGGACCCCAGCTTGGGGTTCCCTGCGTTGCACCACCCAGCCCCAACCGAAAACTAAACTCCAAACTCCTCCCGCTGCTCCTCTCCTTTGTTCAGTCTCCCGGGCAGAAGGTGTTAATTCTCCCCCCCACCCCCGTTCCTGGCTCAGGTTACAGCTCAGGTAGCTTCCTTCAAGGGAAGTCCCACATCCCCACTGCAACCCCCCTGCAACATTCCCAGGTCAAATCTGCCCTGCTCCCTGCTCCGTCACATCTCTCCCCCCTTCGAGACTGAACTGAGCGGGGTCACTCTGACCAGTGACCTGGGGAAGTTCAGGGCTCCCTCTCCGGGACAACGCGTCCGCTATCAGGTTGTCACGTCCCTTCACATGGACCACGTCCATGTCATAATCCTGCAGGAGCAGGCTCCATCTCAGGAGCTTGGCGTTGGCTCCTTTCATCTGGTGCAGCCAGGTCAGGGGAGAGTGGTCGGTGTGCACGGTGAAGTGACGCCCAAAGAGATATGGCTCTAGTTTCTTGAGGGCCCACACCATGGCCAGGCATTCCTTCTCGATGGCCGCGTAGTTCTGCTCCCGGGGTAGCAACTTTTTGCTCAGGTACACGATGGGGTATCTCTCCCCCTTTTCATCCTCCTGCATTAACACCGCCCCCAGTCCTGTGTCTGAGGCGTCGGTGAACACCATAAAGGGCTTGTCAAAGTCTGGGTTTGCCAGAACTGGGCCACTGACCAGAGCCTCCTTCAGCGCCCGGAGAGCCTCCTGGCACTCCTCGGTCCAGACCACTTTGTCTGGCTTCCCCTTCTTGCACAGCTCAGTGATGGGGGCGGCTATGGCGCTAAAGTGGGGCACGAACCTCCGATAGTACCCTGCCATCCCAATAAAGGCTTGGACCTGCTTTTTGGTTTGAGGAGCGGGCCAGTCTCTGATCACCTCCACTTTGGCTGGTTCCGGCTTTAGGCAGCCGCTTCCCACCCGGTGGCCTAGGTAGGATACCTCAGCCATCCCCACCTTGCACTTCTCCGGTTTTACGGTCAGCCCAGCCTTCTGGAGTCGGTCCAGCACTTGTCTAACCTGGGATATGTGGTCCTCCCAGGTCTGGCTAAAGACACAGATGTCATCGATATACGCCACGGCAAAACTCTCCATCCCCCTCAGTAGCTGATCCACCAGGCGCTGGAAGGTGGCCGGCGCTCCCTTGAGGCCGAAGGGCAGGGTCAGGAACTCATAGAGCCCCAGAGGGGTGACAAAGGCCGATTTCAGCCTGGCATCTGCATCCAGCGGCACTTGCCAATAGCCCTTTGTAAGATCCATGGTGGTAAGGTACCGAGCACCTCCCAGCTTGTCTAGGAGCTCGTCCGGCCTGGGCATGGGGTAGGCATCGGCTACAGTGATGGCATTGAGCTTCCGATAGTCCACACAGAACCGGATCGACCCGTCCTTTTTGGGGACCAGCACCACCGGCGAGGCCCAAGGGCTGGAAGACGGCTGGATCACCCCCAAAGCCAGCATGTCATTGACCTCTCTTTCCAGGTCCTGAGCAGTTTTCCCTGTGGCTCGGAAGGGGGAGCATTTTATAGGCGGGTGCGATCCTGTCTGCACCCGGTGGACAGTCAGATTAGTGCGTCCAGGCTGGTTGGAAAACAGCCGCTGGTACAGATGCAGCACCCCTCCGATCTCAGCTCGCTGGGCAGGGGTTAGCCGATCAGAGAGGGGAATTGCTTCCAGGGGGAAGCCAACTCTTGTCCCAGGGAATAGATCTACTAAAGGGTCATCTCCCTGCCCCTCCCACTGTCCACACACGGCCAACACCATATTCCCCCTGTCATAATATGGCTTCATCATATTCACATGGTACACCCGGTGGTGGTGTGCCCGGTTCGACAGCTCCACCACATAGTTTACCTCGTTTAGTTGCTTGACAACCTTGAAGGGCCCTTCCCAGGCGGCCTGGAGTTTGTTTTTCCTCACGGGGATGAGGACCATCACCTGATCCCCAGTGGCGAAGGTGCGGGCCCGTGCTGTGCGGTCATACCAGACCTTCTGCTTCCTCTGGGCTCTGGCCAGATTCTCCCTGGCCAGGCCCATGAGCTCGGCAAGTCGTTCCTGGAAGGTCAGGACATACTCCACCACCGACTCTCCGTCAGGAGTGGCCTTCCCCTCTCATTCGTCTTTCACCAGGTCCAGGGGCCCCCTTACCCGCCTTCCATATAGCAGTTCGAAAGGCGAAAACCCGGTAGACTCCTGGGGTACCTCCCTGTACGCAAACAGCAGGTGAGGTAAGTACTTGTCCCAGTCCTGCGGGTGCTGATTCATAAATGTTTTCAGCATCATTTTTAGCGTCCCATTGAACCTCTCCACCAGCCCGTTGGATTGGGGGTGATATGCTGAGGCCCAGTTGTGTCGGACCCCACATCTCTCCCACAAGCACCGGAGTAGGGCCGACATGAAGTTGGACCCTTGGTCCGTCAAGACTTCCTTGGGGAACCCCACTCGGCTGAAAATGGTCAGCAGCGCATCCGCCACAGTGTCTGCTTCAATGGACGATAAGGGCACTGCCTCGGGGTAGCGGGTGGCGAAATCGACCACCACCAGGATGTATTTCTTCCCAGACCGGGTCGTCTTGCTGAGAGGTCCCACTATGTCCATGGCCACCTTCTGGAAAGGCTCCTCTATGATGGGCAAAGGTCTCAATGCTGCCTTCCCCTTGTCCCGGGCCTTCCCCACCCTCTGGCAGGGGTCACAGGATCGGCAGTACTGACGGACGTTGGTGAAGACCCCGGGCCAGTAAAAGTTCTGTAGCAGCCTCTGCCTGGTGCGCCGGATCCCCTGGTGCCCTGCGAGAGGGATGTCATGGGCCAGGTACAGTAGCTTGTGGCGAAACTTCTGGGGAACCACCAGCTGCCTCCTGATCCCCCACGACTCCACTTCCCCCGGGGGAGCCCACTCTCGGTACAGGAACCCCTTCTCCCACAGGAACCTCTCCTTGCATCCTCTCCTCATGGTCTGTACCACACTGAGGTCAGCCAGGCCCCTTAGCTTCCGCAGGGAGGGGTCCTTCTGCAACTCGGCCTGGAACTCGGCGGCTGGGGAAGGGATGGGGACCTGCTCCCTCTCGTCGGCTGGGTCGGAAGCCCCAGCCACCCCGCGGCCTGTCCTTGGGTGTTCCCTCCCCACCCGGGAAGGGTTCGGTGCCTCCGGTGGGACATCCTTCCCAAGGTCAGGGCGTAGTGCCCCTCGCCGGCTCTGGCTACGGGTCACGACTAAGGCGGTCTGGGGGCTGCTTGGCCAGTCCTCTAGGTCCCCCCCCATCAACACCTCAGTGGGCAAATGGTGGTGCACTCCCACGTCCTTGGGGCCCTCCTTGGCCCCCCATTTCAGGTGTACCCTCGCTACGGGAACCTTGAATGGGGTCCCGCCCACCCCGGTCAGGGTCAGGAAGGTGTTGGGCACCACCCGATCTGGGGCCACCACCTCGGGCCGGGCCAGTGTCACCTCTGCGCCCGTGTCCCAGTATCCATAAACTTTCTTCCCATCCACCTCCAGGGGAACAAGGCACTCGCTCCGCAGGGACAGCCCCGCGCCAACCCTGTAAACGGAGAACTTTGAATCCGGAGCATCTGGCCCCCCAGAGAAGCTGGCCGGGGGCCCTTCTCTCTCTTGAGCAGTTGATAAGCTGCCAGCCCCTCTTGCGTGGGAAGCCTGCCCCTCGTCCGTCTGGGCCTCTACCAAGTTAACCCGGTGCGGGTTCGGTCTGCTCAGTCTGTCCTTGAGCTTGGGGCACTGGGCCCGAACGTGGCCTCTTCGGCCGCAGTAATAGCAGCTCAGGTCCCGTGGGTCCCCTCGAGCCGGTCGGTTGTCCCTGATGCTGGGCCTTCCCCGTGGGAGGGGATTCCCCATATTCCCCCTTTGGGAGGTCCCAGGGTGACTCTCTCTCTGCATCGCGGCGGGCCTGTTCCTTTGGGGCTCCTCCCTGCCACCCCCTGACCGGCTCTTTACAAACTCATCAGCCAGCTGCCCGGCGTGTTGCGGGTTCTCTGGCTTTCTGTCCACCAACCACAGCCTCAGGTCGGATGGGCACCGCTCATATAGTTGCTCCAGTACCAGCAGTTTAATCAGGTCCTCCTTCGTCTGGGCCCCACCAGCCCACTTGCTGCCGTATCCCTCCATGCGGACGGCTAGTTGCAGATATGAGATCTCAGGGGTTTTATCTTGACTCCGGAACCTTTCCCGGTACATCTCAGGAGTCAGCCCAAACTCTCGTAGCAGGGCCTTTTTGAATAGTTCGTAGTCCCCTTTCTCTGCCTCTCCCAGTTGGCGGTACAATGCCACGGATTTGGGGTCCAGTAAGGGGGTAAGGACCCGGAGTCTGTCCGCGGGATCCACCCGGTGCAGCTCGCAGGCCGTCTCAAAGGCCTCCAGGAAGTCATCCATGTCCTCCCCCTCCTTGTATGGGGCCATGATGCACTTATCAAAGCTCCGTGCAGTCCTGGGTCCCCCCTCACTCACCGCAGCCGGGGGTTCGCTGCCCTTCAATCTCGCCAGTTCCAGGTCATGCTGACGCTGTCTCTCATTCTCCTGTCTCTGTCTCTCATTCTCCTCCCATTCCTGCTGACGCTGTCTCTCTTCACGCTGATGCTGTCTCTCTTTCTCCTCCCGTTCACGCTGATGCTGTCTCTCTTTCTCCTCCCGTTCATGCTGACGCTGTCTCTCTTCATGCTGTCTCTGTTGTTCACGATCCTCCAGCTCTCTCAGTTTTAGCTCTTTCTCCCATTCCAGCCAATTCCGCTCCCCGGATGCCGAACGTCGCCGGGAGGATCCTCTGCTGGCCGGCGAGCTTCGCCGGGGGGACCCCCTGCTGGCCGGGGGGGTCACGGCGCCTTCGGTATTTGCTGGGCTCCTCCCCACCCTTCCCCTAGGCATAGGAAGGAGGGGTCTCGGGAAGCCCTCAGCAGCCGGCTGACCAGTCCCAGCTGGGACAGACACTGGTGCCTGCGCTGCATTTGCCAGGCTGCTTCCCTGAGACACAGGGATCAGTTCATTCGCGCGATCTTCTGCCTCCAGCTGGGCAATGAGCTGTTCTTTGGTGAGCCTCCCAATGCGCAGCCGCCTCTGCTTGCACAGCTCCACCAGGTCGCTCTTAAGCCGCTTGGCATACATCTTCCTGCTGGCCACTTACCGGCCTGTGTGCTCACAGCTCCCCACAGTTCCCAGGGGGCCCCCTAGTGTGCCAGCCCTTCTCAAGGTCACCACCTCTCTGCCAGGGTCGAGCTGCAGACTCCTCCGCCCCTGGGACCACTCGCTGCGATCCCCTCGGGGGACCCTGTTACTGCAAAAGTCCTTCTCGCTGGTCACACACTCCCAGGGGTAATAACCATCTCTCTCTCACTCTTCAGCGCGCCTGGTCCCCGTCAATCCCCCTTCGTTTTACTGTTCCCCAGTCACTTACTGCAGGAAGCGCCGTCCACGGGGTGCAGTAGATCCCGCCGCTGCCACCAGTTGTTGCGGATTGTGGGGGAGTTAGGGCCCTGCACCCCTCTTCCCGAGATTCACTGTGACTCTCAGCCAGCCAGTAAAGCAGAAGGTTTATTTAAGGACAGGAACACAGTCTCAAGCAGAGCGTGTAGGTACGACCAGACCCCCTCAATTAGGTCCCTCGGGGAGGTTCAGGGAGCTTGGACCCCAGCTTGGGGTTCCCTGCGTTGCACCACCCAGCCCCAACCGAAAACTAAACTCCAAACTCCTCCCGCTGCTCCTCTCCTTTGTTCAGTCTCCCGGGCAGAAGGTGTTAATTCTCCTCACCCCCCGTTCCTGGCTCAGGTTACAGCTCAGGTAGCTTCCTTCAAGGGAAGTCCCACATCGCCACTGCAACCCCCCTGCAACATTCCCAGGTCAAATCTGCCCTGCTCCCTGCTCCGTCACACAGGGCATCGTGGGAAGGAGTCAGGGATGTAAAAGGTTAAACGGTTAACATTAGGCTTACCGTTAACCAACCGTAACCATTAACACTCAGCCCCCGGCCCCGCTAGAGCCACCTTGGTTAACCGGTTCAATGATATAATTTTAATTGTTTAACTGGTTAACTTTTTAAACGATATTTCCATCCCTAGAAGTGAGACTTTGTGTGTACTCCCCTCACTCGGATACTTACCCAGCTCACCCCTGGAGCAGACTGCCTGCCCCACCAGCGCCTCCTACTGCCTGGCTCTCTTCCTCCTGGGAGCGCCCCGGGCCCGAGAACAGGGCTGGGCACTGAACACACACAGACACACTCAGTCCCTGCCCCAGACAGCTGACAATCGAAACACAGCAGACAGATGCAGGATGGGGAAAGGGACAGACACACAACCAGAATGCCTCACCTCGGATGGTGAGGACCTTTAACAAAGATTTGACAAATAGGTGGAGGGGACTGACTCTCTCTGGAAAGCGTGGGCTGGATCTCCGAGGAGAGGCCAGAGAGCAAGGACTTGCTCTTGACTACACACAATCGTCTGGTCTTTCCTGTAAGCAAGCTGAGGGTGCCTGAATTAGCTTAGCTCAGACATCTAATTCAAGGTCTGTTAAGTAAGCTTGCTTTTCTTTTAATTCCATTGTGTCTCTTTTTAATAGGTCTTACTTTGTTCTAAGGAAACAACTCTTGTGTAGGTGCTTCAGGCAGCCAATCCAAGGAAAAGAACTTTGGAGAGCCCTAAACATCCCCCTCAGTCAAAGGGCAGGGGAAGAGCTGTCCTCTGCTAGAGAATGTAACACCCCAGGAGAGAAGCCAAAGGGCAAAGGAGGAGTTGGCGGAGCAGCTGGGTACGGTCACCCATCCAGCCTAGTGAAGGCCCTAAGCAAGTCACTATCTCGGCCTAGCACACTTCCTGGGGTGTCCCGTTACTCACTTCCTGGAGGCGGAGCTAGACGTTCAAGCAACGAGGACAGTTCGACGGATTCTTGGGAAATGACAAGAATGATTAGAAAGTTTCCCACTGGGGAGAGCAAGTGAACTCTGTGGGATGGTCTCCGAGCTGAGGCTCTGCTATGCTTCTTCCCACGCTCTCAGGGGTAAATGGGTCTGTGTACGCGCTCAGGCAGCAGGTCCTGCTCACCTGGACTCGTGTGGGTGTGGACACTCACTCTGCCATCCCCTGCTCCATATTCAGGTCAATTCCCCCGTCAGCAAGGTTGCCATCGTCCGTGAAAGACGCCTTTGCCATGGAGCTCATGGAGCGGTAACTGGCACCGTAGATCACCATGCTAAACACAAACGCAACCTGCAACAAGCAAAGAAAGATCAGCCATGAAAGCGACCAGCCCATAGGGTAAAGCAGCAGGAGCGGAGCAGAGCCCCACAGCAATTATTTGTACTGACATTTCTGATCAGTGAAGATGTTCTCGTCTCAGCTGGGTAAAAGCCCCTCACGGGGTCTGTGTGTCCAGGGAAACATGGCTTATGCACTGCCTATCAGAGCAACCTGGAAACAATGAGGGGGCAGCAGGCCCAAGACAGTGTGAGTGAATGCCAAACTCCACACTAACCCCAACAGGAGATCTGAGGGGCGCTGTTTGAACAGCCAGTAAAGATTCCTCACAGCCCCAGGGAGAAGCAGAAGGAAGGGCGAGAGACTGGAACAAATACCCCAGCAGGTGTTACCCCCTCGCTTTCTCCATCCTGAACAGGGAAGGGTCAGAGATCAGGGACTTACCCAGGTCCAGAAGGAGGCTGTTGTGTAGAAGATCACCAGGTTCACAACTGCATAAATGGCCTGAAGACATGGGAAATAAAGCCAAGCAGTCAGAATGAGCGAGTGTGAGGGGAAGGAACACCTCAGGGACGGGACAGCTTTGGGCCTTCTCCCAATATGCTATCATGAAAAATGGCCTGAGTCTCAGACGGTCACCCCCGCTTGCACCTTGCCTTCTTCTCCAAGATCTATTGCCCTACGACGCTGGAAAAGGAACGCTCCAGAGAGCTCCCTGGCGTCAGAAAGCTGAAGCTGGATCCAGACAGTTTTCAGAGCCAGGCAAGCCACAAGCCTATGAGCTGGCTCCAGCAGAGCAGAAATGTTAGTCTGACTAGGAGTGAAAGCTTTAAGGCGAAGGAGAGCTCCTTGCTTTCCTAGTGCTAGTTCTTAGCTCCTTCATACCTCCTAGCCACACCTGCCTTTACAGTACGCAATAGGCCAATACACATATGGAGTTTGGGGGATTGTTTCTGTCATGTGGGGCTGTACATTTCTCCTCCTCCCCACAAAATAAAAACCCAAAGAAAGTCTTCCCCACCCCCGAGCTTTCAGAGCGCTGGGTGGGAGAAGGTGCACTTCCCAACCTGCAATCCCTCACTACAGGCCAGGTTTGGGTCAGCTCCCTCCCTGCTAACCCATTCCTGGAAGTTAAAACCATTCCACCTCCACTGAGAGACAGAGGTGTCAGCTCTTTCCCCAGGTCTCTGGGGACTCAGCAAGGTGTATCACTGCTCCTCCTACAGCCCCTACGTGCAGAAGTTACGTGAGGCCATACGGCCCTTTTCATGTTCGCCCTGACTGAAATGGAGCTGCCAGCCAGAGAAGGAATCCCTTCTTCAAGTCCCCCAACCCTTCGACCCCTAAGGCCCCACAAAAGGATGGGACAAAATAGGCATCTGGGAAGGAAGCAGTTTCCTGACCAATATGCTTGGATTTGCCTTTGCAGCCAATAGCCGTAGACTGGAATTCATAGCCCTGGAAGACTGATGGGGAGAGACACTCACATTAGCACCAAGGATGATCCGCAGGTAGAATTTCAGAGTCTCCTTGTTCTCTTCAAAAATCTGCTTTTTGCCTTTGGTTCCCACCTTCCCCTTTGGCTAGAAAAAGAGCGCAGCCTTTAACACATACATCCTTGCCCCCCTCTGCTCACATCTCCATCCCTTCTCCAAAGCTCCTCCTGTCTACACCCCTCCACAACCCACTGTCACTGACCCCAAAGGCAGCGCTGTTGAAGCCTGGAGTGATTCTATAGCGTAGTCATTTAGCTGCTTTGAGTGTGGAGACACCAGAAACCGAGTGCTCTTTTCATATGATCTAAAGAGAAAAAAAAATCTCCGTTCTGTCCAGCCGTCGTTGGGCGAATTCTTGTACACATGTATAATTTGCTGGCGGGACTGTAGGTTTCTTGCCCCAGCTGTTGTAGATGGCCGTTAAGGTCAGGCCCCTGGCTTTGCTTCCATATTCCAGGACGGGTGGGATTATGCTGTCAGGTCATTTTCATAGTAGTTTTCTGGTGGTCGATATTTAGCCTGTGGCTTTTGTTAATGCCACTTAAGCCCTACAGGCTTCTTCTGCTCCTGTGGTTGTCAGCAGTCTGCACTTCCGAGGCCCATCTAGGTAGAGCTCCGTGTGGGTTCTACCCCAGCATTTATAAAGCATAGTTTAGTCGGCTGGTCTTTGGGCATTTTGTAGATGAACATTTTTTGTTTATCCTAAGTTGACTTGCAAAGTCCAAGCATTGCCATATGCGTCTAACTGTTGTCAGTTTCTCTGGAGGCCAGCTTATGTGGGTGAGCATATCATCCCCAGTTTCTACCTCTGTTGTTCAGTCGGAGCCCTGGTTTGGAGAACTGTTTCAAGAGAGTTGGTCAGTCATTGATGTCTACAGGCTGGACAGGGCAAGGCGACATCTCTGTCACTCCCCTTTCTTTCCTGAAGGTCTCTATCTGCATGTTGTCTATTATAACCCTACCCTTGAGGGATCCATACACAGCTCTAAAGAGACAGTCAATCGAAGTCATGTCAATTAAATAAATGAGCATCACGTTCTACATCCACCCCCAAGATCCCCTCACCATTTTCTGTGGTTTTACAATCACCCCCCCCCCACTCCCGCTGTGCAGCCCTCGTGGGGGAGCAGAGATAGGGTCTCGCGCAGGGAAACACCCTCCTGTTTTGCTCTCAGGAGTGTAGAGGCTGAGGGCCTAGGCCAGGCCCGGGAGGGGGAAGCTAGGGGCGGACTGGGGGCACAGACCAGGCCAGAGGAGGGCAGGGGGGCGGGTGGGAGGCACAGGCCAAGCCCGGGACGGGCGGGCGGACTCAGACCAGGCCATGGCCGGACGGGGGGGCTCAGGTCAGGTCCGGACGAGGTGGACAGGAGAGCTCAGGCCAGGCATATGTGGGGGGAGAGGGCTGGGCAGGGGGGGCACTGGCCAAGCCCAGGGGAGGGGGCCGGACAGGGGGCTCAGGCCACATCCAGGAGGGCTCAGGCCAGGCCATGGGGGGTGCACTGGCCAAGCCCGGGGGGAGGGGGCCGGGGGGGGCACTGGCAAAGCCCGAGGGAGGGGACCGGACGGGGGGGCTCAGGCCATGGGGGAGAGGGGACCAGGGGGGGGCACTGGCCGAGCCCGGGGGGAGGGGGCCGGGGGGGCACTGGCCGAGCCCGGGGGGAGGGGGCCGGGGGGGCTCAGGCCAGGCCATGGGGGGAGGCTGGGCGGGGGGGGGCACTGGCCGAGCCCGGGGGGGGACCGGGGGGGGGCTCAGGCCAGGCCATGGGGGGAGGCTGGGCGGGGGGGGGCACTGGCCGAGCCCGGGGAGGGGGCCGGGGGGGGCTCAGGCCAGGCCATGGGGGGAGGCTGGGCGGGGGGGGGCACTGGACGAGCCCGGGGGCAGGGGGCCGGGGGGGGCACTGGCAAAGCCCGAGGGAGGGGGCCGGACGGGGGCTCAGGCCAGGCCATGGGGGGAGGCTGGGCGGGGGGGGGCACTGGCCGAGCCCGGGGGGGGACCGGGGGGGGGGGCTCAGGCCAGGCCGCGGGGGGGGGGCACTGGCCGAGCCCGAGGGGAGGAGGCCGGAGGGGGGGGGCACTGGCCGAGCCCGGGGGGGGGCTCGGGGGGGGCTCAGGCCAGGCCATGGGGGGAGGCTGGGCGGGGGGGGGCACTGGCCGAGCCCGGGGGGGGGGACCGGGGGGGGGGGCACTGGCCGAGCCCGGGGGGGGGGGACCGGGGGGGGGGGCACTGGCCGAGCCCGGGGGGGGACCGGGGGGGGGCTCAGGCCAGGCCGCGGGGGGGGGGCACTGGCCGAGCCCGGGGGGGGGCTCGGGGGGGGCTCAGGCCAGGCCATGGGGGGAGGCTGGGCGGGGGGGGGCACTGGCCGAGCCCGGGGGGGGACCGGGGGGGGGCTCAGGCCGCCCCCGGCGCTTTGCGGGAGTCCCCAGGCGCCCCGCAGCCCCTCACCGCCATTGCGGCTCCAGCTCCCCGGCAGCAGCGACACCAACTCAGCACTAGCGCAGCTTCCGGCGCCGGGTCCGCGTCACCGGAAACGGAAGGGACGAGAGAGCGCTCTGGGAAAGGGGCGGGGTGCTGACCCCTCACCGGACTACAATGCCCAGCAGCCTTTGCGGCGTTGCCATGGTGAACCCGGAAGTGCGGGCGCAGAGACCGGCAGTGAGTGGGACTGACGGACACAGGGGTGGGGGCGGTAGGGCCAGGGGAGAGGCGTGAGTGACAGACAGACAGACAGGGGTGGGGGCGGTAGGACAGGCAGACAGATGGGGTGGGGGCGGTAGGACAGGCAGACAGACAGGGGTGGGGGCGGTAGGACAGACAGACAGATGGGGTGGGGGCGGTAGGACAGGCAGACAGACAGGGGTGGGGGCAGTAGGACAGGCAGACAGGGGTGGGGGCGGTAGGACAGACAGACAGGGGTGGGGGCAGTAGGACAGGCAGACAGGGGGGGGCGGTAGGACAGACAGACAGGGGTGGGGGCAGTAGGACAGGCAGACAGATGGGGTGGGGGCGGTAGGACAGGCAGACCGGGGTGGGGGCGGTAGGACAGGCAGACAGGGGGGGGCGGTAGGACAGACAGACAGGGGTGGGGGCAGTAGGACAGGCAGACAGATGGGGTGGGGGCGGTAGGACAGGCAGACCGGGGTGGGGGCGGTAGGACAGGCAGACCGGGGTGGGGGCGGTAGGACAGGCAGACAGGGGTGGGGCGGTAGGACAGGCAGACAGACAGGGGTGGGGGCGGTAGGACAGACAGACAGATGGGGTGGGGGCGGTAGGACAGGCAGACAGGGGTGGGGGCGGTAGGACAGACAGACAGATGGGGTGGGGGCGGTAGGACAGGCAGACAGGGGTGGGGGCGGTAGGACAGGCAGACAGGGGTGGGGGCGGTAGGACAGGCAGACAGGGGTGGGGGCAGTAGGACAGGCAGACAGATGGGGTGGGGGCGGTAGGACAGGCAGACAGACAGGGGTGGGGGCAGTAGGACAGGCAGACAGGGGTGGGGGCGGTAGGACAGACAGACAGGGGTGGGGGCAGTAGGACAGGCAGACAGGGGGGGGCGGTAGGACAGACAGACAGGGGTGGGGGCAGTAGGACAGGCAGACAGATGGGGTGGGGGCGGTAGGACAGGCAGACCGGGGTGGGGGCGGTAGGACAGGCAGACAGGGGTGGGGCGGTAGGACAGGCAGACAGGGGTGGGGGCGGTAGGACAGACAGACGGATAGACAGGATGGGGGCATTGGGGAGGGCCAGGTGTTGATCGCTCTCTGTCTGGACTCCAGAGACTGAGGCACTCGCCTGGACGAACCGAGGGG
The DNA here is from genome assembly GCF_027887155.1 of Malaclemys terrapin pileata. Taxonomy (NCBI): domain Eukaryota; kingdom Metazoa; phylum Chordata; order Testudines; family Emydidae; genus Malaclemys; species Malaclemys terrapin. The sequence goes on from NC_071518.1 coordinate 39,128,377, forward strand.
AGCAGCCGGGCCTGAGCAGGAGCAATCCGTGCTGGGGATCCCAAGAAGGGGCAGATGCAGCTGCTGTCTCCTGGACCGGCATGGAGACGCGAAGGCTCCCAGTGGAGGTAACACCTTCTGATAGCTCAGGCTGGATGGCAGCGGGCTGGATGGGGGACCCCTGGGGCACTTCCAAGACCCGTCAGTGTCTGGAGGGTCACAAGAGTGCGTATGACTAGAACTGGGATTCAGATGAGGACAACACTCCTGTGTTTCCTTGGGCTCTAGGTTGGTAGCAGGGCCCAGCCTGCATCATCTAAATGGGCTACTAGAATGTTATTGCTGGTGTCTGTGTGACCAGTGTCGGCCCTGCTCTCCAGGGACAGGGACTCACTCCACCAGAGATGCTGCTCCCTCATGGCTTCAGAGAGGGCAGTGGTTCTTTAGGGCTCATCACATCTTTACCACACGTTATAGGATGGATGTGTATGCCTCTGTGGCCACAGCCTGCAATAAAAACACTCCAAGTGCAGTGCTTGAAGGGATGCTGATGTTCACAGCCAACTGCTATAATCCCCAGTAAGTTGTTCACTTGGAGAAGACAATGTTATAACCTGGCACAGGGCCCTTCTCTATGATCACTAGGTCTCTTGCGAGCAGGGTCCCACATGCTTCCCAGCCGGCTGGCTCTGCTTCTAGCTCAGACAGCTTACCCTCCTGGGCTCAGACCTCCTGGCTGAGGCCCTTGTTGGGATGTGGGATGCTGCCCCCCCTCATCCCTGAGATCTCCTGAGTCCCCCAGGATTCCCATTACCAAAACTCCAAATCAGCCAGCACCTCTCTCCTTGGCTTTTTTTCTTGTAAAGAGCCTCATTTATATTAAGAAACATAAAACTCTATACACACGCAGGCCCCGAGCCCCACCGTAGCTGTGGGTACTCTGGCTTCTGGTTTAACCCCTTCGGGGACAATGTGACGGGAAAGCAGGGAACACAGGCTGAGCCAAGGAATCTTTAGCCACGGTACCTCGAGAGGTGCAGATCTTTGAACTAAGGAGAAGTCCTGAGACACCCTCCTCTGTGGTCCAAACTTACCGTTGGTCTGACCCAGCATGGCCATTCTTATGTTTGTTGGTTGTGGACATGAGGGGGGACTGTAGGAGTTCTACCAACGAAGGGAGCTGTGAAACGGAGCTGGCACTCTGCTCCTGACAACACCCCTCTCCCCACTGGGGTGCTCAGCTTTGTGCCAGCACTTTCACCTGCCCTGGCATCTGGTGATAGATCCTGGTGCTTAGCCCTGAGAATGCCAGGTCTGTCTGTCTGGTTCCTTAGCCACCCAACAATCAATGGAAGCACTTTTGTGTGTAACACTAGGTATATTTCAATCATCCAAGGGAGAGCAAATGTTCCTTGTCACAGTAAAGAGCCAATCCTGCAAGGTGCTGCCTGCCTTCTATTGGGTGTTGAGCACCCTCAGTTTCCTTTTGATTTCACTGGGATAACTTTGACTTCAGTGGGAGCTGAGAGTGCTCCGCCGGCTGCAGGACGTGGCTCTATGTTAGAAACCTTTGCATCAAGAGGTTGGTGTAAGTTTGAAAAGCACATAAAGTATTCAGCCGTCTTCTGTACAGTGCGTCTAGTGCTGCTGTGGAAACACCCTTTGCTGATAAGAGGAGCTAACGTACAGCTCTGCTATGATCCAGAGTCCAAAGTACCTAACAGTAACAAGCAATAGATTTGTTAGGCAGAACTGCTTCACTAGAATTCTCCAGACTGCTTATCTGCCTTTAATACCTGTCCTCCCTCAGCTTCCCTCAATGCCTTTGATCCCCTGTGGGACTTGGTGATGATACTGTCACTCGTAGACCAGGCCCTGGGCGGCAGGCCCCTGTGGACTGACCATGCTCACCCTACCGGTGTGATGGGGTTCGGCACTTGTGGGTCTTCCCTTGGGGAGCTAGTGACCAGACAGCCTTCTCTCAGACCAAAGCAGTGTTCGTGTGACCTCAAGATCCAAGCAGAGCATAAGAGAAAAAGGGATTTTACAACAAAAGTCTACAGGTCTAGAGTCCTTACCTGTGGGGGGACAGACTGTTCCCCATAACATTTCCCCCCAGCACGCCCCCTGTCCTTAGAGCCAGCCAAAGGCCTTGCTTGGCAGTTTCCTGGGTTTGGCAGTTTGGTGAGCTCTGCCGGCGGTCAGGCTGGAACAGCCACGCGAGGGGCTCTTGCCTCCCCCCTCTTCTTAGGGCATTTCTGACAATGCTGCTATTGAACTAGCTCAGCGACCTGGCCTGCTGCAGTGCTCAGGTGTGGCAAAGTGGGACTGGTCTGTAATATCTGTAGGAAGGACACGCATGGCAGTAACTTACTGAGCGCGGGATTGCCACCCCGTGCTGCAAAAGGGTTAACTCTACACCTAGGGCAGAGCAGGAGCGTGAGGTGTGTGTGTCACAGGGGTGGGATGAATGGGGCCTTAAAGGACTGGCTGAAGCTGACCCATCTCAGTGGAGGATCTAGAATGACAATGGGAGGCCCGAGGTGGCATCTCTGGCAGGTGGAACATGTGACCTCACCTCAGCATGGGTTGGCAGGAGGGGGATCAGAGCTGGCTTTTGGAGAGACTCGGCAGCTCTCACCTGGGACTGACAAAGGTGACAGAGGGAGAGGGCCAGAAAAGGATTCCAGGCAGCATGGCTGGGTGAACACTGGCTTGGCCAGGATGGACCATGTCTTAACCTTTGCTTGACTGTACTAACCTAAGGACTTCCCGATGCTGTCTTCTGGGGGACTAACAAACCCGCCTCTGCCTGGTGTCACTGCAAACAGTGGCTGAGGTGTGCTGGTCCCAGAAGAGTGTAACGGTCTCTGACCAGGAGTCTGTCTCAGTTGGACTCGCTGGGCGGAGTTCATGGTGTGACACAGGAGTGCTGGAACCCAAAGCTTCAGTCTTGGAAGCGTTGAGGCGGCCGGGTCTACCCTAGAGGAACAGTGAGACCCCTTGCGGGTCTGGCCCAGTGAAGGGCTCCTTCAAGGAGCTGTTTAAAAGCTGGAGTGGATCCATGAAAACAGGCAGCTCCAAATCCATCCCAGGCCACGTAGGTTTGTTCGTCCTGTAAGCAGGCCACGCTGTTTTTACTTAGGCTTTTCTGACCACTCTTGGGCCTCTCTGTCCTTTAGTGTGGAGTCACGAGGTTCTGATCAAGGAATGAAAACAACACGGATGTTTCAGACTCAGTAACTACAACTTCTCTGCTGGAGCCAAACAAAATCCTAATCCCAACTGGCCTTGCTCCCACTACAAATGTAGTATTCCTCCAGTCCTGTCAGTTAGTGCCCACCCTTGAGACAGCACCTGGCCAAAGTGGACATGAAATATTACAGGGTGCAAAGGAGGTTGGGAACTGTGCCTGCAAGCATACTAGGATAAAGCATTCCTCACTTCCTGTCCTAAATGCTTGGGGAGCGTCTCTGTGCATGCCCAGCTGCTGTGTCCCACCACAGAAGTGGTCACACTTCAGGGTGGGGTGAGGTAATCCGCATTTCTCCTCAGGGCCATGTCCCTGGCAAACTTGATCTGAATTCTTCCGCCCTCCCATGCAGCAGCCTGGGAATTGGGCTGAAGCTTCAGAGAAATTAAAACAGGAAGGTGGTCTATTGATTCATTAAACAGGACTGTCATAACTATAAAGGGAAGGGTAACAGCTGTCCTGTGTACAGTACTATAAAATCCCTCCTGGCCAGAAACTCCAAAATCCTTTTCCCTGTAAAGGGTTAAGAAGCTCAGGTAACCTGGCTGGCATCTGACCTAAAGGACCAATAAGGGGACAAGATACTTTCAAATCTTGGGGGGGGGGGGAGGCTTTTGTTTGTGTTCTTTGTTGGTGAGTGTGTTCGTTCTCGGGACTGAGAGGGACCAGACATCAATCCAGGTTCTCCACATCTTTCTAAACAAGTCTCTCCTATTTCAAACTTGTAAGTAAATAGCCAGGCAAAGCGTGTTAGTTTTCCTTTGTTTTTCTCAACTTGTAAATGTACCTTTTACTAGAGTGTTTATCTTTGTTTGCTGTACTTTGAACCTAAGACTAGAGGGGAGTCCTCTGAGCTCTTTAAGTTTGATTACCCTGTAAGGTTAATTTCCATACTGATTTTACAGAGATGATTTTTACTTTTTTTCTTTAATTAAAAGCCTTCTTTTTAAGAACCTGATTGATTTTTCCTTGTTTTAAGATCCAAGGGGTTTGGACCTTGATTCACCAGGAGTTGGTGGGAGGAAGGAGGGGGGATGGTTAATTTCTCCTTGTTTTAAAATCCAAGGGGTTTGGATCTGTATTCACCAGGGAATTGGTGAAGGTTTTTCAAGGCTTCCCAGGAAGGGAATCCATTGAAATGGTGGCAGTGGAGCCAGAGCTAAGCTGGTAGTTAAGCTTAGAAGTTTTCATGCAGGCCCCTACATTTGTACCCTAAAGTTCAAAGTGGGGATCCAGCCTTGACAAGGACAATGAATCATGGAACCAGTGCAGCGTCTCTGGGTTGTTGAATTTGATCATTTGATTTTGCGCTGTCTCTAAGTTGACAGCATACTCAGAGTTTTGTGTTGACCGTATAGCATGACATTGTGGAAGTTGTCTGGGGGAAGCTGGCACCAGAGTCGGGAACAGCTGGGGCTTTTGCCTCCTGGGAAGGAGGGAGAGGCACTTTGGGATTGTGCGATACAAACGTGAGCTGGAAGTTTCAGCTGAAATTGTTTGGAGTGAGACAGTTCACCATGCTGACGTTAGATTAGCACATTTCAGAGCTCACACCATCCGCACAAAGAAGGTAGTTCGCACCTCTGAGCTATTGCTTCAGGCTGGCTGCAGACACAGGCAGACATCACGGCATCAGTTACGCTGTGTTCTTATTTTAAAGAAGACTGTACAGCAGCATCTCAGAAACGGGAGCAAGTCAGGCACTGCTGTTCTTCTCCAATCACGGCTTCCCCAGCAAATGCCCTAGTTCTTCTGTGCTGCGCAAGTCCTGCTCTGGGGCCCTTCCCCATGTGTCTCCCATTCTCTTCCCAGGTCATCACCTACATCCTCAGCTTCTTGCCCATTGCCGACAGGAAGGAGGCCTCTCTGGTGAATCACACCTGGTACTTTGCAGCCCAGGACTCCCTGCGGCAGGTAAAGCCCACCCCTCATCCATGTGGCGACGGCGTGCCCACTGGCCCAGTCCTGCTGAGTCCCCTGTGTTAATCGGCCCCCACCTTTGGATCCCACATGTGCCCAGGCAGCCGGCTCTGGGCCGAGTCCAGTCCCTGCTTCAAGCGGCAGGACTTGTAGGGCATCATCCTCGGGGAAGACCTGTCATGTGGCCCCCTTCCTGGGACGAAGGACTCCCACAGCCAACTGCCCCAGGCCCCAAAGCTAGTGCTGATTGTTCCCAAGCCTCTGCAGCCACTCGGCACATTCCCTCACCTGTAGGCTCTCTGGGTGGCAGTTCAATCCCTGGGCACCAGGTGGCTGTTAAAACAAGGGCAGTGGCTTTGCAAGGAACTTCTTAACACCCCCTCTTTACTCCTAGACAGCACAGGAGAGTTACAGAGCCAGGCCAAGCACATACCTGAATGCAGTCCCCCGCCCCCCACCCCCTCAGCTCACTGCAGCACTCAGACCCCCCCAGGCTCACTCTGCAGTTCCCCTCTCCCCCCTCCCCCCCCCCCAGCTCTCGGGCAGTGCACAGGCTTGCACTCCCTGGGATCTGCATTCACCGCCTCATTCTGCACATGCTCAGTCTGCTCCCAGCGAAGGGGCGGAGGGGAAGACAGCTGTTCCCTGGCTGTGTCTCTGGAGCCTAGGGCACCTCCATTGTTGTCCCCAGACCCAGGGTTTGGAGCCTCAAGGCCTGTGCTAGCCTGTGTCTCCAATGCTTCCCCCAAGCATCTCCCTGGAGTCCTGCCTCCCCTCCCGGGGGCATTGCTAGTGGCCTGGATGGGTGAGCGCCTTTGCTCTGCATTCCCCCGTTTGTGACGACAGCCTCTCCCCTGTCGGTTCCAGGAGAACATCCTGTACAACATCCCAGCCACCTCCGCCTCCCTGGCTGCCATTGAGAGCCTGGCCAGACGGTGCGTGAGCTGCGTCAGCCTGACCAGCCTCGACAGCTCCACTGTCTCCCGGGACGTGATCCAGGCTGTCTCCTGTCACCTGGGGCCACATCTGCAGAGCTTGTGTCTGCGTGGGAGCAGCCTGCCCGAGACGGCCTTCGTTCACCTCCTCCTTGCCTGCCCCTGCCTCTCCGCGCTGGATCTGACTGGCTGCAACAGCCTCTTCATGTCCGGGACGCTGCTCTCCAAGCCAGAGACCATCAGCCAAGCCCGAGGAGCGCTGACCAACCTCCAGGAGCTGAACCTGGCCGGCCTGCGCTACCTGTCGGATCTCAGTTTCAACCGGCTGACAGGCTGTGCGCCACACCTGGCCCGACTCTCACTGGCTCGCTGCCACCTCACCTTTGAGTTTGACCCCTACCGCGGGTCCAGCAACTACAACTCCTCTGCCCTGCTGTCCTTCCGCAACCTCCTGCGCTTCCTGAAGGAGCGGGCCAGCAGCCTCAGGGCCTTGGACTTGAGCGGCACCAGCATCACCTCGCCGGCGATGAGGTCCCTGGTGCAAGTGGAGGGGCTGCGCCTGCGGGAACTCGTGCTGCAGAACTGCAGGGACCTCTCCAACGAGGCCATCGGCCTCCTCTGTACGCACCAGCCCCACCTGACCGTGCTGGACCTCACTGGGTGCTCGGAGCTGTCCGACCGGGCCGCCCTCACTGTGTCCGCGGGGCTGCGAGCCCTGCAGAGCCTGGGCCTGGGGAAGCTCCAGCGCCTGACGGACGGGGGTTTCCTGGGCATTGCTGAGCTCCGGAGCCTGCAGAGGCTGGACCTGTCTGAGTGTAGCCTCGTGAGCGGCAGTGAGCTGGTGAAAGTGTGCTCCACCCCAGAGCTGCGGCCTAGCCTGGCCTCCCTCAGCTTCGCCTTCTGCTCTCTGCTCAGAGTAAGTGCCCCAATTCCTGCTATTGGCAGAAGGGGCAGGGCCCTGCCTTTCAGTCCCATACCCCTTCACCTGCAGCTGGGCCGCCAGGCTCTGCCCCACCGGGACTCTCTCCTGCACAGAGCCTTGGCCAACAGGGCACGTTTGGCATTGCTCAGTGCAGCTCTTTGGCTTCTCACTCATTCCCTTCTCCTCCCCAGGACAGCTCTGTCCTCTCGCTGGCCAGGTCCCTCAGCCCCAGTCTGCGGGTATTAGACCTCTCCTCCTGCGTCTCCATCACCAACGTGAGCATCCAAGCGATTTCCTCCCACCTTCCCCGGCTGACTGTCCTCCGACTGGCCTGGTGCAAGGAGCTGACGGACTGGGGCCTCCTGGACGTAGAGGAGCCCAGAGAGGAGCGTCACCATCGCAGAGAGGTGAGAGCCCGCTCCGGAGCCTGGCTGATGCCCGTGGAGCAAAAGCCGAGGCAGCAGGGGCTCTCTGAGTGCTGCCAAGGGCCAGCCTGTGCCCAGGCAGGAGGATGCATGGAGGTGGTGGCAGCGCAGTCCCAGGTCGGCACCTTGGTTTCCTGCAGGGGGCCAGCATGGAACGGGAACGTCTGTGGGGCTGTTCCTTCTCTCTGGGACCCCAGGCCCAGTCCCTGCCACAGCTCAGAGGATGGGAGGCCGAGAGCCCCCCGGGCTCAGCAACATGTCCCTTTTCTTGGCAGAAGGACGCAGGGCCACAGTTCAGCAGGAATTTCGGTAACATGGGATTCTTCCTGCCACCCCTGCAGAACCTGGAGCAGGATCCCAAGGTCCTCAGCGACTCCGCCTGGAACGAGTCCCAGAAGCGGCACCGGGCCTCCCTGCAGGCGCTAAAACAGCTGCAAGAGCTCGACCTCATGGCCTGCAGCAAGCTGACTGACAGCAGCATCACCAAGGTATGGAGAGCCCGGCCGTGGATTGGGGTCAGCCCAGCCCAGCGGCTGTCCAGTGAAATCCTCCTGGGCTGCGTGTTCCTGTGCACGTACCAGGGGAAACGGCGCCGGGTGCTAACGGCTCCCTCAGCACTGCCCACCAGGTGCCCACGTGACGCAGGGCGCTGAGGCGGAGGAATCAGGCTCTGATCTGCTTCTCCAGCTGGGGAGCTGCCGTGCGGCTGGGTGGGCAGTGTGCAGACACCAGGCTGGCTGGGTTAGAAGCTGCCCTGCCAGCAGAAAGCAACCCCCTCCTGCGCAGTGCCAGCAGCGGTACTGACCCAGGGCGAGATCGGGGGTAAGACCTCATTCCTCAGAACTCCCGGTGCCACGGCTCTGGGGGGAGCTGGGCTGAGGACGCCTTTTCTCTCCTTCCTAATACTTTATGCTCTGAAGTTTTCTGGGCAAGCCTTGCCCAGGCCGTGAGCCGGTGGTGAAGATGTGCCCACCTGAGTGCCAGCACAACGGCTGTAATACTCTGGAAAGGTTCAGGCCAGCTCTGCCCGATGGGCTCTCATCCGTCTGTCCATCTAGGTTATCCGCTTCCCTGCCCTGAGGCGGCTGTCCCTCGGCTTGCTACCGGAGATCACCGACGCCAGCCTGGTAGCAGTGGCCAGGGGTTGCCAGAGCCTGGAGCAGCTGTCCATGAGTCACTGCGGAAAGCTGACTGATAAAGGCTTCCTGGAGGCCGCTAGCTCTCTACGGAGACTCCAGCACTTAGTCATCTCTGGCTGCAGCCAGCTCACAGGCCAGTAAGTATCGCAAGGCCTTCCTCTACTGCTGGCCTTCAATGGGGGAGTCGCCCTGCCTGTCGCAGGCCGGGAGGAAGGGGGAAGAGAGCCCTGATTTGTCTCCTTTGCAGGACACTGATGGCCCTCAGCAGGGAGTGCAGACAGCTGAAGAGCCTGGATGTCTCCATGTGCCATGGGATCAGCATGGCCGACATTGAGCTTTTCCAGGCCCAGCTGCCCCTGCAGACGTGTGTCCAGTCGCGCTTTGTGGGTGGAGCAGACCTTTCCTTCACCCTGTGAGCGGGGCCAAGCGGGAGGCTCAGATCCCTCCGGTCTGGGGCAGCTCAGAGAATGGCTGATGCTACAGCTCAGGCCCTTCCCCATGGGTGCGCTGCTGTTCCCCGCGTCCCGCTCCCAGCTGGGACACGCGCTCCACGGCGTCTTGGCCTGGGCTGGGGGGCGAGTGGTGACACCCCTTGGCCAGAGAGTTCTAGTGTCTAACACTACGTGCAGCTGGGCCGCTGCCAAGGTCCAGCTGGGTGTGCGAAGACCCAGGCCAGGCCCTGAACTCCCGCCCTGGCACACCCCCAGGGTGCCTTTGGGAGATGCTGGTATGCAGAGCTGTTTGGAGCCTGGCACCTCCAGAGTGAGTTCCAGGGGTCCCCGGCTGCTCACGCAGGGCTGAGACAGTGGGAAAAGCCGAAAGCCAGGGCACCTGCCCAGGGCTGCGTTCACCCAGGGGGAGAGGGTGATAAAGCCCCTTGAAGGGGTTGGGTGCTTCCTTCCTCAGCAGTATTGGGCAGTGAGAGCTGCTGTTCCATGCAGTCGGCAGCGCTCGAGGCCGAGGCCAGCGACGACTCCAAGGCCCCTGCCCCGTCTCCCCAGCACAGTTTGCAGCTTGGGCCTAAGCCTAGTGCTGCAAAGCGGGGGGGAACTTCGCTGCCTAAGCCCACCCCCTGCTCTCTGGGAGGCAGAGTGGCATGGGAGATGGCTCACTGCCCGCTCTCCCCCTCCAGTGGTGGTGGGGGGTGTCTTACTGCCCGCTCTCCACCCTCCAGTGGTGTGGGGGGGATGGCTCACTGCCCGCTCTCCACCCTCCAGTGGTGGGGGGATGGGGATGGCTCACTGCCCGCTCTCCACCCTCCAGTGGTGGGGGGATGGGGATGGCTCACTGCCCGCTCTCCCCCATCCAGTGGTGGGGGGATGGGGATGGCTCACTGCCCGCTCTCCCCCATCCAGTGGTGGGGGGATGGGGATGGCTCACTGCCCGCTCTCCCCCCTCCAGTGGTGGGGGGATGGGGATGGCTCACTGCCCACTCTCCCCCTCCAGCGGTGGGGGATGGGGATGGCTCACTGCCCACTCTCCCCCTCCAGCGGTGAGGGGATGGGGATGGCTCACTGCCCGCTCTCCCCCTCCAGCGGTGAGGGATGGGGATGGCTCAGCACCCGCTCTCCTGTGCCAGGACAAAGCTCTGTGCTGCCAGCCTGTACCTGCCCCCACCGCACCAGCAGCCAAGGCCGCATCAGCTGCTTCCAGAGCACACTGGTCTCCGTTTCACGCGTTCCTCACCACCCACCACGACCCTCCTGGGAACCCGCCCCGTTTGACTCCTCCAAAGTGACGCGTGGTGCCTTTACCCGGCGATGGGCCAGTGCTCTAATAAAAGCCTCTAATTTAAACAGCCCCACTGACCTGTGCTATTGTGAAAAGCAGGAGAGCCTGGGGCCCCAGCCCCCCCTCTGCCAGGGAGGGCTAGCTCAGTGATTTGAGCTTTGGCCTCCTAAACTCATAGTTGTGAGTTCAATCCTTGAGGGGGCCATTTGGGGTTGGTCCTGCTTTGAGCAGGGGGTGGGACTAGATGACCTCCTGAGGGCCCTTCCAACCCTGAGATTCTATGAAACAGCACAGTCCACGGGGGCTGCAGTCACTGCCTTGCAGCTTCTGCAGATAAGCAGGGTCCAGCCCAGGGTGGCCGGAGGAATCGAGCTGGAAACCCCAAACTCCCCTCGTAAGAAAACAGACCGCGGGTTTCTCCGTACAAGTGTTTATTGTCCAAACGCTGGGGGGTGGAAGGGCTTTGTTCTCAGCCCTCTCCAGCCCCAGGGCAGGGGACAGTGCAGATCCAGTGTGAGACAATCAGGCAGGTTAGTCCCTTAGTATTATTAGAGTCCCATATAGAGGTGGGGGGAAGGGCCTGGTGCCACGGGGTACCTCTCTCAGTAGAAGCACCAGGCTGGAGTGGTACAGAGCAGGGTGAGGGGCAAGGGAAACGGGCTGGCCAGTTAGTAAGTGCAGCATTCTGGCGAAGGGGGACAGGGTAGACGGTAGGAGGGGCGAGGCAGTCAGTGCTGGGCTGTGACCAGGGATGGCTCGGCTCGAGCCACAGGCCCGGTGGGACGTTGGCAGCCTGGCTGGGATTCCCGGGGTGCAGACTTCAGCCCCGAGTGACAGTGGAGCCTGCAGCAGGCGCCCGCCCATGCCCAGCCTCAGCTCCCCCCAGCCAGGCGCCAGCAGGCCCAGCTCAGGGAGGCTCGCAGAGGGGACTGTAAGTGACTCCCTTTCTCCTTGTGCTCAGAGTCGCTCAGCCATTTGGCCCCAGCAGCTTTAACACCTTAGCTGCTGGAAGGCAGATTCTCCCCAGAACGCCCTCTTGTCCATAAAGAATAAGGGGGGCTGCTGGCACCACGTCAAAGCTCAGGGCGACAGCTGGGCCCTGCCCTGCAATGTGACAGTTTAACTTCCTCCTGCGGGGCTGAGCCCACCCTTGCCAGGCATTCGGCTAACGAGCCGGCAGCAGAGAGATCCTCAGCAGGTACCGGGTCCCCCCCCCCCGGCTGTCACTTATCACTGTGTGTCCCGTGCCCAGAGAGCGGCAGGGCGAGCGCGGGGCAGCACAGAATCGTACCTTCTTGGGTGCCACCTTGGCGTCTTTCCCTGGGGTGTGCCCAGGTGCCCCGTATCGTACCAGCACAGCAGGTGAGGACTCCTGGGGGAGGATGGTGCCAGCTCCGAGGGGTCCGGCAGCTTGCCAAAGGCTCTGTCACCCGAGGAGCAGCCTGCCGTGGGGAGCGGAGCGCCCCAGGCCACCCCCCATGGCGCAGTAACAGCAGCACCAGTGCAGTGTGGGGCAATGAGGCACTTGGGTGAGCCCTGCTCGGTCAGGGCAGCAAGTGGCAGGGGTGGGAGGCTGCCCTAGGGGGAAGGGGGGAGTGGAGCCAGGGCTCGGCAGCTCCCCCGGGGCAGAACCAGGACGAGGGGGGACAGGAGATCATGGCCCTCACCCACCAGCCCTTCCCCCACTCGCTCTCTGCCCAGCAGGAGGGGCCACAGCGGGGAGCCAGGTTTTCCCTTCCTCCCCCTTCCAGCGCAGCCTCTGGGCCAGACTTGCGGCGAGCAGGGCCGGGAGCTGGGGCTGGCTCGGGGGAGCGAGAGCGCCATGGTGGGGGGGAAGGCCCTCACTGTTCACTGGGGCTGAAGTCATAGCAGAAGTTTAAGTTGCTGGGGGGCTTGGGGAGGGGGGGAGGGGCGTCGGGGATGGAAATGTTCTCCAGGTCCAGGAGGCGCAGCTTGAGCTCCATGGAGAGCAGGATGTCGAGCTCGCTCTGGGTTCGCTCGCTCGTCATCTCCCGGCCCAGCAGCACGTTCAGGCCGTCCGTCCACAGGCAGAACTGAGGGGCAACCGAAAGCTGGCCTCAGCCTTGGGGTAGTCGCTCCCGCCGGCTGGGCCACGCTGCCTCCCGCCCACCCCACTCCACCCAACACCACAGGGGTGCCCCTCGCCCACGCTTCTCCGACAGGTCCGGGGGAAGCAGCAGGCTTTGTGCAGCACAGCTCAGTCCCCGGCCCCCAGTGTCGGTGTGGAGGTCTGACCCCCCCGGCCCTTGGCTAGGAGCAAAGTCACACTGGTTCAACCTCAGCCAGCTGTGTGTAGTGTCTTCTCCAGGCAGGGACAGTGCTAACGCCTTGTTCCCGCCCACGCCTGTCCCCCAATGCGCCCCCCTCGCTGCATTCCTGTCTCTCCACCCAGTCCACCAGGCACCCTCCCCCCGTTCAGAGGCATCTGGCATCTCATACGCCGCCTCCTAGCTCCACGTCCATCCACCACACTCCCCTGGCATCCATCACCACCCCTTTTCCTCCATCCCTTCCCGATCCAGGGCCAGGCCCTGTGCCATCCCAATCTGATCTAAGCCATGCGCATCCCCCCAATCGATCCTACAACACCCCTCGCCCTTGGATGTCTGTTCAAGCCCATCCCCAAGGGCCCTCACCTCTGTCCCGGGCTGAGGGAAATTGTAACTTCCCATTCATCCAGGCTGGTCTGAGCGCCTCTGAGGACGCCTGGGCAGTGAACTGCAGAACCTGCCTTCCCCAAGGCACAGCCACACCGACGTACAAAGGCACAACTGCCCGCAGCCCTGGCCAACAACTGGCAGTGGGGTGGGCCTGACCAGAGCGGCGTGGGCACTGCTGGCTCACCCGGAGAGTTACGGCTTGGAACACCGTGTCCGGGGAACAAGCTCTGGGCCACGTGCCCACCTTGCTTTCTGCTGTCCGTCCGCACGGACCCCACCAGCCCTGCCACGCACACTCCACTCCCAGAGCCTGAAGGGTTTGCCAAGGGGGAGCCGCCTCCCTCTTTCACCGATGGGGAAACAGACAAAGGGGCAGAGACTCCGCCAAGGTCACCCACCAAGCCAACGGCAGAGTCCGAGCTAGAACCCGGCCCAATGGGCCTCAGGCAGAGGCTCACCTCGTAGCGAGTGGGGGCGATGAAGTTCAGGTAGTACTCCTCCACGTCATAGCTAATGGAGAAGGCCAGGTCCAGGACATCCTGTGGGGAAACGGCAGACACATCTCAATCTCTCGGCAGCCGGTCCTGGGTGCGGCCGCAGCGAGGACAGGAAGGGCTGTGCAGAGCACGGGGCCCAGGCAAGGCAGCGGACAGGGCTGTACCCTGCGGTGACAGGTCACCGGGCTGGGCTGCCACACCGGGACGGCGCCATGCAGCAAGCTGGGGTGCTATTTGGCTGCCCAGTAACGCCCGTGTAGACAAGCCCCTGGAGAGTTGCCAGGCCTACACGTGGTGTCAGCAACCCCCAATCTCCAGGCAGGGAAAACCCGGGGCAAGGAGCTGGTGAGCTCGCAGGGCTGTGGGGGAGCACCCGGCTCAGCGTTCGCTCTCAGCTCCCCCGTGCTGGGGGGATGAGTGGCCAGGCAGGGAGCAGCTGCTGACCTTGTTGTGCTTCCCGGAGCCCTTCTCCTTCATGTGCGGGCACTCCCTGCCAACCAGCAGCTCCTTGATATCGGCCACGGGAACTGGGGGGACAGAGGCATGGCAGAGGCGCTCAGCAGAGCCCAGCATGTTCCCCCCACCCCCACCCCAGGGGGGTCAGGAGTCCCTGATAGCCCAAGCCCCTGCACACTCGCGCCCTGAGGGAGCCCAGCCCAGCTCTCTTGGCAAGACAAGCACAGGAGGAAAGGCAGCCTCCTTTGGTGCTGGGCATGGCGAGTACATGCCAGCAGTATGGGGTTATTCAGCAGCCCAGGCCCCACCAGGCAGGCTCAGAGCCAAGGCCCATCTACCCAGAGTCCCATCTCCCTCAGTAGCCAACGCCAGCTGCTTCAGAGGGCAGTGCCCGAACCCCAGGAGCAGATGGGGACGCTCTGGCCCCACTCTCTAACAGAGACCAGCTGAAGCCCAAAAGCAGGACAGTTAATATCCTGTCTAGGCTGAGGGTTGGCATGAACGATGCCAGTTCTGGCCGCTCCATAGTCGCTCTCTCTGGGAATCTTGCTAAATTCTTGGCCTCAGCAGCTTCCTGTGGCCAAGAATTCCCCAGGCTAACCGCCCCCTGTGGGAAGAGCATCGGTTTGGACTTTCCCAAGTCACCAAGCGTCCCCTGCTCCGTGTTAGAGAGAGAACAGAAGCCCCCGATCGCCGCTCCCCCATTTGTTACTTGGCACCCCGCGATCACATCCCCTCTGAGGGACGATCCCCCTCTTGGCTGTCACGTACTCTTCTCCGGCAGGCTCTCGATGGGGGGGCTCTGCACCCCCTGCTCCACATCTCCGTAGTGCAGCACCTTGTGGTTGGGGGACAGGCGGCAGTACCACAGCTTATCTGGGATGGGAAGGGAGTGGCAGTCAGGGCCCTCAGCTCACCCACAGACGGACGTCTCCTCCTGCCCTGAGGGATATCTTTGTCCGAACCATGTGCTCCTCCACACTTATTGGCTTTCCCCCAGCCCTTAGTTTAAAAACTGCTCTACGACCTTTTTAGTTTTACATGCTGGCAATCTGGTTCTGTTCTGGCTTAGGTGAAGCCCATCCTTCTGCATATGCTCCTCCTTTCTCAAAAGGTTCCCTGGTTGCTAATAAATCTAAATCCCTCCTCCCTACACCGTCGTCTCATCCACACATTGAGACCCTGCGGTTCTGCCTGCCTTACCGTCCCTGCGCGTGGAACTGGAAGCATTTCAGACAATGTTGCTATGGAGACCCTGGACTGTAGTCTCTCACCTAGCAACCCAAATTTGACCTCCAGGACCTCTCTCCTACCTTTCCGTGTCATCGGTACTGACACGTACCATGACCACCGGCTCCTCCCCAGCACTGCACGCAAGTCTGTCTAGATCCAGGAGTCTCAAACTTTTTTTGCTGGGAGCCCCCCTCTGGAACTATTTCAGGCTGTGATGACCTCCCCGCACCATGCCACCCTTACTGGTGCGCTGCTGCAGGGTATCCTCAGGGCAAGAGGACACCGTGACATCATCTGGAGGGAGGGCCCCAATTCTGGGATCGTTTCCCACATTCCTGCTTGAAGTTCTCCTACCCTGAGACTTTCATCCTCCTCAACAGCCCAGGGGCTGCCAGCCCGGGGGTGGGACCGTCCCAGGGGTCTCCCTTAGCTCCTCCAGTTCAGCCACGCTGGTCTCCAGAGTTTAGCGAACGTACTTCAGTGCCCACTGTCTGCCCCCCCGCAGGCACCTCGGACCCCTCCCCCACCACCTGAGGGACACTGACTACTCCCCCCACAGTGCCAAGCGCCCCCTCCAGCCCCCGGGTGTCAGGGCCCAGCGCGCCAGGACGTGGCGCTGCCCCTGACCTCACCCTGTCTGCGGCGGCTGCTGATCTTGCGGAAGAGGGTCCCCTCGCAGAGCCGCAGGAGCCGCTGCTGGCGGATCAGCTCCAGGAGCTCGGGCTTCAGCCTCTCTCGCAGTTCCCTGGGGAGCGGGCGAGATGGGACATGGGCAGGTCCACCCCGAGCGCAGCGCTGAGCCCCGGCGGGCTGGCAGGGCTCCCCGCACCGCCCCTCCCCTGCAGCGCTCAGCGCAGGGACCCCGCCCCGCCCCCACAGTGCTCGGCGCAGGGACCGCAGACCCTCCCCAGCACTTGGAGCAGACCCCCAAACCTCCCCCCAATGCTCAGAGCAGGGACCCCAGACCTACAAGGCCCCAACTGGCAGAGTAGGGGGCTCCCCCTGCAGCTCCTGATACAGAGCCAGGGTCCCTTTCCCTGTGCCCCGGCCCCTCTCCCACTCACAGCACAGGCACGGCCAGCGTCTCCTCCTGGTGCATCCTCTCCGTCTGCCGCAGTCTCAGGATCTCGCTGTAGTTAAGCGCGTTCACTCGGGTCTTGAACAGCTCCAAGGAGGTGGGTTTGAGAGACAGGGTCCGGGTGATCTGCTCCCGGACCACCTGCAGCACCTGCAGGCACAAGGCATTGCCACGGGACCCCGCTCCACAGCCCCCCACGCCTCCCGCGGAGCACACGCCACCACCCGCCAGCACGGGACCCCGCTCCACAGCCCCCCACACCCCCCGCGGAGCACACGGCACAACCCCGCCAGCACGAGACCCCGCTCCACTGCCCCCCCACGGGGCACACGGCACCATCCCACCGGCATGGGACCCCGCTCCATTGCCCCCCATGCCCCCCCGCGGGGCACACGGGACCCCGCTCCACAGCCCCCCAAGGGGCACACGGCACCATCCCACTGGCACAGAACCCCACTCCACAGCCCCGCACACCCCCCGTGGAGCACACGGCACCACCCCGCCAGCACAGGACCCCGCTCCACTGCCCCCCCATGGGGCACACGGCACCACCCCGCCGGCATGGGACCCCGCTCCATAGCCCCCCATACCCCCCCGCAGGGCACACGGAACCCCGCTCCACAGCCCCTGCGGGGCACACGGCACCACCCCTCCGGCACGGGACCCCGATCCAAAGCCCCCCCCACGCCCCCTGCGGGGCACACGGCACCGCCACGCCGGCACGGGACCCTGCTCCACAGCCCCCCCACACCCCCTGCGGGGCACACGGCACTGCCCCACCGGCACGGGACCTTGCTCCACAGCCCCCCACGCCCTCTGTGGGGCACATGGCACCAGCACATGGCACCATCCCGCTCCACAGTGCAGATCTGTCCAGATCCCATCTGCCCAGTGAGACCCTGGACACCCCGCTCCATGGCAGCATGGGGCTCACCTTGTCGAAGTCCTCCTGCGTGGCACGCATCTCCTTCCAGGTCTTGTTCTGCAGCTGGATGCAGATACAGAAGAGCTCCTGGAAGAAGTGGTCCTGACCGAAGAACATGAGGTAGAAGGCCTGGGCCGTCTCCGAGCCTGAGGCAAGAAGGACACAATGGGACTAGGTTTCCCTGCTCTTTTGGAAAACCTCAACAACCAGGAGGTCCCAGAAATGGGGACCATGATGCCTGCAGGGTATGGCTGCACCCATCCGCCTCCCCCCACCCCAGCCAGGACACCCACAAGGTTTCAGCTGTGCCCACCCCCTAACCCAGCCGGGATCTGTGATGCCCCCCGGTTTCATCCGGGAGTCGTGGGGCTCTGGACGGGCTACGTGAGCAGACGCAAGGGGCCGGGCACTCACATGGCTCCCCGACGTGCAGGATCTCGCAGAGGGCCAGGGTGAGCTGGATGCTGCTCCGGGCAAACGGGCACTCGTGTTTATCGTCACGGCTGCTGTTCTCAAGGACAAACTGAGAGACACGGGCCCCGTCACAGCTCCCCGAGCGCACACGCCCCGGGCAGGCAGAGCCGCCAAAGAGCTCTCCCAAGCAGGGCTAGCGAGGGCAGTGACGGGTAGGGTCCGCGTACCCCCTCCAAGCCCAAAGGCTCCCACCAGCTGCACCGCGGTCAGGAAGCTCGGGGTTCGGGTGCCCCCCGGGGCGGGCGGGTTAGAATTTAGTGGCAGTGAGAAATCAATGAGGAAGCGTCATGCCCCGAAGCAGCCGGGCTCGCTTGGAAACCAAAAGGAGACGCTGCCGGAGATGTGTGGAGAAGGGACGGGCAGACCAGTCCCCGTCGGTATTTTTCAGGGACACAATGTTTTTACTGGCATCGCGGCCAGCTCCAGAAGCAGGGCACTACGGTACCATCCATACTACGTCCCAGCCCCCAGCGACGGCAGCGCCCGGGGGGACGGCGTGCTGCTAACAGGACCCGAGCTGCAGTTATTTGTAGGTTTTTCATAGACGCACAGAAAGGACCCTTGTTCTCAGCTAGTCTGACCCCCGTACAGCACAAACCGGAGAACCCAGCGCTTTGCGTCAGGGAATTTTCCCGTGTTTCCCACCCTGTGTCCTGATGAGTCCAGGATCCTGAGTGCTCTTACTCCACGCGTGTGAAGATGATATTTACACTGTTCTATTTCGGCCAAACCGGAGACGGTTTTTAGCAGCGCTGAAAACACCTCTGGTTCCCCAAGGGCCATGGGAAATTTCAGCTGCCCGCCTGCTTCAGCACGAGAGCGGGACAAAAACGCAGCCAATATCTGTACCCAAAGTGTAGCTGCTGCTTTCCTTCCACTCCAAAATAGCCTGGCTCAACACCCCCCTCCCCGAACCCGCCAGCCTCAGGCAGAGATAAAGATCAGCGTGAACGTTGGCCGAACAGCTGAGGATGTTACGAATAACTGACAAAATGGCCTTAGGATAGGAAGGCCCAGGCAGACCTACTGCTAGGGGGCGCTGGCTCTCCAGCTACAAGAAATAAAGGCTCGTCTACACTGGAAAGTTAATTCAAATTAAGGTAGGGAGGGAATTTGAAGTGAAATAACTATTTCTGAATAGCTCCGGCGAGATGGGAGAAACCTCCCAGGGCTGTGCATGGGGCGCAGCTCACAAGCCGGGAACATCCACTCACTCTGCTATAGGCGCTCGGGCAGTGTCTGGAGAAGTAGACCATGTTGTCCAGGGCCAGCAGTCCCGGGGGCGCGCGGTGCAGGTCCTGGGCAGGGTTACTGTGGTTCTGGGAGGACACAAGAGGATGCAGCTTTCGTGACTGACCCCAGCGCAAAGGAGAGGGCTGCCGTTTAGACGCCGATAGGAACAGTCAGTATGTATCGGTCACGGTCCCATGGGCTCACTACGGCTCCAGAGACCCCGGGATTACCAGCGCGCTGGGGAATGAGGGGCTGAGATGAAGCCAGGCGGCCCAGTGAGAACCCAATGAGATTTCTGCAGCTCTTCGTGGGGACGCACAGCCTGAGCAGGACGCAGGCTCCCCAAGCCAGCAGCGCGTCCTGAAGGCCCCTAACGGGGCCTGCTGAGCTCAGATAGGATTGGCTACATGCAGCGCACAGAAGCAAGGCTATCAGACATGGGAAAAGCTGCCATTTGTATGGGCTCCTGGCTGTGCTGGGGGCCCAGGCTGGCCCCAGAGCCCCAGTCCTCCAACCACCTCTTGGCTGACAAAGGATCCTGCAATCTCACATGGTGCAAGGCCAAGGTCCAGGTAGGGGCTCTCCAGTGACTGGGGTCTGGCCCAGGGCCAGCAGTGGGGATGGAGCCGGGAGGGCGCTGCTGAAGTGTCCCGTGGAAGGGGCAGGGAGGCAGGCAGGACAAGGGAGGACGTAGCCCTGGGGAGCAGGGACAGCGGAGTCTGGAGAGGACAGTCGTGCCACTGCCTGGTCCAGGCCCAAAGCCCACGCTCGAGGGATGGGCACTGAGCTGCCCTCTAGAGGGGTTGGGGTCAGACCCGGTACCCAAGGGCAAGGGCTCTGGGAGAAGGGGACACTGCTGCTGGGCTCTCGAGATTCCTTCTCACCCCCTCCCCCTTTCCCAGCATGCACTGCTTCCTGCCCACAACTCCCACCTTCCACCTGCACAGCGCCTCTCCCCGAAGGGCCAAAACAGGGTGCGAAGGCTTCCCTTAAGGGGCCAGCACACCCTGGTGCAATCCCAACGCCGACAGAAGCCAAGTGCTGGTCGCGGTTCTCCTGCCAAGGCAAGAGACGTGGGGAAGCGGGGGAGAAACGGCGCGTGCCACACTTCCGCACGGCTCCTGCCTTGACCCGCTCTTAGCTCCTGACCGCCGCCAGCCGAGGCGGAAATGACCCCTGCAGCTCTCCGGGCACAGCGGTTCGGAGCCTGCCCCGCGGAAGGTCTGGGTGGCAACTCACCTGGAAGCCCAACTTGCGGAACTCCGTGACACACACCGAACGCCGGCGCTCCGCGCTGACGGTGCCGGAAGAAGCCTCGCTCTCCGACTCGAAGGCGCTGTGACGCAGGAACTGGAGAAGCTCCCGTTGCTCCTGCAGAGAGAGCAGGGCCCGGCCGATGCCTCAGTCCGGCCCTAGCGAGGCCAGGAAAGGGCTGCCGCCCCGAGCCCCACCCCACAGGCAAAGCTCAGACCCTGCTGGGAAAGAAATGGGCCCCACCAGGCCTCCCCATCTAGCGCCCCTGGGACCACAGCCCCCCAGCTAGCAAACAAAAACACCAGAGCTTTGCGAGGTCCCAACCCAGGAGAGGGGAGGGAGCCCAGCTGAACAAACCCATGGACAGGGGAGGGACCAGGCCGCCTGGCTCAGAGGTATAAGTACATAAGAACACAAGACCAGCCATACTGGGTCAGACTAAAGGTCCATCTAGCCCAGTATCCTGTCTTCCGACAGTGGCCAATGCCAGGTGCCCCAGAGGGAATGAACAGAACAGGGCAATTATCAAGTGACATCTCGTCATCCAGTCTCACCCTTAGCTAGTTCTTTTATGAACCCAGTTATACTTCTGGACTTTGCAACATCCCCTGGCAAGGAGTTCCACAGGTTGACTGTGCATTGTGTGAAGAAATACCTCCTTTTGTTTGTTTTAAACCTGCTGCCTCTTGTCTTGTGTGAAGGGGTAAATAACACTTCCCTATTCACTTTCTCCACATCAGTCACGATTTTAGAGACCTCCATCATATCCCCCCTCAGTTGTCTTTTTTCTAAGCCGAACAGTCCCAGTCTTGTTCATCTCTCCTCGTACAGAAGCTGCTCCATCCCCCACATCATTTGCGCTGCACTCTGCACCTTTCCAGCTGTAACGATCTCTTCGGAGATGGGTTCCCACCCCAGGGAGCTGAGCCCTTGGAAAGGCCAGTTCCAGCTGTGGGTGCCGAGCACTCAGAAACGCAGCCCTACGTGACCTGGGCACACCTGGAACAGCACCGCCCTGCCTCCCTCCACCAGCAGGGGGCGGTGGCTCCATCCCCTCCAGCCAACTCTCAGCAGGACGGGAAGCAAAGAGGACTGGTGTAATGGCAGAGGGGCCGGCGCTCTCTGGGGTGGGGGGAGGAGTGGCAGGGGCAAGAAAGGTGGGAGGGGGACACTTTGCAGAGGAGAGCACCCAGGGCAGACCCAGGAGAGCTCACCCGACAGGCCCGCAGGGGGGATAAGGGGGAGAAGAGCCCGGCAGACCTGCGAGTAGGGGTCCATGGGGGTCCGCATCCTCCGCTCCAGCAGGTTGAGGGTGATGGACTGCAGCACGTAGAGGTAATGGGCCATCTCATCCCCCATCGGCTCCGAGGCATGGATAATGTTCTACAGGAGCCCGCAAACGAAGGCTGTCAGTGACCCCAGCCTGGATCCCATCTTTCCGTGCCCGCTCCCAGAGCTGCTGGGGCCAGCACTAGACAGAGGCAGCTGCAGGCACCCAGGTGCCAGGGCGGGGAGCGGGAGGGCACGGCAGCATTGGCAGGAGGCTGGCACAAAGCGGGGGAAGGGGACAGAAATGCTGCAGGTGGAGGCTCTGGGCGCACAGACACCTGGCCTAGGGGGCAGACCGCAGGGGAGGGGCGGGGCGGCCAGGGAGGGGCGTGAGGCCAGGAGCTCTCTGCGTTCCCACCTTGTGAATGAACTGCCGGATGTTCCTCTCGCCCAGATAGCCCATCATGTCCTAGGAAGGGAGAGAGCTGGTGAGACACGCGCCTCCCAGCCCAGCCCCACCCGCTCCGGGAAGCGGCGGGCCTGAGCTCCCTGCAGCCGCTGGCCGGCTTCCTCCAGCAGCCGC